>NC_045702.1:65055241-66305241 GCF_009834535.1 Camelus ferus
AAATCTGAAGCTCTTGAAGGACTAGTCATCACTTAGTATTCATTTTTCCTCCAGAAAACAAAACCCACGATATTATCAATAATAAAATCAAACAGTCTAGTCCAGATCATGAGCTATTTCCTCATGCAGATTAATTAATTCTAATCCAGAAGCTGTTATATAGCCTGGAGTTAATTTTATGCTTTGTTTCTTCTCTATAAAAAATGGATGCACAGGAAACTGATGAACAGGACAAGGTTTTATACGCTTCTCCTGTGTTGACTTTACTATACTAATGAATGTGAAAAAAACAAATAAACGTGATTAAAACAAAGAAAAAACAATTTAATGAGTGTTTTTAAGAAACGGTAGCAGAATATGTGATGAGCCAATAAAGTGTGGAAGATCTCTAAATATAATCATTGTTCTTGAAGGATGATGTTAAAGATAAGAATGTTTCTGTGGAAGATTCCCGAAGTGTAGACTTGAGTCAAATACAATCTGAATGAATACAATAATATCTTAGTTGAAGGTTTTAGCTAATGAAAAAAAGTAGCCAAAGACTACACTAAGAAAATTAGAAGTATCCAAGGGGAAAGCTCGACATTTAGATTAGCATTTGGAAGCTTCCATGTCAACAAATACTGTTGGCTTTTTAAATCAAACATATTTTTCAGGTATTTTTGAGGCCATGTATATACATTCAAACAAACATAATAAAGGTTATGAAAAAATCATTAATTTATTAATTTTTAAAACTTTAGTGAGTTCTAATCTGTTATGAGAACAAAGATGTTCACCAGACAAGCAAGAATACGTGAGCAATCTAACCAAGAGGCAGACATGAACACTGCTTGAGCACAATACGGTGTTCTTCAGTGTAATTAGTGTTAAGAAAGGATTCCTATCTCACCATCTTGGGGAAACTCAAAATGCTGTCCTGAACATAAAACTCAAAGGACAGACAGGAGTCTGGAGAACTAAAGATGGGTAATGGATTCTAGATGGAATGGAGATATCAGGGATGATGGTACGGAGGCGAGAGAGAGCTGGCCATGAGTGGGAATCATGAAAAAAGTAAGGAATCTCATGCACAGGACTTGGCAGAGACAAAAACGAAAAAACCAAAAACAACAACAAAAAAAAACCAGCCAGTGAGATTGGGCTGGGGATGGACTGTATAAGATCTTGAACAATAATTTAAAGAGTTCGGTTTTTGTCTCAGAGGATCCAAGCTCTAAGCATTTGAGAAATGATTTTATATGTAATTATTTCACAAGGTCTTTTTTTTTGGTAGGTAACTATGTGAGTAGTACAAGAAATGCACTCAATACTAAATATGGAAAAAGTGTGGAAAAGAGAAGATTTAGAAAACTTGAAAACCATGCGTATAGAGCCAATGAGTGACCTATTCCCCTGGGGCTGAAACAGCTGGGAGGTCTGAGGAGATCAGCCTTTCTCTATAGTGTTAGAAACTAGCAGGGCCCCACTCTGTCCTGTCAGCTTAAAACATTACTTCACTATTGAAGCTTCTATTAGACAAGGGAGATTAAATGTAGAGCAAAATATTACCCATTTTGAAAAACTGAATTGCTCTTGACAAACTGTGGTATATGAAGGCTTAGAAGTATGGTGGGGGCACCTCAGTGTCTGCCAAAGAAACAAAGGGTAAACTCAAAGATGTGCACTTCTGCTGTCCTTGCTTCAGTCAGTGAAGCTCTTTAGCTGTGGATTTTTATTTCATTTTACAGACAGGGCTTTTGTTTATGATTCTGATTGAAACAATATTTTCATTTAAAAAAAAATTGAAAACCAACGTTGTTTAAGGCTCGTATTTTCCAAAGCAGATTTTTTAAAAATGTCCCTTTATATATAATTCCTGAAGGATTCTTGATCCTAAGAGATTCATTATTACCTAAATTAGCTTTATGAAACAATTCTGAATTGTCTTTAATTTTCTTTTTTTTGCCATGAAGATTTTTCCATGAACCATAACAGGTCAGTGGACCACTTTTGGAAATGCTAAGCTTTAAGATAAGCAAAACATACAGACATCACTCCCCAATGTGGTTTTTACAACATGTCTCAACAGTCTGGAGTATGTTGCCCTCAATATTAAGATGCTTTCAGGAATGTTTTCTGGAACTAGACTTCCTGGGTCAAAGCATGGTTTTGCCTTTATTCTGGCAAAATCTGGGTAAATTAATTAATCTCTGTGTTACTACACTTGTCCTATCTATAAAATGTGGGTAATCGTAGTATCTTCTATCTAGGGTGACTGTATGGATTAAAAATGAGTTTATATGTGTAAAATATATGGAGCAGTGTCTTCCCAGGGTAGAAGCTATACTACTGTCATACTGTCAGCTATTACCATTGGCATTTTGTACACGTTGGGTCTTATTAAGAAATTGAGCCAACTTTTGGACTTTCTTTAACAGCGTTTGCTCAGACTAGTATACCACCTAGCAAGCTGTCTGCTTATTGCTCACCTCTCCCTACTGTAATGCATGCTCCTTGAGAGTAAACAGTTTCATCTATTTTGTTTGTTGCAGTATCTCCAGCATTTAAAAGAGTGCCTGAAAAATAATAGGAACTCAATAAGTACATGTTGAGTGAATGAATGAATAAATTCCTATTCCACTGAACTAAAACTAATTCAAGCGTCCCTTCAATGCCTCATGTGGTGATACTTTGATATTTACAGAGCAGTAAGGCAACTCCAAAAATACCCAATGTAAGCAAGGGAGGTATAAAACCTATTTATTTTCTCAGAGCTCAGGGCAAGTTCAGTTTTCAACTCTCACATAGTAATTTGGGGGCCCAGTGAAGGTTTTGTCATTTAATCCCACAAGACCATCCTTCTACCACAAACAAAGCTGACTTAAGGATCAAGAAAAGGAACGACGCTTGGTGTCTTTCCGAGGGTATTTGGACCCCAGGATATATTTGAATCTGTGCTCTACTTTCTATGGCTACTAACCTTATCTGCCACAAACTTAGGCCTGTCTGTGTGTATGTTTCAGAGATGGTAGTATTCCAACTATACTGTCTAAGTGCTACAGAGAGAATTGTGTTGTGTGTGTGTGTGTGTGCACGCATCTGTGTGTGCAGAGGAAGAGACAGGGTAGGAAGGAACCTCATTTCACTGCCCCTAAGAGCACATGTGCCCAATCAGATCATCTGCCTATTTGGAGAAAGAAAGAGAAAGCTTTTCTTCTTTGTCCAATCAGGCTTTTGTTGAGCTGATTAGAATTAAACTCAGAGAATGAAGTAGGACAGAAAAGGGGGAGATTGATTCCTACGAGAAGGGACATGATGATACCCCTGGAAATAGAAAACAAACTAGAAAGTCTGGGAAAGCAGAGAGACATATTTTTAAAGGAAAGAGATTTGAGCAGTGGCAGGAAAATTGGGGGCCAAAATTTGGAGAGTTTTTGAAAAATGTCTCTGTGTGCAATGTGGTAAAATTCTCCTTTTCCCATCTCTTCAAGACAATTTGGGTAAAAAAAAATTATTTTTAAAGATTTTGGAACTCCTGCTGGCAGTCTTTGGAGACACACCCTTGCAGAGCAAGCCATCGTGTGACAACAGTATGACTGTTATTTTTGTTGTTGTTTTTCCTGTTGCTCATTGGTTTACATTGAAATTGTATTTCAAATTCTGTATCATCATTAAAATAAATATTTAGGAACAGTAAATCTGGATGGGGAAACAGAAGGTCAATCAGCTTTTAGGCTTTTTTAAATTTTCTAGGTTTTTGATGACTTTAGCAAAGTCAATATCCTAAATTTTCTTTAAGAATTGGTCAATTTTTGGAATTAGGCAACTAGAATAAAACCGACTGTAAAAGTCATGAAAGAGCTTAAAAAAACCTTCACTTGCATGTTGCAATGTGTCAGAAGTACATAAAATAATGCATAGCCAACACCTTTGCATATTTAATGAGTATGAAGGAGCTGGTGCAGACATATGGAAAAAAATACTTTCTTATAATATAATACTGCCTGTGAACTTCACATAAACACTCTGTGCCATATCATATTTCAAAATTTTCTACAACTGAGTGCATTAGGCAGAAGTCAGTTGAATAAAATAATGCAAAAGAGTTAGCATATGGTGAAAGAATTACATCACTCAGATTTAAGGATATTAACTCAAGAGCAGTGAAAATTAAGTGTAAGATACTATTTATGATGAAATTTATATAAGACGAAAAATCAATGAGACAAAGCTGATTTTATGAAGAAATTGTAATAGCATAAAAATACTTGTTATAATATTAAGTGAATAAGCCACTATACATATAATGTATGACCAAAACTATGAAAAATCTGCTTGGAAAGAAAGCCTGAAACAAACATACCTAATATTATATTGACAGGGAGAGCTTTTGGGAGAGAGCCTTGATGATCACTTGTTTCCTTTCAAACTTTCTATTTTTCTCCATTGCTCAGAACAAACACTAATTTGTTTTAAAATAAGAATAAAATTAAGTAAACATTTCTTTTTAAATAAATGAAATGAAGCTTTGCTCCAATGATGTCATTGCTTTCCTCACAACCCTCTAGTGAGACCCTACAGTTCTATTTATGTATTACATAGATGTTCTAGCACATACATGAATTTTTACACATTTGAAGTGAGCAGATGCTTATTTCTGGTGGTGGTGTTGGCACTTCTTGGGAGGAGTTAGATGATAAACTTTGTAGGAATATTTGGGAGAGGAGAGCATTTCTGGTATATCTTTAGTGCAGGTGGTAACAACTCTTTGAATCATTGACATTTCTTGTTTGTTAAATTATGCTGGCCAAGTAGCTAATAAAAAGGTAATATTTCATTGTACTGATTCTGAATGTAATCAACTTTTTCTTTCACTTAACTTCTTTTGTTGTCAAATGTCAACTTAGTCTTATCTTCACTTTTCAAAACACCAATCTGATCATCAAGGATTTGGTAAGGCTAACATAATTTGCCTCATCTTTTCTGAATTTAAACATTCTTAGGGGAAGGTGACTCAAATGATTTGTAGAATAATGAATAAACATTTATACAGAGAAAGTAGTGTTACATCTTTCATACCTTCTAGCTAAATAGTAATAAAAACATTTAGTAAAAATAAAGGCAGTATGTTTCCTATATTTTGAAAGTACTGGAATTAAACACCAGATTTCATAATGGAAAAAGCACATATGTAAAGAATACCAAAAAGCTAAATATTTCTAAACTAGCATTTTACCGGCATGCCTTGTTTTACTGTGCTTCACTTGAATGTGCTTTGCAGATATTATGACTTTTACAAGTTGAAGTTTTGTGGCAACGCTGCACCAAGCAAGTCCATTTGCACCATTTCTTTCCTGACAGCATTTGATATTGAAACAGGCTAGGACCTAGTACTTGGGACACTTGCTACAGCGCTTGCATAGGCTGGGACCTGAGACCCTTACTGCAAAGCTTGCAACAGAACAAATATCTCCTCAAGCAACAGAAGCAGGGTATTGCCCATGATCCCTGCACACAGCACCACCAAGGGGATGAGGATGGGTAGAGGACCTAGCCACCCCTCCAGCTCAACCCCTGGACCAGCCCATACCCTCACCCCATTTAAGCTCGCACCCACTTAGGAAGGGAGCAGGGGAATCTGTTGCTTATTTTCACTCCCTCATGCTGCATCTGCAGTCCCAATAAAGCACTGCCTGAATTTCTTGTCTGGCCTCTTATCAATTTCTATTTGATTAAGGAGATAAAGAACCCTGGTCGGTAACAATATTTTATTTTTATTCCGCATCTCATTTGTTTGTCATTTGATTTAATACCCATGATAATAGAGTTTTTCTCTCTCTCTCTCTCTTTTTAAATGGATGGTAAGAAGGTTTTTAGTGTGTTTACTCTTTAGGGTACAAACAAGTTTGATACACGAATAAGAAATGTGTTCTTATAATAAAATTCAAGTATGAAAAGGGAGACTAATGGCTCTTTAAAAAGCCAGACTGTTGATATTTATTACATTCCTACCAGGGGCATCCAGAAATGTGTTAGGTTTTTAAGCAACACAAAGATATATGGACACAGTTGATTTCTTTCTTGTGCTTGGAGTCCTATTTTGGAGATAAACCTTATACTTGAAAATTCTCTTTATAACGATGTAACAATACACATTCTATGTAAATCAGGCCCCAGCATGTGTACTTTGAAACAGGTGAGGCCACGTGACTGCAGTGGTAAGTGTATGCTTAATTGCTTTAAGAAAGCTCTGAGCTGAAGAATGTACTGAAGGAATTATAAATGCTTATTGGAAGGAAGAAAATAGGATACAAGTATAATAGTCAAGCAGTTGAGGGTCATGTAAGTAACCAATATGACTGGAGAAGCATTAGGAAAAAAAACAAGGTATATTACATTGAGCTATTTGATACAGGATTTTGAG
Organism: Camelus ferus; assembly: GCF_009834535.1. Lineage (NCBI taxonomy): Eukaryota > Metazoa > Chordata > Mammalia > Artiodactyla > Camelidae > Camelus > Camelus ferus. The sequence continues at coordinate 65,061,648 of NC_045702.1, forward strand.
TAACAGACTCTAAAGAATGGAATGACTCAAATTGTTTCAAGTTAAGGAATAATCACCATTATTTCAAAAACTGATTTACTTGGAAATGACATACTGTTAAGAAAAAAATTTAACTCTTTATTTAGTAAGCAGTTCAGCTTTCTTCAGCTTTGTTTCGCTTTGAGCCCATTTACCTTTTGTAGGATAAGGTAGGCCTGACATATGGTCTCAAGGTTTGGGGGCAGAAGAAAAGGTGGATATCAAAGATCCAGAAATACATGGTGATGAGGGCAAATGTAGATGGGTATCTAAGGTGAGTCAGAGGTGAATGCTGGAGAAATATCAAGTAAAAGGGAAATACAGGGTAGAGAGCAAAAAGAGAAAAATACTGTAAGATGTAAGATGTCAGCAACAGAGAATAAAGTAAGCTACAGAGCAGGGCAAGATGAAAGGGCTGGAATTTGTTTATGTGTGTTAGGTGTATTAGGCAGAGAGAAATGCTCGTCATTTGTGTTAGCAGTAAGCATTAAGCACTCTGGAAAGGCATTCAGTTTTACTTCTTTGGATAAGAAGCTAAACACAACAAAAGCAAGAAACATTTTGGTATTATTTGTTAAAAATAGATTTTTTTTTTGTGCTGTGGGGGAGGAAGGAAATTCCACAATTACTAAAAATAAGGTGAGTCACAAATCATTAGTAGTCACTAGTTCCATCATCCTCTAAAGAGGTTGGAGGTATGAGAAGAAATAAGAGAAGATGTTGGAAAAAAATTACTTTGGAATAGGGACTAGAAAAAGGGAGACGTAATTTAAACAATTAGACTGTCTTGGCTCTATTAATTTAATATTACATTAATGTATTTTATTACTGTCAGTCTTTGTTTGCCAGAACTTGCATATGCCCTGCTAGCATTTTATAAATGGAGGACCCATCCAAAAAGAATAAATTATTGGGAATTATATTTCCAGTTATTTGGGCATATTTGAGACACAGGATGCATTGTTTTGAAGGAATACTTAGGCTTATTGGTTCCTGTTAAAAGAAAATGTACCCCCATCATGGTTTTGTTTACATCAGAATTCACTTCTGCATTCCATCCATTAATTTTGACACATATGTAAACTGTGTATCAACAAAGAGGAATTGATAAATCACCTATGGTGGGCATGGAACATTTTTATCTTGCCAGAGGGTCTGTGGTTCATATAGTCTGTTATAGTCTTCTAGTATTTCTGATCCTTGCCCTATATATAAGGCATGTGAGTCACATCTTCCTACTTAAAAAATGGAATAACCATTTTACAGCTTGAATTTTTGTTCTTCTTATATTTCTGTAATGGCAGTTCTATTAACCCAAAGATGCAAGGGTAACTAGCTCATACACATGAACCGATCATGAAGGAGCTTCTGCTGTGTGTTGTATATGGAAGGACCTGCAAAGAAGTCGGGGGCGGGGGGCGGTCACCAGACTTCCCTCACCACTCTTCATACATTTACACTGTGGCCCTGCATCTCACAGCAGCAGTTCTCTCCTAGTCCACAAACTACTGCCAAGTAGAGTCCATGAAAGAGACAGCATGAGGAGAGTAGTGTCTTAAATTTTTAAATACAAATAAATATACATTTTCAAAAATTGGTTTTTATTTTAGGTTATATCCTTTAAAAATATCTTTCTGCATAAAATGAGCAAGATAATGGATGGTATTCTTTTTTTTTAGTTAAACAAACACAAATGTTTACATTTTTGGACATGTATTAGTCCATTCATCCATACACCTACCAACCACTACTATAGACTATAGGACTTTTAAAATAGAGATACTCAGACATCCCTCAAAATGGAAAGTTTAATATTATAAAACTTTTACTATAGGTACATATCTTGACCGTCAAGTGTAAATTATGAATGAAGATAAAGAGTTTCTCTGATAGATTTGAAAACCATTCCAACATTGGATTAAATTCAAGGCAGACTATTCATTGCATGCATACATGTTTTACATATATAGCATATTATATATACAATTCCTGAACTCAAGAAGATTGTCTTCTAACCAGAAAGATGGATATGCAATGGACAATTGCAATGAAGTTTTTTAAGTGATATAATTAGAAGTATTAAAAAAAATTATACGAGTTTAGAAGAAGATACTCCTTGCTTGTTACAGAAAGCATCACATAGAGGTACATAAAACAGCTTGAATCACTGAGCTCCAGAGAACTGACTTAGAATATAACTGTCAAGGATTACTTAAGTTTGGAGAAGTCATAATGTCAGAGGGAAAAAGGGCCACTCAGAAGTCTACTACAAACATAGAAGAGCCAAAGTTAGGACCCACTTACATAGCATGAATGTGCTTCTATTAAACAGTAACTATAAAGATAACAATGATACAACATAGCTAATGGCGCCTAAGAGCTAAGAATTGGCTGATCAGCAAAAAGCAATTACAGTGTTACAATGCATTTCAGAGTACTGACGATCTGCAACATGAAGAGTTAGACTGCCCCATTAACACAAAACGATTTCTGTGCTTAAAAAATAAGATGCCACCAGATAATGTTTACTCTTATGCAAAACTCCTACAAACTTCAACTTATACAAAGTTAAGCATAGTTCCCGGATAACTCCTAAGAACAAATGATCACATATCACCGTGCTGGAGTGGCGGCTGCATGGTAAAGTGGAAAAGTGTGGACTTGGAAGTCAGACGAACTTATCCTTGCACTTCATTTGCTAATTAGAGGAAGTTATTTCTTAGGTTGCTTGTTTGAAAAATGCAGATAATATTATCCTCTTCATCGAAATTTTATGAGGATTACACAAGCTATTATATGTGTAACCCAGAATGTTAAAAGTTGCCATTTTCCTTGAAATGCCAAGATCTTTTAGATATGGAAGATGCACCACCAAGTGATACATTTGCAATAGAGGAGACCAAGAATCAGTTTCAGAAACCCCTCAAAAACCTCATAGCTAGATGGAGATCAACATAAAGAGTGCTGGTCAACAGAAATATAAGGTGAGTCATTTATGTAGTTTTAAAGTTTCTGGTAGTCACATTAAAAACAATAAAGATGAAAAAGTTGAAATGATTTTAATATTTAACTCATGATAGTTAAAGAGTAGCATTTCAACATGTAAGCAACGTAAAAATTGTAAATATATGTCACATTTTCTTTCACACTAAGTCTTTGAAATCTGGTGTGTAATCTATTCTTGCAGCACATCTCAGTGGAGAACATTCAAGTGCTTGATGACACTATGTGATTATGGATGCAGTATCAGACAGTGTAGGTATAAACATAGTGCCTTCTCAAAGTGTGATTGATTCCAGGACTAGCAACATCAGCATTGGCATCTTGGCTAGAAGTGCAAATTCCCAGACCCTGTCCCAGATCGACTGATTAAGAAACGCTGGAGATAGGGCCTTGCAGTTTGTGTTTTAGCAAGCTCTCCAGATAATTAGGATGCCCACTAAAGTCTGAGCAGCACTAATGCTAAAAGAACACACTTCTCAAAATCAATGGGGATACACATCACTTAAGGATCTTGTGAAGTGTGGAATTTGATTTAGTAGGTCTCAGGTGGGACTTGAGCTGCTTCATTTCTAACAAACTTCCAGCAATGCAGATGTTGTTGGTCCGGATGACGCGGGAATGGTAAGGGACTCAACCCCAATGCAACCCTCAGGGTGGAGAACTACAGGTCTAGAATCTGAAAGAGGGTAGGGAGAGATTTATGAGAGAGATTATTGGAGAAGAGCTGCAAGTCCCATCCCTCCCTCAAGGCAGGCTGGAGTGTCACTTTCTTCATCTAAAGCTTAGCAAGAGAGATTTTAAAGGGACCACTTGAAGAGTTTGAGATCTTTGGAGGACTTGGTGATGTCATCAGGTTCCTGCCCAGGATACCTGGGTAGTACGAGTGATGGTAGTGAGTTTCGCTGGTCAGAAAGCCAAAGTGGGCTGTGCTTTGTCTGGGAGTAAATTCCCTTGTAAGTCAGGTAAATAGATGCCTGTGGGTTTCCTGTAGTCTAAATGTGAACCCTGCAGGAAATAAACCCAATCTCAAAACTTTTCAAGTCCTGACTGAGAGGCTGTCCTTCAGTCAGGTTATTGTACTTCTCAACAGCTGTGAGGATTTCACAGCCAGAGCCTGGGTTTAATGGAGCAGAGAAAGCTGTGGGCTAGTGGAGGATGGCTAGTCAATGAAGAGACCCATTGCAGGTCTGGGAGTTGCAACTGGAGGGGCCCTGCAGGGGAGACAAGTCCATGATAGCAAACAAAAGAGAAAGAAAATTAGCTTCAATATTTTAAATATTATAAAATATTTTATATCTTACTTATCTATGATACATATTTTTATATGTACGAAACATGCATTACTATGTATTTGTGCTTAGTATTTGTTAATATTTTTACACAGGCAGAAAGAGGTCAACTAAGAAACAGCCCTGAACCCACTGCGTTCCAAACTGGGAAGGGTCTATAATGTCTGTGAGCAGATGAGGAGGAGATGAAGGGGAGAGAAGGACCACGTGCCCGCTCACATGACAGGAAGCCCTGTATGAGGAGGGGAGACTAGGTGACATGAATCATTTGCCTTTGGGTTACTATCAGAAATTAAATATTCAGCCTTCAGAACTGTACTATGATTGTGACTGAAAGTAAATTCAGGGCTTATAATTTCTAAGAAAGTCCAAGAAAGTCATGAATTTGAACTGTTTGTTGTTGTTGTTGTTTTATTTAATTTTGTTTTTGTTTTACAACAGGAACAGAAGAAGGGGCTGTGGGGATAAAAGGATAGTTGTGTCAATGTCACAACAGCACCTTGAATTCTGTTTGTTCAATACAAAGACTAAGCATTGTAGAAAGTCCTATATATGCTATCTGCACACGTCTTCTCCTCATATAAGGAAAGGTTTAGATGAAAAGAAAAACCACTGATCATTAAGTCAATTACAAATAAAAGTTGGATCCTAGAAGTAATACTGAATGTTACTGTGGCATCGTGAATAGTAAATAAAATATACATTTCCTCCCAAGATCAAGAGAGTAGATCACTATAGTATGAAAGTTAGTTTAAAATTACTTACTTTGAAGTCTCCTGCTAACAGCATATCTGCATTTTATAGCTTTGAGTCAATAACTTTTTTTTTAAACAAAAAAGTCTATTTCAAAGTGCTCTAGAAGAAAACACTGACTGCTAGGAAATTAAAAATCACAATTAAAGAGGTTTGTAGGTTTTACTGATGCATGTTGGTTTTTGATCCACACATAGCATCCTGCAGGTTTAATAATAATAAAAAAAAGATACACAAGTAAATACACTAGGAACGACCTGTTTTCACTGAACGTATTTCTCGTGGCTTTTGATTCTTATTAGTTCAAATCAAAACGTTTCCTATTATTTCAGGGCATATAAGCTCTGAAGTGAGCCAAGCCAGTATTATCCATCATGTGCTAAACTTTATTCACAAAGACACAAGTTTCCCCCCTAAAGATTACTAACATTGCTTAAAGGACATGGTGGATTACAACAGGTACAGAAAACACCTCCAACCTATTTCAATGAAGACTTGAAAGTGACATAGGTGAGAAGCAATAGATCTGGGAGTAAAGAGTGGCAGAATTTTCCTCAGGAGAAAAGCATTAAAATACCAATAATTAGTTCAATATTCAATCAATGCTTTCATGAATCTCTGGGGGATACCTATACGTCAGGCATCGGCTTTGGAGGATACAAAAATTCACCTCAAAAATTACAAAATAAGCATCCTAACATAGTTTCATACCCCATAATAAGGCCTCATTAGCCTAGAAGCTGGTAGAAATTCAATCTGCAAGTCTAATCATCACTCATAACACAATATTGACTAAAATATGTCACTTTCCCCCAGTACATCTTCTGCCAATTTTAAGTCAGGTATATTACTAGTAAGGAGAATTATAGAAGACCTGGAGTTCTGATTTTTTTTTTTATCAGACTCAGTAGTCTTCAAATATTGTTGATATTATCAATCCTAACCAAATACTTGTTTAAGTGACAGTAAGTTCCAAGATGATTATATTTTGATCTAAAAGTATCCTCTTAGATCAGAATCCTCTTCTAATTTTCAAAAGAATGTTATATTTTCTTATTCAATGTACATTAAAAAAAAAAACTGGTAATGAACAGGGGATTTTTTTTTACCAATCATATCCTACCACTGGTATTTATGATAATGACTGATGCTATGCCAAGTAGGAACTATGCTGGAATGTGGGCGGGGGTGGGGAGGGAGAATGAGTTAAAAACAACTTCCTGACCTCTGAAAGCAGATAATTAGGAAGAGTCTGACCAGTAAATACATAATTCACAGACACACACAAAATGTTAGGTATCGCTACCAAGAGATGGGCTATTTTAACACAGACTTTGGAACAGTTAAAACTGCCTGGAGAAACTGGAAACAATTTCAAAAGAGAAGACATTTTAAGCTGGAGAGAAGTGAGGTACAGGTAGACTGGGGCACACGTGTGGCCAGGAATGATTGAAAGATGGAGGAACAACCCAATTCAAATTCCATTTTTACTGAAGCTTTAGGCTTGGTGTCATCACTTAGTGCCTTACAGGACATATAATAGCTTCTCAATAAATACTTGATCATTGAATGTTTCCAGAAGAGGTAGGATCAGGAAATACTCATGCCTCATCTTGTACTTACATATGTTCAACAAATATGACCTCCTTTAGAAAAACCTGCAGCTCTGAATCCATAGCTCTGGTAAACTAAGAAAGAGGTAAATGATAAGCCAGATGAGAGAGTGAAAGGAGTTCTAATTCATCTCTTCCACTTCAGGCCCCCAGAGTATCTTTCTATTGTAATTAATGCCAAGTGTGTTCTTACAGAATCAAAGTAAATGCTGCTAGAAGAAAATTCTAGTAACACAGTTTCTATTTAAAGCAGAATAAAAAGGTAACGTTAAAAAAAAATAAGGGCACTTATCGTGAGTTTAATTCTAAAAATACGCAGGAAAGGAATATAGGTGAAGGAGGGAAATACAAAAGATGGGAATAATTATTCCAGTAAAACCAATAATACAATTCTTAACTTATAGCTATGTGGCCCATTAGGTATGAAAATTCTCTGCATATCTCAAACATTTTGCAGACAGTGATTTCAGAAGTTAAAGGCACTGTTTCACTCTTGATAGAATTACTACTTTAGAGAACTAGAAGGGTGAAGGGGACGAATATGACTTCTATAGCCCTCATAAACTATGGAAGAGTGACAGAATGATCACATTTCTACTAGAGTTTGGCACAATATATTAAAATTTATAACTATATTTTCTTATCACCAAGGGCTATCTTACCGTGTTTTGTCTTTTCATCACCTGGCAAAATACATAGCACATAGGAAACATTTAAGAATGGTTGAATAAAGGAATAAATGTCTAAATGGTGAATAAAGGAATACATGTCTAAATGGTGAATTATCTTATATATTATGAGGCAGCAGCTTCCAACCAATGATATATGATGTTTCAGTCTTTGACTACAAGGTCAAGTTATCAAACTACACATATGCTCTAGTGCAGCAGTTGGCAAACTTTTGCTATAAAGGGCAAGATAATAAACATTTTTGGCTCATAGGGCCAGACAGTAGCTGTTGCAACTACTCAACTCTGCCACTATAGTGTGAAAACAGCCATGAGCAATAGGTAAAGAAATAGAAATCACTATGTTCCAATAAAACTTTATTGACGAGAACAGACAGTGGAAGGATTCTCAGGCCCAACTCACTTTGTACAGTTTTGTTAAAGTTTGGGTAAGAAATAAAACTTTAAAATATTTAATTGGATATCATTTTTAACGCTTTGATTTTGGGAAAAAATGAATTAATCTTAGATCTATAAAATTACAAAAAGAAATTTCCAAACAATTGGTTTGCTTATTGTAAGATGTTTAGAATATGAAGTTTTTATGCCCCTGCTTCTTTGATCTAGAGAAGTATATTAGAAAAATAGGCACTATACCATTGAATTACGTTGCTTAAATATCGACTATCATTGAAAACAGCATAGGCTTTTGCACTATTACTGCTTTGTGGGGGAAAAGTGGAAAGAGGACAGAAACGAAGGAAGGAGGGCAGAGGAGGAAGGAGAAAGCTAGAGAAGGAAGAGGCCAGTTGAATGTTTCAGCTTCAGGTTTTATATCTGCACTCAAATGTATTTGCCTGTCAAGATTCACATTTTCCAAAATAACTCTTTTTCATGTTCTAATACTAAAGCTAAAAAAATGTTTTACAACCCTGAAATTTATGCAATTTACACAGAAAGTTTCTATCTTATTTCCAAAATTGGAAGAAAGTGACTAATGCTATGATACAAAACACAGCTATAGAAAAAAAAAATCTCCCTTCTCTCTAAGCAATCATGTATATAGCATATAATTTTAACTAATAAACATAAAGTGTTTCAGGTTCAAAGTACTGGCTGTGAAAATTTATTGGTTGTTTCAGCTACATAAACATAATGAGTATGACTGAAAGGCACCACAATTTAATGTTAGAAGTAAACAGTTTGTCCTCTTTTCTTCCTATCTCTTGTTTTTTCCTAAATTGGACTAGGGATTAAAGAAAAAAAATGTCACTCTAATGACAGTAATTGTCGCTTAATGGCAAGCATGCTGTCAAATTAGCCTAAGTGTCCATTTAAAAGCAAACTTTTATGTGGTTTGCTAAACTATTAAGGCTATTAGTTGAGACGTGGAATTGATTTATTTTACCCATTGCATTAGCCTCATCTTGCATACTCTTCAGTTTCTTATATAGGGCAAAGTAAATGCACCTTGATGTTTTATAAAACTGAATTTAACATCAAGCCATTCACTGTTTAAAATATACTTTTACTGAAGTATAGTCAGTTTTCAATATCGTGCCAACTTCTGGTGTACAGCACAACACTTCAGTTCACTTTTAAATGCTACACATTGCTATAATAATCAGAGGGTGACTAAGACAGCCAGAATCTTCATTACTGGTAACTAAATGAAGCTTCAGTAATAGAGTCCAAATGGAAAATGAATTTCATGTCACTGTGTACCAAATATAATTAGTAGCAAATACGCTTTATTTTGATGAGGTTATAGGTCCCTTGATCATAAACCAAGAGGTAGGCACTTCTTCACCTAACTAAAGGAAGTTAGAGAAAGAACAGCTCCTTTAACAAAAACCTAATTTTTACTTGACAGTGAAAAAGGAAATACTTGACCTGATAAAGGGTTAATATAAACACAATGTAAGACAATATAATTATAAAATTCTAAAATGTATATTTAATAATAAATAGACATGTGGAAAAGATACATATTCAAGAAAATTGTGTCTATTCAGGAATAAAATCTAGCACATGTAATATGGATAGAGCGTGTACACAGGATATAGTCAACTACCCAAGGTGGCATATTTCTTTTGGTCACCACTCTTAATTAGGAAAGAGTTTAATTTTATTTTTATTGAACTGTAGTTGATTTGCAATGTTGTGTTAGTTTCTCGTGTATAGCATAGTGATTCAGTTATATTATATATATGTATATATAGGTCTCTCTCTATATATATATAATTCTTTTTCATAATAGGCCATTACAAGATATTGAATATAGTTCCCTATGCTATTCTATAGGACCTTGTTTTTAAATCTATTTTATATATAGTAGTTTGTATCTGCTAATCCCAAAGATTATAAATTATCCCCTTTCCTGCCTTCCTCTTTGGTAACAATTAAGTTTGGAAACAGTTTAATGTTCATCAGAAAAGAGTTGAGAACACTGGAGAACATTCACATCTTACAGAAAAGAAGAGGGGGTACAAATTAGTCACAGGAACAAAGAAGATACAATTAGAGAAGAAAATAAGTCAGGATTTTTTGCATCATGGAAGTTACAACTTGTGCATTGATTTCTGACCATTGAGAGCCTCACTGCTGCTTTAACAAAACATTGCTTTAAAAAGCATAATGATATTAGTTAATTTCAACATATGGTAAGGTCCCTAGTAACTTAATTCTTGCCTTATTAAATATTATCATGATAAGTATCTAACATCATTTTTTGATAATTATTAACCAGTAAAACCTTAAGGTTGACAATTTTTATTATTAAATTTCTAGTATATCTAGAAAGGACTCAACCGATGAACTTATTTTAGAAATTTAAGAATAATAAATTTATACTGTACTTTTTAAATGCTTTTATTAACTCTAATGAAGTTGGTATTAGAGAAGAGCTACAAGACTGTGCCACACTATTCTCCAGCTTCATATACACTGGGATGAGGGAAGCTGTAGAATATTTAAAATTTTCCGTTGCTAACTTCTCTGTCCATAAGCCCCTTAACACATGGTTTTCTTGGTTTATCAATTCCTGTCATCATTTATGACTCCCCACCCTGAAAGGTAAGAATATGGTCACTTGTATCATTCATCAACTGCTTTCTCCTGCCTCTTCACAGTTTCTTATTACTCTTTTATTCATAATACTATTGGTTACCTTTGCAATTTAAATCATATTCTTAAATCTCTGCTTTTTATATCATCACCTGTACACATTTACATGAAGATGCTTTTCCTTTACCCACCATCTCCTCAATTCTCGCCCTCAGATCTATTTGCTATACCTTTCCATTTACACTACTGAGGCTGAAAAATTTACATGTTATTCTGTAAATTGTATGTAAGTCAAATGAAAGAGGTTCCAAGTTGAACTTTTAGAAGCTTGGTAAGTGTCCCTACCTTGACTTTGGAGGACACCATGGACTAAGGTTGACTCACACCTGAAAAATCTAGAATGCTGGATTCTGTGAGTGGCAGCCTTCTCTGATATGCAGCAAATAGCAGTTTAAATCACTCAAGCTGTGCTGGGGTAAGGGGAGGCTTTAACTTTGTCTGAAGCTCATTTAGAGATATTTACAATACTACACTTGTCTGCACATATTAATAACTGAACTGAGGATATTCTGTGTGTGTGTGTGTGTGTGTGTGTGTGTGTGTGTAACTGGATGACTTTTATTATTTGAAAATGACTCTAAAAGTCATGGAGATCAACTACCCAAAATTCACACACAGCTATGAAAAGATAGCCCCTCAGCATGAGTTTAGAAGAACAGAAAGGGAAATAAATACACCCATCTGTCTCATTTATCCTATTGTGGATTACAATAATAATACATATGTTAGGGAATAATTATCTAATACAGGAATGCTGTAGTATTATTCACGTATATAATAAATATTAACTGGAGAAAGCAAATGAGAATTTCCAGGAAGAGTTTTTTTATAACTACAGAGGATGCTTAGCTTTACTCCAAACCCACCAAAACAGTTTCAAAAAGTCAGGTCTGGGCATGTTGGTCTTTCAGAGAGTTACCCTTGTGGTTCTGATGTACAGTTTCGATTGTTTATAATAGTTATAGATGAATGTTAGCATCATTTTAGTTAATTATTATGCCTGTTCTCTCCCCCACAACAAAAAAAATTGGAAGTTTTATTGAACATATGTTAACATTATGAAAAATGTATATCCGATAAAATTACACATAATACTATATTATATATAAGTATATGTATATAAAATATGTACATACACACATACAATACTAGCTATTGTTATATATGGTATTAACAAGAGATCTCTAAAGAACGTGGCGGAGAGACTTGGGTTGATAGTTGTTATCAGGGCTTAATCTATGCAAAATAACTTATGAAAGACTGTTTCTTCTCTGGAAAAGTTTATATTATATATAAGGGGTGTGTGTGTGTGTATGTGTGTATAACACAGAGATTAAAATAATTTAATTTAAGATGATTTAAACTCAGGACCTTTTTGCCTCCTAAGTTTGTGATATTAACCACCCAGTTCTACTACTTCATAATTGTGCCTCATTTGGGATTATGCACTTACAATGAACATCTGAGAAAAGTCACATGATGCTAGATTTCCCATAGCCATCCCTGTTGGCTCTGTATTACTTAAAGATAAATGATATGTGATCAGGTACCAAAATTATCCTAGAAAGCAGCAAATACTCTCAGTTCAGTGGAATAAGGAAAAGATAGGGCAGCAATTCACAAATGGCTTGTTAAGACAAAATTTTTGGAATGGTAGAGTGCTCTTAGATTTCAATTTACATGATTGACATTTCTTTCAAATGCTCTACAATTCATCCAGACAGAAACAGATGGGCCATCTGTTTTCAAGTTTCTCATCTCTTTATAGCTCAGACATATCTCTGATAGCCAAACTTTATAAAGGGGAAATGGCAATCCTCATACATGGTTTGCAATCTCTTATTGTCTCCCCTTCAAGGATATAAATTTTTGTATAGGAATATCCAACCTTCTAAGAGCAGAAAATAGCTTCTATTCATACATCTACTCTATGTGTGGACTTATACAGATTCATGCAAAACTATTTTTGCTTAACAATGTTAGGAAACTCCATTTATTACAGCTTCCAAAGCAGATAGAGAAGCAATTGGGAATCTCCTTGATCTATAATGTTTCCAAGTCCTCTGAGCACATAATCTCACCCCCATCATATACAAACAAGAAGTTATTCCTAACAGGAAACAAGGTGCTAGGTCAAGGTGAAATTTGTGATGACACCACAATGAAATAAAGGTAGAATGAAGATATGATCTTATCTAGGAAAACACCTCTACCCATTGCATTGCTTTTCTCCTTTTAAAGTTCAAGTGTTCACTTTCCTTCCTCGGTTATTAAAACAAGATTCTACTCAATCATTGATACACTGCATGTTACAAATCTTCATACCCTATAAAATCAACGTCTCAAACAGAAAATTCTCACCCGAGAGTTCTCTGTGAACTGCAGTGAATACTTAGGCAAATCATGGTAGTAAATCTGTTAAGAAGCTTTATATACTTGTCTCTTCTATTTCCTTTTATCTATGGAGTTCTGCTCTCTTCAAATTTCACATGAGCTTTCTGAGGGCCTTCACTTGCTCCTCACAGTAGTACACAAAGCAAACAGCCTTAGCTCAGAAATGAGGCGTCACAATGCTGGCTGTGTTAAGACAAGAATTGTGGTCTTACATGTGCCTTCTTGTTTTGGGGGATTTTGGGGGTGGTTTTTTGTGGTACAATATACATAAAATTTACCATTTAGCCATGTAAGTGTCCAGTTTAGTGGTATTAAGTACATTCACATTTTTGTGCAATCATCACTGCTATCCATATCTAGAGCTTTTCCATCATCCCAGACTGAAAACATGTACCCAGTCAACATTTACACTCCATTCCTCCTTTCCCCACTCAGCACTTGCTAACCATGATCCTATTTTCTGGCTACTGAATTTGACTGTTCTAGGTACCTCATTTAAGTGAAATCATGTAATATTTCTCCTTTTGTGTGTGGTTTATATCATTTAGCATAATGTTTTCAAGGTTCATCCATGTTGCAATACATATCAGAGTTTCATTTAAGAATAGTCCACTGTGTGTATGTGTGTGCGCGTGTGTGTGTGTGTGACATTTTGTTTATCCTTATCTGTTGCTGGGCATTTGGGTTATTTCCACCTTTTGACTATTGTGAATAATGTGGCTGTGAACATCTGTTTATGAATATTTGTTCATATATCTTCATATGTTTCGAATCATAGATTTTTTGAATCATTATTCCCTTGTCAGATAGATGATTTGCGAATGTTTTCTCTCACTCCTTAGTTTGCATTCTCATGCTCTTGATAAGTGTCCTTTGATGTAAAGAAAAAGAAGTTTTTGTTTTGATGAAGTCCAATTTTTAAATTATTTTTTTGCAGTGCTTTCAGTGTCACAACTAAGAAATCATTTGGAAATGCAATGTCATGAAGATTTCTGCTATGTTTATTCTATGGTTTTTATTGTTCTCATTTTTGTATTTAGGTTTTTCATTCATTTTGAGTTAATTTGTGTATATGGTGTAAGGTAGGGGTTCAATTCCATTCTTTTGTATGTGAACATTCATTTTTCCCAGTACCATTTGTGGAAAATACTCTCCTCTCACTGAATGGTCTGACACTCTTATCAAAAATCATTTGAAGAAAATGTGAAAAAATCATTTGACCATATATATGAGGGTTTATTTCTGGTCTCCCCATTCTATTTCATTTGGCTATATGCATGTCTTTATGTTAGTACCCCACTGTTTAAATCACTGTAGCCTTGTAATGAGTTTTAAAAACAGGAAATGTGAGTCCTCCAACTTTTTTTTTTTTAATTGCTTTAGCTATTAAGGGTCCATTGACATTCTATAGGAATTTTAGGATGGGTTTTTGTATTTCTGAAAAAAAAAATCACTGGAATTTTGATAGGAATTGCACTGAATCGATAGATGTTTTTGGGTAGTATTGAAACCTTAACAATATTAGGTCTTCAAATCCATAAACATGGATTTTTTTTCCCTCCACCTCTTTTTTTGAGACAACCCTGGCTGAACTGCATTCACATAACTTCTGGCTGAACTGCATTCTTGTAACTTCCAAAACTCAACATAATCTTCTAGTATTTTTTTGGTCATTTTTTTCCTCTGTGACATTAAAAATGACAATATAAGTAGATGTACCTGTTAGGTGCATATTTTTATATTAACACCCTACAGATTTCTTTGTTACAAAGAAACTTGCTAAGCTAATGTCAGATGAAATGCCTCCTCTCTATTTAAGACATTGGGACCTTGTCTTACACACAACACTGTTGAGAGATCTCATGAGACCTCTCCATGTATGCACTACCCACATATAGGCACATATATGTGTATGCATGTATGTATAAAATTATATATATACATATATTTGTTATACATATGTGTGTCTGTATATATATATATATATATATATATATACAGACACACACATAGGCACTCAACAGTCAGATCTGAAAAAGCATGTAATATCACAGCCACTTTTGTTAACTGCACATCTGGAAATGAAAGGATTTTTTAAAATATTATGTATTTTCATTATTAGCTCAAAACCCTTAGACACAATTTGTAAAACAGAACATTCATGAATGCTTTCTCTTAAGTATCAATTCCTGGCTACTCTCCTAGGCACTATTCCTTCTGCGTGTTTAGAAAAAGACACGAGAAAGAGCAATATTGAGCTTAGTAAGGAGAAAGTTCAAATCAGACTACAGCCCACATTACCCTTCCTTAACAGGTATTTGAATCATGATGTCCGATAGTTATTTTGATACAGCTACAGATCCTCAGTTGGCCATCTGCTTGCTACGTGAACTGAAGCATTAGATGTATACTGAGTGGATACAAGAGCCCTACAGGTGCAATGTAACGGAGAGAGACCACAATTTACCAGTACAAAAACTGTTCTATACAAATTCTACAAAAGCCAACTTCCTGGTCCTTAAGGAAATAAGTACAGAGACAATGCATTTCGGGTCTATAAAAATCTCACGACAATGAAAAGTAACTAGAGGTTTCTTAAATGCAATTAAAGATATAGCAGTCAGATACCATTTGGACAATCAAACTAGACAGCTTTTATAAGGAAAAGCTTTTCCAGGCAGCAGAGTGTGTTTTAATCAAATTCCACACTAAAAGCTTATGGACTATAGAGAAAATTCTAAAGTAAAATGTAAAAGCCTCCTTCTTTTGAAAAATTTACTGTTTGGTATTCCCTAAGTGACTGTGAAGTCCCCTTTTCATGGGAGATACAACTCGAAAAAGATTGATGAAATGTGGCAGGGCAGCATCAAGGCTTCAGGACCATTAATTTAAAATGCCTTCCCCTTTCATCCTCTGGTGTAAATTGCTGAGCAATCATCATTTTTCTTTACCTTTTTCTTTTGGTGATATAGTTTGTGTCATGCCAGGATCATAGTTCCCTGACATTAATTATGAACCACTGAGATGTCTCTCTCTCTCTCACTCTCTCTTTTCTATTTCTTACCTCATGCCCATGAGGGCAAATTCTGTGAGAAGATATGGGAGACACTGAACACTTGAGCTCTTGAAGAATTTCACTTCAGTTCAGTACTTTACAAACCAGTGCTTGATTTTTCTTTTTCCCTTTTTCTTTTTTCATTTAAAGAGCTATAGAGAGGTCACTGCTGCATTCAGGTGCTACATATTGTTGAAAACTTCAAAACAGAATAGTCATGTAGGGGAAAAAAAAAAAAGACATCCCCAAAGATGCTGTCCCTTGTCAAAGTCAACTTCAGGACAAAAATCAACCTTCATCTAGTATGTAAACATTCACAAATCACACAACCTATGAGACACAACTGGAGAAGACCAGCAAACAGCCATGTTAAAAATCAGTGAAGGATTGTCCCACACAACCAAAGAAAATATACATTGTCTATTTAAAATCAAAAGACACAAAGCATTCTAACAGAGTTTTTAACATATGCATAAATATTTAAACATAATTACTCCTCATTTAGAAAACTTTCCTTTGAACTGCAATAGACAAGTTAAATTTCATGCCAAAGCTCTTTGGAATAAAATTGGGCCTTTTGTCACTTTTTCTCACTATTTATGCCTTAAAACACATGTAATGGAACTGATGGCGGGGGAGGGGGTTGAGTCATACTCAATTCTTTAATGTCTAAAATATATTTTACATACTAAAGCTCTCTAAAATTATGATCTATTTGGAGGTATCATATTAAATAAATCTTAACCCTCTAAGTTTATTCATAAATGACAAAATCATTGGTGAATTCAGAAGGGAAGAAGTATCAAACTTTTGGTTTGCTTTCATCAAAATACAAAACTGACAGCCAACTGAATGCTGTTGTTCTTTTTAACAGTCGTTTATTGTTAAAAATCAACGATACCCTGTTTGAAGGAGATGAAATTCTGCTCAGGTGTGCACAAATTATATTGTATAGGTAGCTTTTCAACTGAATGCATTTTCACAAAGCTCACAGGATTCAGTGCTACAGCTCAGGAAAGAAAAGGATATCTTAGATATGACTTTGTCAGAGTAATAGAAGAAGTTTTAAAAAAATCAAAAAGGCAGTATTTTGAATAAAAAGATCTGTAAGAAAGCTAACAATAGGTTGTGTATTTTAGGGGCTAGTTCTCAACTCAGGGTCACCTAAGAGAGTGTCTCCTGTCATTCCCCCTCACTCCTCATTTCTACATTTCTTCCTTGTACTATTCTCTTATTCTCCTCCCTGCTCATGCCCCCATATGTCAGATTATCTTCCTCTTGAGAAGTTGCCCGTGACTCCTCTGCTTACTTTTCCAGGTGAGAATAACACCACCAGTGTTCCCACGTTATCCTCTGGCATAGTTCAAGCCACACTACATCATCCTGGTCTGTTTACTGCTCCCTCCACTGCAGTGAGCATTTTGACAGCAGGGTTGAGCCTTATTGCTGGTGCTACCTCTCACAATCTAGCACAGATTTTCACCCATAATCTCCACTTAGTGACAACTAACAAATAAATTCCTTTAAGAATTGATGAATAAATATGTGATCTACTATAAGAATGAATTTGTAACAACATCAAGAACAAAAAACGAGAGTGAAAGGGGATTTACAAAGAACATGTTTTATAAAAGAGAGAACAGATGGTCCTCTGTTGAAGAAAATGCTTTAATGATATTTTTGTTTTGTTTTCAACAGGTAAGTTAGAAGTCAAGATTTCCATTGTAGAAGAGGAAGTGAGCTAATTTTTGCAGATAAGAAGTTTTCAAGAATCTTGGTGTCAGAACTTGGAATTGGAGGAGAAAGAAAAGATGTCAATAAACAGGGGCGAGGGGAGCATGACCTGTGAGAGGTTCACCCTGCTTTGGAATGGATGAATTTTTGAGTGATAGCTAATGTTAAATTTTAAGTCGCTGTCCATACTGTAGAGTGCTATAAACCACTCCCAATACCCCAAATATTGAGTAGAACATTGACTACATACAATTATCATGAATTTGTGTCACTAGCAGTGGGCAGGAGATGTCTACGAGCAAACAATGAGGATGAAGTTAACAAGGAGCAGATGAAGAAGAGACTCGGTGTGATGACTGAGAAACTGGAAGAAACAATATCAGAACAAGAGTTGAAGAAGAGAAATGACAGCTCTCAGAGAACCCTCCTGGATATTCTTGAGAATATACTGAAGTTTGAAGCTCCTAGCTATTTTCTTTGAATATTAAAGACAAAAGCTCCCAGAAGGGCTATAAGATTTGAGGACAGCAAGACTGTCTTACAAATACATAAAAGCTTTCAGTCTGAGAAAATTCTGAATGTCTTCACAGGTACTTTATCCTTAACAAAGCATTCCTGCAAACAGTCTGAACCCAAATATTTGTGAAAGTAATAGCTAAATTGATATATAAAATGTATTACTAACGTAATGTCACAAAGTTGAGTTGTCCTCTTCCCAAATCACACTCGAAAGGGAAAAACTTGCCATGAACTGCATGAAGCTTTGTGTACTTGGTGACAAGAGAAATCTATTACTCTTAAACGGATTGGAGGAAAACACTTCAGAGAGAACAATCCTGGTATGTAAATGAGAAGCCAGGAACCAGGCAAACTCAAGAGTGATGGAGTGTCTGAAACAGTGAACAAAGCTCAACACATCAGGAAGGTGAGCAATTCTAACACAAAAGAGACTAAATTCTATTTTTGTAGTCATTGATGAAGTAATAAGCCCCGAGAGGATATTGCATCTCTAGCTAGGAACCATGATTCTACTTTCAGGGATTAGGTTTAAAACACAATTCCTCTGTGGGAAGACAATACGAAAGAAGAGAACATGACTGCCTCTCCATTTTTTAGGTTAATGCAGAGTGGAATGGGTACAGCAGACTTCCTCTCAACGCCATCATTAATCTCCAATTGTCATGAACAAGGGAAAGATCACGAATAATGTAGGCATTCGATATCATGAGAATCTGCATCTGAAATGCAAAAGGTTACTGTTGGATGTGACAGTAAATCTGAGTTTCCAGAGGTGAGCTGAAGGTCATACTATGTGTCTCTAACCTCAACTCAAAGTCAAAAATATTATGATTAGACATATGATATGCCACAAAGTGGCCATATTAAGAATGTTACACATACTTAACAATGACCAGAGTGAACAGTATAGAGCAAATGCTATGAAGCCAGCAATATTTCATGGTGACATCTGTGGATGGATCTTATATTTCATATCTGGCTATTTTCTCTTGCAAGAGGCCAAGAAGTAGTCATATAAATAAAATAAGATATAGGAAAAGGTTTTGGTCTTTGAGTACAAGATATAACATGTGCATTGGAATTACCATCTAAATGTATATCTTGTCATATATATGGGAATATTTTTGTGAATAACTTTCAAGGTGATAAACCTTTCAGTTATGTTACACTTGTACAGTGTTTGGATCCACTGAATTTACAAAAAAAAAATATTCAAATGTGAGAAATAAAGATATTTAAAGACAACTTACCAACTTTCATCATCAATTGAATTTCTCAGGTAAAGTCTAGATCCAGTGGGCTTCAATTGTTTAGCTGGTATTGTCCATGAAAAATGTTCATAGTTCCTGCCTTTGAATTAATGACTTACTTTTGTGGCTAAGAAATCTAGAAGGTGATGATCTGATGTCATTGTTCACTATTGTGGGGTATAATCTGCCTTTAAGAAAATATTGTCAACTGTTTCTCCATTCCAAACTGAAGAGATCTATAACTACAGAATGTAAGTAGTTCCCTCTCTCTCTCCCTCTCTTTGTCCACCCTCCTCGCTAATGTGTGTGTATAATACATTTATATATGTATATATATGCACACACACTTATATGTATCTATATGAATGCCAAGACTAGCTCAATATTTTGTAAGTAAATTACCAATTATAATTTTCTTTTAGGCATATTTCTAGGCTTAGAGAAATTCTTTTTAAAGAGTAAGACCAAGAAGAAAATTTAGAGACCTAGAGAAGGAAAAACAATTAAATAATTCAATGAAATTATGTTAGAAAAAATTTTAGTTAAAAATATTAGTTTTTTCCTCAAAATCCCATCTGACTAAATGCCAAGTTTTATCAAAATAGTGAGAATGATGTAAAAATCCTGGAAAATGTAGCCACAATTCCCTTTTATATATTATATAAGAATATCAGAATTGTTTATCTAGTTATTACAGATCTTGCATACTTATCTACTTAACTCATATGTTTTAGAACTTTTTATTTTGTTTTAATTGAAGCATAGTTGATTTACAAAGCTGTGATAGTTTCTGGTGTACAGCAAAGTGATTCAGTTATATACATGTGTGTGTGTGTGTGTATATATATATATTTTCTTTTTCATATTCTTTTCCATTATGGTTTATTACAGGATATTGAATATAGTTCCTCATGCTGTAAGTAGGTCCTTGTTGTTTGTCTATTTTATATACAGTAGTTTTTAATCCACTAATCTCAAACTCCTAATTTATCCCTCTCCCCCTTTTTATGTTTGATAACTTATACATTAAAGAAACACACACAAACACATGTTACCCTTCAGGTAATATTTATACAATAATGTTAATCAGAGTATAATTGTGCTTGACTATATTTACATAAATCTACTTTCGCCTCTTTATTCCAGCCGTAAATAAGGAGACACTAAAGCAAAAGGCATTGTTCTCCTATAAAATTATAAGGTAGAGGTTGTTATCAAAGATGTCTTAATTATTAAATTGGAAAAAAGCAAGGTTTAGGATAGTTCAATGAAAACAAGCTTTGAGTATGTTCTCTTATTATACCACAAAAATTGGTCTCCCAGATCAACACTAACCTAACTGAAGAGAAAGGAAACATAAAGCACCAAAGGAGCCAGAGCTTCCAACTTCAAAATGACTTGTTTCTGGAAATACACGTAAGTGCTGAGTCACAGCTGAGAAAAGGCAAAGTGACAGGTTCAAAGTCCAACTACGGAGGTTTCATTCACTTGAAATTCAAGTTGTTTCAAAGGAATTTTCTCATCAATATGAGATTGAATGCAGAACTCTCATTTTTAGGCTCTGTTCATCCACCAAGGAAGAGAAGAAGTTGCTCTAGTTAATGCAGTGTGAATAAGACAGTGTAGATAGTTTGCTGTATCTAAACTGAACTTTCATCCCCTGAGAAAAGCAGGTGCAACAGAGGGAACACAGTGCCATTAGCATTTATAGATCATATTAGAGAAACACTGAATGGCATGGAATCTCACCAGTATAATTTCCATAGTATGGGATAATGTGTAGACTGGCATTAATTTTATATGAACATGTTCATAACGAACTACAGACAGAAGTGAAATCAACTAATTTAATATTTTCCCTTCTCTTCCTCTATCCATCACATTAAAACACTACATCCAAGTTACAGGTAGCCCACTTGAGTCATTTTCTCTGCTTTCAGATTAATTTAAGTAAGAAAATCAAACATTTAGATGGCAGGAATTTCTCTGAAACTCAAGATATCATCTCTTTGCTTTTAAATATAAGGCTACTTTTTTAGAGTATGTAAATAGAGTGTCATGAAATAGTTATTGTTACATCATTAATTGAAGCTTTATAGGCAAGATGATAACAGCAAGGTCAGTGACATACTTTGATTTGAAAGAAATCTAGAATGTAGACTTGTGTACATTATTATTATGTTTCCATTTAACATCAGATCAAATAATATAGACTATGCACATCCTAGAATGAAAAGATTTATAGACTCAATATGCTCTCCACCATTTTTCAGACAGAACTATATCCAACAGAGCTGTGCCACAGAAATATAAGTCCAAACTAACAAAGATATTGACTCAGTTAATCACTCTGAGACTTTAATACAGGGCCCCAGAGGAGAAAGAGACAGGTTGACAATAAGAAAAAATGATTGATACAGTCATCTAATTAAGAAAGGCTATGCCAGAGGGTTTGTAATACCAAATTGATGAAATGGCTCTATCCAAAATAAAAAAAAAAAATCATTAGCTATAACTTCTCACTGGATGATACTGAAGAGACGGATACAGGAGGCAAAACCACATTTGATTCTTTGGGGTTTTTTTAATTTAATTAATTGACTTCATTTTTAAAGCAGTTTTAGATTTACAGAGAAACAAAGCAGGTAGCACTGAATGTTTTCACATACCACTTTACCTCTGCACACAGTGTCCCTTATTATGAACATATTGCTTTTGTGTTGAAGTTAACAAGCCAGTACCCATCACCTACTATAACTGAAGCCTTTAGTTTACATTAAGGCTTATTCTTTGTGTCATACAGTTCTATGGGTTTTCATAAATACATAGTGTCATGTATCAATCATTACAGTATCATGCAAAATAGTTTCCCCAAACCAAAAACACCCTGTGACCTACCTATTCATCCCTCCTTCTTGCCCTCTAAGTCCCTGGCAATGACTGATCTTCCTACAGTGTCTATAGTTATGTCTTTTCCAGCATGTCATATGGTTGATATTAAACAGTACGTAGCCATTTCAAGCTTCTTTCACTTTGCAATATGCACTTATGGTTCCTTCACATCTTTGGTGGCTTGATATCTCATTTCTTTTTATCACTGAGTATTATTTCATTGGATGCATGCAACACAAATTGTTTATCCATTCACCTTAAAGAATATCTTAATTGTGTCCATCTTTTGACAATTATGAATAAAACTGCCATTAACATTCCTGTACAGGATTCTGTGTGGACAGAAATTTTCAGCTCAGTTGGGTAACAGGTAGGAATGTGATTGCTAGACTGTATGGTAAGGGTAAGACCACAAAGGCCAAATACTACGCCTTCCGTCCTTTTTAACCGAGACATTTCTAGAGTACAATATCATTGGTGTTTTTTGCAAGGCAGCAACTGCATTATATTTCTTTGCTCATGCCAAGAAGTGGGGGAAAACAAACAAAACATACAAAAACTCACACCTGCTTTAGAAATGGTTCTTATAGCAAGGAATTTTCATCCTTTTGAGAGAAAATATAAAGTTTAATTTTTAAGGAAAGAGAGTCATATCTCTCTAAGTAAGATTAAAGGATTCTATTCATTAAAACTATGAGCAATAAGGATACTATTTCTTTCTGGTATATTTTGAGCCCACTTTTTGCTGAACTTCATTTATTTTAAGAGTAACATAGTCAACAAGAGCAAGAAGAGTCACAACTTGAAATACTTGACATTTCTATTTGGGCTGCACTGGCTACAGAATGAGACAAATTACTTTTCTCTGGCTCTTCTTCTGGAAAAAAATCAATCTTTATTCACTTTAGTAATGCAGTTAAATTGAAATTAAAACTAGAAAGTTAAACAAGTGGCTCCAAGAATTCTAAACTTTTCTGAAAAGAAGTGCTCTTTCTAATGTGTCTAAATCACATATATGTTGAGAGTCAGACTTTGAAATAAAAATATGAAAAATATTCAAACAGGGGGATATATTTTAATATAGGCATTTAATTTCAAAGACTGTAGCCTAAGGAAATAATCAGAATTGGACAGGAGAGATATATACAAAGATATCTATGGGGGTGACATTCACAATACAGAAAAGATGGAAGGAAAAAATGCAAATGATCAAAAATAAGGGACTCGTGATTTAAAATACATTGTATCTATATAATAAAATATAATAGTCATTAAAAATCATGCTATAGTATAATATATATTTATGTTAGGAAGGAATAAAAATTATTCCCCATTTTCTCTGGAGAAGGTGGACAGCACTTTTGGTTTTGAGGATTAGGCTCTCACTGTCCCAAGTGAGTGTAAAAAGATTCTTGAGATTCCATGATCTGGAACTTATCTAATAATCATACTCATCCTATTAGATAATCAAGCTCTAATAACCAACATTCATTCAGAATTTAATTATCAAGCACTTTTTCTGCACTAGATTTATCTAAACAAGGGAAGCACAGAGGTAACTGTAACAGATCAAGTCCCTATTTACATGGAGTTTAAGTTTTTGTGTGAGAATGAGGGGGTTAGTGGGAAAGAAACAAGATAGACAATAAATTCATAAAAATCACAAAGCAATTTTAAACAATGTGTGCATTAAAAATAATGGGGTCCATAAGTTTGTTTTCTGTCTGTGAGTCTACTTCTGTTTTATACATAAGTTGATTTGTATCATTTTTTTAGATTCCACATATAAGTGATATCATGTGGTATTTGTCTTTGACTTAGTTCACTCAATATGATAATCTCTATGTCCATCTGTACTGCTGCAAATGGCATTATTTCATTTTTCATGGCTGAGTAGTATTCCACTGTGTGTATATACCACATCCTCTTTATCCATTCATCTGTCAGTGGACATTTTGGTTGCTTCCATGTCTTGGCTATTGTAAACAGGGATGCTATGAACATTGGAGTACATGTATCTTTTTAAATTAGAGTTTTCATCTTTTCCAGATATATACCTAGGAGTGGGATTGCTGGATCATATGGTAACTCTATTTTTAGAGGGGAAAGGGGGAGGGAGGGATTAATTAGGAGTTTGGGATTAATGGATACACACTACTATATATAAAATAGATAAACAACAAGGACCTACTGTATAGCACAGGGGAAAAAAATATATATATATATAATTGAATCACATTACTGTACACCTGAAAATAATAAAATGTCATAAATAAACTATACTTCAATTTAAAAATTAAAAAATAATGGGATCAAGGAAAGGGAAGGTGTTGACTAAACAGTTACTTAAAGGGATAGTCAAGAAAGACCTGCCTGAGAAGTGACATCTGAGCTGAGAACTGGTAAAGATCAAGGAAATGAGCATTCCAGATATGTTACCATAGTCCAGAGCCCTGAATCAGGAATGAGTTTGACAGGTTCAAGGCATAAAACAGAAAGAAGGAATATACAACTGGCTCTCACTGAGCAAACGGAAGAATGACAGGAGATGAATTTGGAGTCGAAGCCTGGAGCCAAATCATGTAGGGTCTTGTAGGTCATCTAAGGTCCATTGTAAGAATGTAGGGAAGAAGTTCTAAGCCTGGGAGGTTGTGCACATGACTCAATCCTGATACCAGTGTAGAGTCACAAATGGCCATGGGCTGGCTTGGAATAGGGGACCAGGACATTAGAAGACACATGTTGCAGGGGCATGAGAAGCATGCAGAAGCAAGAGGACACATCCAAGACCCGAGGTCCAGGGATTAAGTATCAACACAGCTTATTTCATAGTTTAGCAGGATGCCTCTTTTTGCCTATGCTCAGAGATATCACCTGCAAGTCAACCATGAATGGTATATTCTTAATATATCTGCCACTCTTTTATCTACTCACTGTGTGAGAACTCAGTCCAACACAAACGTAGTGATACATTTCAGGTCCTCATACTTAGAGACCCAACATTGTTGTCACAATGTTCCCTAAGCTGGGAAAGACAAACAGATGCAAAATATCAAAAATATCTTTGGGAATGAGTGGTTCTAGGTAGTTTTGTTTGGAGTTGCTCACTCCTGTGTTTTCCCAGATTCCTGGTATGACAGTATTTTACCTTTGGTAATCAAGAATAAAAGTTGTATAAAAATCAATCAGCAGAGAAAGCCTTATTCCTTCTTTAACCTGGTTTATTATTAGATTTAGAAAAGCCTGGACGTGCCATTATAATCAGCCATACTCAAATAATGAAGCATAAGAAGAGTTTGTACAAATGCGATAAAGAATATCACAAAACAAAACTGCACATATGAAAACCAAAGTCATTCTATTTTACACCACATCATTTTAATATGCCCTTTCTATTTCTCCAACTTGGTCCCAAGCATGGGTAATAATAAACTGCTTTTGTTTTAAAAATAAAATGGACATGGTCATCAGTTTGAACCCTCATCAACAGTCTGCTTCCTTAAAAACTCCAAACAGATCCAGAGAACAAGGAGAATGCATGCATATTAATGATGCTAATGACAGTCATTCCATCAGTGGGGCTGTGGCATAAGTCCAGTCACATCATGCTGCTGTACACAGCATGGTCCATAGAGCCATCGGGACTCCACAAGACCTAGCGTTACAGACTCTGCAAAAGCACAGCCACATTTCTCTGCCCTGCACTCAAGGACTTCTCCAAATGACATTTCAGAGCCCAAGACGCCATCGCTCCTCCCTAAATGAATATTCCCCTAAGCATTTGCTTTTCAAGATAGGAATTTCCAGGAATGAGATACCACCCACTGCCAGCTGGGTACAGATATAAAGAGAAATTTACCCTTGGATAAAGAATCTATTTTTTATAGCATTTATATATCTGAAAGTTCGAGTTTCATCATTATTTTAAACTTGTCCTTTTAGATGTTATTCAGAAATATGTTAAAGAGTAAAGGACTTGCCTATATTTGCATGAGTTTGTATTTTTAAAAATGCTTGAGTTCAGTGCAGTTGGTGAGTGCCTGATGGTCATTTAGCCTATCTGCAAATGCCAATCTCCTGTGTCCAGGTATATATAGTTCTGTATTTTCTAAGAAACCTTTTTGTAACAAGTAAAATGGTGTCCTGAATTGTTTGAATGTAAAAATAAATTTCAGTCACAGAAAGTAAGTGCATCTTAAAATTTTCAAATATTTTTGAAAGAAATTATTAATAAAAGGCATTGTTTTTTATCATGACAGAATTGATGACAAAAGATAATAATAGATGTCATACACAGGTCAGTAGAGATTGTGTGTGTATGTGTGTTTACAAAATCTGTTGCCCTTTGAAGAAGCAATGTAGTGGGCAGGATTCAAATTCATTTTCTAGTTTAGATTAAAATTAGTATGATTATTAACCAAAGGTTCTATCTTAATATGAGATGTTAAAACGTAAGACCACAAGTGTATACCTATAAGTTTTTTTCTTTAGTTTTCTACTCAAAAATGTTTGAGAGAAGACAGAGGAAGGATTAAAGCTGGCATAGCAAAGACTGAGCACTAACCCAGGAAAGAAGCATCATCCTTCCTGTATGTGGGACTAGACACTTCCAACCCATTGAAGCCTTTTTCCCATATTAGAGTTCTTAAACTATTTCTTATTCAACAGAATTTGTACACATTCCTGAAAAGTATAAACATTCCTTAAACATATGTGCATTGACTGGATGGCATTTAAAAGATGACACCAGTCTCATAAAAGCAATGCTATCCTAATTGCATGGTGATTTTTTCAAAAAAAATTTTTTACATAATAGTAACTAGAATAAATCATAGCAGCAAAAACAGAGCTCACTTTCTTTTCTTCTTAAAGCTTTGAAGGTTTTGTGGAAATTTCCTCCATCCTTAAAAGCACTGTCAATTCAAAACATATTTATGGAGTATACACTGCATGCATAAACCATATTACTAACATTTGTCTCTCATCTTATAGCTCAAAATATTATTTCATATACAAAATCTAATTTGACCATTATAACAAACATAAGGCTTCAAACGTGGCTAACAATTTCTTGAAATCTGCAAAGACATTAAGAGAATAAGTGTGTTTTTTTCAAACACATATGATTCTCTTACTACTTTGATTTAACTTCTGTTGGCATACAAAGACTAGAAATAGTACAGAGATTTACAAATGGAAGGAGAGGGCATTGAGTCTTGTATGTTCTATAGAGCTATAGTCTACATGTCAGCCAGTGGGGTGAGATAAAGAATTCTGCCTATTTTTCCAAAGATATGTGACTGTTACTTACACTCTCAACACAAAATGAGATAATAAATAGTTGGACAGAAAACATTTTAAATCTCATTATTTAAAAGAGACTTTCATTAGTTAGCTTGTTGGATGGCTTGTTTTTCAAAATTTCTTTTTGAAAAATTACTTGATGGAGGAGACAATTTATAGATAAAGATTAAACAGAAAGTATGGAAATATTTATATTACCACAGATACAAGGGAAAAAAGTCTCCACTAATAATATTCAAATGTATTTTCTTCTATTTATAGAACTATGTATTAGTAATTATTTTTCAAACTCTGCATGAGGAGTTCTGCTTCTGCTTACGATTGAGAAAGCTGTAAGAGAAAGCTGGGTAATCTGTAACATCATAACTTTTCTTAAGCTCATAAAAAAGTTGAGATTGCTAAACAAACATAAAATAATTACAATCACACAGGACATGTTTTCTCATATTAGAAAAAATTACATTAGCAATTAATAACACACATTTATAGACCCATGGGTCAAAATGTAAATCAAAAGGAAAATTAGAACATATTTAATTGAATGAAAATTGAAACATGACATCAAAACTTGTGAGATGCACTACAAAGCAGTTCTTAGAGGAAAGATTACAGCATTAAGTGTTTATCTCAGAAAAATTAGTGAGTATCAAATTAATAAGAAAAGATTACACCTTAAGAAACTGGATAAAGAAGAACAAATTAAACCCAAAGCAAACAGAAGAAAGGAAATAATAAAGGTAAGGGTAGAAGTCAATGATGCAATTGTAATAGAATCAATGAAACAAAAAACTGGGTCTTGAAAAAAAACCAGTAAAATTGACAAACTTCTAGATATACTGAGCAAAAAATTACCAATACCAAGAATAAAAGATAGTCATTACTAACAGAATATTACAATACAGAAAATTACAATAAAGGAATATTTTTACTAATTTGTGCCAATAATTTTGACACCTATATAAAGTGGACAAATTGTTTGAGAGACAAAATGACAAAAGCTCGCTCAGGAATAAATAAACAGAAAATCTCCATTGATAGTTTTTTAAAAGTTGAAAATCTTTTCATAAGGAAGTTCCAATCCAGAGGGCTTTACTGGAAGAAAAATTTGAGGAAGAAATAGTACAAATTCTACACAAATTTTTACAGAAATTTGACAACACTGACTCAATCTATGATGCCATTATTACTCAAATACCAATATCAGAAAAAATATATTACTACAAAAGAAAACTACAAGCCAAAATCCCTAATGAACCCAGACTCAAAATATCCTCAAAATACAGCAAATAAAATCTGGCTATATATATATATATATATAAAGGGATAATACACCATGACCCAATGAGTCTTACAAAGAAAGTAGCATCAATTTAACATTTCAAATTAATGAAAGTTATTTACCCTACAAAGAATAAGACAGCAAAGCCATAGTCTCAGTAGATGCAGAACTGAAAAGATGCAGAAAAACCATTTGGCAAAACACAACACTCATCCCAGATTTAAAATTCTCAGCAAGCTAGGAATTCAAGAAAACTTCTTCAAGTTGCTAACAAGCATCTACAACAACCACGTCAAAAATCTTACAGCTAAACATCACATAATGATCAGAAATATTATTTACTCCTAAGATCAGAAACAAAACAAGAAGGTGTACAATAAACACTTCCAATCAATCTTTTATCAAAATCACAACTAGGGATGTTGCTACCAGCATCCAGTGTGTAGAGGTAGAGGCTAGAAATTCTGCTAAACATCCCACAATGCCCAGGACAGCCTGCTACAATGGAGAATTACCTTGTGCAAAACGTCAATATTCCATGATTAAGATACTTTGGACTAAAATAGTCAAATGATTTTTAAATAGAAGAACAATATTACCTAATATCTGTGTGACACTGTTACGAAAGTGGATATACATATCAATAGAACAGAATATAAAATAAAAACAAATCCATATATGTATGACTAATTAATTTTCTAAAGAAAAAGGTACCAAGGCCTTCCTGACTAGTACTTCGCATGGTATAAAAAATAAAAATTTAAAAAATAAATTCAAGTAGATCATAGATCAAAATGTAAAATCTTAATCTATAAAATTCTAGAGAAAAAAGCAGGAGAAACATCTCTGATCTTCAGATAGGCAGAGCTTTGTTAAACTGGATTCAGGAAGCACAAACCTAAGATAAAAACTGGTAGATAATAAGATGTCATCAAAATTAAAAACACAACAAAAAATAGCTTTTACTCTTTGGAGGACACTTTTAAAAAATTAAAAGATAGCTAATAGATAGGAACAAAGTGTGTGTAAATACCTATATGATACTTATATCCAGAATAGATAAAAACATATGAAAAGATACTCAACGTCATTATTCACTAGGAAATGCAAACAAAAATGACATTGTGATACCTCTATACACCTACTAGAATGTCTAACTTTTTTCTTTTTTTTTAATGACAATCCCACGTTCTGGCAAAGCAAGGATGTGGAGCAACGTAAACTCTCGTATGTTGCTGGTGGGATTGCAAAATAATAACAGCCCACTTCAGAAAACACTTGGGGCATTTTGTATACAGTTAAACATTTACTCACCAAAATCTGGCAATATCTCTCCTAGGTTTTTACTCAGGAAAAGGAAACATATTTTCCATACACACTTATTTGTAAATATTTACAGCAGCTTTATGCATAGCGGCCCTAAACTGGAAACAACTTAAATGTCCAACAAATGAAGAATGGCTAAATACCGATACAACACATATTAGAATACTACTCAGTTGTAAAAAGGAACAAGTCATTGATACTTACAGTGATACAGATAAATCTGAAAAGTATTGTGCTAAGTGAAAGAAGTCAGACACAGAAGGGTGCATAATGTATGACATTTTAGAAAATTCAAAAGTATAGGGGCAGAAGTTAGATCTGTTTCCCAAGGACTGGGAGTAGGGAGGAGACTGACAACACAGGGACCCAAGGGAACACTTTGGAGTCATGGGAATTTTCTATATCTTGATTGCAGTAGCGGTATTCTAGATGATGGTTAGATTAAATGCCCTTTAAGGTTCTCTTCTAATGCCAAGATTCTTTTAAGTTTTCTTAAAAAAAAAAATCTGAGATCGTAGGCTATGGCTTATAAATAAAGAATCATCAGAAATACAAATTCTTAATAGCCAGGAAATGCAGCATTCATAGTGGCGGGGACAACATGTCCTGTATCTTTTTTGTTCCTTATGATACAGTGAAACAGAACAACTATTGACTGATTTGGGTGTGAATAAAATTCCCAACAACAGGGAAACAAACCAAACAATGCAAAGTTGTACTGAAAGATTGTGTGGTGTAGCTTCTGCTATTCTCACTATCTTTCCTGAAGTATGTTTGCTGTTATATAAACTGTCTGTGCATTTTCCTAGCCCACTTTTGACTAAGAAAACATGGAAATTAATCCTCTTGACTCAGTATTAAGAGACATAATCTCAGGGAGAAAATTTCTCATTCATTCAATACTGCTGGTAATTACACTACTGTAGTTTACACCCCTCTACTTCTGGGGCCCAGACAGGGGTGGCGGGAACTGTTGTTGCCCTCTAATAGAGATTGCTTCCAACTTCAATTACATAAAATAGAGAACTATCTTTCCTGAAACAATAAAAATCTATTCAATCCTGATAAATCATTTTTGATATTCTGTATTTAATAAAGCTGAGTTAAAGCAGACAGGAAGAAGCTTCTTCCTCCTTATAATTTGCTCTATTCAAATTATCAGGGTTTTTCTATAATTACTGTTTACAGCTAGCTAGAAAGCATAATGGTGGAATGCATCAGCATGCATGACAGGTCACCCCCACACACTCATGTACACAACTGTCACTCTGGTCTTTGGAAAAGAAGGCCATTAATAAGCTTTATTGTATCTAAGTGTTGTTACACGACTGCAAATCAATGCAGATTTAATATTGTCCCTAAAAATGAGGTCTGCTATAGTCCATGCCATTAGATATTCAGTGATGAATATTGAAAAGACGGTGGACATTGGATATAGTTCCTTGTGCTATACAGAAGAAATTTGTTTTTTATCTAATTTACATATAGTAGTTAGTATTTCCACATTGACATTCAATGTTGTAATAACCAATAATGAAAAAGAATATGAAAATAAATATATATATGTATATGTATGACTGAAACATTATGCTATACACCAGAAATTGATACACTGTAACTGACTGTACTTCAATTTTAAAAAAGTGGAAAAAATACTTGAAGAATGGAAATGTTTAAGAAAAAAAAAGTCAAGAAGAACCAATATGCATAATAGATAAAAACTCTAGAAAAGCCCTCTTTATGTTTTCACTTAGCCTAGTCTAAATACAATCGGTCTTTTGTCTTCTGTAGTCCTTTCTTTATCCACACATTTATTCAAAATTTTTAGTTAAGCATCTTGATTATGCTAGGCTTTGTTCCCAGATGAAAAGGGACATCAGTGAATAAGACAGACAAAGCCCCTACAGTAACAATAAATAAATAAATAAATAAATAAATAAATAAATAAATAAATAAATAAATAAATAAATAAAATGCAAACACCTACTCCAAAACACAATCTCTCTTCACTCTACTCTACTTCAATCTCTACTTACATTTTCATTCACACACATCCCACGGTGAAGTTAAATTACTAATTTTAAAGGAAACTCCTACATGGTCTGATATGTGTCAGGAAAAGGATCAGAGCACTACTGGCTAATTTGTACCATGTTCCACTAATCACCAACAGTGCACCCGACAAAATGTTAGCCGGTGAAGAATTAGATTAATAGAGTCTAATGCTGAGGCCTAAACACATACATTATTTCAAAATGTTGGTAAGACAACAGAGAAATATGCCCAGAACACCAAGGAAGTCCAGAGTGAAAGATATAAAAATAATATCTTCTTAAATATAAGGACTGTATTTATGGTTGTTGATGTGAACTATTTACCTAGAAATAAAATCATGCAAAATTTGTTAATTTCTATGTGAATACTACTTTATTACTATTGCACAATAAATTTGAAGGCATTTGTATACATGAGTAAACACATTTTAACTGTTTAATTATGGAAATGTTCAAACATATGCCAAACTCCGAAATCTACACAACACAGATTTAACAAATGTTAACATTTTGCACAAGAGTTTTTAAAGAAATTAAATTTTGTGGATATAGCCAAAACCCATCTTTTTATAGCTCTTCAAACTATCTCCACTCCATTTCTTCCCATCCTCCAAAGGCAAAAGTCATCACTATTCAGATGTTTTTATGCCTTTACTATTTATATTACATATATAAATATATATTTCTGTAAACTAGTTTATATATATACACACACATACACACACACATGTCACCTTTGGGGGGATATGAAATGTACATAGAAACAGAGTATACCATACAAGTATTTTGCAAATTAATTTTTTCACTTAACTTTTAAAAAATTGGTATATGTAAATATAGTCAATTGTATTTAACTGCTCTACAGAATTTCATTGCATGACATTTCCAACTCATTATTATCAACTATCCACTTGCTGCTAATTGTTTATCTGGCAGAGGAACTTGAGTCAAGGAAATGTTGAAGGTAATAGTCTAACAGAAAATGGAAAGTGAAAAGAAAAGATCAAGTAGAAAATGAAAAGTTGGTAATGAAAGAAAAATAAGGGACTGATGAAGAAATTACTTGGAGTAAGAAGATTTGGAAGGGATCTAATGCAGAGTTGGGGGGACTTTTTTAGACAGGAACACAAATAGTCTAGAATATGGGATTAGAGTATGCAAGTAAAAATAATTATAGATGGATGAATATTTTGTGGGAGTTTGTAGAGGTTCTCTTCAGACTACTTTAAAGTTCTCAGAAAGTGGAAAAGAAGGCTTATACTTCCAGAGCATCCTTCAGTTAATTACAAGTAAAAATTTAAGACACTCTACATAAAATAAACATAAGGAGACTCTGAAAGGCAGAGATAAGAAACAAACTTACAAGTGACTTCAGAATCTAAGGAAGGACATGGGGATGAGTTACCTGGGTTTTCTTTTTGCCTCAGACAATCCAGACTTGGAAATGAAGAAGCTGGTAACTCAGAAACGCCAATGGGTGCAAACAAAAAGCCACAACAAAAGCCCATACTTTTAAACCAAAGAACCAAAACAGAGGCAGAGGCAGGTTACCAAGACAGAAATCTTATACAATAACTATTCTACTTCAGCCAAAACTGAGGAAAAAAGTTTGGCCACACCTACACTCATACCAGCAAAGGCAGAGTGAAGAGCCTAAACTTCCACCCTCTACAGGCTGTAATAAGTCACCCCAACCCCTCCGCTAAGGTAGTGTCAGACAAAGGCCAAGTAGAGAATTAGGGTATTCATCCCTGCTCCACCATCCTTACCTCCCCAGTATTGGTAGAGAGGGAAGCCTGAACTTCCACCCCCTGTAAAGCATTAAAGAAGGAAAGTGGTACCCATTCCTTCTGCTTTCTGCTGGAGTAATATCAAAGGAGGCCAAGTGAGGAGACAGAATTGTCATCCCTGCCCAGTAGTGATGAGCCTCCAACCCAGGAGTCAATGGAGGTCAACTTAGGAACCTGTTCTACTGCCAGCTGGGAATAGAAGTCAAATAGCAACACCTTCTTCCCTGCCAGAATGGTGGCAGAGAAAACTAGTCAAAACATAAAGTTTAAATAAAATCCAGAATCTCATAATGTAATACTCAAAATGTCCAGGTTTCATTTGAAAAATCAATTGTTTTACCAAAACCAGCAAGATCTCAAACTGAATGAAAATGGACAATCAAAAGATGGCATCATTAAAATGGCAAAGATGTAAGAATTATATTTCAGAATCTTAAAGCAGCCATTGTAAAACAAACGAACATACTTCAAAAAGCAATTGTGAGTATGCTAAAAACAAATGAGAAAACAGAAATTTCCAGCAAGGGAAATGAAGATTAAAAAAAAGAATCAAATAGAAATGTTAGAACTGAAAAATATAATAATCAAAAATTTAAAACTCAATGTATGAGCTCAACAGCAGAATCGAGGGAAGCGAGGAAAGAACCAGTGTACTGAAAGGGAGAACAATAGAAGTCAGCAAATTTGAACAACAGAGAGGAAAAAATCGCTTAAAAAAAGAGAGAGAGAGAGAAAAGAAAGGGAAAAGACCTCAGGAATCTGAGGGATTATAACAAAAAAAATCTAAATTCAAGTTATCAGAATCCTGGAAGAAGATGAGAAAGGGGGTAGGGATGAAAAAGTGTTCAAAATAGTGAATAAAAACTTCTCAGTTTTGACAAAGACATGAAGCCATAGACTCAACTAGCTTAGTGAACACAAAGAAGCCAAATACCAAAATGCATCATATTCAAACTTTGAAAACTAAAAGCAAAGGAAAAAATCTTAGAAGCAGCAAGAGAAAAAATGACTCATTACATAGAAGAGAACAACAATTCAAATGACAATAGATTTCTCAGCAGAAACTATAGCAGTAGCATTAGAGTCTTCAAATACTGAAAGAAAAACACTGTCACCCTGGAATTCTCTATCCCACAAAAATATTCTTCAAGATGAAGGGGAAATACATTCTCAGATAAAGGGAAACTAGGAGAACTTGTTTGCAGCATATTTGTAGCCAGTCATAGAGGAAGCAGGCTGAAAAAAAAATTAGATGGTCAGAAAGTGAGTTATGTGAAGTCAAAATTGTGGAAAAGTTAAGTTACTGATAATGGCAAACATTAGGATGCGACCATAGAAACGAGTGGATGAAGCAAGAGAGAAGACAAGATCAGCTGAGGAAGAGGTTGGATCTGAGCAGTCAGGATATTGGAAGCATCATCTACATGTCCATGTACATAAGAATTCAGAAAAGAGTATCTTTGGAGAGAATGACAGGAGGCCAGGAGTAATGATCTTTGAGAAATAAAGGAAATTCACTAGTTAGTCACTGACATCATCTATCAGGACAATGAAAATTGAGAGATAAAAAACTCTGGTTTTAACGTTTTGTTTTAAATATAGTTGTATGGATATCCACACACATTGTTGGATTTAGCGAGTTCATATTTATTTTAGATTTTTGTGCTATTATCACAAGTGGTATTTTTTTTCTTTCCCAAACTGTCATTTTTATTTTTCTCAAACTGCCATGAACCTGCTTCTGACATCAAGATTAAAGTTAGCCATAAATAGAATTAGGGATTATCCTTTCTTTTTCTTCTTATTAAATTTTTTGTGATTAAAAGTATTTTATACATATGTAATGATTTATTCTCCTTAATGTTTATAGAACTGGAAGGTTTTCATTTCTTCATGATTTCAAGTTTCATCAGTAATTTCATCTAATTTTTGCCTTATCCCAAATGAGTTTCCCATAGTTTTTTTTTTTTTTCAGTATTTTTTATTATAGTCAGATTACAATTTTGTGTCAATTTTCTGGTGTATAGCACAATAATTCAGTCATACAGGAACATACATATATTCATTTTCACATTCTTGTTCACCATAAATTATTATACTATAAGATATTGAATACAGTTCCGTCCCTATGCTATACAGTACAAACTTGTAGTTCATCTATTTTGTATATATTAATATCTTCAAATCTTGAACTCCCAATTTATCCTTTCCTACCCCCTTACACCCCTGGTAACCATAAGTTTGTTTTCTATGTCTGTAAGTCTGTTTTTGCTTTGTAAATAAGTTCATTTGTCTTTTTTTTTAGATTCCACATATAAGTGACATCGTATGGTATTTTTCTTTCTTTTTCTGGTTTACTTCACTTAGAATGATAATCTTCAGGTCCATCTAGTTCGCTGCAAATGGCATTATTTTATTTTTTATGGCTGAGGAGTATTCCACTGTATAAATATATCACAGTTTACTTATTCAGTCATCTGTCGATGGACATTTAGTTTGTTTCCATGTCCTGGCTATTGGAAACAGTGCTGCTATGAACATTGGGGTGCATGTGTCTTTCGAATTAAGGTTCAGCTCTGGATATATGCCCAGGAGTGGGATTGCTGGATCGTATGGTAAGTCTATTTTTAGTTTTTTGAGGAATCTCCATACTGTCCCATAGCTTTTAAAACCACTATTGAATCTATAGTGATGCTGTCTAGCTTATACCTAAATTTGTCTTTTTTGAAGTCTTACCCCATAATTTTCTATTTTATTGGTTTGTTGATATGCTCTACCTTTTAATAGATTTCAATTTCTAGAGCAGCTTTAGGTTCACAGCAGAATTGGGCCCCCACACATTCACAACCTCCCCTGTATTAACATCCCATACCAAAGGGTTACATTTGTTACAAGGGATGGATCTACATTGACAAGTCATTATTATCCAAAGTCCATAATTTAATAAAGGGTTCACTCTTGGTGTTCTATATTCTATGAGTTTTAACAAATGTAAAATGACATGTATCCACAATTATAGTACTGCACAGAATAATTTCACTGCTCTAAAAATTTTCTCTGCTCTACTCGTTCATTCCTCTCCTCAACT
Organism: Camelus ferus; assembly: GCF_009834535.1. NCBI lineage: Eukaryota > Metazoa > Chordata > Mammalia > Artiodactyla > Camelidae > Camelus > Camelus ferus. The sequence goes on from NC_045702.1 coordinate 65,098,803, forward strand.
TATCCTTAGCAACCACTGACCTTTTCTACCTGTCTCTATTCTTTTGCCTTTTCCAGAATGTCACTACAGTATGTATAGCATTCTGAGATTGGTTTCCTTTAATTAAAATATGCATCAAAGTTTCCTCCATGTTTTTCATGGCTTGATAGTTCATCATTTTTAACTTTAAATAATATTCCATTGTCTGGATGTATCATTTATTTATCCATTCATCCACCGAAGGACATCTTTAAGATGCTTTGAAGTCTGGGCAAAAATCTTGTGTGCTGATTTTTACATGGACTTAAGTTTTCAACTCATTTTGATAAACATGAAGGAGAGTGATTACTGGATTATATGTTAAGAATGTTAGGTTTTGTAAGAAACGGTCAAATTGTTTTCCAAAGTGGTTACAACATTTTGCATTTCCACCAGCAATAAATGAAACTTGCTGTTGCTTCCTGGTCTCACCAGCATTTGGTGTTGTCGGTGTTCTGAATTTTGGCCATTCTAATAGGTGTGTAATGATATCTCATTGTTGTTTTAATTTGCATTCCCCTAGTGATATATGATGTTGAGATTTTTTCATATGCTTACTTGTCATCTCTATCTTCTTTGGTGAAGAATCCAGGGGCTTTTGCCCATTTTTCACCTGAGTTGTTTGTTTATGTGCTGAATATTAACTCCGAGTCTGTTATTTTCTCTCAGCACTTTGTATTTTTTTTCCCTACTGTTTTGCATCTGAGACTTCTCCTTCTGCTCCAATCATTATTCCTTTTTAGATAACCAGGTGTGGCATGTTGTGTTCCCCCCCCCTTTCACTTTATCTTAAAGATTTAAATCTTTACCTTTGTTTTAGTATTCTGTAGTTAAGTTTAGGTGGGGCTTTGAGTTATCCTGTTTGAGACTCACTGTGATTCTTCAACATGAAGATGTGTATTGACTTTAATTTCTGAAAACCCTATTGACCACCATCTCTTTGACCATTGGTTTTTTACTGATTCCTTTAATTTTTTTTCTGACATTTTATAGCTATATGAGATTATTTATACATAGAAGGGAGGGAAAAACGAAGGAAGAAAGTTGGTTAAAATCTTCAGGAGGATTAAAGTATTGACACCATAATTAGTTGAATCAACTTCCAAATAGAATGAAAAGAACACATTTCAAATAATTTTCATAAAAATATGTAACAGAAACATAAGAAACTGGAGAGTGAATGTGCATATATTTTTTCTTCCCTTTTCTTCTGGGAAGCATCAGTAGTTCTGGAACTAAAATAAAAATTACCAAAGTGTAATCTTCTCTCAACATGTTTCAATTGATCAAGTATGGTAAAGTGTTTTGAAGTTGTTTAAATATTGGATTACTCTTCCTTTTAGTCACTCACTAATTCATTTAACAAATATTTGCTCAGCATTTACTAGATTCCAAGCAACATACAAAGTTTAGGGATGATGATGAGCAAAACTCAACTCAACTGTTGATTCTGTGAAGCTTATAATCAGATATAGAATATATACAATCATGTAAATACTTATAAAAATGACCGGGACATTATACTGTACAACAGAAATTGATACATTGTAACTGACTATACTTCAATTTAAAAAAATGCTTGTAAAATTACTACTACAAACAGAGCTATTACAGAGCTTATGCCAGGTTACATGAGAGAGACCTCTATTTTTTCCCTTACCATTTTTTTTCAAGAGGAAGATATACATTGGCATTTAACATAGTATTAAAGATTCATACAATTTCTATGATGATGCGATGGTGTTCCTTTATGCACTGTTTGTATCATCACCTAAATAATAAAATAAGCAGCCTTTGCACATCAGTGATACTGTAGACGCTAGTGAATTCAAGAAGCAGTAGCAGCAATCCCACTTTTAGAGATGCATAAATCCTTTGTGCTGAAACACTGAACTTGTCTCAAATATAAATACCAATTATTTACTTCTCTGAATTTCCATGCATGAATTAAATATGGATTTGATTTTATGGCCTTCATTCTTAAGTTTCAATCTTCTAGGCTAAAATTAGAATCATTTTATGAGTAATTTTAAGTTTTATGTCAAGAAGCACCTTTCTCAGGAAAGTTTATCCTGTATACGCAACTCTTACAACAAAAGCATCAATAAAACTGACTCACTGAGGCAAAACACATACATCAAATTCCCCTGAGCCAGTGACAAAGAAGACAGGTAGGTAGAAACCACTGAATTATAAATGTTATGGTTCAATTCCTAAGCTATTGACCAAAAAGAGAAAGGCAATATAATGGCTAGTGATGGCTGGACTGTATTATCTACTGATGACAGGAAGTACATTTTCTTACAGGGAAAAACCCTTTGACAGCTTTCTATATTATTTCAGCACTTGCAGTACAATCTCATAAGTATAGTTACTAAATAAAGGAACACCTTTATAATTCTGAGTGGTAGTAAGAAGAAGAATCCATAATTCTTAATTTATTTGATGAATCACTAATGCCAGGAGCATCAAAAGTTTTCCCTTTCCTAGTGAATGCTCTCTTGAACAGTCCATAAACAGTCAGAATGTTAAGCCATTAACACTCCCTTCTCTCCCTTATCAGCCACCACAAAACGCAGTGTCTTAATTTACCCATGCATGCACATCCAGTAATTTTCCTTAATGGTAATACAAGTTTAGTACATGAATCATAAAGGTAATTCAAGTGACATGAATTGAAGCATTTTTCAAATATAAGCTGGGATTTGTTTTGGAACATAAGTCTAAGCTTGTATTCAGATACTTGTTCAACTAGAAAATACGTTTTTTTTAAAGATGTATTTTTCTTGCTAGCTATCTCTCTCAGAGATGATCAAACAGGTTGCCTTTTAAATTGTCAAAAGGTTAGTTGGCTATTTGTGATGGAATCTGACACAGAAACACTTTCCATCTCTCTTCAAAGATGTTCTAGATCACTTCCCAAACGTCAATATTGCTGACATTCTGAACTGTTGCAACTATGTTTCAAAAGAAAATCAAGTCAACTTTTCCTCCCACTGTTATTTTTAAATGTGATTTTAAAATGAAACATTTGGACAAAATATCAAAATAAAAACTGAAAAAATGTAAGTAATATTAAATGTTGCAACAACTGCAACTTATCTTGCAGTGAATTCTGAAACTTAATCTTTTGGTTTTATGAAACTTTCAAGTTTTGTAGAGAATAACAAATATGAGAAATTTAAGATTACTGTAAAGTTTTACAAGGATATTCTACAACTACACTGAATATAAACCAAACACTTTCCTGAATCTTCTTTCTTTAGAGAAAATCTAAATGAAATGCATTTTTTGAATACATTGGAGAAAAAATGTGGATCATTAAAAGATTGAAATGGTTTTGGAGACAGAAGTATAATTAAGAACAGACTTATGATAATTGTGAATAAGTTGATTATTTTTGTGAATTTAAATTCATTAAGAAAGGACAAATCACAAAACCGTAGTATCTTGGAAATATTTAAAAGTCATCATTACACGTATGATAGAATTGCAATACAATCCCTCAAGTAGATTGTTTCCAAGAGACATATGTTTTGTCAAATACTACATTTTCTTGACAAATAGAATCAGGAAATATTTACAGAAACCCAGTACAATCACAGAGAGAGAAAGAATTTCATGGACACTAAGAGTAAGTAGCAGTTTTTTTAGAACATTCTGAACATCAAGTGTCCTTACACAAACTGTAAATGATGTGACATGGAGCAGACAAGAAAGCAATGGTTTAATAACCCATGGCACTATTTAAAGTCAGAGGTGGTAACTGTATAAAGATCTGTTGGGGATCGATACTCACCTTTTCGCTAAAAATCTCTGTTAATTAACAAATCTTTATGGTAAGTGCATAAGTTTGAGACACTTCTTAACCCATAAGTTATTTTTTTTCTTTTTTCAGGACCCTAAAGATATAGTAAAAAGTAGGACTCACTAAGAAATTTTAACTGATTTCCATACTTCTATTCTGGAACACACTCACCGCCTTCCTTCACTCCCTCCTCCATTTCCATACCTATTAAGAGGTTTGGAGGATTAATTTTTACTTATGGCCACAGAATATTTTCAGCCTGAGCTTTGAATATGGGAGGAAAAAAAATAAAACATTATCTAGGGATGCAGTGCTGTATTCAACTTGAGAACAGAAGTGAGGAAATATTCTGAGAATTGGTAGTATTAGGGCTACAACAAAAAAAAGTATTACAAAATTTTATTTTTCCTTGGATTTCATTCTTTATTCACTGAAGTACTTGTGACAAGACTTCAACTGAATAGACTATACAAAATACATATGCCAGATGTGAGTCACCCAAAATGAATTTGCCAGAAGGTTTATAATGATTAGTCAATAAAAAATAACTAAGGAAACCATAATAGCAGTGAGAACACTAGAGTTGTAACAAAAAACTAAAATATTTTAATGTTAAAATCTGTGTTTTATCATTCATAGTTAGGATATTATACATGATTCTTCATCCAAAGTTTTCCGATTACCTATGATTTAAGGCTAAAGTCAGGAATCATGGCAATTTTAATTTGATGGGCAGAGGGAAAGGAGAAAGAAAATCAGAGATTACCTTATTCGCTGAAGGCATTTGTCATTTTTGCTTCTTTTTTTAGGGAAACATCCCTGGATCTCTTTAGAAATCAAAATACAGACTAAAAATAGGACATCCTAAAAATGTTTGCCAGATGTATCCTATCTAGGGCTTTTCTCACCCCGGGGTATTTGCCAACTCCTACTTGACACATCCCAAATATTTTTAGCACTTCAAAGTCTCTTACTTAGTGCTTGCACAGCTGGTAGCTAAAAATACTTACACTGTATAATGCTACTTTATAAGTCAGAAATTGTTTTTCCAAGTATCATTTATTCCAAATATGCTTTTTACAATCAGAGCTCAGGTAGAAGCAAGATGGCTCAGAGTGGAGAAGCTCAGTGCAAGTACCTGAGAAATTCTCTGAACATAGGAGTAAAGTCAAGGGTCAGGGATTATAGGACAGATAACTGACTGTGTAAATCTAAAGGAAGCTACTGACATTTAAGACCATTCTATAAGAATGAAGAGGCAGAAGGGACTCATTAGCTAAATTTCCACAAGAAGTCTAGCGATTAGGTTATCTATTGCAACCAGGGTGGACCTCATCGCTTGGAGATGTAAAAATGGGCAATAATAAACTGATGAGTTTTGTAGGCAATATTATGGATACAGTCATGGATTAACTGGGGTTCCAGAAGAGAAAATACAGGCTTGTGGTAGGCTGGTCCACAAGGTAACTCAGTTATGAGAATGAATTAAGCATGTAGAATACACATTTAAATGCATGTTAATTCAAGGACAAGGTTCAGATGAGATAAATTTTCTGTTACGGTAAATGAGGAGGTAATGGCAAAAGTTACCAGGAAATATGCATGTTTGAAAGTGAAGTGGTGATCACTTGGGAAAAGGAAACTGCGATGTCTGGATCAGAGAGAGATATAGGCAGAGGCGAAATAGGAGAGGGAACAGCAGAGAAGACAGAAATTCTGCAGAATCAATGAACTTGTGTCATACAACAAAACTTGTCTCAAGGACTGGGATAAGATAAGGCCAATTTTCAGACTACCTATAAAATGAAAAATACATAGGGTCATGGATACAAGTGGTTCTCCCTGCATGTTTAAATTGTCTCCAAGTGAGCATGATGACTTTGACCTTCCACAAAGTGAAGCTCCTCAAGGGTTGAAAGCGTTGAAATAAAGATACCTCCATTTAAGCCACAAAATGGTTTGCTAGTACAATCACTAGCCATTGGTTCCTTTACTAAGATGAGTCTGCTTTTCTCAGAAATGCATCTGATTTGCTGAAACTCCCTCTTTAAAAAATATAGTTATTTCTATATCTAATTTGATCAAAGTAATTAACAGTGTTTGATGCTACAGAATGAGTATTCATTCACGACTGTTCCAATGATTGTTTTCAATAGGGCGGTTTTGAAAGTTGGCTCTGACTTACTATATGGGCATTATAAATTCTAAAGATTCTGAAAACACAAATCTGTCCATTTTGGCACTGCTTTTACGATCAGGGCACACCTGGGAGTACAGGAACATTTTCAACTGGATCTTGAAGAATCAAGTCCCCAGAATATATGAGCCGCCACTCATATTTTCGTTCTGTTGAGGAGTCCTGTACTTGTGTAACGAACTGCAGGGTAGCTCCTGATTTTTTCTCCTGCTAGCCATCTAGCTCTGATCTATAATTTAGCAGAACCTACGACATCAGAATAAAGCAGCATGTTTTAAAAAACAAGATCAGAGACACAAAACATTTAACAAAAATGTTAAGTTCTATGTAAATACAAGTTGATGTTAACTCAGTTTGGTGTTATAGGTAATTCTGAAGCAGGAATTAAGAAAAATCACCCAGCAGGTGATATCATGTATATTTCAGTGCTGGAGATGGGGAAAGGTGGATTATGAAATGCTCACTAACAGGAGACTGTGATATTACTCCCCTCCTACCTCCATTTGGGGCTTTGTGAAGAAATCATAGGATATGGACAATTCTTTTGATTTTAAATAAAAGGAGAAAGCAGAGTTAAATATGGCTGCCTCAGGTACCCCAGATCTTCCTCACTGAAACTACAGATGTTTTCCACTTTTTTCTCAAACCCTGTCTGCATGCAAAGGTTTACCAGGTGCCTCAGCTTGTTGTCTGGAATGTGTACTAATGAATTATAAATTGTCACATATTACTACAGTCACAATATTTCCTATTTGCTGCCTGCTGTGATAACTTGGTCTACAGAATGGGTTTCTGTTTTCAGTTTTTGGCCCAGAAAACCTACTTCTTTCTGGGACCCAACTCCAGTCTACAAGACAGGGCCCTTAGCATCCTGCCCAGATTTGCCATCTCTTGCCTCCAATTTTACTGTGCCTCATAGGGAGCATGCCACAATTGTAAAAATCACCTAGAATCACAACTTTGCCATTTCCTCTGATTTTAGTCTTTCCTACATCTAGGGCTTTACACTTCTCTCGTGCTTTGCCTTGCCTGCTGGATCAGAATCCGAGCCATTGACACCTGACTGCTCTTAGCTAACATGTCCCATCCTTTCTATTCTGTGCATACAACATCACAGCTGCTCCTGCAGGGACCAGCTGTTGTAGCCAGATAGGGTTCTTCCAGAAGGGCATCCAGAAATGACTTTTCTTCTTTTTTCTATTATCTTTGTTTGTTTGTTTTTTTAAGTATCAGTTGGAAAATTGTCTATTGAAACATGATTGTAGTATCAAAGCCAAACACAACTACAGACAATGTAAAAGTGTATCCCTAGGAGAATGGTTACATAGATCATAGTGTGTTCAACTTAGGGAATACTATACAACTGTGTAAAACAATTTTAAAACAATTTCTATTGACCTGGAGAAACACCTATGCTCTCTAAAACAAATTACTTAAAGACATCTTCATTTTATCTTATCTTTCATCTCTACTTATTTCTATGTGTTTGTATGGCGACACAGTAAGGTGTGAAAAGATATATACCATTCTGATAATATTCATTACTTTAGAAGGAAAATGAGGAAAGTGAAAGAATTAATTACTATCATTTTTTTAAGGTAACAGAAAAGCATATATTAAAGTGACATTTTCTCTAAATCATAAAAAGATCTGAGAAGGGAAAATTTTCAGTCGTATTTTTGTCTCCACAGCACTATATAACTAGGTTGAACATTTCAGTGAATTGACCGTTTTGAAGAAGTTGAATTAGTTTCTTTGCCTTTGATAAGTGCAGTTTTAATCAGATCAATAAAAAAGAGAAAGGGATGGACATTACAGACTTTTCTATTTATTCTAACAGCAGAAAGATTGGAAGATAATTGTCCAGAGGTGGCCACTGTGAATCTAATTTTTAAAATAGAACTCACCAACTAGCAGATTTTTACATGGAAAGGGACTTAGTGGTATCTTGATCCACTAATGGGAAATTATTTGCAGGTAGTCCTATGGCATAGTCCCCAAAACAGTATTACAGAATCCTGTATGGGCTCTTGTGTACAGATGAACTTAGTAATGAACTCTGTATAATCCTAGTCAACTCCTATCATCCATGATACCATAACAGAAAGTCTGAATTGATCTTATCTTTGTTTTCAGGTGCTAGTAATGAGATTCTAATATACTGAGCCTTGTAATTAAGTAAAGAACATAAAATGATGACAGACAGGAAAGATACTATAAAAATACTTCTCTGTGAGTTATTTTGTCCTCAGTAAGTACTTAATCTATTAGTAGAATTGGATGTAATTTAAAATCCTGTAGCTTTATATGTCCTGTATTGATACTCAATTTTTTTTTTTATTTCCAATTTCAGAAACGTGAGGTGAATTGCAACTATCCAATTTCTTAGGAGGCCATAAATTGAATTTATTTTTTTCCTCCAAAGCAATATATAATTGAAAACCAAAGATCAAATGCAGCATTTAATTTTGACCTTGGAAACTAATCCATTACTATTACAAAAATCAAAATTATATAATAGGTTGATTACTGTTACATTGGTGGTTGTAAAGATCACACTATACATACTTTATGAACTGTACCATATATTTATCTATGAGACAAATTAGAAAAAGATTAATACGTCTGTAATTAGCTTTTAGTTAAAATTAAAAATAAGTGCTAATTTTTATAAGATTTGAGAAGAATTACCTTTGGTACATGCTATTGTATAAATATATGCATGTACATAAGAACTATGCAGCTATCATAATGCTCTGGACAGCTCATCATAATAGTTTTAGAGTAGAGCTACAACAGTCTAATAAACATTAGTCTGACAGTAATTCACAAAAACTAAAATCTCAAATGCTAAACTTACTCTAAAATTGTGAGTTTAGACGACCACAGCATAAAGTTAAACTGGACAGGGCAGGTCTCTTAGCCAAAAATCTCATTAAAAGAAACATTTTCAAATCATTATATCTAATTGAGAAACAGGACAGTCCTCCAGTAACAGCTGTTGATAAGCTATTCGAGTCATCAAGAACAACAGTGATAAAATTTGTTCTAAATATGTATCTCATGCTTTACTATGGATATTAATCTTAACATGCAAACAATAATAAGATAGGAAAATGTATAGGATGGGGAAATCCTGAAATGTGTTGAGCCTAAAGGTCTATCATAATTTCCTGCCATATCTTGCTCAATACAGACTGGTTCCAGAAGGTATCATCTAAGTATGTATTCTGAATGTAGGTCAGAAGTGTCAACTTTAAATACAATGCATTTTCTTTAGGAATGTTTTGTATTTTTCAAACTTTAATGTAAATAAACTCTTCTTTACTCAGCGAAGACCAGTACATTATGTATCAGTGGAAACCAATCCCAAACAAACTTTAAAATGTTTTGCTATTAAAATAGAGCCTTATCTCTAAATTGTATTTTCTCTGTCATCTTGCTACATCATGTTTATTCTAAATTTATCTCTTGTTCCCTGGAAACGAAGGATTTTAGCAGCTAGCCTGTGATCTACTTCTCTACTCATTATTGGGGACACTTATGAGAATGAAAAAAGGCAGGTTGACCTGATCAGATTTTCTAGTAAACATGCTAGTAACCAACTTCCCATGAAACAAATGACACTTGGCAGAAAGATAGTCCCGATCTATGAAACTCTTTTAGAAGCTAGTCTGTGGTTTGGGATTTCTGGATTTCTTCTAGGAAATGAATCTAGAATCTAAGGATTTATGGCATACGGCTCCCTATAATTGTGACATAAGTTACACAATTATTTGTGTATAAAATAGAGATGTTGCATCATCTAAAATACTCCCTACTGAGTGAGGTAACTTACATATCTGGAGTAGACACTTCCTCTATTATTCTGGGCTGGAAAGTGCGTCTCACGTGAGCTACACGTGGAGTCCCAGAGGCCTCCTGGAATCACCCACATCTCTAAATTGCTTATGTCTTAGGATGTATTAGTAATACTTAATACTTATCTTGATCATCCAGTTCTTCATGTTAATTCATTTTTCTTCTTCCACCAGCTCTGTTCCTATCTCTGTATCCTTTCTTGATCCATCTACCAACCCTTAAGTGAGGCTTATACATCCTTCAACCTCATATCACCCTTTTCTGAAATAACAGAACCTTAACACTGTAGAGCCAAAAAGGATCTTGGAGGTCACCTAATTCAGTTTCCCCATCTTATGAAAGAGGTACGTATTTCCAGAAAAATTCTGCGAGCTATGATAATAACTTCTAATTCAGGGCTTTTCAAACGATATCATACCTCTTGCTAATTACACCACTGACTTTGACAATTTATTCTGTTGACTTGGACTGTCATGCAAATACTTACATATCTCACATCTTTAGATTATAAAGTCTTAGCCACAGGGGCTATATCTATCTTTATTTTAATTATTCTCAGACAATTATATATCTACATTGAAATACTCAATAATATACACATAGATGAATGAATTAATAATTTCCTGTATCTATAATATGAGTTTTGCACCAGATTGTTGCCTATATATTTAAATCATCATCAGAACATTTGGTGATTCCTATTAGGGTTCAGTTTTCCAGTTTTTTCCCCCCACCTTCCTCCTCTTGGATGCAACACCCACACACACTGCTCTCAAGTAGATTCAGATCCAACAGACTGTGGAAGAGCCTGAATTTTTCTTATTTTAAAATACTCCATGGTATTCTGATGATGAATCGGGTTTAAGAGCAAATGAATTAGATGATTCAATAAAGTTACTTTTAAGTCTAAATGTGAGATTTATATAATATACATATGGAAGAAATCACTTACTAACATGAAGTTTTATTCCACTCTACATGTAATTATAAAATATATTTTACTCATGAAGATTTTCAGGTAAATTGGAATAAGCAAATTTGATTAGTAATAAAACCTTGAATATGCATGTCCTATAGGAAATAGGTTATAAACACCATCTTTATATAGTTTGCTAAGATTTGTAGAAAGAAACACAATATAAATCTTTATTATGGTACACTGAGGGAAAGGATTAAAGTTTTTCCTAAAAAATGAGGGGTTACTTCATTACTTTTACTTTATCTGCTGTATGTAGCATGGGGAGTGATTTGATCTTTGCATATCTGAACATAGTACTGTATTTCCTATAATAATATTACTAAAAACTTATGAAAATTATAGTTTCCTTTTTATTAGGCCCATAAGAGAAATATCTCATGTTTCAGTATTTCTAGACAACTGGTTTGTTTTTATCTAGTGGTAGAGGAAAACAACCGATCCTGTTTCTTATTTCCACTGTTCCCTAGAGAGCCAAGGGTCAGATTTAAGGCTCACCTCCAGCAAGAGCTCTTTTCCAACATGCATTTGGTTTGCATCTTCACTTCTTGCTTTATTTTAATTGTTGTAACCACATTCCTGTCTCCCCTAGACTTCTTCATGTACTCACTTTCTCTCATTAGGCATCTCTCATTCTGCAAACTGACTTGAACAATTTTTAGCACAGTGTAAGGATAAATAAAGTCATAGTTATGTAAATGGATTTATTGAATACTGTATTTGAAAATAAACATTTGGTTCAGTTGTCACAATAACTTGCAATCTAGTTCATCTGTCACTCAGCCCCACAGAACACTGCCCTTCCCCACCAGACCAAAAACTAGTAGTAACAAGATGGCACACCTATCATGAAAGTTACCAGATGAGTGTTGGTAGTAATGCAATATTAGTAGTAAAAATCTCTAACATGATTCTGTTGTGTAAAATTAAGAAAGTAAAACTAGGAGTTAATTTCCTTCTGAACAATACTACACTTTTATAAACAACACTTTCTAAATTACAGTGCAATATAAGGAGGGTCCTGATGTATGTTTACTTTAAAGAATAGTTCTACATTTTAAAGAGTTTCTTTTTTCTTTTTTTAACCTTCTGTACTAACTTCAGTACTGATGCTGGTTGTATTCTGGTGATAAGAAGTAATGTCATCCTTTACTATGCTCCTTGAATTGTATTCATATACAGTTCTTTCTATATCTGTCAAGCCTACTTCATAATATGCAGGCTCAGAGCTCTTGGATGTTTTCTCTTTGAAGGATAGACCTTCACCTCTGATGGGTTCTGTGCCTAACATGTCTGAGTACAAAGTCCAAATACTTTTCTTCTCTACTGAACTGTGTAATGATTAGGATATAGGAGGTCAGGACTGACATTCAGAATCAGGCTTGTCTTAGGCTGTTAATCAGAATTATTACACTAGGGAAATCTATTACTTCTGCAGTTTAAGTAGTGCTATGATAAAGTATATCTGGATCACAGATCTGAGTCAATCTAGGACCAGATCTATGTGACCAAAGGAAACAGACTATACTGTAACTACTTTCATTCCATTTGTAAATTTTGGAATCACAGATATAAAAATATAGCTACCTGTGAGCCAATATAACAAGTCTTTAAAAAAGCATAATTCCTTTTCCTGCCATGTATAGGCTTAGCATAATCTTAAATGTTGTATTAAGGGAGAGTGCTTCCTTTGAAAGACACCCAATGGATATTAAAATATTTTGCTTTAAGAATACTATCCTTCTCAATAGATAGGCTATCAGTACTCCTTTGTTCCAGAGTACAACATCCTTTTCTCATTATCAACTGAAGCTGATTTCTATTCTCTCATGCATCATTAAAATTCATTTTATTCTCTATTCCAATAAATGAATCTGTTTCATATTACCAGTAACTAAATCTCAATTATTTTAAGATTTTTTATTTTCACTACACTTCTTGGTGACTAACTTTGGCTTAAAAACGTCAACAATTTATAAGAACACACTCTAGTCAAGACTCTCCAAGCACAGAAAGAAAGATCTAGAAATACAGCTTATGACAATACCTCCACAGTTATATTTAAACTTGAAGCTCTGAAGTGAAATATAACCTATGCAGAAATAACAAATAATACGATTCAGGATTGAAAGCTGAGCAGTGTAAGTTCCCTCTCCAAAATAAAGCATTACTTTAACTAACTTGATTTTCTTAGCCCAAGTCAACTAAAAATTGTCATGCTTTTTGTTTGCCTTTTGCTGAGTGCCATATATTCCTTTGATGTGTTTCAATTCCTTTCCACTGTATGTAAGAAATATAGTCAGAGAATTCACTATATAAATAGATGTGAATACATTCAAGCTCACACTGGGAAACACTTAATTTTACTACAGAATCAAGAAGAATCTATACTTTCTCACTAGGCCTTAGACATTGAAGCCATGGAGCATTTTACTGAAATAAACTTCATCTTGATTTACAAATATATACAACCAGTCTAGTTCCATTTGGGGAACTACTACATGATGTTTGAGAATGGTACAATTAATTACATTACTTTTTTTTTTCAATTGAAGTATAGTCAGCTACAATGTGTCCATTTCTGGTGTGCAGCACAATGTCCCAGTAATGCATATATATACATACATTCATTTTCATATTCTTGTCCATTAAAAGTTATTACAAGATATTGAATATAGTTCCCTGTGCTATACAGAAGAAATTTGTTGTTTTTTTTAATCTACTTTTGTGTATACCGGCTAACATTACTTTTTAATATGAAAAAGCATGAATGACATTGTTCAATTCATTTTCGACTGTGAAATGTTACTGTACATTGAAATGAAATCTTACTGTACAATTTTACTGTAATGTAAACATTTTCTCTGAATGTTTACAATTAAAATAAGATTCTAGTGAAATAAGACATTTACTTCTCAACTCTGCTCAGAAGATAGAACAATAACTCATGCAAAGAACCATTATGAAATTTAATGCAACAGATGTCCCTTGAATGAATCAGCCAGTGATGCTCCTGAATTTTGACTTGATGTAAGAAATCTAAAATCCCCTGATCACAACTGAACCCAAAAAAACTGCAAATTCAATAGCTTACAGTAAGTTCAAATACTGCCAATAATTTGAATATTTTATACTTCTTTAAAAGCACATAGCAATATTCTCATGTCTCTTTAAAAAGACTTACTGATCTATGAAATTAAAACTAATATTCCCTAAATGCTTAGCCTGTTTTTCCTGCACAACATTAGCATCACTGTTAATGGTTTATCTTGCTGAGTTTCAAAATGCTCTAAGTGAAGAGAAATTCTATTATCTTCTTATAAGCGATCACTCTCTTTTATTACTCATTTCATTAAAGGTATTTTTGGCTGATAAGAATGCTCGCATATTATTTACTTTATTTTTATTATTTCTAAACAAATCTCAAATTAGTCATTCCTTTCTTTAAATGGTACTTTTCTCTCTTTCAGATGTTGACTAATGTTGAAATCTACTCATTTTCTGATTTATCTATGTATTCTGAACAACTCAAATTGTCACAGCTTCTCTGGATTTCCATTCAGTTGCTCACAATCTTCTTCTAATTGAAAAATAAAATAGAATGGAGGAAGCAGTATCACGTTTTCAGAGCAATCACCCAGAATCATGTGGAAAAGAACTACCCCCCGCCACACACACACACACACACACACACCTTTTTTTTGTATTATATCATCAAGTTAGGACTTAGCCATCACATTTAGCCCAGCAATCTTGATGCAATTTGCAAGATTCTCAGAAAATCTCTTATAATCACTTTACTAAAGAAAGAGCTGAGTGTATATAAGGGTTGTATAATGGGTGTCACCCTATTCTGAGAACAGAATCTTGGTCTCCTGACTCCGAAGATACACTTCAAAAGAACAAGCTATTGAATCTCTCCTATTACCACTTGACTCACATAATATACTAGACAAAAATGTTGTACACAAGTGGAGAAGATCCGTAATAGAAATATTCCACTATACTTCGTGTAGAACCTTTATATTCTTCATTAGCTTCCACATGTACAACCACAGCCTTTGTACAGATATCAGCCTTTTAAGAGATTCCAACAGCAACAATGCCACTACTGCATTCAGTGTGTTCAGGTAATTTAAATATTAATTTTTAAAGCACATTATATTTCAGCTAGTTTTGTCAGCCAGATAATCTAGCCCTGCATATTTGAAGAAACTTCTATTAGAAAAACTAAAAACAGTATTATTAAAACTCATAAATATACACATAGCCTTAGTATAAGTGATATTATTGTTCCTTCCAAAATGATACTGCATAATTTTCTTAAATTTTGAGGTGTTAATGATTCATAATATAGTATCTGTCTAAAAAATATACAGCATTCTGTTTTATAATTTAAGACTAAAGTGTTGCTAGATAAAGGACTCTAATTATAACATTTCAATGCTATTATGACAGAAATAAAAGCCACAGAGAAATATGATATAATCTAACTCATATGTATTACATACGCATTCCTATAGATTTGTAAATAGTGGGAAAAAATAATCAGCAGCACACAATGTTTACATCTTGTTTTACTGAGATAGAGACATAACTACCACCAATCTTTTAATTTTTTTTGGTCAAAGTAAGGCTTTCAAGATGCATGAAATCTCCCAAGTAGTTCAGGAGCAATATAATATAGTGAAACAACTGTGGTCAATTGGAACCACAGGCATTGCTTTCATTACCAATATAATTATGACAGATTACAATGTACAAGGCTATCTTAGAAAATACCTTATAAACATTATTTTACTTAAGAAATCCTTGAGTGCTTATGAGTTAATGATTATTATTCTTTCACACTTACTAGGTGAGTTTGAACTGCTCAAACTTGAGCTGTCTAAATCTTGACCCAACATTTGACACAACCTACACATAAAGACACTGGGATCCAGTTCTGTAATTTAATTTTGAAATAAATAAGAAAACAAATAAACTCAATAGCCTCCCATATTCTTCCTCCCAAAGTCAGGAGGGTATTAGAACTCAATATAGCTCAAGAACTTCTCCTATTTTCCATTTCAATTTAAATAACCAATAAGATTTTTAAGTCCAGAGAAACCTTTTGCTTTCTTTACAAAATAAGTATAAGATAATTTATATTCTAAACAATATATGCATTCCAAATATTTATCATTGGAGCCATATGAAGTATTGTTGACATCACTGATTAAACCTTTTGTACTACAGGGCACAAATTCCTTCATAACATTTTTTAAACATATAGTTTTAAATATATTACACCATAGGCATCATTGTAGTACTCATATTTCTGATGAATCTACAATTTCAGCAAGCTAAATTCTTCAGCTGAGAGGTTACTGAATGTCCACTAAAGCTCTAGCCCTTCTTAAAAAAAAAAATAAATGGGGGGAATGAATCTTGACTACTACTAAATAACTGTGTTCACATTCTTCCAGTTCTTCTCTATTTCCAATATTACAATATATTTAAATATTTTCTAGATTTTTTTGGATAATATTGCTAAGTTCTAGCTATTGAAACTATTTCAGTGTCCATTAACCTATACTTTAGGGTTCAACTTCTGCAAGGTCCTAAAACATAAAAGGTAAATATGAAACAAAAAAATCTGTTTCAGAAAATGAAATAATTCATAAATAGACACCTAATATAGTTTTCTTTCACTAGTCTTCCTTCCATTTTTAAAAGCATAGGCCATCTCAGCCATCAAATTCAGTTATGTAACTTGTTCAGTTATGTAATGTGGACTCGTTTTTAATTTTCTGGTTAAGGTGGAACAGAATCTCTTTTGGGAACATTTGTCCAAGAGCATTTCATGCGTAACCAGATAGTTTTAATATGTCATTGATTTTCCCTGTGACAATATGCACTCTGGGAATTTAGGATTCATGAACCAACACTGCTAATCAAACAGGTAAAATTATTGGCAGTGTCTACGATTAAGGACATGCATCTGGAAAATGTTGGTATTGTTAGGAAGCTGTACAATTAAAATAAAAATCAGTGGTAGTAGAAATTCTGATTATTTTCTCTTAATACTTAAATATTATCAAAATGGTGCCCACCCAAAAGTATGCATAGAATGTATCTAATCCAACTCTTGTTAGTAGATCAATAAATAATAACTGCTTACTAAAAGATGGTGAAAAGAGATAATATGTTTTAGGCCATTCCAATTGTTAAAAACTGAACTGTGTGAAATCTATATACAACTCAGAAATAAGGGTCCTAACTGGAAGCATTTGAAATTCTAACTTAGAGTAAAGCACTTTCATCGTAAGAATGTAATACTGTGCATGCTAATAAATCCATAGGTTTGTATTTTCTTCTTGAACTTAAATTGCTTAATAACCAAACCAAAGAGATAAACCAAAATAAAAATCACTTTTCAGTTAAAATACAATCCATTTGTCAACGTCTTTAGAAAAAAATAAGTCCATCATTCAATTTGCAAAGTGTATTGTTACCATTTTTTACTTATGTATTAATGATTCTCAGAAGCTTCAATATAATTTAAATGTGAAACATAACCATTAAAACATATATTCGTGAGCTGTGCAGATAAAAACAAAATTTAACATTTTCTGGTGTGAAAATGAACAAAGGAAATCTCATTTAAAATGGAGTCAGGAAGCTCTGAAGGGGGAGTTCTCAGGTATACATCACCCACCACAGCTTACAGACCCCAGGAGGAGGAAAGATCTCCTTCTGACCCAGAAACAACAATCTGCCCATCACCTGCAGTCAATAAAGAACTCCGCTATACCTCTCCAATTTCCTCCTTTCCTCTATAAAAGCAAGCCCTTCTCCTCTATGCTCCAGACTTGCCTATGGTTTTTCACCGTTTACTTGTCTCAAATCACAATTCTCTGCTATTCCTGAATAAATTCATTTTGCTGGTAAAATAACTGTCTTTTTTTAAGGTCAATATTGGCTATTACTTGTGTGTAAGATTCTACTAATCACTATGTTGGTGGTTCAGCAGGCAGTCTCTAATGTATCTGAAGAGACCGATCAGGCCCTGACTAGGGTCAAAGATTGGTGTTCTGTGTCTGGTGTTGGTCATTTGTCCCCAGGGAAGAAAACCTTCTGAGGCCACTTTTATCTCATTTGTAACTAGGGGAGGACTGTTAGCAGGGGTATTAGTAAAAAGGAGGGGTAAAATCTAAGGAAAATTGGGAGGCTATGCCAAACATCAACCTCTCTAGTAACTAAGAAGTCCTATCAAGTCCTCAATCTAACTTATTTTAGATTTTCCTTGATTGGAATAAAATTGAAGAAAAAGTTTGCATAAGAGGAGCTTCATTTTCGTTTGTAAACTGTGGTTTACTTCATCATTCTTACTTTCCGTAAGTCCTGAATTTAAAGAGGAACTAGCGGAAGGTAAGTTGTGGAGAAACAGACAAAACATCTGCCCACAAACCAATCTAGCATTCAGCAGCCCTTTAGGCATATTCAGTGGGTATCAGTAAGACTTCTTCCCAGAATCCAGATCTTAACTATAGTCAGTGCTCTTGGTTTAGTTTCCTTTCTTGGCAAAATCAGCAAATTTCCCATGGCAACCTTGCTCAGTCAGCTCTATTTAGCGGTCATAGCCCCTTAGCAATCCTCAGGCACTGACAAAGTAAAGTTGGGCTTCTTGGAAAGCAGGTTATCTTTTACTATTTTTTGCTAGAAATTATTACCATTTTGACAGTTAACTAAATGATTTCTTCAGCAAATCCATTTGTGTCATGCAGACGAGAGGGCAATATACTGCTTAAGAGTGCAGATGATGCTGCAAATGCATCAGATTCTAAGCTCCTCAAGAAAAGAAATGGTATTTCTCTTTGTGCCATTTTCAGAAATTGGCAGCAGTAATGAACTTAAATAATAAATTTTCCTAAATATGTTATATTTGTATTTTTCATAAAAAGAGGTATAATATTTTTTAAATATTTCAATGATTTCACTAACTCTTTACGTTCAGTCTCCTCTCTTAATGAATCACACAGCACAATGAAAATTAGATAAATACTGATCTTTCCTCTTTTTGTAGCTTTCTCCTTTTGTTCCATCTGCAATTCTTATTAAAAGTTGTGATTCATTTTAATAAATGAATCCAGGTAGGTAAAATCTAGGTAAGTAAAACTAAGCACTTTAAGCCTAATAATAATAGTAATAATACTGCACATAGCATTTAGAATCATAATTTCAAGCATAATTTTTATTTTTACAAAAGCAAAAAAGTCCTATGTAAATCTAAACCATGAAGATAAAAAGAAATATGAAAAAAAACCCTCAGTACTCAACAGACTTACAACTAAGAAGATAAGGCTTTCATGTGAAAAGAAGTTGACTAATAACAAAGGATGAAGAGCTTATTAACAAATTTGTTTTTTAGAAAACCACAAAGCATAATGAAGATAAATGAACTTTGATTTTTATCCCATTCCATACACACACACATGAAATCTGAGATGGATGTGTAACAAAATGTGAAATTGAAAACCATAAAGCTTCCAGAAGAATACAGAATATATTTTTGGCCTTTGTCTCAGTAAAAGTCCCTTGAAGAGTACATATGAAGCAGTAATCATAAAAGGAAAAACAATGATACACTGTACTTTATAAGAATTTTAAATGCTCACCAACAAAACATTAAGAAACTTAAGAACTTAAGAAAATGAAGAGGCATATCACAGATTGGGAAAAATACATTCAGTATATATATATCTGACATAGGATTATTTCCAGAAGGTAGGAAGAGCTCTTAAAAATCAACAATGAAAAAACAAGGAACCCAATTAAAAACAGACAAAAGACTTGAACACACACTTCTAGACCAACAACTAGAAAGCACATGTGACAGTATTCAACACAATTAGTCATCAGGGAAATGCAAGTTGCAACTACAATAAAACAATGCTCTTTCATAACCATTAACATGGCTAAAATCAAAAAGACTAGCAACAATAAATGCTGACAAGGATGTGAAGCAACCGGAACTCTCACACATTTCTGGTGGGAGTACAAAATAGTACAACCCCTTTGGAGAACTGTTTTTGTGGTTTCTTATAAAGTTAGCATACACCATTCATTTTATAATTAGAAATAACACAAATGTGTAATACAAAAATGGATAAGTAAGTTTTTGTATATTCATGTAATAGAATATTAGTAACACAAAAGAACAAACTATGAAAAACAGCAAAGATGTTTTTGTTTTCTTTCATATGTAAAATATACTCAATTAAAAATAACAACAAAACTAAGACTGCCTCAAAACAGTAAGAGATTTATTGTTAAGTAAGTAGACCAGAAGAGATAGATACTGTGGGATGGTATAGCCTTATAATTTACGAAGTGAAAAAAACCCATCATGTGTGTGTGCAGGGGCGGGGGGGGGGGGTGTTAGAGAGAAAGAAAGAAATACATTTGTATTGTTCCTTAAAGAAATAGAATTTGAATGGTAAAATATAGGCAAAAGGCCTTCTTCAAATGGATAAATGAAGTAAGAAATATTCAGAAAACAAATTTATGGATATGGGGGAGGGGCTGGGAAAGGATAAATTGGGAGCTCGAGATTTGCAGATACTAACTACTATGTATAAAACAGATAAACAACAAGTTTATACTGTATAGTACAGGGAACTATATTCAATATCTTATAGTAATCCATAATGAAAAAGACTATTAAAAGGAATATATGTATGCATACATATGACTGAAACATTGTTATACACCAGTACACCAGAAATTGACACGTTGTAAACTGACTATACTTTAATAAATGAATAGACAAATGAAATATTCAGATACTAAAAAGCTCATCCTGCTAAGGCATTTTAGAGGAGCAAAACCTGCTACCCCAAAATATATTTGACATGTAGATTATTTCAAGCCGAAACAATCAAAGCCCAAAACAGTAAAAAAGAAGCTTTAAACTTTCCCTTGTCTAAAAGAATTTAGATAAAGGACCTGTTCCAGGCAGGGTGCTAACATCACAGTTAACTACAGTATAATATCTGGGTGTGGCAGACAGAGAAGAATCTAGCAAAGTCTGTGTCTTAAAATTCCTTCCTGTGTCTCACTGTGTGTTTCTATGGCCCAGCAAACGTGTGTTTATTAAGCATTTGCTCTTTTTCATCTTCCTGTGAATTGCCTTCCTTCCCTTTGAAATCTCAAGCCAATCTTCTCCCTAGTCCAGGATGACATATATACTTCAGTTTACCTAACTGTCTTTGAAATCTCTCACGTTCCAATTCCCCCTAGGTGCATAATTAAATCTGGTTTATCTTCTGTTAAGCTGTCTCATGTTAATTTAATTCTTAGACTAGCCATAAGAACAGAGAAAGGGTAAAGGGTAATTTTTCTTTCCCCTATAGTGTCTTCTGATTGTGTATTAAGGTCAAATTATACATAGGCTATGATATTGAACCTTTCTGCAGGCATCCTTTCATATCCATATAATTTCCTCTATTTTAGGCTCTCATGCCCATTGTAACTTCTCTGCCTCCAGGTAAACGGTCATCCAGATATTATTTTGCTGTTTTGTCCTTTTATACTAAAGTATCCATGAATTTTTTCAAGCCAGGATTAAGACCACAAGGTACATTCTCTAAATTTTCCATGATTATCTGAGCTTCATGCAATCACCCTCTTTATAGAAATGCCAGTTTAACCACAGCTTTAATGCCAAAGTTATTTCAGTGATACACTATTTCTTATGCTTATAGATTTAAAACTTTTTAACTCTTATGACACCTGGAAGACTCAGACATGCAGAAAGAACTGCTGAGAGAATACTGTGAGTTTTCACAGCTGATGGGATTATCAGCTGTAAAGAGACACTGATCTTACTCTGCAGAACATCTTTCCTTTTGATTCTTTAATCACACTTGCATTGGACCTAGTCTCCACCAATACTGAGCTGGCAGGAGGATTACAGAACAGTCTTTTCAAGGTAGAGAGCAGATAAAACATACTTTCACCTAAACAAAGAGAAGCAAAGTAAAAAGATTCACAGTTTGAATCTTTTAGATTATAAAATAGATCCAGGAGCAGTTTCTCTACCTTGAACGGGCATCTCTCATTTACCAGTCACTGAATAGGCCCCTTTGGAGAACTAATCTTCCATGTTTTTAAGATATTATACAGTTATAAGAGTGTTCAAATCTTTATTAAGTGAGTATGACAGCTCATGAAATTAAGCAAGGCATTGCTTTAATAGAACACACAATCAAATTTCTCAGAGATCTACTAGAGATATGATATCCCCAAGAAGCTTCTACTTTACCTGGATGCATTTTAAATTGAGGAATCTTTGCTTCAGACTCTCTGAAATACTAAATAATTTATTCATTTTATCAATGCTGTCTGAAATTACTTTCAGAAACAGAGAACATTTTTAGAGACCTAGTTTATTTGTTAAAAATTCACAACGGTGAGAGATAGACCTGATGTGCAAGGCAAGCCTGCTGTGTCCTAAGATAGCCTAAGGCTGTCTCCACAGTCTATCCGTAACTACTACCAACTCAGTCTTTCCCTTGGCTATGTTTTTTAACCTAGTGGAGATTTTTTTTTTGAGATTTAAAAAAAAATAATATGTATAATGTATCTCATGATAATGTCATACATATTTTTTTACATTCCAAGTGAGAAATAAGCAATTATAAATTCAAGCTTTTGCCTACATTGACAGTAAATGTACAAAACTATCTTAAAGAGGCATTTGTTTACATGAAGTCATTTACTCAAAGACATGTAAAATATGTGGCTAAAACCAAATTTGCATGTGGACACAAATATAATTAGCACACTTAAACAATCTTGCAATATAACAGGTCGGGAAGTAAGTAACAATCAAGTCAAATTGATTGCCAGACAGTAGGAGAAAAACTCTGTAAATGAAATTCAAGTGAAGGGAACTTACTACGCTGCATAACAAATATCAATGAAAATAAGTTGATTGCTAGGGAGTAAGTGCATTAACAAGGCAATCGAGCAAACTCCAGGCCTGTGCAACATAAAATCTCCTGAATTAGAAAAAGCTGAACAAGAGAATGGGTGAATGACTTAATAACAGAAAGTGAGCTAACTGTGGTACTGAAAAATTTCCTAGGAAATAAAACGAAGCCTGCTCTATAATTTTAGAAGAAGGCGGAAGAAGAGGAAGACAAGAAAATCACTTTCTTAATGGCCTGCCCTGCCATCTTCTGCCTTTCCATTGAAGCAAATGAAATACACTCCAGGAACCCAGCTCTGACATCACTATCCTCTCCATCAGGTTTGGAAAATAATTCTCCAGAGTCAAAGAAACAGTATTCTTCATTCTCGTTAATCTCCTCCTACTGTAGAGGCGAAAAGATACTTTTTTATCAAATGAGCTTTTAAATCATGGTCATCTTCCTAACTAAGAGCAAAACTACACGCTTCTTAAAAACAAATATTGATTATTTTTTCTTATCTACTTTCACTGAATGGTAATCTTTTTGAGGTCAGGATACTTGCCCTATAAATCTTTGAATTTCCCCTATCAGCAGTGGAATATATCTCAACAAATACTTGAAACAGTAATAAAATTTTACACTTTATCCTGCCCTATCCCATCATTTTAAAAATAAATAAATTGAAATATTCAGAGTGTGAACGAAAAATACTGCAAACCGTATCAGTAAACAAATAATGCTGAAGCCATCAAGTCATCAGCTGCTGCCTCCCTCCTCCCCCTCGGTAAGGACAAGCCTGCAGTCCAGGCCTCAGCAGCAACTCACAGTGGTGCATTCTGAGGGGACTCAGAGTAAGAAAGGACAGGATACTTGCCCTAGATAGCTAGGGGCTTGTCAAAGAAATGAATTCAATGAAGCCCAAATGTTGGCTTCCTCCCATACATAGAAAAGCGCTTCTTTAACTTGAGATGCCTAGTTTTCTTTAGTTAACAAGTAATCTTTTAATGTTCCAATTACCTGGTCTTTTGTTGAAAAGCTCCTATATATCCTAACTCCTCCTCTACCTCTTCAGAGCAGTCCCTCAGAGCAATCTGAGAGGCTGTCATCCCAGCTTGAGTCCTCCTGCCAAATAAAACATAACCCTCAACTTTCAGGCTATGCATTTATTTCAGTCGACAAGAGAGAAGCAGAATTGCTGCTTATCAAACTATAAAAGAGTGGCAGATGGAGGATGGGACAGTCCCCATTTCTGAGCAGGTATTATTCTCATCATGTCATGCTGCCTTGAATTGAGAAGGAAGAGTTTGGGGTGGGCCAAGACTGGGCTGGGCTAACTCATGAATTTTAAGTTAACTCATGAATTTTAAGTTTCACCTTGCTAGACCGGTTTCAGATTCAAGCCACCCTTTGCTTCCGCTTTTCTGATACTGCCTAGCTTACTCACCCTATTGGTTGATGGACCCCGAGCTTGTAAGCAGCCCTATAAAACCTCACTCACACTTCCCAAAGGTGCTCAGAGCTCCGGAGCAGTAGCCCCTCTGAGCCCGCCGGCGCAATAAACCTGAGTACTCCAATCCTCCGAGGGGTGTTTCTTTCTTGGCTGGCCTGCCAGCTCTGTAACAGAATGAATAGTGAACATATTTTTATAAATAACCACATTATATTTATAGTGGGTGAAAATGGTCCCTTTTCTCTCAAAAGTCTTCTATAAAGTTAGTTGGGAGGATTAGCAAAGTATAAGTCAGGATGAAAAGAAAAAAATTGTTCAACATGTTAAAAAAAAAAAGCGTTGAAGATTCTCTTGCATTCTAACAGATATTCTTTGAAAATGATAGATGAATATATGAACAGAGGTAGAAGTGTTTTTAATTTATCTCAAACACATTTTCAACAACACTGACTCAGGTAATAAAAGATGTGCTTGCCAAAGTTTAATATTATTGTTTTTAGCCATCTGTGAAAGAAAAGCTGTGGTCTTTTTTCAAATTATAACATGCAGGCATTATTTTTCTTGAAGTAAGAGAATTCATAAGAAAAACAGGATAACAAGGCTAGAAAGCCAAGTAGAGTCTAACACATATATTCATAATACTTATACTACAGAAAAAAAATCTTTAAAAATACGTCTGTGAACTATATCATAATGATCTCAGAGAAATATCACCAGTCAAGCATCAATTTCAAAGGTTTGGGGTTCAAGACTGTAAGTTTCCCACTAGATTGCAATTAGTTTTGTACCCAGGACCAAATGTCTTAAATAGCTTTTTACCTTCCCTTAGAGGGCATTCAGTAATTTCTATTAACTGACTGACTAAGGAATCTCACCAAGTTTGCTTGTTCCTAAGCTTCTAATTCACAGTAAGGCTATTTTTGCATGTAGTCCCAATTTAGACATACGATCAATGCAGTTAAAAAAAGTTAAATTTAATTCAGATATTTGATTGAATAGACTGATTTTTCTGACCAAATAAAGTCTGTCAACATGGATTTATTTAATAGATAATTACAATTTACCTTCTTAGCTAAATACATGTTTTAGAAGAGGAGAACTGAAGGCTATAATTTGGGCACATGGGATTTGGTATCATGTTCTATAAAAATGTGGTATAGGTATTAGTTTAGAGCTTGGACTCTGGAACCAAGGATGCCTGGTTTTAAATGCTGATTCTACCACTTCAGGGTTAAAAGTCTTATAACTTTAATTAGTCTGTGCCTCAGTTTCATCATCTGTAAAATGGACATCAATAGTAGTACCTTACTCATAGAGTTATTTTAAGGATTAAATTAAGTCTTGGTACTAGTAGTGCTATAGTAGTGTTAGCTTTTGTTGTTACTATTCTTATTATAGTAATAGCAGTAGTTTATTATTATACAAAAAAAAATGACTTTTCAAATCACAAACTGGTACTCCACATTTGGTAAAAGATGAAAGATTTATACAATCTGAAGAGAAACCAGAGTATTGGTATTCCACATTTGGAACAGATAATTCACATTGTTTTATTTGTGTTTAAAGATAGCAAATGTCATCTTAGATTTACTGCTTTTGTTTTTGCTTTGACTGAAACTGAGAAATAAATACATATCCACATTTTAAAAGAATGTACCACATTCTTGTGCATTAAAATATATTTTCATTTATAAGACAGAGTATTTGAATAACTTTACTTTCAGAATTAATGTTGTTTAAAGTAGGAAAGAGGTAGGAAATTATTTTTTCTCTAATACATTTTTAAATTTAAGCTCCTGAAAAAAAATTAATCACCTGGCCCTTAATGGACTGACCACATTAACTTCTACTCAACATCAAAAAGCCTCTAATGCAATTTACTGAAGGAAGACAGACTGTATTTTTATTGACTAATGCTCACTCATTTCTACTCCAACCATGTGAGCTATTTTCATCCAAAATCAGTAGCCTCTGTTTCCCAAAATTATTATTAATACCACTTATTCTTTTATTATATTTATATAATAAAATTAAATGTAAAGATATATACTAGAAAGAGAAAAGGAGTTATAGGGTTATGGTATTAATTTGAATTCTTTGGGACAACTCTACAAAGGTGTGTTGCTAAAAACTTCGTCTAAATAGATTTGGGTAAGACAATTATGATATCTTTTTGAAAATAATAAAAACTTCAAGTTATAGCTTAAGAATTGCTTCTCAAAAACCTTATCCTACTCTAGTTTAAAGTAAAAATACCTGAAAATTTTATATAATATATGAGCATGTGGCTTAGTTATGAAATTCTATGTGGACCTCCCAAACTCAAGAGAAAGATCTTAGCTTTAAAATTAAAAAATAATGAATATAGAAACATTCATCCAGTTATGATTAATTTTAAAATATCTAAGTTATGCATATATCTTTTTTTTAATGATCCCCTGCTTTGGGTGGCTTTGGCCCTTTAACTAAACGGTTTTATGTTCTTATCATATTTTATGAGACTTCTCTAGAACAACAACGAGAAGGTAGGCTAAGAAGTAAGTTATTTTAGTCTTTAGTATCATGTTAAACTATATTATTTGGAATAGATAGGTAAGCTTACTAGAATAAAACATATCTCATAAGTAGTCATTATGCTTACTCCATCAATACCAGAAAAAAATATGTGAATTCAAAACCTGAATCTTTGCAACCTAACTCAATTCAACAAATACGTATTGAGTGGCCAATTTATTTAAGGTCATGAGCTTGCAGCTTTATCCCTTGAAAATTTATATTTGAACAAAATTTAACCCAGAAAAGCATCCCCCAATAAGGCGACATAACCACTTTAACACCAATAAATATCTAGATGGAGGATAGTACAGAAAAATAATTATCAAGAGAATTGCAAAGATTTTCTCCAAGCCATGACTGAAGAGAACAGAATGGAATGGAATGAAGTTGTTTTTGCTATTTCTCATTTGCAGGCTTGATTTATGCTGGAAATGTTACACATTTTATGGAATGAAGAATAAACATTAATTCCAAGATTTGGTGAATTCTATAGAAACCAATTATTAAAAACGTCTAAAAATGTACCAGTGGTTAAATGAGATGAGAAAGAAATTATTAATATACTAAATGGAGAAAATTTTTTTAAAGCTTTGGGTTTATACAACTTCATTTCAGACGAATAAATGGGATTTACATACTTGATACTACATGATTACTTCTTTTATTTTAGATTGAAATGCTAACTGTGACAAAATATTGAAAAGGGATAAAAATGTTGAGCTCTGATTTTAATATAGCTCACTGATAAATTTTCAGTTTTATTTCTGCTGAAGAAAAAAATTCATTAATTCAATATGATTATACATTTTGAGTACCAAGATATTAGTCTGGACAATGGCTAAAAAAAACAGTAACAACTTGAAAAACACAAATGAAAGCAGAGTATAAAAATGATATTTTGAAAATAGGAGGTCACAAACCTCTAGAAGTATTCATCATTGAAATTACTTTTTTGAGCCATCTCATAGAAGAGCTATTTAAAACATATATTTCACCTTTGTTTGCCTTGAACATAAACAAAAAGTAGGACATATTTATATATGAAGTTTTCCTCCATGGGTCAATCTGACAATAGAGCTAATCTCTTTTGCACTTAAAATTATTACCATTAACTTAATAATGAGACAAAAAATTTGATGACCATCTAAAGTACAAAAGACAATACACAAATACTTTTTATATAGCTGTATGATGGGAATTGTTACTCTGTATTATAATTATAAGCTCATATGTTGTCTAAACTTGGAAAGGGGGGTATCTTACTCATACCTCAATAAGAAGGGGGTTTTTCTCTTTTTACCCAGCATTTAGAACAATACCTGGTCCACAACAGGTGCTTAACGAATGCTTTTGGAATTACTGCATTTAACTGGAATACATTATCAAGAGTTAATAGATGAAAATGAAAAAATATTCTCCACTTGTAATAGTCTTTAATTTCAAACCACTTCTTAATCTTCAAACATATTTTGCTCTATATTCTTTTTTAAAGTCAGTACAATCTAATAGAAATGCAATAACCATATCTTCATTCATTTCCATTTAAAAATATATTTAAAGAAATCTGAATGATTCATCATGTATAATGATTTTTAATCCAAGACTCAAATAAAATGATCGAAATAAAAATGTACATGAAATTAAAGGTAAGGAATGTTGTCAGGATGCCTGAATATTTATTATTGTGTAAGTTTCAAAGATATCATGGATTATTTTGCACATGCTTTTCAGTAATTACTGAACACACTGGTGTCAATGTCAGTAAAAGGACTTTACAGTCAACCTTTAAAAAAGATAAAAAAGATTTGGTATATATATACACACAATAGAATATTACTCAGCCATAAAAACGAATGGAATAATGCCATTTGCAGCAAAATGGATGGACCTAGAGATTATCATATTAAGTGAAGTAAGTAAGGACAAAGACAGAAATCATAGGTTATCACTTATATGTGGAATCTAATAAAAAATGATACAAATTCTATTTACAACCCCAAAACAGACTCATGGACATGGAAAACAAATTATGGTTACCAAAGG
The DNA here is from genome assembly GCF_009834535.1 of Camelus ferus. Taxonomy (NCBI): domain Eukaryota; kingdom Metazoa; phylum Chordata; class Mammalia; order Artiodactyla; family Camelidae; genus Camelus; species Camelus ferus. Next base: position 65,127,672 of record NC_045702.1, read on the forward strand.
GGAAAGGGTGGGAGGGATAAATTAGGGGTCGGAGATTAACAGACGCACATTACTACATATAAAATAAACAACAAGGACCTACTGTATAGCACAGGGAACTACATTCAATTTCTTGTAATAACATATGAAAAAGAATCTGAAAAGAAAAAATATGTATGTATGTATCTGTAAAATTGAATCACTTTGCTGTACACCTAAAACTAACATTGTAAATCAACTACACTTCAAAAAAGAATTGAAAAAAAAAGTACTGTCCTATGTGTTGAAAGTTGATACATTCATGGTAATTGGGTAGATATAAATGTTTACAGCATAATGATGATCACTGTGTCTTCAGAGGAAATGTGAAAAATATAAAAATGTAGAATGTCATGCTCATTCTTTCACTTATTCCATTTATTAAAACCATTTATGGAATTCCTGCTGTATGCCAGGCCTGTTCTAGATGACAGGCATATAGCATTGGACAAAATAGCCAGTTTACTTACAGCTTACACTCCTGTGTGTGCACGTGCAAAGTATAAATATATTATTGCAAATGTGGAAAGAAAGAATGTGAAAATTGAATTTTTTATATCCTTAGTGTAGAGAATTCTGTTCAGAATGAATGTAAATCAACTCATTTTTCAAAAAGAAATAGTAGTTCTGAAGATTCTGAGTAAGTCAATACACATTCCTGTATCATGGAATTTATATTCTGGTGAAGACAGAGAGTAAGGAATATAGCATGTCAGGTGTTAAATGCTACAGACAACAAATGAAGCTACAAAGTTTTCTATTTACATTGCTTGTTCAGGGATGGCCACACGGAGTCAAGTCAGAAAGGAGATGAGAACATCAGCCGTGAAGATATATGAGGGAAGTGATTTCAGACAAAAGACATACAGCAAAGAGGCAGGAACAGGTCTGGAGTGTTCCAGAAACTCCAGGAAGGCCACAGTGCCAGAAACAGAATGAAGAAAGGCGACAGAAAATTAGGTCAGAGGCAAGGGCCAGTCTGAATCAATTCTGGCGACATTATAGGAATGTGCACTTTTACTCTAAGTGAAATGGGAAGCCACTGAGGAGAAGCAATATGATTTAAACTTCATTTGTAAAGAATCATCTGCTTCCATGTGAATAGCCTATAAAGTGGGATAAACAAGCAGAGAAAAGAGCTCACACACTGAAATTGTTAGCACTTTGCTAATTTTTTTAATATTCTCATCACACTTAATTAGCTATCACATGAAAGTTTTCATATATCAAATCTCTACAAGATGCAATATAATAATTTTAATACCTCCTATCTTAGAATTTAGATTACATACACTTTACATGTATGAAATATATGTTTCATTATTGGAGTTAACATTTTTATAGATTAAGTATACTCATTTAAATTTGTCTCAGTGACACAACATCAACAACTCCCACCAAGTCTCCCTGTTCTGCATCATTTTTTTCTTTAAGTGGTACCTTCTCCCATTCAAGCTCTCCCTTCTCATTTTCTTGCTTCACCTTTGACCTTGGCTTTCACAAAGGAATTTGATTTATGTATTTACTCTGAGGATTGAGATGCCTTAATGGAGCACCTTCTAGAAGGACATTATTTTTTTCATTTTATTTAATTCAGGGACAAAATTCATTTGTGCCATAAGAAAAAACATAGTTTCAGCAGGCAGATTAGCATAGATGTTTTTCGGAGTAGAAGAAATGAAAGAAATATGAGGACATAACTCTGTGAAGGAGTACACCTTTTTTCTATATTGTTCTTTATCCTTCTGCCAATCCCAGATATCACTGTCTTGTCCACATACATTTCCTCACTGTGACACAGTATCAAGTTGAACAGAAGTATCATGGTTCTATATGGCCTTATAGTCAAGAGCACAGTTCCTGCAGTTCCAAGGCTGATGTTTTGCATTTTTCAAGACCTTAAAAAATTATATTATTGCCAGGTTGTCTGATAGCAAACTTTAATTCAAGCATCATAGCAGCAGTATATTTTTACAGCTCAGAAGGATAAGAGTTAAAATGGTAATCAGTAATAACTGAGAGAGTAATTACTGTCTACTCTTATTTAGTTTTAAATTTTAATGAAGTTCTAGCCAATTTGCTCAAAGATGTTATATTGGGGTAAAATAAATAGTCAAGGTTGACACATGATTGAGACATGCTATGTACCCATGTTATCTAAGAAACGTTCAGCCAGAACACTCTGTCACTCAAACACCCTTGAATGAGTTCCATTATCAGACTATAAAAATGGTAATTTATGAGTCCATACCAACATTCCAAGAAAACTTTAGTAAAATTCCCCCAAGAAAAGGGGGGCTCACATTTATGAGGGTATGATATGCCAAGTGATTTATATCTGTATGGAATCTGTGCATCAAAGGTACAGACTGATTATTTTTAACCTCTCTTTATATGAGACCACTGTATTTCAGAATTAACTTACACAACCCAGTTCCAGGTCTATCACGAACGCCCACTTTACTCTGTACTCCAACAGCAGTCAATTTGCACAAGAGCTTCTAGAATCCCATATACAAACAGACTTTGCTCAGATACTTTGAATTGCTTTGAAATTCTAAGTCAAATGCCTTTTGTTTTCTGCCTTCTATGTCTCAGATTTCACCCTCTTATCTTTTTGTTTTAGTCTATTCTGGTCCTTACTTCCTACAGAGCTCTCTCTTTTTCTTTCTTATCCAAAAGTTCTCTTTTCCCTTTTTCTTTCTACATAAAAGAAAAGACCTTGAGTGAGACAGTCCAGATTTCAGTAAGCAGTGCTTCCAAATGCCTTTTAATGTGTGAGCTGGCTCAAGTAACCGGTAAGACCTCTTCTGGTTTCTTTTCTTTCCATTTCTTCTGCCTGTTAATTACCTCTGCCTTCACAATCTTTTCACAGACACTGTGTTGCCTTCCAGGTGTCTCTCCTTTCATCTCTACTTTTAAAAACATTTTTTAGTTCTTTATTGGTCAGATAAAAATACCCCTTACTCTTCAGGTAGATGTGCATATTAGTTATATGAATTCCTAAACAAGGGTAAAAGAATCATTACTAACCAACACTTACCAATGGGGAGAAAAATTATAAAGTTTCTTAATCAAGAAGAATTTTTACCTGTTGATCTAAGTGAGCTCAGTTATTGGATAATAAGTTATAAATGAGACTATGTCTGTTACATAAATTCAAGTAATAATGATTGAAATGAGTAAAATCAACCAACTTGAACAGAAATGAATGGTTTCATAATAAAATTAATTTTGAGAATGATTAATATATGTGTTAATTTTTAAACTGAATATATTTGTCTGAACTAGTCTGAGCCTAGTCTGAGCTGAAACACAAAAACATAATTTGCATGGCAAATGGGTCCAAAATCATTTGATTCCTTCCAATTTATTTATTATTAAATGAACATATTCTAAAAAGGAGGAAGCAACTGGCTTCCAATTGGTTTCTTAAAAAACTTAAGAGTGAGGTGCAGTATTTCCATTATAATGTACTGTGTGTTTTTTCTAACTATAGTCCATGACCTACTAGAAGGTCCCAAAATCAGTTCAGTGGCTCACAACAAATGTTTTTAATTATTTAAATTGGCATGTCTTCTAGAGTGTAGTTAAATGATAAAATAAGTTTATATTAACTTTGGCTTTATTTTGTGGTATACAGGTTAAATATTATTTGCAGCCATATAAAATATACAGTATATATTATGTATTTAGGTAGGAATATATATAATTGAAATATAAAATGTATTCTTACTAGAAGCATCAAAAAATTGAAGTTTTATACATTATGCTCTAAATATGTAGTAAACTTCATATAATTTATTATAGAATTATGTGCAATGATTCTTCGGAGTTTGTAAAAAAAAAAAAATCACCAAATTATGAATAGTACTAAATTTTGAGGATTAAACCAATTTATGGGAGAGAATGATAATAGGACTAAAAAAAAAAGGACTGAAATATGTTGTTATTCTAATAAGTGTAAGAATGTGCCCAGTAAAATGTTCTCTGTGATCATCCGTGTTAGTTACTTATATATTTATTTTTCTGTTTTGTTGGCAGAAAGATATGGAACTGAGCCCAAAAAATTAGACATGTTTCAGAGGTGTTTGTCTGCAAGAAAGGGGGAAATTAAAGTTTGGGAAGAACTTCTAGAATGGACAGTAATTAGGATTCTGCAGAGAAGGTCTGCACTGAGCCTTGAGTTTCTGCACTACTCGGTTTGTCATTTTTCCTGCGATGTGGTGGTGACCACAGAGGACAAACCAGGTGCTCACAGATCCACATCGACAGCTCTGTCCTTGTCCAGACACCTGTGTCAAGAAACCCCTGGGCTGAGAGACAGCAAGGCTCATTCTCTAGGTGTTTTCCATCTGCTGGTTTGTGTTGCTACTGACTATGGCCACAATCTGTCACTCTCCCTGCTTCCTGCTGTGACTAGCAAGTATCCAGTCTGCCCAGAGGGTGTGAAACAGGGAGTGAAACTTCTTTTTTTTTTTTTTCTATGCCTGATAAGCTTCTCTGTGTCCATCCTACAGTACCAAGAGCACCAATTTTCTCTACTTGTTTATCTCCAGCAATATTAGTCCATACCAGCATTTACCAATTCAATAAATACTTATATACTTCTATAAAGTCAAATATGTCCAAATTGTATAAAAGGCACAAGTGACATAAAGATGAATTCATAATGCCAACATGATGCTTTAAGATGCTCACTAGTGAGCTAACAACTGCACCTGGAAAATTCAAACAAGGCTTCCCTGGGGTACAGGGTATGGGGGGTGGAAGGCAGGGCCAAAGTGATCTGATAAAGTGAGAGGCAGAGGTACAAAAGATGCACAAATGGACTGATAAAATAAAAATCTACAAGGTCCACACTGTAGGTTCTATTTTCCAGGTATACTATTTGAACTGACCTAATACCATATTGTTTTCCATAGCTGTCCTGGCTTTTCCAGCTATATTCTTCAAATAATACCAAAATATCAAAATTACATATTGTTCACATTTTCATTTGCATTTCTATTAGGCATTCTAGTGTTTTATGACTTGAGTGCAGGTTTGATGATCCAGCATGTGACTTACCCAGCCAGCTTCTTTTTTTTTTTTTTTCTTTTCCAGCAGGGGGTTGGGATAATTAGGTTTATTTATTGATTTACTCGGTTGTAGATAATTAGGTTTATTTATTTACTTATTTTTAGAGGAGGTACTGGGGATTGAACCCAGGACCTTGTGCATGCTAAGTATACTTGAGCTATACTCCCTCCCCACCCAGCCAGCTTCTGAGCTCCTGGCTTTCCTTCTTACTGTTGATAGTCATTCAGCCATTTTCCTGCTGATGAATACTACCATCTGAAGATGAGCAAGGCATCTAGATGCATAAATTATAAATTGGAAGTTATATACTTTTCCACTTAATCATCGCTCACTTAAAAATTCTGGTGGGGCAGGAACTGCTAGAATCTTGTAGTTATAGTGAAGTTGTGGCTTATGTGAAATTTTCACTTTAAGAATAACAATTTCTGATCTGATTCCTGTGGGCAATGAAAATAGTAATACCTATATTTTGCCATTTATTGCCCCAACTAAGCTTCCTCAACATGGAATAACAAACTACTTTTTATGTTTATTACACATATATTAATCTTAGTATGAATGCCTTTATCAACTTTCTCATTCAAGTCACTAGTATTACATAGATCATATTTTACAGGAAAAGAAAGTTTTCTCCCTGAGATATTTCAAGTTTATAAAGAGACACACATGTTTCATGAGAGAACAAAGCTCAATCATTTAGCACCACCTTTTAGTTGAGAATATATATTTTCTTTATTATAACTTATTTTTAATGAGTTAATTTGGATTAATTTCCTTCTCACTGAAGACTATCACAGTCAGTTCTTTAAAACCCATATACTGTTACTTGGTTGAATAAATAATTCCACAGGGAAAGTACTCTGGGTTATTTCCTAGAAGACTTTCTATAGTACAGTAAATCTATTCAGGATGCATCTTTGTTCACTCACTATCTTGCTGCTCTATCACATAAGTCAAAAAGAAACCCAAATCTTTACACGCAAAGCAAGTGGGCCAGCTAATCTTGTTGCCTTAAAATTGATTTTTAAAAGCTGTATCTTGTTGCAATCTCAAAAGAAATTGGAACTCTCAATCTACAGTGTTAAACAGAAACTTAGAAAACAAGCTCTTTGCTTCATTGTACTATTCATGAAATTGAAATTTTGAGAAACACCAGATTGGTCATATTTTATGTCACATAAGACTCAATGTTGCAACCCGAATGCATTTTAATTTACAAATGAAAGCCATATTTTAATTAAATCACATAAAATATATAAGCTAGCAAGGTAGAAAGTAAGGACCTATAGATTTTTCTCCTATTTACAAGTAGATGTTTATTAAAACACACAAACTTTGGACCAATAGATTTTATGTATACAGAAGTAGATTTGGGTGGGCTAAGGATAGTAGTGCTGGGAGTTTCGGACTGTTAGGTAGTAGACCATTTCTAGTGACTTTATATTGAAATCTGTTGAATTACACTGTAATGGATCCCATAAATAATGAAAAAAATTTTAAGATTTTGAAGCTAAAGAGCAAATAAGCCATTCTTCTTGTTTTTAAAAGAAATGTTAAAGTAGTGGACAGATTGAAAAGGGGAGAGTCTGGAGGTGAGAGGATTAGTTAGGAGCCAAGGCAATGTCCCAGGTGAAGGGTGATGTAGGCTTGAATGAAGACTAGGACACTGAATGTGACCAGGAGAAGTTGGCTTTGAGAAGAGAGAGATCAGAGCTATGTAATCTGGTGACAAGGGAAAGGTCTGAACATGCCATGGTGAACCAAGAGAACCACAACCAGGGTATCTGTGGCCTGTGCTGGGACATGAACCAACAGCGACATCACTGCAGAGTAAACAATATCCAGACCTCTCTTCAGCAACATCAAGGGCAGTGAGAAGCCATATCCAGCACTTGGAAGAAAGAGTGACTTTCTTTCAGTTGTATCAGTTTCTGGAATTCTTTAACAATCTCTAAGGGAAGGTAAGTCCGGAAGAGGGAGATATTGGAAATACTGATAATAACACCAGGAGAGACTTCTAGATTGTAGGGGAGAGGAAGTGGAAGGCAGTTGACCATATAAGTGACGATAGGATGCCCATATTTGGATTCCAAGTGAAGTCTTTTATATGTGAATAATTAGACTTCCAGGATGTGTATATGACAAAAGGGGAAGGTGCAGATGACAAGGTTTCTAGCTGGAGGTTAGAAGAAGAAAGAAGAGACGGTGCAGGACATATGAGGTGGATGATGAAGCTGTAAAGGTGTAAATAAAGTGTTGGAGGTGGAGCAGGTTAGAGAGTTTGGATAATAAATTAAATTTGTGACATTTAGGTAGATATGACTATATGTTACTAAATATTTAGATTATTTCCTGTGCTTGTCGTGACAAAACTGTAGGTTAAGTATTGTCATTCTACTTTTTTTTTTTTTTTTTTGATGAAGAATCCTAGGCAAAATGGAGTTACAATTCATTCTGAAGATGTTAAATAACTCTGCCTTGGAAGTGATAATGTAGAATTCCAATCGAGGTAGCTCAGCTCCAGGGACACTGCACTGTGGTGGTGGTGGAAGGGCTGAAATAGGGCAGACTTCAGAGGAAGAGGAACCTAGGTTAAAATCTCAGCTTTGCCAAGAGATGCTGAACACATTCTTTAATTTTGCTAAGACTCCAAATCTTCATCTGAAATTAAGGAATCTGAGTCCCAGTGTAGAGAGGTCTGCTGGGTTTTCATGATACAGTAGTGTATTAGTTTCCTGTTGCCACTATAACAAATTATCAGAAACTAGGTGGTATAAAACAGCATAAATATAGTCCTTTAAATTTGTGGATGTCAGAAGCCCAAATCAGTGTGAACAAGGCTGTGCTCCTTCTGGAAGCTTAAGGAAATAATCTGTTATCTTGTCTTTTCCAGTTTGTAGATGCTGCCTCTATGCCTGCATTCATGGACTCTTCCTCAATCTTCAAAGAACATCACTTCAGCATTTAAGTCTATCATCACATCTCCTTTTTCTGACTCTGACTCATCTGGCATCCCTCCTATGAGGACGCAGGTAATTACACTAAAGTGCACCTATATAATCCAGAATGATCTCCCCATTTTAAGATCTTTCACTTGATCGCATCTGCTAAGTCCTTTATTCCATACAAGGCAGTATATTCACAGGTTTTGAGGGTGAGTGCACGGAAATCTTTCATTATCCAGCTTACCACAATGTATGCAAAGTAGCTGGCAGAAAATGAGTCATAGTAAAATTAATTCTAACAATAGCAATGAAAGTTTATTGAACACCTCTCTTGATTATCAATTCTCTATGCACAGCCTTCAGCAGGAATTGGAAAGCAGTCAACTTGTGATTGAGCTCATAATAGGCATAAATAAACTGTAGCTATTATTACCACTTTGAGCATTATTATTCACTTTTATAAAGAGAATTACTATGCATAATTCTCTGAGCATACCCTTTCAAATGCCCTGCCAAATAAATTTCTCACATCAGAAAGATGACCTTTTAACTTTCCTTTTATAAAAGTACTGGGCACAACATGTAATTGCAGTTTCATCCTCCATCTTCAAATCTGTATCAATTATAGCTATAGCATTCTGATTAAATTCATTAGCCAATTGAGTAAAAAACCCAAAAAACCTCTCTGAGTAACCTACCCCTTAAAATTTATTTTATCTCTGTACCATTTACCTTCAGGTAATTGTTATTTTTTTAAGCTGTAAAATATATATACAAAAGAGTTTGTGCAGTATACATGAATATTAAAAATAATAAAATATAAATATGACCTACTTAATAAAATATTACCAATATTCATGAAGTCCCTCTTGCTCCTCATTCCTCTCCCTTTTCTCTGCCAGAGATAAACACGATCTTGAATTTTGGTTTCACCATTCCATTGATTTTCTGTGCAGTTTTAATAAGATTTTTTCCCTAATTTTGGGGGCTTTTTTGGGGGGGAGGTAATTAGGTTTATTTACTTATTTATTTTTAACAGAGGTACTGGGGATTGAACCCAGAATGGCAGATATACAGAAATAGCAGAGATAGCAGATAGTACAGAATTACCATATATCCCACACACAATTTTCCATATTACTAGCATCTTGATACTACCATCATCTCTTTGACACAACCAATGAATCAATCTTACAATTATTATAAACTAAATCCATACTTTATTTGAATTTCCTTTGCTGTCTTTCTCATGGGTAGACAAGGATAGTGAGTTTTGGAGAGGAAGACACAGGGATAAAGATCAGCTCAGCACATCAGATAAAGGGAACATTCTATCCCAGGATGTAGCACTAGTGATGTTAAGCTTAATCATCTGGTATGGTAGTGTTTGTCAGGGTTTCTCCACCGTACTTACTCTGCTGTCTGCCCTAAACATTCTACTCTTTGGAATGAAATAGCTAAGTGTATCCCACAAGTAAGGAGTGAGAGTTATGATCTATCTTTATTTTTTTTAACTGAAGTACCATTAGTTACAATGTGTCAATTCCTGATGTACAGCACAATGTCCCAATCATTCATATACATACATATACATACATATAATGTACCTTTTTGATGGCACAGTGTCTACATAAATTGTTTGGAATTCTTCTGCACAGAAAATGTGTCTGTCTCCCTCATTTATTTAATTATTCAATCATTTATTTATATCAGAACAAAATATTCCTTATTTTCTAGCACTGTAAGATGCCCTAGGCTCATCTTGATTATTCCCTACCCAGCCCTAGAAGGAGGCATTTCTTCAAGGAGCTCCAGTTTCTTTTATTGGAGAATGATATCAGAAAGTACGATCTTGGTGCTGGATGTGCTCTTTAGCTTCTAGATCCTCTCAGAGGTCAGAGCTAGAAAATTAGTATGTATATGAACCCAAGTATACATTAACACATATCTAAAAATATTTCTATATGTATGCATCTATATCTGTATTAAGCTAAATATAAAGTCATACTGATATCTCCAGCTCTAATCCATTATCACAAGGTCAAGTCTAGCCTTCCCCCTTTTTTATCTGTAACTTCCCACCTAAACAGTGAGAACCCAGCTCCCACCACCTGCCCTCAATTTACTTATTTATTCAGCCTCCATATATAAGTATAATGGTTTCAAAGTTGTTAACCTATAATCTCCTTTGAAAACAACTTTATCAACTAGAGTATAGTACTTATGTACAGTTTCTTTTACATTTATGTATAGTATCCTTTTAGTCTTAAATCTTCAATAAGAAATCCTAAAGTACATCAATCAAAAGTGAGTAAAACAAAGCAAAACAACCTCAATCCCCTCCTTCAATGAGGTTGCTTTATACATTTTAATACAGTTAAGATTGTTTTGTCATTCCGCATTCCATTATGAATATTGTAATCTCCTAACTGATTTTTAAATGTGCATACATTAAGGTTCACTCTATGTGTTACAAAGTTCTAGAAGTTTTAAAAAATGCATTAGTGGCACATATTCACCAGTTTAGTATTATGCAGAATAGTTTCTCAGCCCTAAAAACATTCCCTGGGCTTCATTTGTTAACTCTCCCCTCTCCTCAAGCCCCTGACAACCACTGATCTGTTTTCTATCTCTACAATTTTGCCTCTTGCAGAATGTCAAGTGGTTGGAATCATAAATATGTAGCCTCATCAGACTGGTTACTTTCACTTGGCAATATGTATTTAAGGTTCCTCCATGTCTCTTTGTGGCTTGATAGCTCTTTTATTTTTATCACTGAATAATATTCTATTATATGGATTACCACAGTTTGTTTATCCATTCACCTATTGAAAGACATATTGATTGCTTCCAGTTTGGGGCAGTTATGAATAAAGCTGCTATAAACATTTGCCTGTAGGTTTTTGTGTGAACGTAAGTTTTCACATTCATTAGGTAACTATCTAGAAGCATGGTAGCCGGATCATATGGTCAGACAACGTTTAGTCTTGTAAGAAGGTGTCAAACCATCTCTCAAATTGGCTGTACCATTTGGTACTCCCAGCAGTCATGAATGAGAGTTCATGTTGCTCTGCATTCTCATCAGCAATTGATACTCTTAAATTTTTGGATTCTATACTCCCCACTGATGATAGACATATCCATTTTGCTTTAAGTATGCTGAGGTTGCTTTATTAGGGCATGCACATTTGTGATTCATCTCTCTTTCTAGTAAATTAAAGTTTTAATCAGTATGTATTTATTCCTAACAAAGATTTTAAAGTCCTTTTTGCCTGATACTAATAATAGCTACCCACATTTTATTTGACTACTGAATCATTTCCACATGTTTATTCAAACTTTATGTCCTTATGCATTATTTGTGTCTATCATAACATTCACATGTCTTTCTAATCCAATCTAATAATCTGACTTTTACCTGAATAAATGTATTATTTTACATTTACTGAAATTACTGATTCAGATGAGTACAACTGCTTTAGCTTTTTTAATTTTATATTCTCACTTACATAAGTTTTTTTAACTTTCAGCCTTCTTTTGGTTTAGTTGAAGTCCTTCTCTCCCTTCTTTCAATTCCATTTTCTTCCCCTCTAATCATTTATAGACATTTAATAATTTTCTGCTTTTAGTATTTACCCTAGGCATTTTAATATGCAAATTTAACATACTAAAGTCTACAGTCAATCGTATCTTTAACATCTTTCTTAACAATAAAAAGTCCTCATAATGTGTTATACCCAATCACTCTACAAATAACTCAAAGCCTTTCATTTTGTTATTGTTTGATATAGCTAGTGTTTGTTTAGATTTACATATTTTTTAAAAGTTTCCTTGATCTCTATTTTTTTCTAGCATCTCAAGCCTTCCTTCTCAGTTAATTTTCTTGATTCTTGAAGTTCAGACATTATGTGGTACTTTAATAAGTGTTAGATCTTTAGATTTATTTATAAACAGCTTGTGTCTGTATAAAGATCTTAATATTACTTTCATTGTGAAAAACCAGTTTTGTTGGGTTGATAGCAATTTTTTCTCATTCTACTGTCTTCGGAATCGTATTATTTTTGTTGGAAAGTTATTGTCATTTTAAGCGTCAGTCCTCTACATGAAACTCTCTGGTATTCCCTGTGGTTCCTTTATAAGTTCGACAACTTCACTGCCATTTATTTTATTGTAGATTAAAAAAAAGTTTTTTCTTCTTGGAATTCACTGATCTTCCTGTGAAGTAACAACACTCATTAATTCTGGGAAGACTGAGCCATTATTTCTTTCAATATTCATTTTTTTCTTTAGTCTTCCTCTGAAATGTTCTCTCTTTCCCCTATAAGTCTCTTAAACTTTCATGTCTTTGAAATCTCTGAGACTTTGTTCCTGGCAACACACATTGATGGGAACACTAATTGAGGATCAATTAAATATAATAGTTTTTTGAACTATATAGGTATTGTTACTTCTAGCCCCAAACTTGTTTATATGTAAGATGGTGGTCACAAATTCTTAGGAGAAATGTTTTGTTTTGTTTTTTTTAACTTCTCTTATTGTTTTCCTTGTCAGAGTAATTTTTAAAGTAGTTCATTTCCAGGGGTGTTGCCTTTTGTGGGGTGCATATGGGGTTTTAATGGTGGTTTCAGATTTGACCTGTTTGCTTAGGTTCCAGGTTTTGCTTCTATCGCTCAAGAACTTTGGTCATTACATTCCAGAATCTACATTAGCAGCTCTCAAAAGATACCTCCAAGTACATGCCAGTTCCAGCACTTGCTTACCATATGAATAACTATTTTCTTATAGTTTCTGACCTCTGAGGAATATAGTTGTTTTCTCACCACCGAAACCAAGAGTTAAAAAGGCTGTTTCAAAAATATCATCTACCATTTTGGAATATGCTTATCTGAAGTAGATTAATCTAAACAATTGTCATCCATATTACCTGATTATTTACTTCTTAAATTTTGAAATGATGAACTCATTTTTATAAAAACCTCTTTAATATTAATTTTTAAATAATGCAACCTATGTATTTGCGAAATATATACCCTGTCTACTTCCAGTTTTCAAATAAAGTATATAAATTCTATGGTAATTAAAATATCTCTAAAATATCAAAAGCCACATAGTAGAAAGTAAATTAACATACTAGGAACTGATTCAAAGAATACCAATTAAAATAGAATGTTCAACTTGATAGAACCCAACTTAACAGTGTGGTCACCAAAGGGTAATAAGTGTAAAGAAACAGGACAAGAGAAAATACTCAGACTCACTCCTGGCCTTTAGCCTGAAAAACCATGTGTCACATGGGTCTTAATGTGATTAGACACTTTGATGAACATAACAAACATTAGCTTCTGATAGCCTCACCGTAAGTTATTATGTGGCTATTTCTAATTTTTAGTCTCAGTGTCCATTATAAAGTTTGAAATCAACATTCATTGCAGACATTCTTATAAGGAGGTTAACTCAATGTGGTTAAGGGATGGAACATTCTGACAATTTGCTTTAAAAAAGTGAAACAGCATGGAGAATTAGATAAATTTATCAACAGCATGTCCCTGGAATAAGCAGTATCTACATCTATATACCTACCTACCTACCTATCTATTCTACAAATGGACCTTTTACAGTTGCTGAAAAACAGTTAATTTCAGATTGAATATTACAGTGAATTTGAATTTCTCAATTGTGGATTTAAATCAGTTAAATGGAAAACCTTTTAGCAATCAGATGTTATTAATATCATTACTTTAATTAGGAAACATTAGGGGAAAAACACCAAGGAATGCTTCTCATGTAGGCTCTTTGTTTCCCTCTCTAAATTATGGGCTTCCATAAATAGGTAAATAAAGTGTAATTTATGTATGAGAGGTTTTCAAGTCCACACTAAGAAATCTGTTCTCCATATTTACAGGGAATCCAGTGGAGGTTCATAAACAAATAGGTAAAACAGGGTCACTTATAACATCTGTCCTTTCATGGGTCAGAGAATCGAGTGGGAACTCCTAGTAGCAAAATGAGGGGGTCAGGAGGTGGAAGACTGAGAAGCAGCAGGTAAAGAAGGAGCTACCCACATAAGGAAAAGGGAAGGGAACTCACATTTCCTGAGCAATGATTACATGCCAGGGACTGCACTTAGCTCTGTGTGAAGATGTGTTCACTTAAGTGGCACTACAAACCCATGGGAGCAAACATAATACCCATTTTATAGATTTGTTTACGTTTCAGGAAAGTCGAACAGAGAGCCCTACCCAAGTAGTTTACTTACTGCCAGTTGACACACCTAATCTAAGTGACTTCTCCCACTAAGGGACAGGCAATATTTCTGTCCAAAGCAGCAGACTGACTTTTGTTGAGGCAAACTATCTTTCGCTGAGTTCAAAAGTTATGGTTTGCAGGATAAAGTCTGGGAAAAAAATAAAGACAGCTAAACATCTCTGATTAGAAACAGAGAGAACTGGTAGGTAGCAAGATAAGAAGAAAAGGGAGAATGTGACTTCATGTGGGGAAAGGAAGTGATGCTAAAAAAAAGTCAACGGAAAGACAATGGTGGCCTCAAACTCTGAAAACAAGACTATTTAATATCCTACAAAAGCATGTCTTGTGTGTTTAGGGGCAGTTCAAATGAAGGGGTCATATTCCTTTTCTGAATTTACATGGAGGACATACAAGAATCATAGAAAAAGCAAAGTAACTGAGTTAAATACAAGGAGAAAGTCCAAGTCAGAGGAGACTGGGAGGAACTAAAGATTCTCAAGTGCTCCTAGATATTCGAAGTGGGGTTAGGGGCGGTTCCCACTGAATGTAGTTCAAACCAAAATGCATTCATTCAACTATCAAAGGAGAGGGCAGTTCCCATTAACATTTGGGTTTTCATGGCAAGTACCCAGGTTAATTTATCAAATACCCCAGACAACCACGTATCTGTTAGCAAGCGGGGCCTCTTAACACAACTACACCTACTCACACATAAATCCCCTTCCCCTCAAAACAGAGAAACTCCATAGGAAGGCATCATTACTGATCCTTCTACTTTAACCACAAAACCTCCCAAATTTTAACTATAACTTTGAAATAAATGCATGTCATAACTGCCCTATTTGTGTTAACAAGCATATAATACATATTCTATTGTTTTGGACTAATTTATCCTTTAAATTCTTTTAATACTTTATGATCAAATTTAAGATATGTATATATTTGTGGTTAATGGAAAATAAACAAAGTGCCTTAAGTTCCTAGACAAAAAGGACAGCTACATGACTATTAAATTTGGACTCCTATCTAAATATTGTCTCCAGTAATAAATTTCAGAGCAAAATGTTAACTTGAAAATTCAGTAAAGAACATTTTACTTTCTTAGTGACCTGAGTGCTGATAATAGTTAATGCATTATTTTATTGAGCACAGCAGATGGGGATTAATTTTCAATTTCATTACAATGTTTCACCAGGTGTAAATAGGCTTTTATATGTTATAGATTTAACTATGAAAAAAAATTTAGATATTCTGGTAATCTTAAGAAAGCTTATGAAAATTAAAAATTTAATTTTTGAAAGAATCAGACAAGAGATATAATTCCTAATAGAACTTATTCTTTTCAACAGATTGCCCATATCCAGTATGCTACAAAACTCCATAGTTGCTTTTTATACTTCTGCATTTTTAATATAGTCTGACTTGTGAATAGATAGATTCTTCAAGGGAGAAATACAAATTCTCTAATAGGAAATGGTATAAAGTTGTACTGAACTACCTGATGTGGTCCTCTTTTTAACCAGATTTTAGCAATATTGTACTGTTTGACCAAAATCAGATCAGTATCTCACTGAAACATCAGCAGTCACAGAGGAAAACTTGTATTGTTTTAGGAGAAAGATGAATTAGCATAGCAAATGCAAGCTAATGATCTCATTTAGAGATCTGGACTTGAAACCATGAACAGTCCAATACTTTGTTGGAAAAAAACAAAAGACAATTTTTATCCAAAATAGAAAATTCCTGCCCTGAGAAAGATGGCAGGTAATGGAACGTGATCTCCACAAGTTCACTTTGACAATAGGATCCTAACTGTACAAACATAAACTCTGGCTTCCACTCAATAATAAGAATCACCAAATACGGAGTGATTAGAAATCAAACACTGCATTTGAAGTAGGGGTGCAATTATATACACATTGAAATGCTTTCTCTTTTGCACTGGTTGATGGGAGGATTTAGTCGGGTAATGTATTCAGGAGCACTTTGAGCTCAAAGTGGAAAAGCATTAAGAGAAAATTATTATTAATATCCTTATAGGAAGGAAATGTGTGCACCCTGATTCAATGGATAAGCCTAACAGACGTAATTGTAGACTGCAGTAAGGCAACTTTCACTCAATGGCAATAGCATTCTGATGAAAATCCATTTCAGCAAAATAAGAAGTATCTGTAGAAAGCTGTTAATTATAAAAGATTTTCTTACAAGCTTTAATATTTTGTAGACAAAAGAATCGGAAAGAATGTTAAATTGCAATGCAATTTACTAGGTGAATGATATTGGGCAAGTAGGTTATTACATCTAAACCTTGTTTCTTCATCTTTCATATGGTATGAAACATAAATGGGTATTTCAAATATTAAATTTCTATAAAACTCCAAGCTGTTTGCCTGAATATATAATAATTTCTCAAAATGCAGATAGAAAACCACTAGGGGAAATCAAGACCATATAGAAGTGCAAAGTATCATAATCTTTTTTAAACTTTAAAGAGAAAACTGAAAGTTACCTTTTAAAAGATGCAAAAGTAACTCAGCCAGGCATGTAAATGAATAAGGTACATGCACATCTGAAAGCCTCAAATATTTAGGAAACTGAATAATATGCTTTATGTTTAAAATATATGGTATATGGTATAAATAAAGCATATTTATGTAAAACCCAGGAATTATTTTTTTGTAATGCTCTGCATTATTAACAATTATCAGGATGCAATATTTTGCTCTATTTATTTTTTAAAGGAGGTAAAGAATAGGGAGAGGATTCAGGAAGAAAAATCAAAGAAATCATTATAGAGATATAAAATAGTACCTTAAGGAATGGTTGAAATAGTTGGTATTATTTATTTTGAGATAAAGTGGTTAAGAAAGGGGAAAATTAGACACTTGTGTTCATTAGGATCTGACTTGAAATAGATAATTTCTTGAGATCCAGTTTCCTTTTTCTATAATCTATAATGCTACTTTCTTCTACGGTAAACATATATAGATACAGATATAGATATAGTTTAATTGGTGATATATAATTGATAACAGACATTAAGAACACTGAATATTACTTACACACACACACACACATTTAGTACTTCTTAAAGCAGGGTCCCAGAATCACACACATCAAAATCACCTGGTGATTCTTTAAAATGAGGATTTCTGAGTACCTCTCAATGATCTACTGAATCAAAATCTTTGACAGTGGGATTTGAGAATCTGTAGGTATAATGAGCACAAAAGACAATGGGTAAGTGCACTGAAGTTGGAGAACTACTGGCTTAGAAGAAGATGTTTGGTCATGACATTTTTTAGTTGACTTTCAAGGTTACCATGGTGGTCACCTCCATGTAAGCTAGACCGGAATGGGAAAAGAGCTTGGGCAAATGTGTTGAAAATTTACAAGCAAGGACTGATAACTGCCTTCCACTCATGTTCTACTGGCTACAATTCAGTTAAATGTTCACACCTTACGTAAGTATGGAAATCTAGTCCAGTTGTACGCAAATTAAGAGGAAATAGCAAGGCTGTATCCAATTCTAATGATACAGAAAACAGGGAAGGAAGATTCTTTTTCAATGAATTTTTCTCAAAGTGGGTTAGATGCAATCCCTGGAGTTTCCTAGATCACAACCTTAGAATCTCTGGCACTGGGGCCTGGAAAGTATCATTTTAAACCACTTCCTCACAATCTTCTTAGACATCTTGAAATTTGAGAATGGTCCCTAGTCAAAGATTTTTTTCCTCTCTCTTTCTACCATTTTCTCCTTCAAAAGCAATTTAAAAAATTTTTTCCATCTCTTTTTCTAGAATAATTAGCCATTTAAAAAAATTATTTTGAGGACATGTTTTAAAGAAGAGTTGTACCAGTATTAATGCTTGAAATAAAACCCTTCTGGCCTATAGACCATCTTAAATGTCAAGTGAAGAAAACATTGCTCAGCCTCTGCTCAGGAAGGTTTTATTGTGTTCCCTCCGACAGAGGCTTGCTCTGTGTGAAAGGGAAAATAGATTCAGAGTTATGGCCCTGTTTCTGTTCTATTGAGACAATTTAGTTTTTGTTTCTGGGTTTTGTTTTGTTTTGTTTTGCTGCATTAGCTATTTTTCCTACTAAAGAGATCTTTTAAAACAAATGTTAATGTTCTTCACTGACGGATGATTTTTTTTTTAATCTGAGATGAGGCACTTTACAGTTAGTTATTTACTTGTCTATTCAACATACATTTGGTAATTAGCTACTAGTCACTCAGTCCCTACAACCTAAGACGTACACAGTAATGTAGTCATTTTAATTACCTCTGGTCAAGACCAGTATCTTCAAAAATGACCAGAATAAACACATAATGGAAAACTGTAAATCCTTTATGATAGTTTTGGAAAAAGAAACATCTAAATTTACTAATTTCTTCTTATTACTTTTTTTCCCCTTTTTGCCCTACTGTGAAGTGCCCTACAATTGCATTCCCCAAGCAATAGGATGAATTAATAAGGAAAGCATTTTTAACCTAAACCATTTTAATATGTTCTCTCAGTAGTCAATGAATATTCTGAAACATGTCCAGATGCCTTGCACTCAAGAACTTTCTTTGTGAAAGCAGTAAGAAAGGCTACATCTAAATTCTAACAAATATTGATGGAGAATCTACTATATGCAAGGCCACAGTTCCCATTAGCCTAAACAGGCAATATATTTTCATGGTGCATTCATAAAAATTACAGACCAAAATTCCTATCCAGATATAGGTTTACATTGTTCAAAAAATATTATTTGTATGATAAAAGGCAATTTTATGAAAAATCTCTTATTCTAAATTCTCTTTATAACCCATTCATTCCTTTTTACAAACAGCCTATATTCCATTAAGAATCATTTCATGCCTATTGTCATAATTTAAAATACCTTTATAGTACTTTAGTAATTATAAAGTTATTCTTTGTTTTATCTTTAAATGACTATTTGAAAAGTGAAGAAATGAATATACTCATTTTACGATGAGAGAAAAGTTATGAGATATCCTCTGTTCAATGGTTAGATAATGGTGATACAAGTCTTTAACCAAAGTGTGTTAATTTGCTTCTATGAATCTATCTAACTGTCTTAATGTTCATGGAAATTTTAATTAAAACAATGATTACTAACCATTAAAATTAATGTAATAAATATTAGAACATGAGAAGTATTAATACATGTAAGGATCACAAAAGAAGTAATGTTTCTAATTACCATATTAAAAACGGAAAGTTACCAATTTTTAATCAAGGTTCTCCATCACGTTTAACAAAAATATAATTACAATGTCCTTTCTTGATTTGCCCCATATATACAAGCCGCTTGTACCTAGCATCTGTTCTTGGGTTTCCCTACCACATTTGGTAAGCTGGGGTGCATAATATATTAACTTTGAAAAGGCAAAAAACAAACTAACTTTAAATTTAAAAGAAATACAATGAAAAGAACAAGACAAGTTGTTAAAAAGAGTTTAAAATACATGTAAGACCAAGCGACATCTTTACTTAAAGAATGCTTTTACTTATCAGTCAGAAAATGATAGTCCAACAGAAGTTGGACAAAGGAGTTAAGTGAAACATGGCATTCCATGAAAAAAAAATTCCAAACTAGACAATCTATATGTAATGAAACACTTAACCTCACTCAAAATTAATTTCAAACAAAACAAAATAGTTATCTAATATATTTGCAAACACTAAAATACCTCTAATAGGTAGGTTTGTCTAACATATGAAAATGTGATGCAGTCTCATAAACTACTGGTGGCAGTTAAATTTTGTTCAATTATCTTGATAGACAATTAACATCTGTCAAAAGTTTAAATCTATCTTCAAAGATATAATTCCATTCTAGGAGATACTTTTGCACTTAAAGAACCTCACTATTTCTTATCTTTCTTTTCCTTGGCTTGTTTGCTTGTTTTTCATTTCTTTCTCTTTTTCCTTATTCTGCTGGAGTACATTTTCAAGCAGCTTTCTCAAAATGGGTATGTGGGAGAAAGTTTTTAGTTCCTACCATGCTTGGAACATCTTTGCTTTGTTCTTCTAAGGGAAACATTCTATCACTAAGATACACTCAAGGGTGTGATTATGTTCTTAAATAGATGGAGCTTATTAACCCAATGGAATTTGGGCAACTTTTTAAGTGATTTTACTTCCTTAAGGAGTTTGGTGATTCTTCTGATATATGAAAATATCTAAGGACAAGGTTTTTCTTTTTTTCTTTTTCTTTTTTTTTTTTCAGAAAAGACAAGAGATTTACTTAATCACGTAACCCATAACTAAGACTTGGTTGTTATTTTAATGAAACTTCATAGGCAATTACTATCTGCTGAAGGATAACTATGTGGTCATGGCAGAGAACATGGCTGCAGAATCCATACTCTCATATCTACTTTCTTTTTATCCCCTACTACTTAGACATGTAACCCCTCTGTTCCCTAGGATCCCTCCTCTTCCAAAGTCCTGCCTCTTCCTGTGTTCTATCTGTAAGGTACTATAAGGTATATTGGTCAGTCATTCGCCCAGATTCATTCAGTTCCTCTGCTAGATAGGAGCTAAGATCCAGAAGGTGTAAGAGAGGAAGGACAGTGACTTCCTGATGGTACTACCTCAAGCTAGGCAAAAACCAATCTTCTATTAGGAAATTTCTTATAATTCATTTTGCTACAAAGAGTATCTCAATTCACAAGAGTTGCCTTTATTCAACAGTGTAGGAGGGTTCCCCAAATGATCTTAATATGAGGCGAGGGTTGGAAATCACTGAATCTGATGAACTTACCTCTCACATGCCTTCAATCCCTGCTTGTATACTGACTTGTAGATAGATAGACAGACAGACAGACAGACAATCTGAAAGGAATCATTTTATAGGGTACTATATAGGGTGTATATCTCTGAGACCTATTCTCAGAGCTCCATGTCTCCTCAACACATGTATACTATTTTTCTGTTAATGTATTATATGCATTTCTGTGCTTTGTGCATAAAAAGAGTTAAGTTTTTTTCACCACCCAAGAAACAATTTTCAACCCTTTGGGGATGATATCACCTTTGTTGAGACTACATGGATGAGATATATCATGAGTACCTTAAATTGTACATGTCGAGAACAAATGCCACTGCTTTTCCTCAAGCATGATCCCTCCAAGGATTTTTATATCAGTAAATGGCACTAATCCAATCAGCTATAAAAGCCAGACTCTTGGAAGGCATCTTTGCCATCCCCTGCTCCCTGAATCCCTGTGTCAAACCTCTTAATCCTTTCTATTCTGCTCCCTGAATATCTCAGGAAAACTGCCAACATTTCTCCATCTATCTTTCCATCATCCTAACATACCATTGTTAGAACACAGCCAACAGAGCTGCCTTTGGCCTTGATAACTTGAAGCATGAGTATGACTGGAGCTGGTAGAGATGAAGGGTAAGGTAGTTTGGCACAATTGTATATGTTAGAATACAGAAATAGGAATTTAAGTAGTATATTTAGGAGGTAGTGCAGAAAAAAGGTTAATTGGGAAAGAGTGATTTAAGGCACTAAATTTGGATGCATTTAAGTACTTTCTACTTCTTCTCAGTCAATATTCACACAGAATTTCATTAGCCATTTTGTTTAATGGTCACATTCCCAATAATTTCCCCAAAAGTCCTCTAAAGAATTCACTATACCACCTCAGATGATATTTTCAAGGTGAAACTGATATTTTCTGTCCAAATTTTTTAAATTCATATGCCAACATTCCACTGTAATCAACATTTATTCCTAATCCCATTTTAACTACTTTTTAAAATGGTATATCTTTTACTATTATTTGTAGATTATTTATATACTGTTTTCAGGATTTCATTAGAGCTGAAGTATCATATGGCTATCTCCTGGAAACTGACTGATGTGCTAGGATTATATAAGATCCAAGAAAAAGAAGAAACCATTTAATATATTTTTAAGGTGCTTATAGCCTCTTGCAGGAGAGATGATTAAAAACATGAAATTAAAAGCAAACAATATGATAGAATTCTGCAAAGTACAAATAGAGAGTGGAGCAGTGAGGGGGTCAAAGTGGGTTATAACAGAACTGGTGGTCAAAGAACTCGGTGACAGAGAAGGTAAGGTTTGGCCTGGGCTCACCAGAAATGCCTAGGATTTGGTCACTGGATAAATGACAGAGAGACAGATTACTGGGTTAATTGGTTAAGGAGATAATTGTTAACAAAGGCATGGATGTTGGAATAACCATCACTAGTTCATCTGAATTTGAGAAGCTCAGATTCATTAGATGGGTGGGAGTGCACCGAGAAGGAGTAACAAAATAAATTCAGCTAAATTAGATGCAACCATGTTGTAGAAGGTTTGGAAAGAGAAGTTTAGATCTAATGTGACAGGAAAGAGTCACTCAAGGGACCTGTTTAAGAGAAGGCAGGGATCTGGCAGGCCCAAGAAGACTAGATAGAGTGAGAAAGACTTGCGTCAAAGAGGTTGTTAGATAAGCTAAGCCTTGTCTGTCATGGTAAACTGGAAGAGAAGAAAAAGAAATGGACTTGAGGAAAATGAGAAGGGGAGATGACTGTCATCAGTCAATACGCAAATCAACATCTCCCTGTAAGAATCAGCAGGTAGCATGGCAGAAAGATTACAGATCTTACAGCACCATTCAATTTTGTCTAGATCCACTATTTATTATCTGGATAATACAGTATTTGACTCCATCTGTTCAAACTTTCTGAATCTTAATTCAATGTGTTTACCTATTTTTTAGTGTATCAATCAAAAGGGTGGTATCCAAATTCCTAGCTGAGTTCCCATAAGACACTTAAGAAATGCTACTTTTGTTTCATAAATAAATAAATAAACAAATAAATAAATATCAACTTTGAAGATTTTTCATCATGGAAATGCCTTATGTACATTTTGTAAACCACAAAATTTTCTACATACTATATTTTACTTCAGTTTTCACTTTAATCATAGCTCTCAATTAGGCAAGAAATTCCCATAAGATAATTTTGAAATTTGTAACAGAAAATTCTACAAGTAGCAACATATTGTATAATTAAGTTTAAATATATATTTTACTTATTTATATATTTTTTATTGTACTTGCATTTTTCTTAGGTTCACTATAGCATAGTATAATTTTTCTATTATATATCATCCATAATTTTATATTATCTTTTAATTGCTATTGATGAATTATGTTGGCAAACCTAGAGCCTGGTAATTCAGCCCGTTCAATTATTTTATATTTGTGTATTTCCCTATTTTAAAACTACTTTTTCCTTAAAATTGGTAGGCTGGTTTCAGTTATCTGTATGTGGCTAAATTCTGCTCGATGTATTCCTCAAATCCAGAGGAAAAATAGGTAATAAGAAAAGCCTTGTGACCCTGTGACTTGCCTATTCTTCTAAGGGGGGGATTGCCTTCCCCACAAGACCCCTCCAGTCTCCATGTCAATAATACTTTCAGATCTATCCTTGGATTAAACATGCAATTTCAGGAGCACTTAATCTCCAAAACACTTCCCCACACCTTTTATAATACCAAAAAATATGCTTAAGAGAGGCTAAAACCTTACCATTGCCACAGTTAGAACTTAGAAATGGAATTTAAAGTACAAACTTTGGGTAAGTACATATTTGGTTTAAAGGCTATTTGTTTTGGCTTACGATTAGGCAATGGAAAAATAAATAATCCTCAGTATCTGTTTTCCTTGCCTTATGAGGCGTTAAAAAAGAGGAAGTTTTCTAACACCTGGAAGAGGAAGTGACAAGAGATGTGGGATACTGAAAAGTGTTATAAAGACCAAAAAAGGGCTGACTAATAACTTTAGTTTTGTTCACAGTAAACAATGCTCACTTTAAAAGTGAGGGGTTATTGCTATGAGCTGAAAGACTAAGGGATGGGTCCCAGAATAGGTTTACCTGGCGGGGATAAAAAAGAGACTGGAAGAAAGGTGAAAGTGCACCAAAAATAAATGTCATATTTTAGAGTTGTGGCTCATGCCAGGCCTATTCTCCAAGGAATTATGGTGAAAAGCTTTTTAAAAATATTGATAAGTCAATATGATCACCTTAACATGCTCTTGTCTCATAATTCTGATTAAGAATTATTTTATTACCAAGATATCCTCTCAGATGAAAAGCATTTGATTTTTACAAATAGTTTAATATGTGATAGAATTGCATTTAAAGAAGAAAAACAGGCTAAATGTGTATATATAACAAAGCATCTTCAACAGGTGATTCTCCTCACTCTACTAAAAAAATTAAATAAATATGTTGCACTTGTGATATATCATTAAAATTAGATTTCTTTCTTTTTTTCTCTCACAAGGAACTAACATCTAAGAAAGCTTTTTTTCAAACCAGCATTTCAAAGCTCCTTTGCTGGTTCAAATCTAGATCGGGCTTAGCAGATTCAACCACTGAGTTCAAAGATAGTTCTAAATTTGATCCAATATGTTTTCCTGTCTTTAGATATGCTGTAAAGAATCTGAGATTAATGGGAAACATGAATAAAAGGTCTTGGGTCCCGGAAACATCAATAAAAGCAGTCAGCCAATTGAAGCTGGCAGTGGTTGGCCACAGTGCAAGTCAAATAAATTGCAGTGGCATTAAGCCGACAGATAG
The DNA here is from genome assembly GCF_009834535.1 of Camelus ferus. Taxonomy (NCBI): domain Eukaryota; kingdom Metazoa; phylum Chordata; class Mammalia; order Artiodactyla; family Camelidae; genus Camelus; species Camelus ferus. The sequence goes on from NC_045702.1 coordinate 65,152,588, forward strand.
AATAGTGCTTGGTATGTGTACATAAGTGTCTATGTTTGTATGGTTAAGGTCAATTTCTCCAACCCTCCAACCCTACATGTCTTCTAACCTAGTTTTTTTCAGACTCTACCTCTCACTGTGTGGCTTGGCACAAGTTACTTAACTTCTCTATATTTCAGTTTCATTGATTGTAAAATGGGTTTAGTAACTATCTTATATGACTGTTCTGAGTATTAAATGAGATGCTATTTGCTAGGCATACATAAAGAGAATAAAATATGTTTCCTTTGGTTATTGTCATTACTACATTATATTGGACAAATTGTTAGGGAGTCACATGATTTCAAGTTAGTAAGTTTATTCTTAATTATGTTAATACTTTTCCTGTACTTACACACCTCCTTACCAGTTGCTCTTTTCTCATGTCTTCTGTACTCATTTTTCAAATAGTGAGGGTCTACTGTGTATCTCTCACCATTGGGCAAGGTGCACTAGTTTTGTTGTGCCCATCTCATGGTGGATTCTATAAGGCTCTACTCACAGAAACACTCAGTGGACTCTTGTAAACTGAATGACTGTGCTGGACTGTAATCAAAGCTAGGGCCACTATCAGAAAGCAAACTTTCTGGTACTAAGTTGTAAAGTTAAGATAGAATTTTTAAAGGAAATGCAAAGTTAAATCTGGTAATTCAGTAATCCACTGCTGTGCCACAAACCTTCTAAACTTTTATGGATTAAAACAATGATTTTTTTTTATTTCTGTCAGTTCAATGAGTTCAGCTGAATGATTGTTCTGTTCTGGGTGCCAGTGGCTGGGATTACATACTTGGGTGCTTTTCACTTGGCTGCAGGGCTGGGCTAAAAAGTGTAGAAGCGCTTCACTCATGCATCTGGTGCCTCAGTATTCTGTCCTGTGGCCTCTTTTCCTCCACGTAACTAGTTTGGTCTTCCTGACAGCAAGGTGGTATCAGAGTAGATATACCACTTACATGGCAGCCAAATGCTCCCAAGGTGAAAATGAAAGCTTTTAATCTTCTTACAGTCACTTCTTTCACATTTTGTTGACCAAAAGAATTCATAAACCCAGCCTAAATTTAAGGGGAAGGGAAATAAGACACTGCCTCCTGATGAGAAAGCAACATACACAAAAGGAAAATAACTGATCAGGCCCATTTTTAAAGATTCTATCATAGATAATCACTACTTTAATAGATTTTCAAAGTATTATTTTTAATTATAACAAAACTGAGTCTACTGTATCAGTAATCAGGTGGAATTACTAACATTCCCTGGCTTTTTTTCCTCCAGGTTAAAAGTGGATAAGATAAAAAGATCTACGTTGTTCACTAAGATCTTTGAACCATTTAGTCTAACTAGTGTAGCTTTGTTTAACCATTTATTTACTGTTCATTATAGACTAGACATTGAACTAAACAATTAATGGATAAATATGAATTTAAAAAGTGGGAGAATTCAATCTTACAATATTTTAGAGGGGTGTATAAAATATACTGTATTAGACCAATGTGGTAAATATTATGACTTGGGTAAGGGCAGGATGCCCCGATTACTAACAGGAGCAGCACAATGCTCAGACTGAGCTGGGGAAAGGGCCCACAAATGTCTTCTAGCATCGATGCCATTGAGGCTGAGTCACCAAGACAGAGAGAGAAGCAGAAGAGGCCATTCAAGGTAGAAGCGATGGCAGGATCAAAGAGACCAAAGCCATGCAAGAGCACTGCCTGGTTCTTCCCACTACCTCCCAAATGAAGCACAGGCATAGGATCTGGCTGCCTCAGAGGCTACTCAGAGGCCAAGTGATCCAGAGGTGAAAACAACATTAGTATACTGCCTAATGGGAAACAGGAGGAAGGAGGACACCAACAGATAAATTCCCTCCCTACTCCCTCTGATGAATATTCTCCCAGGGTAGATTTTCTGGACAGCCCACCCTGCGATCTCTCATATGGCCAAGCATCTAGTTGGTCTCCCGGGAGTCAACTGTGTGACATCATCTCATATTTGACTTACATTCTGCCTGCCTCACTACCCACTTCCTGGGCCCTGAGATTGCAAATATCAAAAACCACATCACCACTTAAGTCTCATCTCTGGTTCTGTTTTCCAGGAAACCTCAACTAAGACCAAAAATAGAGCCCACAGCAGAGATAAGGCATGTATACATTGTCTCACTCATTGCAGACAAACAAAAAAAGGACTGAATGCTTATGAAATAGCTTATTATGCCAAGCATTATATTATATAGCTAGCCATTTGAAATATATAAATGAATCAGAATCCGTACCCTCAAGACTAACAGAAGGGAGAGAGGTATAAAAACATGAATATAAGAAAGTATTCTTCTTGTTAAGAAACAACTATGAATGCAGTAGCACAGAATTACAAAGGGAGAATGGCCATTTCTACTCAGGGTGAGTGTAGGCGTGTGTCTCTGTAGAGGGGATGGCCAGGAAGCAGGAGAGGAGATCCAAATTTCCCCAAAGGAGACAACTGCTGATCCAAGTTTTCAAATCTGATTCAGTACAAGAAGCCTCAGAAATCATGGAGACAGAGCCCAACCTCTCAGACACTGGCAGTCTAGTGAAGGAGACCAGCACAAATGGTCAATTTGAATTAAACCTACCACACTAGTCTTTCTTTTCTTCCAATTGCCAAGTCTGTTTCTGACTTCAGACATTTGCACTGGCCTTGCCCTTTGCTTGGAAATTCTGGAGCCTAAACCTAATATTATTCATTCCCTAATATACCTCGTGTCACTTTGTACCAAATCACCTTGTTTTACTACACCTTGGAGTAACTATGACTATGTGAAACTGCATTAAATCTTAGCTCAATGAAAAAAGACAGCTTGTTTGTCTTTCTCTTTAATATAATTCCAGTGTTTGGCACAGAGTAAGTGTTCAGTAAATCCCTGCTGAATGAACAAATGAAATTATTTTAAAATAACAAAATAATTACAAATTGAGATTCAAGTTATGAATAGGCACAGCAAAGGCAAGACAGGAACCCCAGTCTTTTCTGGAAGACAAGGAAAGGGTTTCCTGATTGGAAGGGTTTTTTGAGCTGATCATAGGATATATAAGCATTAAGGGAGCGAAGAGGTCGGGAGCAGAGGGGCAGGAGCATCAGAGTATTCCAGGGAGCGTAACTAGCATGTGAAAAGCCTGAATACAGGGAGCAGCAAAATGCATTCCTGGATCTGAAAATAGATGAGTTTGGCTGGGGAAAAATGAGCAAGGGAAAGATAGTATGAGACGAAGCTGGAAGGAGAGCAGGGCCTTGTAGCATTTTAGAGGGTTTTTTTCCCATTAGACCAATGATGGGTGTCATGAAGGGGAGTGATATGATCAGATTTATCAATAAGAAAGATTACTTTGACTGCAGTGAGATACAGGGTGATAGGTGATGAGACCACTGCATTTGTCCAGGTTTGAGATGGTGGATTCTCACAGTGAGACAAGAGTGAGAGTAACATGAAAAACACCGTGGAGTAGTGAATGGTATAATTGTCAAGGAGGAAAGGGTGAAAAAAATCACAACACAAACATCCAAGGATCAAGAGCAACACAATCTAGTTTTATAATTGGTACCTGCAGATTACATGGGACAAGTCAGTTCACAAAAATAAACTGATAAAAATAAAATAATAAAAACTTTTCTGATTGGGAAATTACTCTATTGTCCCAGTTAAAGCCCAATAAACATTACAAGGAGATTATGTTTTTCATAGGGATCATATAAGCTTTGTAACCTTTCATAAACTGAATTTTTCATTTTCAAATTAATAATAATCATATAAATAATATAACAACTAATCTATGAAGGCATGATTTTAAGACCCTTGGAGCAAACTATTGCCCAGAACATCCTATGACTTTCAATTTCTGCTTATCTATAGCGAATGGTTACAATTCATAACGCTGTTTTCTATGTTCCTTGGGTTTAATTTTCCCTTCTTTCCTCTCGTGTTTTCTATCACTGTTCTTAGGTTTGTTGTTCACCTTGTCATGAATAATTAGATGCTCACTAATCAGTGGAAAGACTACATCATTGCTTCAATGGTGAGCTCCTTAAGGGCCTTTCATCTTTGCTTTCTGCACATTCCCAGTGCCAGACATGGTGCTTTGAATCTATGAAGATTTTTTTTAAACTTATGAAGATCCAGAAGGACTGAGTAATCCTAAAGTAGATTTTGAATGATCAAAGAATGTTTAAAATATGGGCTGTATAATTTTATATTATGTCTTTTTATCCATTTATTTAAAAGCATATAATTCAATCTAAATGTTTTATTAAACAGAGTATTTGATTTTGTAAAACATTCCATTCCCCAATGATGCTGGATAGCAGTTTGTTATAGAAGCAATATTGTAAGTGTTTGAATGAGGCTGGCTGATGGGAGAAGTGGAAGTGATTCTAAGTTGCGCTTACTATCATCCCTCCTTCCCTAATGCACCATTGACTCTGGTCCAAAACACTTCACTGAGTCTCCTTTTTGTTTCCAGGATTCTAGCTATTTTCTGTGATAAATATCAAAGCAGTATTATGTTGGCCAGTGGGACAATGCTTCTGTTCTCCTTCTTCCAAAATGGATATAAAGTGTACTCTACCTACCTAAGTTCTGATGAGAATAAAATGAGACCTTTTATTTGAAAGCATACTGAAAATGTAAAAAATGAGTACAGATGTAATACATAAGAAAGATTGTTATCACAGTGAAAATATACTACAGACTTTGAGTATCAAAGACTTTAGGGGCCACAGTAGAAAACTTAACATTTAGACCTAAGGGATCAGTAACACCCAGGCAAAGAAAAATACATAGTGGATTCCCACTTCTAGTAAGGATAAAGTCTCAAATCCTGAGTATCATATACTAAATGCCTTGTAATTAGATATTAACTAATATCTGTACTGTTCCAGTTGCAGCCTCCATGCCCTTCCATAAACAGATTTATATGTCTTTCCTCAGCAGAAAAAGATCTCACTTCAGAGCTCTGTCCTCTCCTTTCTGAAGTCTCTTGGCCCCAATTTTTTCTTTAATCCCACAGCACTCTGCATCCACCCACACTCTGACAATATTAAGGGAGCTAATGAGATCATTTTGTAGTAGTTTGGTGCATAGCTAGTGTTTTAAATGGTAACTATTCATGTTTAAAATGCCTTGTTTTTCATGTACAGGATTTCTCTTTTAGAAGACTGAGATCTCCATGGGGACAGATCATATCTCATTCAACTCTGTATCCCCTGGCACTTAAAACAATGTCTGCAGCACTATTATAGATTAATATATATTTGTTGAAAAGAAAAGAAAAGAAACCATAAATAAGGAAATAAGCTTAAGACTCATACTTTCAACCAAGGCAACTCAGCACCCTGGACAGCAATTTAGTATGACTGACTAGTGTGATTCTGTGATAGATTTTGGCCAATTTTTATTTCTGCCAAGAATAACTTACTTTGAATATGAAATTAAAAGTATTAAAATGTGTTACCCAAACAGTTTAATATAATCAATGTTCTGGTGCTATTTTTTAAAATTGGCATTTGAAGATGCCAGATAAAGACCACAAAAAGTCATGAAGGTCCATTGTTTTAAACAAATTAAATATTCTGATTCTTTACATCTCACATTAATTAATGTAGTAACTAACTCATTTCTTTCATTTTTGTCTTCCTATTTATATGAATCATGTTTCTTCTTTTATCACTCTCTTTTCATTTTTCTTTTGATAATGTAATTCTTTGCAAAAGCAACTCAATTATTTCAGACACAGGCCTATAAATAATGAACCTTAGATTCTCACAACTCAATAATCCTACTGAGAAAGAGTACACATGAACTTTGAGTAACTTGCTTTGATCCAATTAAGAAGACTATTTCTGAACGTGAGAAATAAAAAAAATTACTGAAGAGATTTCCAAACATGGTTTTGCCACCCACCAGGTATGCATAAAAATATTCAAATAAAGCCCATTTTAATTCATGTTTGATAGCAACAATAAATTTATCACCTGTAGTACTTTATAGAAAGTAGAAAGTATACTTCAACACTAAGCAAACAAAAATTAAAATATTAAATCTGTTAAAATATACATGTATAAATTACAAGCTTAATTCTATATATATATGTGTGTGTGTGTGTGTGTGTGTGTATTTGTTCAAAGAAAATGTCATCAAATGTATCACTATCCTCTAGAATATCTTATATTGCAATAATCTAAAGCCAGATCTCACTGAGCAAGAGTTTTTCTGTCAGATCAAACCTGATCAATTTTGATTTTCCAAATAGTAACAAAGTAGAATTAATAATTGTAAAGAAGTCACTGTAACCAGATTTTAAAAGCAATGTGGACATAAGATGACACTGTAATTTAAGAGAGTTTGTAATATAAAACATCAAATATTAATCTTAGGTTTTTCTATAATTTTCAATATTTATAAATTACTGCTTTTCTCAATGGGGAAATTTACACAGTTCTAGAATAACTTTATTCTTTTTGAGGTGGACTAGGAAATTTGTATTTGTTATTTCAAATAACAAATAAAACTATAATTACATGTCCACGTATGGATACATAGCAAACATTTCCTTGGGATCTTGGATGCATAGTTGCTTCTGGAAAACATTTTTGTCTTAGTGGTCTGGCAATTTACAAACTATTTTATAAATTATCAGATCTAAATTACCAGGTCTGAACCAAAATGTATTGTTTATACGTCTAAATTATGATGCCAAAATGTTGTTCAAACTAGTAAGAGAGATTAAAGAGTACAGTTATTTTTATTTCCCAAATAAAATTTTGCTAAATCATGTCTGCTCACAAAAATAGATCAAATTAAATCTAATTATAAAATACCTGACACTATAACCAGTTAGAGGAAAGTTTATGCTCTTTTATTAAAATATGCCTTATATTAATTTCTGCAAAATAAATGGAAAAAAAATGCCTTGATCCAATGTTTGTGCTTAATTCATAGATTTTGGTAAGTCATTAAACTGAGTTGTTTTGAATATATTTACAGTTAAAACACTCCCCACTAAATGTGACCTATACAGAAACATACAGGCCTCTACTCACACACAGCTCTTGATATAACATGCCCACACTTTTCTTCATCTTATTAATGAAGAATACTTCCTAAAAATAAATCCAATAAAGACTATCTGCTCATTGGACAAAGAGGCTCAATGTTTAAGCATAAACTTAAATGACAATTGTAATGCTTTCGTAAAACTGTTCATTTACATATCTATCTCTACACATTCAGGAAATGCTTGTAAGCCTCCTCATTAATAATGTCTATCCCATGCTGTTTTATTTCTTGACAAAACTGTTGAAAATAAGTCCACCTTGGGGCTGCGGATGCACAGCTCAATGGCAGAGCAATTGCTTAACATGCATGACACTATGGGTTGAATCCACAGTAACTATACTAAGCCAATAACAACAACAAAAGCTGGCTTGAATTTCAGACTCACACCAATCTAAGAGGGGAAAAACTTGAGTTGGTATTAAGTTGATGCTTAAAACTTTTCAGAAATAAAGCCACAAAAATCAAGAATCCATACCCTAGCCTCCCGAAAAAAGTCCACCTTACAGCAGCAGAACCAAAGGAAAAAAAAAAGAGCTGGAAAATATTGTTATCATCAAGTCCACAGTTACTACTGTTGTGTCTTCCTAAATGTATAATGCTAGCAGTTAGTTTTCAACGTCATTATTCTTTGGAGTATCACTGTATTTTTTCAATGCTCTAACATTTCTAAAAGTCTTCCAAATAACACATTATTAATCTTTTAATACAAATGTAATTCATTATGGTCTTACAGTCAATGATTTTTTTTAATCAGATCTCTGCTTGCCTCAAAGTCCTTCATTGTATTCATTTGCCCTAGGGTTTCAGGGACCATACAATTTGGCAGCAATTGTTAAATATTTTCATCTACTATAAAATATTCATAAATTCAGTTGCATGTCTTATTTTCTGTCCCATCTTGACTGTTATCAACTGATAAAAAGTGGTCAGCTTTAATCCACAGAAGGAATTATAACCTGATCTCTATTCCTTGACTCCAAGTTATCTGAGTTCTTAATTTTCACTTTTTATCCTATTTTATATATGTATTTATTTGCTAAAATTACTCTCTGTCTTTCGCAAGGAAGGACATAAAATTCATCAAATTTAACTCTTACTGCCACAAGAGGTTTTATACTCAAGAGAAAACCATGAAGAAGGGAACTTCAGTGGTAAGACCCATCTGGAAAATGCCAGAGATCATTCTAATGTGAGAGGGAGGAAGTATATAGGTCTCCTTTGCTATTTATGAATTAGAGAAATTATGTATCAGGAAGACTAGATAATTATTGGTAAAGAAATGTACTACTTAAGAGCACAGCCTCTCGCATCAAATTTTCTTATTTTAAGTGTAGTTCCCAGTATTTTCTATGTATGTGAAACTGGATAAATGAAAAGGTCACTTAAGCATTTGTTTGGCATATATAAAATGGAGGCAAAATTCAGCAAGAGTTACTTGAGGTTTAAATAAGGTAATTCCTATTAAAAGTGTAGCACACTGCCTGGCTGAAAGTAAAAAAATAAATAAATGTTAGTTATTATTATTATAAAGTTGGAGCACCCATGAATTATGGAAGCCATAAATTTGTTGCACAATTTTAGGATTTTTCTCTTGCATCTTCAGCTGTCCATATAGCAGATCAAATAAGAGTGGTAGGTGGTATGGACTCTGGGGTTGAGGATTTGCAAGGCTTATCTAAATATTCAAAAGTTAAATGCTACATTCAGTTTAAAAATAAAAGCAGTTGAATAAAATCTCCAAATTACTATTATTTTAACTATGTATCCTAAATATTTTCTACATGGGATTCCATGTTTTTAAAAAAAATGTGCTAGGTCTAATTCCAACAGCCTTCAAAACATTTTAATCTCTTTGTTATTATCATCACTAAACACACATTTATTAAGTCCCCATGTCTGTTTAAAGCTCTGAAAGTTAGAATTCAATTAAAACAATCTATTTTCAAGGAGGTCATACCATTTAAATACCTATGATTTTTTGCCTATTCATCTTTATGAGGGTTAGTATACACTAGTCAAATTACCAGCCAAAAATTAAATTTAAAATGTGAAGAAAGAGGATATATTGCTAGTTCAGTGAAAACATATATATACATTTATGAAATATGGAGAGGAATAAATTTATCTTTTGGGTTATTATATTCTAATATAATACCACTTATCCTATATATTAAACTAAGCATTTTAGTAATAGATAGGGACTCCACTGAGCTCAGTAAATGTTTGGATAGACATGAAAAAATGCTAGCATAACCCAGCTATCTCTTAGTCACCAATTCTTTGAAACTGGTACCTCTCTGCATTCCCCAAAATAAATCCACTTTACCATGAACTCTTGAAAAGCAATGCAGATTTTACTCACAATTTTGTAAAGACCTGACATTCCACAACCTTCCTCACATAACTAAATAAATCTTCTACGTGTGTCAGCTGCCAACTCTGTTGGCTCTGCTTTCAATTGTGTTTCTCCTTATTCACCTTCTCTTGTCTTAGGAAATCTAAAATCATCGTAGGACCACTATTTTAGCTTGTTCCACCAAATGTTTGTCTCTTTGATGAAAGAGTAATTTTATCATTTCAGCTGAAACTAAAGCAGGTTCTCTTTTCTCCAGATCATTGAGTCTTTTAGCAGAGACATCAATTCACAGAATATGGCTAAAAATACATATGGGCACACAAACATCCACGACCACACACATTTTAGTGCTGTCTTATATTCCTCCTGAGATTCAGTTAAAGAGGAGTGCAGGTTATGATCACTCCTATAGCACAGAAAGAGGTCGGAGGGGAAAAACCATTGTTCAATGACAGCCGTAAGTCCTAAGAAGCTACATCCCTTCTAGTCCAGCAAGAAAAGAGAACAGTTTTATCAGTGTAAATAAGAGGCATTATAGCACATACAGTACTGGGATAAAGAGCATAACTAACCTTGGTCACTGGCTGGTTTGAATCCAAGCTCCATCATCTGCTAGCTGTGTGAATGTACACAGTCACTTAAATGTTTCAAGTCACTTCATCTGGACAACAAGGGTAGTAGTGGCCTCAGAGATAATTTTGTGTGTAAGTGGGAATCAGCGATTTATTATGAGTAAACTGCTTAGAATCATGATGGAACAGAGTACACACCAAATGTTAGCCATTGTTATCAGAAGTTTCCTCTGGATCCCAATAAAAACATAGCATAAGTTAGGTGTGTATCTTGAAGAGTTGGCCAATGGGCCCTTTTTCTCATAGGGTCTCCCAGGTTTAATTTGAGTCCTACTAGAAGTAAAGAGGTAACAAGAGTTGAACAACAGAATTGCTGCATTGGGTACTTACAGGTCAGGCAGGTTGCCTGAGCAATAAAAGGAGTCAGCTATTCAAGGACTTCATCAATCTAGGCAAAAATGTCCCCAAGTCATCTTGAAACAACTAGCTAATGAGTGGACTAACTGAAAAAATACATAAGAAACTATTGACTGGTAGCTTCTAGGAAGGGAAACTAAAAGTTCAGGGAAAAGAGGTGAGACAGAATATTTTTATTGTACATCTTTGGAAACTCTAAATTTTAGACCTTGAGAATTTGCTATTTACCTGGAAAATAAATTAGCCAAGAATTTTAAAGCATAGCTAAGTTAATTGCATACTTATTTTCTAATATAGCTTAATTGCCTAAATTCAAATTGCTTGGCTGCAATCAACTTGCATTCAGCTGATCTTTATAGCCAAGGTCAAAGACTTTTAACTCCCCTCAGAGCAGTGACTTCCAAACTATTTTGACCATGACTCACAGAAAGAAATACATTTTGCATTGCAATAAGGATATATGTGCTAATCGGAAAGTCAGAGATCAAAGAGTGCTTTACTGGGTGCTGGATTGGTGGAGTCTTGGGGGAGAGGTGACTTCAAAACTCATCATGTTGGTTGGTGATCCCTAGACTCTACATCATGATGCATGTTCATATGGTGCCAAGACTCAGTTTTGCCCTGTCTGCAAGGAGAACCAGATGCTGAACTGTCCTTTTGACTTTTTTGCATTCCTTTAGAGTTTTTGAAACTTCTCTTTTCACCTTGAGATTCATGTCTTCCATGATGTCTACCATGATAAATTTTCTGCTCTTCTACAATCACCACATGCTGATTTAGACTTGAAGAAGTGATCAGTGGAAAACAAGAGCTGTTCCTTTATTCAGAGCAGCATTTGAATATCTGAGGTCTTTTATAATGGATGGTGCTCATTCCAAGGAATTGTAGGATCATTTGGGGACACTACTTCCTGGCTGTACTACCTTTCTTCCATGTTTTTGTATAACCTAATTGCCAGCATACCTCTGAAAGAACTGTATACTGACAAATTAAAAGGACAAAAACTAGTTTACTCCTTTCCCCAAAACTTGAGGGTGAGAAGGAAAATACCTCAAATATATTTTTTTCTTTTTTAATTGGCCTCTGCTTCCTTCCCTTCACATCTCATTGAGTCAAATATGCTCAAGAAATGAAAAAAAAAAAAGTATCTTTTTTCAAGACTTTTAGTGCCTGCTCTTTCCAGTGCTAACCAGCTTAAAACAGATGTCACATAAATGTATGCAGAAATTATCTAGTGGCCTTTATACCATAATCTAGTACATTTGTCTGCATGCCTCTTTCAGGAACTAGGAAAGGGTTGCAAAATGCAATGTGACAAGGGAACCAGGCCAGTTCGAGATTCAGACAAAGTCAACCTACAGGAATTTGGTGCCTGCCTACAGTTCCCACAATGGAGTTTGACACTAATTAATATGAGCAAAGCACATTAATTATTATCCTTTTACTTTATTATTCATCCGGTTACTTTTAGTCTATGTGTGTCTTTACTTTTAAAGTGGGTTTTTTCTATAGGCAGCATAAAGTTGAGTCTTTCTTATGCAACCTGATAATGCCTAACTTACATTTTTTTAACTGTATATTTAATGCATTATTTATATGAGTGGGTTTCAAAATATCACCTTCCTATATTGTTTCTGTTTATCCCAACTCTTCTTTGTTCCCTTTTTCCTCTTTTTGTAACTTCTGGATTAAGAATTTTTTATAATTCTATTTTATCTCCTCAGCAACAGTGCTTTGCTGTGCTACTTTTACTAGTTGTTTGAGGTTTATAGTATACATTTTTAATTTAACACTGTCTACTATCAAGAGGCTTTACACTACTTCACATACCAAATAAGAACTGTACAACAGTATGCATCCATTTCTCCCTTTCAAAGCTTTGTACTGTCGTTTTTACACATTTCACTTCTGCATATGTTATAAACTTAATGATGCATTAAATATTAGTGTTGCTTTAAACGGTTATTTATAAAAGGATTTAAATAATGAGAAAAAGTATCTTTATATTTACTCACATAGTTACCATTTTAGTGAGCCTAATTCTTTTGTGTAGGTCCAGATTTCTAACTGGTAATATTTTTCCATTCTTGTGGTTTGGGTCTGCTAGTAGTGAATTCTTTTAGCTTTTATAAGTCGAAAAAAGTATTTAGTTCACCTTTGCTTTTAAAAGATATTTTTTTACCAGGTAAAGAATTCTAGGTTGTGGTTTTGTTATTTCACTATTTGAAAAATGTGGCTCTACTGTCTATTTGCTTTAATTAAAGACTATTGTCATTTAACTTGCACTGTTTCCAAAGAAATCTGCTAACATTATCATCTTTGTTTCTCTGTTTCATACTGTATTTTTTTTTATGTTGGCAACTTTTAAGATTTTCTTTTCATCATTAATTATAAGCAATTTGATTTTAATGTGCTTTGGTGTAGTTTTCTTTGTGCTTCTTGTGTTTGTTGAGGTTCTTGTACATGGGTTTATATTTTCATCAAATTTAGAAAATATTCAGGTATTATCTCTTAAGAGATTGTTATGCCCCTGCCCTATCCTTAGGCACTTCAATTATGCATATATTTGGACACTTGAAGTTGTCCCACATTAATGCTCTGCTTAGCTTTTTTAGTCTTTTTCTTTCTGTGTTTCTCACTGGATATTTTCTATGCCTGTTTTCAAGTTAATTAATTTCTTCTGAAATGTTTAATCTGCTGTTAATTCCAGCCTCTCTATATATGTATATGTGTGTGTATGTGTGTGTATTTCAATATCTGACACACACACATACACACACACACACACACACACATATATATTCCAGCCTCTGTACATAAAGGCTAGAATTATCAATATTTGAGGTATATATTTTTCTTCTCTAAATACATTTAGAGAAGTTCTTTCTTCTCTAAAAGTCCAACTTGTAACTTTTATGACCCTATTTAGCATGTTCAACTTTTGCTCTAGCTTCTTGAAGATATGGAATATAGTTATAATAAATTCTTAATGACATTTAACTAATTCTATCATCTGTGCTATTTTTGGGTTAGCTTTGATGGAGTGATTTTTTCCTATATTTCCTGCTTTTTTGTATGCCTCGTAATTCTTGTTTGGATGCCATTCATTGTGGATCTTAATTTACTGGACATTGAATATTTTTTATTTCTGTAAATATTTTTGATCCTTGTTTGTGGCATGGTTAAGTTCCTTAAAAATGTTTGCCTTTTTTGGGTTTTGCTTTTAAGCTTCTTAGGAATTTTGTTGTGGTAAATTGTATACAAAAACAAGAAGATTCCGAGTACTCTTTCCTGTGATTTACAAGTTTTTCCATTCTGGTTGGTGGAAATAGGCACTATTCTCAGGTGTTCTTCCAAATCATTTTAGGTGGTTGTTTTCCAAGTCTTCGGTAGTTTTCACATATATATGAACTGATATGAACTTCACTGAATAATCACAAGGGACCCTATGCAGGTCTCAAGGGTTTTCTGTGTATCTCTGTCCTGTATACTTTAGCTACCTTGGCCTCCCTGACTTCACAGCTCCATCTCTTTAACTCAGAAAAACTGCCAAGCTCTACTTGGGTTTCTGTGCTATGCCTGGAAAAATTTTCCAGGCAGTAAACTAGGACACTTATATGGTGCATGCCTCTTTCTTTTTTACCCCCTACCTCAAAGGGATCTCTGTCTTCTTTGTCTGATGTAAAATGTTTTAAGAGTGATTGTTTTAAATATTTTGACCCTTAAAAAAAAATTGTTTCAGATGAGTAAATCTAGTATATTGTTTAAAGTGGGAATAGTCTTTTTTATCATTTCATCTGTCTTGAGCTTGGGAAAAAAAATCTCTGCATTGATTTACACTCAAGTGTTTTGCTGCTGCATTTTTATTATATTTATAATGAAAGACAGGAGGATGTTAGATTCTTTTCACTAGGCAAGAATATGAGAAGAACCTAACTCTACAAGTTTAAAATAACCTCTCCTTAATAGCAATTATTACTTTTAAAATGCTTTATTTTAATTGAAATGGCTTTGAATAAAGACTAATGGAAAGCTTATATTTTTAAGAAATAACCTCTAACATAGGACATTTCCTTGTTCTCAAATTTGTTAATCAGTTATTCACATCTTATTACATGTTCAGTATTTATGGTAGAAATAGAAAATGTTAGATTGATCCTACTCTTCTTTTTTCATCTTTACTTCCTTAAAAAATAAAACAATATATCATATGTTTCCTTTTGGATAGATAGCATCCTTTCCTTCTGATAAGTTCTGATCTGATGAGACCATGCTGTTTAATCTGAATCATTGTAAATGAAGTGAGATATGGAGAAACACAAATGGAGAGAGTACAGAGGAAGAGCAGAATAAATCATTGAAGTGTAGGGGAATGTGCCTGATGAGGAAAGGCTGAAAGACTAAGTGTACATACCCAAGAAAATTGAAAGGAAACTTAACAGCACATTTCATGCCTAGGAAGGAATATTTTATGGGTGGCTGTGAGCAGATATTTTGTTTGTAAATTGAGGGCAGAACTTCAATTGCTGATCACCCTATCACATGCCTCATTTTCTTCATGTTATGATCTATCTAACACAGGGCTGGAGGAACAATATAACTCAAAGGACATTTTCATTCATCTCTCTCCTATTCAGGAACTTACAAGAACTCTTTCTAACTCGCTGCCTCAAACCTTAACTTTCGACAACTAGCATCCAAAGCCTTCCATCAAATCATGTTATATTTTTTCTATTTCAAAACTCCATACTTCCCAACAGGCTCCTTCATTTAAGCCAGACTTTTCTATGACATAATTCTCGACCTCTCTTGTCTCCAAGATTGCCCATTTTTTACCCAGCTACATGCCCTTCCCAATCCTTTCTGCTAATTATGCTATAGTCTCTAAAATTAGATACAAACACTTTCTAAAGAAACTTTTCGTATGAAACATCATCTAAACTTAAATTTACTGTACGATCATTTCAGCGTTCACAGGTTCGTCTTATTTTATGTCTCTGTATAGGTTTCCTTACTACAACAGGTTGTGGAGGTTGTGCCATGCACAACTCCAGGGGAAACTCTGTGCAGTGTAACCCATGTGAATGCACTCTTTAGATCTGTTGTGTGCACACCTGAGCAGTTGTATGTTTGAGCCTGCATCTTTCCTTATTTTTCCCTTTACTTCTTCATCACTGATAATACTCATACCATTCATTTCCTCCTGATGTTAACATTCATAGCCCCCCCAGTACCTCCTACCTGTAACATGGACACTATCTGCCTTATTTCCTTTTATTTCTCCCTCTCTTATCACCTCATCTTTCATACTTTAGCCAAGACCCTCTCAAGCTTGGCAACACTAACATTTTGAGCGAGGTATTTGTTGTGGGGCATGTCCTGTCTATCCCGTAAGATGTTTAGTAGCACTGCTGTCCTTTCCCCACTAGATGCTACATCACACTTCAACCCATTAGAGGCAAAAATGTCTCCAGCCATTGCCAAATATTTGAGTGGGGGCAAAACATCACTCCCAATGAAGACCAACTGCTCCAGCCATACCAAATTAGTAAAAATTCCCCAAACATTGTATACTAATTCATGTGTCTGTGCCTCTATCAGCATGATTCTTCTCCTTTATGTTTTTCCTACAAGTGAAAATTTAAAGAACTTATATTCATACTTAGAAAAAAACTAACAAAGAAATAAAGCAACTACCAAAAAACTACCACAACTACCACCACAATACTTTAGGTGTCACTACCTTGATGAAGCAGAACTAGGTCCCCAGGCAATATTTATCTTCATCTTCTCACTGTTATGATATGTGTAGATCACAAGCATTTTCCTACTGCTGCACTCATCACACTTCCTCTTTATTTTCTTAAAATCCATCTTGCCTAATGGAATGTGAAAATAATGTGAATCCAAACCATCCCTGTAGCCCCATGCCAGGAATGTATGTACTAGAAGTTATTGAAGAAAACATTTAATATTATCTTTTTTGCTGATTCTCTTGATCAAGCAGCCTGTACACACATTATTCCAAGTTTATTAAAAGCCCTTACTATTTACTGTATAATTTTCATAACACTGGTGGTCTAAAAATTAAGCTTTAAAAATCAGTATCTAAAAAAAGGAACATGCCTTAGAAATTAAGCTTTAAATCTTAAACTTTTTTATTAAAAAAAAAGAAAAATTCTACTGAAGGAAAGAAATTTTTATTACTCAATGCAGCATTGGAAATAATTTTTCTTCAAACAAGTATTTTTTATTGAATACTAACATAACTGAAAAAAAAATATTAACTCACAAGTATGAGTCTGAATAATATTACAGTGAAGAAAATTTTGCTGAAGAGTTTTCTGTGCTTTTATTTTTTCACTTCACTGACATATTTTTAAAATATTTTGTTTTCTAAAATATAGGTCATTTTACTAAAGTTAATAAACTCTACTTTAGCCCCAAAGCACCTTCAAGTTTTCCAAATTTATTTTCAGATTTAAAATATTACTTTTGTTATCATCTTCACCAAAAATGGAAGGATTGTTTCCAGTTTCTTTGCTGTCATTTTCTGTTTTCTTCTAAATTTCTGCAGCAATATTTGTTAGTGGCATAACCTGAAATAACTGTGTGTGTGTGTGTGTGTGTGTGTGTGTGTGTGTGTGTGTGTGTGTGTGTAAACACACACCATTTGTTCTTTCTCATCATTCCACTGAACAGAATGTGAAAGTACAGAGGAAATGAAGCTCCATCTTTCCTTTTCCTCATTGTACCTTTGGAAAGGAGTGTTGTAAATAGCTGAGCTCCAATCCCAGGTCATCCTGCTCCCAGACTACTATCTGACAGTGCCAAACTCCAAGGGATCCAAAGTAGGTGTGTGGATAAATGTCTGCTAACAGATTCTAACGAGCACATCCCTGAAGACATCAAGGAAATTCCAGATAACATTTGTCTTTTGGAGCCTCTGATTCCTTACTCTTGGTTCCTCTCCTTCCTGGGGGCTCTATAAACTGGAGACTTTCTGGTCTCTTCTTGGGATCCTTCTTTCATTATCATCCTTTTTTTGGCAGACAGTTATTTCTGCTCAGCTCAATAAGCATATCTAATACCTACTAGTGAATCTGGGGGTGGTTTTATGAATACAAAATGCATTCGACTCAGCCCCAGTTTATCACACTCCAAAGAATGCTCATTTCAGAATTTAAAACAATAAGGGATTTATTGGACATCAAGAGTTATGGACATTACGTTAATGTCATAAATGGTTAAATTAAAATGTTCAGCTCAATGCACAATGTTATGCCAGTGTCAGCGGATCTCTGACCACTGAAGCATTTCTGCACTGAGAGCTGGTGCAGATCAGATCTCAGACCACTATAAATTGATTACTTCTCTCCTTTTCCCCCTCTTTTGTCCTCTTTACCTCTTTTCCAATGTTACAAAGGCTTATAATTTTTTCTCATTCATTCATTAAACACATATTTAACTGTTTACAAGATTCTAGGAACTAATTACCAGACTTGAAAAGGAAGTGGTACCTAACTCTGAGGGAGGCTTCTAGTTTTAGAAAGAAAACAGTTACGCCAAAAGATCAATTGCAAACTGGCAAATTCTATAATGAGAAACTAGAAGAGAGGCTTGGGGAAGACTTTAGAGATGGGATAACTTGTATATCACTTTTTTTTCCTCATTTTTTATTGAACTGTAGTCAATTTGCAGATGTATAGCAAATCAACTCAGTTATATATGAATAACTATATTTACATATATATATAAAATTACATATATATATATATATATATATATATATATATATATAAATATAATTATTTTCCATTACAGTGCATTACAAGAAATTGAATAAAGTTCCCTGTGCTATACAGGAGGCCTTTGTTGTTTATCTATTTTATACATAGTATTGTGTATTTTTTAATCCTATACCCTAATCTAATCCCTTCTCTCCTTTCCCCTCTGATAATCACAGTTGGTTATACTGCTTTTGAAGGGTAATTCAGAATTGTCTTGGCAGAAAAAGAAAGAAGAATAATGCCAAGAGAAAAAAAAAAAAAAGCCTAAGCAAAAGCCAGCAACTTGAAATAGACAGTCCCATTTGAAAAATGACAAAACTATTTTATGGCTCATGTCTGTCAGTTACACTAGCAAGCTTTACACAGCTGCCTACTGCCCCTTGTTTGGAGAGAGCTGCAGTGATCAGAATTGCCAGCTGCTTCTTTGGGGGCGATGACGTCTGAGTGGTTCTCAGGCCCCTATACCACGTACTAACATCCACATGGACAAAAGGTGGCACACTTTGTGTAATATATGCAGTTATGTGTGTGCTTTAATCTGTCTCATTTATACCATCAAACTTTTAATAAGAATTTTAAACGGAATTAGAAGCCCAACAAAAAGCAGATGATGATAGAGGTGATCTGATCTGCCTGAAGAAAGAATCACTTGCTAGATGATTTCCCAGTGAACTGCCACTTGTCTCACAAAAGCATCAGTATCTCCCGTTGTAAGTTTTCCAGAAGCAAACTCTGCTCTGCTTGCCTTGTGGAATTATAGAAAAGGAGCAAACTAGGTCCCTTCAAAAATAAACCTACAGAAAAGGATTTGATGGCTTTGCTTTACTGAGGGAATTTCTAGCTTGCAACCCACAAACATTATGAACAGTTTCATATTTTTCAAAGTCTATTCAAATCAGAATATGGCTAAAAACAATCAAGGATTAACTCCCCATGTCTCCTATTATAAATATCATAATTATATGTCAAGAAATAGAAAATGTGAAATAAAATGAATATGAGTGTGACTTGAAGCAATTACCATGAAACTCAAAATTTAAAACACAGCCTCCGACTGTATATTACACAGCAAGATTCAGGTGGGGAAGAGAAAAGTACAATCTACCATGGAGGATTCAAGATGCTACCTGCTGAATCCACAGATCACTCTTAGCAAAATGAATCCTGGGAAAATTCAGACTTTGTGTACCTCCAGATAGAATGTAACAGGTCTACAGCACCACTTACAAGGGATCTTCCCAAGATCCTATTATCTGACTATAACCAAACTGTAAAATCTGACTTCTTGTTTATCAGTAAGTAATAAAAGGAGTAGAGAGACAAGTTAGATGACATGATGAGGCAGAGGAAATAATTAGACAAGCAGGTGCAACCCATTCTTCAATAAGTCCGTATCAAAAAAAAAAAAAAAAAAAAAAAAAAAGATGGGCAGAGAGTAGAGAAGGATGGCTACTGGGACTAAAGAGATCAAAGAAACATACCAGCTGAAAATAATGCCTTACCTTAATTGGATCTTTAATTTAAACAAACTAACTTTAAGAATATTTTTGGTTAATTGGTGAAATTTTAAAGTGTAATGAATATTAAAGTATTCTAAGGAACTTTGTTAATTTTGTTACATTTGATATTTTAACAGTAGAAAATGTCTCATTTAGAGTTGATACAATATAATTTAATAACAAATAAACAGTCCAATCCAAAAATGGGCAGAAGCAATTCTCAAATGAAGACATACAAATAGCCATTAGGCACATGAAAAAATGCTCAATATCACTAACTATCAGAAAAATGCCAGTCAGAATGGCCATTATTATAAAATCAACAAATGATAAATGCTGGAGAGGGTGTGGAGAAAAGGGAACCCTCCCACATTGTTGGTACTGAAGTTTCCTTATTATTGTCCAAAAGAGTCTTCTGCTTCAGAACATTTCCCCATCTTTTGTTTAAATAGTTTGCCTACAGAAGAATCACAGCAAACTTTATGTCATATGCCAGATTAGTTATTTCTTAAAAAGTAAAATCCTACATTCTCCTTATAAGTTAAAGATTATAGAAATTATGAGTATGGACACATTTCAAAAGTTTTTTTCTTCTGTATTGCAGAATCATTCAAATCATCTTTGTTAGTGAGCATGTAAAATAAAAATTATAAAATACTGAAGAGGATTCAGAACTAATTTGCAAAAACTGTATTACATTTGAAATAGTACTAGATGAATTTCCTCAATAAGCGTGAGTTAGAGATTGGATATTTGGTTCAATTATTTCTTACACATGTTCATTGGAAACAACAAGGCCCATGGAATCTTTGGATTATACTTTCTAAGTAAAATGGCATGCTGCTAAAAAGTCTGACTCCAGAAACATTTGATTTTAAAGACAGACTACTTAATTTTATATAGATTATATGCAGTGAGATCAGGTGGCAACCTTCCTTAATTTTTTTTATTGACGTATAGTCAGTTACAGTGTGTCAATTTCTGGTGTACAGCGTAATGTTTCAGTCATTCATATAGTGCTACCATCTATGCAGCCATAATCAAAGGCTTCGTGTTTCAACTTCTACTCTTCGTTTTCTGACCTGTTCATAAGTGCCCATTGCAGGCTGAAGCCCACAGTGCAAGGTTTTATTAGTAATGGGTTTGAGATAGAACTGTGATAGAATTTAAGTTCCCCTAACAGAGTTGGCAGTGTTCCACTTCATGGGCGAACCAGTTTCTGTAATCTCATTTCCCAACAGCTGACAATAGCTGAAGCAGAAATGAGTACGAACTAATCAAATGGAACCAACTTACTTGGCTGGTTCAATTCATTTGTACAATTGATGAGGACACAACAAAATAATTAGTCTTGCTAGTCTCAGGTCATTAAGACAATCTTAGAGAAAATCAAACTGGGAAAACAGTTCCAAACTTGAGTTTGATTTGCCCCTGGTAAAAAGTATAAAAACTGAGATGGATTTGGAATAAGATGTGACTGTTCTACCAAATATTTGTATTGTATCACTTAGTGAAAAAGGGCATTGCTTATATATTGTATAGTCTTGTCAGGATGCAGAGCATGGCTGAAACTAGGACATATCTCTATCAATGAAATATCTGGAGTAATCAAGTAATCATATACATCAGCCAGATATGTATACTTGGTAAGCAATAAATATCCTATTACTTGAGTGTTTATCTCTTCCTAAGAAATAGAACATGCCCAAAATAATAGGAAAACTGCACAAAATATAATTCAGTCAGAAAATTCAGAAGGCAGTTCAGGATTTAACAATGCTTATAACATTTATTAAGAATGCCTAGAAATAGTCAAACTATGACATGTGAGAGCATAGTCTCCAGTGCTGCCCCAACTTCTGACACCAACTGCAAGCTCACAGGGATTCCTAAAACCACCCTCAGATTCAATAATTTTCTAGAAGGACTCATAGAACTCCCCGAAAAGTTATATTTATGGCTACTGTTTATCATAAGGAAAAATTAAAATTAGTCAAAGGAAGAGACACATAGACAAGAGTCTCAAGGATTCCAAACATGATGTCCACTTTTGGAAGTGACAGGTAATAATGTGCACAGGGTATCACCAAACAAGGACACTCAACCAAGCTTCTGTGCCCGTAGTTTTCCTTGAGGCTTTAATAAGCAGGCATCACTGACTGATTGCTCACATGGTTCGAACCCAGACTCTAGGTCAACTGACCCAAAGCCTCCACGCTAGGTCATCCTGTTGGGCTTTATGGTGGAGCCAGCCCCAACCCTACAGCTATTGGGTGTGAATGACTCCACCCCAAGATCCAGTGTAGCCAGCCCCCTCCCTAAGCAAAGATGCACCTATCAGGTATTAAATAGATGAGCACTCAAAGCCTAGGGCAAAGGCCACACCTTTCTCTGGGCAAGGTCAAATTCTTTATTACACAAAGACTGTTAATGATCACTTCATACCTAAGTATGGAGTTAAAGAAAATATGTAATAGACAATGTATTATGAATTTCTAGTTTTACTTCTATGAACTTTCTTAACTAGGACAGGATAATCATCCACTCTTAAATATTCTATTCCCTAGCAGTCAATGACTATTCAGTATATGTAGTTCGATGCATAATCCTCCACTATTGGGATTTATGAAAGCATTTTAATCTCAAGCCATTTTATTTCAGTCAGTCAAGTTGTTTTTTTATAAATCCATGTCTAACCTGAGCTGTTTTCTGACTCACTAAGAAAGATTTCAACATACTTTACATCATATTTTAGGAATTCTATTTACAGAGTGATCAATTTTAACACATGATTACTAATATTCCCATTTTTAAGGAGAATTATTCATAAAGATTAACTATGCATGGCACATACAGAGTGCTTAAAATTTCTTGGCTACCATTATCACTAACAAGTATCTATATAGTTTTGAGAGGACAAGTAGGTTTCTGAAAATTTAAAAAAAAAATTTATTTTAAAGATTAACATTTTAAAAACTAAGATTATTTGGTTCCATTCTGAAAATAAATACAACACAAGGCATTTTCATTTTATAAATACTTGTATAAACAAAACTGAGTATTATTATCCTTCCATGAAAAGTTCCATTTAGAATATATTTATCCAGAAGGGGAATATTTATTAGCAGAGAACCCGACAATCGGAAAGAAAAAGTGGCCAATCAAGCAAATTACCTTAATGACAATGATCTTTAGGAAGGAAACACTTTAGATGAGCAGTTGATTGCAGGGTGGGGCCACAGCATAGCTTTGCCATGAATGGGGCTGAAATACACCCCTGTGGTACATGGAAGGCTGCAGGGATGCTGCTTCTGTGCCAGAACTTAGCACTAGCCTGTAGAAAACTATTTTTCTCTAAGTGTATCTCCTATGGGGATACCAATTCATATTATATGTCTACATAGGATTATCTAAGATGATTTGGTATTCATCATGAAGGGGCCAATACAGGCCCAGCACTTACAGAAATCTTGAGGACAAATGTCTTCTTAATTTAAGAACTCTCTTCTAATGGAAAATGAACACTTGTAGCCCAAGTAAAAATAATCCCAATATAAGGAGCAAGATGACATATGCTGAATGTTTATTATATGTCATGTGCTATGTATAGATTATTTAATTCAATCCTCCTCTAGCCTATAAGGTAGAGATTATTATGTCTATTTTTACTTTCAGATGAAGAAATCAAGTACACAAGGGTTGAAGAACCTGCCCTCAGGTTAAGCTGCTAAAGTGGCCAGTGGGAAAGTTCAATCCCCTTTGGGAGTACCTTATAGTACTCCAAAGACTGTGTTTCTTCCCATACTCTTATCTCAACTGTTACAGAATCACACCAAGATGGTTCAGCTGCTCTGGATCTAGTGTTGTGAATAGCCTTATTGATGGATCTAATTATTTCAATGTTTTTCCTTGAGAATAAGAAGGGCCGAAATGCCAATAGCTTTCAGGGAATGAGATGGTCAGCCTGGTTTCAAATATGATCTGCCACTTACTAGTGTGTGACCTTGAGCATATTAATGAACTCTCAGACCAAGTTTTCCTCCTAAGTGAATTAGGATGACATAACCAACTTCTTAGCTTTTCTGTACAGATTAAATAAAAAAATGTAAATAAAGCACTTAGTACAGTACCTGATGTTAAGGTGTGAGACAGCTCAGCAGCTTCTCAGGGCACCATATACATGGGACCTCAGTCCTAAAACTGATCAGAAATTTGATGCTTAGGAATGCAAGCATCTTAAATAACAGGCAAACATAAACTGGGCCCAGTCTGCCAAAAAAAAAAAAAAAAAAAAAAAAGGAAGATAAGCCATGCCTAAATTAATCTACTCACTTTTTTTTTTTTTTTTAAGGCTAACACAAAAGTTGAGAGTTGCAAACCCAAAACTAACACTACCCAACCATCAGGCATCGAAGATGAAAGATACAGTTAACTGAACATTTGATCTGAAATGGTGCAAGGTCTAGTTACGTTTAACTGAAATACTGAACTCAAGGAGTGCAAGGTATGGTTCTAGTTACAGGACTTTTAGCTCTACTTGAGTAAGTTAGATTAGTGATTGCCTAACACTCTTTGGTTATTATAACAAAAACAGTTGATATGTATTGAAGGCTTACCATGCTGCCAGCAGCATTCTAAGATGTTTACGTGTGTTAATTCAAGGAAATCTCACAAATTTCTTACAAGCTAGCTTTTATTATTATCTCAGTTCCATAGATTTGGAAAAAGGCACATAGAATTTAAATGGCTTATCCAAGGACCCACAATGTCAGAAGCAAAGAAATTTAAGCCCCAGCTCTTACTACTTATATAAGTACTGAGCCTCTAAGTCAGGAGTGGCTGAAAATCATGAAATAAAAGATATTAAGTATATTAACACCTATGTATTTATTAGTTAGGTAACAAATCCCTACTTCAAGGTCTTAAAAATAAGCATACACTTTTTGTTTATAGAAAACTATTTTTTAATGCCCTCCCAAATAAATATAAAAGTAGTATTAACAACACTTTGACAAAGAGGTCCTGTGTATCTCAGTCTGGCCTTGAACACAATATAAACAAGTAAAATTCAAAAGCTATGTTTGCTTTTGTTTTCACTCCTAACTTTCACATAGAGTTCTTTCTCCCATCCTCAAACTTTCTTGTGAAAAATTTCATATATACAGAAAAGTATATTGAAATGATAGCACAATAAGCATTTAGACACTCTCCATCCAGATTCATCAACGGTACTTTGGCCTTACATGCTTTATTTCCCTTCACACACACACACACACACACACACACACACACACACACACACAGTGGGTTGGTGGTTTGGTTTGGTTTGATTTGCTCTACCATTCAAAACCTAGTAGACATCATGGTATTTCACTTCTTAGTACTTCCTCATGAATCTCTTAAGCATAAGGCATTCATTTGGCATTTTATCAGGAATATTCTTAATTTGATTTTCTGTTTCACTTAGTTTTATAAGTGAGTCTAAATCAAGAGATATGCAAGTCTTATAAATCTCGACTGATTCAGAAAGTTAGAAAATGAAGAGAATGATGCATTGCCTGGAAGTGCTAGAGAAAGTATCTGTGAGTCCTCAGTAAATTCTCCTGTCAGAGTCAAGTACTATCATCACCCTCAAATAACAAGGATGTCCAAATCACAGGGTTGCTTGATGCTGAATTCAAGTATAGCTACAGGCTCTTCTGTGATTTGCCATCATTTTTACAATTATGTCTGGTGTTCAGATGGTGCTCATCCTCAGCACTTCAGCTTTTGTAATGTGGTGAGGAGTACTCACTAGTCCCTCTACTTTGTTTAATAGTTAGCATATTGGTCTTAAAACTCCAATACAAGATTAACATTATTTAGACATTACACAATCAATGTTCCTCAATGTTTACTCCCTACTCACACAAAAATAAAAGTTGCGAATTTGAAAAATTTAATTATCTCCACATTTTAAAATTGATGATAAGCTTAACAAAACACTATAAATACGAGATTTAAAATGTTTCTAAGAAAAAGATCTTTTCAATGTTGAAACCACAGTAAGATTTAGACAAAACATAGCACAGAAATAGAGAACAATGTTTCAGAGGACAGACTATGGAGTCACATAGCCTGTCTAACTTCTTCAATTTAATAGCTGTATCATGCTAAGGAAATTGTGCCTCATATTCCACATCTATAAAAAGGAAGCTATAATAATATTCATCTTATTGTCTTATTGTGAGAATTACATGAGTATATTGGCAGAACTATGATAACACCAGACACATTTTCATTATTTGAAAATGTTAGTTATATCTAAAATACCACAGTGATTAGAGAAGCAGTTTTCAAACTTCCTGGTCTCAGAATCCCTTTATTGAGAATCTCGAGAGTGTTGTCTAAGTTAGTTATATTTGTCAGTATTTGCCATGTAAGAAATAAAAGTTGAAAAAACTAAAAACATTAATTCATTTTAAAATAATAAACACATCATATGTTAAAGTAAATAATATATTTTAGTAGGAAATAACTATATTTTCTCCCTAGAAATAATGAGAGGAGTGACACTAATTTACAGTACAGTTCTGCACATCTCTTTAATGTCTGGCCACAATAGAAGTCAGGTAGATTTTCATATTTGCTTATGAATTAATGTGTTGCAATATGTTCTTTTGGTTGAAGTATTTAAAGAAAACCCAGACTCACTCAGATATGTAGCTGGAAATACGAGAAGCATTTTAACAGATTTCAGAAAACTTTGGCTATTCCTCTTGATATGTACACCAAAATTTGATAATTGGTCATCTATTAAAACTTCACTGCAATGTGCAGTCTGAAACCAAGTCAGTGAATGCTGCTACACTCCACTACACTGAATGGTCTATTTTGCACTTTGACTACTCTTTTACTCTTGAATGATTTTCTACATTGGTCTTGTTAAAATTACTGGTTCACTGAGTTATGGAGTTCTTTCAAATATTAAGATATTTGATTAAATAAAATAAATTTGTTAATATCACCACCATCTTTATTAGAAAAGTTTATAAGATTTGGGGCACTCTCAAGCTCACAGTGGCTAGCACAAGTTTCCCCAAATCCTAATTTTCTTTTGAAAGCTTGAATTTTACCATTGTCAACAAATACTATCAGTCGATTTCCTTTGAAGTGACAAGATCTCTTCTTTGATTTTCAAGGAAACGTGTGCCAAATACTCACATATTTAAAAAAACAAGACAAAACCAGTTTGTCTGTCAGTTAATGTTTCAAGTGGAAATTACGTTCCATGAAAAGCAGGAGGTTGTTCTGCTCATAACTCAAATGGACAAGTGCTTTTTCTTAAGACAATCATCATAGTTCAGGATGCAGCAAAACATCTTTTGTGTGCTTCTCATTTCATCACACAAAATAATAGACATGTGCTCTCTTGCGTCTAGACAAGGTAGACTAACAGGGGAAGAATTTACCCTCTTCCTTGCAACAACCAAAGAAACAAACAAACAAACAAACAAAACTCAGACAAAATAAATGAATCAAAAGTTTGGATGTCAGCCAAAAAAGCGCTGATCCCTGGAACTCAGCAACCAAATGAAGCTGGCCTGACAAGTGCCCTGATTCCTCCTTCTGGAGGGCTTACGGGTCATGACACAAAGAGAAGGAATGAGACAGCCTGACAGAGTCTCTGAGTTGGGGAGACTGAGAATCCAAGTGACAAAGTGTTCACAGGAAAGAAGAGTGAATGACATGAAGAAACAATCCTGGAAATCATTAGAGTCCCTCAAGAGTTTGTTAGGGTGCTGTCCGTAATATATTTACTTTTTAAAGGTTTTCTTTTTGTTTTTGCAATGTCATTCCATACAAAAGGGATAAAAACCTAACAGTCTCAACAAGAAGTTTACAAGTGAATATTTGGATAGAAAATCTGTACACATTTATCATATACAGCAATTTTATATGGCAAATTAACTGACTGTAAAAAAAAAAAGTTCTTTCTAAACTCCTCTGCTGTCTTAACTCTTGGAATATTATGGGTAGAAGGCCTAGTGCTATTTATAAGTACCAAATTAAGACTATACAACTTACATAAAACCCATTAACTTATCAGCTCAATTTAATATCTTTGAAAACCCAGTGCTTTGTATGAGGAAAAAACCCACCTTGACATATTGACAAACAGCCATGTTTCCATAAAAATATTAAAAGGACCTAATTAGGAGAATACTTAGTCAGACACCACTATAGAAAACCAAAGCTACATTGGTCCCATGAACATACATTATGTTCAAGGCAATTTATTTATTTTTGTTTGTTTGTTTATATATTTATTCATTCATTTGTGTTTTTACTATATTATTTTAATGATCATTCCTACTCATATTTCTTGGTGTTTAGTATTCTAACTAGATACTTGAGGGTTAGTATTTTAACTAGATATTTATTTTGTAAAATTCCTAGATTAACAATAAATTTACCCACTT
Source organism: Camelus ferus (assembly GCF_009834535.1). Classification (NCBI taxonomy): domain Eukaryota; kingdom Metazoa; phylum Chordata; class Mammalia; order Artiodactyla; family Camelidae; genus Camelus; species Camelus ferus. Next base: position 65,180,783 of record NC_045702.1, read on the forward strand.
TAAAACAGAAAGAATTCCACCTCAGATTAAATGTCACTGCTGGTTCTGGCTTAAGGACCAAGTGATTCTTAACATAACTCAGATGGTATGATTTGTTGCATCATGGAACAAGTCCAAACCTTTCCCATCATTTCCAGAAAAGATTATTATTTACTTTTTAAATGGTCAGTACCTCCCAAGTCATCATCCTTGTATAGTTACCTACACATGCCTTTTATTGTGATTATAAACTTTTGCTGGCTTTATCTGTACTTAAAAGCCATTAGAATGCTCATCCAGCAATTTTATCTGCTAGAAAATGAGGGTTTGAATCTGACTCAGTAATTCTTCCCTTTAGAACACCTGGCTAAACAATCATTCTGAAACAGGATGTGAATTAGTTCATGTGTATGATCATCAGAGCTGATCAACCAATGGACAATATTTCTACCTAGTTATCATGTGCAGGAATTATTTAGTAAATAGGCATCTGCTACAGGGCGCTATGCTGTAGAGTTCTTGGCAGAATTCCTACTGTTACTGAGAATATTTGGATCACTCAAAATTAGTCCTCTTCTTTCTTACAGATTCTGATTACACACAGACACATATACCCACAGACACACACATAATCTGTATATACAGGAAAAAGTAAACTCAGTATATTTATATTCCCTTCCTCTTTTAGGCATATGTTGCCATCTTGCTTATCAATAATAACTATACATATATATTTACTTTATGTATACTTATTCTTAAATGTTGAAAGAAACTGTATGAATATGTAGAATACATGTACTCATGCATTCTATTCTACTTATTAAAATCAAGAGAAAACCATCTACTCTCAAAGTTACCCTTTTTTGGCATTACAACTACTCCATTGCACATTTTATTCTCACATTTTCTTTGAGTTTCTTTTTGAACTCGTGGCCTTCAGTAGACTTGAATTATTTTAATTATTCACAGTATCAAGCTCACATTTTCTTCTCTTAGCTGATGACAATGTCCTTCAGTTGAATTCTTTATTTTACAATAGTCCTGATACATTTTTTTAAACTTTCTGAGTTTAGGGCAAAAATAGGAAGTTTTATATCCATTTAGAATACTGTCTCAGAATAGAATAAAATCTCTAAGAAACTCTAGTTTCCTTTTTTATGTGATTAGGATTAAAAATAAAAATCTTGGCAGGAGGAGGTGCATCTGAGATGATGGAGCTGCCTCTGTTAGCACCTCCAATTTTCAAGTAATACAAAAATCAACTGACTAAGACAAATGAGTACTGTAGTTCTGTTTAGAAGTGACAGTACACAATGTCCAGGGATGTTTTCCTACATGTGCATGACATTTTTTTTTTAAGAAGTATTTTCTGTCAACCATTTACATTTTCTGTTTAAAAGCCTGTGGAAAAACAGCTTCAGAACACCAGGGATTTTGGCTACCCATTCAGCGGCCTGAGCAGTGGGAGCTGCAGACCAGTCCTCAGGGATGGGCTGAGCACTCCTGTCTTCAGCTGAACAGGCACCAGGATACCCGTGCCTTCAGAAGCCTCTGCAACTTCAGGTTAAATAGCAGTTAATTCAGGAGCTGGAGCAGTCCATTCACCCTGAAAACTTCCTCCTTGCTCACAGCTGTTTCAGACGTGGCCGGTGCCTCCTTTTCAGTCTCTTCACGATCTCTGAAGAACTAAAAATGATCTCCCATGATGTTTACAGGATAGGGCCACGCACGCGCAGAACTTCCTGAGACAGCATCCACCACACCAAACTATGTGAGCTCCCTTGTTGCTGGGTAGGATGGCAATGTCCACATAGAGCAGAGGACAGTCCGTTGCACAGAGTAGTATTGGGCAGGTTAACATAAGATGCCTGTGTGAGATCAGCCCTGGGATCAGCAACCACTTTAAGTAGCAGCTCCCAGAAGGCTGCCTGGATCTGGTCTGTGAAGGTTTTAGGAGTAAAGCAGCCAGCAATAGGAGTGGCTCCAGTGGCAGCAGCAAACAATAGCACAGCTCTCTGGTCAGTATCCCTGAAGGATATGACACTGGCATCCGCCAGGTTTTCAATGGCAACAATGGCTCAGGCTGCCAACAGAAGCTTCTCCCAGGTTCTCTTCAGATTTATGGTGTAAGATACCATCATTTTTCCTTTCACAGATGTACTGTTCCATCTGGAAGTCAAGGTGGGTGCCAGCTCAGTGGGTTCCTGCTGCAAGGAATTTGAGGACATTCTTCTCCTTCATTTGCAGACCACCAAGGGCTATGAACATTGTGGAAGTTTCCCGTAAGTTACAGCAGGAACCCAGAACAGAGCCATATGGACCCCTATCTGGTAGTGTTGTATACAGAATACTGCCATGGTGCCTTCCATGGATATCAAAATTTCATCATATATTGTTCTAGGACATATTACAAGTAAGTGTTTCATCATACATTTTTATTAAGAATTTTGTATTTGTATTTATTCCCAAGAGATACATTTCTAGTAATCAAAGTATGAGGATCTAGGAGACTGAACAAGGGAAAATAAATTGTCTGGTAAACAGAGCATCTGACATCCACATAACATAAAATTTCAACTTTTCTTTTGTTAAGTCTACTTCACTGAGGCACAATTTAAAATTTTTAATTCAACTTATTGAAACTGAAGAAACAAAAACAGTTCACTCATTTCTCCCATTGCTCACCCCATGGCTCTGACAACCACCAATCTGTTCTCTATATCTATAAGCTTGTTTTTGTCCTTTTTCGTTAGATTCTACATATAACAAAGATTATATGATATTTACCTTTCTCCGTCTGGCTTATTTCACGTAATATAATGCTCTCAAGAGGTCCATCTATGTTGTTGCAAATGGCAAGATTTCATTTTTTTGGCCGAAAAATATTATATATATATATATAATGGAATATTATATATTATATATATATATATATTATATATATATAAAATATTCCATTAATGAGGAACATTATATATAATTTTATATACACACACACACACACACACACACACATACACATACACATCTCCAGTTTCCTTATCCATTCATCCCACTGATGATAGACACTCTGTTTTCATATTTTGGTTATTGTAAATAATTCTGTAATGAACATTGTGGTGCATATATCTTTCCAAATTAGTGTTTTCATATTATTCAAATACCCAGAGAAGGAATTGCTGGATCATATGATAGTTCTATTTTTAATTTGCTGAGAAACTTCCAGACTTTTTTCCATAGTAACTACATCAATTTCCAATCCCACCGATACATGAGGGTTCCCTTTTCTTCATATTCTTTCAAACATTTGTTATTTTTAGTCTGTTTGGTAATAATCATTTTAACAGGTGTGAGGTGATATCTCACTGTGGTTTTAATTTGCATTTCCTTGATGATTAATGATGTAGAGTATCTTTTTATGTATGTGTTGGCCATCTGTATGTCTTCTTTGGGAAAAATTATATTCAGGTCTTCTGCCCATTTTTTTAATTGAATTGTTTGGGGTTTTTTTCTTTCAGTTGTATGAGTCCTTTACATATTTTGGATAATAGCCTCTTATCAGATATGTGATTTTCAAGTATTTTCTCTCATCCAGTAGGTTGCTTTTTAATTTTGTTGATGATTTCCTTTGCTGTGCAGAAGCATTTTAGTTTGATGTAATCCCATTTGTATATTTTTGCTTTTGTTGCCTTTGCTTTTGGTGTCAAATCCAAAAAAAAAAAAAAAAAAAAAAAACCTAGACAGATGTCAGGGAGCTTACAGTCTGTTTTTTTTCTAGTTTTATGGTTTCAGGTCTCAACTTCAAGTTTTCAATGCACTTTGAGTTAATTTTTGTGTACGGTGTAAGATACTGGTCCAGTTTCATTCTTTTGCATGTTGCTGTCCAGTCTTCCCAACAACATTTATTGAAAAGACTATCATTTCCCCATTGCATACTCCTGGCTACTTTGTTGTAATTACCCATATATGCGTGGGTTTATTTCTGAGCTCTCTATTTTTGTTCCATTGATCTATGAGTCTGTTTTTATGCCAATATATTGTTTTTGTTACTATAGCTTTGTAATATAGCTTGAAATTAGGGAATGTGATGTCTCCAGCTTTATTCTTCTTTCCCAGTCTTGCTTTGATTATTCGAAATCATTCAAGTTTCCATATAAATTTTGGGATTGTTTGTTCTTTTCTGTGAAAAATGCCATTAGAACTTTGATAGGGATGAATCTGTATAATGTTTTGGTAGTATAAACCTTTAAAATAAACCATGCTATTGGCTATATTCCTATGTCGTTTTTATGTTATTATAATTGTATTTGATTAAAAATATTTATAAACAGAATTTTTGTGCATAATTTTTCTTATCAAGATTTTTTTTTGACACAGAACTGCCACTTACTCTAAAAGTAAGTAGAGTTCAAATTATTTCTGATTATAGCCTCCCAGACTAGAGTTCACTGGTATGTACTAAAAAGTAAATGAATCCTGAAAAATAGCCCCATAACTGGAGAAGAGCTCTCTCTCTGTAATTATTTAAACCATGTATTATTTACCTGAAAAAGTCTTAACTCATTTTTTAATAATGTTTCTGATTTAAAAAAATCAGCAATTTTGGCATAAGTGTGGAAATGTGTTATAGTACTTAAAACAGCTAGGAACCCGGACCTAGCCCTGTTCTTATCACTAAACCCTGAGTAAGTCACCTCACATCTCTGGTTCTCAGTTTCCTCATCCAAGTGGAATAAACTCACAAATACATCATCAATTATCTAAAACTTCTTTTTTTCTTTTAGGTTTTTATTTTACAAATAGCACAGACTATTTCAGAAGCTTAGCCTTCTTACATAATATCAACCGAATTAAAGCTCTCCTTAAATTAATGAGGAAGCAAGCATTCAGAACAGATTTTTTTCATTATATCATTAACAGAAATAATGAAATCGAAGTACATTGGCCTTCTAGAAGCAGTCTTTTTCAAACCCTCAGACTCTGTATTTCCATACCCTTTAGTTGTCCTAAAATGTCTTAAGGGCTGACTTACTGAGTTTCTACTTTCTTCATTTTAATCTCTTAATCCCCTAGCAATAGATCAGGCACATGTAATCACCTAATTTTTCTTATAATTTAACTGAAGTACCTCAGTTAATCCTTACTGTCACCTAAAAAGATAAGCTGTTTTCAATCTATTTTATTGATTAGGAAAATAGGCTCAGAAAGGTTAAGTAATTTCCTTGAAATCCCAGGGATCGTAAACTAGAAAAGTAAGATTGCATTGTCATATCTTCTAAAGTTAAAAAAGGTGGATAACTCTCATTACAGAGGTAAATAATCTTTCCTTGAGATCTCTGAAGATGATTCATTTCACATCACCAATAAAATATTTTCTTAAAAAGAGGAAGATAGGTGAGCAGAAGAAAGCAGAAAGGAACACTGAAAAAGGTCAGGAATTTTTAATTTGCCAATTTCTATGACCTGAATCTAAATGTACATCGGGCTAAAGATAATAATTTAAAAAAAGCATCAAATAAAAATTGAGTTTAACACAAAATACTCACTGTACTAATAATACTAAGATTATTTTAAAACTGACAGTCTAGCTGGGGAGTTGCACTAGGTTCAGCCTTACAGAAAAATTTCAAACAGCAATGGCTAAAGTCAGTAACACTTAAGATGGCTGATTTAGAAAATGACAATCACCACCGTTTTTAGTACTAATCCCTCTTTTGATTTTTTTTTTTTTTTTTGTGGGGGTGGGTACCAAGACTATTTGTGGTCTAATTACAGGCTGGGAGCAAAAAAAAAAAAAAAAAAAAAAAAATTAATGTGAGATGCTAAATCAGTAAATGTTTAGTGATGTACTGATTTAAATATCTCTAAACAATAGCAAATGCATAAGATAAATTCTAGTATTTATGGGATGGGAGGACAGTGAACTATTTTCTCTGATGTATTTTCTGAGTAAGAATAGTGCATATTCAGGCTCAAATGCATCACCACTGCCTTCTACAAAACACATACAGCAGAATTAGTTAATTAATTGGAGAAACAATTCCATCTAATATTTCTTGTAAGTCAGTAAGTTCCACATAAATTATTCGGTAAAAGGAAAGAAATAAAAGAATTAGAAAGAAACATTTCTTCAGGTGTATAAAGACTGATAAAGATGGTTATAAATATTTTAAGATCTATACAACATAAAAAGCGAAAACAAAATTAAAAGAGAGGCAATCAGTGGAGAGAAAAATCGGCAAATACACAACAGAAAATCTGTTAATATATTTTTAACATGTAAAGAACACTTAAAATCAGTAAGAAACAATCATTTCAATTTTAAAGATGCAAAGAGCAAGAATAGGCAATCTATCATAAGAAAAATCCAAATATCCAGTAAATGTGAGGAAGAAAAGTTTAGAATCCTGGTTAATCAAACACTTTAGAGGCACTTTTCCAGTAAGATACTATTTTTTTCATCTCTAATTCTAGTTTTCAGTAAAAGTTCAAGAATTAACATCCACTACTGAAGAGAGTTTAAACTGGAAATATCTTTCAAAATTTGGGGGCAAAATGTGACAAAAGCATTAAAAAATGTGCCTACATTTTAACCAGAGAATTTGATTGCTTAAACTTTATCTTTAGAACATGAACAGAAATCCACTAGGGTATTAACTAAATGTATCATTTCTAATATGAATATTTAGATATGACCTAAATATTTAATGACTATTAAATTGCTGACTGCTTAAGTAAACACTGAAGCATTACTACCATGGAATACAATGCAGCCACTTAAAAATATCATATTGTATAAGATTAATTGAAGAATTAAGGGAAAATGTGAAGAATAAGGAAGTCTAATGACAGAAAGTACATTAGTGGTTAGCTAAGGCTGGGAGATTTGGGGAGGAAACTGAAAGTGACTGCAAATGGCTATGTTTTTTTCAGGGGAAGGAGGCATGATAAAAATATCCTAGAATTAATTGTAGTAATGGTTACACAACTCCATGAATATAGTTAAAAACAAAACAAAACAAAACGAAACAAAACACTGAATTATGTACTCTAGATGGGTGAATTTATGGTATTTCAATAAAGCTGTTATAAAAGATCAGAGAAGTCAAAACATAAATGAAAAATTGGGTAAAATACTTGTTATATATGTATATATATCCTAAATAAAGAGCTAACATCCCTGTTATTTAAATACTCTAAAAATTTGAGGATAATTATCTGAAAAATTAGAAAAATGGGCAAAAGACATGAACAGACAGTTCACATAAAAAGATTGAAAAATAATGTTTAAACTTATGAAAAGATTTTTACTTCATTCACCATAAAAGAAATGCAAATAGAAGCTACACTAAAGATTTCACATACACATACATACAAAGTGAGTGCATATAAAAACTGGCAAAATCTGAATGAGGTCATTAGTAAACAGTATTGTACAAATATGTCAGTTCCTGCCTTTGATCATTGTACACCGGTTACATAAAATATTGTCACTGGGGGAAGCTGGGTATAGGGTACACAGAAAATTTTTACATTTTGCTATTTTTACAACTTTCATGTAAATCTAAAATCATTCCAAAATAATTTTTTTTTAAGATGTAAGGAAATGTTAACATACTGAGTTTGGAAGAAAGTCATAAAAAGGCATGCATATAGGATCCCAGTATGTTGAAAACATATAGTCTTCAAACTGAACAAAAGGATAGAATAAAAAAACTATTATCTTTAAGAGACTGAATTTTAAGTGATTTGTATTTGTGTGTACATGGGTGAGTATTTCTATACTTTTCAAAATTTCTTTTTTTTGGGGGGGAGTGGAGGTAATTAGGTTTATTTATTTACTTATTTATTCTTGGACGAGGTACTGGGGATTGAACCCAGGACCTCGTTCATGCTAAGCATGCGCTCTACCGCTTGAGCTACACCCTCCCCCCTCAAAATTTCTAACTTGAACATTTTTGTCATAGAGAGAAATTTTTATTAAAATAGTAGAAAAGTGCAGTACGTTCTATGTCTATAACTTTACCTGCCTGAGAGCAGTTAGCAAGCTGGACAGAGCCTTTGCATTGTTTTTTTAACTTATTTTCCTACAATTCTACAATAAACCAACTGATACACATTATTTTTTAGACAAATCAAAGCTCGCAACTGCTGCTAGAATTTCTAGAAGGAAATTAAAGTTACATATAAGATAACACATCAATGACTTTGATGTTCTATATCCAAAGCATTACTTCAGAGAAAACCTGTTAGGCACCATTCAATTTGACAAGCCTTTTAAAAACATAACTTTTCATCCCTATTACGAATCACTTTGTGCTCTGGTTAATTTGATCAGCATAAACATTTTAATTACATAATTTGAGTTCCCTAATGCCCTTTGGCAACACCAAGCCTCAGCCTAATTCCTTTTTAATATCAAGTCTGAGTTGGTTTGTAAGAAATTCTCCAGAAGTAGCTGCAATATTTTTTCTTTCCGTCTTAGCCCCATTAGAACACGCTCATTAAACAAATTCTGCTAGTGCAGCACTGTGCCAAAACATCAGTGGGCACATAAGAGATTAGAGAATCAAAAATCAGTGATGGGACATTAGCTTAACTTTCTCCAAACAACTTAAATACATGGTTTACAAATGCATTTTACTATGTTAAAAAAAAAAAGAAGAAAGAAACCTAAAAGATGTAAAGGTAATCAAGATGGTTATAATTAACAACGTAATTGATGGAACTATTACAATCATTACTGCAATAACATATATTTAGAGGAAATTACAGCACACATTATGAGTAAATAAATAACACAACTTTTTATATTCCTCTCAAAGAGGATTTTATACCAAACAATAAATGTCTTAACTCTTTACCATTTTAACAAACAAATAACCATTCCCAGGCTACAAAAGTTTTGAGGAACTTATGAATAAAAATCACATAAGCCATTAAAATAAAATACTACCAATTTCTTTTCCTTATTTTTTCAGTTAAAACAACCTGGGGGATCTCTGCCCATTTTGTTATATAAAACTTCCGTAGTTTTCTCAGAAAGGGGAACTATTTCAATTACCAATTGTAAAGTTTAATCTCAAATTCTGGCTAAAATGAGTTTTTTACTTTCCCTTTAATAGGGCCATGCTGGTTCACTAGTTGCTCCTTTAACTGTTTTCTTTGAGCTTCATTTATTACCACCAGAAGGGATGTCTCGCCAAGGTGGCACTACTGAAATAATGACTGATACTTTATCAGAGAACAGGCTCAGATCCATGTGGCTTTAGCAGACTGGATTCAGCACTATGATCTGGTCAACAGATCCCTCAGTGACCGCATAGATCATTAAAAGAGAAAAGAGACATCTAATCTCAACACTAGATGTGATGATAGATAAAGGATAATGGATGATCTCAGTAAAACAATTCTCTCCTCTTTCTCTATCCTAGTAGGTGAGTAAAGATAGACTTATTTGGTGGAGCAGTAATGAGAACACAGTTAGGACACTCCTACAATTACAGAATATTTTATGTCAGATGATCTAATTTTTTTCTTTTTTTTTTCTTTTTGCCTTTGAGGACATCTTAGAAAACTCACTGACCAAGAATAAACTAAACAAAAACTTGAGTTCTTCTCATCTTAGGAAACTGTTCAAATGAATACTAGTTCCTCTTTAAAACTGTTTCACTTTGTACCGGTATTTTTTGAAAACCAGCCAGAATTGTTATCTATTTTTGGGGGGAATTTATTACAGAAAAATCCTATTCTTCAAATTAATTTATTATTGGGTAAGGGAGAGTATGATTGCATTTGTGTTTTAAATGTTTATTGAGATGACAATAAGAAAAAGAATTCAGAAGAGTAGATTGGAGAGATAATGAGGAGACTATTACAGTTCTGTATAGGAAGCGGTCAGTAATTTAACTTAAACTTGTTGGCAGCAGAGACAGAAAGAATGGGGTGGACCAAGAGGTTCTTAGAAGGTAAAATTAACAGACTTCATAATTATTTTGCAGTAATTAGTGGGAAAAAATGGTCCCCAGATTTCTGACATACATGAAAAAGTGCTTTGTATTTACTGAGACGATGCATGATGAAGAGGGTGCAGTCCTATGTCTTGGAGATTTTAAGAGTGGAGAGAGGAGAAGAAGATGGACAATGGATGAGGAATCGAGTTTGGGTCACATTCGGTTTTGGCTGATGAGATAGTAAAGTGAGATAGTGGAGTTCAGATACTAAATAAGAAGTTAAAAAGCGTCCATTGACAGATGATTGGATAAAGAAGAAGTGGGGTGTGTGTGTGTGTGTGTATGTGTGTGTGTGGCAAACATCATGCTATCACTTATATGTGGAATCTAAAAAAAATGATACAAATGAACTTATTTACAAAACAGAAACAGACTCACAGACATAGAAAACAAACTTATGGTTACCAAATGGGAAAGGTGGGGGTGGGATAAATTAGGAGTTTGGGATTTACAGATACTAACTACTATGTCTAAAATAAACAACAAGATCCTACTGCATGGCACAGGGAACTATATTCAGTATCTTATACTAAGCTATAATGAAAAGAATATGAAAAAGAATATACATATGTATAACTGAATCACTATGCTGTATACCAGAAACTAATACAATGTAGTAAATTAACTATACTTCAATTAAAAAAAAGTGGACCTAGAACTCAGATAAGAGGGAAAACTGAAAATGCAACTATGAGAGAGAGATCAGAACATCAAAGGCAAAAGGCATCATCATGAAAGTTCTTCTAAATATTTGCCTAAGTGAGTTAGTTAAAAAACAGACACATTTGCACAAGCAACTCAAACCACAAATATTTTTAAGATGAGTGTTTTATAGCACCAACCAGAATTTAAAATTGTATACTGACATCCTTTTTTTATAATTATTAAATTATATTTTAATCTGTATCAAAATTCTTAAAGCTTCGCTGATTCAAACGTTTATTTAAAAGAACTGTGTGCTGTATCCTTCTCTTGGAGACTAACAGTATATATCACACACTGGAATACTAAGGCTCCTAAAAATTCTATAGTTAAAACATGACTTAATTTTGTTTAAACCAGTGTTCCCTCAGTTTATTTGAACACAATGCCCATTTTTGAGTAATGGGTTTTTGCAGACCTAATGTTCACAGCATACAATTTTTATTAAAATGTTAATCCACACAATTTTCAGAATTGCTTTTGGTTTTGCTGCTTATTTCTCTACATGACATCTGGCAGCAATAACAGGTACAACTGTTTTACCTCTGAAACAGATTTATTTTCTATGAATCCTTTTTAAATTATTTATTCCTCAAACATTTTTTTCTGTGAAAAATTATCCAAATAAAATCTTCCAATTAATGAATCAGGTTCATATATTCCTTACTGCTAGCATTGCTCTGGTAAAAGAAAATCTGCATGAATTTTGCCAGATCCCTTCTAGGTCTAAAATTATGTAATCCTCTGCAAAATATATTCATGATTCTCCCTTTTAAAAAAAACTGCCTATTGCCAAAGTCTTTCTGCACTATGAACTTACAACAATAAGTTAGTAGGACTCTACTGTAAAACAAAAATACTGGAGCCATGAAACAAAGATGCTTTGGAATTCATCCGAGATTAGCAATACTTCTTAAAGTCACCATCCAACTAAGTCTCCTGAGAAAGACCTGAGCATAAATTGAATTTATATCTAAAAGCCCTAATTAGACCCCTGTTGAAGCCATTATCATTAGATTTTTCTATTGTGCCTGGCTGCTAAAATAGTTGTTCTCAATGTGTACAATAAATGAGAAGCAACATCAAATCATAACATATTCAAACTGGAAGGCACCTTAGAGATTAGCTATTCCAACCTCTTCAATTTACAAATGAGGAAAAGGAGATCCACCGAGGTTAAGTGACTTGCCTAGAAGCAGTTTTCAAAACCAAAATTTGTTACCAGTATTTAGAGGATATTGTGTGAATTAAAAGGTTTTGAAATGTTATGAAATATTTCCTCTAATCAACTACATAAAATCAGTTGTAGAAAAGAAAAAGTACTGAACTCATTAGATTTACATGTGGGCGCTGAGATTAGTGTTTTCTGACATCACTATATTATTCATTTTCAAGTATTTTGTCACATATTCCATTTATGATGAATTTCAATGCATACATCATGAAACGCTGCAGGAATTTTGAATCATCTGCTATGAGAAATTTTCCTGTCTTATTAAAAAGCAAGCTGCCTTCTTCAGAACAAAATATTTGTTGACTTTGTAGTTGAAGCTGAATTCTCACAAAGGGCATACACATATAAAATAAGTGTGTTTCATCCTATATTGTTCTGTCATAGATGAGGCAGGAATGGACCAGGTCAGTATTGATTCAAAGAGGAAACTAAGTCAAAAGAACTTGGTGGACATTGGTTGAGACACAGGAAGTACTTAAGTCAGAGTCATCCTCCTCTAGGTACAGAATGGCATTCAGCAAGATTTTCTCAAAAAAGAAAGAGCCACAATGTTGGGAAGAAATGTGAGAATTCACTTAAGAGTTAAATTCTTCTAAAAATATGAGGAAACTGAGGGCCAAAGGGAAAAAAAAAAGCGACTTACTTAGATTTTATATGAGTCAGTAGATAAGTCAGGGTTAGAGGCCAGGTCTCCTGGGATATAGAACACTCCACACTGTGGAGACCAGAGGACACGGGGATCTGCAGGCCATCATGTGTGTGAAGAAGTCAAGTGACAGACAAGGGAGTATCTGGGCTATCATCTGAGAGTGTCTTTAGCGTCCCAGAGATCCAGCCAGTACATCTGATCCTCTACACACCGTATGTTCAGAGTCTAGTACCCTGTGGCCTTTGGATTCCATTAAATTAAAGTTATTTCTTTCTCTTGCAATCTTCTCTTCCTCTATTGATTGTGGGACATGATTGAGAGAGATTTCACTGTGCATAAACTGTGATCTTATCACTGTCACTAATGCCAGGGTCTGCAGCTTTACCCGTAAAGTACCTGATATCCTGAGAAAGTGTGATTCTGCAAAGTGAGATCGATTATCTTCACTTTCGCTCAGAATCATCTCTCACAGGACTCAACTCACCTCATCCAACTCTCCCTAACCCAGCCATCCATCTGCCTTTTTAAAATGGTGACCCTTTGAATGTAGAACTAGATGAAGAACAAAAGTTCCCAGAAAAACTCGAATCTGCCATTGTCTTTTAGGCCTAGGAGTTTCTAAGGATTTGCCAAAACCACAATTACTTGGATTTTCCTTCAGTGATGTGGATGTAGTTGATTAACCCTGCTATCTTCACTAAGAACTATTATAATCCATCGGCCATTTGTCCTAAGCTTTCTCCAGAGACCTACTGAATCTTTACTGCTGATTGCCAACTTCTGGTTCCTATTATTTTGGCAAATCCACTTACTAAAAGGATAGGATACATTTAGCTTGAATTCTGAGATAGGGTTCCAGGCTCCGGGATGTGTCAGGTGCAATCTAAAAATGAAGAACAGGAGCCAGAAAACCATTGGTACTACAAAAGGAGCTGTGTTCAGCAGGAGGCTTACAGGAGATTGCAAAGAAGCAGTGAAAGATAAAGCAAGGGGCACGAACGGATCAAGAAGTGATATTTAAATAATCTGAATTTGAAAATGCTTGATAAAATTAGGTTTCTCCTAGTAGTTTTCTACTGAATTAGTAGTTTTCATTTATCAGATACTCAGGCTTCCTTACTTGGTCTTTGCAGACACTCTCAGAATAATGGAGTTTGTGGAGGAGGTTGCCATGCATAAACCAAACCACAGGGTCAGAATCAGCACAGTGGTCTCTCTGCTGCAGCTGCCTCACTGTCCTTTCCCTTAAATGCACTGAGGCTGCAGCCCTTTCTTTCTGGGGTCACCACCGTGGGAACCCTTGGCTTCTATTGCCCCTGGGAACTTAATGCCTCTATCAGTATTTTTCTTTTTTGTTTTGTTTTGTTTTGTTTTGTTTTGGTTTGTTTTGTTTTGTTTTGGTGGGGGCAGTTTACAAGTAGATTACTAGGTTTACTTATTTATTTTTACTGGAGGTACTGGGGATTGAATTTGACCTCATGCATGCTAAGCAGGAGCTCTACCCCTGAGCTATGCCCTCTCTCTTCAGTATTTTTCTTGTTTCCAGATCTTTTCATCTCATCTTTCTCTCATCCAGTAAGAAAGCCTCCTATTCTTGTAGTGTCCAGCCATTAATCAGTTGTATTGGCCACAAGAGCAGAAGCTCTCCTTGTCCCTCTACAAGTTTGCTGTAAGTTCATGGTACCTGGGGACTGAGGAGTGATGTGTCAAGTGTATTCAGCTCACTGCCCTGGAAACCAATGCCATTCCTCACCAGAATCTCCTCTTCACCCCCTTCACGCCCATCTTACAGGTCTAGATCCTAAGTCTGGTTCCCCCTGCTGACTTCTCATGGTGACATTTTCCTTTTAAAAACTTTTGTCCCCTCTTGAATTGTGGCTTTGGTCAGGGGATAAAGAATTTGCCAAATATCTCAGTATATAGATGAACCTTCCATATGGATAGACTTCATATTCTTACATCCCCAGGAAGGACCACTGTCCAGCGCAGACTGTAAACAGTCATCATGGAGATGGTTTTGAGGGTTTCATTTTGAGTGTTTGCACCCTGATGCCACCTCTAATGTGTGTATGCCCTGTGTTTACACGGCAGTTTTATAAGTAGACTCACAAGAGTAATTCTAACAATGTACCTTGTCATCTCTTACAGAATTTTTTACCAAGTGAATGCTTGATGAGAGGACTCTTGATTACTCAAGATAAGGGACAGAGCCAACAATATGGCTAAACCAAAATGGAAAATCACTTATGTTTCTTTACTTTATTTGTATTTTTAAAAGTGGTCAAGAATAGAGCTATTCTTGGAATTTATGTCACTTCAAAATTGTGGCACTACTGTCAAGCCTCAATGAATCATATTATTTTCCACCCCACTTCTCTGTGGGATTACCTCTTTTTCTCTCTACAGTATTGATTAAGAGGATCAATTTTACAATTGAGGAAAGCATCAGACTAAACAGAACTTTGTTCAATTGTTCTTACACTGACGCTCACTTCTTTTTGCTCTTTTTACTCTCCCAGGCTGAAAGAAGGTAATTAAACATTGTAGGATAAAAGGTCTTCCCCTCAGCACCTGCTGGCCTGTGGGCTGTATTTAGCGATAAATATAAACAAGGGTGGCAATAATGTTAATGAACTTGAAGCAGAGAAAATAACCAGAAAAACAAATCAGGATTACTTGTAGATAGACTATCATGAGGCTCTCTCATCAATGTTTAGTGTCCTTTTTTGTTGTTATTCCCCTAAAATTACAGCTTACTTTTGATGTTTCACTTTTGTAAAAACTTTTTTCATGAAATGGAGGCTGTTTCAAAAGCCTCAAGAATACCAATAAAAAACTTTCTATGCAGTTCTATTGCCTTGAGAAGTCTGATTAGAACATCACTATGGTAAAAGAAAATGAATAAATGTAGTATCATTAGTTGGCCTTATATTCACATAATCTCTCTAGTGTGGCAGTTGGATTCAGATATGAATCAATGGCAGTTCATACTATCACCCAACCACAGAGAAAATTTTGGATTTCCACCTATAGCAAACTATTCATTACAGTAATAGAATAGAATGCTTCCAAAAGCCAATGATGCTCCAATATTCCTTCTCCTCAAATAAAGCACAAATAGCATAAATTGTGGCAGACTAAAATCCAAAGTAAAACTGTGATTTAAGTGCTATGTGTATGGAGGGGGAGGGTAAAGCTCAGTGGTGTAGCAAATGCTTAGTATGCACAAGGTCCTGGGTTCAATCCCCAGTACCTCCATCAATAAACAAACAAACAAATACACACTATGTGGTATATAACAGGATGGATTATGTTACATGAGTTGTCATCATAATTCACTTTCCTCAAATGGTGAAAAATAGATGTTTTCTTTAAGAAGTGTGGGGGTTTTTTCTTTGATTTTTATAAAAATAATATTATCAGTTAGAAATAAAATTTTGAAAGAAAAGAAACCAACATTTTCCAGGGCAAAAAGTCTGACTTTAGTATATCTCTTTCGGAATTACCTGTGAGGGTGGGTTATGAGTTTGTAATTCTACATGGCTGCAAGTACACAATGACCTTGCATGAAATTAAAGGATATATGTTTAGAGATAAGGGTCACTACTGAGTGAATAACTGTCATTGGGTTTGAAACTGTAACACCAGCTAGTGTGGGACTGGCAATATGGTATTTTCCTCATTCCCACAGTGACGCATATACGAGACACAATTCAAAATTTAAAGTAACTCTGTGTTGGAAATGCTGGATATTTATGAGCACCATTTGTGGTTGCTGAAAAACAGTTGAGAATACTGGGTAAAGTTACATATAGATTCTTTTTATCTGGTCATTTTTTAAAATAATTCTTTCCTTTGATGTAGGATGCCAACCAATACAAATTGCATTCTTGGGGTGACTATAAGCACTTAGCAATGCCCACTACACCTGGACTGTTGACTTGGCTAGGAGTTATCATGACCAGGGAATTAAGGTTTACTGTAGTTTCTTTGTAAACTCACATTACAAAGGCGGTTCTTGACATTTACACAACAGACACTTTTGTGTATTATAAACCCATGCCCTAAACCACCTTTCATAGGCCAAGTTCAGAATTTCCCACTAGAATTGATTGCGAGTGATTTAGAGAAATCCATGGAGATTTGGGAAAGAGAAGGAAAGTCAGCCTTTATGATGTGGCTGTAGCATTTATAGACTAATCTGTAGGAGCACCTAGCCCAGCCAAAAACTCCAAATGCTTTCTAACCACATTCACCACAGCATATCCACAGTCTTCTCCACCCTCTCTGTTCTTGAGGGGCCCTAGGTAGCTTCCTAGGACGAAAGGACACCTCAAGTTATCAGTTTAAGCATTTTCATCATTCACAGCTAGTAACCCCTTACCCCACAGAATCTCCCCTTTCTTTCCAAATCCCTTCTTCCTCTTCAGTCTAATTCAGCTCCAGGATAGGAGAATAAGAGGAGGGGGCGCCTATGGAGGGCAGTTGGGGTGTCTCCCCATCCCCGTGGCCATAGGCTTAAGTGTGCAATATTTGCCTCGCTCCCTTCTGTCTTAGCTGTGCTCCAGAATGCTAGGGGCACCTAGTCTGAAAGCTACCCATAACTCAGATCAAGGCCCTGTGGAAGAGATAAGGCAGAGGCAGTAGTCCTGTGAGAGGGGGGTTCGCAGTTTGCAATCTTCGGTTACTAGGAGAGAGCTGGCAGAATTCCATTCTATGGTTGCTTTCCCTAGTGCAAGAAAGGTTCACACCCACCCCTGGAATGCCTTCAGGGATGGGAGTTAACAATACAATGCTAATTTCTAGGTTTCCAAAAATGGAACACCACACCCACTCCATTAACGAAAAAAAAAAAAGTATTTTGTTTGCTTTTCAGACCTTTGATTTCTCAAACAGATTTTTCAAGAATGTTTTCAATAACAACGTATGGACTGCCTCTATTCTGCAAAAGCTGTCACCAATTAGGAATCTATATACTCATTTTAGAGTTACTAAATTAGTCTGTAACTAAAACAAAAGCTTCTTTCACTTCAGGTCTTGCCTGTCCTGCTAAAGAGAGAAGTGGCCAAAAAAAAAAAAAAAAAAAAAATCCTTTGTTACCACCTGTCCTTCCATACACCATTTGTGATAGAGTTTCATTACATTTTAAAATGACACCAAGTTCAAAAACCTGATGAAAAATATCTAGAGGGCCTTCAAAAGTTACCTTTTTAAAAGACAAACTATACTTCCAGAGCAAAACTTGGATCAGTTTCTTGACCTTGCCAAAATATAGAGGTCGACCATATTCAGGAATCTTCCATAAATGCTAGGCTGTCAATTAACAGGAGAACTATAATTTCTTTTAGTCTTCAAAATAATTTTGCTAAACTTATTGAAGAACAGGCCTTCTTTAATTTATAGATTTTTTTATAGACTTACTACCTAGAAATTCATGTTCTTTATATAACTGTTTAGTGGGAAATTATTAATAGATTTTTTTCCAATCTCTAGATTTTTTAAACTTATGACAAAGTGCATAGCCTAAATACTACTGTGTCTCTGGGACACATCAGAAAGGAGAAAGTATTCTAGATGAGTGTTTTTCATTTAATCCAGCAGGTAGACGTTGATGAAATCTATAACTGGGTGATGGTCCTAAAATGACTCAGGCATTCACTCTTCACTGGAACCAAGAACAAATCAAGGAGATGGAGAAAGCGGGGATGTACTTTTACAGGGTGTTACAATGGGCAGTGGAGAGAATATCTCTCCACTCTAATATCTCTTGCTGTTGCTTACTTACAAAATCTGTACTTTGTAAAAACTGACACGAAAAACTATGTGAAGAGCATAAAATGTTCTGATGATGTCAACCTCACTGTTTCTGACATATATCTAAAACAACACTGTGGTACCAACAACAAGAATCATGATCAGTAATTTCATTTAATGTTTTGAAAGACCTGACCATTCACTACGTGATTGTGCAAGCATTACTTCAACGTAGATACCCAGGTACAATGAGTACCCCTATTTTACAGAAGACGAAAGCAAAAGTCAGGTCCCAAGCAGCATTCAGCCAATACTTCAGCCTACAAGTCTAATGTCTTCTCACTATATCCTACTTTCACTATATCCTTAATAATGAATTAAAATCACCACATCTCATGCTGGAATTTGCCAGTGAGTGTATCAACTCATTATTCCCCATGATACAAAGTATTTGTTAAACTAGAAAGAAGGAAACAGAAGTAACATTTGCTGATCACTTACTATATGCTAGGTCAGAAATTTTAATTATTGTCATAGGTTTTCTAACAAACTTATTAAAATTCATTCCTGTGCCACATTAAAATAATTTCAGCTGGGAAAAAATTAGGCGCAATTACTATGCTCACTGTGCTTTTGAAATTATTGGCTATAAGTTATTCATTTAATTAGGACAAGCTCTGATTTGTCAGCAGTCATTTTGCATAAAATCTAACCTACAGATTGTTTTCAAATATGACATTTTTATGAATACTCAATTTAACAACTCATCAAGTTGACAGTAATACTAACTTCATAGAAATTTATCAAAACATGTATTCATTTAGATTTTGCCATTTAAAAAGATAATTTCATAGGAATTTTTTTCTTGGTCGCAAACTTTTTTTTTTTTTTTTTTTTTTGCAGGCCACTGAAAAACCTACAGCCCCCTAAATGCTGTGCTTCTGGTGCCTGGTAAATAAAGTGGCCTCAGCACACTGTGCTAGGCACTTTATAGACCTTACCTCATAAGATTATCTGTCCAGTAAAAGAAAAAAAATATGCTGGGCTACAGATAATAGGTTGCTGCAGCAAAACCCCAGAAAATCTATAAATAGGGAGGATGATTTCCTAGAGAATTCCCACCACATCTGTAATCTCAATTTTCCTTTATCTGAATAACAATTGAATCCAGTGGGAGAAACTGCAGTGAAATAAAGGGTAAACTGAAGACACATGGATAAAATCCTTTTTTCTCCTTTAAAAATGTTACTAGAAATGTTAATCAAGTATAGACTTTATTTGATAAAAATCTAACAACATCAGTTTACTAGTTGTGATAAATATTTCATACTAATATAAGATCTTAACAACAGATAAACTGGTCGTGGGGTAAGCCAGAACTCTGTAGTATCTCTGCAATTTTTCCGTAAACATAAAACCAAACTATTCTAAAATAAAGGTTTATTATTATGAAGGTAATTAAAAATAAAAAGGGTTTTCAACAGGAAAAAATGACCTAATAATGTTCTATTTACTCCCTCCTTTTTCTTTCTTTCCCTTCATGGACAATTTGGTCATAAAGCCACTGGCCAGGGGTGAGGGGAAGAGGGGGATGGCACTAACCACCTGTGCAGAGGGCAGCTTGTTATGGAAGGATGGAGTTCAAGCATAGTGAGTAAGTAATCATACGGGGAGAAGCCATCAAGTGCCTTGCAGTTAAAGAAAGGAGTTACAAATATGGAAAGAGAGAAAACCAGAACACTATCCTGTGGTGACGCATCGCAACCGGAGGTATTAGCATGAACTGATCGTTTTCAACGTACATACATAAGTATCAAGGTAAGTGTGTCCATGTGTATAAACTATCTACTGAGAAAGACGTGGTATCAGTTTCACTCTAATAGCAACTGGTAGACTTAGTGCCCAGATATTAATTTCCAAATATCATTCTCAACTAAAAGAAACTAGAGCTCTTTGGAGAAATGGCTGATAACAGTGCTGAGGCAAGGAAAGTACAAAATGAAACAACTATCCACTATCCACTGTGCCAGAAACCAAGAAGGTATTTAAAGAATGAGGAGGAGAAGTCAAAAGGATATGAGAGCCAGCTTGAAAGGGCTCCTATGGCCAAATGTGGGCTAGTAACAAAAAAGCAGTCATGAATAAAAAGGGAAGCCATGAGTCCACGCTAATATAAATTAATAAATAAACTGAAACTTGATGAAGAATAAGATATTTAGATAGTTTAAATTACCTCCTGGGTTAAGCAGGACACGTCTCCAAAAGACCATGTCCTGGTGACTTGTCATGTTTGTGTAAGTGTAACATATGGCAAAGGATCTTTACAGATGTAATTAAGTTTACTACTCAAATGACTTTTAAATAGGGAGATTATCCTAAATCGTCTGAGTGAGGAAGTCAGAGAGATTCTAAGTGTGAAAAGGATTTGACTCATGGTTGCTGATTCTGAAATGTAGGGGCTCGTGTGCCCACAGATTCGCCACAGGTGTCTAGTTTTAAGCATCATATCATTTATATATATATATGTGTATATATATATACATATATATATATATATGTATATACACACACACACACACATACACATATATACCCACATATATATCATATACATACGCTAATAACACATCCTGACAATATTTTTAACTTATAATCTAAAAAGAAAAGTTTGGCTTGAAAAATTGTACTGGGTTTCTTGGATTTAGCACAGTAAGCTTATTTTCTATGCTTAGCTTTTTTCCAAGTTGTATTATGTTATGCTGAATTTCTACTGAATAATGTGGATAGCACAGATTGCTAAAGGAAAAAAGTTTATATCAAAAACATGAAGAATTGACCTCTGTAAAAATGACTACATTAAGGGATTTTATTTAGTTTAGATAAGAGAATATAATAATAAAATAACATTACAAATTAATATATCAAATATATAGATTTAAGAAACTTGCATGAAAAGTTTAATTCCCAACTAGAAAAACAGAAGCCATTCCATTAAAATCTGAGCATAAAAAACAGGTAATTGTTCAAACTTTTTCTCATCTTTCTTCATTTAAGAACCTGGCAGTCTTGTAACGTGAAGGAAAGCAAGGAGAAACAAAAGTGAAAACCACAACTCTCCCCAAAGGGAATAAAGGAGAAGAAACGTAGCTTTTGTTGGATGTCAGACATAACACTAGGCACTTAATATTATCATGCTTTGCTCTACACAACAATTCTAGAGAGGTATTGCCATGTACTCCTATTTTAAAAATAGAGAATTGTATAAGATTATATAATTCAAGGCTTAAGGAACCAATTGTAATAAAAAACAGAAGTAACATTTAATTCAAACTTGTCTTCACAGGGAATCCATGGTCTTTTCAATCAACTAAGTTGCCTTAATTGGACCTCACGATAATTTCATTGGGTAGAAAATGTAAGTGCTATCATCACTAACCTGTGTGTGTGTATAAGTAGACAAAGATAGAGACTGATTTATATGTATAATAAATATATATGTGTATGTGTGTACCAAGAAGGTTATATAAACATAAATATACATATAAAAATATAAACATATAGTATATAGTATCTATGTATATATAAAATACACACACACACATACATAAACATAAAAGTTATGTAACCAGGAAGGTTACACATCAATACTTCAAAATAATAAATTTGTTCTGTAACATCGTCAAATAAAATTAAAATATATTGCTATCTGAAATCTATATTCTTTCATGCATTATTCAATCTGGTTAGATAACAGCCAAATATGCACCTTATTTAAACTGTTTGATCTCAAGAATTACGTGTAAGAATATATACACTTTTTTTTAAGAAAAATGAAATGCCCAACTCACGTGACAAAAAGTTTTCCAGATGCAACATTTCATGATGTGATATTAACCAGTATCCAAGAGTAAGGTGTCCAAAATATTAGAACCCAAAAGATATGTATCAATTCTGCACACCTTTCCCACAAATCAGAATCTTCACACAATCAGAAGCGTCTTCTTTTTGTTTTTTCTTTTGTTTCCTTCTGAGTGATATAGACCATGATGGTGCATTAGCTATGCATGGCCAAGAGTATGGTACAAAACTCTGTGCCAGTTCACCATTTCTATTTAGCCTTTAAAAACCCAAGTAATGATAACCATAAGACTCTTGCTCAAAATCTTAGAGAAGACATACTTATAACAATTGTATAACTCATTTAGCTTTTTTAAAAGAGACAGTTCTATGTAGTATATCTAAATTCAGAATTTAATTACAAAGCAACTCCTGGGCACTAATTGGCTCATATTTCTGGAGAGGAACCTGACAAAATGATCCTAAATCCTCACATAATACATAATCATTTCTCCATATATTTCACATCTGGAATTATCTTAATAAAATTCTAAAATGAACAAACAAAAATGAACAAAGGTGTTCACATAGTGTTGCTTACTTTAACAAAAAAAGTAGGCAAAATAAATGCTCAAGAGTACAGGACTGGTTAATAAAGGCATCTGTACATTGGAATCTGCAGCCATTAAACAAAATTTTATTGCTTTATATACTTCTACACAGGTTTTTAAAATACACTTTTTATGTACTTTTAGTGCTTATTATGTTTTATTAACACTAAAAGGCATTCATAATATGTTACTAAATGGTAAAAACAAACTAAAAACCATAATAATAACATAAGGTAAAAAAGTGTATGTGTGTGAGTGTGTGTGTAACATCATCAGTGATATACAGTAGGTGAAATGAAACATATCTACGCACAACTGCAATTACAAAAGAGAATCACAGAATATGCATAATTGTTCATTTCCTGATTTATGATGTTCAGGTCAATATCATCTTCTTGTAACTTTTCTTCATTTTCTAAGTTTTTATAAGAAATGTATGGCCATTAGGTCATATAAAATTCATATATAATAATAAAGGGGTGGAAACCTGGCCAGAATGCATGTGAGCCATTTCTCAGGTTGGTTCATACTGCTTAGCCCTAGTTTCTGAGAGGTGGGGCTGATCATCATTATTGAAAATGGCAACCTTCCACCAACAGAGCTGAGAGGTTGAGAACACCTTGGCAGGAGACAATCACTCTGAACTAACCACAAGTGTTAACTGCTATCTCCTCACATTCTGATTAGGGAGAAGACAAATCAATGTTGTCAATAAAGAGTGTTTCTTCACTTGAGAGAAGCTTCTATGCAAAGAAAAGACCATGCCTAGGTTTCCTCTGGTTTTAAAGCTTAATATTAAATTTATTAAAGTTGCAAATTCAAAAGCCTAACTTACCCTTAAGTTTTCAGATAATTTACAAAATAGTAGTCTAGAATATTTTAATAGTACCTTATAAGGAGATTTCAATTGATCACTGGTACAATTTTTAAATAATCCTTCTTTTAATTAATTCCTTTAAAAATTGCCTGTTCGACAAACTGAATTGATTAGATAAATAGATGGGTGGATAGATAGCTAGATAGTTAGATATCTAGATAGATAGATAGTCATTAAGTCAAAATCTTAAATGATACAATACTATATGTAACTTGGTAAAATTTCAGCTTAAAGTGAAATAATCCAAAAATTCAAACCAATTACTCTATTACACATTTTAAGACAGAAAACAAAAGGCTAACCTGTCACATGGTAGGGAAAATTCTCTTACACATTAGAAATCCTTAAATACCAAGTATGCACAGATCTCTTCTTAACACAAAAATATTGCTGCTAAACATTTAATTATTTTAAATATTTCTACTATAAAGTATAAATCTTCCAAAGTTAAAAGATCTTCATCCATGAAGGAACAGATATCACTACAAACAGTTTAGAGGTTACCCTCTCAGCCAATTGAAGTTATATGTTGATTAGGGATTGTAACCAAATTGCTGACTGAATTTTTGTCAGCATCATTAAGGGTCACCTTGAGCCCTTCTCATAATCTGTAACAAGGACTTTATAATTTAAGGAGGGTTGAGTTCAAAACTCTTGAAAGCCATATAGACCACATTCCAGATTTACTAATACCCTTACCCAATTTTTATGTTATATTAACCTTCATCCCACTAAATACACCATTTAATTAAATTCAACAGTGTTCAGTCACTGTTTCACTCAGTTCTGAATTCTTTTTAGACTCTTTATTTCCATTAGAACCACAATTCCTACACACACACACACACACACATATGTATATATTCCACAATATTTGATTAGACTTTGGATGTCTCTCACAGCTAGCAGTCAACAATATCTAAAGTCTTTCTCCTGATAAATACGTATGTATGCACATGTATTTTGGAGAGAAAGCAAGAGTGAGAAGATGGTTAAATCACTGGTAAACAGTTCAGTTTAGAGGCAAAGAAACCTCACTGTCTTCTTGCTACCCTACCTTCTATGCTAGGCAAGTTGATAACTAACACTTAACTGACAATGTTTAGGAAATAAGTTCTACTTTTAAAAAAAGTATTACTTTTTATTCATTTATTTTTAAAGAATCAGACCACTTTTCCAGTCCACTTTTTGGAAGAGGGAAAGAGAGTGAATTTAAATGTGAGCTCAACTGCTCAGCCTGCAGTGTGGTGTTAATATGGGCATTTGAAAGGAGCCGCCCTGGAGCCGCCATGCTGCCCCTCACCCTAGCGCTCCCACTGACAGCAGGTCCCCAAACTCAGAGAGTTTAGCATCTCAGTGGAATCTTTTTCACTTCAATTATGGGAACTCCATTGACCAGTGAAGGAGAAAATATGCCGCCTTATATTTAGAATACGTTGCTTTTACCTCCTGAGGGCAGAAAGGTAAAATAGATTTAATTGTGCTCAAGGAGTTATTTTTTTAAAAAGCAATTACTTACTAATTCTCAATGCCAAAATAATGCTGAAAAATCTAAAAAGGAGCCCATAATCTTACAGAAGAGTTACAGCTGGAGATCCTTCATATTGTATAGTTCTTACCAAAGAGATCTCCAGTTTTATCTGTACTACAAAAAGACATTGGCTTCCAGCAGCAGGATTATCATCTGCCTACTTGGAAAAATGATTAATTTAAGATAAACAGATGCTGCCTTCAGACATACTGATTGTATTTCCCAGATACTCTGCAGCAATGCTCTCCACTCAGACATTATAAAATATTCAGAGGGATGGTTCCTTTCTACTCACATAACACAAAGCATTCAAGATTTAATCTAGCTCCCTGTATGGCACGGTTGAATTTTATTTCATTTCACCCTCACCCTACCAATATAAGTCTCTCCCTCTTTAATTTAACTTTTCTTAACATAAACTTCTTTTTGTTCCTTTCATTGCTCACCTTTACATTTCATTGTATAAAGAAGACTTAAAATAGGACAGTAAAATTATGCCACTTAAAGCAAATTAATAAGTCAAATAGAAAATAACAATCAAAACCTGATAATAATGTGTTTAAATTCTGCAGTGCAAGACTATGTTTTAGCTTTCCCTGAAGAGATTTTATTTTTTCTAAAGATTCACTTTTTAAAAGTCTAGGTTTTAAGTGTGAGGTTGTCTTCAGTCAAAAAAAGCTATTTTTTAAATCACAAAGAAAATTGTTAAAGGCAAAGAGAATATGTACTAGGCTAGTACTGTTTTACAATACCATAAAAACATGACCAAGAAAAATTTCCTTCCTTTTCTGAGGCACAGGTCTGGAGAATGACCTTATTTAAAACAAACAAACAAAAAAAAGCAAGACCAGCCCAGTCCTTAAATATCACCGGAGGCAAATTTCTAATAACTAAGGATGAGCTACTACCCAAGTCACACCATTCACCACCACATCTGGAAACTCATTAAATATCATTTCCTACAACCCTGTGAGCCAAATCCAAAATAGGCCTTTAGTCAAGAGTCAGAGCTTAAAATTATGATACCTTTTTACTGTAGTGCTGTCTCATTTTTGAAAAGTTATACACACAAATGAGACAGACATTGACTATGGGTCCATGGTAGTTAGGTATATTTCGTGGAGTAAACAGAGATTTAACCTGTCAAGCAATGGCTAGGCCAGGCTATTTCTCTACCTTGTAAAAATGCCCACAAAACTGCCAGACTGGAAGTAATCTTACAATTTCAGCCCTGTTTATGACAAAATCAAAGTCACCCAACCATCAAACCATAAGCAAACAGTATGGCTTCTCTCAAAGTCAAATTTAATAAAAATTATATTCATAAATAGATATAATCACAGCAAGTATAACCAATACTCAAGTTGTCTGGCCAGGAGAGTTGAAAATTCCAACCAGTGGGGGATCCAAAGGATCTTCACATTTGACCCTAAAACTTATTAGATGATTCTGAGAATTTTGCCTTAAAGTTATGCTTTCATGCATCTTGTATTAATGGATATTTCTGAGTATATTATAATTGAATAAAAGAGGCTTAGCCAATTGAGAAGCGAAAAGTTTTACAAGAATGCAAAATATTCACATAGAAATCATAATTATTCCTACCAACTAGATCACTGGGTTAAGAGTTTAGACCTTCTAGTTAGTTCAGCCAGTATCTTACAAAATGTAATGCTTAGAACCTCTCAAAGCTAAAAGAGGCACAAAATGATTATTTATCAATATTTCAGCACACAAAAGTACACTTAGTCCAGAATAACTTTGCCTAGGATCTCCCTGGGGATAAGTACCCATATTGAAATGGTTTTTCTATGAGGTCAACAGTGGCATATATGTGGTTGAGAGGTTCCTGTTACAGAGACAAGGAACTAGGGTGACAGATGAGGCATGGGCCAGAAAGGCATTTATGCATCTCCAGCAGATGCCAGCACTGAAAAAATGATGACGAAGGACCAGATGCCTACACTGCCCCACTGTCATGTGACTCAAGACCCTGGTAACTGGTCCTCCCAAGTAAAGTAGCCACCCTAGTATACTTTCATTATGTGTAACACACTTCAAAAATAAAGTGATTGTCCCTTATAATTACATATATTAAACCAATGATACTTAGTTTCACATGAGGATCTGAAATGTCCACAGTTGTTAAAGTTAGTGGGTATAGTTCCTGAAGAAATATGGAGTTTTCCTGAATCAAAATGGGCAAAAGGACTTTAAATTCAGCACAGGCTGGAAAGGTTGTAGGATAATAAAGTCTTTGCTGGCTAAATCAAAGAACATCTATTTAGATGACTAAGACATAGCCAATCTTTACAAATATTTCATTATGTTGTTTTTACTATATTGCTGCTCTGGTTATATGAAATGAAAAAATGATACAGTTACTCAGACTCAGATTAATAATGCTCTTACTTTATAAAAAGAAACACTTTTTAATGTTTCATTCTAGCCTAAATCCTCATTATATAAATGGGATACAATGTTTCAGCAGGTATTTCTGACCCTCAAATGGTGCCTTTCCAAACATCTTGAATACACAGTTATTAACACCATTAAACGTGGCACCCATCATATTGCTTCCCTGCGTTCAAACATTTAATGGTTCTCTATTGAGCATCACAAAATTCAGATTCCTTTAACTATTTTTTGAATAGCTCTAGCACCAACTGACTTACTGAAACATTTCCTGACAAGTGCTCTAATAAATGTCATCTCCCTGTTTCACTATTTCATGCTTATGTGTTTTTGTCAACTGGAGGGCCTTATTATTAATTAGTCTCTTTGTGCCATGTTTTCTGTAACTGTAAAAGGAATTTGTTATGTCAGTGGTGCTAAGCTCCTTTCCAACTCTAAGCTTCTATTCGATTTTCTCCATTCCCCACAGGACACTGATCAAAAAGAAAGCACCAAAATAGATACTGGCTTATTGATGATGTGTTCTAATATAATATGTTGTATGAACCAGAGTCTATTCTTACACAGAAATTATGAAGATATTACTCTAATCAAAATTATCTTTGTGCATGGAAAGAAACTTTGCCATTACTCCAAGATTTTTGAGAAAAATTAAGATTTGTTGTGTTGATATCACATGACATTAAGTGCACCAGGTGTATTAGTAAGTCATACATCTTTAAAGCTCTTTTGTCTGCCAAGATGCAGAAAATAAATCTGATAAAAGTGGAAAAATAAACATAATTCACAGTTGAGTGTTATTAGCAGTCTCCAACATCTCCGTATAGAAGTGATGATCTTAAACTATCTTCAAGGCATGCAATACATGCATTCCTTTCTCAGACTCCACCTTCCTGACTGGACACAATGGCAATTTAGAAAAACACAGCACACTAGTTTTTGAGAGAGGAAAACCTAGGATCACTGTGGCATAATTATCCCCTTCTCTGTAATTTACTATCAGCGTATTCTCATTCTTCTTACTGCCAAATGTTTTGAGGAGTGGTCTACTTTTTGACCACTTATTCTATGTTGAACCACTGAACAACTGCAAGCTGGCTTCTCTCAACTGTTTTACTGAATCTTTTTTTTTTTAAGTCTCCAGGAAACTTCTAATTTCCAATATTAGAAAGTCATCTTGGTCCTCAAGCTTTTGTGGCCTCTCTTTAAAATTTTACCACTATCATCCACTTTTAAACCTCTCTCCTACACTGACCTTCATAGCCCTGTTTTCTTGCTTCTCTACCTCTGATTTTTTTTGCCTCTTTCACTGGCTATTTGCCTACTTCTCAAAATTAGGTGTTCCACATGGTACTGTTCTCCACCTACACGGTCTCCTTTCCTTTTGTTGTCACAATCACATTGGTTCCCATGGTTTCAACTCTTCCCTCAATGCAGATGACTATCAAATTTGCATCACAATCCAGACTTCTCCAGTTCTCTAGACTCTAATTGCATTTACACCTGCATGTTTCTATGGCAACTCCACTTCAACATAATACATACAAACTATTTATCTTCCAAAATCTGGACTTTCTCCTCTATCCTCCTTCTGTATTTAAAAAAAAAGTAGTCCTCCCAGTTACTGACATTCAAGCTCACAGATTCATCTTAAAGATGCATCTCTCACCTCCCACATCCATCTGATTAAATCATGCCTACCTTCATGATGACTTGCATAGCTTCCTCAATTTCAGCAACTGCTTTAGTTCAGATTCTAACTGTCCAGGGCTGAAGTCTTTAAAGACTCACCCTTCTCTCAGTAGTATGCCTTAGGCTAGCTATACAAAGATATCACTTCATGTGAGGTTTTTCTGGACGGAGGCTCCTGGACTGTGTCTTGATAAATGCTCCATCTTTCATCTCCATGTCTTCCTATCTTGACTCTCAGTCATTAGGTCCAGACACCCCTGAATATTGACCCTCCTTGTGGGGCCCAATTCAGGCAGGATCTGCCATTTTACCAGTTCTACCCATCAGCAGGCTCTCAAGTTAGACCAAACAGAACAACACATTCATTACTTTTCCTCAAACCATCACCATAGCCTTATTGGTTTTTTTTTTTTTTTTTTAGTGTCCATTTCCTTTTTCTGAACAGAACAATAATGTAGACAGGCTTAGAATATTTGGAAAATACAATACAAATATCACCAAAGTCCACCAATTATAACACTTGGCTAGATTTCTCTCTACTCTAGTTTCCATATTTTTTAAATAAAATTAGGATCACATCCCACATATAATTTTGTGTATTATATTATTTACTTTAGAGAGTAACTGTCTTTCCATGCATGTATAATATTCTTCAAAAATGGTTTCAAGGCACCATAGTATTCCATAATCAATGTATCTATTCAATGTTTCAAAGTTCTCTTTTAATTCCTATAATAACCATTTTCACATTAAATTATTGGTCAATAATTCTATTCCTTTATGATATGTACCTGGAAGACACATTACTTAGTGAAAGAGTATGAGATTTTTAAGCTCATGATCCACATCATCAAATTGCTTTCCAAAAAGGCTGAACCAACTTACTTTTCAACTGGCAGAAGATAAGAGTACTCAGTCACCAACTGCAGAATTCTTAATAGCGCTCTGGCTGCTGCCAGTGTTCCCCATCTCTAGGTTCCTCTGCTCTTCACAGACAACTCTCTAAAACACAGTTATGATTACAGGCGTTCAAAAAACCCAGTGATTCCCTCCTACCCACAGAGTAAAATTCCAACCTCTGAGCATGGCATCCAGCTCCTCCATACACTAGCTACAACTTCCTTTCATCTCCTTTCCTCTCCTCCTGTCTGCTTACCCTCTCGTTCACGCAAGCATCTCACCCTCGGGCTACTCTTAGAATCACCTGGAGAGGCTTTCACAAATAAACGTTAGTGTTCATGCCTTATTAATTAAATAAGAATCAGGAGCTGGTTTAAAAAAAAAATTCCCCACCAAATGATTCTAATATACACTACAAGCTAGCTCATTCTTCCTTAAAGTGAAATATGAGGAAAACACCTGTCAAAAAGGCAAGCTCTTAGACCTCACTTTAAGCGTACTAACGCATACCTTTTAGGGTTGGAGACCAGGCATTGACAATTTAACAAACCTGCAAGATTTTGAAACAGAAACAGACTCAAGTAGAAAACAAACTTGTGGTTGCCGAAAAGTTAAGTGAAGGGAAAAATTACGAGTTTGGGATTTGCAGATACTAAATATTATACATAAAATAGATAAACAACAAAGTCCTACCATATAGCAAAGGAACTACATTTAATATCTGGTGATAACCTATAATGAAAAAGAATATATATGTATAACTGAATTACTATGCTGTACACCAGAAACTAACACAACATTGTAAATCAGCTATATTTCAATTTAAAAAAAAGATTCTGTGGTTTGAGAACTACACTCTAGCCAAACCAGACTATTGCATTTTCTTAATGAAGTGCCACACTTCCCAACTCTGTAATGTATGTCCTCTGCCCTTTATGCCTCAAGCTTACAGTCTGTTCTGTATCTTCTTTGATCCCTGTCTCTGCTCCATATCCTCCCCACCCCCCGGGCCACACATAACCAGACATACAATTCACATTTCATATCTTTTTTATGCTCAGCTTAAGTGCTTGTCCCCCCAGCCACGTTTAATTGTTCCAGCATTTGTGTTTTCAGTGTTCAATGTTTATGTCTTTAGTACAGTATTTCTTCTCTCTAGCCCTGTATTAAACATACTTGTGGAAACTTTAAGCTCCACTGAGAGGACTGAATTTTTCACGTATAGATACAATATCTGGCTCACAAGAATATCTCCACAATATCTGACATATTTTCTACAAATTACAGACTTATTTTAAATGTTTGTATATTGAATAACAAAGTATTTCTAGCGTGTACTCTCCTTAGTAAATAATTATTAAACACTATTCCATACTGTCATGGCAAAGAGAGGCAATGCTGGAGAAGGTAGTTGTTTTTTTTTAATACATCAAACTATCTAGTGATTTGGTGACTATGCTCACTCTGCTTTGCACTGCTAAATCAAGTATACTTTGCCTACTTAATAGTTTATGTATATACTTAGTGACAGACTCTATCCAAGTTGTTAGCCATTTATTTAGATCATTAATTCTTTTACACTAATTATTTAGATATGTCAAAACACAAAGAAGGTTAGCACAAGTGATTTAGAGTTTTCTGTTTTTCTAGCACAGGACCACAAATGAAAGGTTAAAGTGGGATTTCATATTCCAGGTGGAAATCAAGTTCAGTTAATGCACATCCTCACATTCTATAGGAATGAGTTCAAGAAACATTCACAAAGCCACTCTCCAACTCTGCTTCCCTGAAGACCATGGTCAAAGCTTCTATTAAGCTTTCCAAGAAACCCAGCCACTCTTTCTAGTCTTGGCATTTCTAAAGCATCAAACAATATTTGCATGGTATTTATTGGGTTTTTCATGGACATCTCAACATCCCTACTGGACTAAACTCACAAAATCAGGGACCAGGTGCTTCCCACATTTGTGTGTCTTACAGTGCCTATGATACTACCTGGCACATCAAAGGTGTAGATAAATCTGAGACAAATGAGACATTAAAGACAGTACATCAATCTTGTTGATTCCCAGGTACAATGCAGGAGTATTCCTTTCAATTTACTTTATCCAAACCATATACTATCCTCTATTTCCAGAGGAACTGCTGTATCATAGAGAAGCAAAGAGTGACCCTGTGATCATGGATAGAGATAGGGAATAATTTATCTTCACTTTACCCTAGGTAGACAGAATAGAGAGGTTGCTGAGAGCATGTCTGAATTGTGTGCAAGGTACTTACATACCCTATGTTTAGTTTCCTCTCCTACAAATTGTCAGCAAAATTTCTGTCTACCTCAAGGGTTGTTGTGAAGATTAAATTAATAAGTGTAAGAGCATCTAGTAAATGATGCACAGTAAGTAATCAATTAATAGTATTTAATCTTTCTAATCCTTTCTATCTGCCTTACAAAGACAAAAGGACACTGGGGGATTGTTTTTTTCAGAAACATTTGGTTCCAGAGAATAAAGCCAGAGCCTAAAGTGTATAGTGAATATTAAGGTGCACTGCTTAACATGAATTACAAATATATTTTGTGTCTTTATGTGCAGTAAGTTGGATAACAAGGGTAGATAGAATAATTGGAAGAGGACTCCTTAGTATAATAAATTTCAATTCTGGTCCAGCCACTTGTCAGTTGTTTGAACTTAGATACCTAAACAGACCTCTCTGGAAGAAAAAACACTGAAGTTTCTTTTTATCCCATGGGATAGACAGACAAGTTCTGCCTGAGTCACCACATGAGGGTAAATAACTGACCAGTAACAGATGGCACACAAGGACTGAGGTATCTGGAAACACAAATGCTGAGTGTCCACTGAAAGGAGAGTGTATGATTATAATTACATATATCAGTCAATTAAAAACAGACCAAACTGCATGTTGTTTTTAGTCCTATCTGCTCAGAACTTTTCTCTTGACACAACAGCATGGTTGACGAAAGCCAATAAAACAAGGTCAGTTGCCTTTAAACGTTTCAGATATCCTGTGACAATGAAACTAAAATTTGGAAGAAGCTACCCAATAACTAAAAATGTATTAAGAAATGGAAAAATACACTAGGAAAACATAAATCAAACTATTACCTATGGTGGTAAAAACTACTGTTTCTAAATGTGTTACAGTGAACCACAAAAGACTGTTACTATCAGTCTGACTTACAGAAATAACAATGTCGTATGTGTTAAGCCAATGCCAAATAAGAGATTATCACTCTTCTGAAGAAAGAATGGCTCAGTTATCAGTCTGACTTACAGAAATGACAATGTCATATGTGTTAAGCCAACACCAAATAAGAGATTATCACTCTTCTGAAGAAAGAATGTCTTAGTAATATTTTACATGGTTTATATGTGAAACTAGAATGATAAAAGATTATCATTTTTATTAGGTTTATATTGGAAGAACCAAGATATATCAAAGAAACAAAAAACACACATAGGGAGAAAAATCACAACTGGGCTCTTTTTACAGGGACAAAAAAAATAAAGAAATTGTGTTTTAGTTAAGAATGATGTCATGAAGAGGAAGAATCTTAACTTATGTATAAAAGGTTCATTTAAGTTTGTGTGTTCAAAAGGGGCTTCTAGAGAGCAATTCCCTATAAATTCTCCCACTGACATTGATCAATGTTCATGTTAGGTCATAAACCCTGAAGTTGCATGTCCCCATTTTCTCTGTTATAATCCATCACTGTGGATTAGAAGTGAGTGCCAGAAATCTCTCTGGTCCTGATAAAGGCAGAAGCTCCCTCTCCTAACATTCTACAGAAGGGAAGTAAACAGGGAAGACTTTGTAAAACTAGTATCTTCTGAACTTTATGAAGCAGACATATCATCAGGTCTTACAGTTTCATGCTCTTAGCTGAATAGGTGAGGCAGGAAAATCTAGAAAAACACTGAGTACAAGACTCATTATAATCCAAATATAACTGAAATCTAGAAAAATGCTGAGGATAAAAGACTAATCATAAACTAAATATAATCTATTCTTATTATGAAGGAGGTAGTGGAAATCAAGATACATTTCAAAGTGAATAAAAAGTCTTAGTATAGAATAAAGTTGGGGGGGTGGAACAAATAATCCTAAAATGTATATGGAATCACAAAAAAACAGAATTTGCCAAAGCAATGCTGAAGAAAAATAACAAAGCCAGAGGAATAACCCTCCCAAACTTCAGATAATACTACAGAACTACAGTAATCAAAACAGCGTGGAATTGGCACAAAAACAGACTTATGGATCAATGGAACAGAATCGAGAGCCCAGAAATAAACTCATACACCTATGGCCAATTACTCTTTGACAAAGGAGGCAAGATATACAACGAAGAAAAGACAGTCTCTTCAGCAAAAGGTATTGGGAAAGCTGGACAGCCACATGTAAATAAATGAAGTTAGAACACTCCCTCATACCATACACAAAAATAAACTCAAAATGGCTTAAAGACTTAAACATAAGACAGACAGTATAAACCTCCTAGAAGAAAACCTAGGCAAAACATTCTGTGACATAAATTTTAGCCATGTTCTCCTAGGGCACTCTACCCAGGCAACAGAACTAAAACCAAAAGTAAACAAATGGGACCTGATTAAACTTATAAGCTTTTGAACAGCAAAGGAAACCATAAACAAAGCAAAAAAGACAACCTACAGAATGGGAAAAATATTTGCAAACAATGAGACTGACAAGGGCTTTATTTCCAGAATATACAAATAGCTCATTCAACTTAATAATAAAAACAAAAATCCCAATCCAAAAATGAACAGAAGACATAAACAAGCATTTCTCCAATGAAGACATACAAATGGCCAATAGGCACATGAAAAAATGCTCAATATCACCATTAGAGAAATGCAAATCAAAACTACAATGAGTTATCACCTCACACCAGTCAGAATGGCCATCATTAAAGAGTCCACAAATGATAAATGTTGGAGAGGGTGTAGAGAAAAGGGAACCTTTTTACACTGTTAATGGGGATGTGATTTGATGCAGCCGTTATGGAAAACAGGATGGAGATTCTTTTAAAAACAGACTTACTATATGATCCAGCAATCCCACTCTTGGGCACATATCTGGAGAAAGCTCTAATTCTAAAAGATATATGCACCCCAATGTTCATAGCAAGACTATTTACAATAGCCAAGACATGGAAATAACATAAATGTCCATCAACAGATGACTGGATAAAGAAGCTGTGGTATATTTATATAATGTAATACTACTCAGCTATAAAAAGAATAAAATAATGCCATTTGCAGCAACATGGATGGCCCTGGAGATTGTCATACTAAGTCAAGTAAGCCAGAAAGAGAAAGAAAAATACCGTATGATATCCCTTTTACGTGGAATCTAAAAAAATGGCACAAATGAACTTATTAACAAAACAGAAACAGACTCACAAACATAGAAAACAAACTTATGGTTACTGGGGGAAAAAGGGGTGGGCAGGGATAAACTAGGAGATCGAGATGTGCAGATACTACTATATATAAAATAGATAAACAACAACTTCATACTGTATAGCACAGGGAACTATATTCAGTATCTTAGAGTAACCAATGATGAAAGGAATATACGCATATATATGTACAACTGAAACATTATGCTGTACACCAGAAATTGATATAACATTGTAAACTGATTATGATACAATAAAAAAGGGAAAAAAAGAATAAAGTTGGGGGTAACTTTAAGGAAACATGAATAGATAAGACCAAGGATGTTGGCCTAGGAGACAAGAGAAAAAATGTTGAGTCACAGATTGGGGTATTTGTAAAGGAAAATATAAAGAAAATAACTGTTTAAATGTTGGCATTTTAAAATTTAAAGGCCAGAGGGACATCCAAGGAAAGGAGTGTAAATAAGATTACAAGTTGGGAGTCTTCTGTATAGAAAAAGTACTGGGATGGGAACTCAGTTTTTTTTCTTCTTTGTCAACCTCAGCAAACTAGTTGTATCTGCCCTGAGCGTCAGACTGAGAAGGAGTCCAAATCCACAGTTGAGCTCAGGAGGAAAGACTCCACAGTCAATCAGCAATGGTAATTATTCTGTTTGGAGACTAGAGTGGCATAAGGACCACCCACCTGATCTCACAAAATAGAAACATGGATGGTGCTAAGCTAATTGGGCAAGGAGGCAAAGTGAGAGAGTAACTGCATGATGAGTGCAGAGCCTCGGCACTGCCCAGAGTTGCGTGTGAGAAGGAACTGGGCTTGGCCACAAATAGAGATTTGGGGAGACATTTAGAAAAGTACAGCATCATAAAAACCAAGAAGTATAGAAAGCTATCAAGGAGGTTGTGAACATAATTACATTCTGCAAAGCAACAGGAATGCAGGCGAGAACAATACACTGGGCAATGACAAGTTTCTATGCACCTTGGGAAAGACTTTTGTTTCAGCAAGTGATGAAGTGAACCGCAGTGAGGAATTATGGCCATTTTTTGTGTACCACACAATTAAGGAATTATTAAGTCACCTCTAACCCTCCAATTTCTGGGATAATGAATCACTACATATTATTAAAACCAGATCATTAGTTTGGATAACACAAATCTAAAAAGTGGAAAACATACTTTAAAGTTTAATTTTTTTGAGTAGGGTGTTTTCTAACTTTGTTTTAAAATTATAGTGTAGAGCTTATGTGAATGCAGTTGTAAGACATGTTAATAATTTTTATCACAAAAAGTAATTTAAATTTACATTAAGAAAACTGAACCCTATAGAAGAACTTTCTTATAACAAGAATCACCATTACACAGAATCTGGTATGTGCTCTTACAGTATTTAATTAGTGCATAAATACCTCTTTACCCTGGGTAGACAAGATAGGGAGACTGTCGAGAGCATGTTTGAATTGTATACAAGGTGCATAACTAATTCGTTCTTTGACTTTCTCTCCTACAGATGGGGGACAAGAAGAAAAAAGAAAAGAATATGTCTAGGAAGATACTTACATCCATCATCTGTCTGACTTACAAAGGCAGCTGGCTAAAAATAAGCCATTCAGGAAAAGAGGCCTTCACTTCCTCTACCATGATGTCGAGGTGTCTACTGAGATATCCACATTAAATTACGAAATCAGAGCTGCCAGTGCACGGTATCCCTTTAACACCACTGACATTGTGATTGGCCAGGGTACTATGGAAACCAGCATAGAACACAGGACAGCTGAGAGCACCTAAGACATTAGCAGTTGTAACAGTGATGGAGGACAAGCAGGGCTTGGAGGACAGGTAAAAGGAAGAAGCATCTGAAGAGAGAAAATAATGTTAAGTTGATCTGCAGGGAAGAGAAGGAGACTGGTAAGAAGACTGCCTTAAAAATAACAGAATTTTTAATTGACCCTTACAGCAACAAAAACCAAAAAAAAAAAAAAAAAAGCCATTTTTGAGGCTTATTGATAGGAGTCAAAAAAAAAAAAAAAAAAAAAAACCAAAAGCAGCTACTTCAAAAGTATACTGCTATTATCCAAGCAATACTATTAGCTTTTAGTGTACTGAGTAAAAGTTAAATAAGCCAATGAGTAGTTAAGAGATTCCCAGATTTTAAAAGATTTATTGACTAGTTAAATTTATAAAAGAAATTGGGGAATTATCTTAAAAATATCCTTTTTAAAAAATCTGACAAATAAAGGACAATCTGTATTCACCATTACATAAATGAAAAGACACTTTAATGTGATGTCAAGGCTGCTGTCACTGACTGTCAGCAGATATATTCCTCTGCGTGTGCATGTGTGTGCACACACGTGTGCATGTATGATTCACGAACAGGGGCTGAGAAAAAATATACTGTAAATTGAAAAAGAAAATAATAGTCTAAATAACAACAGATTGAGCTTATTAGAGAGTAAGTCCTATCTTCTTCCCATTCCCCAGTTTATTGGGGAGTTTTTTTCCTAAGATGTGTTAGTTACTTTGTTGTCAACTTAAAAAAACAAAAAACCTCCATGATTTGATTCTTGCTTTAACATTTTCTTTAATTTCAAAGACACTGTTCATTGATAACACTGGGAAGGGATTTTGCTATTCAGTATCATTTGACCAACTGGGTAAACTTTTTTTTGTCAGAAGAA
Organism: Camelus ferus; assembly: GCF_009834535.1. Taxonomy (NCBI): domain Eukaryota; kingdom Metazoa; phylum Chordata; class Mammalia; order Artiodactyla; family Camelidae; genus Camelus; species Camelus ferus. Next base: position 65,219,098 of record NC_045702.1, read on the forward strand.
ACAAAAATAAGAGTCCATCACTGAAGAGGTGTCCTCATAATGAAAATACTGTAGGAAGCTTACAACTGGAATCATCTACCGAAATAAACAGGACTCATCATGTCCTTCTCAGTTCATACCCGAAAGAGCACCAAAAAGAATTTTCCATTGGAATCTCTTCTAATACCACAAGTTCCACGTAGTAATTACTTACATTTTCAGGAAGAAAAGCTAAGACTACAGCTAAAGAAATTCCCTCTTAATAGGATGTTCCTAGTGGCCAAGATATCAGCAAACATAGAAAAAAAAGATATTGCTGAATACTATGAAGAACTGTTTCAGTCAATTTTGAGACATCACCTAGGAGAAGCAGTGACGGGATTATTGTTCATATATCCTACTTCCATTCTGCATATCCTTGAGTCCTCCAGTAGTACCCTCTACCAAATTCTTTTAGACTATCTTAACCATGAAAAGGATGAAATGGAATTTTTTATCCAAGGAATGAAAATTATAGTCACGTCCCACAATATCCCAACGAGGCTCTTTATGCAATGGCATGTTTCAGTAATAAAAGTGCCAGTCATGTATCTCGATGATGTGACACAGTCGCAGTCCCTAGAAGAGGTCATCATAGAATTTCTCATCCAAACTCATAAATTAGCACTCTACCTTTTTAAGACTGTCAAAGTGGGCACTAAAGGACCAGGCGATAATTTGCACCAAGTTGCACCTGAATTACTCCTCCCAGAACAAATAATAAAGTACTTATGCAATTCAGCAGAATTCATGGACCCCAAAACTTTCATAAACATGTATAATAAACCCATACATGTTACCTTGGATTCTGAGGTAGTGTGGCCCGCTACTTCCCGTTTCTAGGATGAAGAGAGATGATGTTCAAATCTCTTAAGGAATTTATGCTACTTAAATAAAAGGAAAATATTTCTAAAGTTACTTTTCTCTGTAAAAAGAAAGAAATAGAACATGGCAATCTACACAAAGGTAATAGACAAAGCTTAAAGGGTATGTTGAGTTAAACTTGAAAATTTATCTGGTCTGATATTAAGTTCAATACTTTATTTTCAAAGGTGAATGGGTTTAATAAGGTCATAATAAGTTCTCAAAGGCTAACATTTTTATGTAATGATTTATTTTTTTCATGAAAAGTGGAGATGAAAAAAACAGACACTTGATTCAGATTCTCATTCATTCTCTCAACCATCAATCAGCAGCTGTCATCACAGAGTACTGTGTTCCAGGAGAACAAAATTTAGGAAGGAAATACGACCCTTGAGTTGCTTGCAACCTAAATTTGGAGGCAAGTATATGTAAAAGTAAATATGATGTATGATATATGATAAATATCATTTTTATAGTAGCAGTCTGTAGGAAAGACTTTAAGAGCACAAACAAGGGAGTAATCTCTACATGTATGATACCTGAACTCAGAAAACTAAACCTAAACTTTGAAAATAGTTTCAAAGCTCACATATTCTGGATAATATAATTAAGAATACTGAGGCTATTATAAAGCTAAAGAACACACCAGCTTTTTGAAATGACTAGAAAATACATTGTCAGAAAGCATTATATTCTTTCATGCAAAATCGTTTATTGAGCACCACGTGATAGGGATATGTCAGGGTACAGAGGAGACATGACCCTTGCTCACTGGGAAAATCTATTTCTAAGTAAGTCTATGTAAGATAAACAAATTGGTTAATTTTTTCAATTTACTTCCTAAAAAATAATTATAAGCAATTTCTATATGACCTATTTCAAGTTGGTCCCTCCCTTCCTTTACCCAGGGTTAATGCTCTTTTGCATTACTTAAAATTTTCTAGTTTGTTTAAGCAATTAAACAACATTAATGTTTTTACTACTTCAGTGATATTTATCCAACATTATTTCAATATCCTATGAAATAGAGTTTGGATTTAATAGAGGAAATATTGTTATATCATTTTGATTTCCTGTTTTATTGCTTATTTGATTTTCAAACTCTTTGGGGGAAAAAAGCCATCTCAGTATGCACCTCAAATTTATCTTATGCAGATAATGTCATCATTTGTTCCACATCAGAATCAGACTTCAGGAAAGACCATTTCTATTTCTATATTTATAGTTAGATACAGATTGACATTTTTCACTTTTAGCTGAACTTAAAGTTCCATTTATTTAATTTAGTAAGAGAAAGAGTGTATTTTACAGGACATTAGAAGTAATTCTTCCAGTTAAGAGAGTGTATAATTTAAAACATATTATCAACTTAGTAAATATTAAACCCCCTAATATTCAGCATTGTGCTTATTTACTCTTTGAACTGTGAAAAGGCACTCATCAATAACAAATGCTTAGTGACAAAACGAGTAGACTTAAGAGTAAATGCTTTCCAGGCCTCCTCCCCCCCACCCCCAAAAAAAGAAAAGGAAGGAAGGGAAGAAGAAAGGAAGGAAGGGAGAAAGCTTCAGTCTTAGGCCTTGAATGTACGTGAGGAAGAGGTCTGGGAACTCAGATAAACATATTTAAGAGAACAGAGATGAGCAAAAACAGGAAGGAGAAAATGAAATGTAAATATTCATTGTATCAGATGAAATCCACTTAGCAGGGTAATTTTGTTTGAGAACAATATTTCCTCAAGTTAAAGTGGATAGAAGTAGTTCAGAAATAAAACTACATATTTGAGTCTATGAAAGTATGGTACATTATATTTTCCAAAAATGGTCACTGCAATATATTCCATCCCCACAGGCTTTTCATATGACCCTACTAACACACCTCCCATCACATGGTGGCTTCTAAATAGCCTCCTTTTGAAATCAGGCAGAACTTTGTCACTGCTTCGACCAACAGTACAACAGAAGTGATTCAATGTGACCTCCAAGATCATAAAAATGCCATGTATTTTGTCTTGATCACTTGAATGGAAACTAAACAATATGCTATGAGCAATCCAAGCAGGTTTCCAGATGACATCCACAGCTGAGGCCCCAGCCAACAACCAGCGTCACCACTAGACAAGTGAGTGAGTGAACTTTTCAGGTGATCTCAGAACCTATAGTCTTCCAGTCAACCCTGGATTTCAAGTCAGATCAGCTGACACTTGGTGGAGGAGTCAAGCAGAAATGAACTGTTCCCACTGAGCCCATCTAAACTGCAGATCTGTGAACAACACAAATGATTTAAGCTACTAAGTTTTGGGTGGTTGTTTATGCAGCAGTCTGGAACAATAATATATAACAGGAATAATTGTACATATATCATTTCACATCATTTATTTACTAATTCATCTATGCAACTAATAATTTCTAAATATCTACTAGTAAATATTTACTAAGGGGCCAAGCACTGTGCTAGTCCCTGTGTATACAAGCAGAAGTAAGATGTACATCCTCCACACCACCTAGCACATATCTTTTATTAGTATGCAATACTTTCTTTTCTGGTGTGAGAAACACTGATAGAAAATTAATTAACTTAGCCAAAGAAAATCATTAAAAAAAAAATCTGAGTCATTTTTAGAAGAAAGTAGAGAAAATATCTAAATAATAATATTAATTTACTTAGTATATTGTTATTTTACATTTAAAGTATTCAGGAAGCATCAACTGTGCAAATAACTAAAAAATAAGCCTAAACTGAGTCTAAGTAAATTAAACTAGTTATATGGTTATTTGTTTATTTATTGGAGTGAAGACTTTAAAATTAGTTTATTCAAATATAAATTCCCTTTTCTAGTCGTCACCTTATGAGGGTTTGTGCTTATTTCAGTGACATCACCGCTGACAAAATTCTGTGACTTTTTTATGGAAGATAAATTAAGGAGGTTTACAAATCAAAGGGAGTTAAAATATTTTATTTACATCTAGGTTTTTGAACCCCAGATAATATATACTCCAACTTTATTGGTGATCTTATTATACAATCTTCATTCATAGAAATTTTGTTTTTTTTAAATACTGCACTCACTCTCAAAGGAAGACCTGCTATCACTGAACATATTAAAATAGTGTGGCACTGCCTCTAAGGGGAAACATAAATATGTTTTCAGTAACAACTACATTATTGAGAGTCCAATATAGCTCACTAATACTGTATCTTTAAAGGGGACAATACTCATTTAGCTGTGTATGTTTGGGTATATTGATAAAATGCAGAAATACTCATATTTATACCTTACAAGGGTAATTTAATTTGATCAAGTCCAAAAGGTGACTCATTAAATCACAGGAAGCACCATGAGTGTTACAGTCTCCTTATAATAAAACTTTACATAAAACCAGAGTACAGAAGTTAAACCAAACAGAAAACGAGGTATTTTAATACTGAACATGCAACACTCCACATTCATATAACCACACACGTAAAACATATACTCATATATATTCAAAGAACATGTGACATTTAAATGGTGTGGCCAGCACCATTCTGATCTTTTTGTTTTGATACGATATCTTTACAATAGAATAATGCTAATGATCTTATTCTTGTTTCAGCGTCACCAAGGACTTTCAGGAAGGTTAAAATTCTCTTGACCAATAACTGAAATAGTTATTTGGAAGGAAAAACCCTCTCAGGGTGTATTTTAAAATTCTACTGTCTTCTTTTCAATTAAAGAAACAGCTGGATTCATTCATGGAGAATTAGTGCTTAATATAAATAGATTCTTACATTCAGTAACTTTATCATAACTTTAGCAACACAAAACTGCATTTCAATTCAGTTAAACTTATCTCTAGCAAAGAATTCCCCCAACTTTCATGACGAAGTGAAATGGGACAGCTTATCACCAAATTCATACAGCAAGTACTTTTAGATTATTTCATAGTGTAGTAAGTGATTTAATGCAGAATTAGAGTTCTCCCCCTTGTGGTCAATTATGTAAATTTCCAGATTACCAGCTGATAGGATTTATGTAATAAATACAGCGTATAGTTTTTAAGAAAATATAAAGAGAAACCCCAAAGGTACCTGTCAAATGTCAGTTTGACTCTCTTTATTTTGCAGAAAAAAGATTCTGAAACTCAAAGACATTAAGTGCTTTGCCAACAATAAAAGCAAGAGTTGATAACAATAGTCCTCTATTTCTACTTCATCACTTCAAATAATTGACTGTGGTCATGGCTAGGGGTCTGGATTTAATTCTAAGTGTTCTCTTTACTACTACGCCATACCCTTTGGTCCTCCAGTCCTCACATTATGTCTTTTGGAGACATCCATCTGGGTTTCTACAGGCAACTCCATCTGCACGTGCTTTCCATAGAATGCATCATTCCTTGCCACTGCTATTCCTTCAATCTGCTCCCCTACTTGCACTCCCTGTTGCTATAAAACGGACCACTCTCTGTGCAGTTGTCAAGTCAGAACTTGAATGTTGCCCTGATTTTCTTGCTTCCTTTTGATCTCACTCACAGCCAATCAATCTAAGCCCCACCCATTTTCCACAGTAAGCATTTCTAGTGTCTGACCTTGTTTCTGTTGCCATTCTTAGGATCTCCCTCACTTCAATCTTCTCTTCCTCCTCTATATTTCTAGTCTATGTAATATTTCTATCAAAGTTAAAGGCAGTATAGTACAAAGTTTAAGAGAGCCACCTATGGTATTAAATTGCTGTATTGAAACCTGGTTCTGAAACTTAGTAGAGCTGTAATTTGTTTCTTTACCTTTCTGCACCTCGGTTTCCTCATCTACAAAATGAGTGTGATTAACACTACCGACATTATAAGATAGGTGTGGGTATTGCATGAAATAATGGTGTAAAGATCCTGGCAAATAGTAAGCAGTCAAAAAATGTTACTCCTCTGATCAAAATTCTTCAATGGCTTCCATTTTATTTTTAGGATAAAAGGCAAAGTTCTAGCATGATCTGCAAGGGCTTGATTCTCTGATCCTTGATTACCATACTACCCACCATCCTCTGTGCTCACCATTCCCTTTCTCCCACTTTGCTTATCAATGGTTTCTCCATATTTCCATGCTCTTTGCCTCTTTCTTCCTCACTTCTGTTAGCAATTCTGCTTATCAAATTTTATTTCCTCCGCGAAGCCCAGCAAACTCAAGATACCCTTTTCTGTCCTTATTGTACGTGGTACTCAACCACATCCTAGTGTTTCTTCTGTCTCATTGCTGCTGTTTATTTTCACATTCATTCCCCCTTCAGCAATTTGGAAGTGATTAGCATAGAGGTTTTTGGTATTTGTATATTTAGTACCTCATTTTTAAAAAGGTGTTGTTTAAAAATATCTAAGAATTTCTCTGTAAGGTTAATTTTGCTTTTATCAAAATGGTTGTGAAATTTCAATGTATTAAAACATTCCTATATGACTGATCAGATTTTGGCTATTGTCCATGAAGCTCTCTAAAATAGCAAGTCAAAATATAACGGTTGCACCTTTCTGAAATCTTCAGTTTACCCATATAACATTTTTTTCCACCCTAGTTTGGAAGAATACCAAGAATATATCCTGAGAGTGATTCAGTTGAACTTTTTTATTTATATAATACTACTCAGTGAACCAAATACAGGAACTCATTCTCAATTCACTGGATTAAAAATACTCTTTCTGAATAAGCTACTATAAGGTATATGACCTTTATTTTATTTTTAAAGATGCTTTCTTTATGTTCTTTAAATCTTGCTTCACTAGCTGCACTTATCTGTTCTTTGAGATATATGCTTGATGAGACTAATATTTATTATTCATATTTGCTTAGGGTATTATAAATGTATAAATTTGACTCCATTTTAATTATGTAGTTCACTTTCTAATCTGTTTTTATAGTACTAAGCTATTTTTAAAGACACTATTCTAAAAACCATGCATTAAATATGAAGTGTTGATTTATGCAGGAAGAAACAAATGTCTATGTATTGAACATATTTACATTTTACCAAAATGCACACTAGTGTAATGACCTCCTCAGGGATCTCTCTGACTCAAGTCTCACCTTCCTCCTTCTCTTCCTGGTTTATACCATACTTTGCTTTTTTGAAAGCAAAAATAATAGACAACTCAAGAAGAAGGTGTATTTTACCATAGATAAAAACTACACACCTTGTAACCTTTTAATTTTCGATTCTTCACTCTCTATCCTGTAGAGTGACAATTCTTGAGCACGTACCCTATTCCAACCAAAATCAAAATGAAAATAGTGAAAAGAACATCAAATTGAGATGGTTGACCTTTGTTATGTGCTCTCATTATGTGCCCTAGAACAAGCGTTTATTCTTTGTGGGAGTCTCTGCTCATCCATACCGTAGGATCTATGAGCATCATACAGGAAGCCCATGAAGCCCAGAATTGTTATCCAAAAATGTGGCTAAGAGGAAAGAATATGCTGTCTTACAACCAGGTGGTCAGAAGACAAGATTAAGGTATTTTTATTAAAATTCTGAAGCCTAATGTCTGAACAGAGAACAAATCCACCAAATCAGAGAGTATCTGTGGAAAATACCAACCTTTTCATTTAAAAAAAAAATCCATCCTGGTTGTATCCATTTCAGTGAAAAGATAGGAAACTGAAAAGCCAGGAATTGATATATGAGAATATGACATATAAATGGCAAGTTTCGTAGCACTGTGGAGTCAGAAGAAACAGTGAGGAGTGGAGACTTTTTATTTAAGGCTGATGAGAAGCCACTGAAGATGTGAAGCAGGGTGTAATCAGATGAATTTGGCTGCTGAGTGGAGAATGGACTGGCAGAGCCGTGTTAGTGCAGGTAGGTTCCTTAGTAAGTTACAAAGCTTCTGGTAGCAGATGATCATAGCGTGAAACAGATTAATGACCACAGAAATGGATCTAGGGGATCTAAGTTGACAGACAATCAGGAAATAAATAAATACAGGTTCTCAGGGAAAGAAAAGAATCAAATATGTTAAGTTTCAAGTTGTTTCAACATTCCTGAGGCAGAAAGTATACTAAGAGTATAGAGTCTGTACGAAAATATTTTTCCTCTTTATGACTGACATATTATAGCTACATCAGGTTAGAACTATATTTATTTGATATTTACATTATCGATATGTTTGGATGAGGTACAGAGCATATTCATTATATTAAATCTCATACTTTGTTGAAATGGAGAAATACTAATGTGTATTTTCTGATATAAGTAACTTACAGTAAAGAAGAGTGAATGAAAATAGTTTGATACATTAAAATGAATTAAGCTGAAGGAGAAATTATCCCAAAGATTATCATGAGTCTTATATTCACCACCACAGCTCTTCTCAAACTTCTGTCTGCATTCAGTGGAGCAAAAATAAAATCAACAGCACTTATTGGGCTTAATTTCTCCCCTTAGTCAAATAAAAGTCACTAAAGACATTTAGTTTGATAATTATTGATTGTCTTCCACAGGTACAGTCACATGTCAGGGGCCATGTAAACCACAAACACATAAAAGGCTCTGTACAGTCCCCTCTAAATCATTAGTATATTATTTATTCCACTTGCAATAAAAAATTTAGGTTCAAAGGTGTCCTTTGACATTATATTGAAATGGTTTTCCTCCTGCTTCTCCCATACATTGAATTTTATTCTCTCTCTGCATTTAGTCTTTCAACAAAGATGACCTGAAAACTTATGTCAGGCACTTTGTCAGGCAGAGGGGCTCAGCGATGCAATGCAGTAATGAGCAAATAAGCATCACTTCTACCTTAGAGAGCACACAGTCTTTGTCTCCCTCTACCTCAGACACATAGAAGAAAATTAAACCATTATGGTCATTGTTATCATTGTGTATATCCAAGTTGCAATGGCTTCCTAAGTTTCCCTAGTTTAGAGGATTAGGGGGTGCCTCTGAAGGAAGAATGATACAAGGATTTCTGAAAGTTAAACAGAAGTGAGCCAAATAAAAGGCAATGAGTAGGAGGGGAGTGTTCCTAGCAGAGAATGTGTATACACACACACACACATACACACACACACTCTAGCAGAGGCAAGAAGAACCATTCTGTGCCTGAGGAACCGATTAATAAGGTGAGGCCTAAAGTACAAAGGGAAGTCATCAGAGGTGAGACTGGATAGCTAGGCATGGGACCAGACTATGCAGATACTTAAAGCTATGTAAGTAGCCTGACTTCAACTCAAGTGAAACAGACAGAGATATGTTTTAATCAGATAACTTCCATGATTAGATATGCATTATAGAAGGGCCACTTTGAATTGAGAGAGAGAAGAGATTGGAAGAGAACTAGGTAACTAGACTGGATAGATGCACCACTGAGGAAGCTACTCCCGTAATCAGATAGGAAGTCTGTACCAAGATAATGGCAACAAGAATAGAAAGAAGTGGTCATGATCAAGATATATTTCAGATATCTTGGTATTTGATTGAAAGTAGAAAGTGTGAAGAAGAGGAAAGGGCCCAGGACTAGACAGTTGGAGGGTGCTGGTGCCGTCCCGAGACAGACAGTACTGGAAGAGCAGTGGGCTGTAGTTGTGTAGGAAGTGGGATGAAGTTTTCCCTTTTTAAAAAAATAAAATAAAATAATTTTATTTAACTCAATATATCAAAAATACTGCCTCAATATGTAATCAATATAAAAATTAGTAATATCAAGTCCTCAAAATCCAGTGTGTTTTTTATACTCATAGCCCATCTCAACTTGTTTTTCTTTTCTAATTCTTACTGAAGTTTTCCCTTTTGAACATCCTGAATTCTGAGGTGTCTGAGAAACATCAACATAAAACTATTCCAAAAAGAAGTAGATCTACTGCCACGTGGCTTAGGAGATGGGTCTGGCATGGAGCTGGAGATTGGAAAATCACCATCAATGATGACTGAGGACTCACGGGTGGTCCTATCACCTAGCATGAGTATACAGTATGGACAGAGAAGAGAGCCTACCTCAAAATCCTGAAGAATGCAACTGGTAGAAGAACAGTGACCCACAAAAAAAATCTAAGTCATTATTATTTAAATTGCCCAGAAACAGAGAACAAAGAGCAGATGAGTGTCATAGAAACCAAAGGAAAAGAACATATCCTTAAGAAGAGAGTACTTATCAGCATCAATTTCAGTCTCAAAGTCAAGTAAGAAAAGGACTAAAAAGTGGATGTTATGACAAGAAGGTCTTTGGTGACTTGGAAAGAGCAACTTATATTTAGCATAGTGAAGGCAGAAGCAGGATGCACTAGGTTGAGGAGTAAGGCTTGGGTGAGAAAATAGACCTAGTATAATTGTTAGTGGATTTGCAGGGTTAATTGGAATGTAAAGTCCCTTTTAAGATTCTAAAATTTTTACTAAAAGGAAGACCACCAATTTAACTTGGTTTCAGGAAAAAATCTGTCCTTTTATATGAGATTAAATACTGAATCATGGCCCCAGGGGAAGAGAGCTCTATCCAGTTTCAAATGGTAAAGATATGGTCTTGTACCTTCAAGGTCCTCAAAGACTATCTATACAGTTCTGGAAAAGAAAGTTTGCTCACTGAACATCCGGGTTGGATAAACAATTGCACTAATCTCTAGAAGAAACCTAGACACACAGAAAGTGACTTTAGAATATGTGTGACCTCTGACATTCCAGCTCAAACGTGGGGTTATTCCACTGGTATTTCTGAAACCAAGCCCCTCTAAAACCAAGTTCCCCTGTCAAGTTTATGATTAACCTCTATTCCCTTTCTTGTCCCACACCTGTTCCCCTGAAGAATGAGGAGTATCAGAGACAAGGTGGCCCTCCCAGGTACATATGCCTATCTGTGTCCCTCGTTTCTTGTTCGTAGAAGAAAGGCTTTAGTCTCCTAGACCTTCCCTGAGTTTCAAAGAGCAGATTCAATCACTTATTAGGAAAGTGAAGGAATGCAGAAACAAAGGGAAAGCAAGCCCAACACAATCTTTTCCGTGATTGTTAGTTTAACCCAATACCTTGATTTATGACCCCAGACTGTTGAGATAATATTCCATAGCTTCAACCAGCTGGCCCCAAGTGGACTTAAAAATTGGTGACACCAGGAGGGTCAATTGAGAACTGAAACTTTGAACCATCACATAGGCCCTAAACAAATAATAAAATGGCTCAATGATTGTTTCTGCACTTTCCCAGAGGAAAGTTTAAGGGATCACCAGACCAGACTAGAACATACAGAATAATCACGACCACTGGGGACAAAGGAAGTCACAAGTTGGTGCCAACAAACTGTATGTGAAATCTGGGATCACAAAGACCTCTCCCCTTTACCTTTTTTGTCTTTAAAAATCTTGCACCCTGGCCAACCAGAAAGGTGGAAGGGAGATGAGTCTAGATCTCCCATCTTCCAGGTTGGCGTCTCCTCAACTAATAAACCTTTCTCTGCTCCAAACTCTAATGTTTGGGCTTGTTTGGCGTCATGGTGTGTTGGGCATACGAACTTGGGTTCACCAACAATTTCCATGGTCAAACTTTTATAGCTGATTGCAGATTATGTGTTTTTATTAACTTTACGGATCAAGCACTTTGCATCTGTAAATTTTGCTCTGAAATCTGGCCCTTATCCAGATTGCTTCTCTTTTTTGCCCAGTCAGTGCATGCTAGGAAATTGTAAATTACAATCAAATCCCAATTTTCCAAACTAATGATTTTAAAGAGCAATAATGCATAATCCAAAATGATGGTGAATTCATGAACCATTTATCTCTGTAATGTATATTCATTAAACTTGACTATAAGTACATCTCATATGGCATTCATGACAAAATGATAAAGCATTTCAACTGAAATGACTCAAGGGTACTTGTGAGGTTTTTCAATTTCTTTATTTCTGCTTCCTACTACATCCTATTCCTTATATCACATTTCAGGTTTGGGTGACTCATTAAAATAAACTAACATACCATGTTTTTTCAGATAAAGGCGATGTTTCATCTGCTGCTTGCAGCATTTCCTCATTATTGCCACCATTTTCTATAGTGATGGTTCTCTGTCCCCATCTCTCTGAAATTTCCTTCACAAAGGTATATAGTAAAATGAACCCATGTATTTATCACCCACCTTCAACAATGATTAGCATGTCTTTCTAAAGTTTATTGTTTGTTAAGAAACATGATCATTCTGTCTCTAAGATAATATAGGTTAAGAAAACACATGAATGCTAGAATTAGAAGATTTAGATATGGTCCATTCTAGCCTAGTCCTCCAGTGAGGAAAATGAAGCAAGCTGGGAATTAACAAAGCACAGTGCCAACGGATATTAAAGCAAGAACTAGACATTGCTCACACCTACCTTATTCCTTCTGGTGAAATCAAGACTATAGCTCTACAGCCTTATTTGTGGTACAGAATATTTCTGATAACCTTCATACTACTAAATATTACTTCCTACAGTCTTTCAAAGCACAAACATGCAAAAACTTTAAGTTTTTAAAGCTTAGCATATCAGCTACATGATTACTGGGTTGAATTTTTACTGGTAAACAGCTCAGTGATGGGTTGTAAGAGACAAAGAAAGTCCTTACCTTGAATGTTTTTTAACTAGGACATTATCCAAGAATGTACTCAATATGTATCTTTTTCAGAAAGATTATTTTTATAAAGGGATGATTTCAGCAGTTCCTGTATTCCTTTCAGCACATAGGAGGGAAGGTAATTATGGGCTTGACATTTTTCACTTTCGGCCTTCTTGTACAAGTAGCGGAAGTTTTTAGAAACTGAGAGTTTAGGATTTTCAGATTAATATTAAGTTGAAATGAATGTCGTTTTTCCTCAAGAGTCCACTTGTCCATAAAAACTGCTCTGTGGGATAATTTTTAGGAGGACCACTCACCCGCATCTGTTGCTAAAGATGTTTACTCAGAGTACTTTATCATGCTAGAGGAGCTGGAAACTCACAGCTTAAGGTAGGCACATTCTACTAACAGAAGTGCCATTTCTTATCTCGGGCACTACCTGCTTCTTCTTGTTAATATTAACCCAACAATAGTTGTATAAGCACAAGTAACTGGTTTACAAATGACAATAAGATGATGTTCTCCCCCTTGTATTTTGAAAAGACACCGAAATATCTCTCTGATGAAGATGACTCTCAGTTGATTAACAGGAATAAAATGTTTGCATAAATAGAATTATATGTGCATATTTGGAATATAATTATAAACACAGATGGGTGGATAGACAGATTGATAGCTAGATGACAGATATATATCTATATATCTATATATAATATCTATATATATCTTAACCCAAACTAGAAAAACCAATTAAGATTCATAAAGCTGCTCCCAATCAAGTGGGAGAACCACGGATTTAACTACCACAGTTTAACAATGTAGTACAAGGAAGAGTTTGTATAAATAATTCAAATCATTTTGCCACCAATTATGTCCTCTTCACCTCCACTCTGACTCCCATCTGAGAAGCTCAGTGTCCCTTCCCATAGCTCTGCATGTGGGCCACAGACTGAGCGACCCCTGTCACCCTCACCCTCTCCTAACCTCTCTGTCCTCTGCTCTATTACGTACACACACAGAACATGCAGGCTAGACTAGTCATTTTCTTCTAGGGGGGGCAGAGAAAGCCCATTCGTAAGGTAGCAAATGATGAAGCTGAAGTCAAAAGGCAGAGATGAGATACCTAGAAATAGCAAAGAGATGCAGTCACTCCGCTCCTGACTTCATTCCTCAGCCCTAGGGGAGGCTGGTGGCACTTCCTACACTTGAATCATTCCCATGATCATTTCTTCTATTTGGCTTAAGTCAGTTAAAGTTTGGGGCTTTTACCTTTTACCCTTCTTGAAGCAAACAATTCCTTAGCAGCCTGACAAATATTTTTCAAAGCAACCTACTCACACATAGTGCAGAGAGTCCTAGGTTTCACATTGGAAGATTCATGTTCAACTCTCAGATCTTCTGCTGACTGACTGTGATGTTGAGAAAGTTACCGAACCTCTCTGGACCTCAGTTTTGCCACCTGTACATTGAATGAGCACCCCGATATTAAGTGATATAAATCACATATGAAAATAACCAACAATTCAATAAATGTTTGTTGAATTCATCAGAGTTGAGAGGGTGCTCTGCAAGTTGGCTGTTTTCATAACGCAGTTACATCAGCTTTGTGAAAAGGACATTGAGATGGTTTGAATTCTGACCAACAGCCTAGGGAGACCTCAGGAATGTCGGGCAAATCAGTCAAACTGCAGAAACAGGATGCTTCTGCTGCAAGCATCCAGTCATCTAGAGATACTCTAGAAAATCTCCTAGCAGGATAAAGCAGAGGGTAAGTCCTGGAGCAGACTTTTGCTTCCATTCTTAATATTCTTGGGAAGTATCTGAGCTACCCTTTGATAAAAGCTCAAATACCAACTCAGACAACTGGACCCTGATCAGTTAAATAACTTTTATTAATATGTGTTGTGAATACCCAATTTATATTCTTCAATAATCATGTGAACATTAAAAAATCACCCACCATTGTAATTAAAAGGCTTAATATACTTAAGAAGGAATTTTTAAATTATTACTTCAAAGAACAAAAGTTCTAATAAGATGAAAACGGACTTACGTTGGTTTTGTTCCATTATATGTTTCTAACAAGAAATTGGTTGCTTAATCATATCGATCTGAAGGAATAAGGTAATAACCCCACTGTGCCTTGTCACCTGACAGACATAAACTAATGTTTGATATTCATACCTGCAAGCAGAATTAGTATATTACAAAATAAGAAGTATATAGTAATAGTGGAAGCAAAATACACATTTTTATTTCCTTTTTTGAAGAGACATAATTTGGGATTTTCATCCTGGAAAATTATAATGTTATTTGCAACTTATGTGAGATAAAATTTCTAAAAAGTGATTCCCTTTTGAATTATTATGCATTCTTAGTGTCTTTGAGTTCTTGGAAAGTGTCTTTCTAGCTTTGTGTAATTGCCAAAAACAAGAGTTTGTACCATCAGTTTCTTTCTAAAGTCTGAACATCAGTTAATTATATCTACACACTGACTGCCACACATATGAATATTCTGCCAAAATTTTATCTTTTAATTTTGCCATGTGTGTAGATACTGAAATCTTAACATTTACTTTAACTTAATATTTTCATTTGGACTCACTCTAATTGACTAAGATTGAATGAATGCATAAAAGAATGACCAAGGGGACAGATAGTTTAACTGAGTACCTACTAAGCTCCAGACCCTGCAGTACCCAGCCACCATCATTTACGTGGATGAAGACACAGGTCCTCCTTCCAGAGAGACAAACAAACATGTGTGCCTACAATTAAAATGCCATCATATTGTACTAAAGGATTGTGAAAACTGTCATGGTGGCATAGAGAGAGAATAATCCTTGCTCAGTCAAGTAGTTTCACACCTGAGCTTTGGATTTTGAAGGCCCTGGGTCCAACAAGAGCTCTCTGCCCCCGAGCAGTTGTGAAATGTGGAGCCTCCTCTTATCTGCAGATAGAAGAGTGCCTACATATTATGATTGTTTTAAGAATTAAATAAGATAATGTGTAAAAGGCTTATTTTGGCACAGTATATCTGACATAGAGTGAGTGCTCCCTACTGTTACTATGATTGTGAACTGGGCATGAGGAAGATGTGTAGAACTCTGGGCAGGTATCACAGAGGATCCCCACAGGAGTTACCAGCAGAAAAAGGAGAGGACAGAGAGTGAGCAAATCATAAAATCTTCCTCAGCCTTTGGCTTCTGAAGTCATAAATCAAAGGAGTTTTAGTGAGTTGACACTGGTTCAATAATTATACAGTGTTAATGTGTACAAAAACTTATGAGCTGCTTGTTTAAAACGCACATCCAGGCACTACCCCAGGCATTCTGATTCTTTAAGTCCAGTATGGAGGCCTCAAATTAGCAGTTTAACCCCATTTAGACAACTGATGAAGATGAGCTTTAAAGGCCATTCTAGCTTGGTTTTACTACAAGTAACCAAGTGGCCATATTTAACATGTAATTTAGCAGTTTTATTTTCCATCTTTATCTTCCAGAATCAGGGGAAAGTGACAGACATACACCAAGCACTTACTATTGATTGCATTTAAATCAGCTAACTTGATAGCTTTTCTATAGATTAATCACAAAACACTAATGCCAATTTTTGAAAATGAATCAATCAGAAAGATGAGAAATGTCCTCTTTCAGGACATATACCATACAGGCTTATTTGTTTAATGTGTGTTTTCCATTCTAGACTGTAAATTCCACTGCAGCAGACAACATAGGAACCCTATTCAATCAGTAGCTCTTAGCACTCATAGGTTGTGGTAGTGGTGGCAGCAGCGCCAGACAACTGCTGGCCTCTGCAAGAGCAGCACAGTGGTGCCAGCTGCCAGCAGCTGCAGGCACCAGCCACTCGAGGAGCAAGTCCACCAGCACCGGCAGCTGTGAGCCCACAGAGCAGCGGCCAGGTGGCGTCAGAAGCAGCATCAGCAGCGCCACCAGAGTAAGGCTTGCAGGGTTCAAGTATCACTTTCCCCTTTGCTCCTTCCACTGTAGGGGCTGCAGTGATTTCCTGCAGTTACCAATCTCTGGGTAATAACATCTCCCCTTGTTCTCTCCCTCAGTCTTTTCAACACATTTGTAAATAATTCCTTGCCTTGTATTCTCTCTGTTTGAAAAACTAAGAATGGTTTCTGGTTTCTGGTATCTTGACCAGATACTCTCACAAATGCTTTTTTGCATCATAAAATGAAACAAATTGATTGGATATTTTCTTCATGTGTTAAGAGCAGAATGTATGTGCATAAAAACTTATACCTACATATGGACCTTAATATTTGCTCATAATGTGAACACAGATATAACATATACAACCCTTAGTTACATAATATTTCCACACTTCAAATACTATACCATTAAAATAGGTTTTCACTAGGGAGAGAAAGGGATGGAGGGAAAAACACCTGATTGGTCATTAGAATTTTCAAAGGCAATGAAAGATATTTAAACACAGTAAGAGGGTAAGTGTTTACCAGTACAGAGACAGTAGTTTTAGATTAAATATCTATCTCTGTAGAAAAGAGAAGAAAAATTCCAAAATATGGTGGCGAGATCATAAAAATGACTCATCTACTTAATTTACTTGGACAAAAACAAGAAAAATGGAAAAGCCACTTCAAATGTATCCTTGTCTTGAATTAAGCTGTATCCAGAAAGTAGGGCATATTGAGCATTTTCATTACGAAAGTTATGAAAACACGGGGCTACTGTTTGCAACAGTTAAACAGAAGGCTAACCCACCCCCGTGACTGCCCTTGTCTTCCCAGGAAAACACAGCTACAGTAAAGAGCCATTTTACAGGGCCGTCCAAAACAGCAAGCTTCAATAATTTGATATAAAAGGGTTAAGTTCTCAATCAGTGCTTAGAACATTTTAAAGGGTCAAGGAAACCTGTTTATAACAGAACAAGCTAACTGCTATAGGAGTAACCATTGGATGCATTTCATTGCACACTTAATACATGCCAGACACTGCTCTAAGCATTTAGCATTCATTAGCTCACTGACATCTTACAATGACCCCAAAAGGCAGGTAGCATCATCAGAAAACAAGCTGAGGCTTATAGTGCTGAAGCAGTCATACAGTGAGTTAGAGCTGGAGTCAGAGATCAAACCAGTTCAGTTCAACTCTCAAATCAGCATGCGTAACCACTTCTCTATACTTAATACATGAAGGGGAAAGATCAATGCTTCCACCTGAAAACTGTTGGGGTGGGAGGAGTAAATGCATAAAACAAGGAAAAATACTCACATAAACAACATCACAAAACCCTACCCACACCACACTTTCAATTTTAAATTTCTAAATAAATATAAAAGCATGCAACCTTCTGCAGCGTCCCCAAGCAACACTAGAAGGGATTCACCTTTTAGTGGCCACATATGCATTTCAGAGATCTGGAGATGTACTTCACCTAAAGAAGTAAGTGACTATTACCTTGGGTCTTCAATGTTACTATAATAATGATATCTAATACTTTCTGATCAAATTTACCTAACAAAGAGAAAATTAGTTTCTATCATTGATTCAAAACATTCTAAACTCCTCCATTTTCCTTTGCTTTCTGGAAGTATATACTCTTAAAGGAAGAAAATCCTCATTTGGCCAAACCAACCCAGATTACCCTAAAACATCAAAGAGGAGTATTTTGGGTGAACCTTAAATCATTCTTGTATATAGATCTATAAAGTTAAATCTCAATTTTTCTCTCCTTATAAGGCCTATTTTTAATGGACTTACCACACAAGTAAGATTAATTATGATTTAACTCTGGTACTCATTTTCTTGTTTATAAATCCTTTCTGTTTTATATTTGTAACAATAACAAAAAAAGCCATGGTTATCTATC
Organism: Camelus ferus; assembly: GCF_009834535.1. Lineage (NCBI taxonomy): Eukaryota > Metazoa > Chordata > Mammalia > Artiodactyla > Camelidae > Camelus > Camelus ferus. The sequence goes on from NC_045702.1 coordinate 65,237,371, forward strand.
TCATTTGGTACAACCCATAGTAATTAGAAGAACTCATGTCAGGACCACAGATTATTTAGTTCTGTGGTAAGATTAAAAGCCATATTTCTACCAGCAATGAATTCCTATTCCCATCACATGGTCTACAGGAGTCTACATGGTTGGCCCTTACCTGCCAGTCCTGCCTGTTCTTGCACCCTCTCAACCCCTTAGCCCGCATGCATATCCCAGGCCTAGGAGTCTTTCCTTGGGTCCTGCCTTACGGCTGTATCCCAGGATGACTTCTGTTCATTCTTCATGTCTCAAATTAGCCATCTGTGACTCTGGGAAGTTTCTCACAATCCTAGGACTAGGAGGGTCAGCCCTCTTTAGCATCAGTTACTTTTTCTTTACAATAACTTGTATATTTATAAACAAGGGTATTGTGACATAAAAATCTGTGTATCACCAATTTTTATGCCCTGTCTATAGTCTCCACTGGGACAGGTACCATGTCTACTGCATTTACGTCACTATCATCAGCACCAGGGACTTTGCCCAGCATGTAGTAAGGGTCCCAAATGGTCCCAGTCTTAGGATCTGAACTTCACCAGCTTCAAGGTGAAGCTTCAACCTAATGGCCATGAGAATTTTCCATTGGGAACCAGGGGTGACAGATGAGTATATCTTCCAAGCTGGGTAGCACAGAGCTCTTCCAGCCAGGACCCTTTAAGTCCTGCTCTTTCTCCTGGGGCTCTCCTTTTGGTGGTCTCCACTCTCTAGAGGACGCTACAGCCCTTCCAAAGCAGAACTTAGAATTACAACTCATCTTCACTGCTCCCATCCAGTGCTTTCATTTCCTCAGTGGTCTTTCCCCTTTTCTTTCAGGGGCCTAACACCTGAGGTATTAAGTTAAGAGAAGAATCATTTCCAGATCCTTTACTCACATCAAAGAGTAAATAATTAGCAGGCTGAGGAACATCTAAATTGAAATGTCTGGCACAAGCCACTAAGAACATAATAAGATTCTTCACAAAACAGAGACAGGATCTTCTCTATGATGGTGGCCAACCATGCCTCCCCCACATGCAGATCCCTCAAGGGAAAGAGGGGCATGCAGGCCCTCACACCACACAAAGCCCAATCTAATGCTCTGATGCTTTCTCTCTACTAGGCACTATGTCTACCATATCCCTTCATCCCTCAGACAAAGATGCCTTTAGTGCTGGCCTCATACGCTGTATCCCACAATGACATCAGTGAGGTTACAGGAACCCTCCTCTGAATTGCTGTCATTCCCTTGGTCTCTCATAAGCCTCTGAAGTTTCAAAAAAAAAAAGAAAAGAAAACTTTTTAAGAAATCAAAAAGAAAACAAAACCAAAAGGACAAATGGTAAAATCTCCAGACAAAAGTTTAGAATTGTCTAGGTCTAAATTACTTTTAAACTCTGACCTAACTGCTCAGTGCCATGGACCAACTGAACCACATCCTCTGTTCATCCATTTCAGATGTCCCCCTCGCCTTATTTCTTCTGCTTCAGACAAAAGAATTTGGTCACTTACCAAAGGCTGTAGGTAGAATTACTCTCCATGAGTATTTGGTGCATGGGAAATACATCGTCTCTTTCCATAGTGTGATTTATCTTTCAATTTTGCTATATGGCCAATAAGTGTTGGGACATAGCAGACCTGTACAGTATCTGTTAAATATGACTGAATAAATGAATGAATGACTTTGTCTTCCCAGTTGAAATGTTTTTCCGTTTTCAATTCTAGAAACTTAGGCTTCTCCAGACCAGACTCCTATGTCCAGGTTTCTGCCCCCTACACTGGCTAGTTCCCATTGACTCTACTTAAAGTCTCCTTAAGCACTCAGTTCAGGGAAAAACTTGAGCTTCTTTGAGCTTATTCATGATGTTCTTGAAATCCCAAAGTCATCTTAATGTTTCTAATAAAAATTGCAAACTTAGAGTGAAAGTAATATATAATTAGTGCCTACTGATGGAATTAACTGGCAATGTTGTCAAATAGCCAAATGAGTTACTCTGGGTAGGATATATGCATTTTAATTATGTTTCAGGAATGGCAGATATTTACCTTTCATGATCCATCCTTAGATACTCAAATCATAGGTACTCACATCATAAAGCTCCAGGGGTTATGCCGAAATGTGTATTCCCTGCTCAGCTCCCCTGCCCAAACACAGAGGAAAAGGAGGAGCCTTTCACCATCCAAGACCTTCCCCCACCCTTAGCCAAAGCAATCTGGTTCCATCTATTTTGCCTGGCCCCTAGGGTTTCCTTTGAACAAAGCATACACACCATACCTGCAAAAAGTAAAACAACAAAAACCTGAAAACCACTGATCAAACATTAGTCAGCTGTTTCCAAACAAGAGGTAAGAAATTTTGAGGTTGCATGTTCTTCCCCTATTTCATCAAACGCAGCGCTCATCAAGATCAGAAACTAAATCTTAGGGCAAGCCTTATATTCATGACTTAATGAAGAATTTAAAACTTTGCTTTTGTCACATAATCCAAATTTCTGTCACACAAGCAGATCACAAGTTATATTCCAGTTACTGTCTAGGGTCTAATTCTAGGATCTTCAGATTAAGTTATGCTTATATACTATATAAATCCTCCTAAGACCACTGCCTATAAGTATGTTTATGCCAATTATAATTTTTCTCCAGCTACGCTTTCTTACCTGTTCGATTCCCTGCAGAAAATAGATTTTCTCTGTCACTTTCAGGGATGAAGTGTATCCCGATTATCACAGAGAATGGAACTAAGTATTTTTTTTTAAGTTTTACAGTGAAGTAACTTACTATTGGAAGGAACACATAAGGAAAACTTATTACAGTTTTTTACTTTTCCTTTATGATGAAATCTCACAAATCTTCATCTATAATGATAAGAAAACCAATCATCAGTGACTGTCACTAAAGATTCTTCCAGTGACATCATATAGAACTCCTGACTGAACTCATACCATGTAGCAAAAGGACATTGGAAGAGGAGCATTACACTTGATTGAAAATACATGATAAGTTATTTAAATATATTTTAACGCATTTAAATTAAGATTGATTAATATAAGCACTGTTTGGGTTTTATCTATAATCTTCTTGACAATAATCTTGTTTCCATAGGAACACAAATTTGTATTTTAACCTCATGCAAGCACGTGAAATGATAACAACTTTTATAATAAAGTTTATACATCATTTGCACATAAATTTCATTTTTGTAAGTCCAAGCTATAAGTTTCTTTCATTTAATCATTTATTATTATCTTGCCACTAAATACATAATTCACATCTCCCCTCAAATAATGAAAACCCAACAGAGCTATTCCTAATCACTTGCAAGAGATTTTGAAATCTACATGATGATGGTCAGATCTTTGAGTTTCAGGACATAATATTAAGGGAAAGATAATGAAATACTTCACAAATATCACCCTGGATACAATCCCTGTGTTTTATTAGAATAAATCCATTCATTCTTACCGAATCAGTATTCTTTTGTTCATTTGTTTCAAATAGTTAGCAAGTTAGCTGTGGTCAGTTAAGGTGAAATAGATTAGTGTTTAAAAGATTAATAAAATGTTGTCTCGGTACCTATCCCAACCCAAAAAGAGAAACTTGCTATCAGCTGAGCTACAAAGATATGTATTTTTTTAACTAAAAAATCATTTTAATATCAATTTTTTAAAAAGGCAGTTTATAACCTGTGTTTAGGACAATAGTTGCCTTTGGGTTGGGGGTGTAGTTGGTAAGCGGCACACCTGGGGCTTCCAGGTAGTTACAGTGTTCTATATCTACACCTGGGGCATTAAAAAGCTATACACTTATGATTTGTGACAATTTATATATCATGTTATTCTTCAATACAAAAGTTTTAAAAAAAAAACCTTCCATTTAGATATCTCTATGCCTAGAATAGGAAATGTTGAAGATTTCATGAAATTATAATTACTATTTCAATTGCTCCCATCACTTTTTATTTAAAACTAATGTTTTTTCTCCCTAGGAAGTTTTCAGGTGTTTAAACCAAAGACTAAACAAAAAAAGATAGCCTTAAGATGTGCCTTTAAAGTGATCTGGGTTTGTGTTCTTAAGTTCATCTTCTGTCTAGACGATTTATACAGTATAAAAGGGAAGTATCTGCAAAAATGAGACACTATTTGAAAGTATGGATGATATTTTTCTAAATACACGCTGTTTTGCTGAGTTTACCACCTTTCAAGAATGTAAAAACAATCACTATATTGTATTTCAAAACTTCTACTATATAAAATAAAGCATTTCGAGTTGCAGAAAGTTCGATTCAAATACAAGAAAATAATGCAAGTAATGTACATGGAAGTTTAGTTAGTTCTCACAAACTTTTCAGTCCTTTAATAAAAAATCAACTGTCTGAATAGTTGAAAGGATGTATCAATGAAGAGGGAGTAGATCAACCCTCTTACTTCCAATCGGCACACCGATGACCAGTGAATAAACGGAAGGAGGCAGAGACACTTGGCTAGGGACAGAACTAGACACAGCACTAATTACATTAGCTTCACAAGAGGATTAGTCACTTCAGTGAGCAGACAGGCCCCCTATCATTCGAAATGTTCTTAAGCCATGCTACGAGTGGTTGTAAAAACAGAAACAAACTCACAGACACAGAAAACAAATTTACAATTCCCAGGGGGATGGGGAAGGGAAGGGATAAATTGGGGGTTTGAGATTTGCAGATAGTAACTACTATATATAAAATAGATAAACAAGTTTATACAGTATAGCATGGGAAATTATCTTCAATATCTTGTATTATCCTATAATGAAAAATAATTTGAAAACAAATATATGTATGTATATGTATGATGGAAACATTATGCTATATACCAGAAATTGACACAACATTGTAAACTGACTATAATAAAATAAATAAGTAAATAAAAGGATAAGAGATTATGGGGAAAAAAAAAAGAGTGGTTGTTATTAGTTTCCAATGACTACTCTAACAATTTACCACAAACTTTACAGACTTTAAAGAACTTTTTACCTTACAGTCTTTTAAGTCAGAGGTCTTACTAGACTATATTCAGGTATTAGCAGGGCTGTGATTTTCCTGAAGGCTCTATGGGACAATCTATATAACTTGCCTTTTCCAGCTTCAAGAGGTCACATGCAACCCTTGGCTTGTGACCCCTTCCTTCATCCTCAAAGCCATTAGCATAGCATCTTCAAAGCTCTCTCTCTGACTCGAACATTTCTGCCTCCTTCTTATAAAGACCCCTGTGATTACACCAGGCCCACCTGCATAATGCAGGATAAAATCTTCTCAAGATTCTTAATTTAGTCACATCTGCAAAGTCCCTTCTGCTATGTAAGTTAATAGATTTAATAAGGATTTTAAGGATGACAATGTGGACATCTTTGGAGAGCTATTATTCTGCTGTCATAATGATAGATTTGAAAATATATAGCAGGAGGCTAAACCAAATTGCTAAGATCCCTTCCAATGTAGGTATCCTCTAAATAAGACAAAGAAGTCAAATATTTGTTAACAACTATAAGGAAAGAAACTGGCCATACAATAGATCTGATTCTCTCCACTCCGGAGAGTATGATTCTCTCTGTATGTCCACCCTAGATGGCTGGATATTTTAGCTAAAATTCATTGTTTAGAAGAAGTTCAGGTTTCTTTTGTGGACAAGGGCCACATCCCAACTAATGTGAGAAAAAAAGTACAAATACCAACAAAATCTTGTTGGATAGTGTGTGACTGGTAAGTTCAGGCAACTGGAGGAGAGTGCTGGCAATTATGCAAAAACTACCCTGTAGCTGCTTCAGGATGGTGCTTTCTCAAGGACTGTTATGGCCACTGATCAAGGAATTATTGTCTCTTTTTTAAAAGAAAGAAAAATGAGAGAGAGACGGAAAGACATGGTGTAAGCACCACTCTTTTTCCTCCTGACTACATACTCCTAAATAGGAAGGGAATGATCAAGTCCCTAACTTGTAATTCACCTAACAGAAGCTATTAAATATGTGCCAGTGAAAAATACAGCTCAACTAACTCAGGTACAAATTTCACCCATTTATATAAAGGCAATCTTCAGTCTCTTGAGGCCTTTTACAAAAGATGTTCTAAAATGGTTACATGGAATACAGACAGCACTCTGCAATTTGGATTAATAGAAGTATTAAATTATACTTGAGGTGATTGACCAAAGGATCTTGGTAGATAAAAAAGTAAGAAGCATTACCACAATAACAGTGACCACTTCATCCCGTAGAACAGTTTGCATTCTAAAAGATGCTGACTAAGTAACTTGAGGGAAAAAAATCTCTAAGGAAAAGTTTTCTTCTTGGAGTCACCAGCAGGGCCAAAGGGAATATATTTAAACCAGTTAACCAATTAAATTTCTATAGAAGTATTTTTGTTTTCTATTGAAATCAATAATAAACCAGAAACCATGCTCAGCTCTGGGAAAATTAAGGATAAATGGCAAACACGGCCCCAAGGATCTCTCATCTCAAGGTGAAATGGAGAACAATAAACAAATACAATTTAGTGACAATCAAGGCAAGAAATAGATTTGACCACAGCCTGAAAGACAAGCACTTGATCCACGAGATAAGAGAACTTCATGTAGTCACGTGAAGACCTTTTTTTATTCTTTAGTTAAGTCTGAAAGAATACATAAGATATGTCCCAATAAAGGACGGTAAAAAGAAGACAAAAAGAGGATTTGTGGCAGAGAGAACAGCATATGCGAGGGCATAAAGGTCTAGCAACACCCATCACATAGTTAAGAACTCTGAGTAGTTCAGTATGGCTAGACCATGGGTTCAGGTGGAAGAAGAGAGTTAAAGCTAAAGACGTAGGTAGGGGCTCAATCACAAAGACTCTTGGATACCACCCAAGCACTTTGAACATTTGCAGATAATGTGAATTTAACTAACATGGCCACCTCTATGTCTCTTGACTTCACATTCAGAGGAAGCAAATGAATGGGGAGAGTCAGATTCAAGTGCAGCCTCCGCCGTCCCCTCCATCATTCAAAAAAGTGGTCCAATGGTTATTTTCTCTTTAGAATTTGGTATTTATATCATTCACACACAGGAAATACATATCTCCTTTGCTGCCAAGAAACATGGTAGGGAATATAATTATTCAGAGCAAAATAGAGATCTAAAAAGAACATATGTGGAGGGGTTGACTATTTTTCTGTCACTGAAAAGGTAACATGCGACAAATGAAGGGCTGAGTAATAGCTGTGGGAAAGACAGCAGGGGAAGAACACTGGTAGGTGGGTTCTGAATGGAGATACGGGGAAGCTCCAAATTCTGAGCTAGAGATGAAAGGCATTTGCAGATGGTGAACAGAGAAGGAACTTGCATGTTTGGGTATATGAGACAGAACAAGGTGGTTCTCTCCATTTGCAAGGCTTGTGCCTCTGGAGTTAGAAGTATATGCCAACATTTATGCATGAACCAAATAAAGATGTTCAAAAAATTGGTAACCATGCTAGTGAAAAGAATAAGGATCAATGGCAAGAAGAATAGCAGGGAAGGAAAAGATTGTTTAGAAAAAAACAAACTGCAATATGCACTTCAAAATAAACTATATTCATACACCCACACAAAAGTGAAATCAAACTTGCCAAAAGGAATTTGCCAATTGTCAAAGCAAAAAACTGGCAGCCCTAATTATACTTGCTACAAATGAGCAAAATGAGTACTCTCCACGAATCATGCTCAACGCTGTCCAGTCTAAAATTCTGATGGGCATCCCTGTATTTGGATAGCCTGTCTTTTATCACTGAATATTTGTAGCCTGACTTGTATTCACAACAGATCTAAGTCATCTGAAAGAAACTTTATACATTAAAACAAGAAATGCAGATTTAAAAGGATGAGAGCCATGGAAAATAAAATAAGAGCTAAACTGGGACTAGGAGATGAGTAGGGGAGAGGACATCATGTTGCTCTGAAGGCCAACATCGATCCCCCTCACAGATTTGTCTCTGGTTTCCTACCAGCCAAAGAAGAAAGGAAAAATAGTTAAGTATATAGTTTTCTTTCTGTGAAGAAAAATTATATCAGTTTTTTTGAAGTTAATGTTTAGATTTTTGGTATCAGATTTGAATGAAATAAAAGTTTAGTTCAATGCATGTCATTGTAAGTCCATCTCAGGACAAGTAAGACAGTCAATGAATATTTTTTAAAGCCCTTTCCATTTTAAATATTACATAATATTATTTTGCACTTTTAGTCTTCAATAAGCTAACAATGTCTTAGTTACAATTGAGAATGCTGTCTAAGGTATGATGTAATTGTCTTTCCAGCCTTTCTTTTCAAGCCCCAAAAGAACTTCCACCGCAACAGACTATGGAACTCAGTGACTGATATATTCCTATCACCATCACAACTATATTTTTTCATGAAAACATAACAAATATTTAATTTCTCTCTCTAGACCTTTATCCACTAAGTAAACCTGTTTTACAAAATCTATCTACAAAAGGCTGCCACCTCTCATTTTATAAGAACTACCTGAAAGCTGGATTTGTTAAAACCAAGACATTTTCAAGCAAAGTAGCATTTTTTATTTCAATTTTGATTCAAATTATTTTCTACCAAATATGGACATATATAGTAGAGAATTATTCTGAAAATGTGTATTTTGAACAAACTAAATTCAGACTAAAATGCACTTCATAAACATATTGAAATGTATATTATCTTTCCTGCTCTTTGCTCCCAGTACAGCCTTAAACCTACTGACATTTCAAGCTGTTAATACTTAACACATGAAAAATACGTATCTTAGCGCATATGCATTATACAATAAAGATTTCACAGTTACAACTAACATTGTTTAAAAAAAAACTACAAATGATTAAGTTCTATGTAAATCACCATCCCCATTTAGCCTACGCATGATGCCAATATGTTTTATTATTATTTTGTTCCCAAATTACGGGACAAAAACCTAAAACAGACTCATTCTTACTTGCACATCTAAAAGAAACAAATCAAAGGATTTGACCCATAAGAGTTTAATTGTGAAATCAATGTAGTATCATCTAAAAAAGTCACAAATTGTAGCACTCAAATGCTCATTTGATTCTTCTCATCATGGAAACTTTCTGAAGTTACAGAAGCATAAATTAAGTCCTAGAAAGTTGAGACTTATTTTGGAAAGCATAAATGGCAACTATACATTTCTGAAATCAATTAGTTGTGGGAGAGAGAAAGAGTTGAAAAGGCAAGGAGAGAAGAAAGGCATCTGCTTAATACAACATTTGACATAAGAAAGAAAACATGCATTTTGATAATTGTAACTGAGTCCACTTTACTGCAAATATCTAAAAGTTTCAATATGAAAGGCAGTATTATGTATTCATGAATTCAAAAAGAGGAGGCAAGTGACTTCTCTATGGGAGAGCATATCTTCATAATTATATTTGGCACATGAAAAGTGCATCCGTTTGAGAGCATTTGGGGTATGTTTAACATGTACTTATTAAGCATAATGGAAATACATACAACTGAAGATTATAGGCATTAGGAAAAAAACAAGGTTGTAACTGCACTCATTTCCTGAATAGGTTCTCTGAATAGATGAATCCTCAAGGTAATTAATCTTTTGTAGAACTTCTTTCATTTATACATTATGCATCGATCATTTTTAAAAGGGAAACTTACAGAATTTTTTAGTTCATTTTAGTTCATCATATGTTTGTATGGATGCCACCTCCTCTACAAAGTACTTTAGTCAGATATATAACTTAGGATAAGGTCACTAAATAAAATAAAATAACAACTACAGCAACAAAATCCAAGGACCTTGATCTATTGCTCAGGTGAACAATCTCAAGAATTTCTAATGTTTCAGGGGAACACGGTAGACATTCCCAGAAGCAGATATTCCTGGATGTCTAGCTATAGTGCTTTCAGGAAGAAGCACTTCTTAAGAAGTATCACACGACCTGAACTTCAAAAGAATGGTAATAAGTTAACCATGTACCACAGATAAAATATAAAACTATGATTATTGTTAACATTTAATCACTAGATATTCTAAATGATAATCTTACTATTAATCACACACAGATTTAAGTAAACTATAAAAAACCATGCTTGACTCTAACTTTGAGATGATATTCTACATTACATAAAATAACTAAGGATCTATTCAAATATATTTTTTGAGTCTACATAAAGGATATTACTTGTTTAACTGAATTCAAATGTGGTGGTAGAAGAACTTAGGAGTTCCTAAATTACAACAAAGTTTTGCCATTAACATATTCAACACTGTAAAGAGTAAAATGTAATATACAGGTAACTTCCTATGCTTGAGCACTGGTAACAATGAATGTATCTGTATCTATACATATATATATATGCATGTGTGTTTGTTTGTGTTTGAGTGTGAGAGACAGACTTTTAACGTCATCATTCAGTTACGTTATTTTAGAATTGGAATAGGTTGGGGATAAATATCCTAAAATGTGGGAGTGTGTAAATTTCTAAAATTAGAGACATTTACCAGTAAACACTATGCAATAATCTCTGTCATGCTTCTTTTGTTTACCTTAATCTATCCCTGGATTTAAAGTAACAACTATCTCAATGTTATTCACATTCTAATTAGGATGAAAGCAATGCACTATTTTTTCACACCAAGTCACCAAAAAGAAAAGAGATGCAACAGATATTTGCCTGTCTTCCCTTTGAAGACAGGAACGAAATTTCACTCTAGGATTTTCAGTTTACTGATCTGTGAAAACTGTTTAGGGGTAAAATGCTTTATTTATTTCTCAAGTATCCCGCTAAGTATTTATTACAAGAAGTCCATATAATGCTTCAATGCTTTCTAAATGAAATCCTTTGAAACAAAAACGTATATAAATATGATCATCCCTCTTTGTACTGTCAGTTTAACATCACGTGCTCAGATCCTATAGACAAGTGATTTGAATATGACAAACTGTACAACCACCTTAAATATATAACTGAAGAATTACAGCTCTAATGCACTGAAGTGTTAAATTCATATTACTCAAGTATATTTCCATCAGAACTACCAAAGAAGAAACTCTTGTTACATCAAAAAAGGAGTGGGGCTTTTTTCCCTTCTCTAACAAAGTTACAAAATAGTTTAATTCAATAATTGTGCTGCTTTTAAACAGCTCTACTAAAACAGAAAAATACGGATTACAATCAAAAGGAAGGAGGCTCAGATTAAAAGACTAAGAACCAAAGTTGAAGTTATTGTAGAACTTGATGAGAGGGAGTTAAATCAATAAATGGTATCCTAACTCATGTGTCCAGATAAATTGAGTCTCAGTGAGTGGAAATAACTAAGTCATGAAAATAGAGGTCAATTTAAGACCATTCTGGGCACTAAATTTGAAAAAAAAAAAAAGTATTGTCAGAGAAGCTATATGTTTTAAGAGAAATAAATAAATGACCTCATATTATGGATCTGTGAGTTTAATATTTATGCTAATGAAAAAAATCAATAAATTTATGTTAACCTTAAACTAACTGGCGGGGTACATACTGCTGAATATAAAAAAGAAATCATGCATAACCAGTTTTCAGTTTCATGCTTCACAACTCATTAATAAAGAAGGCAAATATAAACTCATCTAGACCAGGAAATTATTACTTAAATTCTCAAAGGTCTAGGGTCCGGAAGATAGTGACCTATTTTAATTTAGGGAAAAGACTAAGTGTTATGTAATGTGAAGGAAATTCTGACTTGTCTCAACCTCACAGTGACAGAGAATGAATGAACATTAGTTTTCACATACTGTCCAGCTCTTGTGAGAAATTGTTTCAAACCTTGAAAAAGTCATTCAAATACCACAGTAAAATGCAAAAGGTGACAGAATAAATCAGGTTTAGAAAGTACAGAGGCAGACTAATTTAGATATTTTTAAATGATGCAAATGTAATTTAAGTACACTCGAATGGGTAAACATTGGAAAGAACAACTCAGTGAGTCAAAGTGTAATGCCTGGATAGCTGCAAATGAATTAGTACTTTAGTAAAAATCAGCCTAACAGTGAATAAGAATATTGTCCCATGGGTGTGAGTGCCTGGCCAGCCAGTAGAGCCACACGGGTTCTGTCTTCTCATCCACATTCACCTGCCTAGTCCCTGTGGGATCATTCAGGCTCCTGAGAGATGAATGAGCATAGTGGGGGAAGAAGGACACTTTTTGGCCATGTGACAGAAATTTCCTCTGCAAATCCATTAGATTTTGGAAGATGAACATCAGGTCCCAACCAATTCAAACAGAACTAAACAGTATAGGAACTATAAAGTCATTCTCCAGTTATTCTGTGAATTATTAAGGCACACTTACTACAACTCACTATCCAGTTCAGATTTCCACAATCAAAGAGAGAGTTTTGGAAGATAGCCACAGAGCTTATCAAAAGGGTGGGAAAATCACACCTATGAGAAAGATGGAACATTCTAGGTTTTCCAGATGAAATGAGCTTAAAGAAAAATTTGAAGGATTTAAGTTTGCTCTAAGGGAGATTCTGAGACTGTGTTAAACATTAAGGTGGTTCACTGAGACTGCAGAAACTCCAATCCTGAGAATCTTTAAAAATAGGAAGGATTTAGGCCAGCTGCTCAGAAAGACTGAATGTAGGCTTTACTGAACTACAACTCTCTGAGATCCTTCTAACCCTATGAGTTTAATTGTAAGTGCCAATATAAACAGAATATTCCATCTTACACTTCTAATTCTGTACTATATAGTTGGAAGTAGGGTGGATTGCAACAACCTACTTTTTCCAGTGTATGGAAGCATGTGAGGCAATAATTTGTCACAACTAGGAGTCAGTGATATCTCTGAGTACCAGCACTTCCTGATTTTAGATTTTTTCATGCAGATCACACATAGCACTTAATCAAAGGTTTTTATAATATATTGAAGTTCTGAGTAACTCATGCTAATGAAGCACTGAACCATGACAGAAAGTACCAAAAAAATAAATATAAATCAGGTAACTTGAGATTTTCCTCTTTATATCTTACAGACTTAAAATACTGTGTTTTACATTAAACCAGAAAAATTGTTCTTAAGTTGACAGTCACTTACTAATAATTCAAAACTTTTAAAAATATACCATGACCTATATTATTTTTCTTCAAACACACTTGAATCCTTTAAACACTAGTCTACAATATGTACCAAGGAATGAATTAATAATATATCGAAGTCATAGATTTCTGGTCAAAATCACTGAACAAAAAATACTTGAATAAGTCAAATGGTAAACTACTGGATAGTTTACTAAGTTTAATAGCAATCACTCAAATTGTATGTAAATATATTTGCATATAGCACACCAAACTATCCAATTCATATTTCCACAAAGAACTCTCTGGCTTTCCTTAAAGAATCAACATAGTGAAGCATTTGATTTCATCAAGCATCGACATCCAACACCTTGCCTTTTGCCAGAATCTGGATGCAAAATCCTTCAAGAGTTTATTTTCTTAGAAAGTAAACACAGCATCATTAAACTAATCCCAACTGTTGACTTCACAAAGCATGGTTATAAAGTGCCACTCAAACTTTCTATATTGCCCAAATCAACAGATTCATAACTTGACCATAACAGACAGGAGCTACCTTCACAATCCTGCAGTTAACTGCATTCAGTAAATATTTGCATCCATAGCACTACAGATGCTAATGACTGTGTTGAAAATACACATGTAAACACACACCCCTCACTATGTAGCTGTCTGCCAATAAACTGTATAAACAGACACCAAACACCAATGGGTAGATATCTATCACCCACTCACTGTACCAAGACAATATCTCTTTGTATATATTGATTTTGAACGTGTGTGTGTGTGTGTGTGTGTGTGTGTGTGCGCGCGCGCGCGCGTCTGTGTGCAGGTTACCGGAGAGGGAGATCCGTTCTTGCAGAGGGGCCCTCTGAAGACTCCTTTAATGCCCCGGTAGTGCCCATTGCTGAGATGTCTTGAACTGATGACCAGGTAACAAGCCATGTGGGTCCGGGCGGGAGGTGCAGTCTCAACTCCTCACCAGGCGACCAGCCGTGGAAATGAGAGCTGGTTTCTCAGAAGCAATAGTGACTGCCACCTCCCGAGAAAAAGCGGCTAGCAGTAAGCAGGGGACACAGCAGCCGCGGGTCCCCGCTTCTCGCCCCACGCCTGCCCGCAGCAGCTGCTCTGACGACGGCGGCGGCGGCAGCCACAAGAGCACTCAGGGGACCCAGCGAGCTAGTCCACATGCTGCTCTGGTCAGGTGGCTGCTCAACCGCGGGCCAGCGATATATTTTTTTAAGGACAACTTCCTGGGTCCGTTAGGGAATCTGCAACTCCTCCTCCCTTTCCCTCCCGCCCCCACCTTCGCGTCAAGTGCGCGCCCCGGGGATGCTCAGGCGCAGGTCCCCATCGTCTGGCCCGGGCGTCCGCAGCCCGGCTGTGTCTGCGGCGCCGCGATTCATCAGCAGCAGCCTGTGCGGGGAGAGTGGCGGGGAGTCCTCCCGAGCGCCAAATCGCTGCCCCCGCTGCAATGGCAGGGAGGGGACGGAGGAGGCGACGGGCGGGCTAGGGTGAGAACCGGGAGTTGGAGACGCGGAGACCTGTGAGTGGGAGCTGTTAGAGCCGCTGCACTGAGCTGTCGGTTAGGGGCCACCCAGGAGACTAGGGGCGCGCCGGGCGGCCCGGCGAGTAGGTGACAGCTGCGGCGGCGGCAGGAGGCTCTCGGGGCTGCGGGATGAGCAGCTCCAGCATCCTGCCATCAGCTGACCTGGCCCCCTGGTCCCTCCGCCCTGTCTCTGGGCCAACTTTGCACTGTTAGGGTACGGGGGCCCGGGAAGACAGGAAGGCGCGGTGGACGAGACGAGCGGGAGAAGAGCGTTTTCTTTACTCTTTCGCTGCCTGCTCGCCTTCAGCATTTCTTCAGCGCTCGGGCTGAAGGCGGCGCTGGCAGAAGCAACAGCTCCCCAGCCTGCTTTAGGGATGTGCCGTGCAGCCCCGAATAGGTCAGACAGATTAGATGCGCTATAGTAGGTAATGGATGGAGGAAGACGTAAGTTTTGGCTAGAAAACTTACATAAGGTATAGAAACGAAACATGCGTGTTCTTTCGATCGATCGATCGATCGATCTAACTTTATCTATCTATCTATCTATCTATCTATCTATCTATCTATCTATCTATCTATCTATCTATCATCTACTTCCGGAGTTATATACATTCACTTACAAATCTTTCTGTATCCTTAAAGAGACAGATTTTTTTGTTCTATATAGGATGTTTGTGTCTTCACAACTTCCAACAATCACCCTTCAGAAATGTTTTTAAATGGACGTTATATTACTTACTGCAAATACAGCTACCAGGGAATGAGTTGCACTAAGAATTAAAGACTTGTACAGAAATGTGTTCTGAAAAGAGAAGGAAGATCTTCCAGAGTCAGGATGCAGTATGCCCCTCCTCCACCCCATAACTGACCTTACGGGTTGGGTGATCTCTCTCAACCATCTTGCCTGGTCTGTGGTGGGGAGAATATGAAAGGTCACCCACCTCCTTTCCCTCTTTTGCCTTAACACTGGAATTAATTGCAAAATTAAGGTAAATGCTGTCAGTCCTCTCCAGTTTTCTCCTCTTCTGTCTCCCACAATGCCCCATCTGCAATCTGGTTGACACTGAGGAGCTTGCAAAAATGACATAAATTGGTAAAAGAAAGAAGGCAACTGATTTTTCCTATTCAGGCAACTCATAAAACTCTTTTAAGCAAAAAATACTCCAATGAATACAACTTTTGTAACTACCCGATAAAGGCTTGACTTTTTGTTTACATCATTACAATACCTTATAACCTTAATAATTTCATTAAGAAACACAAAGATGTATTTCTCATTTTAAAGGTTTTAGATAGTCTTTTTAAAGTGTTTCCATAACAGAAAGTGTCTTATTATATAAGGTGAAAATGCCAATTTCTTGCAAACTTCAATTTAAAGATTACTGAAACTGAGATAGTGCAATGTAAATGTTGTGGGAATGATTTATTTTGTAACTAGCTCATTGGTAAGAACTTTTGAAACAAAAAATAGAGAGCAGAAACAACAGATATAATATATTCACCTTTTCCTTTCTACTATGATGCTGGATGTGTTTAATAATGTGCTGATTCAACTTAGAGCTGTAAAATGTTTCATGAAGCTGAGAGTAATATCACTTATATATAAACATTTAGATATACTCTAGGCAAAGAAAACAACATATTTGCAAAGAGTAAAATTTCAAAATCATGTGAAATCTTTGCCAAAACAAAAAAGTGGATTTCTTTTTCACTTTTTAAATTGTTATTGCCTATATATTCTTTTTTAAAAATTAAAAAACTTTTTTGAATTGAAGTGTAGTTGATTTGCAATGTTAGTTTCAGGTGTACAGCAAAGCAATTCAGTTATACATACACATACATATATATATTTTCTCTTCAGATTCTTTTCCACTATGTTATTACAAGAAATTAAATATAGTTCCCTGTGCTATACAGTAGGTCCTTGTTGTTTATCTATTATATATATATAGTAGTGTGTATCTGTCAATCCCCTCAAAAAGTGGAATTTTAAAAGGAGACAGTATGGCTCAGTCTATAATTACCATTTCATTCTTCATAAATGTAAGTAGCAAATAGCATTGAGGACTTAAGTGTAAACATTCTTGAACGGACTAGAAAAATGAATGATGTCGTATGTTGTGAATAACAGTTCCAAGGACACTTTGCCTTCTTTAGTAAGCAAACATAATTCCTAATAATGCTTAATTAAAGAATCAGGTATGCTTTTTTGAAATGACATGATTGACTTAAGTAATCAAAAAGTATACAATTCACATATGCCACCCTATTATTATTTTTTTATTCAAACTATCTGCTAGTTATCTGACATTCTTGTTTATTTGACTATTATTCTATGTGAATCTGAGTTATCCCATAGGAAACAAAGTAACCCCTTTTTATAGCAATGTTTCAAGGACTAATTTTTCTAAATTCTTAAAATTTTTCTAATTTC
The DNA here is from genome assembly GCF_009834535.1 of Camelus ferus. Taxonomy (NCBI): domain Eukaryota; kingdom Metazoa; phylum Chordata; class Mammalia; order Artiodactyla; family Camelidae; genus Camelus; species Camelus ferus. Next base: position 65,254,428 of record NC_045702.1, read on the forward strand.
TTAAAAATTAATTTTTGAGGTTCTTCTTCATTAGAGATGAATGATACAAATTCTCTTAATTTGCCATATTTTAAAATCATGTTCTTTTCTTTGCTTTTTAACTTTTTACCATCCACCTTAAAATACTGAAGCAAAAATTAGCAACTTTGTTACTCTCAGCCAACTTTATGAATAGTTTTTAAAACAAACGAAAAAAGAACAACTTCTTTGTTCTTCCTTGCCAGATTATGACTGATGTCTAGCAGTGTGATGTCATCATATGCAACAACTGCAACAATTCTCCACCATTGCTGGTCTGTATTTTAGCTGTGATTTGCCCAATCTAAATAACAGAAACATGTTTTTGTTTGCAGAGTTGCTGTAGATACAAAGTCGACCAGTTGTATTAAGGTCTTTATTAATGGAGATACTTTCATTTCCATGTCAGTAACTAAAAATTTTCAGAAAAAAATGAAAGGAAAACACTTTAAGCCTATATTAAATGAGTTTTAGATACCAGTCACATCCTATTACAATAAACATGAAAAGCAAACATTGTCTGCGTTTTTACAAGGCCTACTTATTTAAAGCAATATCTGATCCGATGACATCATTCCATGGAAGGGGATGTGAATGGTAAAGGGCATGGATTTAAGCCTATAACCAATTTGACATTTCCACATAATTCCAGAGCCAGGGCTGTGCCACAGATGATTGACATAGTGAGAAATCCTCTCTTCCATTACCTTTATCAACACACCCCCAGTTGACCCCCTTATCTCCATATCCACTGCCCCACCTTAGCCCAAACCATCATCACCTCTTGCCTGAGCCATTTCAACAGTCTCTTAGCTAATCTCCCAGCTTCCAACATTGCCTCAGTATACAATTTATTCTCGACATAAAACACCAGAGTGATCTTTTCAAAATACAGATCATATCTTAATATTTCCCTATTAAACCATCTAATGGTTTCATATCACACACAGAATCAAATCCAATCTAGGCGCTGTTAAAAAAAAAAAAAAGTCGTGCTTATTCCAGCCCCTGACCATCTTCCTCTACTGCCTTCCCCTCATCCTTGGCCCTCATGATGTTTCTCAAACATACTCAGCTTAACTCCACTGGAGAGCCTCTGTTCTAGCTGTTCTAACGGAACTGTTCTTATCTGAGCCTCACAAAGGAAACACCTTCTTGGTCACATTTAAAGGTTGTCTGTCCACAGAGACCTTTCCCGTCCACCCAAGCTAATGGAGCTATCTGGGATCTCTCTACCAAAGAAAGTTTTTTTTAAAGTAAATGAATAGATCTTATTTTTTAGAGAAGCTGTAGATTTAGTGAAAAAATTGAGCAGAAAATGTAGAGTTCCCATATATTCCTTCCCTCCTCTCCCTCCCACACAAAGTTTTCCCTATTATTGAGGAGTTGCTTTTGTGTCGTACATTCATTAAAATTGATGAGTCAATATTGATGCAATATTATTAACTAAAGTCCATACTTTATATTAGGGTTAACTATGTTGTATATTCTATGGGTTTTGACAAATGTATGACATGTATCCACCATTACAGTACCATACAGAATTGTGTCACTGACCTAAAAATCACCTGTGCTCCACCTATTCATCCCTCCTTCTGTCCCTCCAAATCCCTGGCAACCAATGATCTTTTTACTGTTTTTTTTTTTTTTGACCTTCTAAGAATGTCATATAGTTGGAATTACACAGTATACAGCTTTTCAGATTGGTTCTTTTCATTTAGCAATCTGCATTTTAAATTTCCTCCATGTCTCCCAGTGGCTTGATATATCATTCATTTTACTGCTGGAATAATGGAATATTTTAACAGTATTTCATTATGTTATGGGTTGAATTGTGCCCCTACACCCCCCAAAATATTAAGTCCTAATTCTTTGTGAATGGGACCTTATTTGGAAATAGGGCCTTTGCCGATGATCAAGTTAAGATGAGGTCAACTCTAATCCAGTATGACTGTGTTCTTACAAAAGGGGATATTTAGACACAGAAACAGAGGAACAGGGAAAATGCCATGTAAAGACTGAAATCATGCTACTAAAAGCCAACAAAGAATTGCAGTGCATAGCTAGGAGAGAGACATGGAATAGATTGTCTCTCACAGCCCTCAGAAGAAACCAATTCTGCCAACACACTGATATCAGACTTCTCCAGAACTGTGCTAACAACTTCTGTTGCTGAAGCAGCCCAATCTGTGCTACTTTGTTGCAGCAGATGTAGGAAACTAATACACATGTGTGGATGTACCACAGTGTGCCGATCCATTCACTTGTTAAAGGACATCACGGTTGCTTCCAAGAATTGGCCATTATGAAAAGGTGCTGTAAATATCCATGAGCAGGTTTTTGTGTGGACATCAGTCTTCAACTCATTTGGATAAGTATCTGGATCTGTGTTTAGTTTTATAAGAAACTACCACACTGTCTTTCAGAGTGGCTGTACCATCTAGCACTCCCACCAACAAGGAATGATAGTTTCTATTGTTTCACATCCTCACCAGCATATGGTGGTGTCAGTGTTTTGAACTGTAGCCATTCTGATAGATGTATTGCAGTATTTCATTGTTGTTTTAATTTGCAATTCCCTGATGAAAAATGCTGTTAAAAATCTTTCCATATGTTTATCTGTCATCTGTATTTCTTCTTTGGTGAGGTGTCTGTTCACATCAATTGTCCATTTTTTTAACTGGGTTACTTATTTTCTTCTTAAGTTTTAAGAATTCTTTGTATATTTTGGATATGATTCCTTCATCAAATATGTGTTTTGCAAATATTTTCTCCCAATATGCGGCCTGTCTTTTTATTTCTTAACAATGTCTTTTACAGAGCAGAATTTTTAAAATTTTAATATACTCCAATTTATTATTTTTTCTTTCATGACTTGTGCTTCCAGTTCTGTACCTAAAAAGTCACCATTAATTTAAGGTTGCCTAGATTTTCTTTTATGGTAACTTCTAGGAATTTTATGGTTTTACACTTTACATTTAGGTCCATGATCCATCTTGAGTTAATTTTCATGAAAGGTGTAAGGTCTGTTTCTAGATTCATTTTGTTGAGGGTTGATGTCCATTTGTTCCAGGATCATCTGTTGAAAAGGCTATTCTTTTTCCACTGAATTAGTCTTGCTCCTTGTCAAAGATCAGTTGACTGAACTTGTAGGGGTCTATTTCTGGGCTTTCTATTCTGTTCTATTAACCCAGGTTCTCTTTACTCACCTCGGTCACAGGTGGAAAGCAGATTCACAAGAGCCTTAAGAATAGAGTATGGTTATCATTTCCCCAGAAAAGGGGCTGGGCCTGATATGAAGATGGGTTTATATGATGAACTCAGATACCTTGTGCTTTTCCAGAAAATGTTCATCATTCTCACTCTCCACTTGAAAGCTCGATGAAGTAGGTAAAGGCCTCCACCTTCAGTCTGAGCCCTCCTGGCTGTGGGCTCCACTCAACACAGGTAACACAGACCACCCCCAGTGGCAAGACAGAGATAGCAGCCTAGAAATCTGGGACCCTACTGTACCAACAATGCTGACCTGGACCTCTACAGAGCCAGAGAGGGAAGTGGGCATGAGTTTGTTAATTTATCAGATAGGTTATGATTCTTTCATTGAAATGAATTTTTATGACAGTATGACTAAGTACAAACTTCCAGAGGTGAAGTCCCATTTATGGTTAAGGCATTCCAAGAAACAAAGACAGCCAGAAAGAAAAAAAAAAAAATACAGGGAAAGAAGAGAGGAAGGAAGGTGAGGAAGGAGGGAGGGTGAGAAAGCATTCTTTTTCTGCAGCATCTTTAAAGCCCGTAAGAGAGTGATATTATTCCTCCTGCCTGAAATGAACCAAACAGAGTTTAAAAGTGGGTTGAGAGTGACTAAAGGGCCCTGTCTCCCTTAAAGTAGCAAGTATAATATTTTGAATACTACCTCCTAGAAGATCAGATAACAAAGACACGGATGATGAATTAGTCAAAGTCAAGAAAACAATTTAGGATGAGGTTCCTTCAGACTTAGATCCAGTAACTAATTTTGCAAAAAGACATCAGTAAGGCAGACAGCTAAATTTACACTATGAAATATGAGGCTAAAGGGCAAATGACATGAAATCAAACTGACTTCATGGATTTAGTTAAGAAGTATTTTCCAAGATATGTCTTCAAGTTAAAAAAAAATTTCAATGCAGTGATTTGGATTAATTAAAACTACATCATAGGGAAACGATTCATACTGACTGATGCTGCCCTGAGAAAGACACAGCCTCCCCACAATAATTCAGAGATACACAACCAATCAAATACAACCTATCCACACACATCTCCAACTGTAGAGCCCCCAATCCCATTCCACACACCTCCCTCTCTTCAAGGAGGAGTCCCTGCAGCCCAGGAGGTAGTGGAAAACTTCCGATGACAGAATCATAAAGAAAGGGAAACAAGAGTCCCTGCTGCTTACCTCACATTTTCATGTTCTCATTCCACGGTTTCCAAAGCTATGGTGCCAGTTTGGCCACACTGTGGAGAAAGAAGAGAGCCTTGCTACCAACAAATGCCAAGAGATACGGCCACTATTATGTCTACCGGCACTCTGAATCCATAGTGTCTGGAAGGATGGATGGATGGCAGTGCAAGTCATTGTAGCTGAGACCCTCTTCTGCTTTTCCTGGAACACTGCCCTGTCACATGAAGGGCAGGAACTATTCAATTAAACACAAAGAGCCTTTTCCAAATTTTGGTGTTCCTGATTTCCCAGTGCCACACTTCAAAAATACAACCTTCTTGTACACATTCTTCAAATTCAAAATGAGTATTAGTATACTCAAAATGTTATAAAATCTGTTCTCATCAATTTAGAGATGGTACAAGTCATAGAGGTTCTTAAGACCAGCAGACAGAAAATTTCCTTTTTAACTTTCTCAATCCCTCTCTGCATATTGGTGGGAGGTGGAAAGAAACAATACCAAAATCTCATTATCAGCATAAACTGAAGGAAGGATGGAAAGAGGGAATATTTATAGTGTGTCATCCACAAGCCAGGCACATTATATTCATTATGCTATTTCACCTCTGCAACAATTGCTTTAATGTAGGTAATACAACTGAAGCTCAGAGAATTTAAAGACTGTATCTAAGGTCACAGAGCTAAGTGGCAGAGCTAGAATTCATGCGCATTTGACTCAAAGCCTAGACTCTTTACACCATGTTGCCTCTTATCCTGTATCATTTAGCCTCCTTGGAAAACACTACTAAGAATATTTGGGGATAATGTGAGAAATGTAAGTTGGAATAATATTAGATAATATTATTGTATCAAGTTAAAATATCTTGGGTGGCACCAAAGTTATGCAGGAGAATTTTTTTAGGAGATATATGCTAATTATTGAGGTGTGAAATGTCAAAACGTCTGTAACTTATTTTCAAATGATATAGAAGAAAAATGTACGTATGTGTGTATATGAATATATATAGAGAGAGACAAAGCAAAGTGTAAAAGATTAATAATCACTGAATCTAGGTGAAGTGATAAGGAAACTTACTGGCTTTTTTTCCTGTTGGTGGGGAAAATATGTGGTTGTATAATATAGCTTGCAGTTTGCAACAGCATTCACATATTTCCTACAAGGTAGAAAATTGCAAGTGTTGTAGTCCAAAATCAAAAGTCACATGACCAGCAGGAAAACCATGCTGGTCTCACCCTTGCTAATTTCTTTTTTTGAACTTTCAGGGCACAAGATTATGGAAGAAAGAATAACTCATGCATTTTTGCAGAGGACTGAAAGTTTTGGGATTAAAGGTAACTGGTAATTTAATACAAAGGAGTCTTGATACAGTATTTGGTTACAGGCAGGAGAGGTACCTAATTTGCAGGGCCCAGGGCAAAATGAAAAGCAGGGACCTTTTGCTCAAACATTATTAAGAATTTCAGAAAAGCAATACCAAAGCATTAAAACAGTGTGGGTCCCTTCACACTGTGGCCCCTGTGTGACCACACAAGTCACATTCCCATGAAGCCTGCTTCTATTACAAGTAAAAATGCTGAATGTGTCACAGTTTCCCTCCCAAAATTATAAAAAATCCAGTTACTCAGCCAGAATAAAGACTGTATTGAACCACTACATCTTTCTCAAGAATCATGGTTGAAATAAATGAGCTCTACAATGCATTTATTCCATATAAAGCTTCCTTAATTTTATTAATATTATTTTACATTAAAAGTATCTATTAGATTGTATTTCAAATAAAAATGTATGTATTAGTCATTCACATCACATGACCCAGGGATCTTATAACTGATATTATACGGAAGGAATATAAAAATACTTACACCATTAGCCCCATGAAAGGTCCCATATGAGTTGTAAAATGGATCTGATCTTCTCCAAGGTGTCCCTGCTTTCAAAGGAAAGGAAACTGAGAATGTAATCTAGCAATAGAACAATAACATACCAGAAAATTTGAGTTTTTATTATGTTTATTTTCACATTTTCAAGTATTTATAGATGAATTGGTTTGTAATGTTTCCATTTGTGCTGTCCAATTGTGCTGAACTGGTTATTTACCTTGTGACCTGTGCAGTTTCTAGAAAGAAGTGGAACTTTGAGCCTTTGTCCTAGAAAACTCATGCCTGGGGTAGACAAATCAAACTAACTAACAAACAGTGGCTAGTAAGTTTCTCTCATTAACATTTCACATAGTTGTTTTATGTCACAAAATTTCAATGAATCAGGGTTTTTATTGTTGCTGTTGAAATCCTTATCCTATAAAATGTTCTTTTATTAGGATAATTTTTCATCTCCTTCTACCTGTTAGACTATTTCTTTAGTTATGATTAATCACACTTCATGCAAATCAACTGCACAGGCAAACTGCCAACACAAAAGTCTTAATGAAAATTTAAATCTTTATTTTTTTCATAAAATGTTTTCATTGTGAATTAGACCATATTGGGTATAAGGCATAATATCTAATTAACTTCCAGATATAAATATAGTTCCATTACCCCTGCAAAAAAACTTGATTTCCTGACTTCTTACAATATTGAACAATTCATTTTCCCTTGAATCCTTGAACTTTTTAAGACATTGTATTTAATCTCCTTGTAGGTTTCTAGAGTTCCAAACTGAAGGAAATGCAGAATGTGAAAACTATGCAGTTATCAGGAACAATGGGCATGCATCTGGTCATATATCAAGTAACGCAAAATCCCTGCATCATACGTGTACATTTGAATTTTATTTTTAAATGTTTTTGGCTTTTTTGTCTATTTCCTTGTATTTTGGAGGGAGGTAATTAGGTTTATTTATTTATTGTTAACGGAGGTACTGGGGATTGAACCCAAGACCTCATGCTTGCCAAACTACCACTGAGCTATACCCCCTGAATTTTAATATGAAAGAAAGCCTTTCACATACTACTATTTATTTTGATCTTATTTTAAGCAAAAAATAATACATTTTTCTTAGTTCTCATTAAAAAGATGCCTATTTTTCAAAAAACAAAAATGAGCTAATGGATATAGAGAATAGACTGGTGGTTGCCTGAGGTCTGGATGAGGGATGGGCAGAATGGGTGAAGGAAGTCAAAAGGTACAAATGACCAGTTATAGATTAATAAATCATAGGGATGTAATGTACAGCATAGTGACTATAGTTTATGATATTGTATTGCATATTTGAAAGTATCTAGGAGAGTGAATCATGAAAGTTCTCCTCCCAAGAAAAAACATTTTTAACTGTGTATGGTGATAGATGTTAACTAGACTTATGGTTGTGATTGTTTTACAATATATACCAATATTGCATCATTATTTGTACACCTGAAACTAATATAATGTTATGTCAATTATACCTCAATAAACCTGTTTTTAGACAAAACACTCCTTGAACATTGTATAATTCCTCTATAATGGAAACAGTGACCCATTAATTATCAGTTTTTAAAAGATACCTTTACATAAGTTGCTCTGTGGAGTTGGTATGATGCCCATTGAAATAGTTCCCAATTGTTTTCACGCTATTTAACAGAACTTTTTAAAAATGCAAAAAATTATTAAGAGAGATTCTCAAAATACTTCTAGGAGAGGCAGGGCTGCCAACTTAATCAGATATCAAGTCACATTTTGAAACACCAATAATCAGAACAGTATGCTACTAGGACCAAAATAAGTATGAAGAGAATAGAACGCAGTAAACATGTGGGAGAGAATCTTTATAACAAAAAAAAATTTGACATAGGCAACATATGGAAGTAAGAGAGAAAGGAATGTTAATTAGTAAATAGGTGACAATAGCTAACTAGCAATTTGTAGATAAATTAATTCGATTCACAGGTCATACACCCTACATCAATCTAAATTCCTGATGATTGTTGAATTAAGTAAAGACAAATCACAGAAAATTTAATTAAATACAGATCAGTAGAAGGAGGATCCAGCTATAATATACAGTTTATTCAAATCAAGACTCTAAAAAGTAAGTGGACAAAGAGAATAAATAATTTACATTAAAAGAATTTAAATCCATTTAAAAACCCATATAAACTTTAATTTTGATACATAACAAATGCAATTAAATTAACTTGAGGTAATACTTTTCTTCTTTATATTGAAAAAAATTACTACTAGTATTAAAATGCAATGATAATGACTTTGGGGACGAAACTGGCTTAGTCTGATGAGACTGTCTTTACATATCCCTTATCAAAGACAACTACAACCCATATGAAAAGTTGTAGATTTATTCCTACCATTTTCTGAATCCCCACATTTCTGAGAAATGTATACAAGGAAATAATTTACCTTTGGAAATCTATATGTAGAAAATAGTTCATCACAGCAACATAACAAAAAATAGAAACATATGAAAGGTTTAATGATGAAAGAATGCTAGAATTAATAATTCTGCATCAGCTGCATCCTTAACAATCTCCCTTGAGACTTTTAAGGAAGATTGGCAACACAATTATAATGATCACATTCAAGAATAAATGCAGGAGAATCTCTAGAAAGTGTTGGCAGGCCTTTTCTAGGAAATATTAAAATTGACTGTAAACATCTGAGTATAATCTTGGTTGAAAAGCAGCAGGGATTGTCTCACTGATAAGACTTTGAGAAATGCAATTTAACAGTACATATCAAAATTTCTGAAAACAAGTATATTACTTAGCATAGAAAAGCACTTTTTAAAAGATCCTAAAATATGTAATGGCTCAAAAACAATAGAAATTTATTTTTCAATCAACTAACTCCCGAGACAGTTACCCTCGTCCAGTGGAAGGGTAGTTCTCTCCACATGGTGGCCAAGGGGCATAGGTTTCTTTTGTCCTTCAGACCTCTTCCTCTGCTGCTTTGGGGCAGCCTACGGGAAAGAGGACCTGGAAGAAGTAGACCTGCTTGCTAATAACCTTAGCCCACAGGTGGCACGAAAGACTCACACTCTTCTATTCCACTGGCTAGAACTCAGTCACGTGGCCACACCCAACTGCAAGTAAGGCCAGAAAATGAAAGAACAGAAACTCTGATAGACAACTAGCAGTCTCTGCCATACATACATGTTCTATGATCCAGCAAATTCATTTATAAGAATTAATCCAAAAGAAATAATTATATACATGTAAAAAGATAAAATAAATATGTTTAATAAAGTATGTTCATTGTGTTCATTTAAATAGTGAATCTCATGTGGTAATAAATATAGTGCATCAAAACAGTGATGTACCATATATACATAAATGTTAAATATAGAATAATGATACTATAATAAACCAACTTAAAATAAAAGTAACTTAGCATTAACTGGAGAAATGAAAAAAATCAACTAGGGAACAATACAGTATGATTCATGTTTTGTTATAATCAAAAGTATAAATAAAAGTAGATGTAGTTATAGGTATAGATTCATATACTTGTTAAAGGCATAGATTCATATTTTCTCATTCATAACTACATGAGAAAAATAAGGAAGTATGTGTCCCACCCAAAACTGGTTATTTTTTTTGTGTGTGCTAGAATTTCAGGAGATTAATTTCTTTTTGTTTATGTGTATTTCCTATAATGATTAAACATTTCCTAAATAAAATGAAAAATAAAAAATAGTAAATTAAACAATGTTAAACTATTGAAAAGATTTATTACATAAGATTAAGCACAGTATATAGCTGTAAGTACATCATGATCACAAATACATATTTTTACAAATACATGTATACACACAGACACAAATTACATAGGCATTTGTATGAATATATACAAATTTCTATTTAAGGTTTTGAACTGTAATTAATTTTCCCATATTTTAAAATGGCATGTTATTTTTAAAGGGTTTTATTTTTATTTTAATTTTTGTTTTACTTTTTGAGCTGAGATCTTTTAATAAGAAAACAAAGATCACTTAAACTCTAACAGTAATTCACTCTAAAAGTCCTAGAAGGACTATAGAATTATTCTGAGGGACAGAACTACTTTTCCTTTAAATTATATAGGAAAATTTTGTCCCTTTTGTTGTGAAAGTTGAAAAAAAGTCTGCTTAGATAAACTGCATAATGGGTTGAATGACGGCCCCCACAAAAGATATGCCCATGCCCTAATTCCCAGAACCCCTGAAGGCTACCTGACGTGGAAAAACTGGCCTTGCAGATGTAATTAAGTTAAGGATCTTGAGATGAGACCATTCTGGATTACCCCAGTGGGCCCTAAATCCAGTGACAAGTATCCTTATAAGAGACAGAAAAGAGGTCATGTGAAGGAGGAGGCGGAGACTAGTGATGTAGCAAAAAAAAAAAGGAACACCAAGGAATGCCTGGAACCACCAGAAGCTTGGAAGAGGCAAGGAAAGGAATCCCTTCTAGAGCCCTGGAGGGAGCTTGGCCTTGCTGACACCTTGATTTCAGACTTCTTGGCCTCAAGAACTGTGAGAGAATCAATTTCTGCTGTTTTAAACCACAGTTTGTGGTAAATTGGTACAGCAGCCATGGGAAAGGAATTCAGAGTGGTTACACAAAATGAAATAGATCACTCTGCATAATAAGGTAGCAAGGATATAGACCAATTTGACCACAGAACATGGTTGGGGGTCTCTGAATGGGGAGAAGTGGGGAACGTGGGAAACAGTATCTTGGGAGAAAATAATCTGGCACAATTAGCAAGCAGGACTGAGGCAGGATGACCAACAAGCTGTTAAAACTAAGTAACCTAGCTTTACTTTCTTTAAAAATTGAAGTACAGTCAGTTTACAACATTGTGTCAATTTCTGGTGCACAGCATAATGTTTCAGTCATACATGTATTTACATATATTTGTTCTCATATTTTCATTATAGTTATTACAAGACATTGAATATAGTTCCCTGCGCTATACAGAATAAACTTGTTGTTTATGTACTTCATACATATTAGTTAGTATTTGCAAATTTCAAACTCCTAATTTATCCCTTCCTTCCCTTTTGTTATTATTCTGAGCTTAATCGCTCTCCTTTATCTCCCATTCTTCAGTAAAAGGTTTCTTTCTTAAAAGAATGGTGCTTTAGTGAGCGTGGTGATGTGCCTTTCATGTTTATGGAGAGGCAAGATGGGGATTAGCAAACAATACAGGAAAGGATAGAAACAGAGAAGGAATCCCGAGTTCAACAGCAGCATGGAAACCTAAATGAGCAGTGAGCAGCAAAACAAAAACCTGAAAATTTTCAGGGATTGGAGGAGGCAGGGGACCTTTGATATAGCACATGGGATGTGGCTCTAGTGAGCGCATTTGGATAGTAAAGGAAAAATGACTACAAAAACTGCTGGAGACCGAAGGATTACAGGATGGCCACACATAGACAATGGAGGTTATTACAGAGGAGAGGTCAATTTCAGCCTCAGTTAAATCCCAAGTTTCTTTTCAAATCAGCTAACGAAGGCTACATCTCTGACCTTTTGCTTTGTTATGATACAGATTTTTTTTCCCTACAATATACGGTAGGAACAGTCAAATTAAATAGAATCAACACCAATGTCTGACTACTCCACCTTAGGGTTGTGACTAAGAACAAACTATCAAAACATGGAGATGGTGAGGACTCAAACTGAGGAAAAAGAACAAAGTGGCAGTCTTTAAAACATCAAATGGAGGAGAAAGATGGAAAAGGAAAGAGGTACAAGTAGAAGGGAACAGTAAAGTAAGAGAAGCTTGTAGAAATTGGCAGAGAGATGAAAAGGTAAGACAATATAGGAGTGAAATAGTAACAGAAGTGTGGTAAAAATCAAACAGTGAGGTCAGGAAAAGTTGTAAGAGACAGGAAAAGAGTTCAGCAGGAAAAAGACACAGAAAAAGAGAAGCAAGCAAGCAAGCTTTGAATACAGAACACCGTATCACCATAATAAGGCAGTTCATATTAAACCTGAGTATTTTTGGAGACTATCTAAAATCATTCCAACTTTCTGGCTTTTAATGAGAGGTGTAGGCAATTTAAGTTTTAATTTAAGTAACGTTTTCCGAAAACCATAAAATTTTGGACTTACTACACTCTAGAAGTTAGGCACTTTGGAAATCCATTAATTCCCTTTTGACATTTAGATTTTGCCACAGAACCAGCTGTTTGCTAAATGACTCCATGACCTGAAAGAGCTCCTTTATTTCTAAAAGTGAATATTCACTCTTAGGGAACAACTTTCATATTAGAATATTCCAGGGCAGCATTGTGGAGAAAGGCTGGATGATGAAACAGCAGTTGACTGCTTCTATTTTGAACAAATTATTAGTCTTTTCTGGTTCCAACATCCATTTTGTTATTTATGTAAATGAATACAAACTCTGAAAAACAAACTATTCCATGTTATGAAATTTGAAAAATGTGACTCTGGAAACCTTAGAGTCATCCATTTTAGTTTTACAGGAAAGAAGTTCTTTCTAAAAGATGAGATGTGATGGCGATGAATATGTAATAATGTTTTCATACACTTGCCAATTTAATGTGTTTGCATAAATATTTAATACATCGATCTTTTCAAGAAGAACATGTTCTGCATCTCAATATGTCTTCTCTTTTTCATTAGACTGGCCTATTAATAAAGTCCCCAGAGAAGATTTTATTCTTTCATGGACATTTCCAAAACAGTGAGATCAAATCTCCTTATTTTGTGAGTGCATAAGAAAATGCAATTTTTCTGTAGACTCTATGCAAAATCATCATTGTATATATGATTTTTGAGAGAAAAATTTGCTTTAGTTGATTTGTAGTATAAAAAGTATGAAAAGCCTAATTTGAATCAAATATTTCGAATGTATCAAACTGTTGAAATTATTTTAAAGTTTAGTTCAAAGTAGGGGAGTTTTTGTTAAATGCCAACACCATAGTCTTGTCCAAATTTGAGGCTTGTGTACAAAACATATGAACTTTTTTCATGAAATTTAGTCTAGCACCACTCAAATTATCCTTTTAGAGGCCGTTCAGCTAAACACAATTCCTCATTAAACTGATCTATTTAAATCTTATTCAAATTCAATGATTTTTCCAATATGCCTTTTCAGGTTATATGTATAGTTGATTACTCCACAGATAGTTCATCTCAATAACACCCTGCAGCTGTTAGTTTATTTCTTTACATATACTGTATGAGGTTGTATTTTACACACATGTGCTTGCTGCTTTATAAAACCATCTATTTTATCACTGGATGTTGCTATTCTTGTCTCATTTTTTTGCATATGTCTTCTACTGGGTTATGTAATTTTGAAATGTGAAAATTTAATAAGCAGAGACCTCAATTAAATAGAGTTGGGAGACAGAAGGGGGAGCTCTCACACCCTGCCAGGGTAACAGCCCAACAGGAAGAAGAAAGTTCTTTCCTGGCAAGGGCTCAGCCAATGAAAAGCCATGGTTCTTTTGTTTAGTATAGCTCTCCCAACTTTCTTTTCCTCTCTACAAAAGTTTTCTCCTACCCTTGCCTTGTGGGGATTTGCACATAGCTCATCATACTTGTGGACCCCAAAGAGCAATTCTCTGTGGATCCTGGGTAAACCCATCTTTGCTGGAGAAATATCTGGCAGTCTGTTTGTTTCAAGTCAACAAAAACAACACTCAAAATGTTTGCAAAGCAAAACTATAGATCAGGTATCAACTACTGAGAATTTTTCCAGTCTTCTTAAGGTTAAGAGGCATCCCTCTCTCAGTGTTTAACTTTCCTGAAAGTCCTGAAGGGCAGCAGGACAGAGCTGACCCCTCCCAGGACTCTGCACAAGCAGGTGGGCACTGCATTCTCTGCAGGGACATCACAGGTTTGCAAGGGTGGAGCCCCTCTGAGAGGGGTAGACTAGTCCTGCTGTATCCTTCAACTGAGAAAGGAGGAGGAAAGTTGAAAAGCATTCAGGCTGCCATGTTCCTCAGAATCCCCGAGCAAAAGGTTTAGTTTAGTAGTAATAAAATTTGAAGACATAAGTAGGGGAGGCGGTGGGGATGGGAGAGAGAAGACAAACAAGAATACTGACATTCAAGTTGTAGGACATAAGCTCCTCTGAGGACAAAAATTTTGTCTAGTTTAATATTCCTCTGTGGTTAGAAAAGCACTCCATGCATGCTAAGTGCTCAGTAGTTAATGGTAAAATAAATAAATCAGAGGAAGTCAATGATTTTAAAAGGAAAAAAAGATCAGTTTTGTCATGTGCCATTTATAAGACTGAATAATGAAATGAATCTATAATGGGTAAAGTTGATCAGGACTGCACAGGCCTAACTCTAGGGCAGGTTTATTAAAACTCAAGGGATTTGGTCTTCTTTAAGGATATGCTACTAAATAACAATATTCTCTTTTTCTTTGTATTCTGGGAGGTTTGGTTTCCTAATACTCTATTCAACAAATACTTCAATGTGAAATCAGAAGAAAACACACAATTCAATTGATTCAAGTTCATAGAACACTTCCTACTGGCAAACATTCTGTTAAGAAAGATATGTACGATACTTTTGAACTCTTGAGGGCAGGGAGAGGGGTGGTCATAAAAAATAAAGAACTTTTAAGGGAGCACAATTTAAACTATATGTTAAAATATGACCTTGTGTAAATTACTTAGACTTCTTTCAGAGGATTCTGTGATTTAAATTAAATCATGTAGTTTTGAATAAACACAACAGTTCCATCTCTAGAACTTAATGAGCACTACACTATAGGGACAGGTAAGACATATTCGCCAAAACTGTGTAAGCAACCTGGTCACCATGAAATCTACATATATTCATGGAAAGGGGCATAAGTAAAATACGTTTAATTTTACCATTATATGTTATATTACTTCTAAAGAGTCTAGAGACATGGAAACCCCAAGCACTCAAACACAACTCTAGAAACAAGGACAACTTACTGAATGGAAAAGTCTCAATTAGTTAGTTGAATGGCTGGCAACTTTCCAGTCAATTGCTCATAAATCACACAAAAATGCTAAAATATGTAAACTAGGAATTGATATGAAATTTATTAAATATGAAAGAAATTGCTAGAGATGGAAACAGCCATTAATATTTAATTCAACAACTGAGTAAAGTGATTCAAACCCAATAGGAAATAACTGTTCTTGAATATTACTTACATCAGAGGTCCATAAACTTTTTCTGTAAATGGTCAGATGGTTATTAATTTAGGCTTTTCAGGTCTTTCAGTTGCTGTTGCAAATACTCAACTCTGTCGTTGTAGGGCTAAAGCAACCTACACATACATCAAAGAATGAGTATGTCTGTGCTTCAATAAAACTTTACTTACAAAGGCAAGCAACAGCCAGATTTGGCCCATGGGTCATTGTTTACCAAATCTCGTATTATGACATGTAAGACTCTTCAAAATACAGCAAAAACTTATACAGAGATTCCACATTTGAAACACATGGGGACAGTCCCAGATTTACTGCTTGTTCACGTTCTCCCTCCCTCCCCTCTCCCCTCCCCACTCTCTGATTTGCCCTTCCTCTCGTCTTCTGCAGTAGCCAATCAAGGGCGGGGGTCGAGGTGTGCAAGGGCAGTGACCTACCCCAGAGGAACGAGTACTCTTTGAGTTACACTGTTTAAACTGCTAGCTTATGGTAATAACAAAAGGCAGACCACTTTCAGCTGGTTTTATTACTGTGCTGAATTGTCTATCATTATTATTCCCCATATTGCCTGCACTCAAAGACAGACTGCTACCACCATGCCCACCCTCCAGTTTACCACTGCACTTCTGTATCTTAAATGGAAAATCGAATAGCTTTATGTTGGACTTTTTTCTTAATTAATAAATATTCCTTAACTCTTGTCTAGAGATTATAGGATGCATCATAACTTACTTAATAAATCCTATATTGATAAATATTAAAGCTATTTCCAGTGTTCCATGGCATGATGCTTCACTGAATTTACTTGAACACTCATTTTGCACACTTGTGGGAGAGTTTTGTGTGGATAAATTCCTAGAAATTGAGTTAATAACACTTTAAAATTTTAACATGTGTTGCCACAATGCTCTTCAAAAATGCTGTGTCAATTTTAACTCCAACAAAGAAGAAATATGATAGTATCTCTTCTCCATACTGTCTCTAAAAGAGAATAAGATCCATACTTTTAATTTTTGCCGATTTGTTAATTCAAATATATCTCATTTTATTTCAAACTGTATTTCTTTTCATAAATTACCAGCCATTTTTCATTATTTTCCTCTGAAAATTCTCTTCGGTGTGGAATGATGTATACTTCGGGTTCAGGTGGAGGGAATGTTTACAAAGTAAGTCTTACAAACACTTAAATAAAGATTAATATATTCAAGTAGCATCTGTTAAAACTGTACAGCTTGTTCAGTTGGATCTGTCTTGCTAAGATTGATTATTTAGCCTCTTTAGTTGAATGTGTTTGGATATTTCTGACTTGTTATACTTAAAAACTCTCGCAGGCTTATCAATAAATTATTTGTGCTTTTGTCAGTAAGAACTAGTTATAAATATTTCTGATTGGTGTTTAGTGCCAAAAATTTCACACTACTTTGAGTATGACATTTTCCAAACACATACCATATTTCTCCTCTTTTACTTCAGAATGAAAGTGGGGTGGACTTATCCATGATCGCCCATAATATTTAATAATAAAATTAAATATTTCTACTCTAACTTCATAGGTACATTGTTTGGTCTCTGGTATAAGAGGAAAACCTTATACAAGTGCATGACAACACTGAAGACATTTTGGACATTTGACTTTTATGAGGGAAGCCTTGAGGTTTTGTGTGTTTGTGAGTGTGCATGTTTTTACATTTCAAAGTACTATTAAACAAGATATGTGTGTTCAGCCTTTCTACTTAGCAGTGATACAGCCCTTACCCTTTCCTCTTTCCCTGTGACCCACCCTCTCAGCTTCTAGCCACTCAAAACAGAAGCTTTACTTCCCTATTGATTTCCCTCCAATTCCTATTAAAGAAATAGGGGTCTATTACTGTCCTAATTACTAGTCCTAAAAAGATAATACTCTACACTAGGGAAAAAAAAAATGTTCTCTGTCCCTGTTATACCAACTCAGGCAATATTCTTCTGCCAAACACTAGACTCTTCCTTCTCCTCTGTTAGAATGAGTGAACTGTTAAGGCTCTTATCTAAACTCAGGTGTTCCACTTACTTACAGGATGCCACCCCCTATGGTCTGCTCAAAGAAATAACCCCCCTGTGGTAGTTCCCTTTCTTCTTCTCTTGTATCATTATACACAATGCTGGCATGCCCTAGGGCTCTGTCCTTGTCCTTTTCTCATCTTGATCTACTTTCACTCCCTAAATGATCTTATACAAACTCCTAGGACTTCAGACACAAGTCAGATACTCTCAGTCTACTGGCAAATGCTCACTTGCATCTCAAAGCCAAACCTGACTCCCGAACTCTAAGATATTTAAATTGCTTACTTAACCTCTCCACTATGTAAATAACTAAGAGGAACTTTAACATATTTAAAAGCAAGCTCTTGATCTCCCCCATAGATTTCCTCTCATGGCTCCACATGTCAGTAAATGATAATTCCATTTTTTCCCATTGTTCAGTTCAAAACAGTGGGGGCACAATTGAGTTCTCTTTTTCTTATAACTATACACAACCGACAACAAATACTTCAATTCTTTCTTCCAAATATATCCACAATCAAATAAATTTGAGTAATCTAACTCTAATTACCTCCATGGCTACCACCTGGTCCAAGCCACCATTATCATCCACTTCAACTACATGCACTCTGTCCTTCCACCTTTGTCTCCATGCAGTCTGTTCTTCACACAGCCATGGCCATCCTTTTAAAACAAAAGTCATATCATATTCTGCCTCCACTTAAAAGCCTTCCATGACTTTCAAGCTTCATCAGAATTAAAGCCAAAGTCTGTGCTGTGGTTTACAAGGCCCTCACGATCTAGTTCAAAAAGATCTCTTTCTCTCTGACCTCATCTCTACCACCTGTCCTTGTTCACCTTTAGTCACACTGGCATAGTTTCTGTTTTCTAGAACACATCTGACCCTCACTCATCCCTGGAGCCTGCGTTCCCTTTGCCATGAATCTCCTTCCCACATAGATCAACACTTCAGGCTTCTTCACTTCAATTTTCTGTTAACTTGTCACAAAGGCCTGACATAAAATAGAATATTAATAAATACTTGGACATGCCTAATAGTAAAAACTTGATAAATCTATCATTAAGTAATACATAGAATTAGATATTCTATGTAATTAGAGAAATATAGTTTCAATGTACAATTGAAATCTTGTAAGTTTTAAAACAGGGTAAATATCTTCCATGCAACTATGAAAGATAAATACTAAGAGCTAACGCTTACTGAATACTGCTTTCCTGGACCCAGTGTTCCTTGTGCAAATTAAGTTCATCAAAATTGCCCTAGAGAGTAGGTAATATTATTCCCACTTTACAGATGAGATAATGAGGCAAAGAGAAGTTACATAACTTGCCCCCAATCAGACAGAATAGGAACTATGATTTCAATCTAAGTGATGGCTTCAGAGCTATGCCCTTGAGCACCTCACTCTCAACCATTAACCAAACTACTTCTGTAATTTCAGGTTTGTTCACAAAGTAAAATTCCTCAGGTTCACTTACAGTTAAAAAAAAAAAACTGCAGCATTCTGATGAGTGATGTTGACAATGGGGGAGGCTATGAATGTGTCGTTGCACGGTTTTTTGTTTTTTTTTTCTTAAATCTCTGTACCTTCCTGTCGATTTCATTGTAAGCCTAAAACTACTCTTAAAAAATAGTCTTTAAAAATTTTGGAAAACAAATTAAGAGGTCTAAATAAACTGTAAAATAAGATTACAAAAGTAAAGACAAATAGGTAGCATAATTCCAAGATGGTTCCAAGAGTTCTGCCCCTTCCTGTACACTACTGTAAAATCCCTTCTGTGAAGGGTAGGCAGACTGTGTGAATATGATGGGATAGTCACTCACTCCTGTGATTAGGTTATGTTACTTTGCACAGTTGACCTTAAGAAAGGGAGATTATCCTCAGTAGGCCTGAGCATACATAGGTGAGGATAGGTTAGGTGAGCGTCTTTCTGCAAAAGAGATTCAAACTCTGGAACACAAACCCGATGTGCAGGAAGCTCTCCATTGCTGGCTTTAAAGATAGAGTGGGTCATGTGTCATGGACTTGAGAACATGAGAGTGACTCCAAGGAACTGAACTCTGCCCATAACTTGAATCAGTTTGGAAGAGGAACCTGAGCTTCAGATGAAATCACAGCCAGTTGAGAACATAGTCTCTCCATGCCTGGATTTATGATCTACAGAACTGTGAAATCATAAGTTGGTATTATCTGAAGTAATCATGTTTGTAACTATTCTGTACTCAGCAATATAAAATGAATACAACAGGTATCTCAGTTATATCAATAAATACAATTCATTTAAATTAACTCAGCAAAAGAAACTGATTGGTCTGATTTGGTTTAAAGAAATATACCATGCCTAGAAGAAATAGATCTAAAACAAAATGCTGCAGAAATGTTCAAAATATATAAAAAAAATAAAAGTTTGCCCAAGTAAAAAAATGAAAAAAGCAGAAATGTCAACATTAACAGAGCAGATTGAAAAAAAAATTGCAGAGGCAACACAAATTGTTTATATTGACCAAAGGGTTATAATCTACCATATAGCTCTAAAAGCCACACATGTCTATGTGTCTGTTACATAAAATGCATAAAGTGAAACATGAGATGTACAAGAAGGATTTGACAAAAAGATGTTTGTGAGAGTTCAAAACGCATCTTTGCCAAGCTCAGATGGGGCTCACAGAGTTTCTGAGTTTAAAGGAGAATGGGGGCTGGTGGCAGCAAGAACAGATGAGAAACAGCATGGCTGGGGATAATGGCTGATAATTTTTGCCTGATTTCACTTCTGCCCTTAGTTCAAGGGCAACCTTGGTGTGAGAGCATGAAGGGACACACAAATTTCTTGCTCTTTTCCCCTTATTTGATAAAATATATTGAAAACTCGAGTGTTAACTATAAAAAGAATGTTACATTTCTTTGGCTTAAATTTATACTGTATCCTGGCTTACATACAGTTATGTCAGTGTTTGGATGAACATAAATGATAAAATATTGAATGAAAAATACATGCAGTGTGATTGCAATTAATCTGAAACTATCTTGCGATGTTTGGGTTATTGTGGACTTGAAGTACTTTTATTAAAATTTTTATTGAAATTAAATATCTCACCTGTTCACTGTTTTTTTTAACAGTAATTTTATTAATTTTTTTTAATTTGTATTTTATCTCTTTTGGTAGGGGGAGGAAATTAGGTTTACTTATTAATCTATTGTTAGAGGAGGTACTGGGGATTGAACTCAGGACCTCATGCATGCTAAGCATGCAGTCTACCACTTGAGCTATACCCTCCCCCTCTTTACTGTTTTTTAAACTAGACCATAACATCTAGAGCATAGCATGAAGCTGTGGTCTTCCTACTGGGTTGGGTATAAATACACCAGAGGATACATAAAGACTCCAAAATATTAAAGGTTCCAAAGACATGGATGCCTTTCTTGTCCTTAGTTTCTACCTGGGCTCCTTCAATACTGATCTGAGGAAGAACAGGTTTTGCTGATTCTTCATTCCCAACTCCCCTTTCATAACTCTTCCTCCTCCTTTTACACAAGAAATGATTCTCTCTCACCATCGAGAATCTTGCTATGAACAATGTCCCTAGCCAAGAAAACTATCCCATGCAACAAATGAAGGATTGGTTTGATTGAAATATTGGCATTGACATTAACCAAGTTAATGACTCAAATGACTGTTTAACAACGTGTTTTGCAAGTCAGTTGGATTTAAATTCTTTGCTTTCACCAAAATTGAAGGAATGCCCAGTCAAATCAGTAACTTATATTGTTAAAAATATTTTTGTGACTTTTGGCATATGTCTATAAAAACTTCAAAAAACTGAATAGTATTGATACTTCCACTCCCATCCATTTAATTATGTGAAGAAGATTCTCAGTAATTACATTCATAAAAGCAAAAACTAAAACCAACAGACCTCACTGAATTGCATGTTATGCTAATAATTCTTAATGTTTATCCATAGATAGAAGAATTGAAAAAGTTTCACCTTTCTCATTTAGAAATATATAACCAGTAAATTTTATTTTTCATATTTAATAATTATCAGCATTTTAATATATTCATAGTTCTGATCACACAAGAACTAATAAAAATTATATTGATTAACTATAAAGATATGTTTTAGTACTTAAAGCTTTACGATTATAGGAAATTTTAAAAAGTAATTATGACTTATATACACATTTTTGTTATAGAGAAGTATAATAAGATGATCATATAAGATGTCAAGCATACAAAACTGTTACCTCAAACAAAATTTTGTGAAGGTTGTAGACTAAAAGTCAGAGATCTAGAATAAAAAGGTATTATGTAAAACTCCAAAACATAAAAATAATGCTTGTGAACTCTCAAAAAATAAATGATTGTGAGCATCAAAGCACTGCGGCATTTAGGTTTAATTTGACACACTTTTAAGAGAGTGATCTGGAGATTAATTTTTATGTTACAAATTCGTAATACATCAAATTGTATTTTTGACTATTAAAAATTCCAATGAAAAATTTTAGCTATCAACTTAAACCTACATAAGGTGCACATTTCTCACAATTCACTCCAAGGGTAAATGAGCAAAGAAGTTCGAAGGCACTTCCATAGTATAAGGGCCTTTGAATTTTGGCATTCCTGGGATCTAATCATTTTTGTCCTACTTACTAACCAAGAGCCTATTTCATCAGCTATAAAGTGGGACTAACACCCCTATCAACGATGCTGGGAATAAATAAAATAACAAGTAAAATAACACTTGTAACTGATTACAGTTACTTGGTACCAGAACCTTCCTCATATTTTCTAGTACAGATAGCATGGTGCCTAACCAATGTACTGTTCAGTAAATGTGTTGATCTGATTTCAAATAATAAGCCTTAACCATAACAATATTCACGAAAAAGCTTCTTGGTGATGACAAAGAGAACTCTGGTCTCTGGCCAACATTTGAAGACATGAATATCATTAAAATAGACCACTTTTCTTTTTTAATTAGTTTATGTCCCACTTAGATGAATTCAATTATTATAAAGAGAATCTCTGAACTTTACATATAGGATCCATATATTATAAAACATGCTTGTCATCAAAAATAATAAAAAGTCATATTTTACAAGAAAACACCAGGCCTACCCTATAAAATGGTCCATGAAAACACTTATTTCCTGTAATTAGCTTATTCTATAATGGCTAGTGGAGCCTTGAACCCAGAATAGTTTTTTGGAGCCTACTGAGAAAGTCAAAATTACCATATCTTTGTATATGGCAAAGTAAGTTTGGCATTTGCCTGACAAATACAGTGTGTCAGCGATCTTTATACAGATACAAGTGAAGCAAGAGGCTGTAAATTTATCAGAAGCACGGAGAACATTTTAGATTAAGGGTCTTCATAGTTTCCTCAAAATTGTGAATGGTAGTGAGAGGCAGATTATGCTTCCCTGAACCTTATCCCTCAAGTTAGGAGGCAAATACAGAAATCAGTGATTATCAGAAATGAATTAATAGGAGTAAAGTCTGTAGCAAAAAGTACTAAGGCTATATAAATAAACAATGGCAGGCCTATTCAATAGGTGTTTTAGTCATAACAATCAAGTACAATTTATTAGCTTCTATAAATTAGAGCCATTTGCAAATTAATCAATTTAAAACATAACCTCTAGAAAATGGTTCATAAATAAGATTTCTGATTCATCACGATAGCTGAATGCCCTGGGTCTATTTTTGATTTTCATAGAGACAATTCTTAAATCTTTCTGGTTGAATGGACTCTTGGCAAATAAGAAGGACAGATTCACTAAGTAGAAGTGTGGCTTAAACACACAAAAGATAAAACCACTCCTATATAAACTCCTATTACTTCTTATACAAACATAACTTAAAAAATTTTTTTTCACCATCCTTTTAAATGATTTTTTTTTAATGCAGACAAATTGAATGGGGCTAGAATTGTGGGTTAACTATTTACAAACAGGTATATATTGATTTGATAAGCATATCTAATTTTGATTCAATCTTAGTAAGGAGATTTGAAAGCTAATTATGTCTAATTTTATTTAATCATCTTTATTCACATCTCTTTATTACACCTTGTCTTTAGGATTTTTACAGAAAATAACTGCTTATGCAAAGGTGTAAACTTTTTTGAAAGCAGTCATTTGAAATTAAGTACAGGCAATGAGTCAAGTAAACCATTCAGTACTAGCAAAAGGTTTATGCACAAGGATTTTACAGAATTCTTTTCTTTGAAAAGAAATTAAAAATATATGTTATATATTCAGCCTTGATTTTATGCACATTGTGTAGTCTAATTATTACAATCTAATTTATAAACAACACATGTTGTGGTTCTGACAGTGAAATTGTGATGAAACACAGAGTACAAATTTTAATTACATACAGTTCTAATACACTGAACACTGCAGCATTTCTGTCATCTTTGAAATGGTAACAGAATGAAAAAAAGTTTTTGAAATATGAGCATGAAGGTAATGAGATCAATAAATGTCAGCTAGAAAAAGTAATCACAACTCCTGAGACTCACTGACCTTTCTACAAATTCCAGAAATAATAGAGTAGCTTGGGATGAGGAATTCTTTAACAATGAGAAACCGATACAATTATAAGAAGAAAGGGAAGCAAAGATTGCCCTCTGACATCAAAAACATTGCCCATAAAGGTAATTTTGACATAATAATTTATCCCCTTGATTTTTTTCTAAGGTCACCACCAACATAGATCACAAATCTTTGGTCTTTACAGAGACAAAATTCCCACTGAAGCCTTCTGAATACTGAAATACCTGTTTCATAAACTTTTAGTAGTTGCTTCATGATATTTAGCATACTAATAGAGTTTAATCATACAGTTGGTTAATTTAAATGCCCAAAGTGAAGAATATTCTATTTTGGTAGGTGGAAAAAATCACTCTATCAGCATCTGAATGTAATTTGGAAAAATTCAGTTTTGGAAAGTGTTTGAAGGAGTCTTTGGAAAGATTTAATCATCATGAAATATTCAGCATTTGAATATAAAATGAAGTGATATTATAAAACTCTAAATTTTTATATTAAAATATTTTTAAAGTCCACAAAATTTTAGAAAACACTGCAAAATCAGGCTTCCATAATGGCTAAGTTTCTACAGGAACAGAAGAGACTAGAATGGAGTAAATTTTCAGTTGTTATAGCTTTTATCTTGAGGCCCAACTGAAGGTAGCACCACAAAAGTGGCTAAAATTTCAATAGAAAACCTACAGCTTTCTATACTAGAAGATGAGAGAATAATTCAAGGAAATCATGGATATTCAAAAGTAAAGGTGAAGTCAAAGAAATAAGAAAGCCAAAGATGTGAGTCCAAAATTCTGGTTGTATGGCCTGCTCATGTATTTGGCTGATCCATGATCTACACATGTACTGGGAAAACTCAATAAGTATAGCTAAAGATAAAATAACTGAACTGATATTTAATCTGCCAGCCAAGAGGAAGAGTTTGTAATTTCATTCCAACCAAATGAGTGACCTACTAAAACAAATCATCAACACACTTTTGAGAAATATAACAAAAGCCAGAGACTCCACAACACAAAATCCATGATGCACAGGACACAAAAATTACATGACTCATGAAGAATCAGAATGTGCAACCAAGATTCTAGAAAAAAAAAATCAACTGAGGCTCATCTTAAGAATAATCAGGTACTGAAATTATGAGAAGATTTATAACTGTTACAACTATGCTAGTAAAAATATGATCACAATGAGAAAAGAAAATCAAATCTTAGAGAAGAAATAAAAAGCTATAAAAGAGAACCAAATGGGAGAGGATTCTACAAAACAGTAAAGTAGGAAGCACCAGGAATCTGTCTCCCCAACTAGACAACAACTGCACTTGCAGAATACAAGTATAGAATAATTCTAATGGAATTATTTTGGAACTCTGGAGTCTATTGAAGGCTTATAACTTTCAAGGGAAAGCTTTAATAGTAAGTTGCAGTTAATTTAAGCTCTTAGTACAGTAGCAGCTACTCAAACCCACCCAAAGCCCAATGGCAGGTAGCAGTGTATGTGTTCCTTAAAAAGCGAGCACACAGCTTCTGGGAGCCACAGTAAGCACACACAAGGTATCCTAAACTAGACTGTCAACAGATTTCTGATCAGGAACTTTGGACCCCAGAAAGCAATGGCTGACATATTCAAAGTGCTAAAAGAAAAAAGAAAAAAAATTCAACTAAGAATACTATATCCTGTTAAACTATCCTTCAAGAGTGAGGGTAAAATTAAGACATTTCCAGATAAAAAAAAGATGAAGGAATCCATTACCACCAGACCTGCCCTTCAAGAAATGTCTGAGGAAGCCCTGCAGGGGGAAATAAAGGATATTAGACAGTAACTGAAGGCATATGAAAAACTAAAGATCTCAACAAAGGTAAAAAAAAATTGGCAATTATAAAAGTTACTATTACTGTAACTGATTTGTAACTTTACTTTTTGTTTTACACATGATTTAAGAGATTAATTTATATATGTGTATATATATATGTGTATTTTTTAAAAATTTTAATGGAGGCACTGGGGATTGAACCCAGGATCTTGTACATGCTAAGCATGTACTCTACCACTGAGCTATTTCCCTACCTCCTATATTTTTTAAATTAGTACAAAACTAGTACTATTGTAACTTCAGTTTGTAACTCCACTTGTTGTTTCCTATATAATTTAAGAGACAAATGCATTTAAAAGAATTATTAGCTTACGTTTTGGGTACACAATACATAGAGACACAATTTTGTGACATCAACAACTGAAAAGGGAGGGAATGGAACTGCAAAGGAGCAGAGTTTTTGTGTTTTACTGAAGTTAAGCTAGTATAAATTCAATTTAGGTTGTTACAACTTTAGGATGGTAATCTTCATTGTAGTCACTGAGAAAGTAGGTATAGAAAATATACAAAACAAAATAAGAAGTTAAATATTTCACTACCAAAATAATCAACTAAACACAAAAAAAGACAGTAATACAGAAATGACATTTGAAATAACCCAACACTTAACCTTTAGGACATTTCAAGGAGGAGGAAGGGGAGAAAGTAGGTGAGTAGGGGAGGAGGTGGAGAGAAAAAGGAGGAAGAGAAAGAACAACAACAATAACAACAACAACATAAAAACTAGGACATTCACACTTCCTGATTCCAAAGCTTAATACAAGGCTACAGTGATCAAAATAGTGTGGTACTGGCATAAAGACAGATGCATAGAACAATGGGTTAGAATAGAGAGACTAGAAATAAACTCTCATATATAAGTTCAAATGATTTTTTACAAGCATGCCAAGACCATTCAATGGGGAAAGGACAGTCTTTTCAATAAATGGTTCTGGGAAAAACTAGATATTCACATGCAAAAAATGAAATTTGACCCTTATCTAATAGCGCATATAAAACTTAAAATGAACCAAACTTAAACGTTAGCCCTAAAACTATAAAACTCTTAGAAGAAAACATAGGACAACAGCTTCATGACATTGGATTTGGAAATGATTTCTTGGATATGACACGAAAGGTAGAAGAAACAAAAGAAAAAAGCAAAAAACGAGATTTCATGAAAAGTTAACCATTATTTGCATCAATAGATACTATCAACAGAGTAAAAAGGTAATCCACAGAATGAGAGAAAATATTTGCACATTATGTATCACATAAGGGGTTACTATCCAGAATACATAGAGAATTCCTAAAACTCAACAATAAAAAAAACAACAGCCCAATTCAAAAACAGGCAAATGATTTGAATGCACATATCTCCAAAGGAGACATAGAAATGGCCAATAAACACACAAAAAGGCACATAACATTGCCAATAATAAGAGAAATGCAAATCCAAATTATAATGAGACACAAATGTACACCCATTAGGATGGCTACTATCAAAAAAAAAAAAATTAGCAAAGATATAGGGAAATTTTATCCCCTGTGCTCTGCTGGTGGAGTGTAAAATGGTACAGTTGCTATCAAAAACAGAATGGAACTTCTAAAAAAATTAAAAATAGAATAACTATATGACCCAGCAATTCCACTTCCAGGTGTATACTCAAAAGAACTGAAAGCACGGTCTTAAAGAGATATTTGTATACTCATGTCTATAAAAGCATTAGTCACAATATCTAAAACAGGGAAGCAATCCAAGTGTCCATCAACAGATGAATTGACAAGTAAAGTGTGGTATATACATGCAATGGAATATTATTCAGCCTTAAAAAGGAAGGTAATTCTGACATATACTACAACATGGATGAACCCTGAGAATATAATGCTAAGTGAAATAAACCAGTCACACAAAAAAAAATCAAGTATCACATAAGTCCATTTATATGAGGTACTTAAAGTAGTCAAAATCACACAGAAAATAAAATTCTGACTGCAAGGGAATGAGAAGTTATAGTTTAATGGGTATAGAGTTTCAATTTTACCAGATGAAGAATTCTGTAGATGAATGGTGGTGATGTAGAATATTATGAAAACATTTAACATCACTGAAGAGTAAACTTTAAAATGGTTAAGATGGTAAAGTTTCTATTATATGTATTTTACTACAATAAAATTATTTTTCTTTGAAGAACCAAATGAAAATTCTAGAACTGAAAAGAACAGTATCTGAGATTTTTTAAAAACTGGATTTAGTGAAAAGCAGAATGGAGATGACAGAAAAGTCACTGAACTTAGAATTATCAATATGATCTAATCATCTGATGTAAAGAATGGAAACAAAAAAGATTGGAAAATAAATGAATTGTAACTCAGAGAACTGTTGAACATAGGCAAAGGTCTAACATACATGTAACTGCAGTGCCAGAAGAAGAGATGATTTTTAAATTGAAAAAAAAAAAAAAACAAAAAAAAAAACTAAAACTTTTCCAAATTTGTTGAAAGATAAATTTACAGATACAAGAAGCTCAGTGAATCCCAAACAACATACATAGGAACAGAATCAAGCTCAAGCACATCACAGCCAAAGTTCTGAAAGAGAAAAATCTTGAAAGCATCCAGAGAAAAATGACAGAGAAACAATTTGAATGATGAATAACTTCATCAGAAATTACTGAAGCCAAAAATAGTGGAATGGTATCATTTAAGTACTGAAAGAAAAAAATCTCAACTCAGAATTCTATATCCAGTGAAAGTATTCTTCAAGAATAAAAGCAAAACAAAAAAATATTCTAAGGTAGAGTAAAACCAAGACAACTCACTGCCAGCAGAAATAAACTACTACAAGAAATATTAAAAGGATTCCTTCAGGTTCGAAGGGAAACCATACCATATGAAAACTCAGATCTTTGGGAAAAAATTAAAAACCTACAAAAAATTTAAGTGGAGGAGGCAAATATAAAAGGCTATATTTCCTTTTCACTTCATCAAAATCCATAGGATTGTTTAAAACAAGTATACACATATACAATATAAATGTAATATATAGCCACAGCATAGATGATAAGGGATGGAGGAAGAGATCTATATAGTTACAAGTTTACTACATTTAACTTAATTGATACCATATTATTTCTAAGTAAATGCAGATGGTAATCTCTAGAGAAACGAAAAAATATAATGCAAGAGGTATAGCAAAAAGTCAAGTTAAAACAATATGTAAAAATTATTTAAATAATCCACAAGAAGGCAAAGAAAGAACAGTGGAGCAAAAAAAAAAAAAAAAAGGAGGGGGCAAACAAATGAGCTTAGCATGTCAATTAAAAGGCAGATGTTATCAGAATGGATTTTTTTTAAAGCATAAGACTCAAGAATATGCTTTTATAAAAGATACCCTTTAATATAAATGCAAAGAAAGCCTGAAGGTAAACAGAAGGAAGAAACGTATCATATAAACAATAAGCCTAAGAAAGCTGGTGTGGCTATACTTACGGCTATACTTAATGTTAGGAACAATTCATCAGGAAGACATAACAATCATAAATATGTATGGGCCTAAGAACGGAGGTTCAAAATATATCAAACTAAAAGCCATAAAGGAAGTCTTAAATTTTGCAGAATGGTGTATCACTGAACTGGGAGCCAAAACACCTGAATTCAGCCATTTAACAGCTGACTGACAGTAGGTAGGTCATATTATCTCTTTGAGAAGTTGTTTATTCATCTCAGAGATAATAGTGCTATCACCAAACTTTGTTTTGAGGATTGGCAATAATGAAGGTAAATGACCTAAGACAGCTTCTAGTTACCCAAGTGGAACCTAAGAAATGCTTATTACATTTCTTGAATCAGAATTCTTTTCTATTCTCATCAATGCCTGAATCAAGGTAAGAAATGCCCAATTAATAAACAGTAAATAGCATGTTAAACAGTAACACTGCTGAAACACTTTTGCTAGGGCAGAGGGGTCAATGGTCTTTATTAGTATTATTACAGAGGCAGCATGGCCTTTTGCATCTATTTCTCAGTTGACATCTCAACACAAAAGAAACTTTTTCCCAAGAAAAGAATCTTTTTGGTCAGATCTGTCTATCAGAAGTTAATAAAAGAGCACACATTTAAGATAAGTGAAAGCTATAGAGCTTGACAGATAGAAGTCAGTCCTGCAAACCAGGGAGCCAGCATTTTGTACAACATATTAGCAGGAAGGAAAATCACTGGAGAATTTACCTAAGCTATGACGTTTAAAGTCAATTTTGAATACACCTAATGCAAAAAGATGAGAATGTTTTAGGAACTAATCACAAACAATGACTATCCCAGTATCAAAATACAGTACAAGAATGACACAGGACATATACAGGTGGGATGAGGAGGACAGATTAATACAATGAGAAGTATAAAAATAGAGTTTATGGTCTTGGCAATACCACATTTGAAAGCTAGGAGGAAGACTGGGTACTGATGTCAGAAAGCACTCTATAATATTTATACTTTATTGCATATGTTTTCAAACATATTAATAAATACTAAAGATTGCACAGTTTTATTCCTAAATACATGTTCATTCTCAAATACTATTTTTGTTCTGTTAAGAAGTTCCCAAGAAAGGGAATTGAACCCATTATTGATACATCTGGATATCTAGTTTGGTGACTGAGAACAGTTGGTAGAAGTCTGATATTTAGGGTGCTCAAGAATAGAACAGAGTATCTTTATAATGTTTCTTTCTGCGGGTGCTGCATACAGCAACTGCATTTTCTAAAAAGGATGTTGCTAACAAACGTAGTAGGTATATTTTTATTCCAGAGTCATGCTGATATTTCCTACTTGAGCAAAATGAGGAAAATTCAGCATTAATGACAAGACACTAAGGCTTAACATTATAAAGCAATCTCTACTTTTCTATGGAAAAGATAATTACCTGACACACATGCAACCTCTGAAGACCTTAGAAAAGAAACACATACATCAGCCTGTCATACTTTGATTTTTTGATAGGTCAAATATTACTTCCAATGTTTGGCAAAGTTCTAAGCATATTACTACCTGCTATGAAAATGTAAAATAGTATTAGTTTCAGTAATAACTCAGGCTTTACCTATGACTATGTAGAAAATCAAGCATATGACAAATTTTCATGATTCTGAGTTACTTATTCAATGGAAAAATTATAATTCTACCATATGTAATTTTACTATGTATTATTATTAATGATTTATGTCCTTGTGGTTAAAAAAATATATTCTTAAGTGAACAGTTATAAGCAAAAAAAGAATGCATTTCTGTTGCCATACTTATATTGTTTCTCCCATATGCCAGCAACCAAAATTGTCTTTGAAAATTGTCAATAGATTTCCATCTAAAATATACATAGGCCATTATGATTGTTTACATCAGATTTAGGTCCAAAACTACAAAAAAAAAAAAAAATCCCTTAGAGATACTAATGTAAGGAAAAGGGGCCGTAATGTGATGACACTCACTTGCCAAGTGATGGATTAAAGAGAATTATGCTAAATATGGTCATTGAAGAAATTTTATATTTCTGATTGAGCTTAAAAGCCTACGAAAGAATCACTTGATCCCATTAAGATGGGATCTAGAAATTTCATAGAAGTGGCACTAACAGACTACAGTGGCAAGCTGTAACTATCAATTGGATGGCTCTGTTTGATTATACATATCAGGCCACCTAACAGATAGAATTAGTACCATATTAATAAGGACTCCATAGGTTATGAGTGACATTCACTGAGCAAAGGGCTAGTTTATAGGTCACTCACTGAGCACTTTGGATAGACCTGCAGGAAGTATCATCAATAGGGGCACTTCTATATGTAGTAGCATGGCTTACTCATAGATAAAATGCTACAGAGTTTTATAAATGGCATTTAAAACATGGAGGAATGAGAGGAAGAAGGGTTAAATGACTTGTTCAATTTCAACCAGAAAGGCAGTTATGAAGCTGAAACCATAACCCACAAGAGAGAAAATTTATAGCTTTTGAATATCTGAAACATACCTGATCTGATATATAGTAGCTGTTTCATGCTGAGTTGCCATTTTGTTCTTATTGTGGAACCGAAAAAAAATAAAAAGACCACCAAATGCATTACAGACTTGGAATTTTCTTAAGAAAATGTGTATTTCAGCATAAACATGGCACTTTTCTCCCATGTTCCCACTGCTTTTGTTTTGAAAAAGCCATACATTTTTTTACCACAGATGAGCCCTTTAACTGAAAGAAAATACACACATTTTCCTTTGATACTTTATTTCAGTGGCATTAGGTATATAATTACTCAAAAGTATGTTGTTACTGCACATTCTCCTGTAAATGTTCTTGTAATATTTGCCTGAAAAAAATCTGTATATTTTCTATTTGAAAAATGAAAGCTCTTTTCAAAGAAAGGTATCTTTGAGAAGGTAACTAAATTGATGAACATTTAGCCAAACTCATCTAGGCAAAAAAGAAAAGGGGCCCAAATTAATAAAATCAGAAATGAGAAAGGAGAAGTTACAACTGACACCACAGAATTGCAAAGGATCATAAGAGATTATCATGAATAACTATATGCCAATAAAATGAATAGCATACAAGGAATGGACAAATTCATAGAGAGGTACAATTTTCCAAGACAGAATCAGTAAGAAATAGAAATATGAGCAGACCAATTACCAGTAATGAAATTAATTAATTAAAAAAAAAAACTTCCAATGAAAAAAGTCCAGAACTAGATAGCTTCACAGGTATAGTCTACTAAACATTTAAAGAAGAGTTAACACCTATCCTTTCAAATTATTCCAAAAAATTGCAGAGAAAGGAATGCTTCTGAACTCATTCTATGAGGTTCAGTATCATGCTGATACCAGAGCCAAAGATACCACACAAAAAAGAAAATTTCAGGCCAGTATCACCAATGAAGAAATATTCAGAAATCTTCAACAAATAATTAATGGACTGAATTCAACAACACATTAAAAGAATCATACACCATGATCTAGTAGAATTTATCCTAAGGATGTAAGACTTGTTCTATAGCCACAAAGCAATGTGATATACCACATTAACAAACTGAAGAAAAAAAGTCATGTGATCAGCCTAAAAGATGCAGAAAAAGCTTTTGACAAAAAAATCAACATCCTTTCATGATAAAAACTCTCAACAAAGTGGGTATAAGAAGGAACATACCTGAACATAATAAAGACCATATATGCAAGCCCACAGCTAACAGCATACTCAATGGTGAGAAGCATTTCCTCTAAGATCCAGAGTAAGACAAGGATGCCCACTCTTACCACTTTTATTCAACATATTATTGTAAGTCCTAGTCACAGCAATCAGACAAAAAAAAAAAAAAAAAGAAAATAATCCAAATTAGAAAGAAAGAAGTAAACCTGTCACTATTTGCAGATGACATGATTCTACACATAGAAAATTCTAAAGATGCCACCAAAA
This sequence comes from Camelus ferus, assembly GCF_009834535.1. Classification (NCBI taxonomy): domain Eukaryota; kingdom Metazoa; phylum Chordata; class Mammalia; order Artiodactyla; family Camelidae; genus Camelus; species Camelus ferus. Next base: position 65,287,892 of record NC_045702.1, read on the forward strand.
ATCAGTAAGAATTCATCAATAAATTTGGTAAAGATGCAAGATACAAAATTAACTGCACAAAAATCTGTCACAGTTCTACACACTAACAATAAACTACCAGAGAGAGAAATTAAGAAAACAATCCCACCTACTATTGCATCAAAAAGAATAAAATACTGAGGAATAAATCTAACTGAGGTAAAAGACCTGTACACAGAAAACTATGATACTGATGAAAGAAACTAAAGACAAAACTAACAGATTGAAAGATATACTGTGCTCATGGATTGGAACAATTAACATTATTAAAATGACCATACTACCCAATGCAATCTACAGATTCAGTGCAGTCCCTGTCAAAATATAATGGCATTTTTCACAAAACTAAAATTAACAATTAAAAAAATTGCATAGAAACAAGGAAGACCCAGAATATACAAAGCAATTTTGATAAAGGAAAACAAAGCTGGAGGTATCATGAGCCCTGATTTCAAGCTACATGACAAAGCTACAGTAAACAAAACAGTACACAAAATAAGCACAATAACAGATACATAGACCAATGGAACAAACAGAGAGCCCAGAAATGAATCCACACTTGTATGGGCAATTAAATTATGACAAGGCAAGAATATACAATGGGGAAAGAGCCTCTTCAATAAATGATGTTGGAGAAAAGGGACAGCTTTATGCAAAAGAATCAAACTGGACTACTATCTCATATCATATACAGAAATAAATTCAAATTGAATTAAAGACTTACATAAATGTAAGACTTGAAGTCATAAAACTTCTAGTAGAGAATATAAGCAGTACACTCTTTGAGATCAGTCTTAGCAATAATTTGGTGGGTATATCTCCTCAGGCAAGGGAAACAACAGCAAAAATAAACCAATAGGACTACATCAAACTAAAAAGCATTTACACAGTGAAAGAAGCTATCAACAAAACAAAAAGGACCCCTATTGAATTGGAGAAGATATTTGCAAATAATATAGCTAATAAGGGATTAATATCCAAGATATATATAGAACTCACACAATTCAACATCAATACACAGACAATCCAATTAAAAAATTGGCAGAGGACCTGAATAGACATTTTTTTTTCCAAAGAAGGCATACAGATGGCCAACAGGCACATGAAAAGATGCTCAATATCACTAATTATCAGGGAATTATGAATCAAAACCACAATGAGATATTTTCTCACACCTGTTAAAATGGAATAAAAATGAGCCTTTATTCCCTTTACTTTACATCCACCAACCATGTATATGGTACTATTCTTTGATCCACTAGTCACTAGAGCATCCCATTATAATACTTTCTCCTTAAATTAGGTCCTCAATGAAAATTGTCTGCAATTTTTTATTCCACTTGATACAGCAAATTACAATATTTTTATAAATGCAAAATGGAAATCCACTATTTTCAAAGAAAAAATCATTTTTGATAAAGTTGCACAACAGAAGCATGCATGATTTTTGTTTTTGCGACTACCCACGTAAAAATACACTTTAATTTACCAGTAACGATTTCTTATATATACATATTTATAATTAAAATTTCCAGGTTGATTACATAACCTAGGTTCTTGAAAAATTTGTCTTTGATGGGATCTCCAAAAATCATGCTTCACTCTTGAGAAATGATGAGCACTTACTGATACATGTATTATTTTACACATAGAAATGATGGAAATATGCTCAGCAATTTGCAAACCATTAGTAATGAAGTTTGACATATTAAGAAATCAAAATATGACAAATTGATGCATGTCATCATTTCTTGAGTCATGTAGCCAGTATTTATTTTATTGAAATTAGAAAGTCCTATTCATGACTGATCTATATAGTATACTATGTCTACTTTTCCTTTTTTGTACAAAATATTTTTATTGACCTAAGGTTCTATATATTTATCACTATTCATCCTTAAACAATGCCTCAGTTATGTAAATTTTCACTCACTATATCTAAACGCATCAGAAATCCTAACAATTCCATCTTCACAGAAATGTCTTTCCCAGACACCTATGACTTGCTCAATCTGATCAAGTTCCTCCAAAGTTATCTTCCTTATAATCTCCTCTGCCATCATCCTAGGGATTCCCTTCATGTCTCCCTTGTACTTGATCTCCCACTTCCTGGATCCCATATATTCCCTTTTTCTTGGTTTACTCCCTGTTTTGGGAAAAGTACATCCTTCAATGATTTCCTAGAAAAGAATGTATGAGAGGTGTTGGGTTTTTTTTTTAATATCTGTATGCTTGAAATGTCCTATTTTTACTCTTACACTTGATTGATAGTATAGGATTTTAGATTAGAAATAATCTTCACTGCAAATTTTCAAGACAGTCTTCTAGCCTATAGCACTGCTAAAAATCTAGTATTATTCTGATTCTTAATCTATTGAGAGAAGCATATATTCTTTTTCTCTGGAAACTTGTACAATCTCCTCATGGCTCAGGTGTTCTTACTTGGACAGATGAAAGAAGAATCATATGTGATATCAAGGGTATCACTAGCCCATGACTTTGCCATCTGTTGGCCCTCTCAAACTGTACATATACTTAAAGAGAGAAACCAAAGGAGTTAATTCATGTCTTAAATATTTCATAAACAAACAAACAAACAAACAAAAACAACTTATAAGCCAAAGATAGCAGTGATCTCAGAAGAAACACAACCTGGCAACGACTCTAATTAGTATTTGCCCCAATTCTCCTCACCATCAAAACCAGGGACTGTTCACTGGTTGAACTTCCACTATGTTGTTACTTTCAGAGTAGGAATTTAATTTCATTGGTTTATTTAACCCCAAAACTCAATCAGACGAATAGACGTTTATTTGTTTGGGGCTGAACAAATTGTGCTAAAGACATAAAGCTTAATAATACTGGAAGCAATATTTTATTTAAATAGTCAGATCACCATGACCAATAAAAAAGTACCTCAAAATCATTATCACAGTATGCTGACAATGACTTTCAGTGTCCCTTTCCCCAAAGAGAAATATTCAAAAAGACCTAAAAAAATACACAGAGGAATTATAAAGAAGGTCATCTAGATAAAGGTCCAGGATATTTGTTTACACTATCCTTTTCTCAATTCTATTTCCAAAATTATGGATTTTATCCATGTCTTCAGAAGCTACGTGAATCAGTCAATGCTCAGGGTAATGAACTAGAAGATAAACTAGACATGTCTTTGAGATTTAATATATTTTATATTTTATTTGTTTTATTGACAATATTCTTTTTAAAAAATTCAAAGTTTGAAGTATAGTTCAGAAAGCATAACCAATGTTATATTGACCACTTAGCAAAATTTAAATATATTAAACCATATTATCTTCTGTCTATATTATGATCATCATGATGATTTTGGGGGCAAAATAATGAACGCTGCTCTCTTTGTTGATTTCTGTAGAATTTTCTATCAACTTGATTTTTTCTTATGATTCACAGACATCTTTATGTTCATGGAGTAACATTAAAGGAACTGATTTGGGGAATTTTTCTAGTTATCCAAAGAAGAGCTTTTTATATTTAGTTGAACAAATACTTTATTGTTGACACTAGAGAAGTAATCTTCATTGATCCACCTCGTAATATTTAATTATCACTTGAATATTTCACAGTAAATATACTTATCAACATTTGGACAAATAATGAAAAACTGAAGCTCAGAAAGGCTAACTTGACCCACTTTCCAAAGTTATAAGTGGCAACATCAGAATTTCATACAAGTTTTCTTTTAACTCAAATTCTTATGCTTACCCAATTTTGATGAGTAGATTTAAATAGAATGTGATGATATCTGCTTGGATGCCACTAACAGAATATTCAAATGTTTAAGACATTTTTCCTTTAAGGGGGAAAAGAGCATAAGTTTCATAAAGATTGATTTTTAAAACTTTTACAACTATTACGAAAATATAGAGAAGTCATTAGTAATTATTAAATGGCCAGATACATCAATTTCATGAGAGAAAGCACTTCTGTTTCAACCTTTGCTTCTGAAACTGGTGAACCAAGTAGTTCAGCTAAGAACCTGACTAAAGTTCCAGGCTGACAACAAGCATTTATCTCCTGAGATCCTGATGAATTAGAAGTACTGAAGTAATCATCAGGAATATGGGTGTGGAATGTCACCAGTAGGTCAAGAAGTTTAACAAATCTCTGGAAGATGGAAAGCATATTGGAGCTTTTCTCTTGATAAAAACAGGAGAGAAAAAATGTACTATACAGGAACCACAGGGCCAGAATTGCCCAATCTATCCACTGAAATCCCAAAGGCAGCAGATGCAATGGAGGATACTGTGAGATATGTTGTCTACAAGCAGTGAAATTAACCAGAGATCTATGTACAGAACATCTGGGGCAGATACTCCCTCCTTTTTCTCTCCATCCCAACTCAGGACACAAGCATCTGGCATTTATCCTAGCCTTACTCCAATCCTAAATTACCCCTCTCTACAGAAATTACCAAGAAAGGTAGTATAAATATCAGCCCCCCAGAATAATCTTCTCCCCATTCTGATTCCCAGTTCCCCACCTGTTCATTCTGTCTGTTTGGAGTCAGCAGAGGAAGAGAAAGCATTGTGGGTTTTGTTGTTTTGTTTTTTTTAAGCACTGAAGGATTAGATTAAATAAAAGGCTTTAGGCGATTATAAAATCAATGGAAGTGATGAAGTATCAAGATCTACAGTTAGATTTTGGACATGACTCTCAAAACACTGCAGAACTGATCACAAAAACAGAACTCTGGAAACTGTGGAGTTCATGAACACACAGGTCAGAAAACAGGGATTAGGACAGAGCTGCTGCCTACACCCTGACAGGCTTCAGAAAGCTGAAGATAAGAAAATGAAACATTCCTAAAGAGGTACATTCTAATACCTTTATTGCCAGCAGAAAACGTCCAAAAAACAGCAGCAAGATGGTCTTTTTTTCTAACGTGCAGGACCTACTTCACTCTGAGAATCTTGGCTGCTGGGGTGTCTAGGGAATACATAGTCTCCAGCTTTCCAGTCCACTCAAAAATAAGGCTCACTAGAGGAGGTGGATCCCACGGTTGAAAGAAACTGGACCACATCCACCAAACTCACCCCCAAAGAAAAGTCTGGCACATGCATTGGGGCTCTATGCCTTATCTCATGGAGAGCTCTCAGTCAGAATACCAATCAGGACAGAGATCTGAAAGGAAAATACACCAATTTACACAATAGCAAAGAAACCCTAAACCCCCTACTCATCCCTCCATCTAATCACCATTAAAGACAACCAAAGATTATTTGGCATAAGAGGAGAACCAACATTGTGAAGTGAGTAATGACGAAAATAAGAAAATTAACATCACTCAGGAAGCAGAAGAGAAACCTCTGACATGATCAGAGAGGTTAAATAAAGCGAGGGTTCTGAATACAGTGTCACCTAGAGAATGTGAAAGCACTCAGAGATTTAGCTTAAAACTGCTCATTATTAAATGGCCTAAAATATCTTTAAGTGTAGAGAAGGAAATATGGACAGAAAATATGAATGAAAAGAAGCTAATGAAACACCCATCCAAGAGATACAGCCTCCAAATAGCAGGGCTTCCAGAATAAGAGAACATACTCAAGTACAGCCAACCTGGAGAGCATCCAGTGCCAACTGGAGCAGGAGGACAGAGAGCCGCCAAGAGGTGAGAATTCTGGGAAAAGGAGAACTCTACACACTAGGTAGTGAAATGTAAAACTCAAGAAGCTAAAAATATTTCTCCTAAGAGCGAACCAGGTATGGTAACTGTTCCTATAGAAAATAACTTGGATCCAAGCTCACTCTTTGATCATGGACATAACAGTATCAGTGCTATTCACTGATTCTTCACTTTTAAAGTGAACCTGAAGTCATCTAGTTTCAAATGTTGGTTCAAATGTACAAAATGTTTCATAGGCCAAATAAAACACATGTACAGGATGAGGGCAAGCAACAGGCTCCAGCTGGCAACCACGTAGAAGTCATCCACTGACACCCTCCAAGATGGTGATCTTAAGCCAAAGGTTGTCAAAAGTTGTATTGATATGAGCAGTTTGTAGCTTTTATCACCTTTGATAATAGCTGACAGTCAGGCAGGGGAGGAAAAGCATTCGATAACATGGTTGTCATTTCAGAAACAGAACAGAAATGTCAATACATGGAAAAACATAGAAGCAAAGCTACAGTTGATTGATGAATAGGGACCAAAAGGTAGGGAAAGGTGAAGGAAAGGGTAGGGAGATTGAAGTCCTCATCTCATGACTGGGAGCCAAGAGATGTGTTAGCAGCTGAGAGCATATACAAAAAAATAGAAATGTAAACACAGTATTAGAATTGCAGAGAGGATCAATGGAAGAACTTAAAATAATTAAACTAAATATTTGAGAGGAAGGGGAAAAAGTGAGCCAAATCTCCATCTTTCAGCATAGGAGTCAATAAATGTTTGTTAAATACCTTCTCTTTTCCAGGCACCATGCCAGGTGCTGAGGATACAGTAATGCACGTTGGAGGGGGAGGGGGAAACTAATCTTCTGGCAGATGTTTATCCTTCCAACACAAATGCATGCTTAAAAGTGGGGCATCGGCCCATTTCTGAAGAAACAGAGATAAAATTATGTAATCTAGAGCTTGGGAGTAACCAGTAGAAAATACTCAAACAGAAATCATGGAACAAATGGACTGTGGGTAGTGGCATGGCAGGGTTGGGGGAGAAGTGGGAGGCAGAGCGGTGTCTGTGGGAGGAGGAATGGAGGAGACTGCTCCTTTTCCTGAAATGCTTCATACTATCTACAAAGAGAGAGTACTAGCTGCTGGGAGTGGTGTTGACAGACTGCCTTCCACTGTTAACCCCTTCTGCAGCTGTCTCAGCTGCAGAAAACCATTTCTTCCAAAGTAATGCAGCTTCCCAGGGAGCCCAAATTTAATAATGGACTGATTCTTGGGTTTGGCCATCTCAACCCAACTTGGGACAGATAATGCTTAAGGACCATTCTAGCTCCTGAGGGTCAGCTGATATTGTCAATGAGCCTCCATCACAGCTTTACTTCCCCTCTGCTTTCTTCCATTCCCTTCCACAAGGCTTAATCCCAAGAGTGCTCAGTAATAAGCCATCTATACACTAAATTCTGTCCCAGAATCTGCTTGCCTGGAAATCCATCCTGTGACAACCATTGCATGCAGGTATTATAGATAAGTATAAGTTTAAATGTTAGAAAAATACCAGTGATGTTTTATTCAATGTATGCACAACAAATGAATAGTTAGTCAGTAAAAGAGAACATATGTGACAACAGAATTTACCTTCACTTTCATTAATATAGGTTTTTCTTCAATTTATTCCACTTTGATTTCCTCTTATTTTTGTATTTCTGTCAAAGAACTGCTTTCTACCAAATATCTACCCCCAAACGTGAAACTGAGTGTTTTGTATATACAGATAATATTACTAGTTGTTTATTGCTGTGTGTTTCCTTTATATTACACTTTAATCTTATCAATACTTAACCCTAACAAGTTATTATTACTTTATTTTTTATTTTTATTTATTATTATTATTACTTTTGGTAAAAAATCACATTTCAGTTATGAAATCTATTAACACATATATGTGTATGTAACCTTATCACCAAGTGATAGTAAGTTATTTTACCTATCATTAAAAAAATAATGTCTTTATTTAGAATGCTGATAGTATGTCAACAGAGATAACTGCTTGTTTTTATTATCTAGGTATCAATTTACTAGCTTTTATTTTCAGAAATGCTGTGATAATTTCTGTGTCCCTCTTCTTCAGAGCTCTTGCTTCATTTAAAGTGTATCTCTGCAAGGCAGGGTTCTAACTCCATTACTTCTATTATCTGATTCCTAAATATTTTCATATAAGGCAGGTGGCCAATGATATTTAATGAATGAATGAATGAATAGACTTGCTTCATTCAATATTTCATCCAGAAATCTTTATCCAATTATCAGCATATACCAACTTCTTGCGATTTTCCCCATCATATTCTAAGTTCCACGTATGTCAATCTCCTTGCTGTTCCTGGACACTTCAAGTCTCTGCTCCACAATCATTAAATTCATTAATACTTATTAAATACTTACTGCCAAGTGCTGAGGATACAATAATACATATGGGATGGCAGGACCAAAACTTGAAATCTCATTGTTGTTTACCCTCTCTCTTCTGTCTGGAATGCTTTATCATCTTGGTTTTCTGTTTAACCTCTACTCTTCCAACACAAAGCCATGGTTAAAAGCACAGAGTCAGACCACCAGTATTCAAATCCTGGCTCCATAATTACTAATTATGACTTTGAGCAAGTTCCTTAATTTGTCTTCAGTTTTCTCAAATTAAAATAGGAAGATAATGGTATCTATTTCATACAGTTGGTGGTGGTATAATATATGAAAAGGTCTCAGGTGAGTTCCTGGTTCATAACTCTAATCTATTATCGCCAATATTACTATGCCCTGCTGCTAGAATAACAGTTGAATCTTGACAACAAATTCTAAAACATAACAGTTGCCATCAAAGTAGACTGACTTTAGAACATTAACAAAGACCTTTTACTCACTATATTCAATAAGAAAACAATTTCAAATCTGCAAAAACATCTGCAGAAAATAAAACATTGTCTACATGTGCAACATAATCAAGCATTAATAATCAAGCTAGTTCACCATATTATCCAGCACTCACTATAAAGTTGTGAAAGGAGTGTAAAGGATAGCAAATCTGGAAGGGAATGAAGGAAGAAAACCCACATTGTTCTATGTTTCAGGAAGCAAGTGCTACAAAGCACATTCATGTTGTTTCATTTGGTTCTTCCATTACTCCTATGAGGCAAGAAAAGCTTCCATAATTGTCCTTATTAGAACTCTGAAGACTCAGACTTGGAAAAATTAAATTGGTCTCCTGGTTTCCTTTCATTATGGAATAGAATCAGCACTGGAAATCAGATTCTATAGCCTCTTGTCAAATGTTTTTTCTACTACGAAAAGTTCTCACATATGCATAGGCAATTTTAGATCAAAGCCTTAAAATGTTCATTCCCGGGTCAAGCTTCAACAATCAAGAGGGTCACTGTGGCATCACTGATGCGAGCGCATGGCTGTGCAGTCTCTCCATCAAGACAGCACAGAGTTACACAGGAGGGGTGATGTGGGAAGATGTGTTGCCAAGAAGCCTGTGGATTGCCACTCCTGCCAGCCTCCTATCTTAACCCAATCAGGCATTCAGTCATCAGCATGCATTAAGCATCAATCACGTACTTGGTCTGTAGGTAATGTAAGATATTGAACCTCATCTTAATTAACCTGCAATTTAATTGAATGCCAATGCTCTGTCCATGAAACAATGAAAATTGTTTGAATAAATGATGATTCTTCTGCTTGGGAGTCTTGGACTCAAGTTCCTTATCTGTAGTAATATCTAACTTCCAGAGTTGTTGTGAGGACTAGGTGAGATACTGTATGAAAATCACTAGTGTATTGCCTAACACATAACAGGGGCTCAATAAATAGTAGCTAGTAATGTGGGTAATGACAGCAGCATCTGTAGTAGTGGACAAGATAATAAATTTTGGATAGCTTAAACCTTATGGGTTTAAATGGGAATGACATGTTCATGGAAGCATTACTTAATATTAGTTTGACATAATCTTCAGGGGTAGAGCTAGTTTAAAGTTCTTTATTTTCTCCTAAATGAGTTAGCCTTTTGTATTCATTTTCTAGGGCTCCCATACAAAATTTCACAGATTGAGTGACATTTTATCTGGCTAGTGCTCAAAGATGCAGGTGTCAGCAGGTTTAATTTCTTCTGCGGACTCTCCTTGGCTTGCAGAGGGCTGCCTTCTTGTGTGTTTGCCTGGTTGTCTCTGTGTGTGCATGTGATTGGTGTCTGTGTGCCCAAATTCCCTCTTCTTATAAGGTTCCAGTCATACTGGATTATGGCCCACCCTAAAGACCTCATTTTAACTTAATCACATCTTTAAAGACCCTCTATTCAAACACGGTAATATTCTGAAATATTAGGGGTTAGGACTTCAACATATGAATTTGCAGAGAACAAAATTTCTCCCATAACACCTTTCTTTGCATGAAGACACAGAGATGTATTATACATAACTAGCTTTATTACTGCCTAGTCCAAGGACCCTGGTGGAGAAGAAAGGAAAGGATCCTTAGCTAAAGTGATGGAGATAAAAAACAGTCTCTGATCATCACAGAAGAATCTGATGCACACCAAAAAAAGTACAGAAGGGTGGATTTAAACTCTATGGACACATGTGCAGGAGATTTAGCCCAATTATGCAGAGGAAGAAGGAATGGAATTTCTCTCAGTATGTCTCAGAAAGTGTAACTACAGGACACAGAAAGAGGGCATGCCCTACTACCTCACTGTCTGGAGAGATGGTCATTGGAACAAGCCAGTCTCCTTACAGGATTCTTATAGCATCGCTTTCTTTTCAGAGTCATTAGTTAACAGAGAAGAGGACTCTTAGAGATACCTGTGGTATCCATGCACTCAGGGTCTAGAAATGCCCAGGCAAAATAAGTATGTTGAAACTTTAAAAATACAACTTACATTTCTGAGAATGAATGATAATGAAAGTGTCATAGCGGATGTCACTCTCAAAGTATATTTTCTGGAGCAACCTTAGGCACCAGTAAAAGGGTGTTGCTCTACAGAAGCGGTAAAATGTAACGATTAAAACTCCAGGCTCTGGCTCCAAAGTTGCTGGCTCAGAGTCAGAAGTGATAATTACTAGCTGAGTGACTTCGGGCAAGTTTACTGACCACTGCTTCTTAACACCTTCCTATCTAAACTGGGAATAATTCTGGTTCTTGTATTGTTGGGTAGTTCTGAGGATCACTTGAGTGAAGATGTTTTCAGTGCCAAGAACACTGTGTTATCACCAAGAAATCCAAAGCGAAGCACTCAATCTCACTAGAGGGAAAGAGGGTTTCCAAAATTTTCTTTGCCAGATAGAGCAAATAAAAATACAGGATGTTCAAAGTTGATTATCACATAAGTAATGAATAGTTTTAGAGTAAGTATGTCTCAAATATTGTCTGCATACTCTTACACTAAAAATCTATTTGTTGTTTATCTGAAATTCAAACCAACAGGGCATCCTGTATTTTGTCTAGGAATCCTGAAGGAAACAAATGGAGTGATATTGGGAAAGAACAGCAGAGAGCACAATTCTTTGAATGCCATAGTTGTTTAAAAAACACATGTATTTTAACTGAATGATTTGGTAAACTCAGGGGGCTACAATGTAAGAGCTTTGGCAGAAATGGAAGCATTTGGACTGACTTGATGCATTAGGAAAACTGGGTAATTACTGAAGATTTGAGCAGAAAAATGAATTACTAAGCACCATGAAAATAGTAAATGAATTATAATCTTGGTTGTCTTATACAATTTATGGCATGTAGAAGGCATTCAATAACATTTTTATATTTGAAAATTAGTGTACGATTAAACAACAAATAAAGAATAAATATTAGAATGGATAAAATATTGGAGAGGGTAAGTTAGAAAGTATGGGTCAAATGAAAGGGATCATGAACTCAGGGAAATAAATTAGGAATGATTTGTAATCCAACTGGAGGGACTGAGGAACAATCTAGAACACATGGAGTTGAAAGGAGATAAGAGAAAAGATTCTAAAAAATATTTCAAGAGAAAAGTCACTGAACAGGGGAACTATGAACAAAATTTATTACCATCATCCAGCCATGATACTCTCCTCAGAAATAAATGGTTTGGTTCAGTTTACTTGGATTTTGTACAAAATATATTCAAGGGGGGAAAAAACACTTCATGTGAATTCATCACAGATTTCCATCACAAGGAATCTGGGTAGAGTATAATAACAATAACAAAAAAAAAGTGGTTGCTGTTGTTCGCTTTTTTTTAACTAGGAAAACAAAGTTTAATCATAACCCAAATTAGATATGCTTTAGATAATGAAGAGACACACTGTCTCTAAGAGGACTTGTAAAAGTAAAACATTGGATATGTATATGCAAGCATTTGAGAGTCCCAAGATAAATAAGCTTCATCTAAGATTTTTGTTCTAATCTCTGCACATACCAGAACACTTTCAAACACTTCTTCCTCTAAAATACAAGAGAACAATATACTTCAACCCACTCAAAATGGCAAATCACAAAAGATTTTCTCTTCTAATAGGTACACATGTACTGCTTATTGCATGTATCATCACAACTGCTAATGCATGAATCAACAAAGGAAAAAAAACTGAAAAGAAAGCTGTTATAAGGCTTATTTACATAAATGAAGTTTGTCTCTCAAAACCACAAAAAGGTGTTGAATTTTTCAAATTGGTCAGAAAATATATGGAATTTTTTTTTTCAAAATTTCACAAATATGGAAACTCAGGAGTAGGAAAAATTTTTATTGTTTTTGTAAAAAATAAGTATTATTAATAGGTTGAATATTTTAGAACTCATGGAGAAAGTGCAGTGATTTATTTTTTCAAATATTTGATGGTTTTGGCATATCACAAAACAATTTTTAAAAGCATTCTTCTATAATTTTCAAACTCATGCATTTCAAAAGAAATGGAATCATGTGTTACTGATGCAATTAACCCTGACTCAAATTTTTGAACTTTACTTGATCTCATTAGCAGAGATTTTTTCCCCCTCACTCAGAGGGGGACAAAAGCTTTTCCCAAAAATCTTCCAAATAGTTATAGGGTTGAACTTTGAAATTTTCTTTACGGAAATCCTAATAGGAAAATAGGTTGTCTAACACTACACATTTAGTTGGATGGTATAAAAGTAATGTTACAATCCTCAAAATGACTAGTCCTTTTTTTCACACAATCCTACTTTCATCACCTCACATTTTTGCCAAAAGAATGCCATTCTCTGTCACATATTTAGAAACCCAGTTTCATATATTTTGAATAGTGTACAACTAGCACTTTAGGAGTATAATTTTGATAAAGGGAGAACAGAATTAGAGCAAAGAGTCAAATGCAGACACCAGCAAAGTCATAACCACTAGTTCTCCCTCAAAAATTAGGCTAAATTCAAAGTCTCTAGCAGAGATGTAAAAGTGAAAAGTTCAAATTCAGCATATAGTCTATGATAAAATTATATATTTGCTGCTATTATTGGTTAACTAATCTTAGTAATATTCAAAATGAGTGGCTAAGAATCAAAATAATACAAAAAAAAGCATTTTTCAAATCTCTCTTCTTTTTATAATCTTACACTTAGTTGGATCCTGAAAAATAATTAGTTCCCTCAAAAATTAAGGATAATATTGTTACCAGCAATTCAAAAGGTAATATTTGCCAGAAACCAAATTTTGTTTTTATTAACTTAATATTTATTAAACCAAAGTCAGTGTGCTAGGAATTACAGGGACTTATTTCTATGAAGTTTAGCTCTTAAACTGCCTGTGATAAAGAATTAGTTAGCTAAATTAACACATCTTCCCAAATTAAACAATTTAACTTTCAACAGAAATATTAAGTTCCTATGATACTATGGAGGACAAACATAATAGGTCACAGAAGAAAATACATACATACATACATACATATACACAACTTCAGCTTGGGGAAAAAAAGTTAATATTCAGTATTACCTTAAATCAGAATAATAAACCTTGCTTCAAATGAGTTTACTGTCTATCAGGGGAAATGACTGATATCCAAAAAGCTATAATACAAGATAAAACATGAGTAAACATCATAAAAGAGGGCTAGAATATAAGACAGTAGTTCAAAGAAGGAAGAGAAGATAGCCAGTTCAGAAATCTGCTGCAGTTCAATGGGGAGAAAAGTATTTGTGTTGAGCCAAGAAGGACATTCTCCACAGAGGGAATATCATAAACAAAGCTTCAGAAGTGAGAAATTCTGAGACATATACCAGACCCAGAGAATAGTTTCATTGGCAAAACATGCTATATATGGAGGACAAACTTGAGTGATCATTGTAGGGGACAGTGAAAGCACGTGGGGAAATAAAATTTCTCTGGATTTCTCAGTGCTCCTGTGGAAAAAAAAAAAAAAAAAAAAAACCTGTTCTCCTGAGACCTGGAAATATTTTAAAAGTTTGTTTTTACTTTCCCTAGAAACATTTTCACTTTTCACATTCTGTAAGGATTAGATCTGTGCTTATTTCTACAGTTAATTGCTTAGATCCAAAAGTATGATAAAACTTACCTTATCTTCCCTAGAGAGCAAACAGTTACAGTCTGGATTAGGCCCCTAAATTAAGCAATCAAGGTACCACCAAGAAGAGTGTCTTCCTAGGAATTTATAATTCAAAACGGGTGAAGCCCAGGATTCAGATACATCTTTAGGTCCATAAAAGCTGTAAACCCCAGGGCCAACTTTTTCCTTGGAAAGATACATTTACATTCTAAAAGCTCAGAGTGAGTGAGAACCAGGGATCCTTTCCATCCCATTTCAAAAGATCAAAGGGTTTTTTTCTCTCCTTTCAGAAGAGGAGAGGGGCACTGTCCACCTGAATAAACCCAATGTTTACCATTTCTCCTCCACAGAGTGAAACTCACCACTTGCCTTGAAAGCTTTCATAGGAGCTCATTTTATTGCCTGTGATCTAGCTCTGGGAAACCAATGCTGTCGTGTCATGGATGATCTGGTTGCAAACATCAATACATAACTCTTTTCTCTGACCCAGATGCCTTGTCTTTCTGTAGTATTCATACACACACACACACACACACACACACACACACACATATATATTATGTATACACACATAATATTCATGCACACACATACTATACACACACATGATAATACCTCCAAACTGACATAGTTTCTCAAAAAATAGAGTCAGTTCATGAAGAATTTTCCCTGGTAAGAGAAAAGCTTTAATTTAAAAACGTTTCATCTTGAACTGTATGTTTCAAAAGCTGCAGGGAAGTGGAACCTTATCCCTGCAAACATTACAACTGTGTCCAACAGAACATCAACTCAGTAAAAGAACAACTCTATAAGAGGTTGCTGCGGCCCGCAAGAGAGAAAGCAAAAACAAGTAAATAGCAAAAGGTGAAACCTGAGACAATTTCATTCAACAAAATGTAATTCTATTCCATTAACTCTCCTCTTGGGAATGTGGGGATACTAAAGAAAGAGACTATCAACATGGCTGTCTTCAAAGAACTGACTTTTTTTTTTTTCTAGTTAGACAAGACAAACACATACACAAACTAGACTAGTGCTAAGATTTTTTGAATTAGAGAATAGCCACTAAAGATGGTTAGGAAGGCAGAACTCAGTGTGGGTAGGAGACCATATTTCTGAAAGAAGGGTGTTCACAGAGACTCCCTTCCTTCCCTACTTTGTAATTAATAGCTTCATTATTGTAATTTCCAAAATGGAAATTATAATTCTATAACTATGCCTACCACCCTCAACACTGTCCCAAAGCACCAAATGTCAAAGAACATAGGACAGGAAAGGCTGGATTGACCAGGTTCAGAAATCATTTAGAAGAGTGTCTAGAATTCTCTTGCTTTTTCTCATTGAAAATTCCTGTACTTCTTGGCTTTCAAGTGAGACAAGTATGAGTTAGTTTTGAGATAGCTTTCTTAACCTCTCTGAGACAAAGCGATCCCTTCTGCGAAATAATGAGGCTATGCAGATGAAATGAGATACCACGTATAAAATGCCCATTGCATCATCTGACTCACAGATACTCAATAAATACTGGTTCCTGCCCTCCTGAAGCCACTCCTCCCTGATTCTGGAATGTCTTTGAGGTGAAATGTGGGACAACAGAGACGTCATTGTGTTGAGCAAAGGTGGATAGTCAGCAGTATGGAAGTACATAAAATTTCTTGTGATTTTCAGCTTCAATCATAAATATGGAAAGTAACAGACACAGGAAAAATATAGAGAGTTCCCTGTGGTATTGTAAGCTGCCAAATCAGGGAAAAGAGGAAAAGGAAATGTTTGATTGAACTGTTTCTCCTCAGTGAAGTAGTAATAAAACCGACAGACATACAACTGGGGAAAGACAAAGATCTAACTGAGTTTTTTAAAATATCTAAACAAATGGGAATGTGTTCAGTTATAGGAAAAGCATCACCATCGCATAGGGTAATCAAACATGTTGCTTATGTTAAAGGGCAAAAGAAAAGAATAAATTCATGTCTCTTAGATCTATTTTTGAATATTTTTGTAACTTAATTGGCTCTGATTTTCAATAAATTGCAAGATCTTCCAAGGAACAAGTAAAGAATAAAAATTAATCAGATATCAAAAATGAAAATTACATTTAGTTGGATAACAGCACTGAACTTGAAAATATGCTGAAACTCAGGGAAGTCTGATTTGCTATCAAATTTCTTGAATGACTAAAACTGGGTTAATGAATTTTTCTGACAATATTCGTTATGTCTTTTACTTTTTAGGTTTGAGATCTCTGTCATCATTTCATGGATAGAAAGTTTTTTAATTGTAATATACAAGTATATTTTCACGGTGCTGCATGGTTGTAAATCTTATGTGATATCAGGTGCCGGTTTTCTTTACAAAACTTAAAGTTTGGTGGAGGTAAAATTCTAATTTAGTCTGAATATTTTATTTTTGTTTTTCAAGAGAGATGATTGCTGTTTAAGAATTTTTGTTTCTTTTACATAGGTCGCTTACAAAAGTTACTGAATTGATGCCAAGATTTTGTTTTCTGAGTAGGGACTTCTTAAGCATCTCCATTATCTGACTATAGTTTTACCTGTTGATGACAGAAATTTTGTGCCACACAATTTTTCCCTCCAGACTGTATCTCCATTTCAGTAAGATTCTCCTTCAATTTCCCTTCTAAGGCTACAAATTCCCTTAATACTCAGAAAGCATTCACTGTTCCCCTCTATCTTGGGAAGACGGAAATAACAAATTCATCATGTTAAATATTCTCTCAAGTATATCTAACAATTTGATTGATTACATTTCTCAGAAAAAAATACATTATTTTAATAAGGTCACAAAGTTCCAGTTAGAAACAATTTACCAAAAACAGTGCTAGGCTGCCTTTAAATGGTGTTATTACAGAGCAGAGGGGGACCTGTTACTGAATCCACTTCAAATGAAGTAATGGAATTATGATTGGATAGTATCAATGCCAAGGGAGGCTATGAGAAAACTTAGAACACCTATTCCCACCTCTGCCTTTTTTTCTTTTTACTTTTTTTTTTTTTTTGAAGTATAACATTTATATAGAGAACTATACAAGTCAATGAATTGCTTCAAGTTTAAACTGCCTGTACAAAAGAAAGGGCAAATCACCAGCACCTCAGTGGCCACTTGTGAACTACTACTCTGGTCACTACTCCCCAAAGAATAGCCACTGTATAAACTTTTAAAGCATAGGTTCATTGAAGTTTATTTAAAGAGAATCAGAATATATGCACTTGTGTACAAATTATTTTGCTCAGTATTAGGCTTGTGAGATTTATCTATATTGTTAAATACGGTCAACCCACCTCTTAGGTATGAGAGTACTTGTGGACAAATCTGTATTTTCTGCCTTTCAAATGGGTGGACATTTTATTCTACCACATCTATGTAGGATGCTTAAACCAGTAAAGCCTTAAACTACATTCCGTTGTCAACTTATTATGCAAATTAGTAAGCACACACAAAAGAAGGGAGACTAATATCATGAATCCGCATGCAGCCATCATTTTGTGTCAACTATTTTATCAATTTAGGAACTCCTGTTTCATCTGCAATTTCACTTGCCTCCCATCTTTACTCCACAAGTGGTGGGATTATCACTTCATCTTTTATAAATATTTCAGTGTTTAACTCAATAAATAAGGTCTCATCTTTACATATAATTTCAGTACTGAAAATAATTTCTTATTTGTTTAGCCTTTGCACAAATGTCCCACTTTTCTCATTGTTCTTGGTTTTATTTTTTGTTTGGTTGATTGCTTCCTTAAAGCAGATTTCAGATGAAGTCCTTAAGTTTTAATATGTCCCACTGAATGATCTAGCCATCTCTTGCCTTGTTTTTTCCCTTGAAGCTCTTTGTTTGTAGAATTAGAGTTATCTTTCCAGAAGATTTTATCATAGTATGAATATTAATGCTTGCCTTCCTTGATTCCATTTTTTTTAAACTAGATTAGCTGGTGGTTTATCTGCTTTGTATATTTTTCTCCCAAAGAAACCAGCTTTTACACTTCCTCAGTAGTTACCATTGTTTCTTATGTCTTCCAACTCATTAACTTCTGTTTTATCTTTATTAATTCTTTCTTTTAGTTTACTCTTTTTTTAGCTTACTTAGCTGAGTGTTTAATTCATTTTTTTGTCTGTTTTACTTATATAGGTATTTATATTTTTCTTTGGGGTTGTTCTACTGCTAGCCCACAGATTTTTTATATATCATATTCCATCATTAGTCTGAAAAAATTTTTAATTTTATTCTTCAATTTTCACCTGAAAGTTTCTTAAGATTTTTTCTTTCACTTCCAAGTGGAACAGCCTATTTGATTTTTGTTTTTGGCGGTCAGGCCATTATTCTTTTGTTTCATAGGTTGTGTTCCTCTGCATTATCCTTTGAATCTCTTGCATTTTATACTTTATGAGAATTACTGCTGTGTTAGTATTATTACTAACTCTGTTCAAGATATAATTTACATACAGTAAAATTCACCCTTTTTAGGCATACAGTTCTATGAATACAGTCCTGTTGCCACCACCACAATCAAGATCTAGAATAATTCTGTCACCACAAAAAGTTCCTGGTTTTGGTCAATTATTAATGCACCTCTGTCCCTTGTCAGTTACTGATCTGATTTTACCCCAAAGTTCTTTTTTGCTGATTCTTTTGTGTTGCTTCCTTCTGTAACTTAGCATAACACTTTTGAAAGTTATCCATACTGGTTTTTTTCTTCTTTTTTTCCTTTTTTTTTTTTTTTTTTGCATGGAAGTACTGAGGATTGAACCCAGGACCTTGCACATGCTAACCACATGCTCTACCACTGAGCTATGCCCCACCCCACTATATTTTTGTATGGATCTTTGGTTCATTCATCATCACTGTTTTGTCGTGTCTGTTATACGGATGTACCACATGTGTTTATATATTCACCAGTTAAAATATTTGTGTTATTTTCATAATTGGGTAATTATGAATAAAGCTGCTACAAATATTTACATAAAAGTTTGTGTGTGAATAAATATCTTTATCTTCTTCTAGGAATTACCTAGGAGTAGGATAGCTGGGTCATATGGTAAATGTATTTGGTTTTACAGGAAATTGTCAGACAGTTTTCTAGATTGTCTATACTATTTTGAATTTTCATCAGCGATGAATCAGAGCTTCAGTTGCTGTCATTGTTATTTTTTTTTCCTTCTTCTCTTTTTCCCTTCCCTTCTCACCCTTTCTCTATTTCCCTCTCCCTCCCTCCTTCTTTCCTTCCCTCCCTTTCTTTCAACAATACCAATAGGGGTACAGTGTAATCAAACTGTGATTTTAATAAGCATTTTCCTATTTATCAATGATGCTGATAATCTTTTCATGTGATTATTGACCATCCATAGTTTTTCTTTGATAAAACATGTGTTTAAATTTGAGGCCTTAGGTCATTTACTTTATATTGAGTTGTAAGAGTTCTTTATATTTTTGAGACACCAAACCTTAGATGTATATGTATTTCACAAATATTTTCTTCCAGCCTGTGGCTAGTCTTAATTTCTTAACAGTGGATTTAGAACAGCAGATGCTTTTAATTTCAGTAATGTCCAATTTATCAATTTATTTTCATTCAAGGTATGTGGGATTTTTGGTGCTCTATCCAAAAATCTTTGCTGAGTCACAAAGATTTTCTCATATTCTAGAAATCTTACAGCTTAAATTTTACATACAGTTCCAATTCATTCTGAGTTACTTTTTATATATGGGTAAGATGTATGGGTCAAGATTTATTATTTTCATATATGAGTATCAGACTGCTCTAGCACAATTTATTAAAAGACCATTCTTACTTCATTGAATTGCCTTGGAAATTTGTCAAAGTTAATCGACCATATTAGTGTGGGTCTATTTCTGGATGTTCCATTCTCTTCCATTGTGTTGTCTCTTCACTAATACAACATTCTCTTGATTATTGCTGCTTCCTAATGTATGCGTTAAATTCAAGTAGTTTGTGTCCCTCCTCCAAATTTGTTCTTCTTTGGGATTGGGACTGAACTGAATCTACAGGTCAATTTTGGGAGAAATTATATATGAATAATAATGAGTTTCCAATCCATGAACACAATATATTTATTTATCCATGTCTTTTTTCATGTCTAGCATCAAAGTCATACTTTTTGGTATAAATATTTCAAATATTTTGATAGCTTTATTCCCATTTTATGATTTTGGTGCTATTACAAATGGTACTTTTTATTTCATTTTAAAATTTTTCATGGCTGGTACATAGATTTGATTTTTGCATATTATGCTTATACCCTGTGACCCTGCTCAAGTCACTAATTATCTGCAGTAGCTTTTTTGAGTATCATTTGGAATTTTCTAACTCAACAATCACATTGTCTGCAATATGTCTGCAAAGATAGTTTTATTTCTTCTTTTCCAATCTGTATATCATTTATTTCTCTTTCTTGCCTAATGACACTAGCTAGGATCATCTATTGGAAGTCGAATAGGAATGCTGAAAGAAGACATTCTTGCATTATTCCCAATCTTGGGAAGAAAAGATTCACAACTGAAAATGATGTTAGCTGTAGGTTTTTTGTAGATGTTCTTTTTCAGGTTGAAGAAATTCCCTTTTTTCCTAGTTTAATTCCATTGTGGTTATAACTCAAGTTTTATAGGACTATAATACTCTTTAATACTTATTTTTAATAGCTCAGAATATGGTTTATCTTGATGAATATTCCATTGTATATTTGAAAAGAATGTATATATTCTTGATATTTGTTATTCTATAAATATCAACTAGGTTAAGTTGGTTGATAGTATTTTTCTACATCCTGAGTGATTAGCTGCCTATTTGTTCTACTGATTACAGAAAGAGAAATATTACATACTCCAAGTATGGGGCTGTGTATTTGGATATTTTCCCTGTCAGTACTATCAGTTTTTGCTTGGTATGGTTTGAATATTTATTCTTAGATGCAAACACATGTAGTATCATTATGTTGTCTTAGTGAATTAGTCCATTCATCATTATTTCCCCTTTATCTCTAGTAATACCATGTTCTGAAGTCTACTTTGCCTTATATATAGATACTCCAGCTTTATTTTTATTAGAGTTTTCATAGTACATCTTTTCCCACATCTGTTAAAAATTCTTATTTGAAATAATTTCAGGCTTACAGAAAAAATTGTAAAAACAAAAAAAAGAGTGCAGATGGTTCCCTTTCCCATCCTCTCATAATGTTAACATCATATAAAATCACAGTTTATGAAAAATTTGGGAAATTAACTTTAGACAATACTATGAACTAATTTTTAAGTTTATTCTTTTTTTTTCCTCCCTACTAATGTCCTTTTACTGGTACAGGATTCAGTTCAGGATTCCACACTTCATTTAACTGTCATCTCATCATTCTTAGATCTGTGGCCTTCCCTAGCCTTTCTGTTTTGTGTGAGACATTGATACTATTGAAAAGTACTGGTCACTTATTTTTTAAATGTCCTTCAATTTAACTGTGTGATAGTTTCCACTGATTAGACTCAGATTACTTATTCTTGCAAAGAAAAACACAGAAATAATGCTGTGTCCTTCTCTAATGATATCAAGGAATAAATGATGATATGATTTATTACCAATGGCATTATCACTGATCACTTATTTGAGATGGTGGCTTTCAAGTTTTTCCACTGTAAAGTTACTCTTTTTACCTTTATATGTTTTAGGAATCAGGTGGGATGATATTTTGTTTATGCAAATATTATGTATCTTATATTCTGACCATTAATTTCAGCATAAATATGATACTTGTCTAACTATTATTACTATGGTGGGTGATTTCCTATTTCCATCATTCCATCATTTATTAATTGTATTGTATTATAAGAATAAGCTGTACCATTTATTTATTTATTCAATCATTTATCAGTATGGACTTATATATAGGTATTTTCTTCTGTAGTTATAATCTATAACTATCACTTTTTAATTTTGTTGCTCAACTTGTCCCAGATTTCGCCATTGGAAGTCAGAACTTTTGTCCAATATATGTTTCCTCTTTATTTTTTAGCCCTTTTTTATTTTCTGAAAAGACAAAATGTTCCAGACTCATCTTGCAATTTCTTCCATGCAGCATAAGAATCTTCAAGGAGCCTTGGCTCCTTTTATTGGGAAATAATATTTAGAAACTGCATCCTGGATGTAAGGTTTGCTTACTATTATTTTAATTATGTCAAGTATGGTAACCGGTATTTCCTTAGGAAATTGTCCATTTCATCTACATCTTCAATTCTTTTTTCATAGATGACTTAAAGGTAATATCAATATTCTTTACAAAATTGTCTAATACAATCCTGACTTACCCCTTTATCATTTTTTAGTTTCTATTTTCATGCTTCCTTCCTTTCCTCTTGATCAAGTTAATAGTTTGTCTTTGTTCACTTTTTAAAAAATAAATAAGATTTTTGAGTTATTAACCAGGTCCACTGTTTTTATTTTCTTGACTTTCTTGAGCTTTGCTTTCACTTTCTCATTATTATTTCCTTCCTTAAGCTTTGTGGTAGGCAGAATAATGTCTCTCTCAAAGACGTCTATATCCTAATCTCCAGAACCTGTTACACTACATAGCAAAAGGGAATTAAGATTGTAGATGAAATTAAGAGTGCTCATCAACTGATCTTAAAACAAGGAAATTATTCTTGGTTTATCTGAGATCCAATTTTCAGCAAGGTTGGTTCCTTTTGAAGACTTCTCTTGTGTTGCTGGCAATGTTAGCATTCTCAGTCTCTGCCTTTATATTTATGGCACTCATCCAGTGTGCTTGTCTTTGTCCATATTTCCCCTCTTTATAAGAACACTGGTCATATTGGATTAGGGATCTGCCTTTCTCCACTACGTCCTCATCCTTATTTAACAAATTACATCTGCAAAGACCTTATTTCCAAATAAGGTCATATTCAGAATTACTGGAGGTTAGGACTTAAACATAATGAATTTGGAGGGGAGATGCAACTCAGCACATAACAAAGGCTAACTTTAGTTCCAAATTAGTCCAATTTTGAAGTTTTACCAAATAGATTACTTGCAGGATAATCACTAACTGTCAGATGTAAATTTAAGGAGTTGATTTAGCTCTTTATAATTAACCAATCTGATTTTGAGATGCATTCTGTTATTTCTTTGGTTCAAAAGTATCTTTCAGGATGACACCTGCACCCCAATGTTCATAGCAGCACTATTTACAATAGCCAAAACATGGAAACAGCCTAAATGTCCATCAACAGGTGACTGGATAAAGAAGAGGTGGTATATTTATACAATGGAATACTACTCAGCCATAAAAACCGACAACATAATGCCATTTGCAGCAACATGGATGCTCCTGGAGAATGTCATTCTAAGTGAAGTAAGCCAGAAAGAGAAAGAAAAATACTATATGAGATCGCTCATATGTGGAATCTAAACAAACAAAAACAAAACAAACAAACAAACAAAAACAAAGCATAAATACAGGACAGAAATAGACTCATAGACAGAGAATACAGACTTGTGGTTGCCAGGGGGGCGGAGGGTGGGAAGGGATAGACTGGGATTTCAAAATTGTAGAATAGATAAACAAGATTATACTGTATAGCACAGGGAAATATACACAAAATGTTATGGTAGCTCACAGAGAAAAAAATGTGACAATGAGTGTATATGTCCATGTATGACTGAAAAATTGTGCTGAACGCTGGAATTTGACACAACATTGTAAAATGATTATAAATCAATAAAAAATGTTAAAAAAAGTATCTAAGTTATAAAACTGAAGGATCAAGTTGATTCATAAACTTCAAAATGCTATGTTGATTTGTACCCATAATCTTAGAGACAATGAGATGATGCTTAAGGAAGCTTTGCCTAAAATACTTTCTAAGTCAAGACACACATAATACCTAATCAGGCATCCAGAGTTAAAAATAAACATTAAATAAATTATATTAAGTATATTTAAATAATTTGATATTAATATAAATATTAATTTTATAGAAATATTAATTATATATAAAATATAAATTGAATTAATTTTAAATTTTAGTAAAATATTTAAACACTATTAAGTATTACATATTATAAATTATTATTAAGAAATCTTTGTGTAATTCACATTGCCTATAAATATCTGGAAAGAAGGTCTGAGAGTCAATTAAAATTAGCTAACATTTCCCCAAGGTATTGGTGAAAAATGTGGGGTAGGAGTGCCCAAATTGCATTCTGTGTCAAAGAAGAGTAAATCTGTGTCATGAAACATGTATTCTGTCCTGGTTTTCTGTAATATGTATACTCCAGGCCACTGTTTCCTTTGTAAGTGAAGGGTCAAGGTGTAAATTAATCACCTAGTGGTTACTCTATACCTCACTTACTCTAAAATGTCCTCCTTCAGTCTCAAAAACTACATACATGTGCAAGGGTTGGCTATCCTTACCATCTTGAAGTGGTTGGCTTCAGGGAGGTAACACAAGTAAGCAAGGATATGATGGAGTCCTTTAGTCACTGTTCATTTGTATTTGAATATCACTGCTTCCATCTGTGTTTCAAACAGTTTCTGGGACAAATAGAATGTGCAGCCTCTCAGGATTATAAGCAACCTCACTTGCTGAATGTAAAAGTAGTGATTGCTTTATATTCCATGAGTCTTGCTGAACTTCCACACATTGTTTATCCATTGGAAATCTGTGTTCATGGGGCATAGTGAAAACTGTATGTGAATGGAGAAGAAAAGGAACATTAGACATGCTATATCATATGTATCTTCTCTGCTCAAATGCATGCTTTCATTATTCTCTTATAAATCATAAATTCAAATATAAAGTTATTAAGAATGCTAGGGAAACAGTAAAGCATTAAGCTAAGCATGGGATCCTTCAGTGTGCAGTCCTGTGGGGCTGCTTAGATCATTGCCTAGGAAGCCATCTCTTTTCACAAGTTAGCTGTCCTTTCATCCTCATATTGTATTATACCACGTGGGATGACATCACCCTTACTCCTAGTGAAGTGCTCCTGTCACACAAGAACTAATGAGTCTTGTCATGTGCATACAAAACTGCTTCCCACTTGCCAGTTAGACCCACTAAAGTGCCTTTTTCTATCCCCATGCCTGTACTAGCATTTGAATCTCAATTTTTAGCTTCACCCCAAGTATCTACTGAAAGTTTTGGACTATCACCGCTGAACTTGGGGCTATAGCAGGTGATCTCTCTAGATCCTTGAGTTTTCCTTCTTGTCCCCCAAAAGCGTATTCCACCTGGCCGACTAAGTACACGCTGATTTACAAACAAGCCCACCCACCCTCCACCTGTGAGGGATTTTAAGTTGCAAATTGCCCATTTGTTCCATTGGAATACCACTGCTTTGCCTTGGTGGTTTCCTTAGGTTGGCAAAATTCAGCAAAAGACACAGATAACCTTCTCTAAAAACAGGGTAAGAAGAGAAAGAGCAGTGGTGTTCTTATAAATGTTCAACAACCATCTCTGGGGAAATAAAGGCCTGATTTGCTGTGTTTTCCAATGCCTGTGATATAAATACTCCCACCACGGCTGACTTCAAGATACCAAGATGATGTCAGCCAGCTTGCAAAATTCCTCAAACTGTAATAGTGACAATGTTTAAAAATTGTATTTGAGAAAACATTTCATTATGTTGACAAATACTTATTATCTATTATCACCAAAATCATACCATTACCTGGGCAAGTAATTTCACCTTTTCTATCTTTTTTTTTTTTTATTATACAGAGCATTCCTGGAGAAACAACAAACTGATTTGACTCACTAGTAGCTATTCTAACTTCTAATGCACACCACCTCTGCTACTTAACATAATTTTACTTTTCTCTAAGAGATCATCTGTTGTTCACTCTATCAACTGTTCAAAACCCTTTCTAATCAAGTCAAGCCTTCAAGTCCATATTCAACACCAATAGTTTTGGATGGTAAACATCACTTCCTAAATAAATAAAATAAAATAAAATGAAAAAGGAGACCTCATATGTGTTCTCTTTGTTGCCATCAATTCCATTTCACGTTATACCTGACTCACTCTCATTCTTTCCTTAAATATCAGAAACATGGGTGTGTCTTTTACTTAATGTCTACCTGACTACTTGTGCAGTCTATTAATTTCTATTACCAATTATTTATTTCTTCAATTGTATTAATCTCTTTTATTACTTTAATCCCTTCTTCTCCACTGGAACTTTTCTCTCTAACCAAATGTACGTATCAGCCATATTTACAAAATCACTTCATACCTAGTGCCCAGGTCTTGGTTTCTAATACCACTTGCCATTTCAAGAAATCAGAGCTCCTTGGTTGAATGCTAGATTCAAAAGTAAAAGTACAACATGAGCCTGAAGTATCTTGAAGTATCACAAAGTAAAAAAATACTCAAAAAATAATCCCATAGGGCCATGTCAAAGAGACAGAGGAGTAAATCTTACAAGAGCTCTTAATGGCCGAAGGTGGGGAAAAAATAATGTAGAATTGGATTAAAACCTAGACAATAAAATAAATATACATGAGTCTGTACATATTAAATAAATATATGATTAATTGAATAAATAAACAGGAGGAAAAGAGACAAAGCTGTCTAAAAGATGGAGTTTAATTCTGCCACCCCCACTCTAATTGAGTATTGGCTGGACTTCAAGTCTCACTTCCAAAGAATAGAATCTGGAAAGGGAAAAATAGTAACTTTACAGTGTAAAAGCCTAGCAAACATTACCTTAACTAAGTGATCAAAATTAACATGACCAATGATGTCATGTGGATATCATGTATCCCTGATACAAAGTGAGGCACATCACCTCTATAGTATTCTTTCTCATAACCCCAGTCTAATCATAAGAAATATATCAGATGAACCCAAATTGAAGTAAACTCTACAAAATATCTGATCAGCACTCTTCAAAACTGTCACAGCCATCAAATACAACCAAAGCCTGAGAAACTATCAAAGCTGAAAAGATTAGGGAGCTAAAATGAATCAATGGCATATAAGAGACTAGATCAGATCCTGGAAGAGGGAAAAAAGGCACTAATTGGAAAACTGGTAAAATTCAAATAAAAGGAAGTATTTAGTTAATAGTAATGTACCAATACTAGTTTCTCAGTTCTGACAAATGTGTATGGTAATATTAGCTGATAACATTAAGAAAAACTGAAACTGGATGAAGGATTTGTAACAACTATAAAACAAAGAATGTTGCCCACCATCCAGTTTTACAAGAATCAAGTCATTGCCACAGCAGTCGCTGACCTATAGTACACCCCGAAAGGAATTCAGGGCAAAGATCAGGATGAGGTACTCTGTGCTCTAGGAAAACAGACAAAACAAGACCTTAGTTAATAAAAAATATTTCAGGATAAATATTTTATGAATCTGTATTCTTGCATCTTCCCATATTTAGAAAAGCACTAAAATCATTCACTGAGCTCTCTCTTCTTCATGACCTGCAATAACCTTCTGCTGAGATGCATGCCTGATTGCAGGTACCCCTTCACCAAAATCACATATATACTCACCTTCCCCAACTCTTCGGAGCAGTTTCTCAGAGCTATCTGAGAGGCTGTCTCCCAGGCTATCGTCCTCAGTAAGCCCCAAATAAAACTGAAACTCTCACCTCTCATGTTGTGCATTTTCATTTTAGTCAACACAAGTCTCTGCTCTCTACGTAATTTTTCTGTACATCTTAAATTACCCCTAAGACAAAAAGATTATTTTTAAATATTATTAACTTTATTCCACTGTCACCTCTAGCTATTATTCCTATTCTCCACCTGACAAATAAATCATGGTAACGATGATATTATATTTTAAAATGAACTTTTCTCAGAAGAATTTAATTGGCATCTAAGATACTAAATGGAAATATAAATTTTAAAAAATAATATTAATAAATTATACAGAGAAAATAATATACCACTGAAGGAAAACTGCCCAAAACTTTAGTTTTCAAGACTCTTCCAAATAAAGTCTATCAAATATCTTAGTTATAGACAATATATTTATGGAAGAAGCAATATGTTCTGTATAGGTAATAATTTCAGATCTGCAGCAAATTTGATAATTCACCTCACTCATTCTATAGCATTCTCTATCTTTGAAGTGGCAGATTTCATGTTAACATCAAAATGTACCAACAGTTCTTTAGACCATTTTCATCTATTTTTCAACAAAAGCTATTGAGATAAAACACAAAGAAGTACTGTACAAGGTTAGGAAGAAAAAATGTGGGACAAGGATAAAACCTTTGTGTCACCAAGTTATATAGCTGATAGCGGCTAGAAAAATACTGTACAGACCTTCTCAAACTGGCATCTCAGAAATGCTTTGTGTATGACTAACTGCCTTGATAAACTGTAATCACATTCACAGCAAAAGGTCCTGGAGAGGAAAGATATTGACACAATGAAAATGAAAAAATCCCAAGGCACTCTTTGAAGGCTATTTGTGCCCGTACTTAAATAATTACAGCGTGAGTCCAGCTCCTTTAACTATAAAGCTCTTGAATTCATGTATTGAACCACGAGAGTGTAATGCAGGTTAATATATTCTTAGTAAGATATAGCAAACAATTCAGAAAAAGTAAAATCAGAATGCTAATAAACACAATGTACAAGTGCAAATTTTAAGGTCAATCTACTCGGTTAGATAATGGTAAATAGTTATCCTTCCTTTGTGATAATGGGGCTTATAGGTGATCATTTAAACTTTAACTCAAATTTCACTATTACCAAAATTACACACATAGTTTCAAGAGTCAAACAGATATAAAGGCTTGTAGTAAGAACAGTAGGTCACTGCTTGACTCTCTCTGTTACTCATTCTTGAAATAACCAGATTCAAGTGTTTTAGATAATTCTTTAGTATATAATTCTTATAAGTTTTTATACCTATATGTATTTATTCTATCATAATAGTAAACATTAGATATAGAGGCAGATTTATTATTTACTTATTTATCTTGCCTCAGTTCTCCACATACCATTTTCATCCACGGGGCAATGAGATGATGGAAGATATCCATTTGCATGTTGGGGAAGGAAGAGTCTGTATTTCTGATTCCAGAAATTATGAAATTGGGAGATTATATAGGAGCTGTCACCCACTCCTCTTCCCCTCCACCAAGAGACACAGAGAAAGAGAGACAGTGACAGAGACGAAGAATCTTTCTTGGGGAATTAGGGGAAGGTGTGTACCCTCAAGTGTAATTTCCTGGCTCTGAGGGGAGATAAGAAAAGCTTTATTACCTTAATTGAACTTTGTATAATAGCAGATGGTTCCATCATGAAGGGCAAGTGGGTATACCCTTAAGGGAGTGAAGAGCAGTATAGATATCATAAATGTACTTTCATATAATTTATAAAAATTGGTTCTTAATGCTTTAGGTCACATGCTAAGTTCAAACTAGTGACAAGAAGCTCAACAGAAATAAACATTGTGGTCAAAAGGTGAATGCTTAGGTAGTGGCTGCCAATATTCAATCCTGTAATACATAAACCTGCTTCTGAACATTACACAGAATTTGATACAAAAGATGTTTAACATCCATGATGATACTTCTTAAATCAAGGTGATACACACTTACTAATAATTCACAGTATACTAACCTATGTGACTGAAAAATTGAGTAACTGAAAAATTGAGGATAGAAAGAAAAGAAGAAATGTATCCTCCTTCCTTCAAGGGACTTCTAGTCTAGTTGGAAATATAAAACTAACATGAAAATTAAAAGAATTTTATAATATAATCATTTTTTTTAAAGGTCTGAAATGCATGCAGTACAGCATTACTTCAGGAAACAGTGGTGGGTAGCCTGAGGTGGCTGGTGTGTGCAAGAATACAGTCTGAAAGATCATTCAGCTTTCAGATTGACCAAAGGAGTTCTAATTTTACTCATCAGTTGGAGGTAAAAGACGGAAATGATTTTATACAAATAGTTACAGCACAGGGAAGGGAAACAGCAAAGAAAACTCTACCTAGAGGAGAGTATCAGCAATACAGTTGGAGAACAGAGACAAGGTGATAAAGAGAAATGTCTTGTTCATAAGTTCCATAAATATTTGCCAGAACTGAAAATACCTAGAAAGTCAGGCTGGGGACCTAGACAGCATCCCTTGACTAAAGGGAAGATTTCTTTCTAAGTGGAATAGTCCAATGAATCCTGAGGCATAAAAGAAATAATGAGAAAGTGACATGTAGGAAGGAATGAGGAAGAAGGGTAGGGGACCCTTGTGGCTAATATCAGAAGAAAATCACAGAAATCTAGACTTGCAGTTATAAACGCCCAGAGACTTGAGAATGAAGAAATGGGCATTTTTCCATAAAAAGTAATTGGTAGGTTTTGTGGTTAGTGAAAACAAACAAAAGTTAAAAACAGCTCTCAAGTTTTCAAACAGAGTCATTAGAAATATTTATGAAGCTCCCAACACTAAGGATATATAACATCTTAGTCATTCCCACTGGACAGGCTCCATGCCCTTCTAAAAGGAATTAGTATTTTGATTTGGACCCAGCTCATAGTTCTGGGACCACTGCCAGAGGATCTAGAGACCAGTTTCATAATTACATGTTGCTTAGGATATGTGATTTAGGAAAAACAACTTGAAAAATTAAACTCAAGACTGCCTAGAAGGAAAGAAATCTTATTAAACACATAAATGCACTTGATTTATTAATTTGAATCTATTTTGAAAAGAAAGAGTAAACATTATAGTGAATTATACAGAAAATCAAATAATTATTTATTCATTTAATTAATCACCCTTTTAAGCAAACAGCATATTCATTCAACCAATATTACATGGAATACCTACTACATGCCAGGCATTGTACTAGTTATTGGAGACAGAAATAATAGTAGGACAATATCCCTCCCCAAGAGGCTCACAGATTGGTCAAAAAGATAAACTAGGATGCTGGGGAATCAGAAAGGAATGGCACTTTCACATGCTGCCTCAGGAAGAGGTAGGCATAATGAGGGCAGGACTCTTATGTGGAAGAGCAAGTATTGTATCATTTAAGTGAAATTAACTTTTCTCTTTTTCTCTTACTCGAGTCATTTTTTATTTTCCTTTTTCTTAATACCCAACTTCCAATGTATTATCAAATCTTATTAGGTCTACCTTCACAATCTATCCCAAATTTGGTTGTTTCTCACGCACTCCACTGCTGTGTATGAACCTAGTTCGAGTTCCAATTATCTCACGTATGGATTACTGCAGTAGTCTTCTCACTGGTCTTCTTGTATCCATCCTCGCTTTCCTAGCATCTCTTGTCTACCCAACATTCAGAATTAGCCTTTTGAAGTTAAATCAGATCTTTTCACTTCACCAGTCAAAATCTACACTCATTTAGAGTATAATGCAAGGTTGTAACAATGCCCTCTAAAGCCCTACATAGCCTGCCTTTGTCTCCAAACTCCTCCCCATTCCCCATCCCAACTTCATATTGCTTCCTTGATGTTTCCCAGCAAACGAAGCACATTCTCATCCCAGGGTTTCATGCTTACCTTTCCCCCTGCATGAAGTACTCTGCCCTAAATAACTTCTCCTCTTACTTCTTTTTCTATCCGCATAAATATTACTTAATGTGGATGTCTTTCTCTAACTATCCTACAAAAATAGCATTTCCCATAAATCTCTAGTCCTATTATTGTTTCCTTGTTCTTTGTTTATCATGTATTTATTTGTTTATTGTTTGTCTCTCCCTACTGGAATGAAAATGACACAAGTTCAGAAATTTGATATATTTTTACTTGCTGCAATATCCCTAGAAGAATGTCTGGCACATAGGATTCCCATAGTCAGTATTTGTTGAATTATAAGTCAAACATAACTGAAATAGCCTTAGGCCTTCTTCCTTATTTTTACCCTATTTAAGTGGGCAAGTAAACAAAAGATAAGTATTGAATAGATAACATTCTTTAACAGTTTGTGAGTCTAACCTATAACCCTTCTACGTTTAAGGAGCCCATGTGTTACTATTTTTTATTTTAACATTTAAATAGGATTTTACAGAGATTTTGGACTAAAAGGTTGTGCAAGTCATTTTAGAAAAATTTTAAAACAGCAGAGTATGATTTTAAAAAATTACTTAGAAACTTACTACCCTGTGTTATCCATGGCTGACCTCTCCATGTGAGTACCATGTTTTACAAAAAATTTTACACTCGATTTCAATATCTAATATTTAGGTTTTTCTTTGTATCACATAAAGTTATTTGAAACTATGATATGTGTGTACATTTGTGTTTACATACATATATATATACTTGATGAACACACATGGTATCTGTCTCACCTGGCCCATGCTGACAGTTGGTAGGTAAGGTAGCAGGAGTGGTTGGAAACTTAAAAGCTTAAATCAGACTGTTCAAGTTCCAGTCCCAGCTTCACCACTTACTAGCTTTGTGAATTGGGTAAACTTACATGTCTCATGCCTTGGTATTCCCACTCATGGGCATATATCCAGAGGAAACTCTAATTTTAAAAGATACATGCACCCCAATGCTCATATCAGCTCTATTTACAATAGTCAAGACATGGAAGTAATCTAAATGTCCATCGACAGATGACTAGATAAAGAACATGTGGTATATTTATACAATGGAATACTACTCAGCTATTAAAAAAAATAAAATAATGTCATTTGCACCAACATAGATGGATCTGGAGATCATCATACTAAGTGAAGCAGGCAGAAAGAGAAAGAAAAATCCTATATGATATTGCACATATGAGAAGTCTAAAAAAAAAGGACACAAATAAACTTACTTCTAAAACAGAAACAGACAAAAAAACCAAACTTATGGTTATGGAATGGGAAAGGGGGGGATAAATTAGGAGTTTGGGATTAGCAGATACAAACTACTATATACAAAATAGATAAACAATGAGGTTCTACTGCACAGCACAGGGAACTACGTTCAATACCTTGTAATAGCCTATAATGAAAAAGAATATGAAAAGGAATATATGTATATGTATAACTGAATTACTATGCTGTATACCAGGAATTAACACAACACTGTAAACAAGTATTCCTCAATTTAAAAAAAGACCATATTATAGAAATAACCTAATGTAGTCAGGTCATACAAATTATCAGAGAATGTATTCAGAAAATAAATAAAATGTGAGAACTTAAAAAAGAGATAACAATGGTACCATGCTCATAGGTTTAGCATGAGAATTAAATTAGATGAATACACACAAAGTGCTTAGAATAGTGCCTAGCAAATATTTAGCATATAAAAATGTTAGCTGTGAATGTAAAGAAAGCAAAATTCAATATTACATATGTACATTTAAAATATTTGTTACTGTGAGGGGAAAGTGATAATATCTCACTTATTTCTTTGTTTATAAGTGATATTGAGTAATTTTCTATTTCTTGATCATTTCCATTCATTTTATAATTAACATATTTAAGTCCCTTGCTCATTACTTATTCATTTGTAAGGGTTATTTGTATATTGAGGCTAACTCTTCACATATCCATTGAAAATATTTCTCTAATTGGTCATTCGTCCATTACTATTAAGTATTGTATTTGTAACGTACAGAAATTTTAAGAATTTATGTTGTCAAATCTATCAGTGTATGCTTTAAAATTTTACCCATTACGTTTTCTCCAGTATCTTATGATTTTCTCCAATATTTTATGATCTAAAATTTTGCATTATCTCTTTAAGTTATCTAGAAATTAGTGTTTGACATGATGTGAGAATCTACCTTGAGTTTCTCTGGAGCAAACTTTCTCAATATCATTTATTTAAAAAATTCCTCCACAGCCATTCTTTTACAATACTTCTTTTATATTAAGTTTGTATGTGTACGTCTGTGTGTGTATATATATATAAAATTTATATGTACTATATACATCTATATCTTAAAGAGGTTTTAAGTTTTATTCAATGTTTGTGGAATAAATAAATGAATTTGAATTGCATGAACAGTAAGGATAAAAACTGGACTGGCATGATTTTCTTTCGTCTGTCCAACTGAGGCTAAATATTTCCTTTATAGGGAACTTTGAATACAAAATTCCAATTAAAGGTAGAAAGCAGTGTATGAGAACCTCCTGCTGCATTTGCTACATGCAAATGATCTGTGTGACGCTAATAGCTTCGTACACTCAATGTGATCGTACATGAGCCTGTTACTAATAAGCCCACTCAAATAAGCTGGCTAATATACAGCACAATAAATAGAACAGTTAGAAATGTCACAGGGTCAACCAAAGCATTTGTGAGATTCAAATCTGTGTTTCTAACCATTTGGCCTTATTTTCCTGCTGTTGTTTCTACAGCCCACACTCTTATTAGCACTGAAAAGAACAGAGGTTTTCAAAGGAGTTGAGGAGAAGGCCTGCTGCTCATCACTTGCCCTCATATTTTTAGAGCCTGAATATTGGAAACTAAATGAATTTTAAGTGCAGTGTCTTGAACTCATTTAAAATGAGTGTGTAAATTTATTTCTAGTTCTTCAGTTATTAGAGAAAGAGAGAGAGAGAATTAGAGAGATAGTTAGATAAGCAGATAAATGATTAGATCAATCAATCAACAAAGGGCTGTCCATTGCCTACCTTGTACTGCCAGACTGCAAGTTAACTGCTCAAGGCTCCTCCACTAGAAAAAAACCATAGGCCCTTTCTGGGTAGCCAGGAGGAGAGATGTCAGAGCTAAAGCCAGAATGTTTTTAGAACATGATGGAGATCTCAATGAGATAAGCAGTAAAGTTAAGGGCTCTTGCATCCACATTATATTATCCTTTTTGATTCGTTCTGGCCAGTATTTCCTAGTCAAAATTGCTATAGTAAGAAGAGCCTGCCTCTTACATTTTTTTTTATGAGATGTAAAAACTAACTCTAATGCTCATTTTCATTTTGTGGTGAAATGGCTTTGATGTTTTCAGCAGATTTTTGTAAGCTGGTAGGCATTTTTTTTCTGGTTTCACTTGGTTTTTGTTTGTTTGTTTGTTTGCAAAGATTTGTGATAGATTTGTCCAAAGAAATGTTGTAGCAATAAAAGATCTACTTTGTTAAAATCTTCTTGGGCAATATTCCTTGTCTTAACTCAACAAAACATCTCTGATAACTTGAACAGACTCCAATTAGGGGAAAACATGGAGAAGGTTAAGTTTTAGGAGATAAATACACACTGTATAAGCTGATACTAATATCCAGCTTGCTTCGAAGGAATATAGAGTCTCAAAAGTTAACTTAGAGAGACATATGTCATTCAAAACTCCTTACAAAATAACTATCATGGCATTGTACCACATTTAATCATCAGATGATGAAGTTTTTTGCACAGTAGAGTGATACCCAGGTGCTACATTATATTCAAAGGATCCAAGCTATAACAGAAAACTGGGGCATTTGCAGATGTGTCTGTCCATCAGTGGCTAGGAGAAAAAGATCAGTCATTCAAGGTCTGATTGTGGAGGCTCCTAATCTTGTGCTTTTTCCAAGTACAGTCATATCATAACTATAGGGTGAGAGTACAGTGAAGGTTCTGAATGTACTTCAAATAAGGTTCTACCATGTGAATCATGTCCACGGACTATAAGCAATCAAGTATTCTGTTTTCCAAAGAGAAATGTATTTAAATTATTAATCATGCCTAATCTACGAAGAACTGGTCATCAAGGCTGCTTCTGTAGATGCCACATTATCTCTCATCAAGGAAGATACCAAATTAAACTACCTCACAGTGGAATATCTGTTCTATTTTGGTATTCTCTGATGTGCTATGAAGGCTTTCTAGGACTCTGAATTTGGTTGTTCTTTCAGTGAGGTGCTAATGATCTGGGTTACAAAAATAAAAGTAGTCGAGAATCATTCACAGAAACCTTCACTTTACTACATCAAGAATCCAAGTGAAAAGAGAGAAATAGGAAGTCAGACCTTTCAAGGGAATCTTAATTAACCTCAGCAGTTCTTCTGTGGTTCAGAAAATGTACAGGATACACAGTGACACACAGCATGAACAATGTACAGGGTTAACTGATAAGATTCACTAACAACAGCTCAAGAACACAATATAAGGATCCCCAGATGCCTCACTGCTATTCCATAGAGATAGGTACTTGGGCTGCAGGGCTGAACCTGCTGGTAGAGGGTATACAACTCCACACCACTTTTCACATTTATGGGCCAGCTAAGGAGGGGGTAGGGAATATCCAATTTTCGCAGTTACAAGAGGTCTCAAGTTCTCTGACCCAGGAAATAGTCTCAAGGTTACTCAGGATCTCATAATGGCCACACTGTTGACAACTGCCAGAGCCTTGTTTTCCTTCTTAAGCACCAATGTCAAGCCACCAAAATAAAATGACGGGAAGAGAGACCCCTGGTCAATGAGATGAAATATGAATCTCTTCTCAGAAAAATGAAAACCCGTAACTTTCTTACCTAAAATGAAAACACAAAGAAACAAACTATGCCTAGGCTACTCAGTTTCAAACTGTTGAGCTGTTTTATTGACCCTAGAAAAAGTTATTCCTTGATGTTAGTCTCTCCCACAGAAAGATATTTTTCAGAAAGACAAGAGGTTATGAACTTTTGAGCCTATGCATACTGCAGTAAATAATGACCGCTGTTTTCTGCCCCTGATGTTTCATCTTACAGCCTTCACAAAACATTTTACTCCATGGTACACAGAGAAAAGGATAATACCTCCACTACACACGGGCCAAATCAGGATGAACTGTAGGACAGGTAGAGGGAGCTTGGTGCAAACATTATGTGTTCTTTATATTATATAATTACAACAAAACTAAATTATAAATAACAAAGACAAGTTAAGCTTTGAATTTATATTAAAACTTCCAAAGAAAATCTAAAAATTCAAATTTAAGGAGAAACTTAGGATTGTTTTCATGTTTACAATTTTTTAATGCTTGGAATGTCTAAACACAATTCCTGACAGACATATTTTAATAATATTTTCAAATTCTTTGTAGGCAACATTGATGAGAAACTTTTTTTGCACACATGATAGCAAACTGCAGAAGTATGTTTATTGTTTTACTGCTGTGTTGATGAAAACTTCTTTTTCTCCATTAACATGATTTTGGATAATTTTATCTCTTATCATTGTACTTTATAGAGTGTGATCATTCTTCAAGTTTAACAGTTCTTCCTTGTCTTTTACTAATGTATGAAATGTTAGAAAATCTTAGGATAATTCAAAATGAATTTAAATTCCAATAGAACTTTTTCATATTAAGTATTTAAAACAATGATGATGAGACTTCCAGGATCAGCTCTGACAGGCAAAGAGACTGGAGGTCATCATTCCCATTGCAAACAAGAAGAGAAAGCTAGGCAAACTGAAAATAAATGACTTGTTTTGGACCCATTAGAGAACTGACAACACAAGACAAACTAAAACCCTGAAGTCTGAAGAGATTTGTGTACCCAGAGACACAGGCTAGATCTGCTAACCAAGAGCAGAAGCTTCCTGAGCCATTTTTTTTGGAATTTTAATAGATGGCTGAAGGCTAAATGGTCCTAGCTTGTCCATTAAGACAACAAAAAGAAATAAAAATTATACATTTTGAAAATGAAGAAATAAAACCACTTTTATTTAAAGATGTCATGACTATTTATGTACCAAAAACTCCTGGAACTAATAAGCAAGAAAACAAAATCTCACAATACAAAGTGAACAAACAAAAGTTAATTGCTTTACTGTATTCTGTCCCTGAACAATTGAAATTTGAAATTTAAAAAACAATGCCATTCACCACAGCATTAAAAAATTGAAATTAAAGTACTCTGGTATCAATCTAATAGAATATGTACAGGATCTGTGTAGAAAACTTAAAAAAAAACACTGAAGAAAGAAGTCAAGGGAGATGTATACAGATGGAAAAACAGTCTGTATTTATGGACTGGAAGACTTAGGAGGTTGAAGGAAGTCAAAAAATAGACTACACACAGTGACAAAATAATCTAACTGTATCACAAGTGTATAAAACAATCTGACTAAAATGGATTGCGAAAAGGAATGGTCACCTAAGTAATTCTGGAAATGAGTGGAGGCAGTAAGACTAAAGTCAAAAGGGATAGTACATAAGCACTAAATCATAAATGATAAAATTTTTCCCTTCACAGGGGTACAGATGAACAATCCTGAAACCACTGTAGATGTATACTTCACTTTAATAACTAAGGAAATGAATGGCAGATGGTAGAAGCCAGGTTTTTCAGTGTTGGAATGAAAAGTTAGAAATAAAAAGGATGAAGACTAGAATGATCTGTTTAACATTAGGTTAGAATTGGAGACCTCAGTATAAACTCATGTTTAATCTTATATATATATATTTATATATTTATAAAAACATATATATAATATATATTAACCTAATACACACACACACAAAGAGGTACATATAGAAATAGTTATAGATATATACAAATATATGAGTTAGGAAGGAAAATACAATGATTAGGGCCTGCCGATCATAACATGTGAATCAAGTGAAAGGGCTCTTTGTAACCAAAGATGGAACAAATTTTGCTATAAATAAAGTACTACTGGTAGTATTGGATTATTCCAAAGTATAAAGTAAGTATCTATGAGCACATACTAATAAAAATAAATAATTGAGTAAAGAAATAAATGGGGAAGAATAGTTTATGTAGGTAAGTCCAGATAACTTACACAGATATTGTGCACTCAAGGAGGTGGAACATAATTCCCTACTCCTTAAGTGTAGACTGTACAGTGACCTTCTGCTGAAGAGTACAGTAAGGAAAGAATGGGAATAAGTAAATTCTACTGTGAGGAAATTTGACAAGCACTACCTCAACCAAGAGATCAAAGTTAATATCAGCAGAAAAGTCAGGTTGGTAGTATGTACCCTTGATATGAGGTGATGAAAACAGCACCTTACCTCTACTATGGTCTTCTTCTTAAAAAACCACAGTCCCAATCTAATCACAAGAAAAACATCAGGCAAAACTTACTAAGAAGAATTCTACAGAATACCTAACTAGTAGTCCTCTAAACTCTTAAGGTCATCAAAAATAAGTAAGGCCTGAGAAATTTTGACAGCCAAGAGGGCCTAAGGGAAAAAGATGACTAAATGCAATGTGGTATCCCAGAAGGGAT
Organism: Camelus ferus; assembly: GCF_009834535.1. Lineage (NCBI taxonomy): Eukaryota > Metazoa > Chordata > Mammalia > Artiodactyla > Camelidae > Camelus > Camelus ferus. The sequence continues at coordinate 65,327,230 of NC_045702.1, forward strand.
CCTGCAGCAGAAAAAGTATGTGAGGTAAAAAGTGAGGAAATCAGAACAAAGAATGGATTACAGTTAATAACGGTGTACAATACTGGTTCATCAATTGTGGCAAATATAATATACTAATGTAAGATGTTATTAATAGAAGAAATGGGGGGTGAGGTATAAAAGAATTTTCTATACTGTTCCTAAGTTTCCTATAAATCTAGAATTATTCTAAATTTTTAAGTATTAATATATATTGATATTAACCTCTTATTTGATATATGGTTTGCAAATATTTCTCCCTTCCTGTACATTGCCTTTCATTTTGTTGACTGTCTTGCTGTGCAGAAGCTTTTTAGTTTGACATAGTCCCACTTGTTGATTTTTGTCTTTGATGCTTATGCTTTTGTTCTGATATCCAAAAAAATCATAGCCAAAACCTATGTTAAGAAGCTTCTTCCTATTTTTTCTTATAGTTTTAAGGTATAAGGTCTTATATTTAAGTTATATAAAGAGCTAATACAACTCAAAAAAATCTGATTATAAAATTGGCAGAGGATATGAATAGACAATCTTCCAAAGAAGACACCCAAATGGCCAACAGATACATGAACAGATGCTCAACATCACTAATCATCAGGGAAATACAAATCAAAAGCATAATGAAATATCACCCCACACCTTTAGAATGGCTATCATCAAGAAGAGAAGAGATAAGCATTGGCGAGGATGCATAGAAGAGAGAACCCTTGTATACTGTTGGTAGTAGTGTGAACTGGTGCAGCCATTATGGAAAACAGTATGCAGGTTACTCAAAAAGTTAAAAATAGAGTTACCATATGACTCAGCAATCCTAATTCTGGGTCCAAAGGTGATAAAAACAAGATTATTGAAAAGATATCTGCACACCTATGTTCACGGCACCATTATTCACAATAATCAACATATGGAAATAATCTAATTATCTGTCAACAACTGACTGGATAAAAATATGGAATATATGTGTGTGTGTGTGTGTGTGTTTATATATATATAAATGAATTATTATTCAGCCATGAGAAAGAAATTAAATCCTACCATTTGCAACAGCATGGATGGGCCTTAACGACATTATGCTCAGTGAGATAAGTCAGAAAGAGAAAGACAAATACTGTATGATATTACTGACATGTGGAACCTAAAAAAAGCTGAACTCCTAGCAACCAAGAATAGAACGGTAGTTACCAGGGGCTGAGGAATGGGGAAATTGAGGAGATTCTGGTCAAAGAGTACAAACTTGCAGCTAGAAGACAGATAATTTCTGGGGAGACAAAAAAGCACAGCGTAATGATTATAGTCAACAATAATGCATTATATACTTTCAGGTTGCTAAGAGATTAGATCTTAAATATTCTCACCACAAAAAATAAATGATAATTATGTGACATGATAGAGTTGTTAGCTAATGCTATGTAGTAATCATACTGCAAATACATAAATGTATCAAATCAACATGCACACATTAAATTTGTTATATGTCAATTATATCGCAATAAAAAGGTATTAATAAAATGCATACAATATTGAAGCTTTCCCTGTAGTTTATATAGACCTTTCTCTATAAATTTTAACAATCTGTCTTTAGGATTCAAATTCTAAAACCAATTAAATTTTATTAGGATGCATTTTTAACTTCATGTTTCCAAAGCTGATTTTTAACTGGGAATCTAGAAAACTTCTCAGTATACGTGCGTGTGCGTGCGTGCGTGTGTGTGTGTGTGTGTGTGTGTGTGTGTATCTCCTTGTTCTTTTCTGTTAATTTTATTTAGATACTCCAAAATTTCCATTAGGTAAGTCATTTTTGAAAGCCAGTAACTCTCCTTCCATAATATCGCCTAAGTAAGAATCACACAGATGCACTCACCGCACTTACCACACACACACACACTCACACACACACCAGTTCTTTCAATTCACACTCTTGGTGAATTTCTTTCTTTTAATAATCTGCATATTTTAGTATGAAGCATTAGAGTATGGTGTCCTGATCCTATTCCTTTAAATAAAGCTGAAAATAGAATTGGAATGTTGAGGCTTGAATCTTAATAGATTTATCATTTTGACAAGATTATTTAATGTGGATTTCAGACCTCCAGGCAAATCTTTACATATACAAGATTCTCTGTGAATAGAAAAATGTATTACTTCAATTTCAGAGTTCTCAAATTGGACTTAATATGTAAATCTTTTACACCCTTCACATTGCTGTTGCACCATCAATATACAAACCCTTAAGTGTTTCAATACAATGTTATTTATTTATTTTTTACAAAGGGTTCATCTACCATGTATGTTCATTCTGTTGTTTCTTTCAAATCACATAATGTTTCTCAGCATTTCCCTTCCGAGATTCTAAATGAGAGGTAAGAAGAGTTAACTTTTCCAAGGCTGATCCCTCGCAGGATAGTCTTCCTAAGAGGGTGTTGGCTAACTATAGAGCAGGACTAAATGAAAGCTCAAACTGCTCCACACAAATGAAGTACAGACAAGCAGTATGGAATTCAACTCTGTGAGAATACCAAGGCAGTGGTGGATCAAGGTTGGAAGCCAGTGGTTTGTTCTGTCATATACTGTCATACATTTACAACTGCAAGGCATGGACCCCAGTCCCCAATCACTGGAGAGGGTCTTGTGCTCTCCTAACCAAAAATACTACTGTGGCAGACAAGTTCTGAAGGACAAAGTGCTATCACATCACAGAGCTGTGAGTACCATACTCAACCCTTGGTCCAGGCCATGTGATGGTGCTTCTTCAGCTAGGGCACCAGCTCTCATTGTGGTAGCTACATACCTTATACTCCTATGTGATTCTCTGTTGTCTTTTCAGGGAGAAGTACAAATCTACTAATTCTCCTATATTAGAAGTTTCTCATTATAAACATTATTCCATGTCTGATGTGTGTGTTATTGGGTCCTTTCTCCTCATTTGTTTGACAATTTGGTGCAGAAAGTCAAACCCATCTTAGCCACAAAAAAGGAACCAAGGGACTAAAGATCAAAAATATATCCAAGGGAGGTTAAGAAAGTAGTCTTCTGGGGGTGGTAAAGTTTATCAATAATAAGGATTCAAATTGCAGGTTACCAATTGGTCACTTATCTCCTGTGTTGACTGTATCATGAACCAGAGACCAAGGATCAATTCTTTTGTTATTATTGATGGGCTTGAAGGGAGTTTCCCAGAAGCAAGCAGGCTCCATGAAGAGGAGTTGGCAATAAGAGTTACAATTTGCTAAGCCATATGGGAGGAATGATGCTCTTTGATTTCATCTTTCATCTTCCTCTGAAATTAAGGACGTTAGTCCAAGACAGGATAGTGTTGTAAGGGTGCTAAGTGCTCTCTATAAAAGGAAATGAAAATAGAAAAAGCCTAAAAATAATGGCCTGGGTGACTACCCCTACCCCTAGAAAAACAGGTAACACCCAAGGGGACCAAGTAATCTGATAGAGCCATGAGATAGTTTCTTCTAAGGAATCTCCCTCTTACAAGGCTATATAATGACTTGTAGACAAAGAAGCCAAATATGATGAGATTGATGGTATTCCTAACCTTAATTTATGTGAAATAAATTAAATTAAATTAAATTAAATTAAATTAAATTAAATTAAAAATAAATTAAATTAAAAATAAATTAAATTAAATTAATAAAATAAAGTACCAGGGGGTAGGAATGTGGGCTTCTTTCATAAAGAGTGAGTGTAACTGAACTGACTGCTTAATACCCAAGATATAAAGTACATAAGGAAAGGGCTCAGAACTTCTTAAAATGGGGACAAAAGACTTGCAAAACTACGCCTCTCCCCACAAGATAAAGCTCATTAAGTGACTGGTCTGAAAGGGTAGCCAGGGGCCTCGGATTTGCAGAAGCACTGCCGATCCAACTGTGGATACACCCCAATACAGTTCAAGCACTGGAGATACTGTTGTTTGTCAGTGGAATATCCAGATATCATCCAAATAAACAACAAAACACTATTCATTGACTAGGAAACACAATAGTCTAGTTCTGGTATAGAATCAATTATTGTGCTCCTTATTGACCACAGAATGTAGCACACAGGAGAAACTTACTCCAAACTCTAGGAGTCTGCATTATGTTCTCTTTGGGATGAAGCAGAGATGCTATGAAGCATCTTTTTTTATCCTTTAAGTGCAGTTAGGTCTACTGGGTCAAAGCAGGTTGCCCTGAAACCTCAAAATATTGCAGACCTTCCTCTTGTTCTGGGCCCCTTTCAAAATCTGCAGTTTACTCACTAAAGGGATTGAAAGAGCATCTTCAAATATAAAATATGTTGACTTTAATATTCAAAGAAGCCCACCAATTGTTGTGATTCTTCCTTCGTGTGGAGCAGTACAAGACAGAACAACCTCTTTCTTACATTAAGGACCTATTCTGACATTTCTGAGACTATTCAATTTCTAGAAACTTTATCAATTGCGACTGCTCTCTGAAAGTTTATTTCCTATCCTCTGGTTTAGATATTTCTTACTGAGACATCTAGGTACTTGTTAATTTCTGGTCACCTTATCCAATTAGCATACTGTCATGCATATAATGGATGATAGTAAGGTTCTATAGGATGGTCAACGACTCTGTATACTTTTATTTTGTTAAATTTAATTAATATTTGATTTTAAAATTATATCAAAGTAGGACTAATATTTTTAAGGCAAATAACAATGAAAATGGAAAGAGATGGGAAAAATTAAAGTCTACAAAAATTCTCACATTCTTGGGGAGAAGAACAGTGATACTGCAGACAAATGTAGACTGTAAGAGAAAATATTATTTTACACCTGAGTGTTAAAAGCTTTTAAGAACGCTTACAAAAAGATACAGTCTGTAGCATCTAAAAAAGCAGAGGACATTAAAAGCTTTAACACGGAAAAGATTACCAATCTAACTGAAGGTAGGAAAGATGCTGAAAGCAAGTTAAGGAAGAGCATGGTAAAGAAGGAAAAAAAACATGGTGTAAATAAGTCCACATATATAAATAATGAAGATAAATGTACATGGACTAATGTTAGCTATGAAAGGACAAAGACCATTAGCGTGGAAAGTTCTTTGGTCATTCAATTAATAAAATCTATTATTTTTCTGACATCTTTACTGGGGGTTTCTTAAAATAAAGAGATGACATTTCACTTAAATTATGTAAAGTAGGAGGGAGGGCTATGTGCTCTGCATGTCAGGGCCACTATGGCTCAATATAAATAACATAAATGTAACTTGCAATGTTTTGGGTTAGGTTTGTCTGGAGAAACATTTTTGCCAAAAAAAAAAAAAAAAAAAAAGAACAACTGTTAATCAAAGGCACATTATCTCCTTCCCAATTTGTGGCAGCCAATTTAATTCATAATTAAATTATTAAATTGAAATGCTATTTAGTGGCAGCTTCTATATTTGAGTGTTATACTAATGTTCTTATAAATAATACCAAATAATAATTTTTCTGGATTTAGTTACAGTGTTATTTTTAAACCATCTACCTATTCTTCATCTTTCATAACTCCCCAGTTGCTGAGCCCTGTGGTTGATTGCCTGTGTTTTAATATTTATACACATTGTACACATTAGCTTCTTCTGCCCATTAATTGTTTTGTTTCTTGGGGTCTTAAAACATACATATGTTTTTCTTTCTAGTGTAAAGCTTTGTTCATAATGGATGCCTTTTTGCTGTTCCTAGAGGGGAATAATAACAGCAACACCAACATTGGTGGTGGGGTGTCCACTAGAAAGCCTCACGCTCTGTAAGAAAGTCTTTACTTTATACGAGCAAGTACCACCATCACAATGATTTACTACTTTGCCTCTACATGGAATTATACCCCATGGGAATGAACATACATTAAAAATCCTACATAATGGCAGTGAATTTGTCTAGAAACTATGCATGTGGGTTGTATAATGTTTTGATATGCGTCAAATTCATCAAAATAGGTTTGGATACCTTTCAAAATAATTTACTTAGAAAAATACATTCAAATGTTCACATCCTTGGATAATGTAATTCATGTCAAGAGAAGAATTACTAATTCCCTTAATGATTCATTCTGTACTCAACTCCAGAGAATTCAGGAGTCTAGAAGAAGATATCATTTTGCAATAAATGTCAAAAACATGTTTTATCTAAATAGCTCAACATACAGTACTGACAAACTTTAGTTAGACATAATTTATACCCCTCAGTGGCCAAAGTAATCTATGGGTTTCCTCAAGTTGCTTTTGTCTATAAAACAAATTCAATTTGCTTTACCACATGAAGCACAAATTTAAAGCAATATTTCATAAATCTCTGTCACTGAAGATTAAAGTAATGTTTAATTTACAAATACTGCTACCAATCCATAAGCTTTATGTTTGCTAGAGTTTGAAAACTGAGTTAGACAACATAAAGCTGATTTTCAAACTCACCTGCTAATAAAGGCAAGATTTCTAATAAAATAAGAAGAGATAAGCCACTATTAAATGTCCCTAAAGATCTCAAATGTGCATTAATATGGTTCTAAATTCTTATTTATCTGAATAGGATTGTTTTAATAGAGCACTAGGGATGAGGCATTTAAGATGTGTCCACAGTTACCTGTCATAGTAACTCTACTTGGTAAATTTGACGCAATGTTTGCATCTGCTGCATAAGGTCAGGTAGCTGCATAAAATCCTTTGGCCCTTGTTAGAAAACACTATCACCAACAGGTTCTCTAATTTAAGATGACTGTCTCAACACTATGTACCATTCACAAGCCCAATGTGAAATGTAATGAAATTAAACTCTATGCTGATGAGTATATTAAATTTCTAATGGTCTAGTGTCTACTTATGTCAAAACTTTCATTTCTGAAAACAAATGCAAATATGTGACATCTATGAAACTCTGACATCTCTTTAAATAATTGGCAACATACTTGAGTACCCAGTAAGCACAGGCATTGTGTGAAGCTATTTACATGTCTCATCACATTTAATTTTCACGACAACCCTCTAAAGTAGTTCTGTTTACAGAAGAGAAAACCAAGGCACAGGGAAGACCACCCAAGGACATACAAGTACTAAATGTTAGAGTGCATTTTTCTTAATTAATAGAGCAGTTTAAGGTTTACAGAAAACTGAGCAGAAAGTACAGAGAATTCCCATATACCTTCTTTTCCCTTCCCCATCCCCCCACACAGTTTCCCCTGTTAGTAACACTTTGCTATCATGGTACATTTGCTACATGACAATACATTATTATTAATAAAATCATAGCTTCCATTAAGATTCATTCTTTGTGTTATACAGATTCATAGGTTTTGAACAATACATAATGTCATGTATTCACCATTATAGTATCAGACAGAATAGCTTCACCACCCTAAAAATCATCCGTGCTCCACCTGTTCATCCTTCTCTTTCTCTTGCCAAATCCCTAGCAATCACTGATCTTTTACTGTCCTACAGTTGTGCCTTGTCTAGTATGTCACAGAGTTGGAATCATACAGAATGCCTCCTTTTCAGATTGAATTCTTTCATTTAGCAATATGTATTTAAAGTTCCTCCATGTCTTTTTACGCCTTGACAGCTCTTTTTTTAAATCACTGAATCATATCCCCTTGTTTATATGCATCAAAGTTTATTTACTCATTCACCTACTGAAGGAATCTTGGTTGCTTCCAAATTTTGGTAATTGTGAATAAAGCTGCTATAAACATTCATATACAGGTTACTGTGTGGACATAAGTTTTCAATTCATTTGAGTAAATACCTAGCAGCTCAGTATTAGTTTCTTAGGGCTGCTGAAACAAGTACCACAAACTGGGTACCTAAAAAAAACCCAGAAATTTGTTGTCTCACACATAGTTCTGGAGGCTAGAAGTCTGCAATTAAGATGTTAGCATGACAGGTTCTTCTGAGATCTATATGGAAGAATCTGTTCCATGCTTCATTCCTAGCTTCTGGTGATAAACTAGCAATCTTCAGTGTCCCTTAGCTTGTAGATGCATTACTCCCAACTCTGCCTTCTCCATGTGGTGTTTTCCTCTGTGTCATCACTTCATCTTTACACTGTGATGTCTGTCTCTGTTCAAATTTCCCCACTTTATAAGGAAACCAGTCATACTAGATTAGGGTCCAACTTAACAACCTCATTTTAACTTGATAACCTCTCAAAAGACTCTACTTCCAAACAAGATCACATTCTGAAGTACTGAGAGTTAGGATTTCAACATATCTTTGCCAGCTATGCAAATCAACCCACAATAGGTGGATTTGCTGGATCATTTGTTAAGACTATGCTTAGCTTTTGGAAAAAGACTTCCAAACTGTCTTTCAAAGTGTTTGTACCATTTTGCTTTCCCACCAGCAATGAATAAGAGTTCCTGCTGCTCCACATGCTCATCAGCATTTGGTGTTGTCAGTGTTTTGGCTTTTAGTCATTCTAATAGGTGTGTAGTGGTATCTTCTTGTTTTAATTTGCAATTTCCTGATGAAATATGATGTTAAACATATTTTTATATGATTATTTGCCATCTATATATCTTCTTTGCTGAGTCATCTGTTCACATCATCTGCCCATTTTTAAATTGAGTTGTTCTCTTACTATTGAGTTTTTAAGTGTTCCATGTATATTTTGGAGATGATACTTTCCTTAGATATGTGTCTTGCAAAGATTTTCTCCAAATCTATGACATATTTTAATATTCTTAACAGTAACTTTCACAAAGCAGAAGCTTTTAACTCTAATGAAGTCCAATTAATAATTTTTTTCTTTCTTGGATCATGATTTTGGTTCCCATATAAAAAAGCATCTCTAAACCCAAGGTCACCTAGATTTTCTCCTCTGTTATCTTCTTGAAGTTTAATAGTTTTACATTTAACATTTAGGTCTGTGATCCATTTTTAGTTAAATTTTATCAAAGGTATAGGATTATTTATTTATTTATTTACTGTTGCATATGGATGTCCAGTAGTTCCAGCGTTTGCTGAATAGATTATCCTTTCTCCACTGAGTTTCTGTCGTGACTGAGTATTACATTTTTTTTCATTGCCTTAGTTTCTTTGTCAATGATAAGGTGACTAATTTTTGTGAGTCTACTTCTGGGCTCTCTATTCTGTTCCATTGATCTATTTGTCTATTTTTCACCTTTACCATACAATCTTGTTTACTGTAGCTTATAGTAGGTATGCAGTCAGACAGTGTCAGTCTTTCAACTTTATTCTTCAATATTATTTTGGCTATTTTGGGTCTTTTGCACTTCCATATGAATTTTTGAATCAGTTTATCAGTATCCACAAAATAATGTGCTGGAATTTTAATTGGGATTGCATGAATCTATAAAGCTAGGAAGGACTAACATCTTAACAATGTTGAATCTTCATATCCTGAACATGGAATATCATTTATTTAGATCTTCTTTGATATCCTTCATCAGAGTTTTCTAGTTTTTCTGATATGGTTCTAGTAAGGATCTATCCATATAGGGTGAATCCATATTAACAGTATTGTCTTTTTAATTTCAAATACAGTTGTTCACTGCTGATACAGAGAAAAACAATTGACTTTTGTATATCCTTTGCTATAACTGCTTATTAGTTTCACGAGTTGTTGATTCTTTGGGATTATTCTACATGAAAAATGATGTCATCTATAAATAAGGATATTATTATTGCTTCCTTCCCACTCAGTATAATTTTTAGTTCCTTTTCTTGTCTTACTGCATTAGCTAGGATTTCCATTAAAATGTTGAATAGAAGTAGTGAGTGGGGATATCCTTGTCTTGTTCCTGATCTTAGGAAGAAGGTTTCTAGTTTCTCATCATTTAAATATGATGTTAGGTGTAGGGTTTTTGTGGATTGTTTATCAGTTTGAAAAAGTTTCCCTATCTTCTAAATTTGCTGGGAGTTTTTTGAAGAAGTTTCCCTATCTTTCTAGTTTGCTGAGAGTTTTTTTTGTCATGAATGGATGTCAGACCCTTAAAAATATTTGTTATATATCTATTGATGTGATTATATGTTTTGTTTCTGTTTGTCTATTGATGTGATGAATTATATTAATTATTTTGGAGTTTTGAACCCGCTTTGTATATGTAGGATAAATCCACTTGGTTGTGATGTATTCATTCTTTTTATACACTGTTGGGTTTGATTTGCTAATATTTTGTTGAGGATGTTTGCATGTAAGTTCATAAGAGACACTGATCTGTAGTTTTCCTCTCTTATAATGTCTTTGTCTGGTTTTGGTACTGGAATTGGAATGCATTTTAAAACCATAATGTGATTCTAAAACTCATGCTCTTTACTACTATATTCTACTATCCAAGTGGGTTGAGTTTCTACTACAAGCAAGGCATTGTTAGATGTTTTCATTCATATTGTTGCATTTTTCTGAATCATATAGGAGGAGAAAAGATAACTCTCGCAGAAATAAGCAAATCTGTCTCATTTTTAAACTTAGTATAACAATAGTGCCCCCCACAAGGTTTTGTGAGGAATAAACTAGGCAGTGAATGATAAATACTTAACACAGTACTTCATGTTTAATAAATATATAATGTGTTTATGAGGTGACAGTCACATGACAACTGAATTATTTTTTGTTCTAAACCAGTAACCATACTACTATTAGAGATTTCTGTTTATATGACCCCTTGGTTCTTCAAAATCATTCTAAAATTAAATCTGTATTTTCATTCTTAAAACCTATTCTCTTCTGTTTCCTTTCTCTGTTAACAGTCTCAAAGCTGACCTAGACAGCAAGCTCTAAAACATGAAGCTGTTTTTTCAAATTCTTCCTTACCTCAAATCAGTTGATCAAATTCTGCTCAAGTTTATTTCCAAATACTCTAGAATCCTACTAACACCTCTACTGTGGTACTACTTGTTTTAATTTTATGTTCTCCATACTGTTCCCCTTAACTATGTAAAGAGCCTCCTAGGGCATCTCCCTACCTTTATTCTTTCAACCCTATTTCTGATTAGGGTTAAGACTATGCTTAAATTCACCTCACTGTCTTTATTATTATGTCATTTAATCACTTTAGCAAGCTACACAGATTAATTATATATCTAGCCAAGTATCTTATCATCCTATATTCACAACTTTACTCAAGCTAAACTATTCTACCCTCCTCTCTCTGAGTACTTATTCCAACTGTGTGTGTGTGTGTGTGTGTGTGTGTGTGTGTATATAATGCATGTATGTATTCACACTATTTGTTTTATACAGCATGCCTTGGCTCTCACTTCCAAAATATTCATCATAAATTCATAAAAGCCCCAAAGAGATGCCTCTTCTCTTCTAAAGATTTTATAGACATTACTCTAATATAGCTCTTTACTCCAGACTTCCACATCTTTTTCTGGGACAACTTACATAACATTTCATATACTGCTTTACAGAATTATGTGCCTGCCTTCCTGCTACATGTGAATTCCTTGAGATCAGGGATTATATAATTGATTTTTGTATCTACAGTGCTTAGCGTAGTGCTTGGCACATAGATGACATTCAACAAATTTTGGTGGATTGCATGCATGAATATTTTGAATAATACTCCTAAATTTTACTTTCCTATTTTTTGAATCAAGTGAAGATTTAAAATCTAAAGTTAGTATTACAAATGGTGATGACTAAAAGAGAAATATAAAATATTTTATGTTATAATAAAAAAGTAGGCAATCACACTTTCATGATGCAAAATATATACATGAATTTCAATCATCACTATAAATATCAAATAAGTTTTTTTAAAGCAAACTAAATATCCTGTAAGAGACCCTACTTTACCACATTAAACATTTAGAGGATTTTTTTAGACTAATTACAATGAGATTGTAACAGAGCATAGAAACCTTTTATATCTAGATAGATAGATAGATACATAGATAGGTGATAGATACATAGATAGGTGATAGATAGATAGATAGATAGATAGATAGATAGATAGATAGATAACCAGTGATTTATTGATATAAAATTGCCATGAATGAAAAGACTGATGCTTCCAGAGCAATCATACTATAATATCGTAACACATTTTCTCAAATTTCACAATCCCGGGTCACTGAAGTAAAAGATACGGCCCTGTTTACCAACGCACAGGTAGAGAAACTTAACAGACTAAATCACATTCCTCGGCGAAAGCACAAGTTCTTACTGAAGTTTCAACGTGAGGCATAAGTAAATATCTCAGCACCAAGCAAAACTTTTTCCTCATGAACCTATTTCTAACCTCCTATCCCACTCTTTATCAGAAGACAAGAAGGAGATACTCTAGAGTCAGGTAAAACAACTATGTTCAGCCTGTGGCCTGTTATTGTACAGTCCACAAGCTAAGAATGATTTTTGTATTTTTAAAAGGTTGTTAAAAGAAAGAAAATATGAGACATAGACCATGTAAGGCCACTATGCCTAGAATATTGAGTATATGGCCCTATGGAAAAAGTATGTCAACCCTTCCTTTAGAGCAGCTCTGTCCAACAGAAACTTCTGATGGTAGAAATGTCCTGTATCTCTGCTGTCCCAATAGGATAGTTACAAAACTCATGCAGCGACTGAGTATTTGAAATGTGGATAGCACAACTGAGGAAATGGATTTTAACTGCATTTAGTTTTAATCAATTTAAATTTAAATAGGCAAATCTGTCTGGTAGCTACCACGCTGGACAGCTACGCATAATTTCTCCTGTTCCAATAGCCTGAATCTTTAAATGCCATGAACAATGGATGGAATAGAAGCCAAACCTATATTACCTGATCAGAACTTAGTTTTTCAGGTAATCCAACTCCAAAAACATCTCCCTCCCCTTCCATTTTTCATCCTCTGTTATTCTCTCTCATTCTTTTTTTTTTCTTTAATTGAAATACAGTTGATTTACAATGTTGTGTTAGTTGCTGGTGTACAGCATGGTGATTCAGTTATACATATATGTTCTATTCATATTCTTTTTCATTATAGATTATAATAAGTTACTGAATATAGTTCTCCATGCTATATAGGAGGACACTGTTGTTTATCTATTCTGTATATAGTAGTTTGTATCTGCTAATCCAAAACTCTGAATTTATCCCACCACTCCCTACCCTTTGGTAACTGTAAGTTTGTTTTCCACGTCTGTAAATCTCTTTCTGTTTTGTAAATAAGTTCATTTGTGTCATTGTTTTAGATTCCACATATAAGTGATATTATGTGATATTTGTCTTTCTCTGTCTGGCTTAGTTCACTCACTCAGTATGATAATCTCTGGGTCCATCCATGTTGCCGCAAATGGCATCATTTCATTCTTTTTTATGGCTAAGTAGTATTCTCACCCATTTCCTTTCAGTGCATCTTCAGCCACCTTGCTATCCCATTCTCTTGTGTTTCAAGTGGAAAAGCAGAACACAAAGACAATTCAGGACCCTACTACAGGAGACAGATGTATTCCTGTAAGGCTAAGTTGAAACTCTAAATCATTGCCCTTAAGGGAGAGTGGTAGATGAAAGTGAGATATTTTGATACTTAGCCAAATGATACAGATCTCTCTGACATATTACGAAATGGCATAAAAATCCACCCACCATGTATAATGTAATTTCTGTGGAAAATTTTATTATGAGTTCTAAGCATCTAACTTTGAAAATTGCCACAACTTTCGGACAAACAGGAAAAAACAGTGTATAGTTTAACAATAAAAATCACAAGTTACGCAGTACTGTGATTCACGGAAAATATTTACTTAAGTGCTACGGAAATTTTTCTATAACTTCATAGATAACGCAAATACTTTGCATTTAGAACGAGATAGTGCTTTAGTACTTGTTTGCCCTTGACAACCACCTCTATTTTAAGATAGTTTATTCTATCAGTGACACTTCCAAAATCAAACACATTCTCCTGCACCTAACAGGTAAAAAATGTTTATTGCAAAAATAATTAGAATACAATACCACCTTTAAAACATTTTCCAAAACTGCATTTTTTTTAGTATTTCATTTCATTAAACACAAGGTCCAGAACAAGATTCTTTGTGTAATGAATGTCCGTTATTTCCTGCAACTTAGAATTACAGTTCCAGTTTGCTGATTTCCAAATCAATTAATTCAGGAAGTGAAAATTAGTTTTTGTGCCAAAGCAATTGCTTCTGTTAGAGTTTCTTTTGAACTGTAAATTAGCCTATCTTTAATGGATTTCTGTTAGGCAAAAATATTAAGTGGGCAATAGATAAATGTTGAGAATAGCATTGAATCTTTTTTTTAAGTAGCTGTCAAATGCTCTTTTCAGAAAGTTTCTTAAGAGGACATGGCTATGTCTAAAGTAAATGATACAAAGCATAATCACAATATGTCAAATGATTTTTGTCTGTCCAAAATGGTGAGTAAAGAAAAAGCACCATTTCTGAGAGAGAGCCAGAGAGCCAGAGAAGACCTGTTTCTTTATAATCTTTTGGCTGAGAGTTTTTCATGCAGTACGAATGTATGGGCAAATAAAGTGTGTGCTTACATGAATGCCTGGAAACTCCAGGATCCTTTTCATTAGAAGGACAATATAATCAGACAATTGACTAAATTTTTAACTTTTTCAGGATATTTTACTATCATTAATATTCAGCCAAATTGTTCAAAAAATGCTTGACAAAAGAATGTATTAAAAACTCAATATAAAACCTTCTGACAGATTGAAAAAATACTAATCACCAACTAATTATTTGGAAACGTATTTATAAAACAAGAACAGACTCACAGACAGAGAAAACAAACTTATGGTTACCAAAGGGGAAGGGGCAGCAGGGAGGGATAAATTAGGAGTTTGGAATTAGCAGATACAAACTACTATATATAAAATAGATAAACAACAAGGTCTTACTGTACAGCACAGGGAACTATATTCAATATCTTATAATAACATATAATGAAAAAGAATATGAATATATACATATATACAGAACCAAATCACTATGTGTACACTGAAAAGTAACACAATGTTGAAAATCAACCACACTTAAAAAAAAAAAAAGAAGAAAGAAAACTTCGTATATAGAAACAGCAATGATACTTTCAGGTTTAAATTTTTTCTGAAGAAACTAAAGACCTTCAAAGTTCCTATGGTTTTATATTCCTTACCAATTATGAGACCTGATTAAATTGTATATTAACTCAGGCAAATAGAAGAATTTTGATTTTCATTTTGCATATGTTTAGGACAAAGAAATTTAAGGCATAATACTTCATTTAACATTCTCTCACAGATTTAGAAAAAGGAACCCTCATACACTGTTGCTGGGAATGTAAACTGGTGCAGCTACTGTGGAGAGCAGCACAGAGGTTCTTTAAAACAACTAAAAATAGAGTTAACACATGATCCTAGATTCCCACTCCTTGGTGTATATTCAGAAAAGACAAAAACCGACATTCAAAAAGGTACATGCACTCCAATGCTCATAGCAGCACTATTTACAACAGCCAAGACATGGAAGCAACCTAAATATCCATCCACAGATAAATGGATAAAGAAGATATAAGATATATGTGGAATATTATTCAGCCATTAAAAAGAATAAAATAATGCCATTTTCAGCAACATGATGGACCTAGAGATTATCGTATTAAGTAAAGTAAGTCAGACAAAGACAAATATCATGTGATTTCACTTATATATGGAATCTAAAAAAATGATATAAATGAACTTATTTACAAAACAGAAATAGACTTACAGTCATAGAAAACAAACTTATGGTTACCAAAGGGGAAAGGGGGGGATCAATAGGGAATTTGGAATTAACAGACATATACTACTATACATAAAATAGATAAATAACTAGGACATGCTGTGTAATACAGGGAGTGATATTCAGTATCTTTTAATAACCTATAATGGAAAATAATCTAAAAAAGAATATATGTGTGTGTATATATATATATATATATATATATATATATGTATGCATAACTGAATCACTTTACTATACACGTGAAACATTGTAAATCAACTATACTTTAATAAAAAAATTCTCTCACAGATTTAGTCCCACAAAAATGAGAAATTCAAGTAAATTACAACTAGCATTCAAAGAATAATAACTAAATGGGAAAGCAGTTATAGCTCCAGCTGGAGAGACGGCAAATCTAAATACTTTGAGATTAAGAAGATAATTTAAAAGGGCCTTAGAGATCAAACAATTTGTTTTTTTTAAACCAGTACACTGATTCCTTCCATTACATGTTCTATACAGTTTCAATTTCCATTATTCAGTTAACAGGGAATTCTCTACCTCTTAAGCCAGTTAATCCTACCTTTAGAACAGTCTAAATGTTATAAAGTCTTTTGAAAAAAAATATAAATCTACCCACAATTTCTTCCTTACGTTTTCACTTTAAATTCTGATTTGAATTAACCCATATCCACCATGAAAATGACGGACTCTGAGAATTTGGGGATACAAATATGGTTCATTTCACAGCAGATGAACACAATAAACATTAAGAGGTAAAATCCTCTTTTGTGTCTATGATTTTAGTCTTGACTTTGATTTTGATGTGTAAAGTTTTCTGAGGAAGTTATTTTCTTTCCTCATACAATGTTGTTGTACGGATTTAACAAGAAGATTAAAATATTTTGAAATACAGGTTCTATAACACTACAGACATCATTGTTATTTAGTAAGTTATAGTGGTAGTAGTAGTGACAGACTTGCTGCTTCATGAGGATTTCCATAAGAATAAAAATTGATTTATCAAGATGTGGTTGGGAGTATAAAAAGCCAGGGCTAATATATCTTAAACCATAATGTACATAGAATCCTTTGGGACCTTCTTTAAATGTAGATTCTTTATATCCATCCCCACTGATTCTCATTCACTAATTTGTATTCTGCATTTTATTCCCAGAAGAAACATAATGGAACACACCTCGAGAATCACAGGTTTGGCCACCAAATAAGATAAACTAACTGTAACATAAAATACAAAAATGTTAATTATGAAATAATATTTTGTAAACATTAGAAATCAAGGAATGATTTGAGAAACATAAAACTAAAGTTTTGTTGATAACAATAAATGTATATGTATGAATGTATAAGAAATATAAGGCTGTCTATCCATGTACAGGTAATAAGCACAAATAAAGAGATCAAATATCCTTTTGGTTGTCTTAATATTTGATGGGGATTTGAAAAAGCAAATATACAAGCAATTAGGAGGAACATCCAAAAGAGAGGAATGACAGCATTATTCAACCTAATGCTGGCTCACTTGCTTGGACAATACCTCTTTAATAATATGACAGATTTGCTCAAAGGTCCCCCAAACAAAGACAATCTATATGGCTCAAAAATCTCACCTTGGCTGAGTTGCAAGTACAGACTTAGAGTAATAGTTTTGGGGAATAATTTATATCAAAGACTGGAATAACAGTAGAAACTAGCTCTACTATTTGCTATCTATGTGAACTTGAACAACTTGTTTAGTTTCTGAGAACCTGAATTTTCTGTCTTATAGAAAGGGGATCATAATATCTGTTCCCCTCTGCTTCAAGGTATTGTTGTGTGGATCTAGTGAAAAATGAACGAGAAAGTGTTTTTGAAGCTATAAACACTCTCACATGAATGGTACCTGGCTATAATCAGAATCTTACAATATAATCTGCTTCTTCAAATGCCAAAATCAGTTAAAACGTCTAGAAAAGTCATGGCTTCAGGGGAAATAATAACAGGTTCTGGAGACACATTTCAATCTTACACATATCTGTGAAAGAGGTGAGAATCAATGAGGAATATGATTTACACAAAGAGGCACAAAATAATCTATCATCTTCTGAATGGGTTTCATAGTGATTTTAAAAGTGCATTCATTGAGTACATCATCATAATCATAATTGACTCTGGGAAGAATAAACACTGGGACATGTTGGCTACTAAATTTTGAAATCCATCCCAACCATGCGCCATTATTATGAGGCTTTTATCATTCACTTCAGTTCTTACAACTGACTCCCAGTAATACTTGTGATCAAGATTGCCTTAAAGTTCTTGTCAGCTTGATTAAACTTTAGACAGCTTATTCCTGACTGTAAGCCTTTGATATTCCTTTTCTTGGAGCATTTACTTCAAAAAACTTGTAACTGCAAATTCTTTCTCTGTCCCTTTGACATGCAAATTTCTTTAAAAGCTTGTCAGTTTTACAACCTAGGACTGTCTTTCTCCAGATCTGGGAGCCATCTCTTTGATATGCAAATATCAAAGAAGACAGTAGTCCAATCTCCCTATCTCTGTGGGAGGATAGGAGCCTAACTTCAATGGATGCCTTACTCCAAGTTGTGAAACAACTTTCTATCACAAAGACAGGAGAAAAGTTTACTTTTCTGATTAAGCCAATTAGCAAACACAGATTGCCTGTGTTCTCCTTCTCACCTTCAGTGCTTAAAAGTCTTCCCACTCTTTATTTCAGTGGAATTGAGTTCAGACTTTAGCCTGATCTTCTCTATTGAAAAAAACACAATCTTGAGTAAAATCTTCCCTATCTGTTTAACTTTATCCACTGCAATTTCCACTTTGACACTTATGAATCTTAGAACAGAAAAAAAAAATACTTCTAATTTGCAATCATGAAAAGGTAGATTAGAAGGAGCAGCATTTGATAAAGATCTGTTATAAACAAAGACTATCCTTTTGTGAAAAGGCTGCTGTTAGTCATATACATTAGCATGAACTTGGGGTTATCAATTTAAACAAGGCCTAAATACAGCTGGACTTGAGCCAGGAAAAGTTTTGTGCAAAATTGTAACACTGTCCAGTAGAATCAGTACTATCTTTTCCAAGTTGCCAAAACTTAACACATGGCTGATAGCTGGAGCTTTGGCAAATGTGAAAGAATGCTAAAGAAGATTTTGCCATCTGGTGAAAGAGAAAAAGGTGGTGGGCTGCAGAGTTTTCCTATTTTTTATGAGACTTCACATATTCTTATAGACTAAAATAAGCATATTCAGATAGAAAAAAAATCTACATTGTTATTTTAAGAGAAAATAATCTACATTTTTATTGTAATAAATTTAAATATGAAGGAACGCATTAGGTTAATGTACTCTACTCTTACCACTCTTCCATCATTATTTTTAACAAATTATATTTCCATGTAATTTGTTAAGGAAAACATGATTTAGCATATGTACTAGTCTAAGCAAGCACAGAGTACAGCTTTAACTCTTCATATATCATATTGTCTTTCATTACTCTAACTGTATGTGGTCTTTCAATGAATATTACATGCCTGATGAGTTTTAACTAAGCCTAAATATAAATTCTGAGTTATTTTAAGATTATGTTGTAAAAACATACATATATATTTTTTTTAATGTAGTGACATACTGTACAATCTTATCACTAAATCATGGCCATTTTTCCACTTAAAATGATTTAACTTTTCCTCCTTTTTTCATGTTTCACTGGTGAGACAGTAATATTTTACAGTTAAAGACTGTGTGTGATTAACATCCATAATTATAAGATGTGACTGAATTAAAATCAATAGCCCTTTTATTTGTAGTAGTTATCTTTTAAGCCTTAATTGATGACTTGGTAGCTGATTAAGAAAATCTTTGTTAATGTTCTGATGTAGCTCTGAGGAATGTTGAATGAAAGAGATTCTTTTTCAGCAGAAATATTTTTCCCAACTGTATGTGGCTGATCCAGGAGAAAGATTAGTGGAGTGGGCAGTGGAATTCAGTGGTTTAATTTCTCTCAGCCACACAGTCAGCCATGACATATGCACAGACAATTATGTACTAGGAATTATTCATCTCAATGAGAAGTCTGATCAATGGCACTGTAAACACAAAGAACAAATTCAGAAAGAATAATATTCCCTAGAACTTATTTTTTCAGGAGCATATGGAGCATATTTTGTTATAAAACACCTATCCATTCATCCTTTCTAAATACATCTGTCTTTTGCTGGACTACTTCTTACTTCTGTAACACTCTGTAGTTACTTTGTTGCTGAGATAATTGCTCCTGGAAAGGAGACTGTTAATGGTTCTGGCAGCATAAATTCTCCAGAATTAAACATTCGATCACATCTGCATTAGCCCTTTCGTTAATTTAAAAATCATTGCCCTTCACAGACTTTACAGAAGAATTTCTCATTTTAAACATGTGTTATTTAGGAAAGAAATATGGTCAATCTTATGAGACAATCTCTCTTTCTAGAGGAAAGGGGAGAAAAACATTCATTGAAACCCAAACGGTGTCGAGTATTGTGCTAGGTAGTTCAGATTCAATATTTACTCAAATTCTGACAGCCACCATGAGAAATACTTCGTATTATTATATCCAGGTTAATGATTTAAAAACACAAAGGTACTAAAGCTCACAGAGGTTAGGTAACTTGCAAAAATTTTTAGTTAATAATGTTTCAAATCCATGTTTGTTTGTTTTTTCCCAGCAACTGGATGCATCTATAAGATAATCTGTATTTGGAATAAAAACATCAGGGTTGAAAAGCATGTTTTGAGTTAATTATGCATGGATGCAAACTGCAATGTGTTTGGGTCAACACTCTTGGTATGTGTCAAATAACATATACCCATGTTTCCCATACTATGTGACTGTGCCCTGGGACGTCACAGCAAATTCACCAGGCACTATGGAATATTTTAAACTTTAAGGATAACGCAGTGAAACTCGACATCTGTCAGATGACTGCAAACTACTAGCTTGAGGTAGTTCAGTTTCAGGAGTAGACTGTGCTAAATTCTATTCAACGGCAAATCTTTGCATAGCTGGATTTTCAACGACTGCTATGATGAAAAGCAAGTATGAAGCAAAAACCAATATGAACAGATAAAATGAGGGTCCTGATGGTGTCTAGTTTGGTTCTAATATCTGAGAAGTCGTGCAGTCCTTAATAGATGTATATGTTCCATTAGTAAGTAATCAGGCTTATCTAAAAATTAAATATGTTTTGTAATCTATATGCATTATTATCCTCAAACATTTCATAAGTTGTTAGTATATAAATGTTTATTGATTTTTTTTGCACTTCACTGCTTACTAAGTGGAACTCTTAAGTCTTTCTTTTGGTCTTAGGACACAGTGATAATATGACTGAGACACTAAGGACCCCATAAAACCAGAGAGCTTGGTAGTCTCAGGAAATATTTAGCATTTTCTTCTTCTCATTCAAGAAGTTTGGGGATTTTTACACATAAGTTAATCATGTTAGTTACCCAAAAATTAATAAAGTTCATTATGCTTCAATCTGTTGTTCTTTCAATCTAAAGTTAATCTCAGAGAAAACTATTTTAAAGGAATATTTATTTCAAAACATTTCTCACGGTGAGTATATGGCCAAGCCTTTTGAGGCTGTGTGACTGGCAAATTTACCTTCTAAGCTAAGCACTGCCATCAGTGCTATACGGTGTAAGGTGAAAAAAGTACTTGACTCAAAGTCCAGTTCTACCATTTGCTGATAAAACTAGTCAAAAATTAGTTATTCTGTCCTCACCTGCAAAATGGATAGAACTAAGTGAGAAACCCTACTTTATATGGTTCTACTGTGAGGATTAAAAACAATACAAACCAAAGTTGGCTTCAGTACAAAGTAGAAACTTATAAACATTACTGTCTCCCTTCTCAATCTACCCTCCAACAATAATCAATACGTAAATCTCATAGCCAAAGAACTGTCAAAATTTCCTTCTATGGTATTCTACTCTGAATATGCACTATATACAGGAAAACTACAGTCTCACTCTCTCCAAGTCTTTATTCATTATTCAGTCAAGGTTCACAGTGATTTTCTCTGGGTCATTTTTACCACTCCCCAACTGATACTTTATTCTCAGTCTATTTAATTATATGCCCTGCCCACAAAGACAAGACCAATATTCCCCAAACACAAATCCAAATGTATCATCTACCTCTACTCAAAAGTCTTCAGTGGTTCCCCATTGCCAACGGAATAAAGTCCAAATTACTGAGTACAATCATCAAGGCCCTCGATCACAGAATCAACTTTCCTATTTTAAAGTAATACAGGAGTTAAGAGCAGAACCCAGAGTCAGATTTCCTAAAATCAGAGCTTTGTGAATTTAAGCAAGTTACTTATCCTCTTCATGCCTCTATTTCCTCTTCCGAAAATGGGAAAAATAATAGAATCTACCTGAAATGGTGGATGTGGAGAGTAAATGAATTAAGATCAGTACCTAGAACAATGCTTGAAACAGAGTATATGCTGTTTAAGTGTTAGATCATTCCTATTATACTCATACAATCTTAACTTCAACAAACAGAACTGTAATAATACTCTCTGGAGAAATCCCACATTTTTTGGATGTCTATAATTTTTCCTATGTTTTTCCATGTATTTAAATCCTCTTTCTAGAAGCAATTTAAATGTTCATCAACAGATGACTGGATAAAGAAGTTGTGGTATATTTATACAATGGAATACTACTCAGCCATAGGAAAGAATAAAATAAAGCCACCTGCAGCAACATGGATGGACCTGGAGATTGTCATTCTAAGTGAAATAAGCCAGAAAGAGAAAGTAAAAGACCATACAATATCACTCATATGTGGAATTTAAAAGAAGAAAAAAGAAGACAGTAAAACAGAAATAGAAACAGACTCACAGACATAGTAAACAATCTTGTGGTTACCAGGGGAAAGGGAATAAGAAGGGATAAATTTGAGAGTTTGAGATTTGCAAATTTAACTATTATATAAAAAACAGATAAAAACCAAACTTCTTCTCTATAACGCAGGGAACTATACTCAGTATCTTATAATAACCTTTAATGGAAAAGAATATGAAAGCGAATATATGTATATATGTATGACTGGGACATTATGCTGTATACCAGAAACTGATACATTGTAACTGACTATATTTCAATAAAGAAAAGATAAATTCCTTTTCTAAGCTTATCTCAAGTTTATTACTTTTTACAAATTCTATCAGCCCATCAAAAGCCTCTCTATGAAGCTTTCCCAGATTTATTTTGTTTCTTAAAGAAATTAAATTCTACCATTAATTTTACTGATAATTTTCCACCTTGTGTAGCTATCTACTTATTTTCTTCAAAACCCTAATGACTATTTATAAGCAAATATTATTTTTTGGTTAACCTGTTTAGCATCTGTTATTAAAATTCCAGAGATTCATGTGTGTGTTTTGTTCACCTTGCACACACAGATTAGAGTGTTTTGTATATTACTGATGCATAATTAGATGATAGGTCAATGAATGAATGAATGAGTACCTGCTACTCAAAAACAGATTTTCTTTTCTTCTTAAACATATGACATACATTTCCTTCCACTGGTGAATTCTCCCTGGGATAGTCCAAATATCCTTTTTTTTCAATGTCCATTGTGTTTATAAAATATATCGAGAATATTATTCTCTTACTATATCAAGACATGTGACAACAATTTGTTAAATTATTATATGAAAAATATATAATGGTGAAATAAGATGCAATGACTATTCGTTTCATTCATTTTATTATGATTAATGTAAATACTGGATTGAAATCACTAAACCTAAGTACACTGATAGTTTATGTTTAAATATCTATATATATAAAACACAGCAGATATCTTTAAGAAAATGCACATTGCTACAGAAGTTCAGCTCAAAAATATGGCTTTTGTTTTGACTATAGCCCTTATACGTTTTATATGACATACAAATGCAAGTATATTGCTGAACATTTTTTCAAGTTTGCAGAGGAAACACAATGGAGGAGCCAGTAAATATGAACAGTAACTTGAGTGTAATATTACATCTAATAAAATTAAAAGAAAACCAAATAATTTATTGTTTAGGAATACATAAATACGTGATGAACCATAGAATTCATGGGAAGACAAACACAAAATTCAGTAAGTGCTTTCTCAGGGGGAGTGGCAGAGTAATGGGAGGGGAGGAGCACACAGAAGATGGAAGTTACTAGTGACTTTGCAAGGCTTAAACTGTGTGTGGGTTCAGGAAGTCCTTTTTATTTCCTCTTTTTAATAAACATATATATTATTGACATTTAAATATATTTTAAAAGAAAATTAAAACCACTGTGTTACATTAAAAAAGGAAAGAAAAAGCAAAATATGAGAAGGGAAAACAGAGAAGAATTGAATGAATTAAAGCTACATAAACAAAAATAAGGAATTGTCTAGACTCACTCTGCTTCATAGAGTAAAACTGGCATCTAGATAAGCCAGAGGCCTAATATTACCTACATTTAATTTATGTGTATAGCTACTTTTTATTTATGGGATGATGGATTTTCCATTTATGATTATAATACACAATTTTCTTTTTGTGTATAATATGTGTATAAAAGTGTAAAATCCTGTGAATTTTTCCAAACAGTATTTGGGGCCTAATTGTGCTTTCAGCAAATTTAGATGCTATTTTAAAAAATTTTAAGTAAGGAAACATTGTATCAACAGATATTTTGCAGGAGCCAGAGGCTTAATAGTAAGATTGTTTTTAACACTGGGGAAAATCAGGTAGTTTCAAAGAAGCAGCTAGCAGAATGCTGTGGTAGAAATGGCTATTTTCCTCTCAATATCTGCTTGGCCTTTGATACCTATTTCCTCTCAATATTTTGTTGGACACAGTGTCCTAGAATAGAGGCTACATTTCTCAGCATATCTTCCAGCAATACAGAAGGAGTTCTGTGAGTTCTGGCTAATGAAATGTAAACAGAAGCAAGTGTAAAACTTTTAGAACATGCTCTTTCTACTGGCTGGAATGAGAATAAATGTTACAACTGAAGCATTCATCTCATTCTAAGAGGTTATCTTGGGAATGGAGGTCTTTGCAGAGCAGAAAGAGAAATCATGTGGTTTTCAGACTCTGAAGTGTCACAGCATCTTTCAACTGACTAGTTCTAGACTCTTAAGAAAGAAATAAACTTATTTTTATTAAAAACTGCTGTTGTGTGAGATTTTCTCTTACTTGTAACTAAACCTAATTCAATTAATACACAATCATAAATAACCTGGTTGTTTTATTCATTTCTCTTTTTTAGACCTTTGTAAATCTAAGAGCAAGAGAGATACAGTCTCCTAAATTCTTACTTATGATGCAGTTATACAACCTCCAAAAATATAATGCTTGGAGTTTTCTTTGTTTCAATTTGGAATATCATTATCAACTGCTTAAATTAAAATGAGACAATTACTTTATATTTTATGTAGTATGCATTGGAAGCATTTTGCCTACTTCAGTTTTATCTAGGAATTTTATTCAGAGGAAATGTTGACTTCTGGTGATCTAAGCTGGATCAACCATATTCCTTTCCCCAGGAACTAAAAGGTTGAGAAAAAACACACAGAGTTGGAAAGTGAGATAGTTGAGTCATGCCAGAGCAGCACTGCAGCAAAAGGTCCGAAGGTCCGAAGCTCCTGTTGGTGGCAGAAATTTTGGTTACCTTTCTAGCATTCACTTTCCCTTCCCCAGTCCTAATGGTACCCTACTGCCCCATTCATGTAGTTCAGATAGTATTATCTGATCCCTAGTTCAAGACTTGTCCTAATTTGCTGAAGGCAACAGCATCACCATGTCACTGTTTTTTAATTAGGGGGAGGGCATGTAAACTTGACCTCAGACTGTGCTGGAGCTGGCTCTAATCAGCTCCT
This sequence comes from Camelus ferus, assembly GCF_009834535.1. Lineage (NCBI taxonomy): Eukaryota > Metazoa > Chordata > Mammalia > Artiodactyla > Camelidae > Camelus > Camelus ferus. Next base: position 65,352,843 of record NC_045702.1, read on the forward strand.
GAGAGCCAACTGCTAAATTTCTTGAAAGTCTGAATGTCACTTACTACACACAGCCACTATTAAAATTAAACTATATAAACTCATATTTAAGTTATATAAAAAGATAATACTCAAAATATATCAATTTCTAATTATTTTGTATGATTTTACTATGCTTTATTAGAATCCATTGTTCTTGAGATTATTCACATTTACTGTGTTAAGATGGAAATTCTACGTAATGGAATGCAATTGCATACTTTTTACTTTTTCCCCAATTCTGTACTCAGTGGCATCACATTGATAGTCAAATAATACATATTACATATTCTTCCAGTATTTGAAAAGTGTTGTCCAAATGAGCAAATAATTCACTCACATCATCAATGAGTGAATCAATGAGGTTTCCCAACAGCTAGAACATTTTCAATCATGATTAGATTGCAATCATAGATTAGTTACGGATACAAGAGTATGAAAAAAGTTGGCAAAAGTATTTTGTGAGAACTCATTGGCCATATGGAATTTACACAGAAATTATTATATACTTTACTATTTATAAATTTGTGCTAAACATCTTTTACACGAGTAAAATTTATAATAATCTTACATACACATATACAAGCTTATATTTCTTTTAGAGAGCTGATTTTCATCATTTACCAGGAAACCAATACCTAAACCAACTAGTTAGTATACGGCTTTCCATGAAGGAACGTAGGCTAAATTAGTCCAGTCACAGTGAAGCGTGAGACTTTCAATGATAGGAACAGACATCTCTCTCTCTCTCTCTCCTCTCTGTCTTTCTCTTTAGATCTCTCTAAATCTCTCCCTCTCTCTCTCTCTCCCTCACACACACATAAACACACAGTCTCTAATTCTTGATACAGACAAGGAAGAATGCAGCTTTAGAAGCCTATGGCTGCAGTCTCTGACACAAGAGTCAACTTCAGGATGATACAAAAGGCAGGAGGGAGAAAAGAAAGAAGCTAATTTCTCGGTGAAAGTTCTGAGGTGCTGTGTCAAACCAACACTATGCAGCCATATTAGCCACTGAATTTCCTCATGGTTTAAGGCAATTTGAGTTGGATTTTCTGTCCTTCCTGAGATCTAATTATCTAGCTATTTAACTTTGCAAACTATACCACTTTCCTCCTAAGGAACATTCTTTTTTTTTTTTTCTCATATTAATGAAAATTTGTTTACCAGTCTTCTAAAAGATTAGGTTGGAGGTTTGGAAAAAGAAAGAATTCTTATATATTTTTATTATAGAAAGTGCAATTTATTGTGAAAAATATAGAAGGTACATTCTCAAGAGAACATACTAGGAGGCACAAAGGAAGAAGCTTTGGGGTGAGTGCTGCTTCTTAAGACTCTCCAGGTTATCAGGGACAATATACTTAGGTTCATGGAAATGTTATTCTCCTACTCAGGCCCTAGATCCTAATAGGTCATAGGAAGCCGTAAGACGGCTTTCAGGCTTACAGGCCTCTTATACCTTCAATTTTACAGGTTTGAAATTATAGCATAATGATCTTTTATGATTGTGAAATCATTTAGCAAGACAGGTCACCTAGATCTAATACCCAAGCTTCATGTAGAATTTTGTGTTATGCCTCCAGTGCCATTGTCTGTAGATTATAAAGTAATGAAAATGTGTATTTCATGTTTTACATTATGTACAACATAACCAGGTAAGTGCAGCAGGTTTGTGGGAATGTCACATTAAAAGGCTTAGCCAGACCCTATTACAATTGTGCCTACCACTTGCAACTATCAACACCTCAACAAATACACACTTGGAAACGTGGAGTAGGGCAAGGGCCACAGGTCCTTAGAGAAATGTATCTCCTTGAAATTTGTTATTAGGTCGATGTACAGCAAAAAACATTGGGATACTTTCCCATTTTCCAGGATAGGAAAGTGCCAGCCCATGGTACAGAGTGATGAATTAGTCTTTCAACTTACTAACTCTGGTTACTGAAAAACAACAAAGGATGAAAAATTCCAGGGCTATGATAGTATCTTTGCTACATATAATGGCACAGAATAATTTAAAGTGGGAGAACCCTAAAAGCAAATCTTGAAAATCCTGCCTCAAGGCTTGGATTGATAATCATCAAATAGAGAAATTAATTCCATGGAGTGCTGAACTAAAAATATTGGTTAAATTCACATCACTAATTGTTTTTATAAAAGATATAATATTGATAGGATATTGCAGAATCCTGATCACTGAAATAAAGGTATCCAGGAGCATTCACAGGATTTGGAGAACCCCAATCCATCAAACTGCTCTAAAACATTCCCATTGTGTCTTTCTTGCTATACAGATCTAATAATTTACCCAGTTTGAACATGTATAGCCTCTCAACTTCCCCAGTCAGTAAAATCACAGTAGGGAATATGAGAATTATGCTCATAAGTTTCATAGATTTAAAAATGTAGATCATAAAAAACAGGAATTTGTAGATGAGTATTTTGAGAGTTCTCAACCATGGAGAGCAGAGTATTATTTTGGATCAGGCTTAATTTTTTGCTATAAGTGAATGCATAGTGATTAGGAATTAATTCACCAGCTTGCAGGCAGCTGACTATGATCCCAACAATTTGTTGGTTTAGTCAAAGAATAACTTGATATGAAAGTAACCCATGCTAAGTAATATTAAAAAGTCAGAAAGTCCTCAGTTGGATGTCAAAAAAGAATTCAAAGACTACAGGAGAAAGTAATGTTAGACTGGATCCACTCTGTACTTGTCACCCACACATCCCCTCCCTATGTTCACTGCCAGGGTTCAGACAACTGTTCACTCTACTTTTCAATTAGGAACAGATTGGTGATGGAAGTCCTAGTTTCTTTGAAAAACATTTTACCAGGCTGACAATTCTAGTGAACAAGAGGGTAATAAAAATGTGATCAATGACCTCACTAGGGATGGAAAAAGCCAAGCCTGGTGGAGCTAGGACTGTATTATTACCCTGCAGAAACAAAATGTTACGCTTCCATAGATTACACAGTTATTATGACCTCCATCTTCCAAATGTCTCAGCTCAAATTCAAGTTCCAGTGACAGTAAACTTGATTATTCAAATGTGGCTCTGATATCTGCCCTAGAATTTATCAGTCATGGCCAGAAACAGGGCTTGGTAACAGTCACTGGGGCATCACTGTACATATGAAGGGTCACTCTAATTTATGATGTTCTTTTTCACTTGATTCTCAGAACATGTGTATACACACACACAAACACACACACACACCCCTTTGTTTCCTTAATCCAAAAATGTCACCACCAGATAAGATCTAAACTCTCCCATGCACGTGTACTTCTTCACCACCAGCACATAACTTATAATTCATATCCTGCAACTCAACCATAATTTTATCCCTTACAAAAATACCCAAAACTTCCACTTTGCCTTTCCAACATAAAAACTCATATTAAAAACTAAAGGCAACTGGTATTGGGATTTGTTATTGGCATTGTGCTGGTAAAGTATTAACAACAGCATTCTAGAGGGAAAATGTCTTGATTTATCATGCTTGCTAATTTTCATAATAACTTCCATCAGGGTCAACTTTGAGCTATCAACATAAAGTCAATGAACTGCAGAGTTGGAGAGAGGTGTACACAATCAGCTCTGTAAGCAAACACAAGCTGGCTCCAGCACACCTACATAATTATACAATCAGGAATCGGGGAAATTCTGGATTTTATGCCTCACTGATTCTCTCCTTAGGCATATTTAGCTCATTTTCATTTATCCCTTTACCTTCAAATCTCCGTTTACCAGTAGAATTTAGTAATGTTCTGCAATACCCAGGATTAGTGCAAGTATTGAGTCAGGATCTAATAGTCTCTTCAAAGTTCTTTCCATATCTCTTTTCCTATGCGTTTACTAAATTAACCCATCCCATATGAAGAATGAGCGAAACAACTTTCACTGTACATATATTTGGTTTTATAATAGCATCATTTTCTTAAGCTTCCTCTTTTTCAAAAGGAGGAGATGCTCAGCTCAGAATATTGGGTAATAAAATGAGTATCTGGTTGAGTAACACTTGAATTTTTAAGTTCTTCTGCAAATCAGGTAGGGCTCAGTTAATTAAATCAAGTAGTAACAGTCAACTTTATTTCCTTAGAACACAGGATTAATTGACCATAGTCGACATCTCTTTTGCCAGACTATGCACTTACTCTGGGAGTAGAGCACCCATTATATAACCATATACCTATTTTGTGTCAACTTATGGTTAATATAAGCTCCATAAAGGCAGAGGTGTTGAATGTTTTGTCCCAAGAATAGTTTCAGACATCAAAGGGAGGAGGGAAATAAGGAAAGGAGGGGAAAGGGAAGGAAAAATGTTGAAAGATTGATCAAATATGATGAAATCATAGAATCTGAAAGTTTGAAGACACCTGATGTTATCTAGCTCAGAAGCGTCATCTACAGATTAGGAAATGGAATACTGGAAGAGGTCAAAGTACCCGTCCATGGACAATCCATCAATAATTGCCAAGTAATAACATAGGTATCCTGATTCTATAAAAGACAGACTATTTTTTGGAAAGACTATAAAATTGGGATAAAGGATAGAAGACTGTTGTGAAGGTATACCAACATATACAGAAAAGGATGGAGTAAAAGAGAATCTTTTTTAAAAAAAATATACCACAGTTGTGTAAAAAGCATGTCATCCTTTGGAAATGGAGTAGATATAAATGCACCAAAACTATTAAATTTTTACTTTCAGCCTTCTGATTCCTGGCCTTCCAAGTGAACTCAAAGCGGACAATGGAACTTTTTATCAAAACACAGATGGTATCTCTTTACTTGGCCTCCACTACATTCTGTGGAGAGGTCATTCAAAACTCTGTTATTCTGGTATTTCACTGTTTGGTCACGAACCATTTATAGAAGGAGGCAGATTCAACATGTTTTTCTGAAAGGCAAGATGTTTTATTATCTTCTCTTTTATTTATCCTGAATAGTCTAAATTTTTATACCCCATAAATGGAAAGATAAAAGAATCATCTGATTCTAACAGCAAGGTCATTCTTTGAAGCACTAGCAGCCTACGAAAGTTTCACTAATAATACATTGTAATAAGTTAAATTTTGTTCCTATATTTTGATATATGACTCAAAATATATATCTAAATGTATAAATTAATCTCTGAATGTATAAATCTTGCTTCATCAAAATGCTTAAATTAAAAAAAAATAAGTCACTTTGATTGTAATAAAAGACTCAACACTCTCATCTGATCTCATCATGAAATGAAACATATTTTCATTGCAAGATAGAACATCCAATTAAGCTTCGAATTTTAGGAAGCTTCAGTTCTGGGCCATAGTTCTGTAATGATACTCAGCAGATGAAGCTTTCACTTTTCCTAATTGAAATCTGCTTTTTCCTTAGAGAAGAAAATTGTGCCAATCAAGTTTGAATTTTTCTAGAACAAGTAGGTGATTTAGAAAAAGACCAGTGCATATCATTTATAACACTTTTTAAAAAATTATGCCATTTCAGTAATCCTTCCAACATAACTTTAGCTGCAAAGGTACATAAAGGTTCTAAAAAAGAAAAACTGTATATAAAGAGGTGGTTGAACAAGCCTATGGAAGGATGGGTGAGTTTTGGCTAACACTGTAAACAGTTAGATAATTTGGACAGTAATTTACGCAGTCTTTCTGTGATCTATGTAATCCAGTTTATCATTTATGGAATGGTAAAGGGAAAGAAATGGGAAGAATTACCAACCAAGCACATAGTCTGCAAGGGACTGGGTAAGTTACAAATCTCTCTGACATTAATACAATCTTACTGAGAGGATATGTCAGAAAGATGAGATGCTTACAAGGAAGGAGCTTTGTAGGATGAGGTAGTTAGTCAAATCTTAAGAGAAGATGTGAATCCCTGAAAGTTCAGTAGGATTTTCAAACCAGTGAAGCAAGGAGGAAGGGTGATAATATTACAGGTTGCAGTAAATTATAAGACATAATATATATCACACTTACATGGATTTGTAATCAGGTACAACTAACTTTGCCCTAATACTTACAAGATACAGAAACCTAGTTACTTAACCTCCATGTAAAATAATAACAACAATAACAATAAATACTAAGTGCTTTATTACCTGCTGGTGATCATTTTAAATGTTTTTACTTGCATGCATTTATATAATCTTCACAAAACCTTTGAAGTCATTAGTACGATTATCCCCTATTTATAGATACCAGAATTGAGATATACTGATATTAAGAAATTTGGCCAAGTTCATACAGTTAACAAGTGATGCAGAAGGGATTTCAACACTGGTACTTGATAAATGGAACCTATTTTTTACTTAAAATATTTTATAATTATAAACTAAAAAGCTCTATAAAATACTGGGTAAAACAACTTTTCAAACTAAAAAACTCTGCACACTCATCACATTTTTACTGTGGAGCGTCCGCATTTCCTCCACTGAGATTACGGTATTATATATCTCTTATATAATGACTATTGAAAGGTAGAGCAGGTTACAAAGAAATGGAAAGCAGCATAAAATATTTGTTAGCCAGGAGTCATTGTTCTATTCGAAATTACTGAATATAGTAACTTAACCTAGGGCAGTATTATACTGCTGTATTGAAATGATAAAAAATATGAGTAATTTCATAAGGCATTTATCAAATGCAGCAGAATAAATCACTAGAGTTCAAACCAACTATAGGCAACACATGTTAGGAAAAAATTAACAAATGCTTAGAAAGAAAACATTCAAAATGATACATATATTTGTAGGGTGTGTGCGTATATATGTGTGTGTAAATTCATAGCAATCTGTATGCATATTTTGGATTGTCTATAAATTTTGATATTTTAAATTTATTATAACACATAGTATTTTGTGTTTTTGTTTCTGAAGTGCTATTTTGTTATTTTCAACCAAATAACAAGAAACAAGATGGATCAAGAAAAAGCAACTCAATGACACACCTCAATCTGATAAAAGTATGTGGAAAATACTCATGAATACCCTGTTATCTTGATCAGTTCTGAAAAAAGTTTCCCAAAGTAGCAGTCTGCTCTGTCTTTTAACGTTCAAGTTTTATTCCTAACAAAGATAAAAACTGCCTCTTCATTTAGGATACTTTATCATATTTAAGTCAAAGCATACAGGAATGTTTCCTACACATGTCAATTTTTTTGTTTTTTGTTTTTGTTGTTTTTACATATTGATTTATTATTTTGTAATCGAGGTACTGAGGATTGAATATAGGATCTCATGCATGCTAACCACGTACTCTACCACTGAGCTATACCCTCCCACATGTCAATTACTTTAGAATAGAATATAGGTTATTTCTTTAATTGGAGAGATCTAAAAAGGATTTCAGTATCTCCTATAGCTTTCAGGATAAAATTTAGAATCTTTATTAATAAACAAAACCCTTTCAGAATCTCTCAGTACCTTCCTCAGTTTAAGCTCCTGACACTCTCACATAGTCACTTATGTAACTGCTTGTGTAATATTTGTTCCTGCTTGTGTAATATTTGTAGCTTTAAGTGTACATGAGCCCTGGCACATGCTCTCATGGCATTCTGGAAAAATCCATCATTCTCCCTGTTGTTGATCTAATTAAATCATGCTCATTCCCTTACCAGTGTCACCTTCTACCAGAAGCCTTTTTTTCCCTTACCAATCCAGTATGAATCTATGGTTCTAATGAGATACAGATGACAGATGACTGATAGATAGATAGACAGACAGATAGATAATACTTGTATTGTATGGCACGATAGTAGTTGATTCTGTTTTCTCCTTTGCAGAACTAAGCTATTTAAAGACAAATATCATGTCTTATTTGTCTTTACCCTTTAGAACACCTGGCTATTACAGAATGACTTATTGACCAGTTTTAATAATTCATTGTTTGGTTTAATTTTCACAGTCAATCTACAGGGATCGAGTTATTTAAGCATGTTTTTAAATGGAGACTTAGATGTCCATTTATTGGGTATGTGCATAAAAAGAGGAAGAGGGAAATGGTACTGCATTAATTTCTCAGTTTCTGTTCCCCTGCCATAATCCTCTTGATAACGAGTCTCAGCGTACTCTCTGAGAGAAAGTTGTGACTTAAGAGTGAAGGTGATGTCAATGGCTCATCCTTGGTGCAAAGATTCATTTTCGAATCCTTAAGCAAGAGTAAAGTTTGTTTGTGAGAAATCACCAGGAAGAACTAAATGTAATGCCAAAGGCAGCTGACTTTTACAACAACCCATCAAAATTCTACATAAAAGTACAATTAGCTTCTCAACCAGCCTCTCAATCCAATATTGCTACCTTAGAAGCAACAGATGAAGTGCATATTACTCTTGATCTATTTCTTTCTAAGACCCACTGGTTCAAAAGTCTTTTCAGTAACTTCAAGAGACAGGTTTAATAAATGAAAATACTCTTTGGCTGGGATCTTTTGAACCAGCATAAAGTTATCTTTAATCCATTTTGAGTTTATTTTTGTGTATGGTGTAAGGGAGTGTTCTAGCTTCACTGATTTACATGCTGCTGTCCAGTTTTTCCAAAACCATTTCCTGAAGAGACTGTCTTTATTCCATTGTATATTCTTGCCTCTTTTGTCGAAGATAAGCTGACCAAACGTTTGTGGGTTCATTTCTGGGCTCTCTGTTCTGTTCCATTGGTCCATATGTCTGTTTCTGTACCAATACCATGCTGTCTTGATGACTGTAGCTCTACAGTATTGCTTGAAGTCTGGGAGAGTTATTCCTCCAGCCTCTTTCTTTTTCTTCAGTAATATTTTGGCAATGCTAGGTCTTTTGTGGTTCCATATAAATTTTATTATGATTTGTTCTACTTCTGTGAAATATGTCCTGGGTAATTTGATAGGGATTGCATTAAATCTGTAGATTGCCTTGGGCAGTATGACCATTTTAACAATATTGATTCTTCAATCCAGGAGCATGGGATATCTTTCCATTTTTTCAAGTCTTTTTTAATTTCCTTCATCAATGGTTTACAGTTTTCTGTGTATAAGTCTTTCACCTCCTTGGTTAGATTTATTCCTAGGTATTTTATTACTTTGGGTGCTATTTTAAACGAGATTGCTTCTTTACTTTCTTTTTCTGTTAATTCATCGTTAGTGTAAAGAAATGCAACAGATTTTTGAACATTAATCTTGTAACCTGCTACCTTTCTGAATTCTTTGACTAGTTCTAGTAGTTTTTGTGTGGACCTTTTAGGGTTTTCTATATATAGCATCATGTCATTGGCATATAGTGACACTTCTACCTCTTCTTTTCCAATTTCGATCCCTTTTATTTCTCTCTCTTTGCTGACTGCTGTGGCTAGGACTTCCAAGACTATGTTGAATAGGAGTGGTGATAGTGGGCAGACTTGTCTTGTCCCAGACTTTAGCTTTTGAGTTTTTCACCACTGAGTACTATGCTGGCTGTAGGTTTGTCATATATAGCTTTTATTATGTTGAGATATGTTCCCTCTACACATAAGACAATATACAATAAACCTCCTAGAAGAAAATATAGGCAAAACATTATCTCACATACATCTCAAAAGTGTTCTCCTAGGGCAGTCCACCCAAGCAATAGAAATAAAAACAAGAATAAACAAATGCAACCTAATTAAACTTACAAGCTTCTGCACAGCAAAGAGAACCATAAGTAAAACAAAAAGACAACCCATGGAATGGGAAAAAATTTTCGCAAATGAAACTGACAAAGGTTTGATCCCCAAAATATATAAGCAGCTCATACAACTCAGTAAGAAAAAAATAAACAGCCCAATCCAAAAAATGGGCAGAAGACCTAAACAAGCAATTCTCCAAGGAAGACATACAAATGATCAATAGACACATGAAAAAATGCTCAATATCACTAATTATCAGAGAAATGCAAATCAAAACTACAATGAGATATCACTTCACACCAGTCAGAATGGCTGTCATTCAAAAATCCACAAATGGCAAACGCTGGAGAGGCTGTGGAGAAAAGGGAACCCTCCTTCATTGCTAGTGGGAATGCAGTTTGGTGCAGCCACTGTGGAAAACAGTATGGAGATTCCTCAAAAGACTAGGAATACACTTATCATATGACCCAATCATCCCGCTCCTGGGCATATATCCAGAAGGAACCCCACTTCAAAAAGACACCTACACCCCAGTGTTCATAGCAGCACTATTTACCATAGCCAAGAGATAGAAACAGCCTAAATATCCAACAACAGATGACTGGATAAAGAAGATGTGGTATATTTATATAATGGAATACTATTCAGCCATAAAAAAGAGAACGTAACACCTTTTGCAGCAACATGGATGTCCCTGGAGAATGTCATTCTAAGTGAAGTAAGCCAGAAAGAGAAATAAAAATACCATATGAGATCTCTCATATGTGGAATCTCAAAAAATTTTAAAATGAACATAAATACAAAACAGAAACAGACTCATAGACATAGAATACAAACTTGTGGTTGCCAAGGGGGCAGGGGTTAGGAAGGGACAGACTGGGAGTCCAAAATTTGTAGATACTGACAAGCATATGCAGAATAGATAAACAAGATTATACTGTATAGCACAGGGAAATATATACAAGATCTTGTGGTAGCTCCCAGCGAAAAAAAATGCGACAATGAATATATGTACGTTCATGTATAACTGAAAAACTGCTTTACACTGAAATTCTACACAACATTGTAAAATGACTATAACACAATAAAAATGTTAAAAAAGTTATCTTTAGATTCTGAACATATTTTGAGTCAAAATATGCTTAATATTTAAATACTCATTTGGTTCTTCAATCTTTTTCAGGGGAGAGAAAACTTGAGAAAAAGATTCCCCTATACAAGCTGATCATTGTCAACTTTTTCTCTCTGATCCTCAATGTAAGATAACCAAAAACAGATTTTAAAGTAATGTTTTCCCTGCATATATTAGACACTGTTACTTCCCTAGATAATTTTTTCAGCTGTGGGATAGAATCACAGTACCTTCTGAAAAATATTATCAATTCATCATCCATGTGGTTCTTGGTTAATGCTTATCCTAGGCCATAAGAAAACAATTCTGTAACAATTATTAAAACAAGCCTTTCTGTAAACTCATCATAGCTTCTTGTCAGTAATGTTGATAGGGTTAGTATTAAACAATGTTACCCCAAGTAGAGCAAATATATTTGCTTAAAAATTATGCTATATAAGATGCACTCAATAAATATTTCTTGAATAAACCTACCAGATTACAAAGGAATTGCTCTATAATTCCAAACCCAATATCCCTCATTTTATTAGTTTTTAAATTTTTTGTGATTAAATTCAACCATGCTTTTTAAAAGAAAGTTAGTTAAGAATTTTTAAAATGTTTTTTAATGAATGCTTCTGTGAAGCAAATAACTACTCTCTAGTTTGTTTCATTTCCATACTTTCTATTCTCTAGTTTTACATTTACGATTACCCATTTTCTCTGTTCAATATTAGGGGATAAGTAAACCTACAGGCAAATAATTACTGTTTGTCTTATATAATTAGGTCACGGATGGAAAGGTCAAAAAGTTTTGGAAGATGGCAAAGAAAATTTATATTAACATGTGCATTGCTCTTCTTTGGTGCCTGAGGACATGAAAAGGGAATTAATGATATTTGGGTTGTGGATAAGGATATCTTTTCTTCTGAATAGGTCAACACGTATCTTTGAAAGAGTTATAAAATCCTGGGATTTGAATATCTCCCAAATATCACAATATTTTCATCTGTTTCAAGCTCTATAGACTATAATACTTTTTCTTTTACTTGATTTCTACAAGATAAAATTTCATTATATTGCTGTCAATCATTTTAAATTCCAAGGAGTATTATTCAGTTTCAGATTCTCACATGAAATTTAGACTAATGTTAATTCTTGCCTGTCTAAAACTTTGCTATTCAGAAATGCCAAAGAACATATATAATACATTAAGCAAGTTATTTTCAAAATAAGAGAGAAAGCACCTTACTAATTAAAAAATAACAAATCACATTGCTCATAATCACAATACTAATAGTGACTACATCAGAGACATAAAAGAATAGATAAGTGACCTTTCTTTTTGCCTACTTTCTGATTTTTCTAATTTTATTTAATGAAAATTATCTCATTCTTATTATTCTTCTTTAATGAAATTATTTCATTTCATTCTTTAATGAAAATTTGAAAATGTGTGTTTTAAACAGTAATTCTTGCACTTAGTGTAAAGCAAATACAGAGTCAGCATATAACTTTTATAAGCAATATGAAATATTTGGAGCCTGTAATAGGAATACTGGCACGGGTCTTTATAATGAGTCTATTGATGATATATACACTGAAACACTTAAAACCCTGTGGTAGATACTTGTGCTAAGAAAAAAACCTTCTTTCATAAAGATTTATAGACTTATTATTTAGAATTTTAATAATACAGATTTGTAGTAAAGTTAATTTAACCTGCTGAGCTCTGGAAAACTGTTCATATGTTTTCCATTTTCAAGCAAAATTTTATTGAGAAAACAGTTAGAAGAGAGTAATATTACTGATATCCTGATTCTCCCAGGATCTAGATAACCCAATATTGTATGTGAAGAAGTTAATTTGAGTCTTGAGCTAGAAATTCTGATTATTTAAATGTTATTTTAGAAAAGAAGATAGATGGTAAAATAGCAATTGTATTTAAACATGGAAAAAGAAGAAACCATCTAATAATAGGAAACAGCAAGAAAGGATATTCAAGTGAGAAGTGAAGTGTACTTTGCAAATGCATAAAGTGACAATTATGTGGCTAAAATACTAGATCTCAGCAGTTTAGAGATATGATAGGTTCTTTTTTACTGCCACTCCATTCATTTTTATTCAAATGGATTATAAGCAGTTAATGCATCAATTACAACAAGTCATTTTAAAATAATTCAAACTACCAATTCCTCACTCTTGGATTTTAGTGGTTTTATATAAATGCATATAGCTAAAGATTTAAAGATATTACTAAGAATGAAAAGTACCATTTTTAAGAAAAATCCATGGGTCTTGATTTTGAACAAAAAAAAAATCAACAGAAAACAGAGTTCTGAGGAAATGGTAAAGAAAAAAAATATTAAAAAAGATCAACTCTTGGAAGAACACAAGGAAAACATATGATGACTATGTTTTCAAAAGAGAAGAGCAAGTTGAAAAAACAATCCCCCAAATTTAAACATTTCTCTGGAAAATACAAAGGATAAGGTATCAAAAATTACTCACATAATAATAGAATACAATGATGGAATTAATTGTGTTCAACATTTTAAAATGGAGTAGAAGATCACAGCATTAATTAGTTTTGTAGAATTACAGATTTTCAAGAGGGTTGATTTGTAGTTCTATTTCACAAAAATGTCTGTCTAGTAAACTTACACTGTCAGAGCTATTTTGTCACCTTTCACTCTTTCAAAATTAAACTACTCTAGCAGAACTAAACTCAATCGACACACAGAAAATGACTGAGTGGCAGAATCAAGACAGCAGAGTAAGGAGATTGGGAGATCACCTCCTCCCACAGGTGTACTTAAATTACAAATACTTACAGAGCAACTATCAATGAGAAGGAACTTAAAAGTAGCAGAAAGAACTTTCCACAACTAGATATAAAGAAGCCACAAGAAGATGGACAGGAGGGTTAAGATGCAGTCTAGTCAGGACCCACACCCCTGGGTCGGTGACCTACAAACAGGAATGCCTACCAGTCATGTCTACCAGCATGCCAACAGTAGTCAGCCTCACCACACCAGAAGGGCACATGCAGCCTGCATAGCTGACATACTTAAAGCCTCTAACTCTGGTGACCAGAGGAGAGGATGCTGCTGGACCCCAAAGGATGTCCACTCCAAAGAGCTACTTCTCTAAGACTGGGAGCTGTAATCAACCTAACTAATAGATAGAAATTAATACAAAAATTAGGTAAAATGAGAAGATGGGGAATATACTCAAAACAAAGGAACAAGACAAAACTTTAGAAGAACTTAACAAAAGGGAGATAAGCAATCTACCTGATAAAGAGTTTGAGGTAATGACTGTAAATACAGTCACTGAACTCAGGAGAAGAATAATAAACACAGTGAGAATTTCAACAAAAAGTTAGAAGATATTTAAAAAGCCAAAAAATACAATAACTGAAATGAAAAATGCCCTATAAGGAAGGAATCAACAGTAAATTAGATGATAGAGAAGAACAAATCAATGGTCTGGAAGACAAAGTAGTGGAAGTCACCCAAGCTGAACAGAAAAAAAGATTAACAATCTTTAAAATTTAAGACAGTTTACGGGACCTCTGAGACAATATCAAGCATACTACCATAAGCATTATAGGAGTACCAGAAGGAGAAGAGAGAAAGGGGCAGAGAACTTATTTGAAGAAATAATGACTGAAAATTTCCTAACCTGGGGAAGGAAACAGACATCTAGGCCCAGGAAGCACAGAGAGTCCAAAACAAGATAAAACCAAAGAAACCACACCAAGACATACTATAATAAAAAAGCTTAAAAAAATTGAAGATGAAGAGAGAAACCTAAATTCAACAAGGTAATAGCAACTAGTTACAAACAAGAGGAAGTCCATAAGACTGTCAGTTGACTTTTCAGCAGAAACATTGCAGGCCAGATATACTGAAAATGATGAAAGGAAAACTCCTACAACCAAGAATACTCTACCTGGCAAGGCTATCATTAAGATTTGAAAAAGAGATAAAAAGCTTTATAGACAAGGAAAAGCTAAAAGAGTTCAGCCTCACTAAACCAACTTTACAATAAATGTTAAAGAGATGTCTCTAAGTGGAAAAAAAGGCCACAACTAGAAATATGAAAATTAGGAAAGGAAAAATCTCATTGGTGAAGGCAAATATACAGTAAAGGTGGTAGAAGAGGCTAGGAGGAAGGTCAAAGGACAAAAGTAGTAAAATCATCTGTATCTACAATAAGTAGTTAAGGGATACACAAAATAAAGATTTAAAATATGACATAAAAACAGGAAATGTTGGGGGGAATTAAAAATGTAGGGCTGTTAGAATGCATTAGCGCTTAAGAGATCATCAATTTAAAAGAGACAGCGATATACAGGATATCTTATGTGAAATTCATGGTAATCACAAACCAAAAACCTACATTAAAACATAAAGAGAAAGGAATCCAAACATAACACTAAAGATAGATAAACTCACAAAGGAAGAGAGCAAGAGAAGAAAAAAAGAAATGAACTACAAAAACAACCAGAAAACAATAACAAAATGGCAATAAGTATGCACCTATCCATAATTACTTTAAATGTAAATGGACTAAATGCTCCAATCAGAAGACAGAGGGCCTGAATGGATAAAAACCAAGACCCATACGTATGCTGCCTACAACAGACTCATTTCAGATCTAAAAATAGAAATAAACTGAAAATAAAAGAATGGAAAAAGGCATTTCATGCAAATGGAAATGAAAAGTAAACCTGGTAACACTACTTACGTCAGACAAAATAGACTTTAAAACAAAGACTGTAATAAGAAACAAAGAAGGCTCATACATAATGATAAAGAGATCAATCCAAGAAGAAGATATAACAATTATAAAAACATACGTGCGTAACACAGGAGCACCTAAATACACAAAGCACATATTAACATAAAGGGAAAAACTTACATTAGTACAATTGCAGGGACTTTTATACCCCACTTACATGAATGGACAGATCACCTAGAAAGAAAATCAATAAGGAAATATGGCCTTAAATGACACATTAGAATGGATGTACTTAGAAGATATTGACAGAACATTCCATCCCAAAACAGCAGAATACACCTTATTTTCAAGTGTACATGGATCACTCTCCAGAATAGATCACATGCTAGGCTACAAAATGAGTCTCAATAAATTTTAGAAGACTGGTAGCATACCAAGCATCTTTTCTGGACACAATGCTATGAGACTAGAAATAAACTACAAGCACTAAAAAAAACAAAAACAAAAACAAAAAAAACACAAACATGTGGGTACTGAACAATATGCTACTAAACAACCTGTGGGTCACTGAAGAAATCAAAGAAGAAGTAAAAAATACCTGGAGACAAATAAAAACAGAAACAAAGCATTCTAAAATCTATGAGATACATCAAAGGCAGTTCTAAGAAGGAAGTTTATAGCAATACAAGCCTGCCACAGGAAACCAGAAAAATCTCAGATAAATAACTTTACCTTATACCTAAAGATAGTATTCAAATCACAAGGGAAAAGAGAAAAAAAAAAAAGAAAAGACAACCAGAAGAAATTAACAAAGTGGCAACAGTACATACCTTGTCATAATTGCTTTAAATGTAAATGGACTAAAATCAAAGGACACAGTATACTAGAAGCTTTTTCCAGGAAATAAAAACATAAGAACAAACAAAACCCAAAGATAGCAGAAAGATGGAAATAATAAAGATCAGAGAGGGAATAAATAAAATAGAGACTAAAAAGGCAGTAGAAAAGATCGATGAAACTAAAAGCTGGTTCTCTGAAAAGATAAACAAAATTGTTAAAACTTTTAGCCAGACTACTTAAGAAAAAAAGGGAACCTAAATTAACAAATCAAAAATGAAAGAGGAGAACTTACAACTAACACCACAGAAACACAAAAGATCCAAAAAGATTGTTGTCAATAATTATATACCACCAAATTGTACAACCTAGAAGAAACAGACAAATTCCTAGAAACAAGTAATCTTCTAAGACTGAATCACAAAGAAATAGAAAATATGAACATAACTATTCCAGGTAATGAAACTGAATCAGTAATTAAAAAAAAAACAACTCTCAAACAAAAGAACAAGACAAGGCAGGTAAATTCTACCCTACCTTAAAAAAGAGCTAGCACCTATATTTCTCTAACTTTTCCAGAAGGTTTCTGAACTCACTCTAAGAGGCCAGCACAATCCTGATACCAGAACCAGACAAAGACACTACACACACACACACAGAAAATCACTGGCCAATATCACTGATGTACAAAAAAACCCTCAACAAAATATTAGCAATATGAATGCAACAATATATTATAAAGATCATACAACATGATCAAGTAGGATTTATCTCAGGTATCCAGGATAGTTCATATTTGTAAGTCAATCAGTATGATACACCATAGTAACAAAATGAAGACTAAAAATCATATGATCATCTCAATAGATGCAGAAAACGCCTTTGACAAAATTCAACATCCATTTATGATTTAAAAAAAAAACCTCTCAACAAAGTGAGTATGAAGGGAACACATTCCAACATAACGTCATATATGGCATACCCCCATCCAACATCATACTCAGTGGTAAAAAGCTGAAAACCTGAAAGCATTTCCTCTAAGATCAACAAAATCAACACAAGACAAGGATGCTTACTCTCACTAACTTGAGGAAAAAAACAAAGTTGGATGTATAATACTTCCTTGTTTCAAACTATACTACAAAACCACCATAATCAAAGCAGTATAATACTGGCACAAAAACAAAACACACAGATCAGTGGAGACACAGAACACAGTAAAGAGCCCAAAATAAACCCAAACTTAAATGGTCAATTAATCTATGAAAAAGAAGGCAAGAAAATACAATGGAGAAAAGATAACCTTTTCAATGAATGGTGTTGGGAAAACGGGACAGCTACATGCAAAAGAATGAGTCTGGACTACTGTCTCAAATTATGTACAAAAATAAAGTCAAATGGATTAAAGACTTGAATGTTAAGACCAGAAACCACAAAACTCCTAGAAGAAAACATAGGCAATATGCTCTTTCACATCAGTCCTCGCAATATTTTTTCGATAGATCTCCTCAGGTAAGGGAAACAAAAATAAAAATAAACAAATAGGAGTACATCAAACTAAAAAGATTTTGCCCAGCAAAGCTTTCACACAGAAAAATTAAGAGGCAGCCTACTTAATGGGAGCATATATTTATAAACAATACATTTGATAAGGCCAATATTCAAAGGTTAATATCTAAAATATATAAAGAACACATACAACTCAATATCAAAAAACCCAAATAATCTGATTTTAAAATGGGCATAGACCTGAAAAGACATTTTTCCAAAGAAGACAAACAGACGTCCAAGAGACATGTGAAAAAATACTCAACATCTCTAATTATCAGGGAATTGCAAATCAAAATCACAATGAGATATCACCTCATATCTGTCAGAATGGCTATCATAAAATAGAGAACAAATAATAAATGTTGGTGGAGATGTGGAGAAAAGGGAACCCTCAGACACTGCTGGTCAGAATGTAAACTGGTACAGCCACTATGGGAAACAGAATGGAAATTCCTCAAAAAATTAAAAATAGAACTACCATACAATCCAGCAATTCAACTTCTAGATATTTTTCTGAAAAAAATAAAAACATTAATTTGAAAAGATATGTGTATTCCTTTATTTGTTACAGCATTATTTATTATAGCCAAGATATGGAAGCAACCTAGGTGTCCACTGATAACACTTCTCCTATATCCATTCATCTCTCAGTGGACACCTAGGTTGTTTCAACAATGTCATTTTTCTATATCCATTCATCTATCAATGGAATATATATAATGTAATATTACTCAGGTATAAAAAATGGAATCTTGTCATTCGTGACAACATGGATGGATAAAAAGGGTATCATGTTAAGTGAAATAAGTCAGAGAGACAAAGACAAATATCCTATGATTTCACTTATATATGGAATCTAAAAAACAAAACAGAACAAAAACATACTCATAGGTTCAGAGAATTCCCTAGGGGGCTGGTGAATTAGTCAAAATAGGTAAAGGACATTAAGAGATATAAACTTTCAGTTATAAAATAAGTAAGTCACAGAGATGTAATGTACACCATAAGAAATATGGTCAGTAAAATTATAATAAGTTTGTATGGGGATAGATGGTTACTAGACTTATCGTGGTGATCATTATGTAATGTATTTAAATGTTGCATCACTATGTTGTACACCTGAAACTAACGTAATATTTACATCAGTTATATGCAATAAAAGAGAAAATTATTGATTTTTGAAATCATAGAGCAGTGAAAACAGTGAGGAACAACATATAGTGTGTTGCCTGATAGGTAGAATAAAGCTAATTATCACCTCCCACTAAAAATAAGTGGCATCTGGAAACACCATATGATACCTCATTAAATAGTATGTGTGATAACCATAATACAAGATTTTACTTCTTCAGACTCCACTTAGCATTATGTAAGCTTGATTTAACAAAACTCAGTGGGATCCTTGAATGTTTAATTCACGCTGTCAGAAATTTATTAGAAAATAAATGAAGTGTGATAATAGTTTTTAAAGTGAATTTGACAAGTATCAAAGAGAAAAGGTAATATCATTTCATTAATGAATTGAACATTTAAAAATTATAGAATCACTAATTTTAGAGTTCAAGGGCACTTTAGAAATCATTTGGAGCCAGCCTCTGCATTTTGCCATTAATCTAACTAAAGACCAGAGAGGTGAATTTACTTTCACAATAAATGTCACACAGTAGCATTTTACACTTTCTGTACGCTAAGAGGTAGCAATAGTCTAGAAGAAACTAGTCATGAAGAAAAGAGTCCCTTCAGATATATGACATTTGTTAAGGCTTGCTGTACCAAGTACTTTACATGTGTTGGCTCACTTAATCTTTAGAGAAGCTCTACAAGTTATGCATTGCTATTTCCCTTTAATAGGTAAGAAAATTGGTTCAGGTTGTAAATAACTTGCTCTACCATAAGTGATTGGTGTAGCCAAGATTTGACCCCACGTGTCTGGCTACGAATCTCAAACACTTTGCACTAAGCCTTCATGACTGCTGTAAGTTTACAGCCTATTTTTAAAGTTGAAGTCACATTTATGAACATTTACTTGATACTGGTAACTCCATATCACACAGATAATGATAGAAAATTTAGAGTGTCCTAAGAGTAAACATTAGATGAAAGACCTTCTAATAGGAAAAACAATGTGACCCAAGAATAAGATGATTCTAATCTGAAGGCACACTTCCTCATGCTAGTTGGCTCTCCCTTTTATTGAGAAAACTGAAGCTTTCACAAGAGGTGTTATGCCATTTAAAAACGTTAATTCCCAACAACAAGTATTTGTGAATGCACAGTAGAAGAGAAGCCTTGACTTAGCCAAACTGAGATGGCTTTTGTGGGGTCCACAACCTCTCAGGAATCTGGACACTGATGATTTGCTTAAGACGAATGGGATTGGTGAGGTGAAGATTTATGGGAGGGTTCTGTGACCAGGAAAACGAAGACTTCCCAGACTTTACCCACAGTTCAGTCCCATGGCTGGGACTGAAGCCTCAGGAGGAAAAAGTGTTTCTAACCTGATTCTGATGTAGTGAGACTACAAGAAAACACAGCTTTCATGTTTGCATCTCAAAGGTCCACAGCTTGGAAGTTCCAGGAGACAGTATCTGGATAAGGTGACTGGGCAACAGAGCAATGGCAAAGCTCTGGTAGATGTGATGGAGCTGAGTGTACCTGACAAAGGCTCGGTGAGGAGCTCTGGCCACCAAACAGACTGATATTTATTCATGAGCCCATGCAAGACACCCTCTGGCATCTCCAGAAATACATGGGTGAACTTTTCAAAGGGCTGAGGTCTGTTGTGAAAAGGGAGAGGTAATGTGTTCTATGAAATCTGGGTAGAAATGCTAAAACCGCCTTATCTGGTGAGGCTGGTTGAGGGAATCAAATCTAAAAATGTAATACTAATAAAATACAGGTTTATAGTCAATTAAAACTGAAATAGCGTTTACATGTTATGTAGTCCAACTCCATCTGATTTCAGATGAAGACAATGAGGTTGAGACGTTATTTCCTTCTCCAGGTCACACCACTAGACAGTGACAGAGCCAGAGCTTGTGACTGCTGCTTTTCATTGGGTCATGCCAAAACTTTTCTCGCTGCTGGTTCATTTCATTTATTTAAAAGAGTTTGCATTAAGCATTCTTGGGGTTCTTTAAGTTTTTGAGAAGTGGGAATTCTTTTTAATAGAATGTGGGCTTTGCAGTTTCAGAAATACTAGTTTTTGTAAATACCAAATGCTTCCCTGAACTAGCTCTTTGAAAATGCTTTGATATAAAAAGTTCTTTTGAAAATAACTCCTTTGTAATGCCAGAAAGGGCACCCGAGGACAATTTATCTTTTCTATGCCATTCATCTAATATCCTTCCATTTAAAGCACTAGTACAGACTTGTGATTACAAGGCAAAAATACTGAAATCAAATGCATCATTGACTTGAAAATGTGTCCAGTTAAATCTTGCTGCTGCCTCTAATCTTTTTTTATACTTTCAGAATGAAATGGTTTAAAGTTAGAAAGAAGAATTGCTACATGCTGACTGTGAAGTCAATGATAATATTAAATTAAGTGTCTTATGCTAATACATACTTAAATGTTGAACTGAGAAGGATGCAGCCCATGTCCATCATATATATATATATAAGCTCAGACTTCCTCTATATTATATAATTAGCAAAGACCATCTTCCTTATCAGCATTAAAATGAGGAACAATTTTGAGTTCCAATTTTAGCTCATTTTCTAATTACTTTGTGGTCCTGTGTGGTTTAATTTCCACCTACAGCCCTTGATTTCTAGAAGAATACGTATATATGTAAGTGGCCTTCCTAATCTAATAAAATACAGTACCACAGATCTTGGTATTTATTTAGAAGGGCAATGAATTCATCATTGATGTCCAATATAACATGGACTGATAACTGTCTCAAAAAGATTATGAGCTGTTCTAGGTAACCAGGGAATAGTGACTGCACATTTCCTACCATTTATTTATTTCACAGTTCAGGGGTCATAATGAAGATCAAATAAAACAACATATGTAGGAGCTTACTTTAAATTTTAGATTTCCATTGAGATATAAGGAATTATTATTATTATTAGTTACTAAGAAAGTGTTCCCATATAGCTTTTGAGGATACTCTGCTAGCCATCCCTCTATCAATATGATGAGGGCCTGCAGTTGGATGGCTGTGCTTGAGGGTGAATTAGAAGGAGATATTATTCCAATTACATACTCATATACTCTGTGGGTTCCTGATAATTTGGCCATGCTTCATCTTCACTGAGAGACAATATTTTATTCTTCTCATCAGATCTACTCTGTGGTCAATTCTTTCTCCATGAATACAAATCATGTTGGGTTTGAATTTCCAAAGTCCTATTTAGGATAAATAGAATAAATAACTAATATACTTATCCCAAGACTACTTTAAGAACCAAAAACAAAAGCAAAGTCAGTCCTCTGTAGAAGGGGAACCAAACTCTAATGACTAAGAGAATAACCACTTCCCTTGACAGAAAATCAAGGAGTATTGATTCAAAGGATTAACATCCCATCCTAATCCACAACTCACAAACACAATACGGCAATTCCAAACAAACATCAATCCATGGTGCTTAGACAGGGACCAGAGAAGTTAAGAACCCTCCTCAGAGAATTTCAAATGGCTGAGGTCTGTGTCTCTGTTCCATTGTGGAGATGCTCTTCCCACAACTGGTCATTAACTGACACATAAAGTAACAATCAGGTGAGACCATCAATGTCATTCTGAGCCAGACAGTGTGCCTTGCACATTTGCCTGTAGGTAGAGCTCATCCTTTTTCTCAGTTATCTAAGTCTTCCCCTGTACTGACTGATGATATTTTTTTATTGTAGTATGGTTGATTTCCAATGTTGTGAAATGATGACTTTTATTATGCACTGCAAGCAATTTTCTGTTTGGCACTATATCAGCACTTCATGTTCAACATTTTTAGCCAACACCTTATTCTATCATCATTTGGGAAGTTTAGAAGATAGCACATACATAACACTTCCCATTCTATAGGGTATGTTATACTCAAGTTTTCCACAAGGATTAACTTGTTATCTTTAGTACAACTCCAATGAGCCAGCCTGATTATCCTGAATTAACAATCCTTCACCTATTCTTAATAAAACCTAGCTGATCATAATCTTCAAAAACGCAAAGGAGACAGATGAGAAATTGCCACCATGTAGGAAGTAAGAAAGCATAAATTCTCTATTTATGGGGTAATATAATATGAATACAGCAAAGGAATAGCTTGAATTCACTCTCTGAACTCTCATGACTGTCACTTTTCTGTCGTCCAGCTTTTTCTTTAAGGCTCAGTCTCTGATGTGCTTCCTTTGTCTGGTTTACCAGCCTCATGGGCAGAGGGACACTCCTATCATCTGTGAAAGCCCACAGAGCACCTGTGGGACCAGTGCACAGTGCAACTGTTTGATCATTATAAATTTAATCTCTTGCACTTACAGTGAGTTCACAGAAAAACAATTTCTGATGTTGGATTTATAACAAGGTTAAATATAAAATTATCTAGTAAATTCTATTAAATAGAATAAAATAAAGTAACTCAATTTAACCATCATAATTCCATTTGAAAGTGACCATTTTATACATTGCCATCTGTGAAGTTTGGTGAACGATACCTCAGCATCGAGAAGTAGTTCATCTGCATTCAACAAGTGAGCAATTTCACCCCCTTTCCATCCAGACAATCAGTGGCAATATAATATCCAAGGGGGGAAAAGCATAAAATATGTTTGGATATTGTATTGAATTCAATTACAATCAGACTAAATTAAGCCTATTTTCATTCTGATATTATAAAACAGCAGCAGGAGGTTTGACTAGATAATTTGCTTTTACTTTATTAAATTCCTTATGTTACAGTCAGCTAGATTGAGTGCTCCCTAGGAGTAAATTAAGAACATTTGGGCCTTGTCTTTACATTCAAAACGGTGTGGCTCCAAGTTGGGCTTTTACGATTCACTTTACTTGGGCTGCCAGAGGGAGATTAAGGAGAGCTCCCAGGTTCCTCAACTGTTTATTGCCTTCTTTATGCAGAAGGGTTTTCCTCCCACCTTCAGGCCATGAAATATCCCGCAGTGACATCAGGAAACAGAAGTCTGCCTTGTCCCAACAGGACCGTCTTAGTTGTCCAGGACAAATGTCATACAACTATGAGAACTGTCCACGTCCCTGGCCACTTTAGAGGGATCTAAAACCCTATAGCCCGACATCCTTTCTGTCAACACACATTTATATTTATGGCTCTTTTGCACCACCTCGACCATGCTAATTAATTAAATGTTTGCTTAGTGGCCTAAAAGAGTTAGTACACCTCCCAAAGCTTCAGGCAGACACTAAGAGGATTTAAAGTTTGGCTATAAAGGGAAAAAGGCACTTCTGAAATGTTAGAATACTTATTTACAATAGAAAGCTAGCATAAGAAGGAAAAAAAGGGCCCCTAAATAAAACTTGAGTCAATCTGAACACTTCTTAAACAGGACTAACTAACTAACTAACTTCAAGTATATTCCTGTCCATAGCCAAATCAAATGAAAGCTTGAATGTGGAGATTTCTAATGGCCCTGACACTTTCTCTTAGCAGCTTCCTGTTTCTCCTCATATCTCGGTGTTCAAAATTTATTTTTGTAGCTGGTTTATTACATTTCACTTCATAAGAGTTGGCACATTTTGCCTGACAGCAGCCATGTTATGAACTCGTCCAACATTATCCTCCCATCAATTGCCAGGTTGTGAATCTTCTTGTCTATTGTCAAGGATTTGATTTCCTCTAGTAAAACATGCTTTCCTGTGGCAGCTGCAATGAATGTACAAGAGAGCTGAGGACAAGGTCACCCACCGGCCCAAGCCTAAAGAGAACGCTGATGGGTCCAATGGGTTGAGGGGGTCAGTCTTCCTTCCCGAAACAGGTAGAGAAGTTTTACTCAAGGTATTCCCTCTCAGTGCATACTTTCTGGATTTTTTGCAGGGCTAAATTCTGGACTGAAGGAGAGAAAGTGGTACTCTCCTGCTCAAGAAAAAAGCAATTTTGAAAATCACTGGTCGAATGGACTGTAGAGAAAAGGCTCCCAGTACCTGGTAATAGAGTCCATTAACTTTTATTGAAATAAACCCAGGAAAAAGCAACCTCTACTTTTTTATAGTATGTTTTATATGTTTGCAGGTGCAAAGAGTTCTACTAGGAAAAGGGGATGTCATTGATATTGACAGACATCAAAAAGCGATTATGCATTGATGGGATATTTTGGATATATTATAAATTGCTTTGGATATATTCATATAAGAATTTCAGTTGACATGAAAAATGTTTACATTATACAATAAAGAGAATGTTCACTGTAACTGTTCATCACTCCATCTCATATCCCCTCCACTCTCATGTCCTCTCTCTGTCATACCCATTTTACACCACATAAGCCCTGGTTAAATCCACTTGTGCCTAATCCACGCCTGCACCTCAGCATCAGAGAATTGTTAAAGGAAAGCACTCAAACCTACTGACTGAATTCACGTAATATTTTTAAGCACAGATCTCAAGTAGATGCCCAGCATGTCTCTCTTCAGAGCCAGCTGGTTCTTCCACGTACGGAGGTATTATTTCAGACCTTCTCTTATTCAAACTGCAGACATATCCCCCTCACTCCTCACTCCCTCTCAGTGAGACAATCTTATCACCTAATCTGCCTGCTGGCCTCCCTACATGTGTGTGTAAATACTCTCCTTTCTCTCCTATGCTAATAAAGTGTACTGTCCCTAATCTTGTGTAAATCCAAACCTTCTCATCCCCTGGATCCTGTCCCAGACTTCCTTGTTCTTTAAGGACACTGTTCCTGCATTTAACCTCTAACCCACCTGCACTGTTCTCCCTCTCCTCCTTTCATTGCCCCTTTTCTCCTCTCCCCTTTCCTCTCCTCCCTCCATCTCTCCCTCTCCCTCTCTACACACACACACACACACACAAAATATATGCAGAATCACCCAGTCTCATGGTTTAAATGTATCTATTTAATGACCATACAACATACAAATTATATGTCCAGTTCTGATTTCTCTCCTGAACTGTATAGATTTGTATAAACAAGATTCGAATTAACTGGGCATCTTTTATATATAATGGGAAATTCACATATATTATAACCAAAAGTGAATGATGTATTCTCCCCTTTCCTGCAGACATCCTCCCCACCACTATTCCCCTTCTCAGGAAATGGTACTGTCATTGTTCCTGCAGCTCATACCAAAAAACCTGGAGTCATTTTTAGCACTCTCTTTTCCCCATAGCCTAGGTCCAGTTTGCTAACAAGAATTGTATTGGTATGCAAAAACATAGTCTAACAGTAGCCATTCCTTTCCAACCACTTAAGTTCAATGTAGCACCATTTTTCATCTAGAATAGCTTTCTAGCTGGTCGTACACTTCTGCTTTTGTCCTCAAAGGTCACTCTGCACAGTATCCAAAGTGATCTTTCTGTAAAACGTAATTCAGGTTATATCACTCATATGACCAAAACCACTTCATGACTTCATACATATTGTAATATTACCCATTTATATTTTTCTTTTTAAATATATTCATGGCCACATGATATGTATTTCCTGCAATGTTTTAAAACTGATTAATTCATCCATGCAGCAAATATTGATCACATACCATGTTCCTTGTACTAGACTAGTCCCTGGAGATACAAAGTGAGAGAAGGAAAGAATCTTGTAAGAAGTTACACTATCTCCTTGGATGTCTCACAGCACATTTGTCCTGTTGACAAAAATAATAACATGTTCACACATAAAATATGGAAGATACAGAAAACCATACAGAAGAAACACAATGTACTCCATGGTTCTATCAACATTATTTTCATTTGTCATCTCATGCTTTTCAGTATTTCACTTACTATATTATCCCGTGGGAATAGGCTATGTTCATTTCATTCCTTAGTATCCAAGTCAGGACACTCCATCCCACTTGGATTTTGGAATTTACTTCAACCTTAGCTGGTTTCTCAATGGCTGACATCACTCCTCATGAGGGTCACACACTCTTAAGGGGCCAAACTCGTGCTTCTGCCTGTCTTTCTAGTGAACCCTCCCTTGATGCACATATCACATCAAGTATCCAGTGGCTACCTAGGATATATCTCTAACCCTCAATCAAAAAAGCAAGTGAATCTCCACACTTCAGGCATGTGTCTCACAGTTCTTTTGATTTAACCTCCAGAGTAAGCAAAGAGAAGAAGAGGTCGGTGGTTATTGTTCTTTTAGAAAAACAGCCAGATCAGAGATCCTGATTTCTTGGCTGATTCTAAAACTGTCATCAAGTTTGTGGTGCCATTCATAAATATTAAGAAACAGAAAACTCCAGCATAAGCACAAAAACATCAAATAAAATCAAAAGCCCTGTGAGAATGGAGTTTTACCAGAGAACTACTGCATAGCCTGGAGTCGTAAAGAGAAGCACCAGGGAACGGATTAACTAGGACTGTAGTGAAGGTAAGCTAGAAAACACATTTTCTCTTCAAAGGCAAA
Source organism: Camelus ferus (assembly GCF_009834535.1). NCBI lineage: Eukaryota > Metazoa > Chordata > Mammalia > Artiodactyla > Camelidae > Camelus > Camelus ferus. Next base: position 65,380,287 of record NC_045702.1, read on the forward strand.
GGATCTGATGGCCCTGCAGGATACAGCGCAAGGCCATATGCCTCACAGACACTAATTTAAATCCAAGCAGGGTCAGTCGTCCGAGCAGAAGTCATCTGTGTCCAATAGCATTTTATTAGCCCATAGGAAATGTTTCAAATTTTTGCACCTTGTTCTTTGTAGATGTAATTACATCATCAAGAATACTACTCAGTTCACTCTTACTTGCCACTTCCAACAATAAATCATGCCCACATAACACAAGAGAAGACACCAGCAAATAATGAGTAGCAGTGTAGTTCAATTTTATAATTATAACAACAGCAACAGCAAGATGTTTTTACCTTGTATTCATGTCCCACTTTACATTTTACAAACAATTTTTATGTTTATTATTTCCTTATTTCTTTTAGCAACTCTATGAAATTAATTTACCAAAGAGTATTGCTTTTATTTCAGAGGTGGAAAACTGCAGTTCAGATTTGCTAAGTAACTATCTTGACTTGTCACCTAAACCGAAATCCTAACCATAAACAGAACTGAACTAGAAAGCTAGCCTAGGCCTTCTGATTTCAAATCTACTGTTCCTTCTTGAACAGCATGTTGTCTCTTTTTAAGGGTCTTTGTAACAACACAGTTCTTTAGAAAAAAGTAATTTTATCAACTGGACAATTTACAGAATAAACCATTGTCCAGATATTTTTTCCTAGTATAGAAATATTATGTTCTTTCACAGGAGAGCAATTATGTGGTACTTTCGGAATAATCAGTTAAGCATGCTATGATTATTCACAGTAGAAAATTTATATTTGTTCTTTCCTCAAGTTAATAATAATAAAACCAATAATTAAATAACCACAAATGTTTATTGATGGCTTGACATGTGACAGTCTTTATTTTTAAACCTTATAACAACTTAGAAAAAAGAACAATATACACTATTTTTCAGATGGAAACTCAGGCATAAAAATGTTCAGTAACTTGAACAGGCCCAGAGAAAAAGTGGCAGAGCTGGGATACAATTCCTATCAATCTAGTCTCAAAGCTTGCACCCAATCATTTCACTTTCACCAGAAGGATAAGCAGCACATAGCAAAATCACTAAGGAATCTTCTCTGAGGGTGGCACAAGGAAAACCAGACTATGAAAACCTGAATTACTGTTTTAGGGTTCATTTGACCAAAAGAAAATAAGCAATATTATTTTCTCAAGTACTATGCTATTTTCCCAGGAAAATTATCAAACAGTACATATTTTACAAATACAATTAATGTGATATACTAACACACCAAACTAATTCAAGTGTGACATCAATTTGACAGCAAACATTCACTGAGTTAGTATTAACTGCAAAATATCCTGAACCCTATGGTCTTAGCAATATGAGCAATTCAGGTTAAAAAAAATAAATAAATAGACAAACTTGGAGTCTTGGAAAACCTTGGAGGAATTGTGGCAAACTATGAGAAAATGCAAATGAAGTACAAGTTGTGAAAGCCCTCGTTCTCAAGCATTAGTGGGCACTAGAACCACCTAGAGGACTTGTCAACAAATAGTCCGCTGGGTCCAACCCCCTGAGTGTCTGACTCAGAAAGTCTGGGAGGAAGCTAAGAATTTGCATTCTAACAAGTTTCCAGATGATACTCATGTTGCATGGTCCAGGGACCATACTCAGAACCAACTGTGATAGAGGTTCAACGGAATTCTAAGAGAACAGAGAGGAAGGTGTGATAAGCCTTTCAAAGCCAAAGTAAACTTCACAGAGGACTTGGCCTCTGAACAGTACTTTGACAAAGGAGCAGGATTTCAGATGTTGAGAGATAATTGCTTCAGTCTCAAGAGGAAGCATAAGCATTCAGGCTCTTCCTTCTCTCATCTTAGCGATTTGGTAGCCTCACTGTATTCTGTAAAAATAGAATGAAAATTATGAAACTGTATCTCCTTGTCCAGCAACTCAATATACATTGATGTGTTCTTGGCTTCAAGGTACCAACATTTGAGAAAGGAATCAAAGAGCAGTTTTAGCATATTTTAAGCCTCATTAAATTCCTTTTTTCATTCCATTTCAAATAATGTCAATTTCCTCTGAAACTGTGTGTTTTGTTTTACTTGGTCCTAACCTGAATCTCACTGTCTAGGGATGATCAAGAATATGAAATGAGGGGTTGGTCAAATTTTCCTTGGCAGATGAGTTTCATTGACTGTAATGACTGCAACAGTCACAACTTCCAAAATAAGAATTCTTCCTACTCTTAACCCAAGAGGCACACACACACACATACACACACACAAAAGCAATGGAAATCGTTCTAAAAGCATTTAAACTCTGTGCTGGAGCTAGAGCATAATCAAAGGGATAAAACATGGACTCAGGAGAATAGTTTTATTCCCAATTCCTCTATCATTTTACCACATGATCCTAAAGAAGTAATTTAAGTTCTCACTGTTCCAATTTTTATATTTGGAAAATGGGGACAATATTTGCCATGAGCCTTATAGTGAATACCTGAAAATGATTTTGAGATAACTGGGAAAAGAGAACAACAAAATACTCTTCCTCTCCATTGAATTTTGGAAATCAAACTGTAAAACAAGAGGAATCTACACTCTTTCAGCAACAAAGCTGTTAAAAAGGCATTTTCCTACTACTAAGCTGCTCATTGTCATGACAAGTGTATACTGGACTCCAATCTTGTCAAGTACATACTATTGTTTCTTCAAGTGGTTTTTATTCTATTTTACTCACAGATGGAACAACCAAAGGGAAGATAATTAAAATGCTATCTGTCAGTCTAAAAGAAACAAATTTTTTCCCATCAAGGGCCAAGGGTAAATATTTTAGATTTTGCAAGGCATATATGTACAAATGATCACGATCTTAAGTCATATTGAAAAGTGGGACAAATAATCACCACTAATCATTACAGTTTTTAATTTTCCCATAAAAAGCATCAGCATCCCTTCCCTCTTTTATTTTATTACTTATTCAGATATAGTTTGTAATAAAAATTTAGGTAGAATTTGCTACATTAAGTCTTTGCTTTTTTCTTAAAAAGTGGATCTTTTTCAAAAATAATAGTGTTTTCAAGTTCTCTTCGGCTTCCCAAAAATAATTTATTAAATCAAGCTAGTTGATTTCAGTATCCCCAACGCAAGCCATTCTGTTTCATTCACATTTTCTATTTTGTTTTGCTTGCTGCTTCATTACTTGTGTTTCCTCATGAGCCTTTAGAGAAAATAATTTTATTCCTTCAGTTGTGCAAATTGAAAACCTATTTTTAAAGAGCTGTGCCCTAGCCATTTTGATTATCCTACATTCTATTTCCCTCTTTATTTATTTAAAAAAGAAAAAGACTATATATATGTCCCCGTCTCTCCCGAGTATAGTTGTAGAAGTCTGTTGTATTCTTATTAACACTTTTACACACATTTCATTTTGTTTCCTTATTGTAGTGATAGCTTTCCTTCTTGTTTACTTTTCTGCTTACATTTCATATAAGATGTTTTGTCCAAAGTGTTTTATACAAAGATTCATAATCAGGTTTCCTTTTAAAACAATATAAAGTAGAAATAGAGAGTTTTACAATTTAAGTTACAAGAGTTTATAAAATGGTAAGTAGTTTAAAGACTTTTGCTCCCTTGTGGTTATAATTAAGATTTTCAAGACTAAGAGCTTCTCCTCTGAGATGGCCTTCTACACAAAGTTCCTCATAAATCTACATTAGTCAATCAAGCATTTATTTTAGGTTAATATAGAAGTAATTATCTTTAGCATTATGTTATAGAAAATGGAAAAGAAACTTACTTTTAATATCTGACTCTGATTTCACAACTTAATATAGTTAAAGGTCTTTTTTGTCTGTTTTTTCTATCCCTGCAGTGCGCATTTCAGAAATAAGACTAACAGTCCTGGACACAGGGAAGTCACATTGTCACATTTTCCTCTGATTCAGGCCATAATTGTAAAACAATCAATCATAGAAATGTCTTTATAGCACTGTGATTTAGCATTATGTCCTCAGCTTTTTTTGAGGGCTGATACAATAAAGGGCTCTAAAACAAAATCTCTTTCGCTAAAACTGCTACTGAAGACACCTCCCACCATACTGTTCAATGTCCCAATAAAAATTCTCACATTTTATGTTTTTCTCTAGGTTCCATGCAAGACAGATATTTTCCCTTTTGATGATTTATTTGCTCTCTTATTTGAAAAAGTTACAAACTAATCAACAAATTCAGTAAATTCCAGGATACAAAATCAATATACAAAAATCAGATGTGTTTCTGTATATGAACAATGAACAATCCGAAAAGGAAATTAAGAAAATATTCCCATTTACAATAGCATGAAAAACAATATAATGCTCAGGACTAGAGTTAACCAAGAAAGTACAGGACTTGTACACTGAAAACTATGAAACACTCCTGAAAGAAGTTTTAAAAGACATAAATAAATTCCATGTTTATGGATTGGAAGACTTAATATAGTTTAAATGTCCATACTACCCAAAGAAATCCACAAATTTAATGCAATGTTTATCAAAATCCCCAATGCAATGTTTTGCAAAATAATCCTAAAATTCATATGAAACCACAAAGAACCCTGAATAGCAAAAATAATATCAAGCAAGGAGAACAAAGCTAGATGACTCACACTTCCTGACTACAAAATGTATTACAAATATTCAATAATCAAAACAGTATGGTACTGACATAAGACAGACATACAGACCAACGGAATAAACATAAAAGAGAGAGCCCGGAAGTAAACACACACATGTACAATCAAATGATCTTAAACAAGGCTGCCACACTACGCAATGGAGAAAGACTAATGGATAAAATATTAGAGTAGATAGTCCTCGATCCAAGACACAAGATTTGAATGGACAGTACACTAAAGAAAATATACGAAATAAGCACGTAAGTATATATGCAATATCATTAGCCATTAAGAACATGGGATGCAACCACATACTTACTAGAATTTTTCTTTTTTAAATACTTCTGTATTTTTATTACTCATTTATTGATGTCTCTTCATTGCAACAACAGCAGGGGGAAAAAAAGTAAAATTTCTCCATGCAAAAAGGATGTCCAAATGACCCAAGATGACCCAGGAAGGCTGTCTTTCTGTTAATGAAAATTTCTAAATGTGCTCCTGCTAGTTGAGATTGGCATGGCAGGGTGCCTGCAGTGAAACTAGGAAGTGAATTCCTGTGCCTGAACTGGGACAGCACGGGCCAGGAGGCCTGTTGGGAAGTTACCTACCCCCACCTATGTGGTCATCCCTGGCCCACGGATGCTGGGGTAAAAATACGCTGGTCCCTGACTGCCACTGAAAAGTGAGCACCAGGTGGATTAGGAGGAAGCCCTGCACCTGGGGGTCCAGCAAGGAGTCTCAAACCCCACCCTGGGATCCCGGTACGTTCTGCTCACTAGAGTGCAGTTGTCCTAGAATTTCTTAAATAACAAAAATTCACTCTACAAAGTCAGGATAAAGCTATGAAGTAACTAGAGTTCTCATATACTGCTATCAGAATGTAAAATGTCAAAAGCACTTTTGAAAACTGTTGGGTAGTTTCTTACATACTTAAATATACACATACCACATGACCTAGCTATTTCAGTTCTTATATTTACCTAAGACAAATGAAAGAACATGTCCATACAAAGACCCATTCAGAAGACCTTTATTAACATGAGCCAAAACTCAAAATATTTCAAATATCCATCAACAGGTAAACAAATAAGCAAACTGAGGTATATTCATAGAATGGAATACTACTCATTAATACAAAGGAATAGGCTACTGGATGAACCTTTGTTACCCAGTTCAAGTTCCTACTGCTCCCTGCAGGACAGGCCAATAAATCAAGAGACAAATTGTCGGGGCAACGAACAGCGACTTTATTTGGAAAGCCAGCAGACAGAGGATGATGGACAATTGCCCCAAAGAACCATCTTACTCGAGTTACAATTCAGGCTTTTTTTTTTTTTTTGGACACCTTTATTGTGGTATGGTTCCTGTACAGTAAACTACACATATTTCAGATGTAGAATTCAGGCTTCTTTTATACTAAAAGGGGAGTGTGGGGACTGGTTGTTGTAAACCTCTTGGTCCAGGAATTCTTTGTTCTTATAGCTGTCCATGTAGGTCTGTTCACAGTGTTCCTATAAACCTCCAGCAAGACAATTGTTATTTTCTGTTCTGAAAAAAAGTGTAATACCCTTAAAGGTCAGAGCCTTGAGAATGGGCTACCCTGTATATTTTAGGCTATAGGCAACATTCCTTTACAAAAGGTACAGAACCAGCAAGATTAAGCACAGGCAACAAAGCACAAGGGTTAGAGCTAAAGGAATAGATCCAAGTCAGGATCTATAGGCAGGACTGTTCTTCTCTATTACAACCTGATGTAATTATGTAAGTGAAAGAAGCCAGGAAAAAAAAAAAAGAATACATAGTGTATGATTCCATTTATATAAAACTCTATGAAATGTAAACTAATCTAAGGAGGGGATCATAAGGGGGCACCACAAAACTGTTGGAGGTAGTGTTTATGTTCATTATCTACATCGTGGTGAAGGATTTGCTGGTGCATACAGATGTCAAAACTCATCAAATTGCACACTTTAAATATGCTTAGTGTGTTTTGTATCCATTAACCTCAATAGAGCTGTTAAAAATCTTCCTCCTACAGCTCTGAAACGCTCTAAGTTGTGCTTTAAAAAGAGTTAATGAGGCAACACTCTTTAAGGTAAAGGAAAGATGTGAGGAGAAGACTTCAACAGGAAGCAATTTACACCGGTCCTTTGAGAGTTCATAAGAGACTGGGTTGGGATAGTTTCTGTGGGAATGGAGAATCAACTGTCTTGTTTGGTACTACTGGCTCACTTAGGAGAATATTCCTCTAACCCAAAAACAAAAGCTGAAAACATATTTGGCCCTTAAAAGTCCACTCTAGTTTTATGAAGCATAACCATTTTTTTCCGTCAAGTTTAGTCCCAAGTTTAAGATAATTCTTGGAGTCCCAGAAGGCACTGAAATGTTCCATAAACTTCATTGTATTAATTAAATTAATAACCATGTATTCAATCAACAAGTATCTTTTGATCACCTACTTACTTCATGCAAATCTCTAGACTAGTCACTAAGATACAGAGAGTTCCATGAATACAGATAGGCAGATAGGGACTGCCGTAGACTTATTTTTAGCAAGATAAACAAAAGAATTAAAGAATTGCCTTTTAGGTCCAGTAGTGAATTATCAGTCTTATGCTGATGCCCCAGGTTTCCAGATTTGGCTTAAATTGGTGTCCTACGTAATTACAACATACATTTTTAGGGTATTATGCATGTACCAATTACTGTGTTGACAAGTATAGTCCAAAAGTCCAACATTTATTTTGAGCAAAAGCTTTGTGCCCTACATCAGCCTTTCCTTCTCTGTAGTCAGGCTTACCCCGGCACAAATCAAATTACATATAAATGCAATCCTGGGTTTTATTTTCCCCCATAGGTTCTAAATAATTTGGCTGTAACTCTCTGGGGAATGACGTTCATGAAAAACCCTATAATCTCCATTACTGTATTTCTCAGCTGCAGGTATTTCCAAAGCTGTGATTTATCTAAATTGTATTTTTGTCGGAGAGTTATAAAGGCGATAATGCGAAAAGTCTATTGGGATATAGTTAGTAAATTTATAAAATTACCTTCTGTATCCAGTTAGAGTGAGTTATTTTTTCACTCATTGCTTTTAGGTCATGCTTATGTATCATTGAAGACTTCAAAGGACTATAAGTTAAGCATCCAAACAAAGATTCTTTGTCTAAAACTCATGTCTGTTAGGACAAAGTCATCATTTATGGAGCTCAAGGAGAGCCTTTAGATGAGTGAACAATCTAATCCTAAAGCTACAGGACTGCACACAGGTATTTCCAGAATTCTTCATCTTATCCACTTTATGCTGTTCCCAGTAGTGAATTATTGGTCACAGTGCCACATACACACCACTGGAGCACATTCTCACTACTGCTTGATCCAATGATGGTCAGAATCAACACATTGGGATTGACTCCAAAGAGAGGTTTGTCTTACGGATGCACCTTAGCACTGCTGTCCCCTTCTGTGCCCAGCAAGGAGCTAATGGTACCAAATACTAAAGTAAGGTCTGATATCCTCTGGTATTATGGACATGAATTCTATTGCATTTACAGTTCTAGAGCTCCAAGGAAGTTTGGGTTCTCACCACACCCGTTGGTGTTACGTTGAGCAGTCTGTGAATATGAAACATTGTAGCTTTTTCATTTGTAACCTTCAATATATGTCTGCAACCTTCTCATTCTAGCCATTCAATAAATTTCTATGGGCCCAAAATAAAGGAAAAGATCTATTAGCCAGAAGTAGCTAGCATAATGTCCAAAGGTAAAGCTAACTGAAAGTAGAGGCAAGATAACTGTGCACAGTACAGAGCAGCAAATTTTTATCAGCAGTTAGAAAAAACAAAACTGGGCAAATAGCAAAATGAGAGAGCAGAAGAATTATAAAAATCAGAATAATTCACTGTCTATTTTCTAAGCTATCAGTTTAGATCAGAGTTGCTGGGTTACAAAATTGAGTAAGAAAAACAAGGAAAGACTGATAAATTGTCATAGATCAGCAAAGGCTAAGGAGATATGACAAATAATGCAGTGTGGTATCCTGAATTGGATTCTGGAACAAAAGGAAATTAATGAAAAAACTGGTGAAATCCAAATAAAGTTTGAAGTTTAGTTAATAGAAATGTGTCAATGTTGGTGTCTTAGATTTGACAAATATGCCACAGTAATATAAGATGACAGCACTAGAGACACTAAAATCAGGCAGGGGGCTCTCACAGGAATTCTCTGTACTATCTTTGCAACTTTCCTATAACTCTAACATTATTTCAAAATAGAATGTCTATTTTAAGATGAATAAGGTGAGACTCTTATCCTGGAGTAGTTACAGCATACTTGGGAAGATCAGTAATAAAAAGACCAACTCAATTCTAGCACTAAATAGTTTTAATGAGAAAATTCACAAGGTGCAATGGTATATAGGATAGATGGAGCTCTTAGTCCAAGTTAGATTTTAATGAGAATACCTGAGGTCAGTCCTGAAAGATTTGTAGGATTGGTTAGGAAGAGGAAAGGTGCATCAGAATTACAAGTAGAAGGAATGGCATGAAAGCATGTGGAGAGCTTAAATGATTTGGAAGGGCAAAGTATGAGACAAGAGATGGGAACAGATCAGGTTTGTGTACCTGAATAAGGAGCTGGAACTCTACCTGGGGATGATGGTGAATAAATTCATCAATTCAGCAATAGCACAGGGATATATATTTGGAAGCAGAGTTGATTTTAAGAACTTAAAAGATAATGTACACATAAACTGAAGAAAAAATGAATACACATAAGACATTTTATATCATTAATGATATAAAAACAAAGAAGCACAGAATATCAACAAAACCAAAGAAGGTTTCTAGAGAAAATTTTGAAAAGTAACAAATCTTGACAAGTAATGTTCAAGAAAAAAAGGCATTAATAAAGAATATTAAAAAAGAAAATGGGTACATGGTATAGAAATTAGAAGTAACATGATAATGATTGGTCAAGAATTAAAAACATGAAATGAACAACTTTTGGAAAATATACAAATCATAAAAAATGATTCAAGAATAATTAAATAATAGAAAGACTTCAAAAATCTACTGAAAAATCATTTCTCCCTCTAAAACACATTGAATCAAGATAATACTAGACCAATTTATACTAAACATTTTGACTCTTCTGGTATAATCCTGATGATAAAATCTGATAATGTATGATTTTTAAAGTCTTAGTCAATGTAATAAAGAAAAAAATAAAATCAAGTAATAAAAATTAGGAAGAAACAAAAATTGTCATTTTTCACAGGAGATATAATTGTTTGCATAGAAAACCCAAGAGTATCTAACAGGAAAACCATAACATAAACTGTGATACACTCAGAAAATGGAATATCATTCAGCACTAAAAATAAATGAGCAATCCTGCCATGAAAAGACACGGTGGAATTGTAAATGCAAATTATTAAGCCAAAAAAAGTCAATCTGAAAAGTCGACATACTGTATGATTCCAAGTAAATGACATTCTGGAAATGGTAAAAATATAGAGACAGTAAAAAGATCAGTGGTTGCCAGTACTTGAGTTAGAAGGTACAGATGAATAAGTGGAGCACAGAGGATTTTTAGGTTAGTGAAAGCAACCTGTATGGTACTATAATGATGAATACATGTCATTAAACATTTATCTGAACACACAGGTTGCACAGTACCAAGAGTGAACCTTAAGGTAAACTATGGACATTGGCTGATTATGATGTATCAATGCAGGTTTATCAATTTTAACAAATTTACCACACTGGTGGGGGATGTTACCACAATCAAGGGGCAGGGATTACATGGAAAATCTCTGTATCTTCTGCTCAATTTTGCCATGAACTTAAAACTGTTCCTTAAAAAAAAGGACTTAAAAAAAGACATACGAATGGCCAATAGATATGAAAAGGTACTGTAGATTACTAATAATAAGGGAAATGTAAATCTAAACTATAATAAGATATCACCTCAAACCAGTTAGGATGACTATTACGTTAAAAATAAATGTCATTGAGGATTTGGAGAAATTGTGCCAAACTATTATAGAAAAATAATTAAACATAATTGAAGCATATAAATGATTTAAATAAATGTAGCATGTCTACAGATGGAAAGATTTGATGACATGAATATTAATATCCAAAAAATTTACCAAATCAATACAATAGCAATGAAATCCAAACAAGGTTGTACATGTAATTTGACTGACTGATCCTGAAATTTAAATGAAAGATAAAGGGGGAGGGTATAGCTCAATTGGTAGAGCATGTACTTAGCATGCATAAGGTCCGGGGTTCAATTCCCAGTACCTCCATTAAAAAAAATTAAATGGATAAACCTAATTTCCATCTCCCACCAAAAAAAAAGCCTAAATAAATAAATAAATAAATAAAAGATAAAGGTGTCAGGATAGTCAAGATAATTTTGAAGAAAAAATAAGACAAGATGTGGCTACTTTCCTACTAGATATCAAGACTCACTGTAATGCTAAAGTAACTAGACAACATGCTGTTGACCCAAGAATGGGATAAAAGTAGAAAAAGAATAGTGACTGCAGATATACAGTATATGATAGTATTAACATTATATATCAGTAGGGAATATCCAGAGAAATTATTTATCCACATGGAAAAAAATTTGGATCTCTACCTCATGCTAGTCCAAAAATAAAAATAAATCAATGATATAAAGAAAAAGTGGACCAAAAACAATCAAGAAGAAAATACAGGAAAATTAGTGAATTTTTTGATACTGAGATAGGCAATGATTTATTTAAGAGAGAAAATGCAAGACACAGAGTAAAAGATTAATATATTTGAATACTACATCAACATAAAAAATTATTTGCAAAAGATATCACAAAGTTCAGAAAAACAACTCAAGATATTTTCAATAAATATAAATGATAAAGGACTCAAATCCAGAGTTTATATTGATGTTCTATGACTGAAAGGGCATTCAGAGAATAGAACACAAATTACCAATAAATTCATGCTACTTTACTCAGGAAAATGCAAATTAACAGTAACATTTCACGCTTCTCTGATGGTAAAATCAAGGCTGCCAAATAATGAGAATATTTATATAATGCTGGTGGGATTGCAAATCAGAACAGGCATTTTTAAAAGCAATTTGATAATATGTGGATAAACTGAAGATGTACATATGCTACTACCCATTATATTTCACATTAGATAAATTCTTGCACATGAGCACCAAGAAGCACATATAAAGATTGTTCATTGCAGTATAACACACACACAAAAAGAAAGGAAATCACCAATAAATCTATCAATAGGGGAATTAATTACGATAAAGTCAACATTTATATAGCAATTAGCAGCATAGATATATCCACAAAAAATAGAAAAAAGGCAGAAAGATAACTACAACATGATACTATATTTGCACACCTTTAATACTTTCCAACACAATTATATATATTCTATATAGATGAATACTTACTATGAAAAGTATAAAAGCATGTGAGAGAATGATAAGCACCGAATTGAATTCAAGATGATGATTATATGATTGTATCTGTGGGATGCAGGGAGTGAATGGGGTTGGTGATGGATACATCAAAGGAATCAATGTTATTTATTTTTTAAATACAGCATATAACAAGTCATTAAATTTGGATAGTGTATGCAAGTGCCTTTAAGAAGATCATCTATTGCTTCTTGTAGATGCAATTATTTTATAATTTTTAAAACACAAAACCCACAAAATTTTGAATTTTATCAATAGTTCATGAAGATGATTAAAAAGTTTTAACATTCTAGTATGTAAATTCTAGCAAGAATTTAAATCTGCCCTGTGTGCAGCATGATCTCCTGTTCCCAGATCCATCACGATTCTCTCCAACCAATCACACCACAGGGACCGGACTTTTAAAAAGCAGTTGATGCTGTAACACCAGAGTTCTGGTTTGGAAACCGAAGTCAGCTTATTTCAATCCTTACTCTATGTTCAATACTTCCACTCCCTACACATCTCTCCATCTCTTGTACAAATTGGTTCAAAGGAGTAATCACTTATGGGCTTGTATGATTCTATGAGTTTAAGGGCAAGAACTGAATACTGACCATCTTTGCAATTCCTTAATCTATAGAATGTTCAATTCACAACCTTACAAGGTAGTAAAGGCTGTCACAATTCGCTCCCCATTCTGACTTTACAGCCACTCGCTGCTATATTCTCTGAACTCTTCACTCTAATTATACTGGATTAACACTGCTACAGAGTCTGGATCAATCCTGCTACTATACACATCCTTGTGATATGAATGTACAATATTCAGTACTGGGAGAAATGAAAAAGCAGTCCATGGTGTCTTCTCATACACATTCCACTACCATATAGAAGATGCCAATAACTGCAAGCTCAACAAATAAACACCTGAATGGTAATGGTAGATGCTGTTCACATCTTTTGAGCATCAACTCTGTACAAGAGATCACGCTACGTACACTTTATACACTAAAATAGTGTGTTCCTCACAACATAAAACTCGTAATATGCTATACAGCTATGTTATGCAGTATTTTTCACAAAGGCAATTGATTATTGGTACAATCTCTATTTTTTAACTAGGAGATAAGCTTTATGAATATAGGAACCTACTTTTCTTGGTCCTTTCCGCATTCCCAGGGCGTCTCCAAACCGCGACGGCGCAAAGCCGCACACACCTGCTCCGGGGCGCAAAGAAGGTGAAGAAGGAGCTCTGGCGGGAGCTGGAGAAGCCGCAGGCCCCATGGCGGCTCCACGGCCGCCCCGCGCCCACAAGACAAGCTACCACAGGCAAAATTTAGCACACAGCTTCGGGCCACGCGCCTCCCTCAGAACGAAAATATGGCAGCTGCTTCTGTTCTGCGTGTGGAGAACGCCAAGCCGAAGCCAGACCGCAAAGGGAATTCTGGGAAACCGAGTCCCCGCTCCTCTAAGTTCATTCCACCCGAAGGCAGCACCCCGGGCTAAGACATTCTCAACAGGATAGAAACTCATTGTATTCAGGATGTTGTATTGTATTCAGGATGTTAGTTGAAGCCGCAAGACTGGAAGAGGCAGAGTTGAAATAAAAAGTAGAGAACATTGGGAAGATTGCTGTACCAGCCCAATACCATTACCAAGTAAAGCCACAGGGCAAAATAAAAAATAAAATACTTATTTTCTGGGGTGGGGAGAAACATCTGACATATAGTAGGCATTCAAGAAATATCTGTTAACTGAGTGAATAAATAAATAGTCCTATGAGCTAGGCATTATTATTTCAGTTTTATTGATGATAAAACTACCATTAAAATGACTTGCCCAAAGTAACATAGCTAGAAAGGGGCAGAACCAGATCTAAGCGCACAGTTTTTCAACACTCGTTTTAACACTTGCTTCTCATTGGTGCCTAGTAATGAGGAAGTGTAGCCCAGAGCACTTCCATAAATCCCCTGTGAACTTCGAAACTTCAGCAAGTAAGCTTCATCATAGTTCTTTCATCTTTTTTTTTAATTGTAGTATAGTCGGTTTACAATGTTGTGTCAAATTTTGGTGTACAGAATGATGTTTCATTCATGCATATACATGCATATATTCATTTTCATATTCTTTTTCAGTATAGGTTACTACAAGATATTGAATATAGCTCCCTGTGCTATATAGAAGAAACTTATTTATTTTATATATAGTAGTTAGTATCTACAATTCCTGAACTCCCAATTTATTCCTTCCCACCCCTCTTTCACCCCTGGTAACCATAAGTTTGTTTTCTATGTCTGTGAGTCTGATTCTGTTTTGTAAACAGGTTCATTTCTGTCTCTTTTTTTTTTTTTTTAGATCCTACATATTAGTGATATGGTATTTTTCTTTCTTTTTCTGGCTTCCTTTACTTAAAATGACAATCTCCAGGTCCTTTCATGTTGCTGCAAATGGCATAATTTTATTCTTTTTTATGGCTGAGTAGTATTCCATTGTATAAATATACCATAGCATCTCTACCCAGTCCTCTGTTGATAGACATTTAGGTTATTTCCATGTCTTGGCTATTATAACTAGTGCTGCTATGAACAATGGGGTGCATATATTGTTTCGAATTAGAGTTCCATTGGGATGTATGCCCAGAAGTGAAATTGCTGGATCATATCGTAAGACTATTTTTAGTCTTTTGAGGAATCTCCATACTGTTTTCCTTAGTGCCTGTATCAAAACTACATTCCCACCAACTGTACAGGAGGGTACCCTTTTCTCCACACTCTCTCCAGCATCTGTCATCTGTAGACTTTTGAATGATGATCATTCTGACTAGTGTGAGGTGATAACTCATTGTAGTTTTGATTTTCATTTCTCTGATAATTAGTGATATTGAGAATTTTTTTCATGTGCCTATTGGCCATTTGTATGTCTTCACTGGAGAATTGCTTGTTTAGGTCTAATGCTCATTTTTGGACTAGGTTGTTTGTTTTTTTGTCATTAAGTTGTATGAGCTATTTATATATTCTGGAAATTAAGCCCCTGTCAGTCTCATCATTTGCAAATATTTTCTCCAATTGTATAGGTTGTCTTTTTGTTTTGCTTATGGTTTCCTTTGCTGTGCAAAAGCTTACAAGTTTTATTAGGTCCAATTTGTTTATTTTTACTTTTATTTATATTGTCTGAGTAGACTGCCCTAGGAGAACATTGCTAAGATTTATGTCAGAAAATGTTTTGCCTATGTTCTCTTCTAAGAGGTTTATAGTCTCTTGTTTTATGTTTAAGTAAGCCATTTTGAGTTTATTTATGTGTATAGTGTGAGGGGGTGTTCTAATTTCATTGATTTACATGCTGCTGTCCAGTTATCCCAAAACCACTTGCTGAAGAGTATCTTTTCTGCATTATATATTCCTGCCTCCTTTGTCAAAGATTAATTGACCATAAGTCTGTAGGTTTATTTCTGGGCTTTCTATCCTGTTGCATTAAACCATGTGTCTGCTTTTTGTGCCAATACCATGCTGTTTTGATTACTGCAGCTCTGTAGTACTGTCTGAAGCCTGGGAGGGTTATTCCTCCCACTTTGTTCTTTTTCTTCAGTATTGCTTTGGCAATTCTGGGTCTTTTGTGATTCCATATAAATTCTAGAATTATTTGTTCTCATTCTGTGAAAAATGATCTGTGTAGTTTGACAGGGATCACATTAAATCTGTAGATATCATGAAAAGGTGATACTAAATGCATGACTAAGGTTATCCTTGGCTTTGTGAAAGAATAAGAGGTGCAGCATATTTGTCTTCTAGGAAGCAGTGTAGAAGATTCAGAGACCAATTTTGGGAAACTGGGCAATTATTGAGCATCATTTTAATTATATGTTGGTAAGTCTTGAATTATTTCCATTTGCACTTTAGTTCTTTATACTACCTGTTGCAACTTGCTCATGTTGTTGACATACCTATTGTTATCACTAAAGTCTCAGTTATAACACTTGAAGACAAGTAGATAATTGTTGATAAATATCTAATAAACAATAATGGCATGAGAATGAAGCCTTTGGGAGAACATGAAGCACAATATATGTGTTTGATGTTTGTTTTCTACCTATGACTTAGCATCGATGCTTCGGAATGAACAAAATGACTGCATTTAACTTTTCTAATTGGAAAGTTTTTCACCAGATTTGTGACACATTTAGGTAATACAATATATCTTTCTGTGGTTAAGCTCTCAAACAAACTTCATCATATGACGATGCTTTTAATATTGTTGACACTTTGATAACTGCCTACGTGGGAATATAACTTTCTATTCATAATTAGCAGTGAAGGTAAAGTGATGTGTAATATGCATGTCTAATACAGACACACAAACACACACACACACACACACACACACTCATATAAAGACAAATTATAGGCTCTGAATTTTTTTTCAAAGAACTGAGATGACTGATGTAAAACTATATGTATATGCTAGGAAGAGTTGACCAGTTGAAGCACAAAGGATTTTTTAGGGCAGTGAAGCCATTCTTTATGATACTGTAATGGTTAATATAAGATATTAAACAAAACGCATAGAACATTACAGAACAAAAAGTAAACCTTAGTGTACATAAATTTTTTAAAAATCACTTTAGAGTTTGGCAGGTGTTAGAATGAAATGCAGAATATGACACAAGAATCTAAATGTATTACAAATGTACGAAACCTCACTGAAGGGAGTGGGAGAATAAGGTGCTGCCCTAAGTAACTTTGGAAATGAGTGGATTCTATAAGACTGAAAGCAAAAGAAACTATTCATAAGCCCCATACTCCAGGGGATAAAGTTGCTTCTCACTGGGGCATGTGTTAACAATTACTGAAACCTCTATACATATATACTGGAATTGAACAGTTTAGTATATATGAATGGCAAAATGGTGGGAGTCCTACTTCTCATGGTTTCACTGGGAGATTACAGATAAGCAAAAGGAGGCTAGACTAATCACCATGGACTGGATTAGAGTTGGAGACACCAGTATGAACTCATGCTTAGCTCAATATAGATAAAGATGGTTAGGTATGGAGAAATGTATATATTACGGTAAGAAAGTGCTCAAAAAAATCCCAATGATACCAACGTGATTGCAAAATCACAATGACAGAGGTATGTCAAAGGGATATGGGAACCAACTGGAAGAGCTCCCAATGGCCAAAGTTAGAATAAATTGAGCAAATAAATAAATAAAATAGTAGGACAGTATGGAGATTTCTTTAAAACCTAAAATGAGTCTTACCATATGATTCTGCAATCCCACTTCTGGGCATATATCTGGAGGAAAATACAATTCAAAAAGACCCATGCACTCCAATGTTCATAGCAGCACTATATACAATAGCCAAGACATGGAAACAACTCAAATGCTCAACAACAGATGACTGGATAAAGAAGACGTGGTGTATGTGTGTGTGTATATACATATACACACACACAAACACACATACAATAGACTACGACTCAGCCATAAAAAAGAATAAAATAATGCCATTTGCAGTGACATGGATGAACATGGAGATTGTCGTTCTAAGTGAAATCCCTTCCTTGCCCTCCTTTCCACCAGGGAGAGGCTGACCCCTACACTCTGCATCCTTTGATCTCCCATGCAGCTGGCTTCTGCTTAGGTTGGGAGATAACAGCAGGAAACTGGCTTTTGGGAGGAGAGAGTCCTATGGAGCGACTATAGCCCTTACCAGATGGTTTTCCCATTCACAACTTCAGGTGCCACTCTGAAAACACCATTTCCCCCCTTGTTCCTTCAGCCTCAGTTAATCATAGCTGAGAAAGATTAACTCGCCCAAGTTTATATGGCAGTACTTGGCATCCTGTTGAGGCTGAGTTCTTAACCACTTAAAACAACATCTGCTTCTGTTGGAGAACAGAACAACTTTATGCAATGGAAGAAGTGGCCTACCAACTTAGAAAACCTAGGACTGAACTACTTTTGTTCCAGAAGCCAGTATATGAAAGAATGCACTATCTTAAATTTGTGAAGATGAAATAAGAATGTACTTTATAAAATGTAAAGCACTATAAAAATGCTCATAAAATGATATTTTATGTGTTTATATGCTTTTGTCTAAAATATATGTTGTCTAGGTTGCTCACAAAAAAAAAAACACAGTATTGGATTACAGCCCAAAGTAATGACTATCCATCATAATATCCATCCAAAATTAAATAATTTAATAAATAAATAAATGGAGGAGAATAGACAAGTCTTTCATGGAGAAGAATTCCAAATAATTTATGTAGATGCTCTGCCCTCAAGGAGGGAGGAGCATAACTCCACATTACATTAATGTGGGTTATGCACAGTGACATTCTTCCAAATAATACTATATGGAAAACAGTAAATGAAAGAGTAGCTTACAGTGGAGAAATCTGACACACATGACCTCAACCAGATGATAAAGAGCAATGTCAACAGTGCTAGTCACACTAATGGAATGTAGCCTGGTTGGAATATGATGAGAATGGCATTTTGCCTCTGAGGCCTTACCCCCACCCCAGGAAACCATAACTCCACTCTGGTCATGAGATAAACATCAGACAAACCCAAATGGAGAAATATTTTAAAAATACCTATCCAGACTCCTCAAAACTGTCAAGGTCATCAAAAACAAAAAAACATCTGAGAAATCGTCACAGTCTAGAGGACCCTAAAGAGACACAACAACTAAATGTAATATGAATTGTATCCTAGTGGGTCAAAGAAAAGGACATTAGGGGAAAATTAAGAAAATCTGAATAAAGGATGGATTTTAGTTAATAATAATAATGTACCAATATTTGTTCATCAATTATAACAAATATACCACACAAATGTATGATGTTAACAGTAGAGGAAAGTGGGTCTGAGGTCTATAGGGGCTCCCTGTACTATCTTCACAATAATTCTGCAAATTTAAAGCTGTTCTAAAATAAAAAGCTTATACTAGAAATAAGGGGAATACTAGTCATCATTGCAACTGAAATTCTGCACGCGGGAGGTTATCCAAAATACATCCCTTTCCCCTTTTATTCCTTATTTTCCCAATAATGAGCCCCTTTTGATTACTCTCTTTCTGTAAACACCATTATCCCAGGCTTGAAACCTTAAACTAATCTCTTAATCTATCTTCTCATTCAATTCAATTAGCCATCATCAAAAAAAGAAAACATACAAAAATGTGTCCTTTAAATCTCTCTCACATCTGTCCAGTTTTTTTCTGTTGCCATCTCTAGCTCGAGGGTTTTAAAAACTCATTCCTAGCTAGCTGTTGTTACATTCTGATTTTCTTATTTCCCATGTCTCCTCATAATAAACTTTCCCCTCTTACAACAATATGTAAACATTTTATTGAATCAGCTGGAATCAATGGGGTACAAACAGAGAAAAGCTTTATTCTTTCTCCCATTCTAGCTTCAAATAGGCTCTTGAACTAATTCTTTCCCTGCATCTGCCATAAGTCGCAGGCAGATCCCCCCAAATTCCTAAGTCCTTTTAGTGACAAATGGTCTGATTTCAATCTGGTTCAATACAATTAAAAAACCTTTCTCCTGCCCCTGAGAGAATCTGCATCAGACTTAAGCCTGCGATGGAGGATGGAGATTTTTTTTTTTTTTTGCTTCTTCTTTATTCCTCTTTCACCTTCTCTATTGCTGGCTGTTCCGACATCTCAAGAACCAGGATCAGGAAAAATGATAGAGATAAGCAGTGCAGTATCATATGGTTATTAGAGGAGTTTCTCTTTTTGGATGTGATGTATGTACAAGTACTGTTTCATTTCAATCAATTTCTCATTTGGGAAGCACTTTTATTTGTTTTTTTAAAGTTCCTCTATTAGAACTGCTGACTGCAGTTCCCAGGACACAGTCCCTCGCTCTCCCTCATGGTAAGGGATAGGTGGACATATAATGAACAAGCATCCCTGTCCAGAGAAACTCTCTTCCTCTAGTCTCTTCACCCCTGACATGTTTAAAAGATGGAAGTGGGTCCTTACGACACTGGCAGCAATAGATATCCAATCTGTTAGCATGCTGGCATTAGGTAGTCCTGCAGGATCCAAAGTAGATATTTGACCCCTGTTGAATTTTTCTCAATTTCCACTGATACTATAGTAAACTCCACTTTTTCTGGCTTGTTAAAAGTATTTTGTAACTCACACTTTTATGAAAAATCATCACATGCTCATAAAGCCCACAGGCTATTTTCTTAGTCTAAGATTCTTAATCCAAAACCCTTTCTAATCTTCTCTAATGGGTCATTCTAATCTATCATCTATGACTGAACTAATCCAAACATCCTTTGCTGCTCCAAATTTAATCATTATTTTCTAAATTCTGCCCTTATTGCATCTCCATCATCCACCCCAATCCTCACCCTCAGTCAAGATCCTTGGAAGGAAATGAAGAAAGGGAGATAGCCCAGATCCTTTGATAAGAATGATCTGTTCAGAAGGCCCTCAATGTCATCAGACATTCATTACACCACTGTGCTCTCAAGTCCTCTGCAGCTACAGCAAATAATCTCTTCCCCTGTTATTCCCTCAGCTTTCATCCCACAAGATTTAAATCCCCAGGTAGGAACACACAGCCATGGCTAAATCATATGCCCACCACACAAAAAACATGGGGCAGGGCAAATGTCTTAGCATCAGAAACTAGTCAAATTTATCATTTTGGGCACATAATATGATT
Organism: Camelus ferus; assembly: GCF_009834535.1. Taxonomy (NCBI): domain Eukaryota; kingdom Metazoa; phylum Chordata; class Mammalia; order Artiodactyla; family Camelidae; genus Camelus; species Camelus ferus. The sequence continues at coordinate 65,401,107 of NC_045702.1, forward strand.
GCTTATATGAAAATCCCAAGAGTATATATTAAAAATAATTCCAATTCATGGGAGATATCCACACAGTGACTGGGCACAAGGTATGTATGCAAAACAATCAACATCTTCCTTAAACAAAAACAATTAAAGAGAAACTGTGATGAAAAAGATGTCAATCACCAGACAACAAAAACAAAATATAGACCCTTATAAAGAAAATCACAGACACTATTTCAGATGCTTAACAGAAGAATTGAATAAAGATATCTATTATTTTTGAACGGAAAGACTGTTCAGTCTTCCATTCGTTATTAATTCAATTAAACCTATTCATTTTACTAAGGGAAAGAAGTGGTGTTTATTTGTGTGTGTGTATACCTGTGTGTGTACTCAGGAAATGATTTGAAACTGACCTATAGGCATAGAAATAAACAGAATTACAGATTATAGACTAACATACTTGATATTAAACATGAAATAATTAAATAGAAAAAAATCTAAGCTCATGGTAGAGTCATGACATCCATATTTCTACCCAAAGAGGTGTTCATATTTTAAATCTGAAATCCCACTAAGGGAATCATGTTAACCTTTAGCCTATTTTCCAATCTGTCAATATGAAATATAGTTACTTATTCCTAAGCAGATTTTGTTGTATTTTCCATATCTTTCATACATTAGAAAGCTAGATATCCTTAGTTGTTTTGTGCCACTTTGTTCTGCTATTAGAGGTTTGGGTAGATGACAAGAGAGAATTCTAAGGTTGTTGAATCCCAACTCAAGAATCTCACATGTTAATTGTCAGATTCCCCAGAAACAATGTCGTTACTGATGAAGGTTAATGAGGGTGGAGAATTAAAGCAAAAGTAAATAAAGTTACAACAATTAAGGAACTATGGTTAAATTGTTGGCAAATATGGAGTATACAGTGGATGTCCAGCACAAGACATGCTTACTACTCCCCTGCAATTAACAGCTTTCCTTCAGCAACCACTGTGATCGAAGAATATCAGACTATGAAAAGCCCTGTGTGACCATATGAAACCCTGAGGTCCTGTCCAATATCACTCTAACTGTCCTCAAGAGCTCTTGCTACATCTCCAGATCCTCACACATTGTCTGCTTGATCTAGAGTCATTCAGGGGGAGGCTAAATAACCCTGTGCTGCTCCCCATGCTGCCCCAGTCCCTGCATTCTCTCAAGAACGCATCAACGTATTCTCAACATTCATGTTATCTTGGTGAAGTGATGGGTGACTTGTTTACGAAAACAAGAACCTAAACAAAACAAAGAAACAGACAAAATAAAACTGGATTGCAACTAACCTAAATGGTTCCTCCCTCAGATACAGATAGAGTCAAGTGGATCCACTGGTTATTTAAGCACTTTTTGATAATCCCTCTTCACTGAAAAGATATTTATTAAGTTAACTAAAAGTGTTTAAACTCCTATTGTTTGGAGAGAGTATATAATATAAAAAGCTATCACAGCCAAATCCCCTTGCCACGTTCCCCAGTGGTCTAGTATCTCTGATGTGGAAGGGGTGTCCCTCTCACCCACCTATTCAGAAGGACAAGGTATTCATTCACTCATTTGACAAATATTTACTATATCAAATGAGTACAATATGCCAAACACTCAGGATTTGGTGACAAATAAAAAAGATGAAAATCCATGTCCTCATGGACTTTTACACCAGTGTGGAGAAACAGACAAAAACAAAATAAATAGATAAGCCCCTCTCTGGCTCTCCATCAGCTATTTCAACCACATCATTCCTTGAGGCCACAAAGATTATAGTGTCCATTGACTTCTGGCTAGTGGAGATCTTGTTTCTAGTAATTTTCTCTGCTGCTTTTCTTTCCTGCTGGGTATCTCTGCTCCAGGGTTTTTCTTTGCTACTACATCCAATTCCAGCAATGTCAGTGATGTAATGAGTTTCTGCTAACAACAAGACTACCCCCAGCAAGGCCTATTAAACATACCAAGATGCCATGACTGGAAAAAAGCCATTGTTTATTATATTGCAAGAAGAAATAAGCGGGGAATGTGCATTATTTATGAATTGTTTATGATGTCATCCAATACTATCATAAACAAGGACTAACAAAACTGTAACAAACACAGCAACTGTTTCCTTCACCATCTCACTGCTCCACTGGTTTAACTGCTAATTCCAGTTTTAATATTTTCATTCTTTAACCTTTTATGATACCAATTGACCTAGCAATCCACTAATCAATCTTCATGCAAAATCATTACATGTATTACTATATATAATAAACCACATATTCAAGATATAAAAAAAATCCTGCTTTTTTGAAACAACTTTATTAGAAATGAAAGGGATGAAAATTTATCAGGCACTGTGAATTTGGTGGGTGTGAATGCTCTGGGCTCTGAACTCAAAAGCTAAATTTCTAATTTGGCTCTTTTGGAAGTGATAGAGTTTCCGTCTGTTTAACACTTCTGGTGGGAAGATGAGTCTGCAGAATTAGATAATTTAGCATTGCTTTGGAAGTATTTGCACTTTACCTTTTTGACAAGTATCTACAAAATGGGAAGATAAGAGGAAATAACATTGCAAAATGTTGATAACTGCAGCTGGATGATGTGTACATGGTTATTTATTATGCTTTCTATTTTCTACTTTTGTTTGAAAATTACCATGATAATTTTTTTAACCCCCCAAAAAAACTCTGACTTGTATTTTTTTTATTTTATATTTCATTTTGCTAGTAACTTATTTTCATTGTATTTTATGAAAGTATCTCTCTGAAACAGTCTGAAACTTTTTGTAAAGAAAACAACTTCACTTAGAAGTAGAGAACAACAAAAAAAAACTAACAAAAAATTTAGATGTGGGGAAATGGAGGTTTGGTTTGGTTTTCTTTTAGTTGTAAAGGAGAAGTTCTGACAAAAATTCTGCCACAGAGATTAAGACAACTTCTTGCATGACTTTTTTTTTTTTTACCTTTTTATTTCCTCCATCCACCCCAGTTTTGCTTTCAAGTGCAGGAAACTTGCTCCAGCACTGTTGTGATTGGGTCTAATATATTGCTTCTGTGGGTTTTAATGAAACAGATTTTATAATTTGCTTTTTTACTTTATTTCATTTGTTAATCATCTCAACAACTTGCCTTTAATTTTTTTACACATGCACATATTTTTTAACAGTGGCTTTAGGCCTTCACTAGAGCCAATTTCATATCCTTGGAATAATGCTGGTAATTGGTGGCTTATCTCTCTTTTTCACTCCTGCCATAGATTTATCCAAACCCAATGAGTATCAATTGCAAAATGCGGTCTTTGTCAAGTTTTTTTACATAGGCTTTCCATGGCTTAGAATTGGAACTAATGGAAAAATCTGTGCAATCAAGAGGCTAATACTTCCACCACTATCACATCAATTTAGTGACAGAGGTGAACAGCTGTACATGTTGAGTTCCCTACTTTTCTCCACCCTGTGTACTGCCACGGCTGTCTGTAGATGATAAGTATACTAAGGGAGCAAAGAAAAACAGTAAGTAAGGATAGCTGTCCATTTTCAACCCCATGAAATAATCAAGTTCTTTACCTCAGGAGCAAATTCCTACTGTAACCAGGACAAATAGAAGTTAAATTTCTAAGGAACAACTTGGAAAAACATCCTGAAATAGAAGATCCTAATATACAACAACTCAGTTAAAAATCTGCCTACAACCTTTTTCCCCATTTTGTTTAGAAGATGCTATAGATTAGCTTTACTTTTAAGCAGAGAAAACTATTGTCTTTGAGGCATAATTAAAGGGGCTCCTGGCAACAAAGACTGAAGTGCCAATACTCAAAACAACATGGATGAATTTCAAACACCAAACAGTAAATATAAGGTGAACTCATTTATATGGAGTTCTATCAACAAAACAAATCCATAGTGAAAAACATCACAATGGTTACTTCCTAAGTACGATGGGCAGAAGTAGGTATTAACTTAGAAAGGAATTTTCTGGAGTCATGGTAATATTCAATATCTTGATAGGAGTTTGGATTATACATGTGTATGCATTTGTTAAATCTCATCAAGTGCTACACTTAAGCTGCATGCATTTCCTTGTAGGTAAAATTTACCTTAAAAATGGGAACATAAGTATAGAATCAGTGAACTATATGCATGCTGAAGTGTCCAAGGTAAAGTGTACAGATGTCTGCAATCCATTTTGAAATTCATTCAGAAACCAAGATGAATTGATGGATAGATAGGGATAAGGACAGATGGGTAAGTATGTGATTAAGCAAATATAGCAAAATTCTAAATGTAGAACCGTTCAACTTTCCTGCATGTTTAAAATTTTTTTTCATAATAGAAGGTTTAGTAGGAAAAAGGAAGTTTTTCCTCCCTAAGCCCAAAAGTATCTCATCCAAACCTGCCCTCTGAAATGCCCTTTATTAAATACTGTAAGACTTGTTAGATTATTTTCTAGTATCTTTCTTTTGAAATGCAAACTCAGACAGGATGTAAAATATATAGAGTTGCTAGAGGAAGAAAAGCTACAATTAAGCAACTAGTTATATATGTGGTAGTAGCATTATCTAATTTAACTTTTGAGAGAATTTTTAAAAATTGGTATTGTTTTAGGTGTCAAGGTCACATTTTTAGTAACAATTATCTCTTAAGTTCTACAATAGCTCAAAACAGAAATTAGTATTTCATATAACACTATAGATTTTATTCATGTCTTAATGTGTTTGAGACAGTGGGAGCAAAAAATAAAAAATTTTAAAACCTCCTGAGTAAACATTCTTAAGAACCATTTAGGAAAGGGAAAAAACCTTCCTCATTTTTCCATCATAATCCAATTCTGTATCTTAGATAGGGAATTCCTTAGAAGATCTTCTTCTGTTTTCTGGTGAATTTCAGCAATCTACAATATTTAACTCAATATCTTGGTATTTATGATCATAACCAATCCAAATATTAATCTTTAAAAATGCAAGAATTACAATCAATGTCTTCCTCTACATCAAAAATCCTGTGTAACTACAACTGGCTCCAAACAAAGAAGCAAAAGGAAGAAAAGGAGTGTTGTTCTGTGAGAAAACAATTTGTTCGTGGAGATAAAATGTCATATTCTTGGCTTAAGTTTCCAAAATTGGGGTAGATATTGATTCTCAAGTTCCTAGCTCTCTAAGTGGGGCATCTAGCAGAGTTCACCCCCAATCTAACTGAACATACTGTGTAATCCCATAAATAGATATCATCCAGAAATTTCTAGAGAAATCAACAGTCTGGAGAGCTTATGGACTTTCCAGAGCCTCACAGCTAAAGAGTAGGGAAACAAAATTCAAACATAGAACTGTTCAGGTTTTTAAAATGTGTTTTCCTATGCACTAAGTTATGATTTATACATAGGGTAAATTGGTTTATTGGATCAGTTTCCAGATATGTAGCTGAAAACAGCATGGAGGGCAATGGCAGCTCTCTCCTGAAGAGAACAACACTGGCAGGCGAAACACTACCTAGACATGGCAGGGTGGATGGAATGTCAAGGGAGCCTGGAGCACAGAGAAAGAGAAAGCATCAGGATGGGTGAAAAGTACATACAAAGGCAAAGAGGAAGACATCAAAAATAAACTTTCCCAATTTGTCAATCCTATGCATTAATCCAGCTGGTTATATCCATAAGAGAGATAGGATTATTATACACTGTGGTGTGCCCAGGACCATCCTGGTTTATGCTTGTTCTCTCTGTGGGTTATAAATTTTATGGTCACCTTATTTAGAAAGGAAAAAAAATGTATATTAACAAATGATTCATTAGGGGAAAAAATGGATCTTATGAGAAGAAGCCTTTTTAAATTGAATGTAATTGTAATTAAATGACAGCCAAAAGTATTTTGCGCAGTTACCATTTTAGTAACCCCGTGGTTCACTCATTGGCTGACCACTTCTTAGGGAATCAGTCCAAAAAGAATGACTGTTTTACAGAGAAGCTTTGAGCTCAGAGAAATTTTGTTATCCTCCTTTCAGAAAGTAGTCTCTGATCTAGGCATATTGCCCAGATTCCCAGGTAATTTTCCCCTTCTATCCCGTATACATTATTATATAAATGTCTGTTTAATGTTTAGTATGAATTTTCATTTTATGCTTTCAAATTTGAAATGAAATCTGTCTAGAGAATGGGAAATCATCATCTCCAGTTCACAAAATTTTAATCCTGATTTACTCTGTATTTCTGTCTTACTTTACAGATGTGGTGAAATAAATAGTTATAAAGTTTTAAAGATGAAATGGACTGAAGAAAATCTCATTTAACTCCCTGCAAAAGCTAGATAACCTTTCTAAGTTTGTTGAGATAGTACACAGTGACAGTTCATTAGAAGCCATTTATACTTTGTCAAACTGCTACAAAGTTACATGTTATCTGCATCATGCAAAAAGATTTCTTTGGCAGAATTCAAACTAAATTCTGATTGCGCACACCAAGGCAATGGAAAAGACTGATTGAGGGAAGAGGGAAATGTAGGTGAATATCTTCTAAAGGGATCTCAGTAAGAACTGGAATCTCTCCTGTTGACATCACATCATTGATGAACTATGTAACCTTGGGCACATCATCTTACTTCTCTAGACCTCAGTTTCCTCATTTGTAGAATTAACATGGTGGGCGTAAGCCCTTTTCAGCTGTGAAACTTCATAAAACAATGTAATATTTTGATCACAATTTGAAAACAAAATTCATTCTACTATCTTAAGCCTTTTGAATCGTGAACAAGAGAAAAAAGCATGACTTCAGGACATACTGAGTGCTTAATGTGAGTCAAACATGGTCCCAAGTACTTTCCTTATGTTTGATGGTTAAAATAAACCTGTAAAGAAGCGAAGGACAAATGGTTTACCTGAGGATAAGATACTAAAGAAGAAAAACACCAGAGAGAAGTAGAAAATCTCCCAAAATAGTATAGTTAGTACGCGGCAGCACCGAGGCTCCAGGCCAGGCCTCCTCATTTGAAATCCAACTGTTACTAATCAGTATGATATTCTGCCTCTCCTTCCCCCACACCCCAACTACCGCCCACCCTCCCCCCCGGGCAAGCCCCACCTGGGCATGTCGGGGTAGGACTCTGAACAACAGCTATCTGTTGCTTTAACACAAAATAACTATAAACTTTGACAAGTCTTTTCCACTGGGGACCCATTTTCCTAATTTTTAAGTCACAGACACAAGATGGCTTCCAAAATCTAACCATTTCTTATTCTGTAGCAATCATTAGAAAGTCTGTCATGTCTAATCTCAAGTCCTTTCTATGCCCATATAATCATGACAAGAAATTACATAATTCACTCTCTTTATTGCAATGATCCAAGCAAATAAGTGATGGTAGCTCAAAATTGGTTATTTATGGTGAAGATGGGGAAGAGTGAAGCTTTTTAAAGATATTTAAGAAATAAAGCCACAGAATTCAGTTACAGATTGGATATAAAGCATGAGAGAAATGAGAGGAGGGCCCTTAAGTTTCTGGCTTTTATAAAAGGGTGGTGGTGGTGTGATTCACAGTTGGCCAAGAGTATTTGGTAAAAGAACAAGGGCATTTAGTACAGACATCACTTTCAATTTCCTCGTTAAAAATTTTTGTCTAATATAGGATTTGTTGCTGGTATTTCACAGTGAGAGAACATCAAGTCTCAAAAGAAAATACACTTGTGCCACAATCTGCTGGAGTACAGGGTGAGGGGAACCCATGAAACAAGAAAGAAAAGATGTCTTAGTCCTTTTTTTTTTTTAATCCGTAAACATGGTTACATAGATGGTCAAAACTATTCAAAAATCCAGGACCAAAACCCTACACACATGGATCCCTGGCTCTCAGTCTAGACTCTTTCCATGACTCAGTCATCCTCGGGTGCAGATAAGTTCTGTGAGTTTATAAAAGCCTCATTCCCAGGCTGTAGTGAAAGAAATAAGATTAAAATTTTACTAACCATTGGCACTTACTGATGCTTTCCTTTTTTTCTGCACAGCTCAACCTAAATGCTTCAGAGTTCAATTCATAATATTAAATCTGTTTTCATGTGATAATGTTCATTTGAGGAATATGCAAGAGGAATAAGATGGTTGAAACCCTATGACACTCAAAAACAGGAAAAATCTCATAATAATGGTAATACTGGCAAAAGCCCTGAGTATCTACTTCAGAATTTCTCTACAAAATTTCCCATGAGCATTTGTCTTCAATTTCATTCTGTTATTGCATCCTTTACTGGGGCCAGACATAATATGATAATTAATATTCAAACTTTGCAGCTGCCTGGGAAGGAAGGAGGATTTCACTCTGTGTAATTCTACATCTGTTGTAATTGCTGCTACAGCAGTTCTCTATTCCTGAGTTTCAGTAAAATAAAGATTTAATACATACATTTTTGTCTCTTAGTTTTCAAATGTCATTTTTGATGGTACCTAGAGAATATTTTTGAATTATGCTTTTTAGAAGTTGCTAACAGTCAGAGCCTAGTGACTTACAATTCTCTTTTCTATAACAGCCAAGGGAGCATTAATCCCAGTAGTAGAAAATGGCACATAATGTTAACACACAAAATGTCATTTATTTAAATACATCATTTCCCAAATGTATGTACTTTATACTACCATCTTGAATTTTTGCATTACCTCTATTATTATTCACTGAATTTTTCTTTGACTCAATATATTTAATTCAATATATTTATTTATCTATCACTAGAGTTTAAGTGGAAAAAAAATGAGTCTTTTCCAAATATGTACTAAGATAAACTTATAACTACTGTGGCAGACTAGCTTTTAAAGATAGCCCTAGTGATTGCCATTTCCTTATGCCCATCTCCTTGAATATATACTTGAACTTGTGACTTCTTCTAATGAGCAAAAATGATGAGATGTAACTTCCATGACAGACAGGCTGCTTCCTAATTGGTATAATTAAATCTGAACCTTTGGGGATGAGATCCAGGCATCAGTAATTTTTAAAGGTCTCCAGGTAATTCCCAAGTGCAGCTAAAGTTGAGAAACACTACCCAATTTTTAGGACTGTCCCAAGGAAGGGCCCTTGGACCTTCTCTTTGTCAACTGTTATTCCTCTAGTGATTTTACCAGAGACTACCACTGCTTTAAATACCATCTAGGTGCCTAAAACTGCTATCCTATGTATCTATAACTCCAGCATGGATTTCTCCTATACCCAACTACCAATTCAATTGGATGCTATTTCAAATTAGTATTTTAAAACTGAACTATTGACCTCACTCCAAAATTTGTTCCTCATTATTTTCTCACAGTAACTGGCAACCACCCTTCAAATATTCAGGGTAAAAAAATGTATATGTCACATGTAATCTACTAGCAAATTCTGCTAGTTCAAGTTTTTAAATATATTCAGAATTCAATCTTCCCGTCACCTCCACTACTTTCACCCAGGTTCAAGCCACCATCCCATCTTATCTCACGTGAAATATAGCAAAAGCCTCTTAACTGCCCCAAAGGCTTCCTCTCTTGCTCCTTAGAGTCTATGATTCACACAGCAACCAGAGTAGTCCTATTAAAGTATGATTTCACTAATGAGAATCAATGGTTCCCACTTTCATTATGAGTGAAAGTAATTGGGGGAACCCCTGAGACCCTGTAAGATCTACTTTTCCCAAATATGACCTCCTTCATTTCATCTATTACATTCCTGCCACTCTAGCATACTGGATAGTCACCAAACATCCCAGGTTTACTGCAACCTCAGGGCCTTTGCACTAAATGGTCATACTGCCTGAAATGCTCATCCTTCAGAAATCCCTGCATGCATTTTCCCCTTTTATTCTAATCTTTGCTCAAATGTCACCTTCTCAGTGAAGTTTTTTCGAGCCATGTTCTAAACTGCAACCCCTCCCACTTCATCTCCTCCTTCTATGTTTTTCTTAATAGTCCTCATCACTACTTAAGCATAAACACATGCAAACATATGCAGATTTGCACATATACATGTGTGTATATACACCCACATACATACACATTAATATTATTGTCTGCCTCTGACCACGAACGTAAAGCTGACCAAGAATGTAGCCTCCTCAGGGGAAGAGATTCCTGTCTGCTTTGTTCATTGCCAATTTTGTTCACAAGAACAGTGCTTGTCATACAGTAAGCACTATACTAAGTATTGCTGATTTCTATATGAATATTTAGTGGTAAATCTTATCGTTTTCAGAAAACAATTGTGATATATATATTCTTACCATTTCCCTAAAGAACAGCAATTACATAAACCTTGGGGATGGGGGAAAAGAATGTTTTACAATTTGGAGACAAAGCATCTCATATTTTACTTCGGAGCATTCATGAATTTTTACTGAGCCTTTCATCTGAGACTGTGGTCTTAGATCCTAGGGACAACTTCTCATTGTCACGGATGTACTACATTGTATTTCTCTGCTGTAGATTACATCACTAGGGCCATTCATGGAGCTGGGTACAAAAATAAATCTATATAAATGTTCAATTACGGCCAGCTTCCCACTCCTGTTCTGTGAAATACACGTTTTTGTGCAGTGGAGAAAAACAGTAACAGTCACATACTTTTATTATTAATCACCATTTTTTGATCCTTTTGAGTTCTCTACGTGTCACCAGGAACATCGTTTCTCAACCTGATGTAGTTGTACTCCAAGTAACTAAACCATCGCCTAAAAACCCACTGTTACTTGTACTTTAAAATCTTCAAAAGTTAACTATTTAAATGTCTACCAAGCTCTCAGCTAAGGGTCAAGAGGATCGGTTTCTTATTCATTGAAATGTGTTTTCTTATTCTGTAGTAAATTAATGTTTAATGAGGACGTTAAGTTTCTTTTTGGTCTGAAAAGACAATTTCGTGATAGAATGTTGTTGCTGCAAATCCATTTTAACACAGTTAAGTTGTAGTTTGCACTGATATGTTAGAGAAAATTATTCTAAGATAAATGATTCTGAATAAGAGATTGACAGAATGATTGTATCTTTGCTTTGAGTCTCAGGCAAAGAGGAATCATCTCTAATATGATAATGGCTACAATTTAGGTAATGCTTCATATATGCTGGTAATTTCACTCATATTTACTCATATATACCACACAATATTCTGGGAGATGGGTCTTATTATCCCACCTTATAATAACAGAAACAAAAAGCTTGCCAAGCTCACACAACTTATGCAATACCAAGACTCCAACAAGTTTTTTTTTCCTAAAACTAATTCCCCTTAGGCATTCCACTGTGTTGATTCCATTGTCAAAATACAACAAATAATTCAAAAAGAGTTAGGAACAGACCTTGCTTATTCAAAGGAAAATGTATGACTGTGCTCTTATTAGAAAGATTTGGACCAAAAGTTCCCCATTAAGGAATATTTTCTGAGTCTCTGCATAATCAAGGTTGCTATGTTCGAAGCAAAATCATCCTTGAACTTGGTTATCATTTTAAATCAGCTACTTAGATATTTTGTAAAAGGCAAAGGCTCTCCATTTGTAGTGACAGAGTCCTCACCATGATGCTTTTGGATCTTGGATGTGATTTTTACCAGACAGAACTCTACCCAGATTTTCCACTGATTCTACTTCCTAGTTGTATCTTCCTTTGTACTTCCCTCACCTATTTCTTTCTAATTTTAACATTTATGAAACCAGAGTCAGCTGCAGAAACAACAGGAATTGGAATTTTTAGAACACATTTTAAGTAGGACTCATTTTTTTGCCCCATCTTGTGGTTATCAATTAAGAGTAATAGAATAAGGCAGGTGGGCATTTGGTTTGGCACCAGAAGATTCGTCTGCAAGTAGGCCCATAAAGTAAAGGCACAGTTCTTATTCACCATGCAGGTTTGTGAGAACAAGATTTGTGAGAATAAGATTAATACTAGGAAAAAAAAGGCTCCCTCTAAAGGAATTCTCCCAACCACAGAGACTGGCATATGATTATCACTGAAATCTAGGAGGTAAAACCATGAAGATGAAACCATGAAGACTGTTCAAAGGAAAGAGTCAGGTTCAAAGCAGAAGGAACTATGACCTAGTTAAGGGGCTGTGACCACCCCCAGCAGTGGTCAGGAATCTTAGGGTTCTGTGAGTGTTCAAAGAAGCATCATTTCTCCAGCCATGGTTTGCAACCATGAGTGCAAACTAAAGCACTCCAAGCAGTTTTAGCTGGTCTTCCCTCACGGTTTCCATAGACCCAGGTTCTTCCTTCATCATAGAAATGAGTACAGTCTAATAACAACAGCAACACTGAATACTTATTATGTGCTAGATACTTTGCTATATGAATGATCTCATTAGAGGGTCAAAAGTGTTGAAATAAATTTCCAGGCCCAAGATGGAGTCTCTCCTGACCAGGATGCCACATCAGCAAATGGAAACTTAGATAACTCTCCCGTCCCTGTAAATGCTCCCCCTGATCAGAAGCACAGTATATCCAGTCAGCCAATCCCCAAACACTAAGCCAACTCTCTGAACTTTAGACTTATTTCTTTGTCCTTATTCATTTCTTATTTTTCTCTGCCCTATTCTTTATTTTTTATCCAATAAAAGTACCTGCCTTCTGCACCATTTTGCAGTTCTTTGGATCCTTAAGAATGGAGACCGCCCATTCCATGAAGTGGTTTTCTTTTTTTATTTAATTTTTTTGAGGGGGGAGATCATTAGATTTATTCATTTATTTATTTTTAGAGGAGGTACTAGGGATTGAACCCAGAACTTTGTGCATTGCTAAGCATGTGCTCTACCACTTGTGCTATACCCTCCTCCAAGAAGTGTTGAATAAAGTTTGTATCACCTAAATTGTTTAATTAATCATTTTTAACACAAGACAGTTTTGAGATAAGTATACATCCCATTATAAGTTTGTGTGTGTGTGTATATATACACACACACACACACACACACACACACACATATATATATACACATCCCAGTTTTACAGATAAATACATCAAAAGAGCTTGTCTAATTTTACATAGCAAGAAAGTAATAGAGACAAAATTTGAACAGAGGCTGTCTGAGTCCAGAGCCGAGTAATGTACTATATGACAGTAAACTATATATATTCATCCTACCCAGTCCTATATTCACAGAATCTGGCAAAGACCCTAGTAAGAATTCAATAAAGATCACCTGAACATATTAATGATAGATATTACACATTAATGCAATATCTGAACCATAAGATAGCCTATTAATAGTGTTAGTCTATCAAAAAATTTAAATAGGCAGTGTCAAAACTTTGTTCCTTAAGTGTGGGGAAAAAAATAAATAAAGGATGTGCCAAAAAAAAGAAAAACTTTGTTCTTTTAAATAATTTAAGTCCACTAAAGAGCAAGAAGAAAAAAGGCTAAACAAATGGTAACATAATATATCCAGAGACCACCCCTAAACCAGGGGTCAGCAAAATTTTTTGTAAAAGGCCAAACAGTTCACTATTTTAGGCTTTTCAGGCAATACAGCAATCTCTGTAGCAACCTCTCAATCCTGACATCTTAAAGTAGAAGCCAGCCATAGAGGAAACCTAAGTTAATGAGTGTGATATGTCACAATAAAATTTATTAATGGACACTCAAATTTGAATTTCATGTAATTTTCACAGGTCATGAAAAATTATCTTACTTTGGGTTTTTTTTTTTTCAACCATTTAATGCAAAATTCATCCTCAGTTCATGGGCCACATACACAGAATCCAGGCAGCAGTCTGGAACTAGCCCACAAGCCAGAGTTTGCTGGTCCCTATTCTAAACCAAGTTTTCAGTCTCCCTACAAACAGTGAGATTTTTGAAAGAGAACAGGAATGTAATCCCAAACTGAATGAGATTCATCCAAATATGCTGGAGGGGTTTTTTGGTATCAAGTCACATACAGGATGGAGAGCCATTTAAACATGAGTTGTGACAGATGAACAAGGCAAAGAGCAGTGAAGGAGTAAAAATAAGAAGAAGAATTCTGTTATCCAGTTAACTAGCAGGAATATGTCATTTTTAAGATAATGAGAGAGCCAAGAGGACACTTATTTTAAGCACTGGTTGCGTTCAGAAACAGGTCAGAAATAACATGTCACCTAATGTCTAAGTACGTCTCCTTCAGTTAAGATGCCAATTAAAGGATTCTTTTTAAATGAGCTGATTTGAACGCTTCATGCTCCATCATTAACATGTACCTTAAGACATACATAAGAAAGGAAGATACAGATCTGGGTGTTCTATTTTCCATCTGTACCAGAAGACTGAGGACAGCTGAACAGGACTGGAGAAAACTGCACAAACTGCAGGTGGGACCCAAGCAAAACCTTTCATCCTTCTTCGGCCAGACCTTCCCCCTGTCCTCACAAAAGCCACACAAAGAGTCCTTCACCCTTCTCAAGTGCTCACTCAGGCCCCTCCTTCTCTCCAGCTCTCCTCTGCTGATGACCTTGTTTGTTTCACAGGGAAACTGAAGCGGTCAGGCAGAATAGCCTTCAACTTCCTGCCTCCAAGTGACAGAAATCAGGAGCTCGTTTTGCTCCTTTCAATCCTGAGAAGCTGAGATGCCCTTTTGTCTGGTTTCAGGCCAGTTCCTGCAATTGTGACCTCCATCCCATCTGCCCTCCTGTCTCCTCTGGAACAAGGACTCTGTACCCTCTTCTCGTCTGTGTTTTCAAATACCCCTCTTTCCCTGTTCCTTCTGCACAGCCTGTAAATACACTTGGCTCTTTCCTGGGTTAAAAACAAATCCAATCCCCAGTCCTCTCCATCTGGTGTGGTCCTCCAGCCACCACCTTCAATCTCACTGAGCCTTCATACCCAGTCCCTCAGACAATCAACTCTCTTTCTCCACCTCCTGGCCTCCTATTCACTCCTTGTGGCACCCCCCGACCCCTCATGGCTAACCATGGCCCTGAAACACCTCAGGCAATTGTCCCCAATAACCTTTCCTCCCTTGCATTAACTGTGTAATTTTATTTCTATATTAATGGAAAATTATAAACATAATCCCCCTATATTTTTAACTGAACCTTATTGAAGGTTTAGTTATACCACTTTTTAATCTTTAAATGCATCTTTTTTATTGTAGTATAGTTTATTTACAATGTTGTGATAATTTCTGGTACAGCATAGTAATTCATTTATGCATACACACACACACATTGTATATATTCCTTTTCATATTATCTTTCATTATAGGCCATTACAGGTATTGAATATAGTTTCCTATGCTGTACAGTAGGGCCTTGCTGTTAATCTATTTTATATACAGTAGTTAGTATCTACAAACCCCCAACTCCCAATGTATCCTCCCAAACCCCCTTTCCCCCTGGCAACCATAAATTTTTTTCTATGTCTCTATGAGTTAAATTATTTTAAAATTATAATTAAAGAATTTCAAACTAAAATTTAAGTTTTGATGGGGCCCTCATAAAACCTCTGAAAAGTGTCATGCAATGAGAATTTGGTATGTCAGTTTCTACTTATTTGAGATAATTTAGGGTCTAAAATGATCCAAATCTAGACCACACTAATTTTACTATAAGAGATAGTGAATCACTCATAACTCCAGTGCTTTTAACACAAATGAACAAAGCAAACAAATATAAAACACATTAATTTTCTTTTTTAAATTCGTTTGTCTGTTTCTAAATAATTATAATTCATTAGAAATGTAGGAAGTAACATATTTTCATACTTAATCACCCCAAAGCAGATATTTTTATAATTGCCACTAATCCTCCCGGACCTTCATCCATATACAACATACGTATATGTATGTGTGTGTAACCTAATTAAAAATTCTAATTAATTCTTTTCGGGTCTCATTTTACCTGACGCCTTCTTAACATTTGACACAATTAATTCCTTCTTTCCTCTTGAAATTCTCACTTCTCTTATTCAATAGCATTGATCTTAAACACTTATACTCCTTCTTTCCTTTAGCATCATATTTCAAACAAGAATCAAAATCTGCCAATGCTGCCACTTGACTATTTCTCTTAAGCATCATACTCCAAAAAATTAGTTTAGGCGGTCATTTTATCTCAGCTGACAGCTACATTAAACTTCTAATTAGTATCCCGTCTCTCTTTTTGTCCCTCTCTAATATATAGTTCAGATTGCCAGTAACATAACATATATTTCAGATTGCCACTAATATTTTTCCAATGAAATATGATCACTTTTCCAACTGAAGTCCTTCAATGACTTCCTTGTGCCTACAGAGTGAAGTTCATACTTCTCAATACAAATTGTAAAACCCTACATGATGTGACCTCTGTTTAACTTGTCATCCTTATCTTTCAACAAGCCATCTTTCATATTTCATGAACCAGCAAAACAAAACTGTAGTTCCTTGAATTTGCTCCTTCAACCTGGATTGCCACCATCACATCACCATCTCTAGAGCCTGTTTAACAAACATCTTATCTATCTTATCTTTCAACACAGTTTAAGCATTATCATTTTGATGAAGACTTCCTTTCGCCCCAAATCCTCAGGGAAAACTCATCATTCCTGTTGTGCAGTTTCTTATATTTTTTAAATTTTTAAGATTACCTGTACCTAATAAATTATAAGCTACTTCAACAACAACAACAACAACAACAAACCTGAGACAAAGTTGTTGCTATACTCTTAGCAAAAATTTTAGGAATACTTTGTCTTCTCATCTTTCTCATAATGGAGACCATTTGTTGAGCCTATAGTATGATTTAGAAACTATAACATTTTATAAGCATTATTTCATCTGATATTCACAATAATTTCATCTCTGTCTTATAGAATTAAAAACTAAGGGAGCTGTATAGTCTAAGCAAAGTCATCCAAAGTTACACAGCTAGTAAATGTGGAGCCAGAATTCAAGTGTGGCAGCTTTAACAATTGCTTCTTCTCCCACAAGGAAGCTTTGATTTTAGCATTTGATACTGCTCTTTTTATTCTGTCCTATGTAATTTATGTCTAATTTATGCCCCATCCTCAATAAGAGACAAAGGCTCTCACTCTCTTTTTTTTCAGCTTGAGAGACTACTCAATACACAATCTTTCTTTTTACCAGATTTGCCTACATGGAAACAGAGACTTGCACCTCCTTTACAAATCCAATACTGTAGGTCGCCATGCTTTAGCTACATAATGCTAATGTTCTACATATGTCCTAGCTTGTTCTTAATTTGTTCACTATTATTTTCTCAGAAGAGTAGCTAACTTCCTGGTAAATGGAATATTTGTATTCAGTTCATGTCATAATTTTGAACACTTTGAGGTTTGGATATAGAGTAACTGAAGCCAAAGAAAGCTATCTTTACAACCATCTTGGTGGTTGGCAGATGTTTACTAAGTAAAATTTTTCTGAAGTTACATATTAGCTCATCATTCTTTCTATTCAATTTAAATGATTCATAACATTGTCCACAACTGTACACGTCTGTCTTGCTTCTTAATACTCCAGCATGGACCTTGAATACCTTTACATTTATGGTGCAAAGGGAAAGATAAAGAAAGCATCTATATTTGCAAATGGCAATTGCTTAGAGAATTGTCTATTTCCAAAAATGGCTAATATCAATGTGCCAAGAGAACACCTATTATGAATCAAGTATGAAATATATTCTATGAGTTGAATTCTATTAAAACAATCTATTTTATTCATAAGTAATTAGTGAAGTAATATTCTTTAAAATATAAAATTTAACAGATATTGGCAACAGTTTCTTTACTCTTAGAGAAATTAATCCTGTTGTGTACCAATAAAAAGTTTAAGGCATAATGCAAATTCTGCAGTATACAGAGGAAAACTGTGGCCACGAAACATAGTGGATCTGGTCGAGGCTTATAAAAGAATAGTTGTGTGTATGTAATTTCACCTCTTTGCTTCAAGAATAGCCATTTCATTCTAGAGAAGCAATATCCTTTGCCAGAATAATCTGTTTTCCATTACCAACCTAAAAGAATCATCAAAAATGCCATATCCTTTTTCAAAAAGTGCTTCAACATTCACTGAAAAATATCTATGTACATTTGACTTGTTACTTAATACATTACACACACAATATGACTATTTATTGAATGCCTTCTATGCGTCAGTAGAAGTCAACATAGTCAACATGCTCTTGTGGTTAAAACACCGGGGTCAAAATATCCTGCTCTGATCAACCACTGTGCAAGGGCTAAATTCACTATATATTATGAATCTTACTATCCCAGAGCTTTCAGCGTTGTTGAGAATGGAGTGGTAAGGGATTATAGGAGTTGATTATTGCACAAACCTGTCTATGTGATTGGGGAACTCATGATTTACGTAGTCCTGAAGCCTTGAATCAGAGGAATTTTCATACTGTATCACCCCCTCCCAGAATGTACATGTGTTTCCCAACCCAGAAGTTCTCCTAACCTTATACTTTGGGGGGGTTTATGGAGTCCTCATCACATAGACCTGATTGATTATTAACTCCACTTTCAGCCTCTTTCCCATCTCTGAAGTATGGAGAGTGAGGCTGAAAATTCTAAGCTTCTAACTGAGGCTTGGTTTTTCTGGTGAACAACCCCCATCGAGAAATCCACTAAGAGTCATCTCATTAAAACAAAGAAGACTCTGCTACCACCCAGGGAATTCCAAGGGATTTAGAAGCTCTGTGTCAGGAAGCAGAATTAAAGACCAAGTATTACATCAAAAGATGCTCAGGTGCCTTGATTGCATAGTAAATGACAAGAGTTTTAAGAGCACTGGGCCAGGATCTGAGGGCAGAGATCATTATATATTTTTCTTATATGCCTAAACATATTATTTTTAAGCTATAGCTCCATCAGCTACCATATCTACAATTCATATTACTCTTGATCACAGCTTCAAAAACAACAGGTAAATAATACTTAATTCTGTTCTGGGCACTATGGTTTTACCTCTGATAGGGCACTAAATCTTTACCTCTAACTGCATCTGTTAAACCCTATAAGAACCATATGAAATTGATGTTATTACAACTCCAATTTTTCAGTTAAGGAAACTGAACCAAAAGGCCCAGAGATGGTTTAAATTTAAAATTGTAACCCAAGAAATCTGGTTTCACAATCCATGGTGATAATCAATCTGTTATTCTCTCTAACAGCACTCCTACAGCCAAGTAAGGAATATACAGAATAAAGAAGTTGCATGATAGATAGATAGATGG
This sequence comes from Camelus ferus, assembly GCF_009834535.1. Taxonomy (NCBI): domain Eukaryota; kingdom Metazoa; phylum Chordata; class Mammalia; order Artiodactyla; family Camelidae; genus Camelus; species Camelus ferus. The sequence goes on from NC_045702.1 coordinate 65,420,233, forward strand.
ATAGATAGATAGATAGATAGATAGATAGATAGATAGATGCCTTATAAGCCTTTAAATGTATTTAGAAATTTCTGCCATACATGAGTTCTACTGAGTTGCCAGGACTTGCTGTCAAATACCAGCTCCATATTTTATGATGAGTAATATACTTGAGCGAATATTTAGTATCTGCTTTCTTCTCGCCATATATTTTTTGTTTTGTGTATTTCTGAGCCAAAATTAATATTGCAAATGGAAATGTTAGTAACTATGTTTAATCTATTACCATATATTATTTCATAAATACAAAATTCTACATACCCAATATTCAATCCAGAAGAGCTCCTTTTTCAAATCTAGGACTAAACTTTGTTGATCAAACTTTTTTGAAAGAGAAATGACAGGACCTAGTCCTTTCATATTAACTGTTAGACAATTATAATAACCAATTTTAGAAGCTATCTTAGAATTACCAAACATTAGCAATAAATATGAGTTTTAATTGGATCTTACCATCCCCAAAACTTATTAAGGATCCAATACATGGGGAATTTTTTTTTCTTATCAGTCCTATTTCTCAGAGCCCTGTTTCAAAAACCTGTTGCCTCTGCTGAAATTAACAATAGCCCTTCTAAACTTTTAGCCATCATCTAAACAGCAGTTCCCAAAGTGTGGTCTTGGGACCCCAGTAATGCTATATAGAGGTCTGAGAGGTCCAAACTATTTTCAAAATAATACTAAGATATTATTTATATTTTTCATTTTCTTCCAAATGTACGATGGAGCATCCCAGAGCTTGAAATGTGTGATATCACAACAAACTAGGGCAGAAGGTAATGTGCAAAGTTAGCTATTTTTATTAGCTGGATATTTTAAAGAAAACTGCTAAAATCTAAAACAATGTCTGTTCTAACTGCGTTTTTTTTTGTTTGTTTCGTTATAGGCACATGAAAAGATGTTCAACGTCACTAATCATTGGGGAAATGCAAAACAAAACCACAAGGAGATACCACCTCGCACCACTTACAATGGCTATTATCAAAAAGGCAAGAAATGACAAACATTGGATACAATGTGCAGAAAAGGGAACACTCATGCACTGTTAGTGGGAATGTAAACTGGGGCAGTCATTATGGAAAACAGTAAGTGGGTACCACAAAATTAAAAATAGAACTACCATATAATCCACTAAAATTCTACTTTTGGGTATTTATCCAAAGAATACAAAACACTAATTAGAAAAGACATATGCGCCCCTATGTCATCAAAGCATTATTTACAGTAGCCAAGACGTGGAAACAACCTAAGTACCCGTGTGGCCATTGACAGATGAATGGAAAAAAAAGTTCCATGTATGTGGAATGGAACACTCAGTTATTAAAAAATAGATGTAACTTCACCATTTGCAATAACATGAATGGGCCTTGAGGGTATGGTACTAAGTGAAATTAGTCAAAGAAAGAAAGACAAATACTGTATGATTTTACTCATATGTTTTTAAAACTATAGCTCTTTTTAATAAATAAAATTGTTATTTATGTTAATAAGCAATGAGTCTATTATTTTAAAATTAATAAACACATACATATATATTAAATTTTCTCAACATAGGTGGATATTATGCACACAAATAAAAGCTCTTTGGACTCCTCAATAATTTTTAAGAGTGTAAAGGGGTCTTAAGATGAAAAACTTTGAGAACCACTGATCTAAAGCATCCATAACCTATTCTTACTTATTCTTACTCTTTATATTCTTTGTGTTTAGCTTATTGGTCATTATCATCCTTGACATATCGTTCCACTTTGGGTTGTTGGGTTACCTTACAAAATATAAGATAATACAAAGTCTTTTGATTCTTACTTTTGAACAGACAAATTAGTTTCTGTCAGTAATTCCATCCGAGGGAAAGATACATCAGATGGTGCTAACCCATAGACAGACTTCATGGATTCTGTCCTGAACAACACACACTGTGCCATCATGGACATTTAGGAGCTTTATTGTCAAAAAAAGAACTTCTTGATACCTGAGAGTTTTCATGTTGCTACTGTGCAGAATGATAAATTATCTTAAAATTATCATACCCCATACTGGGTCTTCCTCAGGACCCATCTGGACCAAGGACCAGCCCAGAACATCTATGTGTCCTACTTGGAGCCCAGCCTGGTTGGCTCAGAACAGAGCAACAGCCCAGAACACTACTTGCCAGCCTCTCCTTTTTAAAACATTCCCACCTTCTATGATTACTCCACCACACCCTTCTGGTCCTACTCCCATCTCCTGTGACAACTGTCCAAGCCTTCAACAAAGGTCTTTCTCAATGACTGATCCTCAGCCCCTCTCTCCTCTTCCCACAGGCTGAGAACTTCCACACCCAAGTGTGCAAGTAACAGCCATATACAAAGACTCCCAAATCACAAGTCTAACCTTGACTTTGCTAATGATTGCAAGACCTCAGTTTCTAATAGACTATTAAATAACTCCAGGTTTAATTACTGTTCTACTAACTATTAAATAGCTCCTCTTAGAACATGCAAAACCAAACTCATTACTTTCCCCAACAAACAACAAAACTTAAACTTGCTTCTTTCTATCCATTTCACTGGTTCTCAACTCTAGGAAATTTTACCCCTCAGGGTACATTTGCCAATGTCTGGAGACATTTTTGGCTGTCACAATTGGGGAAGGAGGTTCTACTGGCATCTAGTATGTAGGGCTACTGATGCTACTAAGTATCCTACAATGTACAGGACAGTGACCACAAAAAAGGATTATCTGGCCCAAAATCTTACTAGAGCTGAGATACACTGCTCTAATTCCATAACTTGTCCAACTCCCCTCCAGCCAAATAAGTGACCCATGACTCAGGCATAGATGTGGATAGCAGAAGCTTTCAGAGCAGGATTTGAAACTGAAGCAGCTGGAGGTCATGGAGCAACAGGAGCCTGAATACAGTAGGATGGCCTCCAAGGTGACGGTGGGCTCAAAAATCAAATGGATAGTGATTGAAAGTAATGCTAAGTTGGAAATTTCAACTGAAATATCAACATATAATCAATGATGCATTTAAAGAGGGGTACTACATTATATGAAATTTTTCAAAAGATCAAGTTAATCATTGATTCCATGGTTCTCTCAAATTCTCAGCCACTTTGAGAGTTTGAAAAAGGCATAAGAGCAGAAATAAAGAGCATTCTGGTGTGGAAGATATCTCAGCAGAATGCTGCAATTGTACCAGAGTCCCACCTAGGGAGGGGCAGATGGAAGGGCCCCAGATTTCTGCTCATCATCTCAAACTGGTGGGAGGGGGTTCCTACTGATCACCCAGACTTTGATGTGATCTCTGTATTTGTGGAGATGCAGTAGCCTACTGCTTGTCTCTTACTTAGACAATCTAGAGGTTGAGATGGAGTGGATAACAGGTTTAGAAGCAGCATGCTGCACAGTTAGGATAAATTTGTCCTAGAGCCTGACTGGGCCAAAAACACGTTTGTGCTTCCCATCGATCAGATGAAGGTCAGCCAGCATGTGAGTTAGATTAGAGCATCCCCTGTAAGGATGGCCTGTGATATGCCCTCTGCAAACAAATGCTCAAGTCAGACCACGGAATTGCTGAGAGCTGTGATGAAAGTGACTGGCTGAAATAGGGAAAGTTTGATCTGCATCAAGGTAACTATAGATGAGACACTCTGGGTATGCAAGAGTCTCCAAAGACCCCACCAAAGTGCTAACAAAAGAGAATAAGCTTGAATCATCCGTCAGGCTCAGATAGCAGAGTCATGATATAATGGTAGCAAAGAATTAACAACGTTTGCATTTCTCTTATTCCTCCTCCCTTCCTATTGTTTGACAAATTAAAGAAAGAGAAGAAATGCTAGGAGTGATGCTGCCAGCAGCCATTGCAAAGCAGGCCCCAGCTTAGCAAGAAGTGGCAGGAGAAGGTTTTAACTGTAAATCACTTTCTGAGTTTTGTTATCATTTGTCAGCACATTCTCCTTATTGAACTGACACAAAAGCAGCTACATTTCTTCTTCTTACCTGAGAACGAAGAGAAAAGGTAAGGAGCCCACCCAAGTTTGGATGCAGGGATGGGAAGGTACTATCTCTACTTAACAACAGAAAAAGATCAGTGTGACACTGTTTTTTTGATAGAGTTACTCTTATGCTTACAGTTCCTGTATTATGTCAATTCCAAAGGTATGGGCAGTGAGTCAAAACCTAGATTCAAATGGATAAACCTGGCACCAGTCAGTCCAACAATATGAATGAATTTAAAAGGGGAAAACTAAAGAAGAGATCAAGGAAATTCCCTGTATTTCTGGAACTCATTGAACAAGTCCTAGAAGAGAGGGATGTAACTTTAAAAAGCTAAGAAGATTTGGACATCATCCAAGTTAGACACCCAGTCTCCTCTCCAACTCTTGCTTCTCCCTCATTCTCCATATGCAATCAGTCGCCAAGTTAAATCAAGTCTACTTCCCTAGAACTCCAGAGACCCCTCCTCCATTCCCTTTGCTCTGGTTTTGCTTCTCAAGTTCTCATTCCTGGATATCCTAACTGGTCTTTCTTCCATAGGATCTCACCACCATCATTCTTGACTCAGATTCAAGAGACTAGAACCAGGGTTACCAGGGACAGCGAGATGGGGGAAATGGGGAGATGTTGGTTAAAGGCACAAAGTTGTAGTTATGTAGGATGAGTAAGTCTAGAGATCTAATGACAACATGATAACTATAGTGAATAATATTGTATTGAATACTGGAAATTTGCTAATAGAGTAGATTTCAGATGCTCTCATTACATACACGTGCACGCACGCACACACACACACACACACACACACACACCCCCAAAATGCCCTATTTCATTCTGCTCTGCTTGTCATTGCCAAAATAGGTCATATGCTTTTTCTTGTCACTATGCTTTTTCCTCATGTTTTGACTTCAATCTCAAATGCTCTCACCCCAGCCCCACTGCCCACTACTGCCCACTCTCCTCCTCCTCTCCTGCTTTTGAAACCCTATTCATTGTTCCGAGCCCAGCTTATATCAGAGCTCTGTGAAGCATGATCCGGCCTTCTAGTCAGAACACCACTCCTTCCTGTGTGCCCCCACTTTTTTCTCACTACATTTATTTGTACCACTTATTTCTACCCTAAATTACACTACAGATTATTTTTGTTTGTCTCCCTCATGAGTTGGTAAATCTCTTGATGGCTTACTGCTAATAGATGTTTATTGAACTGAATTAAATGCCAAGGGCTCAAAACAGTTTCCTCCACACTCTTAATTTTTTGAAAATACACCATTCTCAGGTTTTATTACCTACTAGTCCTTCCTGTTTCAGCTGACATGACTTAGAAAAAAACAAGAGGTTTCTTCTGTCATGAATTCAGGACTAATTTTTTAAAGTATGTGGCGGTTAAACACTTTAAAATGCACCTTTTTTAAATCAAGTACTTCTAAAGATAGATGAATTTCTAAATGCACCTTTTTTTAAATCAAGTACTTCTAAAGGTATAAATGAATTTCTAAGAACAGTAACTTGCTTCTCTATGTGAAGCAGATGTCTGTTTTTAGGGAAAAGCAGCTTAAACATAAATTATTTAAACTTGGGGCGACGGAGAAGATGGCGGAGTAGAAGGACGCTCGCAGATCACCCTCTCCCACAAATACACCAAGACCCACATCTACAGACCCACTCAGCCAACCAGAGCACCTGTGGAACTCCGACAGAACATTGCCCGTCTTCAAAAGATAAAGACGCCAAACATCTGGTAGGAGAAAAGGAAAAAAGAAAGAACAAAAGGCAAAGCAGCGCTGGACGGGTCCCGCGGGGAGGGAGCGGCAAAGGAGGACTGGCAAAGGAGGACTGGAGCTCGCTCGCTGGGTCTCCCCTCTCCAACTGAGAGGCCAGCGGGACCGAGGGGGAGCCTCCGAGGCTCGGATCTGAACAGAGCAGCCCTTGACTAACAGAACTAAGTTAAACGGGCACAGAGCGTCCGCACGACACGCAGCCTGAGACGCGTCCGGCAGCCGCGGGCAGGGCCAGACTGCACAAGCCGGGCGGAGGACTGAAGTGGCTGCACGGAGGCAGCCCCGGGGGAACGCAAGGGACTGCGCGCCGTGGCTGTGGGTGCACAGGGCAGAACAACCTGGGCCCTCCATAAAACAGCAAGGTTGATGTGCTCTCAGGGGAAGGGTGCACACCCCCATCTCTGAAAACCCGCGGAAAGTTTTCGGGGGAAGAGAGGCGGGGCTCAGGCACAGCCGCCATATCCTCCGCGCTGAGCACTCAGGCGGGGGCGGGGGCGAAACCTGCATCCGCACCGAAGGGCTTAGCAGCCTCAAAGGCCAGACTGAGACTGGCCTGCAGCCCGGGGCAGATAGGATCCTTCCATCCTTGTCCCTCAGAGAACTTGCTCCACAAAGACAAACAAGGAGCTGGGTTTTGGCTCGGAGCAGGGACAGGGCTGTCCCTGGGTCTTCCCCGAGCCCACCCGCGGAGCGCCGACCAGGGCGGAGCGCGCAGCCGCACAGAGAACGGAACTACCGACGGTGCAGGTAGAGGGAGAGCGTCCCCCCCCCCCCCCGCCTTTTGGGCAGGAACACAGACCCTGACCGAGGTGCTGGGAGGGGGCACGACCCGCCGTCCTACCCGGCCAGTCTGCAACATCTGACTGCGGCATCCGGAGGGGCAGCGACCCGCCCGCCCACAGCAGAGAGCTGCACCTGACCCAGTGTTAGGAGGAGGCGCGATCTGCTTGCCGACAGGTGCTGGGAGCAGCACAGAAGAGGGTGCCAACGGAGGGCCTCTGAAAACAGCAAGCTGAGCTTCCAAAACAGGACGAAGACAGAAAGACTTCACATTAAAATCACACAGACTCCAGGAGAACACCGACAACCCCCCCCCTTTTTTTTTAAATCTGTTTTTACCTGTTCTATTTTCTATTACTCTCTTAATCTTTACTTCTTAATTCATTTCTATTTCTCTTGGGTTTTGACGTCCTGCTATTGATTAGACACAGGTTTCAAATACATCTATTCATCTCCCCCCCCCTTTTTTTGTAAAGGTTTCAAAAGGACATCTCAACCCGATTAATACTCTGCTTCAACTCACTCTTCTATTATTCATTATACACTGTTTTCAAACCCTCTTTCTCCCTTCTTTTAAAATTCTTTCTCTCTCTCTCTTATTTTTTTTTCTTTTTTTCCTAAGTTCTATTCCTAAATAGGCATCAGATAGATAAAATCCTTAAGGACCAAAATAAACAACTGATACTCCATAAACCACAGTGCCAAAGAGGTATGAGCAAGATGAAGAAGCAGAAAAACCTTTCCCAATTAAAGAACAAGAGAAATCCCCTGAAAGAAAGATCAACGAAATAGACATCGATAGCCTACTAGATCAAGATTTCAAAAAAGGAGTGATTGAATTGCTGAAGGAATTAAAAGAGATAGTGTTTAGAGATATAAAATATGTCAAAAATGAAATTGAAGCTATAAAGAAGAGCCAAGTAGAATGGGTAAACTCATTGACAGAGATGAGGAATGATCTAATAGCTCTGCAAAGCCGACTAGATAATGCAGAGGAACGAATTAGTGATCTAGAAGACAGGGCAATAGAAAGCACCCATTCAGAAGAACTACAAGAGAAGCAAGTAAAAAATAATGAAAATAGCATAAGGGACCTATGGGATAATATAAAGCGTCCCAATCTTCGCATAATAGGGGTCCCAGAAGGAGAAGAAAGATCAAAGGGGATTGAAAAGGTTTTTGAAGAAATCATGACTGAAAACTTCCCAAACTTAAAGAAGGAATCAGATATCCAAGTACAGGAAGCTCAGAGGGTCCCAAACAGGAAGAACCCAAATAGACCCACACCAAGACATATCATAATCAAGATGGCCAGAGTCAAGGATAAAGAAAGGATTCTAAAGGCAGCAAGAGAAAAGCAAAGAGTAAGTTACAAGGGAACCCCCATAAGGCTCTCAGCTGATTTCTCTACACAAGCACTACAGGCCAGAAGGGAGTGGCAAGATATATTCAAAGCCCTGAATGAAAAAAAGATGCAGCCTAGGATCCTTTATCCAGCAAGGCTATCCTTGAGGATAGAAGGAGAAATAAAGAGTTTCACAGACAAAAAAAAAGCTGCAGGAGTTTAGCAACACTAAACCCATGCTAAAAGAAATATTGAAAGGGCTATTCTAAATAGAAAAGCAGCAGGATGCTACAGAAATGAGAAACACACAACTGGAAAGGTGATAACTCATGAATTACAAATAAAGTAAACATGAAATTATAAAAGAAGACATACAAATCACTGAGAGTGGGAGAGGGAGGCAGGGAAATATAGAATTTTTTTTCTTTCTTTTTTAAATTTTTTTAACAGTAGGATGGGTTTGAGATCATGTTGCTATCAGTTTAACAAAAACAGTTATAGTAATGGGTTAATAGATTTACAAAAAAGGGTAACCACAAGCCAAAAATTTACAAAGGTGTCACAAAAATTAAATAAAATCCATGATAATACAAAGGAAAATTACCAAACCACAAAAGGAAGAAGAAAGGAACAAAGAGGATATACCAATTCAACTGCAAAGATAAGTTCAAAATGGCAATAAACACACATCTATCATTAATTACTGTAAATGTTAATGGACTAAATGCTCCAGTCAAAAGACACAGAGTGGCAGACTGGATAATAAAGCAAGAACCTTCAATATGCTGCATATGAGAGACCCACTTTAGGGAGAAGGACACATATAGATTGAGAGTGAAAGGATGGAAAAGGATATTCCATGCAAATGGAAAAGCCAAAAAAGCAGGTGTTGCAGTACTGATTTCAGACAAAATAGACTTTAAAACAAAGGCCATAAAGAAAGATAAAGAAGGACATTTTATAATGATTAAAGGAGTGATACAAGATGAGGATATTACACTCGTTAATATATATGCACCCAATATAGGAGCACCTAAGTACATACAAGAATTACTAACAGAGATAAAGGGGGATATTGATGGGAATACAATCATAGTTGGAGATTTTAACACTGCATTAACATCACTAGACAGATCTTCCAGACAGAAAATAAACAAGGCAACAGAGAAATTAAATACTACAATAGAAAAACTAGATTTGGTGGATATTTTCAGAGCATTACACCCCCCAAAAATAGGATATACATTCTTTTCAAGTGCACATGGAACATTTTCCAGGATCGATCATGTACTTGGGCACAAAAGAAACCTCAACAATTTTAAGAAGATAGAAATTATCTCAAGCATCTTTACTGACCACAATGCCATGAAACTGGAAATCAACAACAGAGAAACAAAGGAGAAAAAAAGGAAAGCATGGAAATTAAACAATATGGTATTGAAAAAACGATGGATCAATGAGGAAATCAAAGCTGAAATTAAAAAATACCTTGAGACAAATGAAAATGAAAGCACAACCACTCAAAACCTATGGGACACAGCAAAGGCAGTGCTAAGAGGGAAGTTTATAGCGATACAGGCCTTCCTCAAATAAGAAGAACAATCTCAAATAAACAATTTAACCCACCACCTGAATGAATAGAAAAAGAACAAAAAGCCCCAAAAAGCAGCAGAAGGAAGGAAATAATAAAGATCAGAGAGGAATTAAATACAATAGAGATTAACAAGACCATAGAAAAAATCAACCAAACCAAAAGCTGGTTTTTTGAAAAAGTAAATAAAATCAACAAAATCTGGCCAAACTCACAAAGAAGAAAAAAGAGAGAGCACAAATTAGCAAAATAAGAAAGGAAAATGGAGAAATTACAACAAACAAAATAGAAATACAGAATATCACACGAGAATATTATGAAAAACTATATGGAACCAAACTGGATAACCTAGAGGAGATGGACAGGTTTCTGGAAACATACTGTCCACCAAAACTGAATCAAGAAGAATCTGAACACTTGAACAATCCGATCACTAGAAAGGAAATAGAAATAGCAATTAAAAACCTCCCTACAAATAAAAGTCCAGGACCGGACGGCTTCACCGGGGAATTCTACCAAACATACAAAGAAGAACTCATACCAGTCCTTCTCAAACTCTTCCAAACAATTGAAAAGGAGGGAATACTCCCAAACTCATTCTATGAAGCCACCATCACCCTGATACCAAAACCAGGCAAAGACACTACAAAAAAAGAGAATTATAGGCCAATATCACTGATGAACATAGACGCCAAAATACTCACCAAAATTTTAGCAAATAGAATCCAACAACACATAAAAAAGATTATACATCATGACCAAGTGGGGTTCATCCCAGGGACACAAGGCTGGTTCAACATACGCAAATCAATCAGTGTAATACATCACATCAACAAGAGAAAGGACAAAAACCACATGATCATCTCAATAGATGCAGAAAAAGCATTTGATAAAACTCAACACCCATTTATGATCAAAACTCTCACCAAAGTGGGTATAGAGGGAACATATCTCAACATAATAAAAGCTATATATGACAAACCTACAGCCAGCATAGTACTCAACGGTGAAAAACTCAAAAGCTTCCCACTAAAATCTGGGACAAGACAAGGATGCCCACTATCACCACTCCTATTCAACATAGTCCTGGAAGTCCTAGCCACAGCAGTCAGGCAAGAGAAAGAAATAAAAGGGATCCAAATTGGAAAAGAAGAGGTAAAAGTGTCATTATATGCTGATGACATGTTACTATATATAGAAAACCCTAAAAGGTCCACACAAAAGCTACTAGAGCTGATTGAAGAATTCAGCAAGGTAGCAGGTTACAAAATTAACGTTCAAAAATCAGTTGCATTTCTTTACACTAACGATAAATCAACAGAAGAAGAAAGTAAAGAAACAATCCCCTTTAAAATAGCACCCACAGTAATAAAATATCTGGGAATAAATCTAACCAAGGAGGTGAAAGAATTATACACAGAAAACTATAAACCATTGATGAAGGAAATTAAAGAAGACTTTAAAAAATGGAAAGATATTCCATGCTCTTGGATTGGAAGAATCAATATTGTTAAAATGGTCACACTGCCCAAGGCAATCTACAGATTTAATGCAATCCCTATCAAATTACCCAGGACATATTTCACAGAACTAGAACAAATCATAATAAAATTCATATGGAACCATCAAAGACCTAGAATTGCCAAAGCATTACTGAAGAGAAAGAAAGAGGCTGGAGGAATAACTCTCCCAGACTTCAGACAATACTATAGAGCTACAGTCATCAAGACAGCATGGTTTTGGTACCAAAACAGACATATAGACCAATGGAACAGAATAGAGAGCCCAGAAATGAACCCACAAACTTTTGGTCAACTCATCTTTGACAAAGGAGGCAAGAATATACATTGGAATAAAGACAGTCTCTTCAGCAAATGGTGTTGGGAAAACTGGACAGCAGCATGTAAAACAATGAAGCTAGAACACTCCCTTACACCATATATAAAAATCAACTCAAAATGGATTAAAGACTTAAACATAAGACAAGATACAATAAACCTCCTAGAGGAAAACATAGGCAAAACACTATCTGACATACATTTAAAAAATTTTCTCCTAGAAGAAATAAAAGCAAGAATAAACAAATGGGACCTAATGAAACTTACAAGCTTCTGCACAGCAAAGGAAACCAGAAATAAAACAAGAAGAAAACCTACGGAATGGGAGAAAATTTTTGCAAGTGAAACCGACAAAGGCTTGATCTCCAGAATATATAAGCAGCTCATACGACTCAATAAGGAAAAAAATAAACAACCCAATCCAAAAATGGGCAGAAGACCTAAACAAGCAATTCTCCAAGGAAGACATACAAATGATCAAAAAGCACATGAAAAAATGCTCCATATCACTAATTATCAGAGAAATGCAAATCAAAACTACAATGAGGTATCACCTCACACCAGTCAGAATGGCCGTCATTCAAAAATCCACAAATGACAAATGCTGGAGAGGCTGTGGAGAAAGGGGAACCCTCCTACACTGCTGGTGGGAATGCAGTTTGGTGCAGCCACTATGGAAAACAGTGTGGAGATTCCTCAAAAGACTTAGGAATAGACTTACCATATGACCCAGGAATCCCACTCCTGGGCTTGTATCCCAGAAGGAAATCTACTTCAGGATGACACCTGCACCCCAATGTTCATAGCAGCACTATTTACAATAGCCAAAACATGGATACAGCCTAAATGTCCATCAACAGGTGACTGGATAAAGAAGAGGTGGTATATTTATACAATGGGATACTACTCAGCCATAAAAACCGACAACATAATGCCATTTGCAGCAACATGGATGCTCCTGGAGAATGTCATTCTAAGTGAAGTAAGCCAGAAAGAGAAAGAAAAATACCATATGAGATCGCTCATATGTGGAATCTAAAAACCAAAACTAAAAACAAACAAACAAACAAAAACAAAGCGTAAATAAAGGACAGAAATAGACTCACAGACAGAGAATACAGACTTGTGGTTACCAGGGGGGTGGAGGGTGGGAAGGGGTAGACTGGGATTTCAAAATTGTAGAATAGACTACACTGTATAGCACAGGGAAATATACACAAAATGTTATGATAACTCACAGAGAAAAAAATGTGACAATGAGTGTGTATATGTCCATGAATAACTGAAAAATTGTGCTGAACACTGGAATTTGACGCAACATTGTAAAATGATTATAAATCAATAAAAAATGTTAAAAAAAGTAAATTATTTAAACTTGGTTTTAGAGATCCCCAATAATTCTGACCATGTAGCAAAACAAAATTTTTTTCATTTGACAGAATCAGCACCTGGTCTACTTTTGTTTCATTTTTTTAAATAGCTGACTTACATGTTATCCTTTTAAGTGGATTGAGGCAAAGATTATGTGATAGAAAAACTCAATGATTTTAGAACTCTATAAGCCTCATGATCTAGAACCCATTTCATATGTGTTACTTTCAATCTACCCCAGCAAAATAATCATCCTCTTCACTGCAAGCATAGAACTAATCTCATTGTATTAGAGTTCTGTATTCTTTTTCTCTACTGAATTTTGGATGACTTGAGGACAAAGAATGTCTATTCACATTTGAATCCCTAGCACAGTGATTAGCATTTTATAAGCACTCAATAAATATGTTCTAATTAAATAAAAGATCAAAGGATGACAATGAAGTTTAACAGCAATCTGGCACAATAGAAAGAGGGGCTTTAGAGTCAAAAGACTTGAGTATAAATATTACTTCATATTTTACAAAGCATGTTTATTTACAAAGCCCAAAGAATGCTATGAAGTGATATGGTAGGCATTAGTACTACTGGCAAAATATCTGCCTCTCTATGTTTATAATGGACTGGTATTTTCTGGCCCCCTGCCTGGGGGCTAACAGGACCAAGTGACCAGCGAATGAGTTAAATATTCAAGTGAAATTTGTCATCACCAGACTAGAGCCCCTAGTCGACAATGTAAGATTCTCAAGCCCTCTCTTTTTCTTCTGGCATCAAGACAGGCATCATTCAATACGCTCTGTTAGCTTGGGTTGGTGACTACAACCAGAACAACCCCACCCTCTCCTGCTAATCTTTGATAGACATTTTGCTTAGGTGGGTAAATTTTTTTTTAATTTATTAAAGCCACTGAGATTTGCAGGTCATTTGCACAACATAACCTATCCTACATGACGGATATAAGCGAGCAAAACAATCATTCGGACACCATATTTAATAGATAACAAAACTGAGGTGCTGAGACACTAAGGGACATTTTCAAGACTGTATTAGTCAACAGCTAGAAGGGTAGTCAGTAGCAGAGATGGACTGCATCACCAGATTTTCTGACTGTAAAGGAAGAGCATTTGTACATTAATTTTAAAGGAAATAATATTTAATGTATTTATTCAATTGAACACAATTTTATATGTATGTATGTGTGTAATATATAGAGACATGTATGTATAAATTTTGAGCAAATATAGGATAAAATGGAAGTAATTGAAATAACAAATTCAAGTATAATCATATTAAAATATTATTTAATTTTGGTCTTCTTTAGTAAAAACTTTTAAATTTATAAACTGAAAATTGTTCATCATTTTAATTAACAAAAAACTCTGAAACTTTAGAATTGTTCATATGTACCATCTTGAGTTTTCTAATTATCTCTTTGTTTAGAAAAAAATACAGACTTTTTTGTTTATTTGGAAAATGAATTTGATTTTCAATTAACCTGTCTTCAGATACTTTCCAGTAATTAGACACCTTATCATTATATAGTCTTGTCAAAGTTACATTCATTTTTAGAATTATTACCAGAATAATCAGAAGTATTTTATATATTTACAATTATTAAACTGAGTGTTATGTGGATTATGAACTAAAATAGACTTTTCTGGTTTTGCTATATAACCTGAGAATTGCATTTTTGTTGCTGACATCCAAAATGCCTTTCTTTACTCTCATTAATTGTGACAAATAATACATAAAGAAACTAGTCTTTCTCTTGAAGGATAAAAAGTATTTTCAAAACCATTAATTAAATATCATTTATGTCATGTTGTGGAGATTACCATGACTGTCCTTCCCTTTTCCACCAGCAGTTTCTATTTTCAGGAAACTGAAAACATTCCCTCTAGTTTTAATCTTATTCTTTAAGGACAATATAAAAAGGAACTGGGCCACTTAAAACAAACAAACAAAAATTACCCATACATGAAACTTAAAACCCTGGATGGTTTTCATGATTATTGTATTCCTCTGAAAATTTAACCACTTAATGATCCAGGATCAATTGATAAAATATCTATTCAGATGCTTCAGAGAAAAAAATTTCCCCACTCAAATAATTATCAAATAAGTAACTTAAATTCCCTCCAACCATCATCATTCCCAGAAGTACCAGTGTCAGAACACTGGAAAAGTATGACACTAGAAAATGACAGGGCTGACTCAGCTAAGGATCTACTCATTAACTCAAGAAAATTGAAGTCATCAGAAGGATACTGAGTATCTCAGATAATCCCAAGGAAAAGTTAAGGTCTTGGGAAAAACAGAGACAGTAGTTTAGGGCCTCTTCTGGCCCATAACGAAAGGAATCTCTCAAGCCACAAACACCACATTGACTCTAAGTGTTTTCTCTCCTTGTGACAAGGCCACAATTTCCACAAGAAGGAGTCTGATTCTTTTAGCCCCAATCACATGTATAAACCCTGGCCGGGGAAGGGAGAGGATGTGGTTCTTCCACTCACTGTCCACCAAGACCAAGCAGGATGAGAGAGGGGTCCTTTTCCAGGGAACATCTGGCATACTGTTGGCAAAACAAGGAGGAATAGATGCTGAGCATTCAAAAATCAGGTGTCCAGATGTTTTAGGATCTAAATCTGTAAGATGAGCTCTTGGGGGCTTTGTTCAGCTCCCGTCTTAGTCCTTCTGTGATACCAACAAAGTTTTGAAAAATTAAGACAAGG
Organism: Camelus ferus; assembly: GCF_009834535.1. Lineage (NCBI taxonomy): Eukaryota > Metazoa > Chordata > Mammalia > Artiodactyla > Camelidae > Camelus > Camelus ferus. The sequence continues at coordinate 65,435,688 of NC_045702.1, forward strand.
TAAGAGATAGGGTTCAGATACAGAGAAGGCTTAATTTCATGCACCCCTGCCTCCTAAAATTCCATCTTCAGGAGTCTGTGAAAGTAAATAAAAGGAGACATGATGAGTATTGAGGTTTCCTTTTCACTGGATCTGTTTGCCTAGAAAACGCTGGGATCCTTGCTGAGGAAGCACCTTAGTTAACTGGTAATGATCCTATTTTCAAATTAGGTCACATTCTGAGAAACTGGGAGTTAGACTTCAACGTATGAATTTGGGGGGGGGGAGGTCACACTTAAACTCCTAACATAGAGATGCTGGCCTCATGGTGTACCAAGGGTTATTTTGGTTTTTGTTACCCAACTTGTAGCAGCTAACCTGTTCTCACCACAGATGATCTGTGGTTTCCTGTCCCCTGTATTTGCAATTGGGCATAAGCCATGTATTAACATTTTACTCTTTCTAGCATTCCCACTTTACACGTTAGCTACCCTCATACAACACTTCCCTGGTGTACAAGTACTGGATGCCCCTTAACTGCATCAGGGAAAAGCAAAGAGAAGTGCTAGGACTAGACTGTGGGGAAATTATTCAAATGGTTAAGTGAGGCCATGAGGGATCTGACCTCTTGCATTTGAAAGATGTCTAGTTTCCGACAGACACACTGCTACACAGGCTTCCGCTGCTCACTCCTGTATTCATATAGGAAAGCTGCAAGCCATTTCTGCACGTGAGAAACGCCCAGTTTTCCTTGTCATAGCTGACTCTGTAACAGACTTCTTAATCTCCCGGGGATGTTCAGAACCATAAAAGTTACTAGGTGTTCATGCCAGGCCTATCAAGTATTACAGAGGCTATTCTGGAAAAGAGCAGGTTAATACTCAAGAACGTCACAAGCATAGACATAAACACATTGCCATTTTATTGATACTGGGTTCATTGTAGAGAAAAATTTTCAAAATTCCATACTTTGCTGTTTGATTCCTTTACATGGATCTTCAGATATAATCTGACTTTTTAATATGTGAGTCTTTACACTTGTATTAGGGTGGTATATCTAATTATGTTGTTTAATTTACTCTTGATGTATACAGTTTCAGTGACCAATCATATTGGGAGAAAAAAGTTTTTATTTCTGTTTTAAAGCTTTGAATACCTTCTAAGAGAATTACTTTTTTCAATTTTTTAAACTTTCTCTTATAAGAACATTTTTAAACTCCTTTGTGTGTAATTAATACTGTGTTCAAAACTTGTGCAGCCTCTTCCAGGATTAGAAGAAAAAAGGAGAAACACAATACAGGAAATATTCTACTTATAATTAGATCCCTGTCAAACACTTTCTCTAAAACCCCAACTACTTACAAGGATCCTTCCTTTGCCTTTATACTTGAATTTGAAATCAGGAAGTCTGCTTCTGATTGGTTTTAAAATTGAACTTCAGAATTAACTGCCATGTTCACTGGAGTATTCATGTGGAAAACGTTCCACCGTATTATTTTGAAATGCAAAAGTATGTGAATAGCGTTTATTCTACAGGTGCCATTCATGGAACAGTAACTGCAATGTGAAATGTAATCATGAGAGATATTGAGGTGAAATCCAACTGGGAGCAATTCTGTCCAGAAGCAGCAAGAATCAAAACACATAAATACATATATATAACTTGGTTATTCAAATTCATCATTTTTGTGAGGTCACAAAGAGATAAAATGTATAATTAAACCTAATACCAACTTCATTTTATATTTTTCAAAATATCTTGACTGATTTTCTTTAGTTATTCCTTACCATCAATTACATGTAGTTTAAATCACTTCAGCTTTGCCTTTTCTTAAAATAAATAATGTTGACAACATAACCACAGAGTCAATTAGGACTAACTATTCATTTTCCTCTCCAGATCCATCCTCTATTATTTTTCACTTTGTTCTGTGCATGTAGGAGTGCACACAAGGAGTCACTCACCTAAATCAGTTGCATTGACATTTTCTCATGGACTTGAATAAACATGAGCACCACCAAGAGATGGCAGGAGGAAATGGAGTTGGTTACAGTACTATTCCCCTAGGTCCCTCCTGCAAGGTTGCCATGAGCTGGCTGTGCCTATTCAATATAAACCCAGTTCCAACCCTTTCCATAAAGTCTGTCTTTATCTCTAGGTACTCATAATCACGCACTCTCTTCATACCATGAGGCTTAGGATTAGTAGTCATCTTGTTACTAACTCCAGCATGCTGTCCTATCCCTTGTGATATATTTATGTCCTTCTCATATCTGTGACCATTGCCCTTTTATTAAACTCTACTAAAAAAATTCTAATTTGAGTCCCATCTAATGCCTGCTGGAAACCAGGACTGATAATGTAGTCAATCTATATATATCCATATCTAGATAGATAGATAGACAGATAGACAGACATAAAATCTGGTGGAGAAATGGCTACTGATTTAGCAAATTAGAGAAAACTGAATTCTAAACTGACAGTAAAGCAAACTAGGAAGAAATGACTTACATAGCAAAACCTGAAATGGGTCTGACAGTTGAGATAATGATAACCAAAAATAGAAAGAAAGGTTGGAAATTCTGGTAAAGAACCATTTAGACTTTCAGATCTCATCCTCCTACTCCATTCAACCAGGTGGTAGCCCTGCCCTAGTCCTGGTGGTAGACCAGGGGGTTCCATAAATCATAGAATCTCACTTAAAAGCTTGTGGCACTTTACAGTAAACAAGGAAATTAAGGAAAGATTAATACCCTGGATAAGTAGGCTCCTGATTTTCTTCCCCAATTTGGCTCCCAGAACACTTTAGGCAAGAATTTAGAAAGTCACTTGGAGAATCCAACAAGAACAGAGAAAAGAACCAAAGACACTGATAGCAGGAATCTCTTAAGCAAGGAGTAAGTCTAGAATCATCCTATAGGGAACTCCACAACTGCCCAGCCCCATCCACGAGAACAGAGCAACCAGTATGTTTTTAAATGCGCCATTATTTTATATGAACATATAGTCAAGCATCACCAGATACTGATATAAAAATCTCTACTATGAAAGACAAGGATTAAAACAACCTGCAGAAATAAGCAACATGAAGATAACAAAGGCTGTGCATAGAGATAGACTTCAAAGAAAACCTATCAGTAACATATTTTCCAATGGGTAAGAAAAGATCTTGCATCCATGAACAAGAACAGAATGCTATAAATAGAAACATTCTGGAAAAAAATATGAACACTTGGACATTCAAAATATGATAGCAGAAAGTGAAAACTCAATTGAAGAATGTTGGAAGATGAAGTTGATAAATTCTCTCTGAAAGTACAGCAAAACACAAAGTAATTACAAGCAGGAGAGGGAAAATGAAAAAAAAAAAAAAAAAAAAAAAAAGAGGGCCAATGCAGGAAGTCTAGTATCTGAAATAGTAACAGTTACAGAAAACATGAAAAATGTAGAAGCAGAGATAATCAAAGGAATAATTTAAGAAAAGTCTCTATAACTGAAAGAAATAAGTTTTCAAACTAAAAGGAACATAACTGAGTAACTAGATCATTGACTCAAAAAGAGACCAAAGAACACTGACAACACTGGAGATAAAGGAGAGACGTTACATGCCTAAAGGAAGGAGGAAAAGGAGCCACAAAGTCTCAAAAATTATGTCCTAACACTTTTCAAGAGCAATCCTAGATCCTTCAATATGAAAGATTTCAACATGTGAAGGAAAATGTCCAATCTATGCTTATATATCTAGCCAAATAATCAGTCAAGTGTGAGGATAAAGTGATGCCATTTTTAGACGTGAAAAGCATCAGAAATTCAACTGTGTCTATAGAGAGCAACCAGTATAGGCTAGAGCAGACCAGAATGCTCTGAGAAAAACAGATATTACTAACATAATACCTGAGGGAATGAACACTTTGAAAAGAGATTTAGATATCTGGCAGAAAATTTGAGATTGAATTATTGATAAATACCTTCTTCAAAAATCAAGCAAAAGCAATAAAATTATTAATACCACAGAATAAGTGAGGTTGTATTAGTAATAGATGTATTTTTAAATTAAGGAAAAACAATATAATGAAGTGTAATTAAGCAAGAAATAAAGAGTAATCATAGTTGACTACACAGTTCTGTTCTAAATAATTTGCATATTTTAGGAAGATAAATATTAATATTAATATTACCCAAATGATGATAAAAATATATTGGGACACTGGAGGAATGTGAGGTACATATGTGAATAGTGGCAAAATGGGAGAATTTGATAAAATAGAGCTAAATCCTTAAAAACTAAAGCCTAACATTTAAAAAAAATTACAATAGCAATATTACCATGTTATTCAGATATATAGAAGTAAATAACAAAAGAATCAACTAACAAGTTATTAAAATTTTAATAGCTGATTCATTAATCCCAGCTTGAAATCTTGAACTAATTACTGTTTCAGCCTCCCTGAAATCAATCTACTCAACTACCTTTCCTCCCTTCAGAACAAGTAATGGTCTAGTCAATCCCTGTTTTCCAACCCAACTTTCACAGGTATGGATTCTAGATGAAAGTTATTCAACAAAAATTGAATTTATGCATTGATTAATATATGTGAATTATGAAAATATATTTCCTCATCCTAAATTACTCTCAACTACTATGCAAATATGAAGAATCCAGCCACTATTTCTGACCTTTCCTAAGCTCTCAGCCATCTGACTTTTCAGAGTTAGTAAAACATTTGGGAATTGGCCTTGACAACACATTTTTCAAAATTTCCTAAGTCATGAGAAAAATTTACACCAGTCTTTCTTTAAATGCACAAAGTTTGTAACAATGTTTTGATGTTTGGCACTGAAAGTTCTATTACCCTTAGTTTCAATACCATAACAAGAGAGGGTTGTTCCTCATTCCCATACTAAATGGTATATGGCATCATCCATGAAGGGCTTCCACCAACAGTCAAAAGATAGAGAGGTTCCTTCAGAGGACAAATGTTTCAGCCACACCCAAGTTACTCAGCTCCTGTCAGCAAGCAGGGGTATTTCAGTGCTAGACTTCAGGAGCACAAGATGAACAGCAGGAGTAAGCAAGGCACAAGAACTTTCCCATATGTACAGACTACCCCACATTCCATCTGTCCCCAATTCTACATATCTTTCCATCACTCTAAGACCTGGATGTAAAATGCAAGAGTCAGGGATATTGCAGGGATTGATGACCTTTTCTGCAGCACTAGGAGTCTCATACCCTGAGCAAGTAGGATAATCATTCATATCTGGAGGGTTTCTTTTTTGCTTCTGTGACAGACATAACATTGATTTCTTATTTCAGGAAGTCACTTAAACATGACTCAAGTCAAAGATATGTTAGAAACCCATTTAACTATTTGTTAGTCCAAACACAAAAGGTAAACAGGATGAAATGGGGGACATGGGATGGTTTTTGTAGCAGGAGACAAAGCCTTTAATGAAGATACCACATTGTTCTTTCCCTGGGGACAATTAGCAATAAATAGATTAGCAAGGGGTTATGCACTTTAACCCCTGGGTAACCCAGAGGCTGGTGGAGTGAGGCAGGCTAAAGGGAAGTGGAATTGGTTACTTTAGCATTTGCTAGCTTCAACTTCAAACCAAATCCAAACACTCCATATTTCATGATACCTCCCTAAAAATCCCTGGGCCTATATTTACACACTTGCATATTCACAATGCAACACTCCTGCTGGAAAAAAACAATACTGCATCATTTAGTCCTTTATGGTCCATTCCAAATCCTCAACTGACATATCGATACCAGGCTCTGATCTGGGCATTCGACCTACAGTATCTCACCATGATCCTTGAGGCAAGTATGGTGATGCTCACTTTACATATGAGAAGACAGTTTTATAGAGGTTGAGTGCCTTGCTTACAAGTGTCATTGTCATTATTAGAAATCACTTTGTTATATTGCCTACTCCTCAGACATCGGTGACGTAACATGGCGGTTTCATCCTGAAAGAAGTCATGTCTGCTCAGATTACCGGCTTAGGACCCCTTCTTTAAAAGATCTTCCCTCATCCCCAAACACCATTCCTTTCTCATCTCACCACCACCAAGAACATGGAATATGAGAAAGGAAGGGGAAAATAAGGTAGATAGATACCAAGGACAGAGGAGAAGGAAATTGGAGGTAGGGTTTTAGATTTTACTTAAAAATATATAGGAAGGGGAAGGTATAGCTCAGTGGTATAGCATATGCTTAGCATGCGCAAGATTCTGGGTTTGATCCCCAGTACCTCCATTAAAAAATAAAAATTAAGTTTAAAAAATGTAAATATGAGGAGGTAGGGTTTTAGATTTTGTTTTAAAATATGTAAATAAAATTAAAATATGAAGCATATATGGAAAATATCAACAAATGCTAATTCTAAGCAGCTGGTATGTTAGTTTCTGTTATATAATCTTTGTATTTGCCTGCATGGTTGAAATGTTTTCTATTAAATTTTTTAAAAACATTTATTTAAAATAAAAAATAGGTCTGGGCCAAATTGAGACATAAACATTACCAACACTGATGTTTCAGACTGAAATCGAAAGGTAGTAGCTAGTGAAATTTTCTAAGAAGGAAATGACCGTCTTGGGACTGTGATAATTCTCATAGCTGAGTGAAGAATGCATGAAAAGGGAAAAGATAAGGGTCAGGGAAATAAGTGAAAAGGCCACCCCCATAACTATGGTAAAATGTGGCAAGATCTGAGGCATGGTGAGGGCTGAGGACAATGAGAGAACAGGATGGAAGTGAGGAATTTCCAGTAGTATGTTCCATGTGACTTTGTGACTAATGGACTATCAAGGAAGCGGTGGACAGAAAAACCATATACAATCCCGCACTTCCCAGGATAGTTGGTTACACTGACAGAAAGCCAAGGAGAAAGTGGCAAACGTCTGAAAGGAAAAGCTATCAATTCAGTTTGGCATTCCTATTTAGAAGTGCTGACAGAGTATCAAAAGTGAGGCATCCACAGGCAATTAGAAAGCGGGGCCAAGAGCTGTAGAGAAAGATCATGGCTGAAGGTAGGTAATGGCAGGTCTTCCAGGCAGGTGTGATCATCAAGGACAGGAAGCTAAGTAAGACTGTCCAAAAAGAACAACAACAACCAAAAAAAGCAGAGAATGGAGTAAAAAGTTTGGGAGTCTAACAACACAATACAGTTAAGAAATATCTGCCTCATGTAAACACACCCTCAGCAAGGAAGTTCTCAGGACCTTAAATACACCCTGAAGGAGTCGGGACAGGAGAGAATTGCCAGTAAGTACATCTGTTATGTTCCAGGAACAGTTGTAAGTGTATAATATAACCTTCCTTTTTCTTCACAACAGCTCTGCAGGGTAATATTATTTTTTTCCATTTTTTAAATAGAGGTATAATCAGTTTATAATGTTGTGTCAATTTCTAGTGCACAACATAATGTTTCAGTCATACATATACATACATATATTCCTCTTCATATTCTTTTCCATTATGGAGATCGGCATGCAAGGTGATACTATGATGCCAGTTTTATCAAAGAGGAACCCATAGCTCAGAGGCAGGAGGGAATTTACCCAAGTTCACACAGCGACCAAGTGGCAGACAGAGCTGGGATTCAAAGCCACATTTGAATGATTCTAAGGTAGATATTCTTTCCTATGAGTTCTGAAACAATCCATCCGGGGAGCAATCTGCATGTCTCTCTTTGGGTCATATCTTTTAGGAAGACATGGAAGCATTCCAAGGATGCTACACTCCATATACCATGGTTGAGAGCACTTTATTATTACTTAAAATAACCATTTGTTTGGATTTAAACTGAGTCTCTCTATGCCTTAGTAATTTTTCTATGCTAGATTTTTGGGGTTTTGGTTTTTGGTTTTAGCAGACAGGGGTGGTTACAAAGAATTTATGCATTTGGCCTAGATATTTGTTTCTTTAACAAGGAAATCAGGGCAAACATTTGTTTCAAATCAGTTTTTCTTCTATGCTGAAGTAGAGAAATAAGCAGCAAACTTCTGAGGCTCTGCCTCAGTGCTGGCTCTGTGTTTGCTGACTGCAAGTAACTAATGAGTGAGTATGTGAAAAAGAAAAAGTCTCTGAATCAGGAGTAATGGATGAACTGTGGTGTCACCTGCCCTTAGTAGGTACCCAATAAGATTGTCATCCACTTTAACACCCCCTAAACACTCTCTGCAATCCTTAGCACAGAGAGTAGGTGAGACATATGCTTTAGAAATAGCAGTGAGGTTGATTAAGTCCTGTCTCTTGACAAATAGAACCCACGAGTGTCTGGGTTTAAGCCTACAATTCCCATGTACAATTTCAGTCTCAGCCCATTTCAAATGGCTCACTGGCAGCTCAGTCAGTACAGTAAGTCTCTATAACATAAGAGGTAAAGCAAAAAACAAAATCAAAATCAATACTTTGTTACCATTCTGTCAATAGGAAAAGTACACCAGGGACTAAGACTTCTAAAAGAGCAAAAGACATGAGGAAATGAGTTAAGTTCCAAATCTGTTCTTTGTTTCTGCCACTGCCCAAGAGGAGGGATAATATTGACCAAGTCCAAGCTCTCCATATTAGCACACAATCAGTAACAATTTTTTTAAACCTCAAATTTTAAAAAGTTCACTAAAAATGTCCTTTTGAAAATCTGCTACACTCCTCTTAAATGGCTCCTTGATACTGTATTACCCTAAATGGCCTAAAATATTATGCCACCTGTATTGCTCAAGTAACCTATGGCCCTGCACTAACTTATGCAAAATAAATTTTGCATACAGAAACAGAAAATATCCTGTACCTTGGTCATTGACCTTGAAGGATGGAAATTATCAGGAAATTAAAGCACTAGATATTTGTTTAACTGCCATTCTGGGTGAGCCTCATTATATAGTAGCCCACAAAATACTGAAAGGACATGGAATGGATCTGGCAGAAGACTGTAAGATTGAATTGTTGCCAACACAACATTATTAAAGTACACAAATCTTCCCAGACAGACTGAAGAACTATGTAAACGCCAAACACTTTTCTCTCACCCCATGTGGAAGAGATAAACAGACGGAAAATCAACCTCGCGTTGATTCCCCACATTAATGCACTGACTTGTTAACCTAATAGCTTAGTTTTATGGGCCAGCTATTTCAAAAGAAGAGCTTCCCTCCACGAACCAGTATTTAACAATATACCAACTGTGCACCAGATATAAATGAGTAGGGTAAGCACATGAATCAACGAGACACATGAATAAACATGCCCATGAGGCGGCAGAGTACTGTTAAAAGAAAAAGAAACAAGAGTTGAAGAAAAGAAACTCAGTTGAGGGGAATTATATATTCACTCCTCCTCTTTTTAATGGCTTTGAAATCTGAAAGCAGAAAGACACGATACATTACTAAAACTGTAAATATCCTGTGTGGTATGTTTGCATAAAGTGTATATATTCATTTCGGTTTCTTTAAATCTCTCATTCTTAGACACATGGACTCAAATCAAAAGAAATACCGATATATCTGAGGTGCTGCACAGAGCTTATTTTAATGGTTTAGTTTTGCATTAATTAAGTAGTTTTTGTAAACTAAATGTTCTGTTTCAAGCCAGTTCAGTAAACTGTCATGCATACGCATCCATGAGCACATGTTTTGAATGTTTAAAAAAACTAAAAAAAAAGTTCCCTAAGACACTTGCTAGTTAGTGCCTTAGAAAAACATCAGAATTTGAATCAGCAAGTCAACACTGGTTTAGTTTCAGGACACAGTTGATGTCCATGATCAAGGAACATTTATGTGGAGTGTGCAGTTCATACTAATTTTCCAGATTTGGCCCATCTGAAGGAGAAGCCTATCGGTACTGCCAAGAAGATCTGGGAAATCATCAGTACAGCTCAGAAATATGGATGGTCTTGCCTGCTGCCCCTCCGGTTTAATCTCAAACTATCCCAACTTATGGGTGAAGGGAAAAATCAGACTCATCAATTTATTACCATAGTTCATAAATTGTAAGACATTTTTGCATATTTAACCTCCTAAAATTGATATGTCTTTAATCTATTGCATCTTAAAATTAATTAGAAGCATTTTTCTTTCTTAATGGCATATAAAATAAATGTGTATCTTACTATTGCTGGCATTTTGGATTAGATGAAATATGATATATTTAAAGCTCACTATTTCTTAGTAAAATAAATATTTCAAATTTGTAAAAGCAAAAGATCTGAACTGTAGAGTATGCTTTTAAAATACAGTTTTATTAATTTTAACTAGTAAATGGCAATTTGCAACTTAAAGAACTTAGAGGAATTTTAAAGTATGAATTAGCTATAGAGGTTATGTTTAAGTAATAACAGTAAATATAGTAAGTGCTTAATATTTACCAAAGTCTATTTTATAAACTTCCTATATGCATTTTTCTTATTTAGCCCTCTTAGCAACCCTATTTTTCAGAGATGTGAAGGGGAACAAAATCTTTTTCATGCCTAAGTTATGAATCAATTGAAAAACAAACTAATGGTAAGACAGATGGGAGATTCAAAAACTACCTTTATTTCTGAAAGTGTGTGAGAATATGGCCTGTCTGCAGAAAACAAGGCTGATACAGAAAGAAACAGCAGGGCTGAAAAATAATTGCTCCTTCCTAACACATATGATGTAGGAATAATATTATTCCCATTATAAAGAAGAAAACTGAGGTATAGAGAGGTCCAACCGTCAGATGCTGGAATGGAACAAGAGTGACTTTTCTAAAATCCTATCAGCTGTCCCTCTAGTCGTTTGTTTGTTCAAACTTCTTCCCAGATACAAGGTGGATGAATTTAATGGCCGCCTTCCTAATCACTGGGAACACTGTGCAAGTAGCTTTACCTCTGTGCCTCAATTTTCTCATCTATGAAATGGAGAAGAGTAATAGTACCCATCTTAAAAGGATGTTACTAAGAAGCTGACTCATACAGGTGATATGTTTAGAAAAGAATCTGGCAGTGTTAAGGAATCAATAAATATTGGCTACTAATTGGTTGAACCATAGAAACCTGCCATTTTTAAGTCAAAAATGGCCAAACATGAGCAATATTTTATGGTTCAACCCACTATTATCTGAAAGAATCGTATTTGGCTATCATTTCAGGGTTAAACATGGATTCACTGTGGTATCTTTAACCAAAAAATGTTACATTCATGAAAATGCTTTAGTTCCCTGAACAGAAAACTGGCAAAGCCAAGATTCGAGCAAAACAAAAGAGAAGTTTCTCTGATATAATACAATCCCGTCCAAACACCTCACCAGATGATGGTGCTGTTCTGATTATTAGGTTTTCTACAGTTAACACTGTCAGGCACAAAGATTAAACAAAGATACTAAATTAAATTATCCTTTTGAAATTTTAACAATTCTGAATAACTTCTTTGGTTCCTATTCTTTTCAGCTGAGTGTACTTGTCAGCAAGATTACTGAATCTGCAAGGAAGCTACTTCCCATACTGTACTGTAAACCCTAATAAAGTAATTAAAACACTAACCAGTAAGCATAACCTTTCCACTAGAAAGTCTTCAGTGCTCCAAGTTTAGGAAAGAAACAAATATAAATTACTGTTTAATTTATTTGCCTTCTCTTTCTCAAATTTGTAGAAATAAAATGGAAGGAATAAAAACATTTTTAAAATGCTAGGAATGTACTTAAAGACCACCTTACCTCAACTGCCTTTTCTAAAAATAATACTTGAGATTATTTTTAAATTTACTAATGTCCAGTTCCATCTTCCAGGTATTTGAATTTCTTATTTCTTTAGAACCTCAGAAAGCTGGAAACAACTATCTATGTAGCTTTGGTGATCATTTGTGTCTTTGAAAACAAGAAAAGGTTACTGCTCGTTCCATTTTTCTGGGTACAATATTTCTTTACCTCATTTTGTTATTTTCATTAATTCCTTCCCCCATTTCCTTCATTTGTTGATATGGGATGAAGTTAATTATAAATTTAAGTTTTGAACTATAAAAGAAAACTTTTTAAGTATACCCCACTCCTTTGTGAATAGTAAATTCAATATTTACATAATGGAAAAGGACTGTCTATTGTATGCCTTGTAATGCCTGACTGCCATTAAGCATATTTAGGCCTTTGATAGTAAGTGCCAAAGAAAATACTACACTAACATTCCTTCTTTTCATCCTTCAAGCTAAATACACATTGCTTCTTTCCTAATATTTATCGTAACTCATTACGGCAATGTTTAAAAAGCAGAGACCTTTGAATATTTATATTCCCCATAAAAATGAGTATAGTAGTAGCATATTTTATGTGTTCAGTGTATAGTTGGTGAATGAATTAAGTCACCAAAGATTCCACACAGCTGAATCTGTTAAGGAATTTCATTCGATCTGAGCTCTGACCCTACAAGGTGACTTGGAGGTTGATTTCCTGGAAGAAATTATCTTTCAGTGGTATTTTGAACATATGAGGAGAAAACTGAAAGCCAACTATGTGGAAGAAGTAGGAGGAAATCATTTACATAAGTAACAAGAGAGACAACATACCCATGGAAAAGTCAAATATTGTATCAGAATGAGGCAGCTGGCCGAAAGGGTTAAAAATGGGGCCATTATTTAAAAGAACAAATAAGGGGCCATGAAAGATGTGACATGATCAGTCAAACTTACCAGACACCCAGAGTACTTAATACTTAGCACACACCATACTGTGTCAGCAGCAGCATAGATACACCGAAAGGATGCTGGGCTAATTGGCGCAAACACCCATCCATTTCACTTGAGTAACATGGCATTGATGACACTGCATGATTTATGGGTGCTGCCTTCTGGACTTTACCCTGGTTCTTTTACTGTCTATTCTGTTAAAAGGTGTGTTTCTCTGCTGAACTCTCTCACAAATTTACTGGTTTGGGATTTGTTTACAGGGATTGAAATTTCTGGAGAGGACTGTTGATCTTTATATTTAAGTGACAACTTAGTTCTGTGCATGGGGCTTTTTTAGATGCAAAAATGCAAACCAGATTCTTTGGGAAAATTCCAGATCTCAAGGCACTTGTTAAAAGATCAGTGTTCTTCAAACTCCAACATGAAACCCAGCTTATCCTATAGTTGTTTAACTTACTATAATCAACTATTTAGAATATCTAGTATTTCTTTAGAGAAGCAATATGAAAAAAACACATTTAATAAATATTTATAAATCATATAGTCTTATAGATTTGAAACGTTTGACATAAAAAGGTTCTCTACACTAGGAAGAATGGCATTTGGAGTATGCCGGTAAAAAGGTTATCTACTGAGAGCATGTTTTTCTTTTGCTGGTTGTATAACTAAAAATAACACAATGCAAAGTAGTGACAGTATCGCTTACATAATGAATTGTACCAAAGATCTTTAGAAGCCAGCTGAAATTTGACCCTCCCCTCATGTTAATGCTTTTGGCTTTGAGGATGACTTGTATTTATATACCAAGAGTACTTCCTAAATTTCATTAGGAAATCCATGTCTCCAAATGCATACATTAACTAAACATGACAGCAGGGTCACTTCATTATTTTTTAATAATTTAAATGTAGCGATCCAACATGGTATGAGAATAAATAAGACACAGTAGAATTTTGAACATAACTGAGATGATAACTTCATAGGTCAAAATATTTATGCATCAATTTTTTTTCAACACAATAGCAGGGGTAAGGTTACTTGTGGCCTAAAGAGATGTTCAAGGTGGCAAAGGAAACGAGTTTGTAGAAATGGCATCACTGTTCAACATCTATTTCCATCTTTGTTCTTAGTTTGTTGTACAAACTTAGCCACGTTATTCAAGTTTCTTTTACTATGACTCTTTCTCCACCAAACAGAAAATTGGTGACTACCCAGTGAGCTAGTTCCATGTGGTCAGCAAAAGAATTTGGGTTAATAAGTAGAATTTTAATCCTAGATAATCCAGTGACCCTGTGTCTATGGAGATTTTGCATTAGAATAGGGAAGAGCAATTAACTTTCAAAGGACAGATGGCATTAGATTACAAACAACATCAGACTCCTCTAAATAATGCATGGAGGTTAAATCCAAGGACAGCACTATTTTAACTCCAGTATCTTAAAAAGTCTCTGGAAATCGAGTGACCAGAAAAAAAAAATACCAGACACTTGTTTAAGATGTATAGATTTTAGGAAACTTCTAAATAAAATAGAGATTAGAGTCACTCTGTGTGGCACTGTTTATTCAGAGAGACTATGCAGTTTGTCTTTCTGATTGACCCTGACTCTACTGCCTCCATGTGCCAAGCCTCAGCATAGCTGAATTCAGGGATTGGATGCACCACCAGGCTTGCCATGCATGCCATCCATACAGGCACAATCTCATGGCTCCCAACCCAAAGACACATTAAGAAGGCCCCATTTGCCAGGCCCTAGGGATGCCACAGTAAATAAGAAGCTCACATTTCAATAGCTTCCTATACATCATTTAAGACACACTACTTGTCCCCACAGAAGTGGAAAGAAGAGACTAATCCAACAGCCAAGAGCAGAAGAACATGAAATCCTCTGAAACTATTAAATGAAAATAGGCTCACATTACCATAAATAAAACAGATAAACAACAAGGACCTATAGGGAACTATATTCAATTTTTTGCAATAACATATAATGGAAAAGAATCTGAAAAGAAAAACTATATATGCATGTATATGTATAACTGAATCATTTTGTTGTACACCTGAAACTAACATTGTAAATCAACCGCATTTCAAAAAAAAATTAAATAAGCTCATAAATCACTGCCATTGAGAAAAGGGTCTCTCTGTATGACCTAGGACCTTCTATGGGGTCATGCAACAATTGGGGACTCTCTATGGCTATATCAGAATGAAGATTCCTCTTACATTATAGGATCCTTACCCATCATTTTAATAAGTTTCTGCTGAGCCACACAAAATGATGCTGACACTAGATGTCCCACCTATATATTTTATAAATATCCATGGAGAGACAATGTGCGAAGCATAGTGCATATGCTGGGTCTGAGAATAGGGAATGCACTAATGAGTAAGAATGGGTCCCTGAATCACATGGAATTACAATTAAGGGAGGGGAGACAGATAAACAATTATGTATCACAATCTATTCATTATATGATTATGAAGGAGAAAGTAATTGTATTTATTTGTGGGGCAGATTTATGAAAGCAGTGACATTGAACTGAACATGGGGAAAAGGGCAGAATTCCATTAATTAAATAAAGAGGAAGGACATTCCAGACAGACAGAATGTCATACTTATATTCATGGAGGTGGGACAGCACCAGATGTTTCCAGAGAATAACAAATACTATATTTCATTCTGGCTGGTTAGTAGCAAAATAAAAAAAAGAGTGAGATAATTTAGGGAATGCAGTTTGCAACAAAGCAGGAAAATCTTTGAATGGCATGATTAGAGATATGTAATGCAGTGTAATGCAGGGAATCAAAGTTATAGAATCAATCTTTTTGCTGGGAGCATTCAGTCCTAGCCCTCATGGTAGAGGTGAAAAAAAGCTAGGTAGGGAGGTTTCATGATTTGGCTGACATCACACAAATGATTCACAGTGGAAGTACTGGATGTTTTTCAATAGGGGACCATAACCTAGTTTTGCTTCTGGAATGGTAGTTTTGAAATACGTTATGGAATGAAGTAGAGTAAGAGAAGATTGAGGATGGGAGAAACCAGTTAGAGAGATCTATCAGGGACTAAACAAGACCTAATGAGAAACTGAAACAGGATGGACATGAAAACAGAAAGAAGATTAGAGATGATTATGATGATAATGACGACAGCAAATTTAAGTTACATAGTGATTATTGTACTGACACTATTTGATATACATTACATGTGTAACACATTTAGTCATTATTACAGCCCTATTATTATTATCCCATTTTATAGAAGGAGAAATATAATCACAAGAAATAATTGCCAAAATGACAAAATTTTATTGGAAGACCTAGGATTCAAACCTGGCATTCTGGTTCTAAAGTCTAAATTCTTAACTAATGGATGTGAGAACCCTTATGGAATAGAGTCTACAGGCAGAACTAGGACTTGGAATCATGGCTGAAAGAGGAAGATTCAAACCCATGATAAAATGTTTAAATTTGGATGACTGGAAAAATGGTGTGTTTTTTAAAAAATGGAAATAAGGATGTCTTTAAAAGAGTATTTGAAATATGTTTTGTTTTAGATGCTGGTGTTATATAATAAGGGAGAAAAGGAGGCATTAGGCAATATAAGGATACGGTTTAATTGAGAGGTTGTAAGCTTTGAAGAGTAGATGACTTTGGAAGTCAATCTTAGAGAGATGAGAGTTCAAGTCCCAGGCATGAGTGAAATTGTCAAGAAAAAAGACCAGAAAAGAATTTATGACTAAAGAGTGAAGGAAATAGAGGAGTTCATGAAAGATTCTTCTGAGAGCCTTTCAGAGAACAAGAGAAACCAAGAAAGTGCCATGTCATGGAATCCAGGAGAAAGGTCTTGTGTTGAGCAAAGACCAATCAAAGAAGAGGAGAATGAGAAAAGATGATGTGATTGGTAGCTAGAAATAACTGAGGATTTCTGATGCAGTTGGTATGCAACAAAGTGGGGGCAGAAATCAGACTAGAAACCATGTAGAAGGGATGGGGAGACCATGATGTTGGATAATCTGGTGATACAAGGAAGGAGAGGAGTAGGCTGATAACTTCAGAGTAGTAGAGAATCATGTGGCTTCCGAAACTGCTCAGAGCCAATCATATCTGTAGACAAAAGATGTCTATACTGGCCATGTGATTTTTTTATATCAGCATTTATATCATTTCTAAAAAGAGTAGCTAAGTAACTGGATGAGTTCAGAGACGGTCTAACATCAAGGAAATAAAAATAACTATTCAACAAAACAACAATTGAGAATAATGGTGATGTTAATGTATTGCTTAAATGCAAAGTGCCTAAAATAATTTTAATTCTGGGTCAATCAGTATTGTTTCTGCACATAAATATGATATCAACAATAGGGCAAAATATATTTTTAAAAATATAACAACATAAAAATATTTAAGGAAAAAAAACTAAAATGTGAATCATTCTACTGCCATCAACAGCAACAACATGACCCCATCCCCCTGGGAAATTGTGTCAGTCTTTCATCTCTGTCTTCAACATTCTTGTATAACTGTATTCACCATCAGTTCTACTATGATTCTTGCTTCAAGCAAAAGTATCTTCTTTATTCCCATTTAGATACTTAAAGAATATTTACTGAATTGAATGGTGCCAATTACAATAGACTTGAAAAGACCAGCCTGGTGCTTGAGACAGAAAATGTGAGAACCACAATTTCACTGTTCTGATGGCTTTTATTTCATTGACAGTGAATATAGTGCACAGCATCTAGGAGCATCTGCTATGGTATCAAAAAGACCTGGGCTCAAATCCCACCTTTCTTTTGCCTATATATGTGACTTTGGCCAAATTATTCAATTTCAATAAACCTCTAGTTTCCTTATTTACAAAATAAGCCTGATGGGGGTTCATGACAACACTTTTTGATAGGATTTTTGAGTTAATGCATGTAAAGTTTTTAGCACAAATCCTGACAGATATTCAATGCTCTCACTGTTAAATGATATTTTTTTCTCTTTTGTCCAGAGAATTATACTGCGACATCTCCTCTACATTGCTTCTATAAATTATGCCATCAAGTTTTCTTCTTCTGTCCTCTTTGCTGCCTTCTTCTCCTTCTCCTTCTCGCTCTCCCTCTCCTTCTCTCTCTCTCTCTCCCTCTCCCCCTCTCCCTCCCTCTTCTCTCCTCTCCTGTCCTTCCCTCTCTCCCTCTCTCCCTCTTTCTCTCTTTCCTGGAATTAGTACCATCAGGCTTGCTTAAAGGAATAAGAGGACTGAATGGCTTGAACAACAGAAATTAATTTTCTTATACTTCTGGAGGCTAGAAGTCCAAGATCAAAGTATTGCAGCTTTGGTTCCTTCTGGCCTCTCTCCTTGGTTCACAGTTGGCCACCTTCTCACTGTGGTCTCACAGCAATGTGGTCTTTCCCCTCTCCGTGCATCCCACATCTCTTCTATTTCTTATAAGGACACCAATCAAATTAGAGCCCACTCATATGACTTCACTTAACCTTAATTACCTCTTTTAAGACCCCCATCTCTAAATACACTCAAATCCGGAGGTACTGGGAGTTAGGACTTCAACATATGAATTGCAGGGTGGGGACACACAATTCAGTCCATAACGGAGGAAAAAAACCACTGTCCATTCTTTGTACCTGTATATTACTTGAACTAACTTAGGTGGGAAGAATGCTGCTTCATAAAAATAACTTTGAATATTTTAAGTAGATCATTCACTTCCCTTCGGTCAATGTCATTATTTCTCATCTAAGAAAACATGAAAAGAAAGTGAATAGAATTTCTCTATAATAAAGGAGTATCCATTTTATATAATAGGCTTTAATTTAATCTAGTATTTACTTGGGAAAAAGTGTCACGGCATTAGCACATTTAGAACCCTATACAAGATATTGGAATGAATTCCTAAGTACATAGTAGAGTTAGTTGCATTTCAATTATACTTTGTTGATGAGTGAAAAGAAAATGCAATTATAAATGCATTGCTTCAATATAAAACATTAAAAGGGGATTTTTTTTAAATGTACAACAATTGGCAAAGTATAAACACAGAATGTTGATGTTTTTCATTTTTCTTTTAAAATGCTGAATTGAGTTCAGTGCCAAAGGCAGAACACTGGGCTATCGGCTCTGAAAGGCTCAGCTGAAGTAAAGCCTGCCTTCCAAAACAGGAAGGGCAAGAAGCCCAGAAAAATACCTCTTCCCTGACACACAGGAACACTTTAAGCACTTGACTTTTCCTTAATAGACATCAGCTTTGCAGCACACCTAGAGGAATTATTTGAATATGCTTCTGTGAATATTATACATGGGCTTTGTATTTCTTAAACACCAGACACTGTGAGTCTGAAGTATCCTTTTAACCTGTACTGGGGAAACAAATCCTCAATCCAACCTTTAGATGCTTCTATTATTTAATAAAAATTACGATTTCAATGCATAGTTTTCTTTAAATTATACCTTGACTCTACTGAGTACAATACACTGAAGAGCATCCAAAAACAAATACAGAGATACCCTGAAGGATGAGGAGAGACCACAGCATGCGTACCTCTTGATAGCTGTTTATTAAAGTTGGAAAAGAATTTGGCATAAAGTAAATGTAAGAAAGCAAATCTAAGAAAGTTTCTTCTATGTAAATAAAATCACTCTACATTTAATTTGAAAAAATTTAAGAATAACATCTGATGACATGAAAGAAACTCAACTGGGAATTAGCTGTTTTCTGCAATAAAATCTGCTCCCATTAATTTAACTGTACTAAGTTAGAAAATTCAAGTAGGTCACCCATCCCCAAATAATAATTGAATACTGAGAACTCAATTGGCAAAACAGATTAATTATCTAGTAGATGAGTCATCCCCTCATAATCACATTATCTCATTTCTCCACTTTCTTTCACTAAAGCAATGAAGCTTTTCAAAGTAATTGGACTCTCCAAAAGACTAGCAGGAGAAGCCACCTTTCCTGATAGGTAGTACCAGCCAAAATGGGATTTCCAGGGTAAAAAGGGTATCTGACTCCATCACATCCTTGATGTAGGCAGCATGATCTAGGCAGCATGATCCAGGCAGCATGTCTCACTGGTTCTGCTATTGAACCAATTGAAAAATGGAGGAGAGTGGGAGGAGAGGAGAAGAAGAAGAGAGTAGGAGGGGGGATGAAGAAGAAAAAAGAGAGCAAAAGCAAGCCCAGTGAACTCGAAATACCCCTGATCGAATCCAAACGAAGCGTTGAAAGAGACTGAGTCATCCACAGACCTTGCCTTACACCTTATCCAACCTCACTGATGGTTCATATTTATAGACATGGCATAAGATGCCCATGTGTGCCAAAAGGCAAAACTAAGCCTCCCCAGAAGCAATCTTCAATCAACAATTATCTTCAGGAATGGGAAGAGGATGGCATGTTAAAGCAACCTAGCTAATAATATGCGCTCCTCAATGATTTATAATAGACTCGTAACAAACACCAGTTTAATTTATTTAACTGTCTATGGACCTCCAATGGGGAAGAAAAGAGTTATAAATTCTCGTAGGCTGATAAATGATTTGTGCTTCCTTGGTAGCTGTGTTAAGTCATGCATGATTACTTCCCCAGCTTTTCCAGTAGGAACACCCTGAGCAAGTGGAATGCCTAGAATGTTCCTCCCATCTTCCACACAGAAATTCAGGCTGGCCTCAAATTTGGCCAGGATGGTAGAGTAGATAGACACATTGTAACTGCTGTAGCAATATATACCCTGAAATACTAAGTTTAGAATAGCTATTGGTTCCAAATAAATTTCCCGAATATCTACTCTTACACACACACACATTTATATTAGGCATTTAAATAAACATACACTTTATTCATTCAATAGCATCTATTAAACATCTCCTAAGTGTCAGGGACTGTAGCTGCTAGGAGTAAATGAATAAAACAAGATCCTTGTCTTCAGAGAAGGTGAAAGAGAAAGGGAAATATAATTTATTGAGCATCTGTCATACATCTAATACATGTTATCATGACACTGCTGTGAAGTTTGTACTATTTCCCACACATTACTGATCAAGAAACTAAGTGATTGTTTATTCTCAGTTACCCAGGTAAGTAGCAAAGTCAATAATTTGACCAAAATATGTCAAACTCCAAATTCCAACTTCTCTCTGATAAACTGCCAATAGTTTAAGCAGGGAAGGTGGGCAAGTAAAATATTTAAAGTGGTAGAATGGAAACATGCACATTGTAAAGTGGTGGCAAAAAGAAAAACAGTAAATTCTGCTTGGGGTGAAAGAAAGGGAAAAGGTCCAATGAGTCTTTTCTAAAGAGAGAGTATTTGAGTACTGACTTTAACAACACAGCAGCAGTTCCCTAGTCACTACTGGTGCGCACAGTGCTATGCCCCTATTAAACCCTTTGCAATCACTAAAATACACCATACTCTTCACCCTCTTCTCTCTCTGCCCATGTTGTATGATTTGCCTGAAATATCTCATCCTCTTTTTCCACCTAGTGAATTCCTAGCATGAAATCTAATGGACTTAGGGAAATGAAAATTTATAGAAATTTGCCCAATGATTTATTCATTCAGCAAATATTCGAGGCTCTATTTATATACCAGATACTGAATATTTAGAAATAAGGAGTGATAAATCTTGACTTGCTGAACATCTACGTGGGGATATAGAAAGTTAAAATTATGACTGTAATAAAATATGTGCTATGTTCACAAAAAGCACAAGAGATATGAGAGAACAGTTGAGGGCACCAAAGGAAGCTTCCCAGAGAAGGATGCCCTGTAGTCTGTGTCTTAAAGACTAAGTAGTTGTTGATACATACAGGAAAAAAAGAATTAAAACAAAAAAATCTAACTTCCTGGTGTGTTTTGTATTGTTGAAAAATAACATTAAAATCTTGGCAGCACTGCAGTGAGTTGTTAATTGTGTAATGAACAAAAGAGCTGATTAAATGCACAAGACCAGCAAAGTGACACACAAATAACAGTCCCATGGTATAATTCATGTCTTCCCCATACGCACCAGGTGGGAGAAATTTGACAATGATGCGTCCATTGGAGGAAAGTTAATTCTGAATCTAAGACTCTATCAGACTCAATTTACTAAAAATATTGATTTCCTGATATAATCTGCAAATGAAAGGAAATGTAGTTGATGGACATCAAAGAGGAGAAATAATCATGACTACATTGACAAGTAGAATGTTCTGACCTGAAAGACATGTCTATGTGAAGAACTTTTCTAGATCAGCTCAGCCCAACAAGAGAATATTTACTCCAGGTTCTATGATGCTATCTCTTTCTACCTCTGCCTCTCCTTTCTCCCTTCCTTCCTTCCTCCTCACCCCCTCTCCCAGTAGACAGATAGATAGACAGACAGACAGACAGACAGAGATTCCCTTTTTAACCCCTTAAAAGGATATCTATCTATCTATCTATCTATCTGTCTATCTATCTATATTTTACAGGGAATTCATTCTTTTTAAGGGGTTAAAAAGGTGATCTTAAGAATAAATATGAAAAAGGGAACCCTCCTACACTGTTGGTGGGAATGTAGTTTGGTGCAGCCAGTATGGAAAACAGTATGGAGATTCCTCAAACACCTGAAAATAGACTTACCATATGATCCAGCAATCCCACTCCTGGGCAGGCAGAAGCTTTATCCAGAGAAAACTTTAATTCAAAAATATACCTGCACCCCAATGTTCATAGCAACACTACTTACAATAGCCAAGACATGGAAACAACTTAAGTGTCCACTGACAGATGACTAGATAAAGAAGTTGTAGTATATTTATACAATGGACTACTACTCAGCCATAAAAAAGAATAAAATAATGCCATTTGCAGCAACATGAATGGACCTGAAATTCGTCATTCTAAATAAAGTAAGCCAGAAAGAGAAAGAAAAATATCATATAATAGCACTTATATGTGGAATCTAAAAAAAAAAGACAAACGAACTTTTTTACAAAACAGGAACAGACTCACAGACATAGGAAACAAACTTATGGTCACCAGGGTGGAAACAGGGTGGGAAGGGATAAATTGGGAGTTAGAGATGTGCAGATACTAACTTGTATAAATGAAATAAACAAGTTTCTTGTGAATAGCACAGGGAACTATATTCAATATCTTATAGTAACCTATGAAGAAAAAGAATATGAAAATATATATATATATATATATATGACTGAACTATTATCCTGTACACTAGAAACTGACACAATATTGTAGAACTACTATATTTCAATAAAAAAGGAAAAAAAAGAGAAGTAAATATGGGTAAAAAAAGACAAACAGTATTCTAGAAAGAAAGATAATTCATATCCCAGTGACAATAATTTCCTTTGACTTTCTCTTATCACAATCTAATTCTAAGCATTTTCATTTTCGACACTGCTCAGTCTCAAGTATCTTTTGGCTCTTACATCTGAATTATAAGAACAAGCCTATAATTCACCTACCTCTGCAGCAAAACATAGTTTAGCCTTAAAGCTTTTCACTTTTAAATTTAGGTTTTCAATTATTATGATCTTAATTCTATTTTTTTAGTTTTTCACTAGCAATGGGTAGATAATATACTATTTTTCTGATGAAGCACTATTCTAAATAAGTGTGCAAATTCATTTGCAGAAACACCAGTGTGTTATAAGGACTATGGTAACATTTCAATTATATTATAAATATCTTCATTTAGAGCTGAAATTGCCTCTGCATTCATGTCTATACTAACAAAATAAGGTATAAATATAAATTAGTCAGTAAAATTCAAAAACGGCAAGGGAATAAGTAGCATGTAAGTGCTAGAAGGGTCTTAAAGTAATACTTATATAAAAAATGCACATTTTGCTTAAAATATATGGATAATTCCCTCAAATCTTTTAGTTGCTAGTGTAGACCTGCCTCATTTCTCTAAGAGCATTTCACATGATTTTTCACAAAATATCAGTGATAAAATTCTCATTATTTATGCTTATTTTTCAGATGTTTAAGACATAAAATAGACATGAAAAACCTCAATTTTAGGATTTGGAAGGTAAAATCAGCTAAGTCCTCTAATTAAACAACAGGTTTACTCTACATTGGTATATTTTAATAACAAGTCACCAGTTTTTCTATAGAAAAATGTTTAATTATCAGCTAGACATTAAACCACCAATAGAGAATTTTAAATCTGGGAGAATTTCCATAAGAAACTGAAACTAAATAAAGTGCTGGTATATTTTTCCTTAAAATTTTAGCCCTGAAGTATATTATATGCTCCCCAATATCCTCTACATGAGTGCTGAGGGCTACAATATTTCTACGGATGTTCTCCAGAAATGCAAACTAAGACATGATTTGGCAGCTTCCTGGAAAGATGAAAGAGGCTTTGGAAGCCAAGCTGTGCACCTGGCTAGATTTCAGATGAGTGGTTTCTTCCTGAGATGGGGCTGAATCAGCCAGGAATAGCCTAAGGGCAGTAAAAGTGAATGGCAAGTAAGTAAAAGGCAGAAGATTAAGGAAAGATAAAGTATTTGATCTCTAATTTTGTACCAAAGACTTGTTCATTATGAAAATCTGATCCTTTGATTGTGTTTATTGCATTTATGTTCAGAAGTGGTCCACGGGAATTAGAGATGTGTGCTACACAGCAAAATTCAATGAGCAATACAGTTTCTTCAACATCCTTTTCTCTCAGAATAAAATGATGTACATCCTGAGAAGCAAACATAAAGCTAGTTTATAGGAGTAGACCCATGGTGCCAGCAGAGTCTGTCTTCATTTTCCAAAATAGCTGTTAAAAAATCATCAGCCTGTGTATTAGTTCTCCAGAGAAACAGGAAAAAAAAAACACACACACATATATATATGTAAAGAGATTTATTATAAGAAATTGGGTGATGCAATTATGGAGGCCGACAAGTTGCAAGATCTGCAGTCAGCAAGCTGAGACCCAGGAGAGAAGACAGTGTAGTTCCTGTCCATAGACCTGAAGATTCGAGACCCAGGAAGAACCAATGTTTCAGTCAGAGTCCAAAGGTAGGGGAAAATATCTGATGTTCCAGCCCAGCTCAGTAATACAGGTGGAAATTCCTTCTTATTGACAGGAGTCAGTCTTTTTGATCTACTCAGGCCTTTCAGTGATTGAATGAAGCCCACTCATATTAGGGAGGGCAATCTGCTTTACTCAGTCTATAGAGTCAAATGTTAATCTCATCCAAAAATACCCTCATAGACATATCAAGGATAATGTCTGTCCACATGTCTGGGCACCCCATGGCCCTGTCAAGTTGACACATAACATTAACCATTACAGCATGGTAAGACATAGGAAGAAAAATCTATTCAAACCTTTTTTTTTAATTTCTGAAAGACAAGCCATCAGCATATCAAAGGACTTGTCCAAGGCCATAAAGATCATTAGTACTGAGGCTGAAATTAGATCACAGATGTCTTGACTCATAATTGTGGAAATTACTAGTTTTCAGGAAAAGTATAACTGAAACTTGAAAATATGATCTTTTTTCTTTTTCTTGTCTCTGATTTTTTATTTGTGCTCCTTAAAAGCAGGAATACTTTCTCTAGCAATTTCAAACAATTATAATCTGCTCTCCAACTCACACTCACCACCTTTTAAAACTCAAGAAACAAAACCTGTTGACAAGCAACCTCATTAGACTGTGCCCCCAAATCTCTTCTCACTGAAAAAGATAAAGTTCATTCTAACACTGAAAATAACAAATGCTTGAGTTTGGGATTAGGTGGTACATTTTTCCAAAGAGTGAAAGTACTTTAAGGGAGGCAGAAAACCAATGTCAATATTTATGTTTCACAGGCAAAGAACAAATGATACAAACCCACCTGAACAAATGACTGCATCCAAGCCTCGGCCCTTTTTCTTTCCTGGATGATAACAATAAGCTATCATACAAAATGCAGTGTCAGTCTTGGGCATATTGACTTGATGGAAAGGCCCACAACTCATGGGCCTTCATGTTCTGTTACCCTCATGTTTTCAGTTTTCTTTCTCTAGTCTACAGAGACCATGATCAAATTCTAAATCTGTCACAAAAATAACCAGCAGACCTATAAGACCCTGGTGCAATCTGGACCTGGAATTTGTTACCTCTTTCTATACACCACAAATAGTGATGGTGACAGCAGATATGGAAAGAAAAGAGTAACACACCTCTAATATAATAACTCCCATCCCATAAATCCCCTTCTGTTCACCTGGACTGGCCATCCCCGGGTCCCTATGTCAGCATTCATTCTGCACTTACTGCACAGAAGCATGAAAGGTATCAGATCTTAGGCTGAAATAAAATGCAACAGAATGCCCAAAAGAGTAAGGATTTTTTTTTTGCTGCTGTTTGTGTTTTTTGAGGAATCAGAAGAAGCCACAGCCCTGTTCCTTACCTGGACATAATTGTTTTCAGTAGAACCCCTTTCACATGGTCTAGGAGGCTCTTCATCATCTGGTCAGCATTGCCTGCAGCCCCATCTCCCAGGACACCCACTGGCCCCTCCTTCATTCTTACCACACTGGCTTTGCTCCTTCTTACCTCAGGGACTCTCTACACACTGTTCCTTCTGCCTGAAAAATCTGTCCCTCTACCCTATAGCAGGATGGTATATTTTAAAATATTCCCTGATGGTATTTTTCCCTGTCTATAATTTGAATTTTTCTCTGCAGTTCTTCTGCTATTAAGACAGATATGACTTTAGTACTTTTTTCTATAGGTAAGTGGAGGGCACATTATCATCTTGGGAAGCAGAAGGAAGTGATTTAAGACCATGCCTGCCTGACAGAAAGATAAAATGAAAAGAAAAACGTGAGGGGAAAGAGGGAAAACTTTTTCACACAACCCTGCAAGGCAGGCCTAGAGTCAAATGGGGGGATTAGGGAAGGGGGGAGAAGTCGTGACTGTAAAAATATGCAAACATTTCAGTAGGATCCAAATAAGTGAGTTATTGCTTGTATACCCAGACACAGTGTCCAAAGACTGTATGCCTTTCTTTAGAGGAGCTGAGGTTGTCATGGTGCCACGCTGAACATAGTTCCTGGGTGGTAAGAACACAAATGAACAAGGGGAGGGCCCAGATAGACGGACCTGAAATAGCTCCATTTCCACTCAGTCTATGTACAGCATTTAGGAGATCCAGAAACTTCTTTATGACTTCCTGGTAGATTCAGAAGATAGCTGAAGTTGCAAGGTCAGATCCTCTAGCAGAAGGATACAGGGTCAACATAATATCCCAAACAAGGAATCGAACGGGAGATCTCTGGGAATTTGTAACATTAGTGAGAGGCTAGGGGCAGAGGCTAGACAAAATAGAGAGCTGGTGGCCAGTCTACACGGGATCAGTTACCATGGACTGCCTATGTTGAGAAAAGAGACTACAGGTTACACCAGCCACTGGTAGGTCAGCAGCAAAGGTAGCAAGGAGACAAATCAACATCCAAAGAGCTGGCAAGAAGAGCTACACCTCAACAAGAGATCAGCAGGAGCCAGTGAACCTCACTCTCTGCCACTAAGACGTTCTATAAGCTTCCTCCTGGTCCTGAATGCTGGTGGGAGGCAAGACTAATGGTGATAGTACTGGGAGCAAGGAGACCAAGCCAGGAAGTGGAAGGAGGGCTGTAAAAAGGATAGAGGGAGAAATGCTAAGAAACTGAGCACTGACTCCAAAGAGATTGAATTCATCAAAGAGGGACTAAGTTATAAATTTTAAAAGATTCAGATGTTCAATGGCAAATCAAGGATTTTTCTCCTTTTTTGGTAACAGTGGCCAAAACACAAGTCAAAATCAGCTAGAGAAAAGAAAGCAGACCTATTTGGCAAATGATTCATCATGTGTAAATTTCACACCAACTCTTACTGGTATCCCAGTCCTCGTTTCTTAAAAATCTCTGCGGAATATTAACTTGCACATAGGTTGTTTATAAAACTTGGACTTGGAACTAAGCTATCTTCAGAACAGTGACATGGCCCAGTTTAGGAAATAAGCAGAGATAGGTTCAATCTATGTAAAGAGGAGAGGAGGTAAGGGAGGGAAGGAGGGAGGAGGAAGAAAGGAAAGAAGGAAAAGAGGGAGAGATGGAAGGAGGAAAGGATGAAGGGAGAAGACAGTGAAGGAAGGAAGGAAGGAAAAAGAAGGAAGATGGGAAGATGGAAGGAAAAGAAAATGCAGGCAGAAGGAGGATAAGAAGGAGGGGAAAGAGGAGGAAGAAGGGGAGGGGAAAGAAGGGAAAGGGAAGGAGAGAAAGAAGAGAGAAGGAGGCATCATTTGGACCTCTTGCTTCTGTAAGAACTGGATCTCTTTTCAGAGACAATTCAGCTTTCAGCTCACAGTTAAATTATCACTTCCCTTGATCTCTTCCACTGGGTAAGTGCCTCGAGTGTATGTTCTCATGGCACCGTTTAACTTTCCTCACAGCAATTATTTGTGTGGTTATCTGAGCAACTGCTTGCTCCCTTTCTTACTGTTAGGGACCGAGGTGGCTTGGGCTCACCATTTTAACAGCAGTCTAAATGAGTATCTAAAATATAGTTGGTGCTTAATAAATACACATTCTTAAAATGCATGATGGAATTAGTATGCTTTCTCCTATTCAATGATTCTTTTCCTATTTTTCATTCATTGAAAAGGTTTTATTTACAGTGGATCTATCTCGGTGGGTTTATGAAGTAGAATCTGAGTGATCACTTTGTATTTTTCTGACTGTTTGTTCAAAACTTGCCAGGAATTCATGTTCAGTTTACAAATGTGAAATTGTTAAGAATTTAAGACAATACAATAATACAATTACAAATAAAGAAAAATATATAAATTTGGATTTGAGAAGGAAAGCCATCCAATGCCCAAAGAAGTAATGTGCAAAGGCTGCTAATAGTTCCCATAATATCCATCCTCTGCTTCACTCTCAGTATTATGTTTAGCTCAACATTTGACTGTACAGAATAAAGACTAAACTACCCATTATAATTTGTAGCAAAAATAGACATTTGACTAAGGTTTGCCATTGAGATATAAAAGAAAGTAAATTGTGCAACTTCTAGATTATATCCTTAAAGGGAGAGGCATGTCCTTTTCATTTGCTTTTTTCCACCCTGCTGCTTAAAGTATAATTATGGGAGTGAGCTGTATTGGACAATGTAAATGATGGCAGCATCCTAGAAGAGCACTAAAATGGAAAGAGTAAATGAAAATAGGACATTGAAAATATATTTGGACTTCCATGTTTATTGAGGCATTATTCACAATAGCCAAGATAAAGAAACAACCTAAGTATCTGTCAACAAATGAATGGATAAAGAAGATGTGAGAGATATAGACATAGATGATACAGATAAAGATACAGATATAATGGAATATTATTCAACTAAGAAAGAAGGAAATCATGACACTTGTGACAACAGGGATGAACCTCAAGGGCATTATGTTAAGTGAGATAAGTCAGAAAGAGAAAGACAAACACTATATATCACTGATATGCAGAATCTAAAAACAGTCAAACTGTAGAAACAGAAAGTAGAATGGTGGACAGTGGCTGAGGAGTTGGGGTATTAGGGAGATGGTGATCAAAGGGTACAAACTTACAGACAGAAGATGAACCAGTTCTGGATATCCAATGCCCAGCATTGTGATTATAGTCAACAACAGTGTATAATATACTTCAAAGTTGCTGAGAGACCAGATCATAACTGCTCTCACCAGAGAAAATAAATGATAATTATGTGATGAGATGGTGGTCTTAGCTAATGCTATGGTGGTAATCATACTGCAATATATAAATATATCAAATCAGCACACTGTATGTCTTGAACTTAAAGTTATTTGTCAATCACATCTCAAAAAAAAAAGATGAAAGGAGTGTAGGTCTCTGGAACATAACATCATATCAGCTGTCAAATATATACATTAAAACTATTACACAGCTCAGAAAATGATATTCGCTCAATTTAGCCAATGTTTTTTGAGTTTCTGTTACCTACAGTTGAACTTACATCTTGGTTGTTCAACACAATTGTGTTGACCTTTAATTTACTTTAATAACCAATCAAGGGTTTAATTAATGTCCACAGGCATTTATGGGAGTATTGTGTGTGTGTATTTCATCAGTCCTGGATGTTGCAATGGAAAAAAAGGTGGAGGGACTTAAATACGCTGTCTAAGCCTGGACTCATGGAAAGCATCTGGGTATTATTCTATCAGTTTCTTACACTAGTGAAACTGATCACTTGGGGGAGGGGATGGTTATATTCTTTCTAGATATGTAATTCTTTTTAGACGGTTAACAAAATAATTTAACAGTTCACTAACTCTTTCTTTCTTACAGTTGGTCAATTCTTGTTACTTTTATTATTAATATTATTACCATTGATTAATATATAAAGTTTTTATTAAATTTAAAATGCTTAAAAGGTTAAAACTGTACTTTCAATTATATTATCATCATCATTTAACAGATTTCTTTCACTGAGACTCAAAGAGGCTAAATAATATGTAAGCTTGTCCTGAAGAAAGTTTCAAATGCCTTCAAAGCACAAGGCTCTTGTATGTTGGTTCCTGGATTCTGGGTTTTGCTTATCCTAAAGAATGTCTTAAAAAATTTTATGTATGTATATATTTCAGGCAATTTGTATGAACCTCAATTCAGTATGATCTTTTTTTTTCCATATTATTAGTTATTGATGTATATGTCTTTAACATTTATTGGATATAATATTTTTTACTTTATGTTTATCAGAATGATCACCACACATATATATCCTATATAGTTAAGTGATTTAAATTATTCCTATCCTTGACCTTCTCTGAAACCTAGAACTTTCAAAGCATAAAAGTAATGGGGGACTTCACAGTGGATATGTTGAAAGTATAAGATTTGTTTCATTCACAAATGATATATAAAAGGCCAGCAAAAATGATTAAAATATCCTTATTTTAATATTTACATTATAATATTTGTATTAAAATAACAGGAAACATGGCAATATCCATAATAAATAAATAGCTCAGAAAATCAATTTTAAACAAAAACCCCAAAGGATAAGTGGGCAAAAGAATGAACAGATGCTTTATAAAACAGGACATCAGTTTGTGAAAAAAATATTTACTCAACATAGTAGGAACTTATGGTTCCTGCACATATGGCAACTTAACATGGGGCTTCTGGCTCCCTCTGTAAAATTAACCCTAGAATAAACTATAGAAGTGAGTGGAGAATGTATTTCAGAAACTAACCTTTCCACAGCAATACTAAAGCTGATTTAAAAGATGTGTTGAGGGGAGGTAGTTGCCTGAAACTTGGGACAAAGGACCACTGGAGGAGCAGTGAGAGGATATGTTAGAATAAAACTTTGTAAATACTGCACTGGCCTCTCTTCTCTGTGTTTGGGACCATGTCTGCACCATAAAAATCAATGGCAACCTTTCAGATGCCAACGCAGATGTTTCAAGGAGATAAAGCCCCACTGGGGGCATGTGGTCTCTACAAACAGGTGCCCACCTGAGCAGCTGCCCCCAGACATTCGCTTTGACCTCCCTCCCTGTCCAATCCCCCAGGGCTGGTGAGTTACAACCTAGGAAGGCAGCCTCCCAGTGCTGTTTCTCCTTAGGGCTTTGGAGGAAGCAGAACAGAGATGATATACAGAAGGAAAATGGAAGTAATCAAGACTGGGTTTGTTGTGTCCAAGGCTCTTTGCACTGGGGTTCATCCTCTCCACTCCACTTAAGTTCACCAGACAGGAAAACACTGGAAGCTTGTCTTCAACCCTTTCTCAACTCACATTACCAAACAGAGTAGCTCATCCCCCAAATGACAACGGGTTCACAGGTCAAAATAAAACTATAAGTATCTCAATGAAATTTTTAAAAACCAGATAATATGTCAACTGAATGTATTCAAAAAATTAAGTCAAAAATGTAAAATAAGCTTTAAAATGTATTAAGTAGCTAAACAAAGAGTCACAAAAATTTAAATTAAAGGCTTTAGACTGAAAAGGCTCAGAGAGTGAGAGACAAGGAAAAGTCCTACAAAGACATATAGTGAATTTAAGACTAATGAAAGCAATGATACAATGTGAAATGCTTCCAGATTGAAACAGCAGATGAATTAAGCTTGCCATCAGACTTCTCTGGATGCAAAAACACAACTAAGAAATATCTTTATAAATATTAAACGAACTTTAAATCTACAATTTTCTATCTAGCACATTATCATTTCAAAGAAAAAAATAACATGAGTAAAATAAAAATAAGTGCAGGTATACACCCTCAAAAGATGTACCACCAAAAGCCAACACTGAAAATATTTTCATAGTAAGTATTCAAATAAAAGAGAAACAAATCCAGGAGAGGTTGCAAGAGAGGTGGAAATTAGGGCTTATCAATACCTTAGTAATGTGATCGCAATTTTTAAAGCTAAGATCAAAGAACAGGAAAAGAGAATATATAAATAATAACTTCAACATTGATTATGATAGGACTGGAGAATAATAGGGAAAATAATGAATATCTTCCAAAACACCCAATAGATATGTTTAGACAATTTAACATGCACACATTCATATATAAATTTAGCAAACATATTACAAGATGTCAAAAATCACTGATATTCAAAGAAATGCAACTTAAATCAATGAAACAATACATATTTTATCCTGCAAAATGAGAGCACCAAGTGTTGATGAGGATGTGGGTATACAGAAACTTTACCTGTACTGCTTATAGAAATCAAATCTATGATATTATTTAGTCACATTAACTATTGCATATGTAACACTCAGAAATTCTAGGAAAATTTTCACAAAGGTCCTTATGGGAATATTTATGATGGTGGAAAACTGAAGGAACCCTGGTAGTCCATTATAGGAAATAAGCAATGGGCAAAATGTGGCATACCATGGAGAATTTTGCAGTGGTTAAAGCAAAGGATTTGCTAAGCAAATAACAAAGCTAGATCTTAGAACTTAAAAGTTTAATGGGAAAAAGTAGGAAATAGAATGAGATCCATAAAATAATATGATTAATATAAATTAAAATCACATACACAGAATACACATTTTGCAAGAAAATTTGAGAGTCAGAAGTTATACATGAAATATAATAAACAGTTACATACAACATCAGGAGAATGAGAATGCAGTATGGAAATACACAGGAATCGATACATAAATAGATTTAGACAGATGACAGGTGGATGGATAGATAAAGGTAAGTAAAAAAAAATAGATGGATGGGCTGGATGGATGGCTAGATAGCAGTCTTGCACTCATGCATAGTAAGAACGTGCCATGATCCAAGGAATACAATTAACTCAAAAACTGGCACCTGAATTCCAGAATTAAAACTTCATCCCCACTAATAATTAAAGATAAAGGAAAAAAGATTTTTAAGGACATTTCCTTCTACTGCTTTTTGTTAAGGATAATAGCAAATTGAACAGAGTAGAGAATAACTTGACTTATAAATACTGCTGTTAGGAATATAACTTAGTATAACTTTTTGAGGGACAATTTGGCAATATGTAACAATAGCATTAAAATAATGATGTCTATGGTGGAGGAATTCTTAAAATTTATTCTTACAGAATAATCAGAAATTAAGAAATCTTTCTGCAAAATATATTAATTCTGGAAATGTTTATAAAATTAAACATTTTAAAATATATATCCTAAAAATTTTTAAAGTTTGGTATGATTTTACCCTAAGTGGTACCAGGGCAATAAGAAGAAACTACTGCTCCCACTTCTGAGACAGGAAATGTACAAGAGCTGGGAATATTTTCCTTTGTGTCAGGAAGCAAGGAAGGCATCCAATATAAACAGGGCCATGTCAAAGGGACATAGGAACTAACCTAAAGGGATTCTCACTGACAAAAGATGGGCAATTGGATTATCAGAAAGAATAAAAACTGTAGTATGAACATGTATGCATTCATAATGAAATAAAAAAGCAAAAGACCTCTCTGGTCACCATTGGAGATTGTTCAGGAACCAGCTCTTTATCAGGAAAAGTGAGAAATAAAGAGAAAGAATCAGACTTCATCTGTACAAACCATTTTTTGAAGTAACCAAATTACGAATGAAGGAAAGTCCTTTGTGGATCATAAATACAAAAGGGAAGAGAGAATTAGAAAATTAACATTTTGCAAAGCCCTAATGAAGTTACAGATCTAGTAAATCCTCATCAATGGATGTTAAAATGATTTAAAGACTGAGGGGAGCTCTACTGGGCTGACAACACCTGATCTAACTTAACATTGTTAAATATGGGCAACCAGATGGTAAGACCCTTTGACATGATGCAATAAGGAGTAAACAACACAAACTATGATATATTCTCGACAAAAAGGAATTGAGCCTGCCTCCAATCAAGTCTCTAAATGTATGAGTTTACAGGAAATATAGAGGTGAGAGGAAGAACTAAAACAAATCATGAAGAATCAGTCAGCCAAACATGCACCCCAATGTTCACAGCAGCACTATATACAATAGCCAAGACATGGAAACAACTTAAGTGTCCATCAACAGATGACTGGATAAAGAAGTCGTGGTATATTTATATGATGGAATACTACTCAGCCATAAAAAAGAATAAAATAATGCCATTTGCAGCAACATGGATGGACCTAGAAATCGTCATTCTAAGTGAAGTAAGCCAGAAAGGGAAAGAAAAATACCCTAAAGTATCATTCATATGTGGAATCCATAAAAAAAAAAGAAAGAAAAAAAAGAGGACACTAATGAACTCATCTACAAAACAGAAACAGATTCGCAGACATAATAAAAAATCTTATGGTTACCAGGGGAAAGGGGGTATGAATAGATAAATCTGGGATTTGAGATTTGCAAATGTTAGCCACTATATATAAAAATAGATTTTTAAAAACTTCTTTTTAGTACAGGGAACTATATTCAATATCTTATAATAACCTTTAATGAAAAAGAAAATGAAAATGAATATATGTATATATATGCATGACTGGGACATTGTGCTGTACACCAGAAATTGGCACATTGTAACTGACTGTACTTCAATTAGAAAAAAAAGAATCAGTCAGCCAAATCAAGAATGTGAAATACACTATGCGACAAATAACCTGGTCTCTTTCCAAATAAATGATACAAGAAGTAGAAAACTGGAGGCTTATTAGAAATTAAATGAGATTTAACAAACATGACAACCAAATGCAGTGTTTGGCTTCTATTGAAACAAGCCAACTATATAAAAGATATTTATTGAGTCAACTGGAAATATTTGAATACAAATATTGGGTTAATTAGGAAATTACTGCTATCTTTTGTAGATGTGATAATGGTATTCAAATATATTTTTAAAATATTTATCAGATATACATTTGGAAATATTTACAAGTGAAATTATATCTGGTATTAAAAATATTCCAGCTTAGAAAGGAAAATATTCCACTTTTTAAAAATGCCTTTGGAATCAATTAAGCAAGATCATCTAAATGTGGTTAAATGCCAAAACCTAGAAATCTGTTATGCTATTTTCTCTATTTCTATGCATTAGAAAATGACCATTAAAAGTTAAAAAAAATTAAAGTAATATATTAATTTGATTGCTTCATATGCTACTCAAAAAAAGGCATTTTATCAACTTTCTAATAATATGGTCAAATGTATTTTCTACAATAATATGCCTTTAAAGAGGCAGAAAATAAAATTTTAGTATGTTTTCATGTATATAATATAAAAATTCATATTTTAAGGAGTCCTAGAAATTGGTTCAGCCACCATGGAAAACAGTATGGAGGTTCCTTAGAAAACTAAAAATAGAGTTACCATATGATCCAGCAATCCCACTCCTGGTATATACCCAGAAAAAATAAAAACTCTTATTTGAAAAGATACACGCAACCCAATGTTCATAACAGCACTATTTATAATAGCCAAAATATGGAAGCAACCTGAAGTGTCCATCAACAAATGAATGGATTAAGAAGATGTGAGATATATATATATATAATGGAATATTAGTCAGCTATAAAAAGAATGAAATATTCCCATTTGCAGCAACATGGATGGACCTAGAGATTATCATACAAAGTGAAGTCAGAGAAAGACAAATATTATATGGTATGACATATATGTGGAATCTAAACAAAAGATACAAATGAACTTACTTATGAGACAGAAACAGATCCACACACACAGAAAACAAACTTGTGGTTACCAAAGGAGAAGGGGGAAAGGGATAAATTAGGAGTTTTGGATTAGCATATACAAAGTACTAAACATAAAATAAACAACAAGGATTTACTGTCTAGCACAGGGAACTATATTCAGCATCTTGTAATAACCTATAATGAGAAAGAATCTGAAAAAGAATATACTTTTTAAAAAATATTTCATATATTATATATATATATATATGAATCACTTTGCTATAAACTCAAAACTAATACAGTACTATAAATCAACTATACTTTAATAAAAAACAAGTCCTAGAAAGAAAGCTAGAAAGTTCGATCTTCCATTGGTAAGATAATGAGTAATATCTTTTACTTTACTATATACTTCTCTGTAATTTCCAAATTTCAAAGTTGCTAACTTTTATCATCAGAAAACATCTTAAACATATATCCTCTCCTTTTTTTCTTCTCATTTGAATGGATGAAGACTGTCCAATCAGGATTTTATTTTTAGAATTTCCTATCCCTCAACAGTCATACACTTTTTAAAAATACTCATCATGGCAATATACCTATATCTCTCTGATATTTTTAGAGCAGGATTTTCTAAAGTCTCAGCTTTAAGTCAAAGTATCTAAAAACACTTTACTCGGTGCATTGAGCTTCAAAATTGTAGGCTCATTTTCTTCTATTACTTCATAGAGTGAACCAGTTTTCCATAGAAATTGAGCTATAGAATCATAATGTGCACTAATATGTAAAACACCAAAACTACAATAATTTGTTTCTAGTCATCTTTTGAGTCCCAGCTATATGATTAATATACAATAATGACTAAAATATTTATGTCAAGATAATAAACATGATTCTGATTTAATCTATTCCTAATCAACTCTCCTCCATCAAGAAATTATGTAAATTAAAACTTGAAACATATCACAGGAGTGAGTGTATTCATTTAGCTGTCCAAAGACCCTTCAGCAATGATGGGACAGCTATATAACCTGTCCCAATTTAAGTTTTTTCTCAACATGTCTTTCCTCAACTCTCTGAAGAATAGCAATGAAATCCAACTGTTCTTTCTTCCTGAACTAAAAATCACACGTGGTATTTCAAGTTTGGTGCCATAAGATAATCTCTTAAATGGGAGAAATCAGAAAATATTATCAGAAAGACTGTCCATTAGACTTCACCATCCACTGTTGTTAAGACCACCACCATCTCTTACCCACACAATTGAAATGGTCCCCTAACCAATCATCTACTATTGGCTCTTGCCCAATCCATTCTCCAGAATAAAAATATGATAAAGATAAATATGATCATGCCACTCTCCTTAGAACTGTTAGCACTCCATTGTATTTAGGATAAAGTCTAACATTCCAAATACACAAGCCTGCTAGACCTGGCCCCTAATTGCCTTTTCCCAAGCTTGACTTCCTACCACTCTTGCTTTTGCACTGTAAGCTGCCTAACAGTTCTTAGTTCTCTCCTAATGCCAAGCTCCATTCCCTGTTTTTGGAATCCACAGTCCCATCCCTCATCACTAGCCATTCCTCACCTAGTTAACCTACCTACAACTCACACCTAAGATTAAATACCACTTCTTTAGTGATCTCAGGAAAGACTTTGCCAACACTTCTTGTTTCTCATTATATAGTCTCATACCTCCATATTTTTCTTTCATAAGTGGTTCTTAAAACTATGCTTAAATAATTGTATAAGTGCTTATTTAAGGTCTGTCCCTTTCCCCACTCTATAAATATAAATTCCTGGACTTGATCAACTCTGTATCCTCAGTGTCTTCATGATGGTCAATAAACAGTGAAAATGTCTCTTCTATCCCTGCTTATTTTCTGCAAAGTGAATTGCTTTGCAAATGAAATATGCAATCTTTATTGTGAGAATAACTGTGAAGGCAATGAATTTTAACAGAGAAAGGCTTGGGAAATGATGTTAAGAGGGTAAACACCGTCTGGGAAGGACACTTAAGACTTCATCCCCTGCACTTAGATACTGCTGAGTTAAATTTCACAAAGACTCATGCTTTTTCAGTTTCCCTACAGACTGATGCCTGTGTATATATATGTCCCCTTCTGCCCAACCTACTCCTCAGAGGAAAGTCTCAGTTTGCCAGTGAATTCTTCTCACTGACAAATCTTTTAATGATTCCATATCCAGTTCAGATGTGTTTTAGCAACATTGTTGGAGGGTAGATTGTAGTAGTGTGTGAAAATTTATAGTAGGAAATCATTTATATTAGTTAAAACAGACATATTTTATCTGTAGTATAAATTCTCCTTTCTAAACTGCCCAAGATTAAGGAAAAAGGCATTATCTAAAATATTAAGTGTAAGTTGGTGACTCTGACAAAGATTCTGTTTAACAATAGTATGTTAAGGGAAAAAAAACTTATGAAAAAGTGAGAGAGAGAAGTGCCTAGGATAATGAGAAAAATAATAAGACGGCCCTTAACTCAGAGAGGAAAAGAACAAAAACAGGATTCTTACTCTGAATTTGGTTTGAAGAACTGAGTCTCAAAATCTAGGCTCCTGGCTTTCATTTCATATGTCAAATGATGGCTTTTTGGGGATCCGCTAAGGTGTTCTGAGACCCAGTTTCCAATGGGGTGTGCTCCCCACACCAACAAGCAATGCTCCAGACACGATCTGGGTGTCCTATCATTCAACTCAATTCTGACACCACCTACCTGGAGGCAGCATCAGATCCCATAGGTTACAAGTTCAGTATTACAAGATTGCCACCCTTCCCACTTCAGATGCCAGTCGTTGAGTCTAGGTTGTCACCTGTGCTTCTGACCAACTGGCTAAAAATCAAAGGTTCCCATGACTCCCTCCTCAGGTTGGATTAATTTGCTAGAGCAGCTCACAGAACACAGAGAAAAATTCTACTGTCTAGAACACCGGTTTATTATAAAAGGATGTAACTCAGGAACAGCCAGATGGAAGAAATGCATAGTGCAAGGTATGGGGAAAAGATGTGGAGCTTCCAAGCCTTCTCCAGACTCACCACTCTCCCCAAACCTCCACATGTTCACCAACCCAGAAGCGCTCTGAACCCTGTCCTTTCGGGTTTTTATGGAACCTGGTTGACTAAATAATCAGCCATTAGCAATTGAACTCAACCTGCTGTCCCTCTGGCCTCCCCAGAAGCTGGGAAGTGGGACTGAAAGTTCCAGCCCTCCAATCATGTGGTTGGTTCTCCCAGTAACCAGCCTCTATTCTTAGGTGCTCTCTAAAAGTTACCTCATTCACATAATAAAAGACCTTTATCACTCTCTTCACTTAGGAAATTCCAAGGGTTTTAGGAGCTCTGAGCCAGAAAGGGGATAAAGATCAAATACATATTTCTAAAATACAATATCCAGGGGTATAAAAACCTTATGTAAACCAACTCAGTGAGATCAATCTGCGAGCCACTTTTACCTTGAAAATTGCCTCCTCACCTCTTAGAAGAGTTCTGTAATTTTTGTAGCTTCTGCTTCCTTCCATCCAAAAATTAACACACACACACACACATACACACACACACAAAACACCCTGCCCTCTCCCTACCTATTTTTATTATCTTTCTCTACAAAAAGAGGAATGAGAGTGGAGGATATTACAGGGCTTAAAAATGTTTCAAAGAAGGTTTAATCTTCATTGCTAAGTAGTATAGGATCAAATTGTCATTTATTAAGGAATTGTATGCCCTACTTGGGATTATGGATTTCGGATTCAAATCCAGTTCAGGAAGACGTAGAATACATTTAAATCAAAAAAGACAAGGGAATCCAAGAAATTCATAAAACTTTTCTTATAAATATGTAGCTTGATATAGTTTGGGATATTTTATTTTGTTTTTTGTCTGTGTTTCAGTTTGATTTGGTGTGACATTGTGCAATGTGGTTTAGTTTGATTATATTTAAGAAGAAAGGTATCTTTATCCTAGGAATGGTTACTTAAGGAGTTCACACACTTATAGAAATTTAGAGTAAACACACACCTACTGTTCTGAATTAAGTTGCAGTTGAGGGATGCTACTATTTGTAACCCTTATACTCAGAGATTATCAATAAAGCCAAGTAAAGTCAATTTGTGGAAACCAAGCAACTTTTAGAATTAAAAAGTGTTTAAAGCCTAATTCCTACTCTCTGAAATTTGAAACCAGAGAATATTTTTCAGGATGTATTAGGTAACCCTGATCACAATCTGGTGTCAGGGTATGGTTATGGGTCCCCTAAAATAATATGACCATCTAGACTCTTCATATGAAACCATCTTACACTGGTTTCATGTGAAGAGTACAAGAAGAGAGTTGATTTCTGAACAGTGCATTTATAATTCTGGAAGATCTTTAGGGTCCAGCCAGCCTGGTGGGGAGATTGGAGTAATAAGGAAAAATGGCTGAGCATGGTGGATAAACTAAAGAGCTGGGGTCCTGGGAGGCCTAGTGTACAGATCCTTAGCACTTGGTGGTTGGGGGTCAGGGTAGAGGGGTGGAGTTCAAGCTTCTTCCTTAGAAGAACCACAGCTGCCTGCAGAGTTGGGCCTAGGCTACAGTGGACAAGTGTCCATAAGATGTACAAACTCAGCATCAACAGTGACACCATGATTAAGTGAGTTCCCAGTTTCCTTGGATAATCTGGCAAAGGAGAGTGTGGTCCCTGCAAGCATGAAGGGTGGAGTTCAACCAAGTATTTGTGATAATAAGGGGGGGACTATATTTGTACTCTAAGTTTAAGAAGCAGGTCATATTGGTTATCAACATTACTTAAGCTATTCAGCAATCTTCAGTATGATTCTTTGGGCACTACTGAGACTCTCCTTGACTAGAATTATTGGCTTTGACAACTACTGGGACATGAATCCTATACATGATAGCATAATTTATAGGATAACATACAAGCTGATTCAAATGAATCAATATTGGTAAAGACCTGAAATGCACCAGACACATAATGAGTCCTATAGAAGTGTTTGCTAATATTTGCTACATTTGTTTTTTGTGCCTTATGGGTTGGAAGAAAACTGCCTCCAATGCTTAAGTCTTTGATGTATTTTAAGATAGAAAGTCACAGAAGTTCATCAATTGTGCTCTGCTTCACATGTACCGGTGAATATTTTTACCACTGATGTAAGTGGAACTGAGTGTGATCCATATTATGATATATCAGTATCACTTAATAAAATATCATTCTATGAATTATTTGATAACTGGCATTGAAATAAGTACAAAAGATTCTTAAATCATTACTTAGGCTACTTATGCTTTTAATATGTGCTAAAAATGTGTAAGAGGCATGAGAGTCTAGTTTTTTACAAATTTTAAATAACTTATACCAGAAAAACAAAATCTCTTCTGGACTATTGTACATATGAACCACTTGTGACTGCCCTAAATGGATGTAATATCTCTGGTACTAGACAGAAGGTTTCATATTTTACTGAAGTCCTAAAATTTCATACACAAACTTAGTTTTTAAATATATTTCCACTGAAGGAAGACAATTACTTCTCAATAATTTCTGAATGTTTGTTAATGTAAAATTTTACGTAAGGCCTCGTCTAGTTATTTTAAAATGCTATTTCAGTCTAAGAAAATAAAATAGTCCTGGGATATTAAAGATCCCCACAGTCAGACACACAAGAAATGTTCATTAACCAATTTAATTTTAAAATATTCCTAATTTTTATTAACTCAAATTATTTTTGTTATTATCATACTTTGTCTTCTCTATGAATTTGTAAAGTTGACCTTAAAACTTAAGTCTACACACAGGTTAAAGGATGATGCCTAAGTAATTATTGGCAAGATATATTTAAGAATGAAGCAGCATCCCCACTAATATAATATTAATCTTCCTTCCCAGCAAATATGAATTTCCACCAAGGAGAACAATGCCACAAAAACCAGTGAACAATTCTTAACTTTCTGTAAAGGGAGGTGTTGCGGGTGATCCTCTCCTGCATAAACTTCTGTAGAGTTCCTTTGGGGGCTCCCTGCCTTTATTTGTGCCCTTTCACAAACCTCCTGAACACACAAGAGAAACTTCTAAAGTGATAAACTGATCACGTCTTTCCTGTTCTAGTACTTCAGTGGATTCCAGTCCCTTACAGACCAAATTCCAAAATCCTCAGCCTCACAAGCCCATCTTGATATAGATGGATGGACTAACTTTCTAAACTGATCTTCTGCTACTTCTTTCTCATACTTGATGCTCCAGCAATCTGGAACAGTTTACAGCATCTCAAGCACACCATGTCGTTTCCATGCCCAAGTTATCCCGTTATTTATAAAGGCTGCCTACCTTTTCTCATGCCCTGCCCCAAACAAACCACATACATATTCCAGTGTTCTGTTTTGGATAATTCCTCTTTCAACTTCAAAATCCAGTTCAAAATCTGCTTGCAAAAGGCTTTACTGTCACCTGCCTCTGGTAACTCAGAGGAGAAATAACCATCCTCTGCTCTATGCAATCTCTATGTCGTCTACATGCATTCATTATTGCAGTTTCTCACATGCAATAAAGTATACTCTGTCTCCTGCATTAGATTATAAGCTTCTTGCAGGTAGAGCCTGGCGTCTGGTTTGCATTTATCCCAGGACCTAACAGGACCACACAGAAGGCCCTGCATCCTATGTCTGCCTGATTGGTTAGATCCAAGGGAACCTTTAAAGACTATTTTCTTGCTTTTGTTCCCTTCAAAGTCACAATAGAACTCTGAGATCTCAGCAGGTCCTGTTGTTCTGTATGAAAAAGCCTTTATCCATACTGAGCCATTTAACAAAAAAAAAAAAAAACTCTTTCTGAAAATATTAGAACCACGTTCATTTATTTAAATTTTCAGAAACCTGAAGTAACCAGCTTCACAGCAGCCTTCGAGCAAATTACACAACCTGTTTCCATTTCTGAACTTTCATAATTTCTAAGGGCAGATGTAAGGAGAGAAATAAAAGGGCTTCTTCAGGTAAAGATTGTGAGCCCGCTTTAAATCACTTAGAGGCTCTGCTCTATGGGGCAAAAAGTCATATTAAAACAAAATACTTTTACCAAAAATGGAATTTCTAAGATACTACAGCCTTCAAAGTGACAACATAATGGCAAATTATGACCTACCAAACTCAGAGGAGTAACATTATGTCTGAAGAAATACAGATGAAATCTGCTAAGCATTGAGCCTTTTTCATGGAAAATTAACAAGGTAATCACTCAGGCTTCTGAGTGCTGAATCACTTGCTACCTGATGGAGAACCATCCCTACCTGAAGAGCCCTGGGAAGCATCTTAGAGTGCCCTAGGCCAACCATGAGTTGATGTATCAAGATTAAGAAAGTCATGACAGGGGCCATCAATAACCAATAAATAGGTGTTTATACATAACCTAAGGGCTGCAGGAGGCCTTATGAATAATACTCAGATGATATAAA
Organism: Camelus ferus; assembly: GCF_009834535.1. Lineage (NCBI taxonomy): Eukaryota > Metazoa > Chordata > Mammalia > Artiodactyla > Camelidae > Camelus > Camelus ferus. The sequence goes on from NC_045702.1 coordinate 65,478,898, forward strand.
ACCTATTCTCTCCTTCTGTGAGTTTACAGCTGGAAAGGGACATACATCTTAAACAGAGAAAATGCAAATCACATGCAGGTAACGTGATTTTCGAACACAATACAAGTTAATAAAAGATTAAGTTTCTAGGGGGAGGGTATAGCTCAGTGGTAGAGTGCATGCCTAGCATGCACAAGGTCCTAGGTTCAATCCCCAGTATCTCCAAGAAAAAAAATAGGTAACTAAACCTAATTACCCACCCCCCCAAAAAAAAGATTAAGTTTCTGATTGATTCATTTCATTAACATTGATTGAGTTTTGACTGAATACCTAATACTTTGCCTCAGAGTGATACAGTCAACAGGAATTATAAGATATCCAAGAAAGATTTCTATATACTAAACCATTGCTGGAAAACTCCCACTGGAATAAGGTGAGATCTGAACTGGGTACTCAGAAGTAGATGGATGATATTTAGATTTGCAGAGAAAAAGAGAAGTGACCTAGACATAGGAAAACAGGTATGAATCAAAACACATTACCAGGTTTTATTTTTAATATTTTATCCAAATTCTAAAATGACTTGTGGTTTGATGCTAGACTTGTGCATGTACAGTAAACACAATGGAACTCTCCTTTCCCTTATGCTTAACCATGACTTCTTGACACTACTGAGCTCTAGGATTCCACCCACTTTCCTGTCTCTTTAACAATAGAAAAGGGCTAGAAGAAAACTTTCCTGAATCAAGAGAAGAGGCAGTCTGTAAAAGGACTGTGTGCTTGAGTATGTGAAGAGAGAGGGATGCACAAGCTAATCTCGTCTGAATATTTACTTGCAGAAATTTTTAAATATCCCTTGTGGCTAATAGGCTCACCTAATAAACATATTCAACACTTGAATAAATAACATATACTTCTACTTACTCCTTGGTGATTGCTTTCATCCAACTTGCTCAAAGCTCTTCAAAGACACTAAGCTGGATTTTCCACAGTTCTAAGTCACTCCCCAGTGGGGTAATTTGGGTAGCTAAGGAGGTGGGTTAATTATTTCAGGCCACAAGAGGCCCCTTGACTAAATATATAGTGAAAAGCCAAAAGAGAAACAAAATTCCCCTGAGCCCCAAAGATGGGGAATATCTTCCCTACCAGGGAATATCAAATTCTCTGCAGCATGTTAATTAGCACAGAGGAAGCAGAAGTTTGCATTTTGGTTTTACCAAATTTAAGCAGAATGTTCACCAATGATTGACATTCTTATTCTGAAATGAATTATTTCTTCACAATTTAAACATTGTGCAAAAAAACCCCAAAACTTCCAGATATAACTATAATTCTAGCAGCCAATCAAAAACATTAACAACAAAGACAAAAAAACACCAATGATAAATTGTACCCAAAGTCTAGACACATCAAATGTTTTGTTAATTGTATTGTTCTACACTTAGATTTTATTTCTTCTCACTTAGATATAAGGTAGTTTGCAAAGATGATGACCTACCCCAGAAGTCTCCTACAGACGTATCAGAAGTTTGAGACTTAATTATAATCGTGAAAGCACCTTGGAGTATCAATAGCTTAGCCTTCAGAGAACAGATTCAGGCAAACATCCACTGAGAGAATAAAAAATTAAAATCTTCTTCACTAGCTGGATTTGTGTGTAATTCCAGCTAAAGATTTGCATTATAAAGAGAAGGTCATGTCCTTCAACCAGTTTTGGGGACAGAAGAATCATTCAGATTTACGATTCCTTTTAATCCTCCTATTTCTATTATGTTACATCTATTTTACAATCTCAAACAATTATTAAATGACTATTAAGAACGTTCTCACTTAATTGGCTCAAATATTTATAAGTGTTAGTGAAACTGCATGTAACTAAGGAAAATGAAGCAAGAATGTGGAGAAAAGAATGGATTTTCACCTTTTTGTGGTTTGTGTTGGCACAGGATTTGGTAATCAAAAATCACTCTGAGCTTAGAATTAAGCTGTCTCATTTTGGAAAATATAATTTTATCAAGTAACCAGCGCCAAGACTCATAACCTATTTTCTCCAAAGGTGTTAAAAAGGAATCTATAAATTAAGCTTATGGAGTATAACATTCTGGGTAAAATGAAGAAAACATAATTCCATCTAGGTATCTCAGAGGAAATTTAGTATAGGTAACTACTTACAGAGACGTGGAAGATAAGAAAACAAGGAAAGTTGAGGCAACCAAAAAATAACAATAGCGGTAATTTGCTAGCATTTAAAGGCAAGTAAGAAAATAGAGTAGATGGTGTTATCAGAAGCAAGTAGAAGGGTGTAGAGAAAAGGGAACCCTTCTACACTGTTGGTAGCAATGTAGTTTAGTGCAGCCACTATGGGAAACAGTATGGAGATTCCTTAAAAAACTAAAAATAGACTTACTATATGATCCAATAATCTCTATTCCTGGGCATATATCCAGAGAAAACTCTAATTTGAAAAGATTCATGCAACCCAATGTTCATAGCAGCACTATTTTCAATAGCTAAGACATGGAAGCAACCTAAGTGTTCACTGACAGATGACTGGATAAAGAAGTTGTGGTGTGTGTGTATATATATACATGTATACATAATATTATACATGTATATACATATATACATAATATTCCATAATATATAATGGAATATTACTCAGCCATAAAAAAGAATGAAATAATGCCATTTGCAGCAACATAGATGGACCCAGAGATTATCATACTAAGTGAAATAAGTCAGAAAGAGAAAGAAAAATACTATCTAAAAAATCTTTTTAAAATGACAGAAATGAATTTATTTACAAAACAGAAACAGGGGGAGGGTATAGCTCAGTGGTAGAGTGCATGTTTAGCATGCATGAGGCCCTGGGTTCAATCCCTAGTATCTCCATTAAAATAAAGAAAGAAAGAAAATCTAACCAAAACAGAAACAGAGTCACTGACATAGAAAACAAACTTATGGTTATCTAAGGGGAAGGGGTAGGGGAGGGATAAATTAAGAGTTTGGAATTTGCAGATACAAACCACTATACATAAAATAGATAAACAACAAGGTACTACTATATAGCACAAGGAACTGTATTCAATATCTTGTAATAACCTATAATGGAAAACAATTATGAAAAAGCATAAATATATATGTATAACGGAACCAACACGCAATACAAAAAGTAACACAGAATTGTAAATCAGCTACACTTTAATTTTTTTAAAAAAGGCAAGTAGAGAAGGCCTCCATGTGGGGGCTGGAATCAGGCAGAAGTGACCAGGAGGGAGTGGTTTTCTGACTGGATCTAAGACCACAGAGATGTAGCCACTGTCTTAAAAACATCACCCGAAATACTACCAGCTTCTTAACTCCTGCTTGCCAATGTGCTGGAAGCCCTCCCCTTAGCCAAGCCTAATCAGCAGCCAGTGGAAAAGGGAGCCTAGGCAGTGTGGTTTACAGCCATCAGGCCCTCTGTGAAACAGAGCAGTGTAGAGACAGAAATGGTACTAGATCTGAGAGTGACCCACAGATACCTACAGAGTTCATCCTGTTTGCTCTTTGACATCAATCTTTACCCTCTACCCGCATTAAGGTTTCATACAACAGGACTACTTGTATCTGTCTATCATCAATGATCGTTCATACAAACTAAGATACTCTCACCTCCTTCAAAAAGGGAGAGAATGTCCCATCAGCCTGAATGTCTCATCTGACTCAGTCAAAATCCTGCCAGAGTATTCTGGAACCTAAAAACTAATGGTGAAATTAAGGAGAACACTTCTCACGTAAAATAGTAGAAGAAGGGAAATGGGGAAAGAGAAATGAGTGGTTAATATTGTCAAGGTCCTGCAGCCAGAGACCATCAGTTGAACAAACTGAACAAGTTGGGTTTATTACTCACACTGAGGGAGAACACAGGCCATGGGAACCAATATGTGTCTCAGTAAGATGGTGTTAAAAAGAATCTATTATAGGATAGGAGTTGGGCTTTAGTGGGATGATTGGAGGAGACTCTGAGGAAGTGGGGGTTCACCTTAGATGGAGTGCTGTCAGAAAGCAAGGGCAATTCTATGATCAGGTCACTCAATAAATCTCATCTACAATGGGGCAAACTAGAATAAGGGTAAATATGTAACCGAAAAAGAGGCAGCAGTCACTCTTATTATCTGAGAGAGAGGAGGAGGTTTGGTTATTTGTGGCTGGCTCAGTGGTCTTGCTTTTGTCTCATTTTATTCCGGTCTCAAAGTGACCTTGTCTGATATTGATGTTCTGTGAGACTGTTTATATCCAACAAGAGAACAATTTGGTCTACCTATGAGCAGCAGGCCAGTTACCAGATGCTGGAAACAGTTATTCTTCTTTCTCAAAATACAGAGAACTTACATCCATTATATATATATATATAAATATATATTTATATATGCAAATTTTGCATATCTTTTCCGGTCTTCCTTTAGTAACTGACCATGAGTGATTGTTAATATTTGAACACATCCTTCTTCTACCACCCGTTCCGTGCTCCCTTTGTCCTTAGCCAATACCTTGGCAGTAGAGATTCTCTGCCAGGTGGAGTGACCTACACATTATTCTCTGAAGAAGCTCAGCCTTTGGGTGGTCCATCCTTTACTGGATTGTTCTAGTCTCACATTAACTTTTTTCATTCTATGTGAAAGTATTAAGCACCCAGTGAATCCTGTGTCCCAGATGTCTCCGTTCTAAGAGCAATCCAACTTTCCCTTGTTAATTGGAATCAATCTTCTCAACCAGGTTAGTAAAGTCTTTCTCCACTATTGGCTCAGTGACATGAGGAGCCCAATATGGTCACATGGTAATCTCAATTCCAATTCAACTCAAGAAAATCATCTTTATGCCAACCTGCGTACCCGCACTGAAGCTTTCTTTCCTAGTAACAAAAACCTCTGAAACATGGAAAATCAAGGTTGTGGGAATGAAAGTCATTAGACACCAGAGTTGTGGGGAAGGGAGGAATTATTAGATATAATAGAGAGAGGAATCATTACTACTCTTACCCTTTGGATTTGACTATGGGAGAAAAAGCATTATATATTAGCTACCAATTCAAAACACGTATGGCATCCTACAGGACAGCATCACCAATTCGCAGGGTATCATACCCCAGGTGGAGCCATATTGAGTTTTCAGTAGGCCATTTCATAGTTCTATGAAGCTAGCTTTTTCTGAGTGACAGGGTAAATTATCTCTAGAGGATTCTGTGGCCCACTGACTCACTTCTGCTGTGAAATAATTTCCTTGATCAGACATACTCTTGTATGGGATGACTTCATACTAATTGTCATCCATGAGTCCACCAATGGTATACAGTCAGAAGCATTATTCACAGAAAAGCTAGGTGAAGTGTATGAGGAACTCTGTACTATTTTTGCAATTTTTGTAAGTCTAAAATTAATTCAGAATTAAAAGTTTAAAAAACAGAGAAGGCTAAGTAGGAGAGGAGGAGTTGGTCTTGCTGACAAGGAGACAGAATGAAATTGATGATTCAATGTTTAGCAGAGACAGGAAGAAACATGTTATTTTCATCAAAATCACATACCTTCCTTAAGTTTAGAATAAGTAACTATTAAATGCACTGATGTGACATAGTATTTTTAACTTATTTGAAGATGTCTTGAATTATAGAGGGGTTTTCTTTTCTAATCAGGCCTGTTCAAAATATATTTTAAATGTTTTTTAAATTATCAGAGCAATAAAGTACTTCCATCTTTTTTATAGACTTTGTTCTATGTAGGTTTTTCTTAAAATTCTGAGGAATTTTTAGAAGAGGGAGCATATATTTTCCAAAAAGAATATTAAATGTAAATACCAAAACAAACCCAATCATTCTTAATGATTAGTAATGTTTGAATTCTTTTGGAATTTCAATTAACCACACTTACCAGATAGGTTGGTAGCCTGCCTTATCTCTTTAACTTGCAGCTTGAATCTGCTCTACCTTTTGGGAAAGCGCTAGGTGGATAAACCAATGTGAAGTACCTGTGATGTGCTGTGTTTTCATTTTCAATCAATGGCACCATGTCCTTTGGGCAGAATAGGGGTCATTTTTAATTTTTGTCCAATTATTAAAGGAGTTGTACATAGCGACATGATTTATTTGTTCTAGTCACTTTTTAGCATCTTCAATCGATTGGTACCTAGAACAGCCAACCAACTGAACTACCCCTTAATCTGGCATTAGCAGAGGGCAGAATATAATGGTGAGACTGAAACAGTCTAGTCCCTGACACCATTTTCTCAGTTAAAAAAAATTAATAATACAGTGCGCAACTTGTGTTCACCTCAAGTTTCTTGGCAATTTAATTCTCAAGTCACAGAAGGACAACAGGTGAGAAATGAGAAAGGCAGAAGAGGAAAGCCAAGATGATCAAATGATGAAGGATCTAGCAAGCAATGCTAAATGCACTGAGGAATTAAGACTTGAACTTGATGCACTGAGGGGCCAGGAAAGGGCAGCATGTATGGGGATGGTTAGAATAGACTGGCGTCTTTAAAATCTCTTTGGAATTACGAGATCGCTCTATGTGGAATCTAAAAAAAACAAAACAAAACAAAAAACAAATACAAAACAGAAACAGACTCATAGACACAGAATACAAACTTGTGGTTGCCAAGGGAGAGGGAAGTGGGAAGGGATAGATTGGGATTTCAAAATTTGTAGATACTGACAGGCAGATGTAGAACAGATAAACAAGATTATATATAGCACAGGGCAATATATACAAGATCTTATGGTAGCTCACAGTGAAGAAGAATGTGACAATGAATATATGTATGTTCATGTATAACTGAAAAATTGGGCTCTACACTGGAATTTGACACAACATTGTAAAATGACTATAACTCAATTAAAAAAATGTTTAAAAAAAACTCTTTGGATTACAAGCTTCATTTTCAATATGCAGAAATACTTGAGAGATTACATTTTTGTCATTCAAACTTGCTGCAAGTTATTTTGATCAGCCCAACAATCTGAAGAGGACTGGGTTTTGAGGAGGTGGAGGTGGATAGTGCCCAAAATAGATTTTGTCTAGAGCCTGCTATCTACAGTATGTCACTCCTGAAAATTGTCCCATCTCCTTAGCAAATGTTGTAAATTGTGTATGTCTATGAGTTAAGGCTAGTATGCACAATTTTATCCCAGGATAGTCCTAAAACAATGATCTAGTCCCCTTTTTGAAAAATTATATCAATTATTTGTGGGATTAGACTAACTGGAATATGATTAAAAAATTATTATGTATGGGGTCCTAACCACACAACCTGGCTCAGAACAATACCTCATCTAACCTGCTTACACCACCTCTTCAAAAAAGCAAATTTTTCCCAGATCAAAAGCTACTAAATTCAATACAAGTGTACTTTAAAAAGCACGATTTCAAAGAACAAAGCCAGGACTTGTCTGTAACTTGAATCATCTTTTCAGTCAGTTACTTTGCTAAACTTTAAGAACATGTAACTTGTATTTTTTAAATGTGTATTTTTCTTATTTACTCCTATACATCATTTCCTGAAAAAAGCCAAATGTCTTTGTGATATCTTTATTAGCAGCTCTAGTTTTGAACTGGTAATTTGTGAATCCAGATTATGCTCAACAAAGCATGAATCATATAGATCCCATTATGTGATTATGCAAATACACACTAAATATACAATTACAAGCATATATGGGCAGTGAAATTTAATTAATTATTATGACTTTGCTCACTTGCCGAATGTAGTTTTATTAATTAACTGGCCACAGATGTGTTCCCTCTCCTGATTCATTTACATTTTAATGCCATGTAGAAATGATAAATTATTATAACAGCAGATGATGAAAACAGATGGAATAAACATAATCGAACCCAAGATAATTTACATAGGTTTGAATTGAACAGTTTGTATACTTAAGCTAGTTTTAAATGCTTTATTCTTGCATTGTGGCTATTCAGGAAGAACTTCACAAACACACACACAGTCATTCAAACCAGCCAAGGGCATTTAAAAATGCATATTTAAAGGCTATTAAATAGCTTTTTAAATTGATGAGCAATCGCTAATTATATTTGAAGGCATAAATATCAAAACAAAAAAAGTGATCAAAAACATCAGACATCGTAACCTAGAGATTATAAAAACTATCAATAAACATTCATGCTAAGTGAAGTGAACATTTGATAAATGGCTAGGTATAATTGAAAATCTCAGCCACTTATAGATTACATTCTCCCCTGGAGGGCTGCATTCCAAACTTAAATAATTGATGATCTTTCTAAGGAAGAATCTAAAACTGTCAGTGTCACTTCATTCCATTCCAAAATAGTATTTGTGTCTGTCTATGTCTGTTCACATCACCAAGTCTTTTAATGGGCATATATTTGAACTGACGTACATGACTATTACTCCCATTTGTTTGAAATTCAATCAAATAAAACTGCAATTACATTAAAAAATCAATATTTGGGGCATCAAATTTATCTGATGGCCAAAAGGTGAAGAAAACTTGTTCTTGTTTGTCAAGAAAGATTACAGGAATAGGATAGGAATGAACTGGTTACCAGAAAATAAGTGCTCAGTGGTCCATGGAAAGTCTTCTTTTCCCCTGGTTAATATCATATTGTATTCACGGCAGAATCCTTCTTTGATGGGAAGTAGAGGATTAGAACTGTGTGGACTTCAAATCACCTTTGCTCTCCTTCAATAGTAATTTTAACCATAATTCATTTCTCAGATGGTATCCTCACCCTTAATACTTTACTTCTACTTGTATGTTCACTGGTGCTAAAAAAGCCTAAAATTGTGTGAATAGGAAAAGAGTATTTTCTGAAATTGATACTTTATAGTCAACTAAGCACTTAAAAAAAGTTAGAACAGTTATTTCTATTTAGGGTTTCACTTTGTCATACTGCAGAAAAAGGACTTTTCATCCCTCACTTGCTTTTGGGACTCAAAGATATGTGAGAACTGGGCTTACCCTTCAGGTTGAAAAGGTCAAGTGTATCTGAGGGGAGCTCGGCAAGGCTGATGAATATGGCAATGCCAGGAGAAATGGGCTTCTCAAGCTACACCATCTAGGGAAGAAGGGACTGGCTGGTGACTAGTCAGCTGTAAAGAATTAAGATATAATTTAATTAGAAGAAGCAGAACTAAAGTGAGTGAGAATCAACTGCTTGGTTGTCAACAGATGGGGATTTTTTGGCTTTCTTTTGAAACTTACAAGAAATTATAAAGCCAAGCAGGTACAGTGAAATACTCTTGCTAGAAAGAGAATGATAATTAATATTTATACAATAAAATTACACATTATCCTTTGGCCACAGTCATCATTTGTGCTTGAAGTGAGTATAGCGGCTTTTTTTATTTCTAATTATATCTCTAAAACAATGAGGTATGATGCGGTATTTCAACAACAACAAAAAAGATATAATGGAATTTGGAAAATAGATCTCCTCCTCTCCCCATACCAACATTACCAAGTCCACATTCACTGCCTTTGAAACCCCTTCCTACACCAATTTTATGTTTTTTTCATGTCATTAAGAAATGTCTGCAATGGTTAAAAGTGAGGGGAGGGTATAGCTCAGTGGTAGAGCACATGCTTAGCATGCATGAGGATGCTTAGCATGCACGAGGTCCTAGGTTCAATCCTCAGTAACCCTATTTAAAAAAAAAGTTAAACAGAAAGGTCTGATGAATCAGATATACAATCAGTTAACAGACCTCATGAACAACTTAAAACTTGGTAATTTTTAAGTTTCACATTTAAAGTTCTTGGCAAACATGCATTTGTTGGCTGATCATTCCTCAAATAATCATAAAAAGGTCTTAAAAGCTTGATAAAATTTTTCAAGATTTATAATATACTGTACTATATGCTATTAAGCCATCATTATTGATAACAATAAAAATTTTGCATCCTCATAAATAAAAAATAGTTTTACAACAGCAAGTCCATACTCTCTATAATAAAGTGTGATTTCTAATAACTTTGATACTCATTACAGTGGATAGTGACATCACATCAACTTTGTGCCAGTGCCCCAAAACGGGGCAGAAACCTCAAACCAGTAGCTTACATGATTGGATGGAGCGATTTGAATAGGCTCCTTGGAGTCATATTCGGTCCCCATAGTCAACTGTACCTGAATCTGCAGTAATAATTGTCATTCCCCACTTGACCACCATAAACAAATGGGTTCAAAATGGTTTCAATGTCCACCATGGAAAATACTACCCTGCAAATTCGCTGTTCACGGGTGTATTTCCAAACATTAATAACAAAATAAGTGAATTCTCTTATCATAGAATCTCGGTTTTTCCTTCATTCACAGAAATCGAAAACGTTGTTGCGGGGTCTCTACGAATTCTGATTCAAAACTTCGGTTCTGTGCTAGGCTCCAGCAGCCAAGCAATCAGACTACAGATTATGTGGCATACACAGCTTCTCTGGGGCTCCAGAGATTTAACAGGTTTGTTAATTTGCTTTGATTTGTTTGTGGTCATTTTGCTTTCTTGTTCTTAAGAACTTCTGTTGATTTCTGTTCTGAGCAAATTGTGTCTGATATCCTAGCTCTTCATCTTCTGTGATCTGACATGCTAATTTCTTGGTCATCTGAACCCATTAATTTACCAGAACTTTGAGATTTTTTAAAAAATCCCTGCAGAAGACCAAAAGAAATCCAACTCACCCCTAGTCAGAGGTTTCTGGACAACCACATCCCCCTGCTGCATTCCCTATGCGACATTTCATTCCGAACTGCTTGGTGTGTGATACCTTGAAGGAAACTAGGGACATAAGTCTATAAACCCATTTTCTATTTCAATTGGATGCATGTCCATTCATGAAGGCTGATCCCTCACCTTCAGCTCAGTCATAAACTAACAGTCCTGACTCTTCCAAGTCAATGATGCAACTTGTGGTTATTGTACACTAATAGTAGATAACTTCCTGGGTCTGTGCTGAGTGTTTAACATACCTTATGTCATGATATGACCATTGACCATCTCCAGAATTCACCTCTCAGTGCCCTCCTGCTATATTATACTGCAAGCCTGTCTGGCCACCTTCCCTTCCTTTAACAAAGGAAGCTCATTCTTGCCTTAGAGTCTTTGCTGTTGCTGTTCCTAGAAATTTCAGTTCCCAAAACCTTCCCAACTTGCACCTTCCCACCACGTAAGCCTCGAACGAGACTTCAGTGGTGCTTTACCTTCTCTCTCACTCATAATTAGTGTCTTCACTCCCACACACCCATCACACACAAATAAGGATATTTCCAGAGATGGTAGGGGGTTCCCAATAGCAGGTAAGAATGACTAGCAGCTTAAGCTGGTAAATGTGTCAATAAGTTGTAAAGTCAAAGTTCTGAATGTCAGTAAACGATTTCAGTTTCAGAAGTTGATATAAGGCTCAATTCTTAGATTTTCATAATACAGTCTTGAAGTGCCCTCCATAACAGGATAAAAGTTCATATTATTTTCATGATAAGGGCATTTGATTTTATTTTAAATCTTCTCAAAACAACATTTTGTGTGATAACGTTCATGAGATGAAGAATAAATCTAAAACAATGTGTGAAGGCACCTAGCACTGTGCCTAGAACATAGCAGATGCTTGATAATGCTTGTTGACTGACTACTCATGTATCATTTTAAAAAATGATAATTACATTCTCTGACAGGCCCAGGGTTATGCAAGTCAGCTCTGTACTATGAATTCAGGGGTGCTGAAATGAGTTATGGCCACAAAATCTCTCTGCTATGCTGATTCTACCAACAGCATGTCATTTTGAAGTCATTCCTTTCCTTTCCATTAGAGACCTCTTTTGGAAATGCAAGACTTCTGGGAATTGTAGCAGACCCCTGTCGGGCTGTATACTCACCCTCTCTCTGGTAGGAAGTCCCCCTTGACCTCAACAAATAGGTGGGGGAGACTCCTGGAAGCCAAGTGTCTATTACAGTATGTGATTTTGCCGAAAACGAGGCCAGTCAGGCTTTTTCTTCCAGGAATTTAAAATTCTAATCTAAAAGACACAAAACCTAGGAATTTTGAATCTTCTTCAGATAAACAGCAGAGCTCTAGATCTGTCCAATATAGTAGCCACTAGTCACAGATGGCTATTTAAAATCAAATTTCAATTTCAATTAATTGATGGGGAGGGAATAACTCAGTGGTAGTGTTTGCTTGGCATGCACAAGGTCCTAGGTTTAATCCCCAGTACCTCCATCAAAAAAATATACATATAAATAAATAAATCTAATTATACCTCCCCCCAAATTTCAATTAATTAGAATTAAAAATTCAACTCCTCAGTTGCATTATTTCCAGTGTTTGATATTACAGAACATTTCCATCATCACAGAAAATTCTATTAGAAAGAGGTGCTTCAGTGCAGGGCTTAACAAACTCCAGCTCACAGCAAAAATTTTTTTGGAAGATTCATGAGATAAGAATGTTTTGGTTTTTTTTTAAATAGTTGGAAAAAATAAAAGAAGATTCTGTGATGTGAAAGTTACATGACATTCAAATTTCAGAATCCACAAATATAGTTTTATTGGAACACAGCCACATTCATTTATTTACATATTATAGGTGGCAGCCTTCATGCTACAATAATGGAGTTGAATATTTACAACAGAGATTATATGGCCAAGCAAAATCTAAAATATTGACTATCTGGCCTTTTGTAGAAAAAGTTTGCTGACCCCCTGCTCTAGAGGAAGGTGCTAACATCTCCAAAGCTTTCTCAGACTCTGAGAGTTTATGAGGAGACCAGATAATACTTAGAGGTGCTAATGACTTGTCAGGTATGTGAAATGCCTTTTCATTTCTCTGTTGGAGAATGGAAAGAAGGACCACTGTTAAGAGTGTATGTTGACATTGGGGGGATTAAAGGGGAAGAGCTTCTTCTTCCCAAATATCAAAGGACAGGTGTGAAAGCATATCTTACTGTGTTTACCGCAGTCCAGGCCCACTACTGCCAAAAGCAGAGAGGTAAAAAAATAAAAGCCCCAGCATTTCTCTAGCCTAAACAAAAGGCTCCTAGATGTCCTCTGTGAGAATCCTGCTTAATTCCCTTTAAGTGAGCCCAGCACCAACTCTCGTTGCAGCTGCACAGCCAGACTCACAGGCCAGAGCTGATGGCCTAATTAGGCCTTAAACCAGGTGTAAGTGCAATGTGAGTAGAAAATAGGTGACAGCATCCTGGGTGGACTGCGAACTCCTCCCTATAGTGAAAGGAGGCACATTTATTAGGTGTGTTTCTTGAAAAGATTTCATTACATAAGGGTAATTGATACACGTCAGGAAATGGCTAGGGTCACCCACACTATAGGGGTTATACTTTCCTGGGACTTGCCATTAATTGACAGAAAGAGGGGATCCCAGGCAGAAGGATACAAGAGATCAAGATACAATTCCTGAAATGAGAACAGAGATGAAATTGTCTAGAGGCTCCGAAGAGAGGCTGTACATCAGGGAAATTCCGGGTCACAAGCTGTGACAAGTAATTCTCAGCTCAGTAGTCTCCTATAGAAAACTACAGAGATTCTTCTCTCTAGTAATAAGCCTGACAAACCACGTTCCATTTTCTCAAGGAGATCGTGGTAATCACTTTGCCTCTGGCTCTAATATAATTACTAAGGGAAAGTGGGTGAGAGCACCAGTACGACATCAGATGGCTTGAGGTGGAAACCCCACCACCCATCAGCTGCCTCATTTTTCTCAACTACAAAATGAGATACCTATTTATAAATTTGTTTTGATTAATACTTAAAGTATTTCAAATAAAAATGCTTACCACTGAGACAGGTGAGAATAGTAAAATGGCTGCTGATTGAGAAGATGTGGCTAATGGCCCAGCCAATACCCATCCCTGCCCCGACCTTATTTACAAACAGATTTCTGAGAATGTACAGTCAATGTCTCATTCCCAGCAGAGAGTAAGAATCTGTTTAAACCAAATTTGAAAACCCTGTCCCCACTTTGCCAGCCTCTTCTGCAGCTGAGGCTTTTGGAGTGCCCCATTTCTAACCAATAAGACCTTAGTAGAAGATTCCTAGATATGAGGTAGGGTCGGGGGTAGGGGTGGTTCTGGGAAAGCTTTGGTTTTCTCAGATGGAAGGGCACAGGCAATAAAGTAACAGAGATGAAGAAAGGGCCACAAGAATTACAGAGTGACAACCATAACACCCGTCAACCACTGAACCAAAACTCAATACTTTAGACTTCCTGTGTTGTGAGAGAAATAAATCTCTACCTGTTAGGCATTATCGTACTGCCACCCATTCCTAAAAATGGATTAGATAGAATAAAAGTACCCAAATTTGTACTGATAAAAAAAAATTTAATTTCCCTAGAAATTTGCTAGTCAGCAGCATGAAAATGGGAAAAGTTTCTCTCCCTCACAATTACCTCGGGGAGGGAGGAGGTATCTTCAAGCCCTTCTTCTCTCCTGCCTGGCTAGGAATCTACAATGCTATGGGGAGGTAGTCATGGCTGTCACAAGCAGCCACATTTCCTCTGATTGGGAACCACCCAGTGTTCCAGGTAGAGAGACACAAGGACAATGAAAAGTAACTAACACTTTTTGAGTGCTTACTGTATGCCAGGGACTGTTTTAAGAGTGTTACATATATTGACCCATTTAATATAATTATCTACTGATACCGGTGTTATTATTAACCCCATTCTACAAATGGAGAAACTGAAGCACAGAAGAGTTAAGTAACCTGCCTAAGTTCGCACAGCTAGAAAGTGAAGGAACATGGGTCCAAATTCAAGCAAAATGAGTGTGAACTTAAGCACTATATGCTAGTACTTCTCCCTCTGAAGTGGCAATGAGCCTGAAATTCAGCAAGATAAGGAGTTGAAGTTGATCTGATAAATTGATCTGGTGGACCTTTTGAAAAACTCCCATCTCATATTTTACCAAGTCTTCTATTCACCAAGTTCTTTGAGGTGTCCAGCTAATGAGGAAATAGGTCAGTCAGTCTAGAAAGTTAGACAATCTAAATGTCTACCAATTACTGGAAAAGAGTAGAAGGTGTTAAGCTTTGAAAACAATGATGAAGGAACCCATCTAAGGGGAGAGAAACTACCCAGAAGAGAGATATGAAGGTAGCAGTCCAGAATTTAGAAGATCAGGTAACATTTCTCCCTACCTGTACCAACTCTCTTGGATGTCAGGATGCAGCTACTACTCTCCTACTTCCCCACCTCAAGGTATTGAGCTGAAATCTGCCTACCACCAGCATTCTCGGCATCTAACCTGGGGAACTGCCAGGTTAGATGCATCCTTAAGCAACAGTCTAGCAGAGCAAGCTAAGGCTCATCTGATTTGACACAAGCCTGTTGCTGGGGAGCAGAGACACCTCCATGGTTTGGGCTAAGTTGTCCTGTTTGGAATCAATGACTCAGCTGAACAAGGCAATTGCAACATTCTCTTTTCATAGTGTACCTGAAGTACATCATGTACAATTTCACTTTAAGAGGAAGGATGGTTTAACTGACCAGTAAAAGCACTTTCTGTTTCTATTGGCTCTCGGGAACCATATTAGCTTTTCTAATGGAGCCTCAATTCACGTTTGCTTGCATGCTCATTTGTTCAAGATACAAACTATTGCATTCTGGCAATGTGACAGGCACAGTGCAAAGTCATATTAACAAAGCAAGAGATGTTCCCCTATCCCTTCAGTTTCCTTCTAGAGGTTTTAGGAGTGGAAACGATATTTTATGCTGGTACATTAATGCATCTCATATTCACTCGTACTCATGAAACAGAACCTTGAATTCTCTGATAAGTATGATGAGGGCAGAGTACACACAGGCAGCTCTTCTGGAGAGGGCCTGTAATTTGCATCAGCATTGAGAAATGATTGATGGCTGAGGACAATAAGGTGTTTAAAGCAAGGGTTCCAAAAAGGGAAGGCTGACTTTTAAAGTACTCCATAAATGCCTGAAGGATTTCACCCCACCAACCCACTCTTTCTTATTCTACAACATCAATTTCTTCCTTTATTCCATGCCATCCCCCAGGCTGTCTACTGTTCTCACAGATGCATACACATATACCCTCAACAAGGACAATCACATTCACCTTAACACCTTCCCTAAAGACACAGATTTAGGGAATTAAAAATGTTTTCTCACCACAAACACACACACAAAACAAGGCTGCTAGATTAATGTTTCAATGGGTGATCATTGTTCTGAAGGAATCTGTCTCAAGTATTTTATGTACCACCTTTAAGAAACAAGCAACCTACTGAATTTCAACTCCTTTTTAAGAAGCAGAATCAGGTCCTACTATCCTATAGCATAAGGGCCACACTAAGGCTGTTTTTAAGGAAAAAGAAAAACTGGTTACTTAAAAAAAGAGAGAGAAAGAGATTATCCAAATTTATATCACTAAACTAAATAAAAGCAGACAAAATAAATTCAGATGCCCCCTTTTTGGACAGCAAGAAAAGGAAAGAAGTATAAGGCCATGAAGAGCACAATTAGCACTCCATTCTGGAAGGATGACATTGAATGAGATGTGGAGAGACCACGTGGCAAGTCAGAACACAAGTTTATCTTTCATTTGTGATGTACCTGTAGTTTCCTTCATTGTGGCTCTGTGACCATTACTTGGTCAAAAAGCCTTATGATCAGGTATCCTTTCCTGACAACACAATATGAAATACTTTTCACACTAATTCAGTAGAAGTCTCCAACTCTCATGGAAACGAAGTGGGTAATTCAGGAAGAAAACTATAGGTGGTTACATGGTTCACCTCTCCTTTGGATTTGCAATAATTGCTCTATACAGGTTTCCAATGCCTTTGGCAGCACCGCTAGCCAGAGACCTTTAATAGAGCCAAAGAAAAGCAAAACTGTCAGCTGCAACCACAGCCCACAACAGATGACTATATTTCCAAATTAATCTAGTAAGAACATTTGGCCGTGTCTGCTAGATTTATTTTATTGTATGATTTGCAGGCTAATAATGAAGACTGAGCTTTTAATTACAAGATTTGCATTCCTCCACACCATCATAAAAGCTCATACAAAAGCTGCTTTCTTCCTTCACTGAAATAAGAGTTTGAATGCATGATGGGGAAAGGATGGGTTGGCAAACCAAATGCCTTCCTGACTAGTATTTCTTAAAGACTAAATGTCCTTCTTGAGTTACCAAAAGCTATGAGATATAAAATTCAGCTCCCGGTCTCATAATTTTGGATGCTCCATTTCTTGCACTACAGGCAGGAAAGAAAGGGTAGTATACTTGTTCCTATGTGAAAAATCCACGTTAACTCACCGGTGTTTGAGATATGATTTGAGTCATTTTACAATGTGGATTTTAGTTTTGAGTGAAAACACCAAGTGTAAGTGATTGGTCAAGTGGGATGTGACAGATTGAGAACAGGGATATTGGCCTAAACTCCTGATAAAATGGATGTAACAGGTTCATAGCTAAAGAGAACTGAGTACTAACCTCAAAAGTCCTTTGATGCAACATGATGAACAATTGCATTAAATCTCCACTTACCAGTACTGACTTGCTGGAGGACAAGCTACAGCTTTATCAAATGCGTGAGGTAGACCAGTCGTTGCAGACCAACACATAGGGTTGTCTGCTGCTGGTACTTTAGAGCAATACAAAAGAAGAGAAGACATAGCTTGTCCCTGGGAAGGGGATTTCTATGGGACAGAGAGCTGGAGAGAGGCTACCAGACAAGAAGGTTCTTGAGGGTAGAAGTAAGTGGAGTTTGTGAAGGAACTTGATTTCAAACTTTAGCTACCAGTCAAAGATAAAAGTTGAGTTGAAAGCAGAATTCATATTTATTAAAGTGACTGAAAAAGAAGAAGATTGAGATATCCATTTCAGTGTCTTTTGAACATTAGCCACATCAGAATCCTCCAGCCTGCTTGTTAAAATATAGATGCTAGGCCCACTCAGAAGAGGAGGCTCAAGCCGATGCTCCAGAGTATACTGTCAGACAAGTTCCCAGACGGTGCTGATGCTTCTGGTCTGGGGACTGCACTCTAAGAACCACTGACCCACATCCGGGTCTCACTCTCAGTATGACTGACATTTGGAGTCAGATAATTCTTGTTGTGAGGGACTGTCCTGTGCATGAGAGGATGTTTATCAGCATTCCTGGCCTCTACCCACTAGACTCAGTAGCAACCCATACACACCTGATGACCAAAAATGCGTCAAAACATTGTCAAATGTCCCACAGAGGGAAAAACTGTCCAATGAGAACCACTGATCTAGAATCTCTTTTTTATCTCAGAATGCAAATTGTCTAATTTTTTTTTAAATGAGGAGTTTTACACCAGTCTTATTTTTGTTTTCCTGAAAATCTATTTGGTAACTCTAAATATCTCTCATTTGTTTAAAGTTCAGGTAGAGATATGGGGCAGATATTTTGGACTAAGAAAATAAGATTCATGTCTCAGTTCTGACTTATTAATATGAGGCTAGAGAGGACATAAAGCAACCTTTTGCTACCCATTCTGTGACACAGAGTCTTCCCTTACATCTCAGATATTTGGGTATGATGGAGATGTACTCCTGAAAGTGCTTTCAAATTCCAATATTTTATCCAACTCTTTAGAGTAATCACTACAGAATAGATTCTGGAGTCACCTTAAATCAGGAAAATAATGCTGAACAGGAACGTGACTGGAAAGAATTAACATATCTGTTAAAAAAAATATCCCAGAGTGAAAGCATAATTATCAGGGGGAATGCCTAAGATGGAGGTGAGGCATCCAGACTCTCACAGCAAATAATATGGAACAGTTCAGAAGCAAATTTTCTATTTAAAAAGTAAATCAAGTGTGAACTGAAGTTTTTTGGATGGAAACATAAGAAATTCCAACTGCCTTCAAGAAATGCAGTGTGTAAATATTTCTTCTTTAGAAGTTCTTCTTTAAAGTTCCTGTAAGTGTTGTTAATTTAACATCAAATTTAACTTTAAAGATTAAAAGAATTACTGGTTAAAAAAAGCAGGGTGGTGGGCACAGAAAGTCATTCTAGCAGCTTAAAGGCCGATGGCAAGCAAGATGTTCTGTGGACCCCCTATAGTTTCCAACACAAATTTCTGGGGGGTTTTGGTAGAAGGAACTACTAAGGTTTTTCATTATGCTAGAGCCTTAGTATACAGATTAGGCTAAAGGTAACAGTTAAAGTAGCAATTCCATTTCCAGTTCAGGCTTCTTTTTTGTATATTTTGGAGCACTCCTATTTTGTAGTTTGTTGTACATGCTATGATTCGTTCAGCCAGTTTAGTGTAAACAAGCCTATGTGAGCCATGCACAGGAAGCCCTAGAAGATTAAGCAGGAAGCATACCAGGCCAAGTTTTCAATGGATGCCCTCCAGTCCTGAGTATGCCTCTAAACTACAATTTGGTGATCTTTTAAAGAAGAGAACTTGGGAGAGAGATTTTAATTTGTTTCCTACCTACACCGATCAGTCCCAGGACCCAGAAAAGAATGGTAGAGGAGAAGAATGAGCTCTGCACAGAAGGAATTTGTCAGAACCTTGAGGAAAACCCAGCGGACAGTGGATCCACAAAGCTAATAGGGACTTGGACTTTGAAGCTCCCACTCAAGTGCACAATCCAGTGACGTGGGATTGAAAGTCAAAAGTTTTCTGCTCAGAACGGTTATCAGTGTAGCAAATGGAAACAAGGAGAGAAGGGAGGAGGAACAGTCCTTTGCAGTAGCATATGCCTCTTCAAACAGCAAAAGACATTTTGCATATGCTGTGCGATTGAATTATTTTTAAATATCTCATTTTTTTTAAGTCAAGGATCTTAAACAGGTCTTTTATCAGATGTACCTGGGCATAAGTGGATTCTAGGAGCCGAAAGGTCACTATATATTCTTCCCCAGGAAGAAAGACTATTAGTATCTTTTTGTAACACTATTTACTAGAGAAGGAGTGGATGTGGCAGTCATAGAGTTTACCTCCTAGTTACACGTGCACCACATCCAACGAGGCCAATGTACAGAACATTGCTGTCATACTTTTTGGTCTTTGAGTGTGTTCCACAGAATGATAGTTCCAAGGAGTGTTAGCAGATAACACTGCTAGCAGATTAAAAAAAAAAAAAAACCAAAGAGTTCTATTTATTTCTTCTGTATAGCATAGGGAACCATATTCAGTATCTTGTAGTAACCTATAATGAAAAAGAATATGAAAACAAATATATGTATATAAATGCATGACTGGGACATTATACCGTACACCAGAAATTGACACATTGTAACTGCCTACATACTTCAAATAAATAAATAAATAAATAAATAAATAAATACAAATGGAGCTAACAAATTTAAAGATATTTCTTTACTGCACAAGTTTTCAGACCTTTAAGATCTTAATGCTCTTTGTGACCCTTCAAGACTAGTATCTATTACATAAAAATTCCCCAAATCATTTTATCACGAACCTCCATTTGGAAATAACAAAGCATCTCGGGAGAGTACACGTCCGCCAACCACTGTTTAGAAAACACTAAGGGGCATCTCTGGTTGCGTATTATATTTCAATGCCATTTTCACTTTGGTGACTAAGATAATGATAGTACATGTAGCATTCAGTAAATATCAGCTCATATTCCTTTTCTTTTGTCTACAAAGGGTTTCATCTCTGGGATTATCCTGATACTCACAGGAGTATAAGGTTAGTGCTTTAAAAAGTGAGAATTTTGTCTGTATAAGGTTTTCTGGATTGAGCTAGAAGTTTTAAATGCTTTAGTCAATTACTTGTTCCTTAAAGCCTGAGGTATCACACCAAAATTGTTTGAGTTCAAAAAGGTTATTTACAGTATTTTTCCACATAACTGACTTTTTCAGCCAGATGATTTGCATAAAGTACAACATTGGTAATTTATACTAGTGACTGAGGGGACACTAGAGATTACAAATTCAAGAATTAGCGAGTACGGTAAGTGAAAGCATGAAATGAAAAGCAATTAGAACTGTCTCATCACAAAAGGGACTAGATTAGTTCATGCTTTTTATTTATGGTAGTGATTTATAATATGCCATCATTTATTTTGTAATGAAAACTTCATGATGTGGCATTTTACTATCATCTTACAAGAAAGATGGACAAAGCATCCAGTGAGTCGACATAGCTTGTCAGCTTTCCTGATGGACCCACTCATTGACTAAGCATTTACTGTTCTATGCCCCTGCCCTGTGCAAAGTACCTTTAAGCACAATTTTAATGGCCTTTTTCTACAACTGTTAAGTCTCATAGATTTTAACCCAGAAAGCACTGAAAAATCAAAGAAGAAAATAGAAAAATAACACCAGTAATCCCATCACCTAGAGAAGACCACTGCTAACATTGGTCACGTTTACTTCTAATATTTTCCTATGCATGTATATATGAAGAAAATGAGAAGTATGTAAGTATGATTCATAATTAAGATCATATTTTATTTTAAATTTTGTGTTCCGGTTTTTCACTTAGCTAATGATGAAGACATACCAAATTATACACATAACTTAATTACTGATGCATATTTAAAGTGTATCTTAACGTCATCACTTAGGTCAGCCTTGTTAATACTCAGAAATCAGCAGTTGCTAAGTTGCAATTATTTGAAAATAAGTCAAAATTGTTCCAATAGTCCAAACTGGTTTTGCATCATTAGAAGTATGACATTAGTATATTTTTCTGAATAGCTGAAAATAACTCAGTATGAAAGTCCAGATAAATTCAATTCAAAGCTGGTATTACTCACGCTGGCTACCCAAGTGTTCCCTTCCTGGTATAAGCAGTAACAACTTCAAGGAAACAGGAACAAGCACTGGCTCAATCTGTATAATGAAATTGAGCTTCCACAGTCATTAAATTGCATTATAACTTCCATAGTCAATTTCAGCCCACTTCAGTTTTGGAGAACTTTGATTAGACATTCCAGAAAAATAATTCTTATTTTCACGATTTCTATTTCACAGGTGAATTAACAGTAGCATTAAATGGGTAGGTGATTTTTATAGGACTACTTAGGAACTGAATTGCTTACCATTCCTAAAGGTTTGGTTTTGTTTTTTTAACCCGCACTCTACACACTCTCTCAAATGAATACTAAAGTTGTGCCTGAGGAAACAGATGTGGTGCAGTCACTCTCAACTTGAAGCTATGGCCACCACAAGAGAATAACTGGTTTTAATTAATGTGTTTAACAGCTTAAGCTGACTGTGCATTTGGACAACTCCCCTAAAAGCTTCCTAACAGCATCCTCTGAAGTGTGCCTAACAATCTCTGAGAAAGTCCTTTAGAAGCTCTTCAGTAGTCTTGATAGAAATATTCTGCCCAGTGCTATTAAAGCACATTAATGTTTAGGAGTTCTGGAATTCATAAGTCCCACCTCTTCTACGTTCAGTTCTACAAGACACACCTAATACTCACAGTAGGTTCTCAATAAATATTCACAATCACATATTCTTAGTAGAAATTTAAATGGCTACTAAGCTCCTTCATCTGCAGAATTGATGATCTGCAGTCTTTTCATTGATATTCTCTGGAAAGCTGCTATAGTCTTGTAATTTCTATTGTAAATCCGAGGCATTCAGAGTTAATAAAAAGAAGCAAGAAGTCCTTTGTTCTGTTTCTTCCAGTTCATAAACTAATCTCTTTGGTGTATGTTCATATATTGAGGCAAGGTAAATTCCTTCGTGATGCCTAGGAAATAATATAACAGGAGTTAATGCAGAGAGTTCTTTTCCAGGAAAAGAAAATTCACCCTTAGCGGTCCTGTTCTGTGCCTGTACTGAGCTGGCAACATTATATCCACTATCTCATTTGAACCATGCAAAGACTTCATAGTGAAAAAAAAGAGAGGCTTAGAGTGTTAACAGGATCCAACCTGATCCTACATCCGTCTGACTTCAAGCTTGTGTTGTGTCCACCTCAACATGAACTCTTTAACAATCACTGCATAACCACATATTCCCAATGTCTCCGTATATGCCAAAAGGCCCATGAGGTCCAAGGCCAGTGCCACAAAGGAGACCCAGCTGCTTCCCCTGCTCTCCAGTAAGTATGTTCTATAACTCACGTCATTTTATGAGAATGCAAGGTCTAGATAAAGTCTGGAGCTTTCCCCTTCATCTGTTAATACACTAGACAGTGTGCTAAGCATGTGAGATACTTTTGTAAAATCTTAGGAAAGAATAATTTTGGAATCCTCCAAATGAAATCTATACTGGGCCAGGACTCCTCAAAAGTGCTGCACAGAATATCTTGAGATGCGAGGAGAGAAATTCAAAATTGAGTTTAGACAATTCTGCTTCAAAGAGTTTTGCTATTAAAAAAAAAAAGGCAATAGGAACTAGAGGATGTGAAGTTGTTTTCTTGTTCTTTTTGATTTGTTTTTGTTTTTTGTTTTTAGTAGGATAAAGATAGCCAAATGTTTGAATGCTAATGGTAATAACCCAGTAGACTAGTTAAAAAAAAAAGAGATAGAGAGAGAGAGAGAAACTCTAATGACATCAGAGAGGGAGGGTAGAATTTCTGGAGGAGTGTTGAGTAGGTGAGAGAAGATGGGACTTGGTGACTGAGATAGATGGGGTAGCTAACCAAGTATAGTATGTCACAGTAATTTACTGGTATTGTAATAATGTGTCTAATTCTTGAAAACCAAAACTCTTTTCCTGAAGCAATGAGCTTCCCCTGGCAAAAGGATCCACCTATCTTTCCTATACCTGTCAATTCCTGAACATGTTGCCCTAGAAATAATAGCATTATATCTTCATAATAAAGTACATTGAAAGTGGATTCTATTTGAATGAAGCAGAAAATCTGACATAAAATGGAAACATCGTTGTTTGAATGCCTCTTATTGGGACATCAAGGTAAGAGAAAAATTAAAAGGATTTTAGACTGCAATTTTGTTCATTTTATAAAACTAGAATTTCCTTAGGAAAAGTAGTATATAAAATCATGATTTTACTATTGTCCCTGTCTATGCCAAGAGAATATGCTTTCTTTTATGACAGAAGTTACTTTAGAGCAAATTATCCCACAATTCTCTGCAAGAGGGAGGGGACTGAGCAAGTAGGTGTTTCTTCCTTTCTTTCTCTTTTTAATGGTGGTACTGGGTATTTAACCCAGGACCTTGGGCATGCTAAGCACGTGCCCTACCACTGAGCTATACCCTCCTCCAAGTGGATATTTATAGAATATTGTTACTTAACTGTCCCTACATATAGACAATTATCCTACAGCCAGACACAGTGCCTACCTCTCCTGAAATATCACGTGGACTGACTGTGTCAGCAAACTCACATTTGTAGTGCTCACATCAACCAAACAGACTGTTTTACTCAATCAGCCTGGGAAGAGAAAACCCTACTTTAAGCCCAATCACATCAAGAAAATGATCAAACTTTGAGAAAAGCTCCAGTGGTGAATAAAAGCTCTTGGTTCAAATAGCCATCTCCTCATTCTTATCAACTGCAAAGGTGCTTCTCTCCAAAGGAGTTGTGCTGCAAGCACAGAAGTGTCTTTACAGCACACCCTTGAATTAAATCAGCACATCAGTGTAGGCGGCCCAGGGAGCCATGAGGTACCGCTTTGCTGTCCTCATCACATTCTCCCCCAAATCTATCCCTAGTGAGGCTTGAGAGCCCCACACAACAGCTCCTGCAGTATCCCTGTCATTAGAGGGAAGGATGTTCTCATTCCTCACCAGTTCTGTATTCGAGGCCCCGTTTTAGGTGGGATGTCTATTGTCTTGAGGGAAAATGACGTTACCTTAGGAACACCATACGTGGTTTTCTGGGTCTGCTGGCAAATCTCAGTTTACACTAGGTCTGGCCACAAAATTGGCTCGCATGCTCTAGGCAAAGCATCCCTGAGGCTTCTGTGTTCCTTTATAATCTTTGTGTTTCTTTCCTTGTAGCAACACAAGTGTATGGTTTATTCTTAGAATCTGCAGCCAAATGTGCCATTGAGTCCAGCAGGGAGAGAGGTCTGGGAAGGAAACAAAACCCCAGTCTCTCCTTATTACACTCCCTCCTGAACTGGAGGTTTCCCGTGGTGCCTTGTTGATTGGTGTGTGATACTGTTTATTTTCTAAGAAGGCAGAGTATGTTGTTTTTTACCTAGCGAAAAGATGGTATAATCTTAGATCACTGTCAAGAGACTTAAACAATTTAAAAGGCTCTTCTTCATAGCCAAACAGTAGTTCACATAAAAGATGGAAACATTCTACCAAAGTCTATAAAAGGCAAAAAACAATGGTATTTCCAAAGGCCTAGATGACTCCTGGTATGACTACCTACAGGGCTGGGGATGAGGAAGAAGAAAATGCTGAGATTACAGTAGGGTATAGAAAGAAGAAAAAGAACAATGAAGAAGGTCAACTGTTAGATGAAATCAAGGTCCTCAATCCCTGGATGCAAAGAAAAGAAAGGAAGAAAAACCCTTAATATCATGGAGAAATGACCGTCCCAGCCAAGAAGGATGTGACACTCATGGACTTGGAATAAAATCAAATTGTCTTCTGGGAAGACTGGATTATGGCAAAGAAATATTCAGAAGGGAATAAGCAGCTGGAATTGGCTAGTAATTCTCTAGAACAGAAGAAAAACTTGCCTGACTTCTCAAAAGAAAAAAGCAATAAACACACAGTGGATGTGCAGCTAGAGAATGGGTATCTACAAAATGTCAGAACTGCATTTTCACCAATTATTTCACCGGTATTTTGTGGCTTTCTTGTAACATACTGTTCTGAGGGCAGCAAACACAGGGCAAGGCATTTTACAGACAGATGATAATGGCTTTCAGTGTTTCTCAAATTGGCTCAAAGCCCATACTGTGTAAATTGCTAAAAGCCCATATGTAATTCTGAACCTCTTGCAGGCCCTGAGACTCTGTGTCCTGGTAATAATTACATAGACCAAATAATTAACTCCTGACATAAAAAGGGATGAAGGTGAGGGAAGAAAATGCAGATCTTATCAACTTTTACTTAAAGCAAGGGCCCAAACTGACAAAAACCCTGGGGCATTCATATGGGCAA
The DNA here is from genome assembly GCF_009834535.1 of Camelus ferus. Lineage (NCBI taxonomy): Eukaryota > Metazoa > Chordata > Mammalia > Artiodactyla > Camelidae > Camelus > Camelus ferus. Next base: position 65,504,921 of record NC_045702.1, read on the forward strand.
AAAGCACTGTAGTCTTTCTCTCCATTTCCTTGTAAGAAAGGGAAGAAATTTCACCACATTCATACTACTACACTTTTCCAATATTTCCCAGTGTTACAGTCTTATTTAAATTTCTGTTTAGACAGTCTCGTCTTATCAAGCCTAAGACTCCTTAGAGAAGACATAGGCCTGTAAGATCTCTGCAGGAAGCCCCTTTGGCCTTGTCACTTTAGCAAAGCTACACTGTAACTAACTTTTAAATCACGTGCCTCCATGTTCATTCATCTCTGGCCCGAGCACACTTTTCAAATCTTTTGATCACACAAATACCTTGCCTAACCTGTTGATTTTCTCTGGAGATCAAAGAAGTAGGAGTGAAGAGTAAGTAATTAACAGATGACCAGATCTCCTCCCAAGCTTCCCCTTCAGTAATCTCACCAACAAACTTTGTGAACAAGACAGCATCTAAAGAAAATATCAGGAGACGTGGACAAGCCTGCAAGTAGTAGGGGACAGCGGCAACTACGACCCCCTATCTCAATGATTAACTTCAGACAAGAGGGAAGAGGGCAGGGCACAACCATTAAAAGACTGACACTTGAAGACTGGCAATTGAAGATTCCATTTGACTCCCAGTACACCTTGAGCTTCATTATATGCTCACTGTAATACATTTGTTGCTAAATGACACACCCACAGATGCCACAACAGTTTCAAGGCTGACCATTAAAGGTTAGAAAGTGGGCTGTGGCCCAATTCCTAGGAATCCTGGCCACTTCCCCAAAGTAATTGGAATAATTCTCTCAATTGTTAGCATATGAAATTACCGAGCCCATAAAAACTAAGAGCCTGGCACCTTTGGCCTTCAGGGATGGCCTGTACTCTGGCAATGGACTGTGCATCTCTCTGAATAAATCTACCTTCACTCTACTATGGCTCACTCTTGAATTCTTTTCTGTGCGAAGCCAAGGACCCTCACTTAGCTAGGCACATCCCAGGAAGTTTCCTGAAACCTGGGACACGACCATCCTCTCACGCCCCATTTTCCTGTATCAAATTGAGATTACTACCCCTTGTCCCTTTAAATCTTTCATGGCTGAGCAGAATCTTCAGAGATGGTCTTTGGGGGACATTGAGTCCACCATCTCTCCATATTGCCAGCATTCTGATTAAAAGTAGTTTTCCTTTCTATCAACATTTGTCTCTCCCGAGTACTGATTTTTGGGTGGCAAGCAGCCCAACCTGAGAATAGGTCCTTGGTACATGAAAGCATGTTAACACTCCTACAGGAACAGGGGACTGGCCTCCACCTGCAGTAAGCAGAGAGACTGAAATAGAGCCCTCTGCAAAATACAGTGTTGAAGAGCTGTGAAGAGCATTTCCATGAAAAAATAATTCGAAAAGCTTGGGGAAAGAGGAAGAAAGTTTGCCATCTTTCCAGGGCTCTAAGTGGGGATCAAAGTACACTCATGAGAGATCAGACCCCTGGCAAGCAGGGTCTCCATCTACACTAACTATAAGGTAAGGCATCCTGAAGACAAGAAATTAAGATACAGACCTCTCCACAACCACTGAAAATGCTAAGGCTCTGGAAGAAGAATCCATAAAGCTACTCAGGGAATATTTTCACAACCAGGATCTCAAGGGACTCCTGTGGGGGAAGAGTAGCTCAGCTGAAGAGAAACTCAGAGTAAAAATTTTAAATATCCTAAGGAAAGGAAGTGCTAAGAGGGACAAAACATATTCCCGACACAGGTAAAGTTGGACCCGGAGAGCTGAAAATGACTATAAAATAAACTTTTTAGAATTATTAAGAAGCTAAAACAATAAATAGAAACTATAATGAAAGACCAGAACAGTATGAAAAAGCTCCAGCTGAGTTTTAATAACTAAATAGAACTTCAGTGAACATAAAAATTGAGCTATTGTAATATAAAATTCAATAGATGACAATAATTGTCACAGCAGAATAGGAAATATATATATTTTCATATGTGAAAATAACAACCGGGTAGAAGACATATCCATTCCCATATGGAATACCATTGAAAAAGATAAAATACCAATGAATCAATGTAAGAAATGCACAAGACTATTAAGAAGAAAACCTTAAAATGCTACAAAAAGACACAAAGGAAGACATGAACAAATGAAAGGATATAGCATGTTCTTGAGAAGGAAGACTCAATATCATAATTTTAATTCTCCTTAAAGCAATGTATAAATTTAATAGAATCCCTAAAAACTAATTTTTTTTAACTAGGTGAGTTGATCTTTAAGTTCATATAGAAAAATAATCAAATAGAATAGTCAGAGAAAAAAAACCCTCAAGTTTAAAGATCAAATGAGGGATTACTATTATCAGATATTAAAACATATTGTTAAATTTCAAAATTAAATCAGTGTTACAGTAGAACATAAATAGAACAGTGGTGTAAAAAAGGAAATCCAGAATAGACCCAAGTGTCTATGATAACTCACTATACACTAAAGAAGGAGTCTCACACCAGGGGAGAAAACAGACTAATCAAGAAATGAAATCATGTTGGGACAATTCAGTTGTCATCTGGGAAAATAAAATTAAATCTGTAATTTCTACCTCACACTAGGGTAAGTTGCAAATGGAACAAAGATATAAATATTTTTTAAATGAAATAAAAATAACAAGTGAAGACATGGATGAATTACCTTATAAGGTCATTTTATTTATGGCTCAAAACCCAGAACATGAGATAAGGTAGATTTTCATTTAGATTCTGGATTTTGAGTCATAGATGACAAATTTATTACAAAAATTCAAAAAATATTTTTGGCAATAAAAATTATAAACAAAGTCAAAAGATAACTGAAAAACCAGAAAAATAATTTTCAACTCATATTAGAGACAATGAATAACCTCCCTACTACATAACAGATGCTTAGAAACTGATAAAGAAAAGAACAACTCATTATAATAATGGACAAAAGATATGAACAAAGAGTTCACATGAATACAATGGCTCTTAAACATTAAAAGATGCTCAGTTCACTTAAAGTAACAAAATTGAGATAGAAATACACTTAGAAAACTTTTTCACTTATCAGATTGGCAAAATTTCAAAAGTTTGATCACATCTGTTAGTAAGACTGTTAAGAAATAGGAACTCCATGCATTTTTTGAGTAAAGTAAATTGGTACAACACCCAAGAAGGACATTATGACAGTATCTATCAAAATTACAAATGAAGACACACTTTGACTGGGCAAAATCACTGCCACACATTTGAAATGTCAAATGTCATGTCAAAGCCACGTGTAATAGCAAGAGGAAGGAAACAATCCAAGTATCTACCAATAGGAACAGGTTAAGTGAAGTATGGTACATGTGTGTAAGTGGAATAGTAAAATAAATAAGGGACCTTTCTGTGTACCATTACAGAAACATCTCCATGCTATACTGCTATGTACCTTGAACAAAAAAATCAAGGTACATAACAGTGAATAAATATGCTAACTTTGGTTTGTTGAGGGGAAAAAAGGATGAAAACCTAGAGAAATATCCATATTATATTCAAATATGTATACAGAAACTCTGGGAGCAGACAAATTTACCCAAAACAGTGGTTACTTTTGAGGAGACTGGATATTAAAGATGGAAGAGAGACTTTTCACTCCATAACATTTAATAAATACTTCCTGGGTTTGAACAATATTACTATATTCCAAAAAACTAAATTTAAAAATGTATCCAAAATGCATAAGCTCATTGATAATCATAAAATTAAAATTCAAACAATAATATACTACCCACACCTATAAAATTAGGAATTAATAATAGTTAATGCAAATTCCCAGTTTGGCAATGGCCCAACATAAAAGAGCAAGGTTTTATATTTAGCAGCAATCATACAAACTGATACTCTCCTTTGGAGGAATTTTGGCAAGATTTTAAATCCTTATACCTCTGGCTCATCAATTAGATTTCTGGAAATGTATCCTAAGGAAAAACTGTATGTGTATGAATTAAGATTTACTTACAACAACCCCGAGGGTGGGAATGGAAAGTGGAGAGGTTAGGATCCAAATGATGCTTCAATTTAACTACAAAATTTTATTAACAGTAAAAGAAATGTGAATTAAATACAGTAACATGGCAACACTTGTTAAATCTAAGTGGTAGGTAGCTGGGTATTTGTTACGTAATTCTCCCTAATTTTCTGTACAATTTTGTTTTTTTTTTTTAAATCTATTACACAAAATTTCTTATGTAAGTGAACAACATGGCTTTTTTAGTATAATAAGAAATTTTGCTCCAAGATGACAAGAACTATGACATATGCATATTTATACATTATTTAATATTGTGTGGGTTTCTTTGAAATCTTAACTACAATGTTTAACACACCGAAATGTTGACTTCAAGCAAAGAGAAACTAAATAACTTAAAATCTATGAAGAGATTAGAGGTGACCTAATGCTACAGATCTCAAACACTGGTGAACATCATCACTAAGACTGTTTCTATAAATTTCCAGGTCCATCTGGTTCTCCAGGAAGATGGCTAAGCAATAGATTTAAAATTAACAAACTCAATTCCAAAGTCTGAGGCTCACTAGTGAAGGTATAGAATAATGCTTCCTGAGGACGGAACAGCAACCTGCCTCTAGTGCTTAAGAACATTATAGATTTCTTGATCCTACCCAAGATTCTTCTAATCTATCCCTCTGCTGCTGATGCCCTGGAAATCAGCATTTTATCAAGCACTTTGGGTTATTCTGATACAAAGTTTTAGAAACACTGGTATAGATCATTAAATTTTTTTCCTTTGTAATTTAGAAAGAACTGTACTCAAGATACAGCTTGAGGAAAGAAAGCTAAGTATAAGGCAAGAACTGATTAAATGCCCAAAGGTGTTTCCAAAGGAGGTTATAAAATCTACTGTTCTGGAAATGCTGAAAAATGCAGTCTTGCTTGGTAACAGAAGGCTAAACTAATGACCTCTGGAAAGCTTTCATAGCCCTATAAGGCTTTAGATAAATTAAATGCCCAAAGGTAAAGGAGAATAAGAAATTGAATAGGTTTTTGGATGATAAGTTAATAATACAATAACGGGCTAGGCAGGGACAATTTTGGTGCTCCTTTGAAGCTTCACATGAGTTTTCAAAAACTTCAGAACTGAAGAAGTGTGTGAGATCAAATGTGGTATCTTAAGCTTCTTTAGTGACCTCAAGGAACAGTATATGAGCAGAAAGAACACATGCTCCACTTTACTTCAGCTGCACAACTTGCCCTGGTCTGAGCTGATTTTGCCATTGTTAGCTTGCCTTCCCCTAAACATTACCTCTGCAAACAGCATACACACAACTGGATGTAATATATGCTCACACACACACACAGACACTCAGAGCTTTCCCATGAACACAATTTCTATCCAAATAAAGTTAAATGGCCTGAAATTGAGAGAAGGAAGATGTTAATTTTCATTAAGTTCGGAGTCAAATTATTTGGAGCCCTGCCGTGAATGTATCAAGAGGTTATCAATTTGAAGCAACTCCTTGACCTCTTTAAACCTCACAGCCTCTCACGTGTGCAAGCGTAAACAAGTGCACACACAAACACACACAGGTTCATACACCAAGAAGAATGTTTTTCGAAAAGAAAAACAATTGCACTACAACAAAATAACCAACTACACATCCCTTCCAACCCAACTACTTTTAGTTGAAGAGTCTGAAAGCAAGAGGAAACTGTGTCATAAAGAGAGAAGACTGGACTGAGAACTGTAGCCGTGAGTTTAAATTCGGATTCTAACCTTTACTAGATTTATCATTTATACCTTGTTGTGTGTGTTTGTAGCAGCTTTAAAATGCATTCAACACAAGATAATTTTCAAGAATAAGGGAAGGGGAGCAAAGATAAAATAAAAATAGGAAATGAAATAAAAATCACTGTAAGATCAGCACACAAATAACATGTTATTATTACATTAATATTTGGTTCTTGTAAGCCGCAAATTGGGTTCTAAACCCTTCTAGAAGGCAAGACAAGTGAAAAAGCATGCTCAGTTACATGATTTACAGTGCCTTTAAGACTTAAAGTCTTTCATGAGAAGTGCAACTATTATTAGCACTGAGTCCAGGGAGAAATTGTTTCCATTGGGTTTCTATAATGAGGACCAACGCAGTGAACAATGTCCTTCAAATAGCCTTCGAATAAATGCAAGAATGAGCATCTTATCATGGATCTCATGTACCTCGATGTAAGTCAGAAGTACAGTGTTCTAAAAGCACAGTGCTATAAAACTAGTTTTACAAAAGAAACTAAATGATGTGTTAGGTACAGTCCCCTAATGTGGGCTTCAGGTTTCCAGAGAAGGGATCACAGATGGGCAGGAAATAGGCTATATCTAGCCCACAAATGTATTTTCATTGGTCTGGGGAGGGGGTGTATTATTATTATCATTATTATTTATTATTATTGTTTTTATTATTTCCCATATTTAAATTGGGAGTTTCAAAAAAGATCCAATTCCAGTGTGGGTTTGATTTTATTTAGTAAATCTAGCCCCACTGGGCTGGCATTCCAACCTGAGGAGCTCATTGGAAACTGAAGAGCAGCTGTCCCATTAGCCATTCACCCCTCTCTGCTCACCTCAGTCATCAACTCTGCCTGCTTGGTCCCTGTAACTCACAGGAGTTTGAAACCCCTCACCTGGAGGAATGGGTAGAGTCTATTTGCCTCAGGCAATGCAGCATCAATATTTCTCTCACCAAGCTTCGACTAAGTGTTGAGCAGCAGCAGAATTCACTGTGTGACCTTGAGCAGGTGATTTAATCATCTCGGAGCCGCCGTTTCTTCCTCTTAAGAGAGGAACTTAATACCCACCTCTCAGAGTTGTAAGGATTGAGTGAGATGTTTTCAAAAACAATCAACTGCTAATTACTGTTCAAATGAATTACATTATTATCAGAAATTATCCACAATGCTGATTTACCTCATCTTAATCATAATGGATTTTTAGGAATATTTTCTTCACCCAGTGACTGCTGGCTTTTCTGTAAATCTACAGTATTTCTTTTTTCTTTTTTTTTTAACTTTTTTTTGATAGTCGTTTTACAATGTTGTGTCAATTTCCAGTGTAGAGCACAATTTTTCAGTTATACATGAACATGCATATATTCATTGTCACATTCTTTTTCACTGTGAGCTACCACAAGATCTTGTATATATTTCCCTGTGGTACACAGTATAATCTTGTTTATCTATTCTGCATATGCCTGTCAGTATCTAAATTCTGTTACCTATTAGAACAGACAACACCTGTGCACCATTTCAGAGCCTCTTGGTCCACCTCTCTCCAGCCTCTCCTGCAATAACAAGTTCAACGAAGGTCTGACCAGCTTAGTACAAGTATGACCTGTCAGCCGTTCACCTGGTGTCTGTAGGATGCACCTATTGCTTCCTACCTAGCCCTTCCAGGGCTCCTCCAATGCACATGAGGTTCCATAGAAACCATTTGGTACTCATCATGCACATCCCTGAAGTTAATGCCCTTGGGACTACCCTTGACAAATGGGTAAATAAAAACTGATAGCTAAATCCTCTCCTCTTTTGTCTCACAAATGAACTGTTCTGAAATATATTTTATAAAGCTCCTCAGAAAATCCCACCAAGGATCAAGTACCAGTCACTCATACCAGTGGCTGCCTCAATTACACAGCAATCTTTTGTCTTTTCCTCTCTCCCTGGTTCCATCTCTGTATCCCTCACTCCTGCTCCCTGAGATCACTTTCAAATAAACCCCCTGTAGATAAGCTTTGCATCCAGTTTTGCTTTCAGGGAAGCCCAGGCTCAAGTATCCTCCAAAATATGCTCATAAATAGAAATTATCCTTCAAAGGACTTCATCAAGAACATGAAACAATAACCCAAAAATGAGACTTTTTTTTCTAAATTGTATGTCTGATAAAGGATTTGTACAAAGAATTCTTACAGCTCAATAACAGAAAGAGAAATAACCCTAAACATTTCTCCAAAGAAGATGTTCAAGTGACCAATAAGCACATGAAGGGATCCCTGACATCATTAGTCATTAGGGAAATGTGAATCAAAATCACAATGAGATACTACACACCCACTAGCATGGCTACAATCAGAAAGTCAAATAAAATGTTGAGGAGGATGAGAAGAAAATAGAACCTTCAAACACTGCTGATGGAAATGTAAAATGGTACAGCCACTTGGGCAAACAGTCTGTAAGTTCTTCATAGTTTAAAGATAGAGTTTACTGCATGATTCAGCAATACCATGCCTACGTATATGCCCAAGAGAAACCCAAAGCAGATATCCATACAAAAACTTGTACATGAATGTTGACAGCAGCATTATTCATAATAGCCAAAAGGCAATCTGAATAGCCAGAAGAAAACAACTGAAATACCTATCAACTGAATGATGAATGAATGATGAATGAATAAGTAAAGTGTGGTACATCCTTAAAATGGAATAGTATTCAGCAATAAAAAGGAATAAAATATTGATACAGACTAAAACATGGATGACTGCTGAAACATGGTAAGTGAAAGCAGCCAGTCACAAAGGACCACATATTGTTTGTTTCTATTTCTGTTAAACAGCCAGAATAAGCAACTCTATCTAGAAAGAAAGTAGATTCAGGTTACCTAGTGCCAATGGGGATGGAGAGATTGAGGGGGATAGTTAAGGGGTATGGGGCTTCTTTGGGGGGTAATAAAAATAGTCTTAAATTGATTTGTGGTGACGGATGCAAACTCTGTGAATACACTAAGAGCTACTGAATCGTACACATCAAATGGGCAAGTTATATGGAATAACATTATACCTCAATAAAGTTATTAAAAAATAGAAGTCATCATAATTTTTAACCTAAAACAGTCTATAAACTGTGGCTGCTGCTCATTCTTACAGAAAACCACTGGATTCTCCATTTGCCTATATTTTCACTTGCTGAGCTTTTTTCAACTACTTCAAAGAAGAGTGTCCAGAACAGAGAACATCATTCATCTCTACCTTTCTGGCTTTCTCAAAATCCTATGGTGTTTCTGTCACCTATTACTGAGAACTTATGAAATTTGACCACAAACTCTCCACAATTCTAGCTGTCCTTTATAATAGCTAATCTAAAAGACAACTGCATCTTCTCGCCCAGTGCCCTGCCATACCCACATACCACCTCTCAGACCATCCTTTCTCCCACACTCTTGTGATTAAATTAATACTTGTATCTTCATAGCCACACCCCACATTGTGATTAAATCATGTTTAGAATACTTTGAGACTATTTTTCCGAAAGACTGAACCTACAGAGGTGAGTGATAAAGTAGCCACACACATAAACTCCAAAACATGAAGTAAGAAGCAAGATACACATCTCCATTTAGTGAATATCAGAATTACATAGGCAGGAGGGAAAGGCTGATGAAAAACTCATGTGTATTGGTTTCACTCTGCATCACTCTTAATATCTTATGCCTTGGATTCTACTTTAAATCTCATTCTTGGGGGAAAAGAAACAGTAAGTGTTCAGCCTCTCTGGGAAATGATATTTCACTGTGTTCCAGCATAACAACAGACATTTCTGGTATTTACCCTAGTCAGATCCAAATCTTCGGAAATTTCACTGATGAGTATTCTTAGCCTTAGACTGAAAGAAATTTGTAATAAGAAATTATTATCATGATAGCAAATATAAAGGATGTATTGCATACAACCTTAGAGCTTGATTAAAAGAGCAGGTATATTTTTCCCAAAAGATTAAGAATGGCACTGGATTTAAATTTTTCAATTTTAATATCAAAAAATATTTCCCTACAAACAGTGATCCCACATATCCAATGTTGAAATGAGCTGACATCACCGCCCAGTGTCAGCATGAGAACCCGATCCAGGAAAGACAGTTCAAGAATCATGATAAATTTCATTAGGTGACATTGGTTATTACTACTATGATCCCTAGTGCTGCATCTCCTTTAATTCTGGGACTCAGGCCAGACCTGCTAAGAAACTAGGAGAGAGGAGAAACAAAACGTGTTTATCATAATCTTTTTTTCAAGCTAGGCATGGAGGCATCACAATTTTGCTTCAGAAGTAGCCTGACTTAACTGCAGGAAGGAGGCCCACCACTCACTTCATCTTTTCTAATCTCACTCACAGAGAGCTTGGAAATAGTTTTTTAGCTTTCCACTTGTCCAAATTTTAAAAAATGAACTTTTAAAAAATTCACTCCATCAGGAAATAGAATCCCTCATCCTATATATAAACATTTATCTATAAAATTATATATAGTTATTACTTTACTCATATTATATACTCTAGAAACAGATATAAAATTGGAAATTATAAATGCAAAAAATTAACATGAATAAACAATGTTTCTGAGAGGTTTACTGTGTCTATTTACAGAACTATTTTCCTCACACTAAAAATAATAAAGATGTTTTAGTGTGGTAAAATAGGGGTGGTGTAATCACCTTTAACATAGTCAAAAAGAGAAGTCAAATCGTAGAACAGGAATAGTGTCTGTTATGCCATTTTCTTGCTTATTTGTGTTAGGATTATCTTTAATCTCCAGTTTCTTTCCTGAACTATAAGTCACATAGCCATCTTGTGAAGGTTAGTTTACTTAAAACTAGAGAATATAATCTGTACCTCTTCTTAACCAGCAAAGGTAACATACTGAATATTGCAATATGCTAAAAAGAAACCAAGAATTCAAGATGTGATCACCAATCCTTCCAAGTTGTAGAATTTCCCTTAGGATACACAACTGTCCAACATATGGACAGAGTCAAGATAATGCAGTCATGTTTATTTTCTGTCTGGAAGATCTGTCTAGTGATGTTAATGCACTGTTAAAATCTCCAACTATGATTGTATTCCCATCAATATCCCCCTTTATCTCTGTTAGTAATTCTTGTATGTACTTAGGTGCTCCTATATTGGGTGCATATATATTAACGAGTGTAATATCCTCATCTTGTATCACTCCTTTAATCATTATAAAATGTCCTTCTTTATCTTTCTTTATGGCCTTTGTTTTAAAGTCTATTTTGTCTGAAGTCAGTACTGCAACGCCTGTTTTTTGGCTTTTCCATTTGCATGGAATATCCTTTTCCATCCTTTCACTCGCAATCTATATGTGTCCTTCTCCCTAAGGTGGGTCTCTTGTATGCAGCATATTGAAGGTTCTTGCTTTATTATCCAGTCTGCCACTCTATGTCTTTTGGCTGGAGCATTTAGCCCATTAACATTTACAGTAATTAATGATAGATGTGTGTTTATTGCCATTTTGAACTTATCTTTGCAGTTGAATTGGTGTATCCTCTTTGTTCCTTTCTTCTTCCTTTTGTGGTTTGGTAATTTTCCTTTGTATTATCATGGATTTTATTTAATTTTTGTGACTCCCTTGTAAGTTTTTGGCTTGTGGTAGAAGATGTGGTATATTTATACAATGGAATACTACTCAGCCATAAAAACCAACAACATAACGCCATTTGCAGCAACATGGATGCTCCTGGAGAATGTCATTCTAAGCGAAGTAAGCCAGAAAGAGAAAGAAAAATACCATATGAGATCGCTCATATGTGGAATCTAAAAAACAAACAAACAAACAAACAAAAACAAAGCGTAAATACAGGACAGAAATAGACTCACAGACAGAGAATACAGACTTGTGGTTGCTAGGGGGGTGGAGGGTGGGAAGGGATAGACTGGGATTTCAAAATTGTAGAATAGATAAACAAGATTATACTGTATAGCACAGGGAAATTTACACAAAATGTTATGGTAACTAACAGAGAAGAAAATGTGACAACGAGTGTGTATATGTCCATGTATGACTGAAAAATTGTGCTGAACACTGGAATTTGACACAACATTGTAAAATGATTATAAATCAATAAAAAATGTTAAAAAAAGAAAATGCAGTCAATTCACTGATTAAATGTAAGTAAGTCTTAACTTCTTCCCTATTACATTATTGTTAAATTTTTTAAAAGAAATGTTCTAATATTGTCCTCCTATACTCCAATGCATCTTGCACATTCTGTGGTATATTCTTACTCATTTTGTAAACCACGGCTTTTAGAGGTTAGTCTAGAAACACAGTCACAACTCTTCGATTGCATATTAAATCCTTGGAATAAAATACACATATATCAATAGAAATGAGTTTTGTTGCTTGTTCCAGAATGCATAAACTAGAGTGGCTTCAACAAGACAGTTTATATCTCTTTCACGTAAACGAAGTTTGGAGACAAGCACCCAAGAGCTAATGTGATGCTCCACAATGTCAGTCTTCTGTCTTGCTCCTCTGCCATTCCCACACAAGCCTGCCCTCCATCACCCAACGTGGATGCCTGGGCACCAGACATCATATCTATATTCCAATCAGCAATACAGAGAAACAGACAAAGAAAGACACTTTTCAGATGTTTCACACAACACTTTGATAACTTCCCATTGGAGAGAAATTATTCAAACGTCTACACCTAGCTGCAAGGAAGAATCAGGGAATCTATTATGAAAAAGGACAGCCAAGATTCTCAGCCATAATGTATAAAGATGTATCAATAAATAAACCAAAAAAACAGAGGAATTCTATCTTTTTAGTATCATCTTCTTACTCTACCTCTGTGGTCCATTTGCAGCAAAAAGTCTTGGCTTACAAAGACTATCTAGCCAACATGGTCTATGGACTGGCATGTCTCCCAAAAATACAATATAGTTGAAATAATCAAATTCTTAAAAATACACTTATAGTTCTCCTGACTACAGTCTAGTTTGAGAACAACGGAATTATATTGTAACAGAAAACTGTTTTTTCCAAAAACAACTTTATCTGACCTCTAAGGAGAGTACTGAGCTTTGCTTTCATAACCCCTTTCTGAGCTTGTACATACAACTTTCCATGTGGGAGCCAGGTGAGAACTGAACTGCTTATTTTAACAGAGGGCAAAAGGTGTGACCTGAAGGAGGGCAGAGGTTAGAATCCAGCAGGAAAGGAGAGGAGGCGTCAAAGCAGAGCACTGACTGGGAAATGGTCAAAAAGAGACTCACCATGGAGAACCACTGAGAAAGGACTTTGTTTAAAATAGATACTAAGTTGTTTTCCACGGAGTGCAAGATACAAATCCCCTCCTTCCTCTTGTCACCTTCAGTAAAATCTGCTAGGCTTATTCATATTTTCTTATGACTAAGAGAAACTTGATGAAGTTCTGAATTCTGTATTCAGTTGACTTCAGGCTCTAATAGAGACAGAAATTAGAGGATAGGGAAGGATCAACGTGAGAATGACAGTAATAATGTGAAAATAATAGAGACCACTACATCTCATTAAAGTCAAACTTATATATCATTAGGCAAACTGATAAAGGACTTCTTACCCTCCTTATTTTCTCTAATAAAACAAGAGATTAAATACAGTTCTACTTACATGCCTTAAAATATTTTTAAATGCATTTAAAACTTATATTGAATATTTTGCTTAATGTTGGAAAGCAGCACTGCACTGTAAAATCTTCACAGAGTTCATTTAAATGAACGCATGCTACTTTAAAGCACTGAATAAGAAACTTCCCATAAATAGGGTCTGACTGGATAAAGCAGAGACGGGAGAAAACAGAAAGAAAACGAGGCTGATTCAGTGCAGAAGGGAGCAGCAGTACACCTACAGTAGGGAGAGAGCCAGACAGCTCTGCACAATAGAAATAGAAATCTGAAAAGCCCTCTGGCCTGTGTAGAATCAAACTGGATGTTGGTCAGGACCAAAAGATCTCTTCCAAGAGAACTGAAATTAAAGGTCAGGACAGACAGTCCAAGGGCCAGAACAGATGTCCCATGACTCAGGCACAGCATCTGTACTGACTTTGCTGGTTGACTAACCCAGCTTCCATCCACAGCACACCGGTCCCATCCACGGACTGGGCAAGTGGGGATCATGCGACCTATGGCAAGTTAACAATATACAAACAGAAGTTCCTGGGTGGGGCTTTCAAGAAAGCTTTCTCAAAGGAAAAGAAGCAAGTGGTATATATTTGCCTTTCTCTTTCTCCCTAGAAGGTAAGGCACAGCAGCCATCTCACAACCACAAGAGTGAAAAGCACACATTAAGGATGGCAAATCCAGAAGACAGAAGGAGCCTGGATCACTGAGGATGTCCTTGAACAGCTGTATTAGCCCTGGACTGTGGACATCCAGACACAATAAATGAAAGCAAAACACACACACACACGCACATGCACACACACATGCACACACACACAAACCTTACCTATTTAAACCACTATTCATTTTGTTTTCTGTAAGTGGTTACTAACAGCTTAACAAATTAATAATTGATTTAGATAGAATTTGGTGCCCAAATTCTTGCAGGATATTACAAGCAATGGAACACAATATACAGAGTTGCCCGAGAGGAGAACAACCTAATATTAAAGACCCAGACATTCCAGGCTCCAATGGAGAGGGCTTTGCCATGCAGGGACAGAACACTTGTGACCCATTCTGGAAAACAAAGCAGGAGTTCAACACTGGATATAGTTTTAAAATGGTAGAGACTTTTCAGAATGTGGGAATATGATGGTTAGTTCTTGCTATTTTCAGCTGAATCCTACTACAAGAACAAAAAGGATACACTCAGACTAGAGCAAGATATTCTGCTTGCACAAATGGGAAGTAATACATTATTGAGAACACTCTGCCTTCAGCAAGCAATCTAGATTGACAGAGTTCCCAGTTAGGATACTTGGAGGGTAAAAAAGCCAATTACTTCTGTACCCCATATTGAAACTCCTAAAAGTTGTGAAGTCGCAGTCTTGATAGAAAATGAGGTTGGTGACACTTGGCTGTCTTAAGCACATTCCATTAAAAGTTCTCTGGCAGGAAAAAAGGAGGGGAGGGCACTAACTCCACAGTAAGGGTGGTCATCCCACCCCCAAGAGGATATTTCAGTTGCTGCAAAGCAGTAGCCATTAAGCTAAGGAGGGTGTTCAAAACACAGAAGCCAAAAGCCAAAACTTCTCAAGCTTCAAACTGAAATGTGCTTTATTTCCTCACCCTTAAATCTACCAGAAGCTACTAGACTAGAAGCCTACTACCTTTCTGGGGAACCAAATTGCCAAAGAAAACTCAAGCCTCACTGGCAATAGCCAGTAACTGTACTACTCCTAGATAATCAGTTGCCAAGACTATAAATGAGGATAGGATGCACTACACATAGAAAAACTCAGGGAATTACAAAAGAGAGAGAAGTTTAAATTTAAAATGTAATAACATATTTTTAAAAAACTCATTTAAAGAATTGGAAGATAAATTTGAAGAATATCAACCAGAAGAGATTTTTTAAAAATAGAGATGGAAAACGAGACACAGAAGAAACAAACAAGAAAATGAAAGGTTCACAGAGTCCAATGATTGAATAATAGGAGAACTAAAATGAAGGAAATGGAGAAGAAAAAAAAATATTAAAGAAACTGTTCTGAGTGCTCAGAACTAAAGAACGTGTGTCCAAATTAAAAGAACCCATCAAATTCTCAGCACTACATGAAAATAGATTCTCATCAAGGCATATCATTGCAAAATTTCAAAACACTGGAAACAAAAAGGAGATCCCCAAGGGCCCAGAGAGAAGAAGCAAATCAGTCAAATGATCAGGAGAGAGAATAGCTTCAGATTAGAAAATGGAAGCAATGCTTCAGAAATCTTGGGGAAAAGTTATTTACAAACTAGAATTCTTTATCCAGCCAAAAATCCAGTCAAGTGCGTAGATAGAAATAAAGGTATTATCAGACTTCAAAATCTAAAATTTTAGCCCCATGTACCCTGAAAGGTACAAAGAATACACTCCATCAGAAAAGAGGGAGTAAACACAAAAAGAGGAATGTCTGAGGTACATACATGACACAGGAAATGCAACACCAAAGAAAAAGGAAAGAAATCATATAGACGAGAATAAAGGGAGATCCTGGGACACTATCTGTGTTCCAGGTATAGAAGACCACCAGTGCATCCCGGAGGAGGTTATAATTCTCTGGCAAAGAAAGGAAGATGAACTTGATAGAAAATCTGATTTATGTAAGATTAGGAACTTGGAAGATAATCTGAAGTTGAGCTGTTCATAAATACATAGAATACATAAAAACATAAAGAAAAAAGATAAGTTTTAAAAAAAAGACTTCCAACCCAGGAGAAACCAAAAATGTTTCCAGAAAGGAAATTAATCAGTTTAACATGGCTTATCTCTAAAAATGTATATACATAATCTTGCAAACAATGAATACTGCGTTAACCAAAACGATGGTGTAAATATAGTATGCGAATGGAGAGGTGAGCATGGGCGTGCTGAAAAGTACTGAAAGTACAAAGTATTGAAAGGGGTTGCCTCTGGGGAAGAGGAGATAGCAGGAGAAACGGGACTACTATCTTCTTTAACAACCTATGCATTTAGCAACACCTTAAACTATGTGCATATGTAACTCTGATTAAAAATAAAAATATTAAAAGGGGGTGGGAAGGGATGAATTGGGAGTTCGAGATTTGCAGATACTAACTACTAAACATAAAATAGATGAACAAGTTTATATTGTATAGCACAGATAACTATATTCAATATCATGTAGTAACCTATAATGAAAAAGAATATGAAAATGAATATATGTAGGTATATGTATGACTGAACTTTTATGCTTAATACCAGAAATTGACACAATGTTGTAAACTCACTATACTTCAATTTAAAATAAAAACTTCAAAAATAAGAAGCCAAACTCTCTAGTCAAAATTAGACAACGGGCACTGAGACATTTCACAAAATAAAAAAAAAAACAAACATATAAATAACAATTAACGTTTTTCAATAGCCTCAGTCTCATAAGCAATTAAAAATGCTTTGAAATACTTTTCAGACCTATACTGAGAAAGATCAACATTAACAGTGAGAATCTTTTTGGGTAGGACATACAGAAACACTTTTACACTACCAATATAAAGAGAAACTGCTACAGCACCTGGTAGGGTTCTTCAGAAATATTTACAAAAGTCTTAAAATGTTCATATTCTTTCACTCAGTAATTCCAGGCATTGGAACTTATCCTAGAGAAATAATAAGAAATGTGGCAAAGATTTATATACAAGGATGACTATCACCATTTTGTTCATAATAGCATAAAACTGGAAACAATTTAATACGCCAACAATAACAGAATATATAAATATAATAGCAAGTGCAAAATTTTACTTCTATTAAAAGTGATGATGGAAAACCCTAAAAGGTCCACACAAAAACTACCAGAACTAATTGAAGAATTCAGAAAGGTAGCAAGTTACAAGATTAAAGTTCAAAAATTAGTTGCATTTCTTTACACTAATGATGAATCAACAGAAAAAGAAAGTAAAGAAACAATCCCCTTTAAAATAGCACCCACAGTAATAAAATACCTAGGAATACATCTAACCAAGGAGGTGAAAGACTTATAATCGGAAAACTATAAAACACTGATTAAGGAAATTAAAGAAGACTTCAAAAAATGAAAGATATCCCATGCTCTTGAACTGGAAGAATCAATATTGTTAAAATGGTCACACTGCCCAAGGCAATCTACAGATTTAATGCAATCCCTATCAAATTACCCAGGACATATTTCACAGAAGTAGAACAAATCATAATAAAATTTATATGGAACCACAAAAGACCTAGAATTGCCAAAGCATTACTGAAGAAAAAGAAAGAGGCTGGAGGAATAACTCTCCCAGACTTCAGACAATACTATAGAGCTACAGTCAACAAGACAGCATGGTACTGGTACTAAAACAGATATATGGACCAATGGAACAGAACAGAGAGCCCAGAAATGAACCCACAAACTTTTGGTCAACTCACCTTTGACAAAGGAGGCAAGAATATACAACTGGAATAAAGACTTCAGCAAATGGTGTTGGGAAAACTGGACAGCAGCATGTAAAACAATGAAGCTAGAACACTCCCTTACACCATACACAAAAATCAACTCAAAATGTATCAAAGACTTAAACATAAGACAAGATACAATAAACCTTCTAGGAGAAAATACAGGCAAAACATTATCTCACATACATCTCAAAAATGCTCTCCTAGGGCAGTCTACCCAAGCGATAGAAATAAAACCAAGAATAAACAAATGGGACATAATTAAACTTACAAGCTTCTGCACAGAAAAGGAAACCATAAGTAAAACAAAACAATAACCTACGGAATGGGAGAAAATTTTTGCAAGTGAAACCAACAAAGGCCTGATCTCCAGAATATATAAACAGCTCGTATGACTTAATATGACTTAATAAGAAAAAAACAAAAAACCCGATTCAAAAAATGGGCAAAAGGCCTAAACAAGCAATTCTCCAAGGAAGAAATGCAAATGATCAACAGGCACATGAAAAAATGCTCAATATCATTAATTATCAGAGAAATGCAAATCAAAACTACAAGGAGGTATCACCTCACACCAGTCAGAATGGCCATCATTCAAAAGTCCACAAATAACAAATGCTGGAGAGGCTGTGGAGAAAAGAGAACCCTCCTACACTGCTGGTAGGAATGCAGTTTGGTGCAGCCTCTGTGGAAAACAGAATGGAGATTCCTCAAAAGATTATAAATAGACTTACCATATGACCCAGTCATCCCACTCCTGGGCATATACCCAGAAGGAACCCTACTTCAAAAAGACACCTGCACCCCAATGTTCATAGCAGCACTATTTACAATAGCCAAGACATGGAAACAGCCTAAATGTCCATCAACAGATGACTGGATAAAGAAGAGGTGGTATATTTATTTATTTATACAATGGAATACTATTCATCCATAAAAACCGACAACATAACACCTTTTGCAGCAACATGGATGTTCCTGGAGAATGTCATTCTAAGTGAAGTAAGCCAGAAAGAGAAAGAAAAATACCATATGAGATTGCCCATACGTGGAATCTAAAAAAAAAAAAAAAAAGAAGAAGAAGAACATAAATACATAAATACAAAACAGAAACAGACTCATAGACATAGAATACAAACTTGTGGTTGCCAAGGGGGCAGAGGGTGGGAAGGGACAGACTGAGATTTCAAAATTTGTAGATACTGACAGGCAGATGCAGAATAAACAAGATTATACTGTATAGCACAGGGATACATATACAAGATCTTGTGGTAGATCACAGCGAAAGAATAATGTGACAATGAATATATGTATGTTCATGTATAACTGAAAAATTGTGCTCTAAACTGGAATTTGACACAACATTGTAAAATGACTATAACTCAATAAAAAATATTTTTAAAAAGTTGATGATGTAGATGATATTGGCCTAGAGAAGTGTTCATACATATCTTAGGTTAAAAAGTAGATTACAAAATAATAACATAATAGGACGTCTTTTTTGTTAAAAATAACCTTTTGTTAAAAATAACAATATTGTATAAGAAAAATCAAAAGATGTACAACAAAATTCTTTGTGTCTCTGTACACAATATTTCAAGGATTGTTTTTTAGTTAATACATGTACAACACCTAAAGTAATACCCCATGTATAATATACACTACCCATAAATGTTGGCAAGGACTAGCTATCATTATATTTTACTTAGTACTTAATACTACTTTTTACTTAGGCATTTAAAACTATAAATGGAAAATTTTAAAAATAGCAAGGATCCCACTAAGGGCATCATTTACATTCCCATGCCAAAAATTTTATGATATCCAGACAGAACAGAGAGTCCTACGTTCATAAAAACCATGCCAGTCCACTGAATAAATGATGCCTTTGACTTTGAGAATCATGAGTCTCTCGAGCATGAAGTCAAGGACTACCCTGATGATTGCACTAGAGAAAAAGAAAGACATAGAAGATAATGAGAAAACAGGTGCCTCTACTAGTCAGATCCCTTCAGATAACAGATGGCACCCTCAATACAGTCATCAAGTGCAGTTCATTAAAGCAGTCATTTACAAGAGTGTGAGCAAAGCTTAGGGGGACCACCCAAGCAAGGTGCAATGTCCCAGTCAGAAACACAGGGTACTACTATTACACTTCAGCCAGAGAGATGACAAGAGGGAGCAGTTCCCAGCATTCCCAGCACCCTGACAAAATGGTTGTCTGGAAAGGGTCACTGTCAGGAGCTGTGAGTCTGGGTAGAAAGTTACAACCAACCCACAGCAACATGGCGAGGACAAAGCCAGCAGACCAAAGACAGCTGCTTCATTCCCCTCTCATCTTTGATCATCTGATGGGGCCTCCCACTGCCCAAACGTAATCAAGGCAACCCACAGAGGACATATTCCCTCTGAAGAGAGTAGCACAGAGAAGAGTATGGAGAACTGGAAGAGGAGATTAAAGTACACAGCAAACTATCCCATACTGGGGCACCGGTTGTGCTAGAGAGGAATGTACTTGTCCATCCCTCAGCAGTAGGTTTAGTTGCCACCCTAATCCTAGAGGATGTAGCAAATACCATAAGAAAAGTATTCTGCCACATGCCTATTGCTTCTTAAATCCCTGACTTTACCAGCATACTGATAGTCACCCCATTTGTTTCCCCATCTTTGCAGTAAAGACCATTGCTACTATTTCAGTATCTTTGGCTTGATGTAAGATCCAGGTGCTCCTGGACTTCACCTTAAGTTCTTTCCTAGCTACACTTTCATCTCTCTTTTTCTCATGGATAATATTGCTCCTAGGTCAGCTAGAACTGTTTACAGGTAAATGCCAAACTGACCATTCCTAGCCTTATGCATGGCACTGGAACGCTCCCTCCCTCCCCTATTTAATCAGCCAGGATAAGCTAATTCAAACTAGACCAACAAAAATCACCAAAATCTAGTGGCTTTAGAACAACAAAGTTTGGGGATTCGGAGATATAGCTCAGTGGTAGAGCCCCCAGTGCCTCCATTAAGGGGAAAAAAGACAACAAAGTTTATGTATTGTCCACTCTATCATAAATAAGACAGGGATGTCTAATCAATGTTATATCTCAGAAAGCCAGCTCACAGAAGACTCTTTCTCAATCCATCATTTCTATGGTATCAGAGGCAGGGGGAAAACATGGTGAATTATACAACAGATCTTAAGACTTCTTTGTGAAACTTACACAGTCACTTCAGCTCACATTTTTTGGTCCAAATGAAGTTACATGGCCAAGGCTAAGTTCAAACTGGCAGAGGAAAATCATCCTACTATACACCCAGAGTGAGAAATTTCATTTTTGAGCAGACCCTAATGACTAACATGTATGCCCTATTTGTTCTACCTTCTTCTTAGGGGACTACAACATTGAAAAAAATAAAATAAAACCACACTATGAGGTCAAAAAAAATGTCCTTAAAGTAGCAAAGGTTATAATAATTTATTATAGGTGGCAGCAAACATTTGAAACCAGTGTACTGAGCTGGGAGATTTGTTAGAAGCTAGACAGGGTCAAAGACCTTCACAAACTAGTTCTTCCCTCCAGATTTTTCCTGAATGCAATAAATATTTACACTGTCAGTCATCCTAGGAAGTAGCAAATCATAGGCAGAAAATGTGACCTTAGAGGGTAGGCCTTAGAATAGAAACAGAGAGGTCATCTTATTCTCTCTGACTTAATCGGGAGTGGGACATGTGAACTCTCCCTCTAGCAGCAATGGGACTTTCTTACTCACTCTCTCCAGGTCTGCTGAAATATCATTTGGTCAGACACCTAATCTGCACACTTTCCACTCAATAGCATCCTTCTCCACCACCCCCTCAATCTTTTCTTTCTGCTTAATAGGCTTTATCATCATATAAACACTTACCATCAACTTGTTATGTCTTTTATTTCTCTCTTTCTTCCACCCACTAAAATATAAACTTTAAGGGCAGGAATTTTTACATTTCCCCAGTGCATAGAAGAGTGCTTAGCACATAGGAGGCACTTATTAAATATTTGTTGAATAAATAAATGACTGCATGAGAGTCCTTGGGGCCAACTGGTATCCTTCAAAGTCCATTGACCCCCATTTCTGGGCTCTCAGATGTCTGCCTGTGATCCCTCAACAGATAAAGTACATTCTTTACTGGGCGTGTCCTCCTTAACAAACTAGGTAATGCCTAATCTCACAATAGCTCAGGCTGGCTTGTTTCAGCCCACCTTATCAGAGTCATAAACCCCACCAGCCTTCACAGACCTTAAACCTCTTATCTCACCTACAACCAATCAGAGACTTGTGCACAAGCCGATCAGGCATCTTGTGACCTAACCTTATAAAAGACTCCAACAGCCAGCCCTCAGTGCTCACACAGACACCTCTCATCTTTGTGGCCCACTATTGTTTATGGCAGCTAACCTAATAAATGCCTTTACTATTTTCCTCCATCTCTGGTAAATTCTTTTACCACCCACAACATGGGCCCTTGTTCTACCAGGTGTTTAGAGGGAAAGCTAGCCTTTATGTGTGGGAGGGACTCAGAAAGACCTTTATCCTTTGGAGGAAGCCCATGTGATGAACCTTGGGCTCCTAGACTCTGAGTGAATCCATATTAAGGCTCCCCTTGTAAGAATTTCTGCCGTGTAAATTCTTTGCAATGATAACCACGTCTTCACTAGAGCCTTGCTACACGTTTTAACGTGGTCTCAACTATTTGCATCATTCATTCAATGGAGAATAATGAGATTACAGTATATGCTTCTACTACTCCACAGGAAACCGCTCTGGTCTGGAGCTGGGTCTGCAGCCAAAGGCTCCCTTAACATTGTGGCCATTCATTACAACCTCCCTGAAACCTGCACACCCTTCAAGACAGGTGAGTCACTGACTCAAGCAGTATATCCTGACCCCCGAATTAGGGGGAGTGTCATGACTAATGCCCTTCTAGCACATTTGCAAACTTTCTCCTTTGCACATTTCACACTCAGAGCTTTAATAAGTCAGGAACCAGCCTGTTTGGCCACCTTTGTACACATACTGCCTTACACAGTGTCTAGTATGCAGTGTGTGCTCTGTCAATACAGGTTAAATAAAAAGTTGACATAATGAGTGAATGAATGAATGAATGAAGTTGTAATGTGGCAACCTAAAAGGATCCAGGCACACATCAGATATTGTCTACATACTGAATATATAGTTCCTTTCCATGTATGTACTACTACCATTCAAATGTATGGAGATGCTGTTGACATTCATACAATACAAATGTATTTAAAAGTGTTACTGAATTAAAAGTAACTTTTTGAAACTGTGTGTCTTCTCAATCAGTGAATGCTAAAAATACTACTATAATATGGGAATTTCAGTAAAGTTTTGATTTAAAAAAAAAAACATTTCTTATACTTGAAGAAACTGGAAATCTAGTAAGCTAGAATAAGGTGATGAAATTATATTCACACACAGAAAAGTGTGATATAGGCTGCAAATATACTGGCTCTATGAAGCAAGCATATGAAGTTCATAGAAAATTCAGACATGATTTTGATTGACTTAATACAAATGGAGAAGCAGACTCATGTTAATTCCTCTCACAGACTATAGATTTCCATTTCCTTTTGATGGGAATCTCTCAGATACAATACATTTTCTCCCAAAGAATGTGACCATCTCCTTTTCCCCTCCAACACAGACATATGAACACACAGCAGCAGACTCTCAGGTGATCTCACATATGTCATAACCAAACAAAAACTCTGAAAGCTTTTACTCTATAAAATGAGAGGATCAAGCCAGATAATCTTTAAGGTCTCCTTTTTAGGTTTAAATTTTACAACTTCCCAAGAAACTCAGCTGAGAAGTTAATTTTATTGTTACCCCAGGGAGTATATTAAATCAACTATAATATGGTCAATCTAAAGTCATTATAGAGCCTGCAAAAACAACCTCATAGATTATTCATGTCCGTTATTGCCTTCAGAATAACAGACCCCAGTCATTTCTTCAAAGAGGCGAGGATATTTTTGCATCAGCAAGCTACAAACAAACTTTAAACTATATGGTCCGTTGGAGTAAAGTAGTTATGCCCCAAGTTTGGAACCACGCAGAACAAGATGGAAACGTACTTCTCTGTCACTTATAAGCTATTGGTTATGAGACAAATCACTTAAGACCTCTAGGATTATTTCATTCTCTATCAAATGAAAGTCACAACACTTACTTCACAGGGTTTAGCATAGTTCCTGTCACTTGGAAAAAATGAACAAGATGGCATATCCCTACATAACCACCAGATATATTTTGACTTCATCTACAGAGGGTATAATTGGAACATCTTCCCTGGTCAGCTTCTCCATTTCTGAGCTATAGGAATATGTTACTTTTGGATCTTGAATTGAGTAATGGTCATTTTCAAGTTCCTCTTCAATTATAAGTAAAAGCTTGGTTCAAATCTTGTTAATTATAGGAACACTCAGATGAAAGTGCACTTTGTGTTTTACATCATCATCGCCTGGACTGGACATTCAGAAGATTCTAAAAGGAAGAGGTTCCTTTCCTGGTAGTCTGATAACTTGTGATTTAGGAAAGGAGAAAAAAATCCTATGGAAGTTTTTACACAGAGGCCTAATACATCAATGCATGACCTTAGCAAGAAGACAATCACTATGGTCATATTTTGCCAACTTTAAGAAGTCACAATATCTGAAGTCACATACAGTAAGGTAGAACACAGACTGTGTTTGCACTTTGTCTCTAATGAGTAAATATATGGAGTTTATAGCAAATTTATTAGTTATGATTTTGATCACTGACTCAATATAAATGAAGACACAGACACATGTGGAATTAAATGCTGAATACTTACATTTTCATATCTGATCAACAAACTAAGGTATTATTTATTGATCTCTTGCTCTTTCTTTCTGTCTCTCTGTCTTTCTGTCCACCTGTCTCCCTCCCTCTCTCTCACACACACACACACAATCTCCAAGAATTTTCTGTAATGGCCCATAAATCCATATGTTCAGGTGCATTGAAAACTGCAATACCCTAAGAGAAAACTGTACATCCTAGAGATGTTTCTGCAACTGCTCTACTGTTGTCTTAAATTTTGAAGCCACCACTAGAAACCCAAAGTTACATAAAAGAGTCGGGCAAGCAAAATCCTTTTTGCAGAAGGCTCTAGCCAGACTATGCTCATGGGAGAATCAATCTGAATTTTAACCCAAGGCTAGAAATGGAAAATAATAGAGTAATTTTTCCCTGAAGGAGAAAGCTTTTGATCCTAGAACCTATAAAATGCTATTGTCTCTGTTCTTTGCAGATTCTGATTTATCCAGGCTCGGAAAGGTCTGACTCTTAAAAGTACATGAGATAGCCAGGTTTATCAAATACCTGATGCTCCTCTTTTCTTGCTACCTACAATTCAATGGGCTTCCTATAATGAGTGAAAGTGCTTAAATGAATTAAGAATAGGTCTCAAGTTCATTTTGAGACCAATGCTTCTTAGTTTGCTCCCTTTCTAACACATATATCATTCCACCACTGCATTCTATTGAGCTTTCTAACATTCATACACATTTAAACAATGTCTAGTTATTCCTACACTAGGATCTTAAGCAAGAAAATGTGTGTGTGCACACACACTGTAGTAAGTAAATACATCCTAAAGAAATATTCTAGGGTTTCAAGTGCATACATCTCATACTGAAAGGATCCTCATACTTGGAGAAATTCCATACAAAGAATAAATTGCTGAAGGCACTTAATAAATAGCAAATAAAAATGAGGAAGGAAAATCAGAGAATTTAAAGATAGGGAAATGAGCAAGTCTAAATTGTTATATTCTACCTTAAAAAGAAGCTGGTCATTTTACCAGAACAAGAATGTGTCAACATCAGTGGAGTAAAGGGAATTCGTAATAGAACATGTTGAGAAGAGTAACACCACCATTAGACAAAAGGAGTATTTCAGAAGGAAGTAAGATATTTTGAAACCACTGATCAGTTATCTATGTTTGCTTAATAGTTGTGTGCTTGGCCATCAGATCTATTTCACTTATTATACAGTTGGATTTTTAAGAAATATTAAAATTTCAAATACCAAATATCCTTAAACATATTAGCTAGATAAAAAATGAAAAAAAACCTTACCTTTTTAGTACTGATTTCAGTAAGAGATAGCATAATAGAAAGGCTGTTTCATTTTAAACATTAATGAAATTGTACCATGTTTTACAAGGCTCCTACCTCATTATTGCCTGGTCTCAATGCAATATTTGTGTCCTATGTGTTGTACTAGTTGGCTGTATCATCAATTCATTGGTACATAATGTACCATATAATTACACATATGACATATTCAATTACAGTGAGTTATTTCTTAAACATTAACTGCAATTTGTGTTACCTAATTATTCAATTTAAAAACACAGCTGTATTTCCTATAAATGTGTGGTTCTCATCACACAATTTCAAAATAAGGCATTAGGTACCAACAGTGCACAACACTAGTGGAAATATACCCAATGTCTATTTCTATATTAAAAGAAATAATGTATACATATTCAAATGAGTATATAAAATCTGTGGATCCGAAACTCCATAATGGCAGGTCAACTAAAATTGGACAAAGAACTGATTAGGCATGAAAGAAATGAACTATATCTGCCTATTCGGTCTGTTTCGACAGAGAACCAGAGCTTCCTACTAGGGTCACTGACCAGAGACTGATACTTGGAAGCTCCATCAGAACACAGATTCACAGAATAGACAGACTATAACTCACCCATTTCTACATAATACTGTGTGTTCAATAATGATCCTATTATTAAATGCATGGATATAGTTAAATGTATCAAGAGAACTGCAATACTACTGCTTTCCTCACATTTGGTTGTCAGTATAACTAACATCACTTAAATGTAGGTTTGTACTTACTGACAAGTTTTAGTGATAAATCATAAAGTAAATATTCATATTTTATGCACTTCATGGCAATGGACAGCAGGATACTCTGATCACTCTAAAAATTCCAACCTTTGCCTTCCTTGAAAATAAACTCTTCTATAAGTGGGGTGTGCATATGGTGAGAGAACAGATGCGCACACAGGGATTGTTTATTCTCTCTGGCAAGTCGTCCATTCAAAAAAGAAAAAAAATTCTCTCATGGTAGCATACCTCTATGACAGAAGTTTAGGAATTAAAATGTAATGTCAGCCTATTACCTGCTTTCTTCTCTTACTAGTCTGGTCTTACATCTAGTCTCTTCTCCACACTACTCTAACCTCTGCCACTGCCCACCCTCCTATATGTCTGGACTGTTTCCTAGGGTGTGAGTTACCTTGGGTCCACTACTGTTTCATTTATCATTATTCAGAAGAAGATGCATTTGTTCATTTGTAGTTCTCACTACCCACACATTCAACGTATATGTATTTCATGACCGTGATGTATCAGATATTTTTCTTGTCACTGAGGATCTATGTAAACAAGAAATTTCTGACTTGTTTTAATGGGACTTACAAATGCCACCATCCTACCAGGTATTATGGCCATGGGTCTGGGGAAGGATGGGAAGGAGACAGAGGAAGTGAGGAGTGGAGTCAGAACCCCAGTCTCTGATCTAAGTTGCTGGCGAAAAATCAGACAGTGGTGGGACATGTGGAGCAGCCCTCATAGCTGTTGGCTGGCTCTACCCGTTGTATCCACTGAGTTGCCAGGCCAGATCTCTAGTGCCATTGAAAACGGCCTTTAGCAATATCCTTACTCACCCTGGATTTCCAATGCCAGCCATAATGCTAAATATCTGATGTCAAGCATCTCTTATCCTTAATTTCATCTTTAAACCACAGCCCAAGGAGAAACTGAATCTTCAACTTCTTTTATAACTTTCCAAGCTACTCCATTCAGTTCCCCGGGCACAACGGGACACAGTCCACTTAACTAATTACACTTTTTATTGGGCTTAGTTGAGAAAAGGCTCGAATACCCCCAGTTTTACATTTATTTCAAGATGCTGGAGTTCTACTCAAAACAGAAATGTCTATTCAGTGCCTGGGTTTTGATAGTTTTTATGATGGGTCACATTTTATACCTTATGGTTACTTGAATTGAGCAGTTTTATATGTAACAGGAGATACATCATATACCTAATCTGTGGACCTCCTTTGTTTTGGAACGGGTTGTACTCATTTAACCTGCTATTAAGAACACACTGGTACCCAGAGAGATGAGTAGCTTGAGAGCCACTATTTTTTCCTTTATTACAACAACCAACACTAAAAATTGAGACATACGAAAAAACATTTGGAAATGTGTATATCCCCATGTCTCTTGCAGGCAAAATGACTAGAAGTGCCTTAAAAATGTCACGAATGGGCCACTATTTATTTATATTCCCCAAGTCATGGATGCTTTCACGTGTATGACAAGCTGTATTTCGAGAATTTTTTAAAATGTGCTATATTCAAAATTTATCAATAATTCAAAGTCAGAATTTACACGTACAAAGGTTTCTAATTTGGAAGCATTATTAAACCTATTGTTACTGCTTTCTATCTAACATTTTATGTTATCACACTAATAACTTACAATATATAGGGAAAGAGTACTTCATAAAAAAATATTTGAGCTTTCACACAGTATAACTTAGCCAGAACATCCGTATCAAAAGTGGCATAAAAGATCTTTTTGTTTTCTTTCTTAGATTAACTTCATCAAGTTATAATTTATCTTCAACAAAATGTATCTGTTTTATGTGTACAAGTCCCATACGTTTTGACAACTGTGTACAACCATGTGATCAACTAATCAACACCACAACCCAGACATGGAACATTTGCATCCCACCAAAAGTACCCTCATACTTCTTTGCATCAGTCCCCCAACCCCAAGCCCCAAGCTACCACTAATCCACTACTGCTATAGATTTTTTCCCGTTTCAGAGTTTCATACACAGCAGTTCCCCCGTATCCACAGTTCTGCTTTCCACAGTTTCAGTTATCCAGGGGTCATGAAAATAATAAATGGAAAATTCCAGAAATAAACACTTTATAAGTTTCTTATATGAAATATATGAAGTGTGCACCATCCTGAGGAGTGGTGAAATCTCGCATCATTCTGCTCTTTTCTACCCAGAACATGAATCAACCCTTTATCTAGCATATCCAAGCTGTATATGCTACCTGCCTATTAATAAAGGAAAAAATGTAATTTATATGGGGTTTGGTACTGTCCATGGTTTCAGGCATCCACTTGGAGTCTTGGAGCATATGCCCTATGGATAAGGAGGGATCTTATCCATATACAGATCTGTATATGGATTCATACAGCATGTTCTGCTCATGTCTGGTGATTTTTACTCAACATAGTATTGTTGCGATTCATCCATGTTGTTGCATGCATTCATAGTTTATTCCTTTTCATTGCCTGGTGGTATTCCATTATATGCTATGCTACAATTTCTTTATCCATTCATCTGCTGAAAGACATTTTGGTTGTTAAAAGATATTTTTACTGGCATTTTGTCATTGCTCTCACCACAGCTGTGTGCACATGTATGTATGTTGTAGTGTAGTACTGTGTGCATATGTGTGTGTGTATGTGTGTGTGTACTGGGGGGTGTTTTTTTGTGTTGCAGTGTGACATGCAGGATCTTTGGTCATGTAGAAACTAGAGGGAGAGTGAAGGAGAAGAAGGAATATTTCTAGTGACTCAAACTTTGGAATTTCTCTCCCAAAATGAAGCTTCTTGGGAAATCCCTCTACCTCTGATTTGCTTAAACAAACCAAGAAGCGTTTTTTAAATCAAAGTTGTAGTAATGGTGGTTGAGGAGAGCAGCAATGGATGACTGTGGGCCAGTAGCCAAGCTTGATGTGCACCAAGTTCTAACATGGTGATCGCTACATGACCACCCCTGAGTCCCTTCTGAGATGGTCTGGAAAGCATGACTTACTGCCAAGACCACCACACATCTTGCCCACCTCTGACTGGTCATTCATGAAGGCTATTTGAGGAGAGGGAAAGGATGAGTTCTCCATGAAGGAATCTTGCCAAGGACAGAGTATGCAAACAAGATCGTCAGCTGGCCCAGGTTGAGTTTTTCTTCTCTGAGTGTGTGATGGCCAGTTCACTGGGCCTCTATATTAGCTCCTAAGGCTAACATGACAGATTACCCCAAACCAAGTAGCTTAAAATAACAGGTATTTACACAGTTCTGGAGACCAGAAATGTAAAATCAGTGTGTCAGCAGGACTGTGGTCCCTCTCCAGGCTCTAGGACAGAATCCATTCCTTGTCTCTTCTCACTTCTAGCAGCTGTGTCATCCCTTGCTGTGGCCACAACTCTCTCTCCCCCAACCTCATGTTACTTTCCCCTTGGTGTATCTGTGTCACCTCTATTTGCCTCTCTCTTATAAGGACACAAGTGATGGCATCTAGGGCCCATCCAGATACACCAGAGCTATAGCCTCATCTCAAAATCCTCAACATGATGACATCTGCAAAGAGATCTTTTCTTCAAATAAGGTAAAATTTAAAGTTCCAGGAATGAGGACTTTATATCTTCAGGTGAACATTATTCAACCTACTGTAGCCTTGGCCATTTTCTTGGATCTCATAAAAAAATAGCTTGCCCTACCTGAGACTCAGTTTCTCCTATGCAAAATATAGTCAAAATCCTATAGTTCTTTATTTACCAACAAGTTAAGTTCCAGGTTTACCTGTTCATAGTTACAAGTGACAGAAAAGGGTTTGACTTTGCAGGCCCAATGCATTTCTACAACATAAGAGCATGACTTTGTTCCTTCAAAGCTGTATGTATTTATCTTCAGATATACTATTTTCCTCCTTGCTGCCACATATGTATTCATTGGTTAGTTCATTCCACAAATACTTATTTGCCTACTCTTTGCCCAGAACTCTTTTGAGACCCCAAAGTCCCTGCCCTCATGGAGCTTATATTCTAAAGAAGACAATCTCTAGGTAAATGTTCTATCGTGCAGTTAAGTCAGATAGGGAAGGAAGAAAAGAATGTACTATGGAAGTTGTTGTTGGAGTACTGGGGGCTTGCTTCTGACAGGACCTTTGGGAATGCATCCCAGAGTTGTCCACTAGAATGACAGGGGCATGGAACATGTATCCACAGGATTCTACCCACCATCAAGTGAAGGTTGCCTCCATGACATTAATTTCCTTCATTTTGGGATGTATTTGGGTGTAGTCTAAGCATGTCTAAGCTCCTGTTAGCCCACAGGAGATCCTGAGACAGAATAAACTGCACTCTGGAGGGAGACACTGGTATGTGAGGAGAGTCTACACAGGCACAAAACTGTCCGCTATGGCTGCAGAGGAAGTCAAAAGTGGACCAACAGAAAAGAAGATGTGGTATATATATGCATATATACATATGTATATACAATGGAATATTACTCAGCCATAAAAAGAATGAAATTTCGCCATCTGCAACAACACGGATGGACCTAGAGGGTATTATGCTTAATGAAATAAGTCAGACAGAGAAAGACAAATACTGTATGTTATCAACTTATATGTGGAATCTAAAAATAAAACAAATGAGTATAACAAAACAAAAACAGACTCAGATACAGAGAACAAATTTGTGGTCACCAGTAGGGGGAAGGAAGTAGGGAGGGGTAAGATAGGAATAAGGGATTAGGACGTACAAACTGCTAGGTATAAAATAAATAAGCTAGAAGGATATATTGTACTGCACAGGGAATATAGCCAATATTTTATAACTTTAAGTGGAGTATAACCTTGAAAAATTTTGCATCACCATGTTGTACACCTGAAACTAACACACTATTGTAAATCAACACTACCTCAATTTTAAAAAAAAATTAACTGGAGCAAGGGAACATGACAGGACCACCAGAAGCATCTGCTACACTTACCTTACAGACATTGGCCATGTTATCTCTGCCTTTGCACTTACTCCGCATAATGTGGTTAATAATACTTGTGAAATACACAAAACTAAGCATAAAGCCCACATGTTCAAGACCATAAGCAACTGCACAGCCCCAAAGGAGCTACAAGATAGTGCATGATTGCCATTGCCATCTGTTGGTGGAAAACAGAACTGATATGATTTTACTCTGCAGAGAAGAGATTTGAAGTTCATAACTGGAAGATTGTAAGCAGAGGAACTTCTGTGATTCTTATCTCACAGAGTTTCTGTGAGGCATAAATAAGCTAATTCATGGGAAAGCACTTTGTCTGTTACAAAACATTATATAAATGTTAGCTTTTACAAATTTACAGGAGAGCTTCAAGCCTCATCCCTGTTGCAAGCTCAGATTCAAAGGCCCACTGAAGCTAGCTATTCAGCAGGCATCTAGAGTTTATAGACTGCTGTTCTTATTTTCTCTCTCTGCCTGAAACATCCATTCTGTGATTTCCACCAGAGTCAAAGTCCTATGCAGCTGTCACCCAAGAAAACAGATGGTTTCCTTCCGTACGTGTCCTACACGTCGTCACTAATACAGTAGTTACCACATTACACTGTGGTTCATTATAAACATTTCTCTGGCCTCACTCAATCATGCATCTCTTGAAAGCAAGCACTCTATCTGATTCCTCTTTGTATGCCTAGCATGTAGTCTTATATTTGGCGTATAGTATGCATTCGATAAATGTTTGTTGAAATTGTTGAATTAATTTGCCATCAAATAACAACAGCCTCCTTCCTGCTTTGCTGTGTCTCACAGCAAGCAGCCAAGCCCAGCAGGGTGGAAGAGATGAAGGGAATTCATCTAAAATCAATTTATTTGGGAAGAAAATGTACTGCATTCAATGAAATTATTCAGTTTCATCTTTTTTGTACATAGCTTCAGAACTGTACATGGTCATAATTTTATGTCAAATATCAAGTCCCTTAAGTCACGCAGAGATATATTACTCTTGGGGACATAGTGTATCACTATAAAAATAATACTATCAGTCCCGCAGGGACTAAATCCTGGAGTCACAGAAAGTGAAAATACTATCAATTCACCCGGTAATGGCTGGGTCTTAAACAAATTAAAACAAAAACAAAAACAAAAAGTCCTACAAACTAATAGATACTTAGATAATGCACATGCTCAGAAGATGATCAATTTTAAGCAAAAGAAAGACATCTCTTCCAAAAAAAGAGAAAAACATATGGCTCATTTTGAAATCAGTAGGCTCCATTCCAATTAAAAAGAACACAGACCAGAAGACCACTCAGGATTGTTGTGATGACTTCATGAGAGCCTTTCCTATCTTTTCTGAAACTAAAGAGAAATACTCAGGATATATCAGGCCATAGGTCAGAAAAACATGCAAACGCTTGACTGTGTGATAACAACTCTGAACTGGAGAAAAGCCTTCTTGAAATGAAGCATCTTAATTGGCTGGAATGCTGCCCAAGGGTAGCTAGTTTAATGGAGCCATGCTAGAGATGACGCTTTCTTTCCAGGAGAGAAAAACAACTGCCAAGTAGAATGGAGAAAACTTAAAAAAAAAAAAAAAAAAAAACTCATCTTGAAGTTCAGTGATGGTCTGCACTGCACAAATATCCCGGATTTGGACAGCTCATTTGCATTATCATTTTAATATAGGCAATGTCAATGGCTGCAGAGTAAAAAGTTACTCAACCTGAGACAAAGTTGTGACCCAACCTTCATCTGCCACTTAGAATCTGAAGTCCTCTTCTAAGGTGGGGGCAGTGGGAAGCTACGGCTCCCAGCTCATGTCACTCCATCTCCCAATGCTGCCTACAAAATGTGCTGAACTTGCTCATACTTCAGTCCCTTCCAACACACAGCTTCTGGGCATGCTATTCTCAAGCTGGCATTTCCTAATTGGCTACTGCCTCAAAGGGAACATTTATCTTTAATAGAGGTTTATCTGGACACCATCATGAGAGTCATTCTAATGGTAAAAACTGATAGATCCACATCTAACCCATGAGGAAGATCGTTTCTGACGGTCCTTTCAGCACCTCCTGGGTCACACCATAGACAGTTTGTCACTCTGCCTTCTCCCAGAGGAAAACTTCTTGGTCAGCCGACAGAAGGATGAAGTTTCTCAGGTTTTAATGACCTTCCAGGAGCATTCCAGGGGCTCCTACAACAGTTTTCCCCATCTCCTTGCCCCAAGAATCTCTTCATTACTTTCATCTCGTGGTCCCTGTAAACCATTCATGAGGAAATAGTGAAACAGTTCCTCAAAATGTTTTAATAAGTTTACTGCCAAGAGTCAGGCAGTAATATTCACAAGTGACAGTTTGTTGTTGTTGTTGTTATTTTCAGAAAGTAGCATCAGGAATGATTTGGGGACAAGGGATACAAACTCCTCCATTTTCCCAGAGGGGAAATAAAAGAGTTTATTTCCTTGTAAATATACCTATTTGGAAAACTTCCAAAAAACAAAAAGATATTCAGGAGGAAGGAATATCCCTTTATTTTCTCCCTGAATCCCTGCAAAAGCTGTAGTTCACTCACCGCTCTGGTTCTGTTCTCTGAAGCTATCTATTTAAAATCTATCTTCTTTTTTCTTTCTCTCCAACTGCTTCTGCTTTCTCCATGTCATCTTTTAGAACTTCCAGAAAAGGGTGGATGGAAAATGGAGTTCTGGGAGCAGAAGGATCAACCTTGCCCCTTACAGAATGTTTGCTCAGGCCCAAGGCCCCAGCACATGTGCTCCTTCCACAAAACATGCTGGCCTTGCTTTGCCTCTGGTTAAAAGAATTCTAAAAAGAATGCCTGTAAACGTGTAACTGAAGAGACTAGAAATACCCCAAACTCAGACACAGGGAAATAGTTACCCCCTCAAGGAGAAAGAACTCTGTGATCGTATTTTACTGAACTAAAGATAACCAATTACAGTCTACCCTTTCAGGAAAAATACTGAATAGAAGTCAGATAGTCAAAACAAACATGGAAGGAAAAAATGAAACTTTGAGACCTCCAAGCTGATACTGTCTCCCAGTACTTTCCAGGTGAGGAATACTCTGAATGTGACCAGGAGCACATCCAGTGAGCTGGGTAGTGGAAACTGATTTATCAAGCCTCACAGTGGCCTGCAATAAATACTTCCGTTTTTCTCCGAATCTATGATCTCAAGGACTCATTTGCTAGTAAAGTTGGTTTTTCTAGGTCCCTCAATACCAGGAAAATAGATGCTCTGGATAAGAGAAGCAGGTATTCGATCATTGGGAAAAGTACCACTCCCTGAGTAACTAGTAAGTCAACCACAGTGTTTATACCTCTTCCCATGCAAGCTGGGTGGATCTACATCTATTACCATACCATACTCTGACTGTGTTCACCTAGTTCCAAGCAGAGCACCATATGCCTGTCATTTCCCCAACAAACAAAAACAGCCATCATTTAACTCATTCTTATCATATGGCAGATATGCTCTAAGCAATGTATATACATTAATATATTTTACCCTCACAACAGCCCTATACAGTAGGAACTATTATTACCTCCATTTACAGATGAGGAAAATGAGGAACTTGCTTGTAATGACACAGCAGGTGAGTGGCAGTCTGGGTCCCAATCCTGTGTCCTTAAGCCCTATATTATGCTACTTTTTAAAGTGGCATGTGCCCTGGTAGCCCTTGTCTGGGCCTCCATCCAGTCTGTCCAAGTACTGCCTCCTTAAGTCAGGCAGTAGAATTTTTACATAAAATACAGTTTATTAAATTTTGAATGAACATTGTAACTGACATGGAGCAAATAAAACTTTTTCATGTATTTCACTTCTTAAAGTTTGATCCTTATAACAGAATATCTGTAGCACTGTAAATTGTAAGCATAATCATGAAGTGACTATCTGTGAATTCCCACCCCTACTTAACAACATAACCTTCACCACTGCCTCCACCTGTGTGCTATATCTAGAGCCTATCCCCAAATCCACAGCAAAGAAGTCACTATGCTAAAATTTGTGCTTACAATTCCTCTTTCTTATTATGATTTTATCATATATGTATTTATATGTAAATACACAATTCAAAGCTTTATGAAAATAGCATTGCACTGCATGTACTTATTTTTTCCATTCAAACTTACTTCCAAGTTTCATCCATGTCATTACATGTATTTGTAATACATTCAGTTCACTAATTTCCCATAACTATGCCCCAATCTGAAGAGTGATGTATAGGAGATTTAAAAACAAGTGAACTCCTTTATAGAGATTCTGCAATGGAGGGAAAACTTGAGATGATTCTTAAAAGATAGTTGGTTTGCTTGAATGGGAAGGAGGAAGGTGAACATTTGAGGGGGAAAAAAAGAGCATGAGGAAAGTACAAAAGCTGGAACATTCAAAACATGTTCAGGTGAAACACTTGTTTTGCTTACAATGATATGTTGAGACCAGTCGACAACAGATATCCAAGGGGACTGAGAAGGTACAGAGAGATGGGAGGAAAACAGGGGATATGGGAAGTTTTAAGAGCGAAGAGAGATGTGATTCAAGAAATAAAGGAGATGATCAACTGGGTTGAAAACTGCCAGTCCTCCCCTTGGATTTTTCAACACTGTCACCAAGCCATCCATTTAACATTCAATTCATCTAATGCCTCTTGTTCTAATTTCATGGTCACCCAATCACTGTCTGATTAAGAACTGATTTTCCATGTAACTCTGCTTGTAGAGGGAGAATTCATCAAGAACAGGACTTCAAGCATTTCTAGTCCTGCTAAGATAGCATCTGATAAATTAATAAAGACATTTTTGTATATAAGTTTGCTTCCCAGACATGACTATAGGAGTGTATTAGTCTGGTTGGGTTGCTATAACAGAATATCAGTCCTTGAGGGGCTTAAACAACAAACATTTATTTCTCACAGTTCTGGAGGCTGGGAAGCCCAAGATAAGGTGCCAGCCAATACAAATCCTGACAGGAACTCTCTTCCTGGCTTGCAGCCTTTTCTCTGTCTCCTCACGTGATGGAGAGAAAGTGATCTCTCTCTTCCTCTTCTCATGAAGCCACTAATCTCATCATGAGGATCTCACCCTTTGTGACTTCATCTAATCTTAATTACCTCCCTAAAGTCCCTTCTCCAAATACCATCAAACTGGGGGTTAGGGATTCCACATATGAATTCTAGGAGTATACAATTCAGTCCACTGCAGGGAGACATGTGCGTGTTCCCATGTAACCAAAATAGTCCTTAGCACAAACTATTACAGAGGTGTTTGTGTTCTAATCAGCCTTAAACACAGAATGAGTCCATCTCAAGGCCTGATTATTCTTGTCCTGCAAAAAGCTTATCTCTGGCTTCACAGTGCTAGCAAAATCCTGGGATTTGGTACCCAAACAAAGTTAATTTCAAGTAAGAGACAACCTGTCTCCCACTGGGTAACAATCATAGCTTGCAGAGTGAAATCCATCAACTAAACTCTGCAGTGACCTTTAACCTCCTTGTATAACAAGAACTAAACACACCTCCTTATGTATAAATGCAATTAGGACATATAAGGTATAAGAGCAATGCCCAACTTCCATTTACTAAGAAATTGATGCAGCCCCTCAAGTCAGTGATCAGAAAATATTGTGTCCTCTGTCTTGGTCTATAGTCCTCTACTTTCAGGTCCAGTTATCTTTTTTGAGTGCCTAGAGCAAGTCCAATTCTAAGTTTTCTAGCAAACTGCACAAAATGTTTTATTGTTGCTCATGTACTGCTTACAGTAAAATCATTAAGCACTAGGTATTGTCCATTGATTCACACTTTGCTTTCCTCAATGTGTTCTGTGTTCTGAAAAAAACTGTCTTCCTCCTTCACTTGCTAAAAGAAAAGGCTGAATCAGTGACTTGCTTTTCTCCAACTAATCTTGCTAAGTTGTGCCTTTGTTCTATCTGCGAGAATTAGCATTACTATTCTTCATATTTTGATAGGGCCAAAGTATTTTTACCCTTTTTGCAGGAAATGTTACTTCCTATATGAGTCAAAACTAAAAATGCTTTCTTCCCCATGGTGAAGTCCCCAAGTTTTTACAAATAACACTGTTAATCAACCCTCTGCCCACAATACCCATGCCCATCCCACACCTACCAACTGGGGCCATATGTTTTAATAAGTTTCACTGATATACATATGTGTTAATACAATACATTTTATCTCAAATCAAAGACTGTGTTAAAATTTTGATTTAATAATTTTATTCATAGCATATTGAAGGTTGCTTCTATACATGTTCTCACAACTTGTACTTAGTTGAGCAACTTGTGTTTTTGTTTTTTACACATTTTAACACACTCTTAGCTTTTCGAGACAGAGCTTTGCATTTCTATATTTCACTTTTTGGTAGCTAACTCTCCTAAGTTTCTTCCCCCACTGGAGTGCCATGTTTTGCTACTTCTTCAAGATTCAGCTACAGTAGAGATGTGACCTCTCCATTTTTCATGTCTTCCATTCTGAAGCAATTGCTATTTCTTAAACTCATCAATTGTATTAATATTCCATTTCTCAAATATTTATCTGCAATATACTTATATGTCAAGTCTAGTTTGTCAATGCCAAGATTTGGTCATTTTTCAACTGATTTAGACCTAAATGATATCATTCATTTTGCAGAAGCATGGGGCTATGACAGTTTCTTGTAACAAAAATAACACTGTTGGTAAGAAAATCACAGATTATGAAATTGCAGTTTCCTTTTCTTGACTCTAATAATGCTTTCTGTTAAAATTGAAAATCAACTATAAGATCTAACTATTTTCTTAATGAAATGTATTCTTTTTGGTTTCAATAATTGGTGAGCAAACTTTGCTTCAAAGTAAATAGTCTAGTTTTCAGAATATTGCTCTCATAATTACACATCACCATGGTCATTCTAATGCTTGACTTTGTTAAGATGATAAAATATAACCCATGTCTTGGTTTCCAAATACCTTTTCCCACACACACACACAAAATGGATTCCTGAAGAAACGGCTGGTTCCCCTGGCTAGAATCAAAAATACATCTGAAACATCTTCTTATGCCAGAAATAAGAGAAAGTACTCAAAAAATCATGCTATTTACCAGAAGATATAGCAGCCAGCTTCATGGAACTCTCACTGTTCAAATCTAGGATAATTTTATCATCAAGTTAAATACAACAAAAACCTGCACACAGATGTTTACAGCAGCTTTATTCATAATTGCTAAAGCTTGGAAGCAACCAAGATGTTCTTTAGTAAATGAAGAGAAAAATAAAAATCTAGACTGTATAGTATTATTCAGCACTAAAAAGAAATAAGCATGTTGAGAAAATGTCTGTAGTGCCCAAAAGCTATCTAAAGATTAAATATAATCCCTATCAAGATTTCAATGACACTGACCACCGAAATAAAACAACTATAAAATTTGTATGGAAGGACAAAAGACTCCAAATAGCTAAAGTAATCTTGAGAGAGAAGAACAAAGCTGGAGGCATCATGGTCCCTGATTTCAAAGCTATAGTAATCAGAACAGTATGGTATTGGCATAAAAAGACATATAGATCAATGGAAGAGAACGGAGAGCCCAGAAATTAACCGCACATATACAGTCAATTAAATTACGACAAAGAA
The DNA here is from genome assembly GCF_009834535.1 of Camelus ferus. Taxonomy (NCBI): domain Eukaryota; kingdom Metazoa; phylum Chordata; class Mammalia; order Artiodactyla; family Camelidae; genus Camelus; species Camelus ferus. The sequence goes on from NC_045702.1 coordinate 65,544,384, forward strand.
GCCAAGAATATACAATGGGGAAAGGACAGCCTCTTCAATAAATGGTACTGGGAAATTGTACAGCCACGTGCAAAAGAAGGAAACTGTACCACTATCTTACACCATACACAAAAATCAACTTAAAATGGTTTAAAAATTTAAACGTACACCTAAAATCATAAAACTCCTAGAAGAAAACATAAGAGGTAAGCTCCCAGACATTGGTCTTGGTAATGATTTTTTGCATTTAACACCAAAAGCAAAAGCAACAAAAGAAAAATAAATAAGTGGGACACATCAAACTAAACAGCTTCTGTACAGCAAAGGAAACCATCAACAAAATAAAAAGGCAACCTACCAAACTGGAGAAAATATTTATAAACCATCTATCTTATAAGGGATTCATATCCAAAATATACAAAGGACTCATACAAATCAATAATGAAAACCAAATAATCCAATTTTTAAATGGCCAGATTATTTGAATATGTATTGTTCCAAAGAAGACATACACATTGCTAACAGGCACATGAAAAGATGCTCAACATCACTAATCATCAGGGAAATGCAAATCAAAATTACAATCTGTATCACCTGTCAGAATGGCTGTTATCAAAAAGACAAGAAATAACAAGTGTTGGCAAGAATATGGAGAAAAGGAAATCCTCATGCACTGTTGGTGGGGATGTAAATTAGTGCTGCCACTATGGAAAACAATTAGAGAGGTTCCTCAAAAAATTAAAAATAGAACAATCATATGATCCAGGAATCCCACTCCTGGGTATATATTTAAAAGAAATGGAATCAATATCTTGAAAAGTTATCTGTACCCCTACGTTCATTGCAGCATTATTCACAATAGTCAGGACATGGATGCAACGTAGGTGTCCAATCAATACATATACAATGGAATTATTATTCAGTCATAAAAAAGAAGGAAATCCTGCCTTTTGTGACAACATAGAAGCATGAGGGCACTATGCTAAGTGAAATAAATCAGAGAAGGACAAATGCTATATGGTCTCCCTTACATGAGGAATCTAAAAAAGCCAAACTCATAGAACTAGAGAGTAGAATAGTAGTTGGCAGAGCCTGCCTAGTGGGGGAAATGGGAGATGTTGGCTAAACTGTATAAACACCTAGCTATAAGATTAATAAGTTCTAAGGATCTGATTACAACATAGTGACTAACAATATTGTATTATAGACTTGAAAGTTGTTAAGAGAGTTCATCTTAAATGTGATTACCACAAAAAATAAAAAAATGGTAATGATGTGAGGGGATGGAGATGCCAACAAACCCTATTGTAATCATTTCACAATAGGAACATGTGTAAAATCTTCAGGCTGTACACCTTAAATTTATATATGTTACATATCAATACTGTCTCAATAAACCTGAGAAAATTCTATAATTTTTAAAAAGTTAAGGTCCAGCCCTTTGTGATATGGGACCAGGCTAATGGGAGCCACCAGGTAGGTCCGGGTGGAGGTTGGTTACCTTGATGAGGCCATAAGGCATTAGTCACATTAGCCAGAACAATTTTTGGCACCCACCATCCCCCTGCTGGATGATCCTTGCCATCAGCTTTGAACATTTCAAAGCCCAGTTACCATGTTTTCCCAACAACTGACCAGGAAACGAACTGTCTGAATCAAAGTATAGCCCATACTCCACCCTTTCCTCACATAAAATCCAAACTCCTCAGAGTGACATTCCATTCTGTTCATAATGACCAGCCTCACCGCTTGCTTCCTGCCCACAATACGCCAGTATTTACAGTATGCTCTGTTCATAAAAAATTTACCCTCTCTTTCCTGTTCCTCAATATAGGATTAGGACACGCCTTCTTTCCTCCTTAATTCTTATTTTCCCTTTTAAGATTCAAGGATTCTGCTTTGAATTAGCACATTTTCTGAAGCCTTCCTAGGTATTCAGTCCTGGTAAGTGATGCTTTTTTCTGCCCGTCAAACAACTGGGATACAGTAACTTCCTTAGCATAGCACTTAACACACTACCATATGTTTGTTAACCTACCCATATCTCCAATAAGATGGTAAATTCTTTGAGCGCAAGGATTACTTCTTTTACCTCGCTATCCTCAGGACCTTAGCAAAGTGCCTTGTACATTAGCAATCACTCCGTAAGCATTTAGAAAGTGCATAACTTACAAATGAAGAAGAAGAACAACAGTACAAGGAACTGACATTTACAGTGGAAAGACTGGGACTCATTAGGGATATGGTAAAGTGAGCAATCTGGATTAAGGTACAGTATAAGCTAGAAAGCAGTAACAGCTGTGATCTTTAGGGTGGGGGCACGCTGGAAAGTGCCTTAAACAAAGAAGTGTCAGAGTAGAAGATTGTTAGAGTTGCAAGGTGGCTTAGAGCCCATGTGGACAGTGCAATTTGCCATCTTGCAGATAAAGAAATTCTCAGGTCTAGAGAGAGAAGAGAAATATGCTAAAGGTACATCTGAGGTGGCAGAGAGAGAATTTACCCATGGGCTCCTGATTTCAAGAACAGGTTCCCCTTCCTTATAGCTCACTGATTGTGACAGTAAGTAGCCTAGAAAGAGGAACAGGGGATGGGGACAGATGAGTCCTAACCCAATTCAGGACACTGTTGCTAATGTCCAGTTGTGAAGCAATGTTGGCCTGGGTTAGGATGAAGGCAAAGAAAAAGGGACAGCAATGAACAAATTTGGGAGGCATCCTGAAGCATGATTTAAAGAGAGATGAGATAGGAGGAAGGAAGGGAGAAGTTGAAGATAGCTCCTGGGTGTTAGGTAAGATTAAGGAAAAATACTGGAGAAAGAGGAGAGGGTGAAAAGTAATTTGAGAGGAAGGAGATGAGTTTCGCTTACACATGTTAAGTGTGAGGTGAGACAGATTTAAAAGTTTTCAGAACAGAACTCATCACTGAAGCCATAGAGTCATAAATGGTCGTGAAGGAGAAAGCGGGGAAAAGAGAAACAGCAAGTCAATAATTATGCCAGCTAGTTTGGATGGAAGAGGGAAGAAAAGCTAGTTAGAATGTCAGAGAAAAATTCGCCCAAGGTGAGACTTGTTCTGAGAAGAACAAATAATAATTCAGTGACTCAGAAACCAATAAATAGATTCAGACAGTGGGAAAAGAATTTAAGGAGGATGGTACCTAACAGAATAAAACAGCTACTGAAGGATATGAAGTAAAAAAAAAAAAAAAGTTAAAAAAACAAACAAAATTGTTTTCAAAAAAACACTTCCAAATAGTTCAGAAAAAATATCAAGATATACAGAGAAAGGAAACAATAAAGCAAATGTGGCAAAATGTTAAAAATTTTTGAATCTAGATAAAGAGTATAATTGAGTTCTTTCAACTTCTCTGTAAGTTCTAAATTATTTCCAAACAAAAATCACAGAGAGAGCTCCCAATCCCAGAACTGTAGAATCAGTAACTGTAGAAGTTCTTATTTGATTTGGAGTGAAACCTGAATTTCAGATTTTTTAAAGCTCTCTGGTGGATTCAATAGTACAACCAGACTTGAGAACAATGAAACTAAAGGGACTTATTCTCACTCATAAAATGTTCTCACAATATGGCATACTGAGTTTAAGCCCTAAATCTTACCCCTAGTTTTTTAATGAGATCAAATTTTATCATCATTACAACCAATAATAAATATTGATATATTATACTAATAAGGCAAATATCACAAAAGGCATTTCTGGGGTTCATTTTATATATGAAATCCAGGGTCTATGTCCACCTGGCATCTGTGCATCTTCCTCTCATGCCCTCTATGGGGTCACATATACAAGCTAAACACTGAATTCAAATGCTCTGTGTAGACTGAATTTTATTCCTTGGGGAAGAAAACTGTCCTTTCTTGAAGCTGAGTGAGTGACAAGAGCCCTTGTTCCTAAGCATGATAGAGAATCCTGAAACAACTAGCTGCAGACAACCTACTGAGTAATGAACTTGAGCAGAGCACTAGACGACCACATGATTTACATTCATTAAAACTAATTAAAACCACAAGCAGAAACTAAAAGCTAGTGACTTTTATATTCAACAATTATTGGACCACACCGCAAACTACTTCTAACAACTCTTTTAAAAACTTTCCTCTCTAAACAGTTAACTCTCTCTACTCCAAACTCTAGACCAGAGTTTAGCAATGGATTTTGCATTCTGCCAGGAAGGTTATTTTATTATTCTGGAAAGAGGACTTGAAGGATCATGGAGTTCATTTCCAGTGTAAAATGTAAACAGCCTACGCAGATATTTGACTTCATCCGATCCAGTGGAGATGTGGTATCCTCATACAGCCCTTCCTTCTTTCCACAAATATCTGTTGAATACCTACTCTCTGAAAAGTACAACATAGGTATTTTTGTGACCTGAGAGCCACAGTATTTAAAAAGTATACAGATTAAAAGTTTCACCTCCAAGCTGAAGTCATTTGTAAGTACATTTAGATCCCCTGTTTACTCAGTGCTTCAAAGTAGTTCTGATAAATCTCTAACTCAACTGTATAATGAATCCTCAAGTGAAGTTCTTTGACTAAACAGCCCCTCCAACTCCAAGATCTTTAATGAATGTTGTAATATTTATAAAGTCAAATAGTGCATTTATAAAGTCAAATACTGACACCATAGATCAATTTTTTATTCAGTGATTATAATTCTGTATCTTTTAAATAGTTATTCAGGGACTGGTACAAGCAGTACACTGCAGAGAGATAGAAAGTAGAAAGATAGTTAAAGAAGACCCCAAGAAGTGGTAAATAAGCTATGCTATAATTTACTACAAATTGGACGATGCACCATTACCTAATTGCAGCGTGAACTGTCATAACTCTATGCCTTGACACATCATCTTTCTCAACTGGGAATCCTCTTTCCTTTCTTCTCCTAGAAAAACCAGTTGGCTGCCAGGCCCCACTTCATATGGTTGCTGTGGATGTGCTCATGGGTAGGGTAGCACTCCAGCATGGCTGGTTGTAATGCATAGTGATGGACAAATTCTGTGGGGCCCACTGGGGCTCACTGGTTGGTGGGGCCAGGTCCCAAAGCAGGAAGCTGTGGGACTTGGGGATCCCAGGGCTGGTACCACCTCTCTGGTGGGTGGGGTCACATCCTAGGGTGGCTGGCTGCATAACCTGAGGGTGGTCTTGGGACTGGTACCAACCAGGTGATGGGATGGAAAAGAGCTCAGCATTAATACACTAGAAGGAGGACTCCAAAATGGTGCCTCCCAGCACCATTGTCTTCAAGGTAGAACAAGCTCCTCAAAATGGCTGCCACCACCACCTAGGTCCCCAAGGAGAGTCCCAGTTGCCTCCCGCCTCTCCAGAGGCCCTCCAAGATCAGCAAAAAGATCTGCTCCATTCAAATTATTGCCTTTGCGCTTGGTCTCAGACCATGTGAGATTTCGTGTGAGCCCTTTAACGGTGGAGTCTGTTATACAGAGCCCTCCAGTTCTCCTATACATAAGCCCTACTAACCTTCAAAGCTAGACATTCTGAGGGCTCATCTTCCTAGTGCAGGACCCGTAGGCTGGGAGCCTGATGTGAGGTGCTCCTTGGGGAGAACCTCTGCTGTTGTAATTATCCTCCCATTTGTGGGTCATCCTCCAGGGGGTGTGGATCTTGACTATACTGCATCTCCTCCCCTCCCCTCCTACCCATTTCCCTATGGTTCCTTCTTTACATGATTTTACTTGTGGAAAATCTTTTCTGCTAGTCTTCAGGTCATTCTCCTTAATAGTTGCTCTGTAAATGGTTGTGATTTTGGTGTGCCCATGAGAGGAGGTGAGCTCAGGGTCTTCCTACTCCACCATCTCAGACACCACAACCCACTTTTAGAGACTCCTTAAGGAATGACACAACTCCTTTTCCCGAGGAGATGTAGCATATGGTTATTTAAAATAACAGTCGCATTGTGATCTGAGGAAAGACATAGCATTATAAACACATATACTCTCCAGCTTAAGACTACAAATAAAATCAGTTTCATGTTTCTTTAGAGAATTCAAACCAAGACAACATTATCAACATTTGGTCCTGGAATGTTTACCAATGTGCCACTTCCCTTTAGTCAACAATCAGTATTTAGCTAGTCCTATAAAAATGACAGAGTCCATCATAGTTCTGTCAATGGTCAAAACAGTCAAGAATAAAGCCATCCAAAGCTTCTTTAGCTTTTTTTTTTTAGCCCTTTATGATTGTAGCTTGCATTCCCCATAACTAAAATCACTGTATCCTTAGCCAAAATTAAAGTTTCTAAGACAATCCCATTTCTATAAACATTATTTAACCTTTCTAAAAAAATAACTCTTTAGGAACATTCTAAAAGAACATTTTTTAACTTTTCAAAAAAAAGATTACATCCATTCACTAGTCTTTATGCTGTTCTATTTCAAGGCCATCTCCATAGCCAACTGAATAGTCTGCATGATTTGAAACCAAGAATTTTATAGGAAAGCATTTCCTATACCTTTTTGAAGGCCTGCTCTTTCAACTCTAGGTGAGGATGCTGTGTTCACTTAAAAAGCAAAAATCCAGTTTCTATAGTTTTACCTGGTTAGAATATTCATATTTAGAATATCAAATGAAAATAATTCACTTTCAAAGACCTCATATCATTGAATAATACTAAAAAAAGTTATCAATAAATGTATGTAATGTCATAATAATTTGATACAAAACACAAACTTTTTTAGCAATTAAAAAAATTTTTAACTTAAAAGACATGAGTATGATCAGCACATGGCTTAAATGCCAATATTTCAGATGAAATAAAACATTATAAGAAGAAAGCTCTATTCTTTATCAATCTCATGCTAAACAATGTATGTCACAAATGAGAATTCATTACTGCACTGCAACTTAAATTTCCTTCTTCTGCTCATTTTAATTATCTAAATTGATTATAATTCTTTTTTCTATCCATTTCATTTCTGCAAATCAATATCAGTGCATGTGAAAGAAAGGCCAAGCCAGAGTGAGAGATTGAAATTTATATCCTCAAATGTATTTTTTGTGCTCTTCCAGTTACTCTGTCTTCAACTAGAAATTCAGACCACACAACAAAATTTAGTAATGAGAAAATCACATTTTATCCTGTTGACCTTACATAAATAGACTGCCAGTTACTTTTTCAGCAAAAATAGTTTACTCAGGACCAGCAAAGAATAGCAATTTGGGGTCTGCAAGCATGGCAAGCCATGTGCAAATCCCCATACCCCAGGAAAGAACTCTTTTAAAGAGGGGAAAAGGAAGCAGGGAGGGCTACAGTAAACAAAGAGTCCATTGGAGGGACTGACAGTTTCAAGTACAGTGGGGTTTTTTTGTTGTTTTTTTTTTTTGCCTGAGTTGTGACAGTCTCTCATTGGCTGAGCCCTTAGGAGGCAAGCAGAAGAGGAAGTCTTTCTTCTTCCTGTTGGCCTCTGCTATCATGGTAGAGCATGAGAGCTCCCCCTCTGGCCTCCCATCTCTATTTTAATAGAGGATTCTGTTTATTAATTTTCACAATTCATGTAATTTCTATATACATTTTTACTTCAAAAGTAATTGGAAAATGACTACTGCAGGATTCACTTCAATTAGAAATTGGATGAAGGGAGAGGGCAGAAAAAAGTTAACTAGAAATTTATGTGATTCTAAGGGTCACTGTCAATCAGAAGTTAAATCCTGGGAGAAAATACTCCAGTCCCAGAGGAGCCATCTTAGCTCATAATTTGTTTGAAATAGATGGCTAGATGGTATTTAATCCAGTATGAAAACAGTAATAACTAACCACTCTCCATGCCTCACAACAACTCAAAAAGGCAGGTACTGCCATTACTCTTGCTTTACTGGTAAGGCAACTGAAGTTCAGAGAGGCTAAATAATTTGCAGAAGGTTCTTTGGGGGAGCTGGGATCCAAGATCAGGGCATCTGACTCCAAGGTATCCACTCTCTACAGCCTTCTAAATCATGTCCACATCCAGCCCTGCATCTCAACACCAAGGTCTCAGAAAGTAGGAAAGTGGATACTAGGCAAAGTGCCCTCAGTAGGAAAAAAAAAAAAAAGAAGAAAATCATCTATTTCTTTTGGCTGTGACATTCTACCCTTGGATAATGTGAACAAAGAACAATAAATTCACTTAATTTGTTTTCCGTGCAACTGTAATACTTGGTTTCTCTGTCCTTCTGAAATCCAGTATTTTATAGTATTTTTACCTCATTTTATTGCACTTTGCTTTTGTGTGTGTGTGTGTGTGTGTGCTTCACATATACTGTGTTTTTTCCAAACTGATGGTTTGTGGCAATGCTGTGTTGAGTAAGTCTGCTGGCACATTTGCTCATTTCATGTCTCTTTGTCACATTTTGGTAATTCTTGTAATGTTTCAAACCTTTTTATTGTTGTTATATTTGTTATGGTGATCTGTGATCAAGGATCTTTGACGTTACTACTATGACTCCGTGAAGGCTCAGAAGATGGTTAGCATTTTTTAGCAATAAAGTATTTTTAATTAAGGTATGTACATCTTCTAGAAATAATGCTATTGCACAATCAATAGGCTTCAATAAAGTATAAACGTAACTTTCATATTCACTAAGAAATGAAAAAATTCGAGTGATTCACTGTATTGTAGTATTTGCTTTACTGCGATGGTCTGGAACCAAACCCACAGTAACTCTGAGGTACGCTTGTACATAGTTTTATGGTTTGTGGAAAAGGATCCCCTTTATTTATGAGAAATACTGTATTCCCAAAAGCTTTGATTTATTGATCCAAATCTGCACGTGGGCAAAATGACAAGAATTCACCATTCCTGGGGGAATTCAAATGATCAAACTATTGCCAAACAGAAGAAATTTCTTCCAAGTGATAAATGAGAAGAGTAGGAAGAACAAGGGGATTTCTGGAGTTTTCTGGGCAGGGGTGAGGAACAGGGAACAGATTTATGCTGATTGGGGTTACGGATGAAGAGACCTGCAGGAATGTGCTGGAATCTAGACGCGCTCTTATTGTTTTGCTGCTGAAATAATGGTATGAGACGTGTGAAAAAGTGCAGCAGGACAGAGGAAATAAATAGACCTGATGCCTATAAAGCCATGTCAAGCATTTAATTCAATCCACTGCTGAAATTGACTAGATCTCTTTGAATAGACAAAAAGGTAGAATAGATGGTATTTTTAAAACAGGGAAGAGAAAAACTGTCAGATAATTTCCTGCCTCAGGTACTGCTGGTTGTTGCTAAATTAACAGCACATTTCGTACGTGAGCAAATTATCAAATCTTTAAATACAATTACGGTACATTTTAAAATATCAGTTCTAATTATATTTTCTTTTGACAAAGTAATGATACTTCAAGAAACAGTGATCAGGATTTTTTGGCTGCCAAATCTGAGAACAGAAGGTGGAAAAGGTGCATTTAGATTATCTTACCAAAAGCTGACTAAACTTTATGTAACCTTCTTTCCTCGCCTTATAAAAAAGAAAGGCTTAAAAAAATAGACTAACAACACAAATTTTAATCTTCTTTCAAGTCACTCACTGATTTGTAATTTAATGTTCTTTAGTACAATGGTGGTCACAAGCTGTAACCTGCTTTTTCCTGCACAGTTATGTTTTGTTCATATTTAAAATCACAGGGTAGAGCCGGAAGCTTTTTTTGTTATTAGTCCAAAACAAATGAATTGAACCCTGAGGTCTCTTTTTCCCAAGAGGAAGCAATACAATGCCCTCAGCTGGTACTTCAGACTTCAAAATTTCCAACATTATCTCTTTCCAGGAGTCTATAACTATTTCTTTCCTTCAGAGGTCAGGAGCCCCTGACATGTCCTCTTCCCTTCAACTTAGTCTTAATGAATAAATGTTTTTCTATTCACCTGAATGGGATTCATTTTGCCTCTCTCTGCCTTGAAATTGCTCCCTCAGGATCCTATCGGGCTTGTCGGCAAAATCCTTAGCAAAAAGGTATAGGGGCAGCCTACAGCTCCAAGTCTAATATTCCTCAGCTTTATCCGTTTGTTGATAGTTTTTCTTCCCCTATGAGGTAAAGGAGTCCATAAAATGCAAATGCACAATGAATAAACCAAAAAGTGCAGATGTACTGGTGAATTGTTTGGCACAAATTTTTCTCTCTCTAGTTTGTGTAATTTTGAATTAAATTCACCAAGAATCTAGCAGTAAGTATTAAGAATGATCTCTATCATCTGAATTAAGGAGAAGGTTACAGAGAAGGGTAGGAGAAACAAAGGTCACATTGATGGGTCCAGGGAGGAAGGCAAGGAAAAAGAAATACAAGACACAGTCTCTGCCCCCAGGAGCCTGGCAATCTGGAAAGGCACATTTATATGCATGAAACACTTTAAGAAGGACAGAAAAGAGCATATAAAGTGACAACTTATGCTGTACTTTGGTTTTTTTAGGTGGGACTGGACATTTTTAATAAGCTTCCTGAAACTTTAGATGCTTCAAGGTTTCAGATGTTCTGTGCTACAGATAGGAAGAATTGAAGCTGACACAAACCTGAAAGTGGAAAAAGAGAAGTGATGCCCAGATTTCAGTTCCAGGAACGTTCATTCTCAGCTGAGAGCAAATCACTGGTCAGCACACCAATGATTTACAAGTAATCCAGAGATCTTGAATTAAATCATTTCCATTCCTATTCTGTTGGAGACCATAAAGGGAAAGGTATTTGTGTGTACAGGAATAAACATCCTAGAGCTGGAATGATATGGAAAATGTACAGCAAATGATAAACTTTGTCATCTTATCTGACTGCTCCTAATCAACTTAGTAAATGAGTCTATTTCATTTTTTAAAACCTCTACGTATCCTTATCTTTTTCTGCTCTGTGTATTTAGAGGTGTTTTATACAACAGAAAAAAACAGTGTGCCCATTTTATGGAACTGTCAATTAAGCAGTTTGGTCTGTCCTACCCTGACAAGTCATATACTTTAAAAGATGACACTAAAATTTGAATGACATACTTGTTTTCCTCCTGTTCTGACATTTATGTATAATTTGTATTCATGACAAACTATAAAGAAGTCCTATGATTCATTTTCTGAAAGTCTAGGGGAGGAGAATCTTGCTTAATCTTATTTGTATTCACTCTTTAATGCAAAGTACAGCCCTAAAAATCTTGATTTATTACATTATTTTATTATGTTTTGTGAGTTGATACCTTACCTGATAGTTAAATGACAAGGCTACATAATTTCTCTCCCAGATAGTTGGGATTAGAAAAAACAATCTCCGTTGGGTGGGAATCACAAATACTGTGTCTGTAGGAAAAATTTCAGTTGATTTCCTGGCTGAATTTCAGAAATTTTTTCTACACACTCTGAAAAATCTAGCACAAGTCCTGAAAAATACAATTAACATTTTTTTGTCTTCAGGTTTACCTACCAAAAAAAGTTACTGACAGTGCTAAGCAGATCAACTATGTAACAAAGAAGAATTCAAGGAGGCAAGTTCTCGAGATACTTAAACTCTCCTAAAGTCATAAATCAGTCATCCAGGAAGCATCACGGAATTAAAGTATCCAGGGAGCTGTACAGCAAATGGAAACATTAGTGTACTAACTTAAGGGCATTCTAGCCTTCTAACAAGCCTAAACACACCATCTTTTCTAAACTGGTTCCTAACATGTGCTTCACACTGAGCAGAGGACCTGGTACAGCTTCCCTGCTTAAAACTCTTTCTTCCCTGGAAATCTTGCCCAAGAAGTCTTCCCAGGCCTGGTCACCTATGCTTGTGGTGACATTTCTCTTACTGTGAGTTCCTACCACACCTAGGAACTCACCCTGCTCTTTTTTATCAGGTGCTTGCCTGGAACCTTTCTCAAATAACTCAATGATTTCTGTCTCATGCTAGACTGTCTCTGTCAAGGACAGAGAGAAATTTTGACATCTTTTGCATTCCTCACAGATCCTAGCAGAATCTCAGCCCAGCAGCCATCATTCAATAAATGCTTCTAAAATAATAAAGGAGTAAACAGAACAAAAGGACCCATTCATAACCCTGAAGCCTCAGTATTCTAGTAACCAAAAGGGGAAATAATTGCTTCTGTTCATGCTCAATGTACAATTGAAAAAGTCTGCTCTATAATACATTTTGATTTGTTTGACTTTCTGTGTATTTCATACTATCAACTTGGGTGGTGACAGACAATGACTTCCTTCTGATTTTATCACTTTGCTTTGCTGCTCCCCATTAGCATTTATATACTTAGGAGATTTCCTACTGAAAAAAGATGTACAGTTGGCCTTGGTGTTGATTTAAACAATGATCAACTATCAGTAATCCCATGTGGCTCAATGTAAGAACTCCTCTTTAAAGATTTTATCAGTGTCAGTCCTGTCACATCAACTGTGATATGTGTGTGTGTGTGTGTGTCCATGTGTGTCCCTCCCTGGGGGACAGGAGATTGGTGAGGAAATCTGAAAATTGGCAGAGAAAGAAATTCTGAGAGAGAAATGAAATAATCTACTCAAATACTACTTCGCCTGCTTATAAAATTAAAAAACAAAAACAAAAACAGATGAACTTCTGGTCTGAGTTTTGTGAGCTTTGTTGTTGTTTGTTGCTGCTTGCTTGTTTGTGTATGTTGTTTTGCTTCCCTGAAGGATTTCCATATTCCATCTTTTCCCTTAGAATACAAATCAAAACCTATTGGAGGAGAATTCATGAAAGAGAAGGTCTAGAGGTTCCAGAGCTCCAATGGGGAAGACTTGGGAGCTGTGGGAAGGAAAGGCACTGACTCACATGAAGCCAACCCAGAGCAGACATGCTCTAATGTTGGGCTATCTCTACTGATCTGACAGTTTAACGTTGCTTGGTGCTTATATGAGTGCTTTGGCTGTGAAATTGCCATTAATGGGTTGGGAAACCTGTTTAAGTAGCTATCAGTAGTAATAGGTTTTTTTAATTCACAGTATCTGTAATGTAAGCTCCTAAAGAAGAAACCTATTCAATGACGATTTGATAAAGATAATTTTTGCTTTGAGGATTTTTTTAAGTAAATAAAAATGTGTTCAATTTAGCTTTGTTTCCTAACAGACTCATTATGCTCTTTTTCTTCAAGTTATATTGTCATAAAATTACTGTTAATATATTTATGGATAACCAAAAATGCTATTTGCTCTCATGGGGTTTTTTAATCATTTAAGCCAACTGTATTATGATTACTTTAATGATCTTTAAATTCATTCTATGTCCTATTCCAAGAAGAGTATTTATTAGAATTGTGAAACTTCATTCTTTTATTGTGTCTGATTACTGTCTATGTAAAACTCAGTAACAGTAGACCAGGAAAACAGAGAAAAATAGAAACTTCTATTTAATAAAAGGGAAAATAATTTAGCAATTATCCTGTTAAAATGAAACAGAGAAAAGATGAATAAATTGATGATTTTTAAAGGAAAGAACATCTTCACCTGCAAATAAATACACAAATGTAAATCAAAATAATTTTAAGGTGCCATTATACAGTTACTAAACTAGCAAAGAGGAAGTAAAATTTTAAAACCAATATTGGAAAGGTTAAAGGAAATGAGAAAGGCTGGGGGCTCTGCAAATTGTTCACTCTTTCTGAAGAGCAATCAGGCATATGTGATAAGATCTATAAAATTAAGGGCAGAAACTGTATCTTTTTTATCTTTTAATAATCATCATCATGTGCCCAGAAAATAGCATGATTTCTGATATATCTCAGAAAATGAATAAATATTTGATGAAAGAATGAGTGAATGAAATGGTTCCTGCCCATTAACTTGTTAATTCCACTTTGGGGAATGTGGACAAAAGAATTAACCTAAAAGAAAAATTAAGACTTTTTTACAAACATTCATAGGAGTGAAAAATTGGAGAGATTATATATGCCCAACAAAAGGGGAGTATACAAGCTTGATTAAATGTTACCTGCAGCATGATTACAGAACATGATTAAGCAACAACAAACATTAACTCTGTACATGAGTTAATATTAGGTATCCTTGTGGGGACTGAGGGAGTGAAGTGGACAGAACAAAGAAGGGAGTCCAGGTGGGTTCTGTTTAGGTGTGAGATAAGAAATGTCAATTAATCCAATGAAAAAAATAATGAAACTGACCAAAATCATTCTAGGAAGTCCAGGACTGACAGTACAGAAATGCTGACATTTGAAACAGAAAACTCCTGATCTTTCAGAACAGGATGGAAGGAAGAAGTGGAGCATCTCCAGGCCTCACATTACCTGCCTATTATAAAGAGTTCTTTATCTTTGATTACCTACCCCTATAGACAAAGCAATTTTAAAGATATGGAAAGAAGATTTCCAACTGAAAACTAAAATCTTACTGCTTGGAAGCTATGACCCATAATCAACTCATGACTGAATATCTCTTTTAAAACAACTTGACTTTGAGTCTGTATTAAGCCAGGTCTTATGTGCTGCAAAGACGGCATTTACAGAGAAAACACAGTAAGGTTGCAAAGGCTCATCGCTAAATGTTAACAGTGACATATTTAAAGGGATACTGACTTTTTTTTCAATCAGTTGATATGTTGAGGTATAACAATGGAGTTGGAGGCCAATTTTCAATTGATTTAATGTTGTTATAGTTCCCAATATTTAAATAAATTTAGATAGAATTTTTTGACATAAATATAATACAAATGTTTCAGTCTAACAATAATAGGACACTAAATGTCATCAAAATAATTAGGCCTCTCATGGATACCCTGTATATTTTAGTTCAGTCATTCGAATAGCAAAAGAAAAGGAACAGATAGATTAAAATCATTTTGTATATGACATATTAGAATTAATAATAGCATAAACATTTCTTCACAATGTTTGACAAGTACTAGCCTGTCAATATTCCACAATAATGCACTAAATAATAATTTTTAAATCACTTCTAATGCCCAGACAACAATTCCTGAGTCCATTTAAAGAAGATACAATATTTTACTCTATTTCTTCAGTAAGTTCATGCAGGTAATGACGAATGTTACGTCTTTTGTTTATCTTTACTAATCTACAGCAAGTTATGAAATTAGTTTAGCCCAG
This sequence comes from Camelus ferus, assembly GCF_009834535.1. Taxonomy (NCBI): domain Eukaryota; kingdom Metazoa; phylum Chordata; class Mammalia; order Artiodactyla; family Camelidae; genus Camelus; species Camelus ferus. The sequence goes on from NC_045702.1 coordinate 65,559,405, forward strand.
CTTTAAGTACACAAATCAGAGGTTTAAGATAAAACATTAAGAAAAGCAAAAACATTCATGAAATTAGACTTCAGAGCCTTCAATATCCTGGATTTTCATTCATGTTAGGTTTGTTTCCTAGGGAGGGCAGTTTACTTGTTCCAATCTTTAGTAGATCCAGAAAGAAAGGGAAATTTCTGTTATTTTAGTATATGACTCCCATTTGATTAAAAAAAACAACGATTTACTCCAAAATTATCCCAAATTGCATGGTTTATAAAGACTGAGAATACATTCAAGAAGTCAAGGGTAGGAAGAGTCATCTTAGTTAGGCCTCAACTGCAGAGAACAGAAACCATTCCAGCACCTTTACTTCTAGGAATCGATTAAGTGCCGGGAATTAGGACCTTACATCATTGCTGGAAGGGGCTAAGGAGGAGTGACTCCCAAAACACTGCCACAGAATTGCCCTGCCAAAGAATCTTTACCACTGCTGCAACCAGGAAGCTATGCCCAGGATCACACTATAATTAGCCATAATCTGGGGAACAGAAGCCTGTTACTGCTTGGAAGCTATGACCCATAGTCAACTCATGACTGAATATCTCTTTTAAAACAACTGGACTTTGAGTCTGTATGAAGCCAGGAGTATTGCTCCGAGAGCCTACACCTCCTAATTGATCTGCACTAGCAAATGGGTATTACATTTCCAAATACCAGTCTCCTGCAGGTGCTCATAATTGCCAGAACTTAAACTACATGGGGACTTTCTGGCTGCAAGGGTGTCTGGGAAGTGAAGTGTTTAGCCTCCCAGCCTTTGTAGGACACGAAAAGCATGCTGCAGGGAGATGGAAACATGTTAAGAGAGACGATCACCGTATCTGCCACTGATACTAGTACTACTACTACAGATAATACTACGGTTCTTCTACCCTGCTAAAGCCCTATAACATTTGATGATTCTTGCTTCAGCATTTAACTATTTCTAGGAAAATGAAGATCATACCAGGACATGTTGCGAGAATATTCATCTCAAATTCAGTTGGACTTATTTTTAGAGATATGTATTTTTCAAATAAATTACAAAAAATAAGACTACAGCTAAGGATCTTGGGGTTTTGTTTTTTAATATGGTTAAGTGAAAAAGAACAGAATACAAAAGAGAATTACAGAGTGGTTACAGAAATGTTATGATGTTTGTATATGCAACAAAAAATAGCAAAAGTGAATGTAAGTGAAAAACACAGTATTTCTGAGCAGGAAAAGATCACCAAATCCAGTTCCTTACCTTATAGTTGAAAGTACAAAAAAGTGGTTGCACTGGAAACTCAGCCCCATCACGTATTAGCTTTGTGACCTTGATAAAATTATTTCGTATCTTTTAGCCTTAGACTCACTTCCTAATCAAATTTTTAAAGGAGAGAATATGGTAATACCATATGATAGGTTTGTTATGATGGTTAAATAAGACAATGATATATCGTATGCTTGCTATTTCTTCAATTATAGGATGCACATTTTATGATTTCTGAAATCTGGAATTTTTTACATTTTATTATTAAAAAACTTGAATGCAACCATGCAGAAGAATAATTGTCACTGCCAGGCACCTACCGTATCTGTTTACCCAACTGTCACTTCAACTGAGGTTGTTGGTTTTTGGGAGGAGGAGGCTGTATGATTGAATGTTTCACAGCATTGCATCTTTTATTGTTCCTTAAAATGCTTTCCAAAAATTACACTAGTATAAGGCTTTGGGGAAAAAGGTAATTGTATAAAAGTTAATTTAAAGCTAGGAGTTGTTGGTATGTCTGTCTAGTTTATAGAGGGTGAAAGGCTGTCACAAAGCATTGATCATTTATTTAGCAAAAGCATCCAGTTGACTTTCAAGTGATGTTTAATGTCCAAGAAGACAGTTTCATTTTAAAAAGTGAAACCATAATTAACTAAATACTCACACCAAGAAATCAGGTACTTTTTGATATGACTTAAATGTAATCCTAGAAGGGCTTTAAAAAGATCATAATCCCAAATACTGATGTCAGAGAGTCAGAGCTTACTGGAGTGCTGGGCATGAGTGCGACCAGACAAAATGATTTTTTTTAATTTAGTTTTTAGATTGTTGATTGTTTACATGGTCTAGATTCAAACTGTGGTTGTAATACATTAAAAGAAAAAAAATGAGGTCTATCATTTTAGAGTTTGTTTCCTTTTTTCTTCCTTTTTTTTATTCCAAAAGTTGTTCTTAAATCAATAGCAAACTGAGGCTACTTGAAGGTCATAGTATGGGAGGTGAGCAGCTGCTAGTGTTAAATCCACTTCAGTGTTCCTATATTCCCAAGACTTTAGATTCTTTTCTCTGTATTTTGCCAAGGGATTTTGAACATCAGCTTCACTGAGTATAGGCCACAAGGGTTTCAATCAATAACCAGCAAACAGGTTGAGCACTTCAAGCTGCTCAATATAGTACACTTTCTTCACAGAAATAAATTCAGCTCAATTTGTGTTTCTTCTTTTTCTCTCCAATATAGCCCTCAGAATTCACATCTATATATATTCTCAGGTCTCATATGCGTTTGCAAAGTATTTTAAGCAACTTTCTCTGTTGTCTTATAATCAAGTTGATCATCCAGGTAATAATTAGAAACCAAGACCCAAAGAAGCAGAACCACTTGACTCAGATCACACAATTAATGACAAACCCCAGTAAGGCAGATCTCACACAGGCTCTTATCGTCCAGGCCCAGTGACAGAGGTGGTCCTCTCAGCCACCCCTGAAAGAGAACGGGGCTCTGTCCCCTGACCTCCAGTCTCCATCAGATAACTGCTTCTTGTATTTCTCCAACTTTTATTTTTATCACTAAAATTTTCCTCTATCAAATCACTGCCAAAGCTACTTGTAGTGTCAATTTACATCTGATATATTTCCTAAAAAATACCTTGAGCCCTCTTTAAGTGTTAGAAACAGTGCTGGGCATAGGTGACAGAATGACCAATAGGAGAGATAAATCTCTACCCACAAAGAAGATACACATTACAATTTTTTTCTAGACTTCAAAACTCTTACAATTTTTTTCTAGACTTCAAAATCCTCTACATTCATTTTGTTGTTCATTAGTGGTGGTTTTAATTTTTTTAAGGAAAGAAACAAAAATTATGGTTTAGGCTTATGTATAATTTTCATTTTTCTACCCCTCTGTATTTATTTATTAGTCACTTATGGGTCAGAAAGAATCATAGTTTTGGCTTCCATTAAAAAGGACAATCAGTGAACAAGCACTTTGAAAACTCAAAAAAGGCAAATACAATTGGTTCTCTTTATTCATGGTAACTCTGTTCTACAAAGTCACTGCAAACACTGAAATACTGGATGCTTCTAGGAGAAATACAGGTTTAGACTCCTGCAAGCCCCTGATCACAGTATTTTCATCAGCCAGTCAATGCGTAACCTTGTTTTATGTGTGTTTCAGTTTTAAATATACATTGTTGACTCATTACTGTATAAATCACGACCAAAATACCAGAGTGAAGTTTACCCCACATATTTTCTCCATAAGGCACTTTGCAGCCTTCTTGTGCATAGAAACACTAGATAGCACTTTAGCGCTAAGCTTAGAGACCATTTTAAATTGCCAACAAAAAGTAGAAGAATGCAGTAAACATGGTACTAAAAAGACCAAGTAAAGAACGTGTGTTTACTGTATGAGAACTGAATCAAGAGGGCAGAGTGTTGGCCTTGTTTGACCTCAGCTGGGAATGTGTAGATGGATCAACTCAGATTTTTCTCACATATGTCCATGAATGACCTCAAAACTGCCACAAGTACTGATTTTACGGTTACAAAAAACTTCTAGTGAATAGGAGAATTTATATAAATGAAACCCATGAAAAATGTAGATTAGCTGTATCTGTCCTGGATAAAAGGTAAGTGGAACTTCACCCTAATTCTGCAGTTTCTCATGAAATCTATATATAGATAATACATTTAGGGTAATCAAGAATACTGAGATACTGAGTGATGGTGCATTAAAAGGACAAGAAAAAGATACACAATTGCTGAGATAATTTAAGCCCCATTCTCTTTTCTAATGGCCTAGCACACAGCAGCAGTCATAAATATTTGTTGAATGAATTAATGGAGTTGAGAACACAGTTTCCTTTGCCTACAGTACATGAAGCTAGTTACAAGGCTGGTGGACTTGGAATGTACAACGAAATCTCATTATCTGGGCCTCCCCCAAATTTGCAATTCACAACATCAGGAAAAAACACCTGGGTGAATTTTAAACTTAGACGTTTCTTTAGAAAGGAATTCACAAAATATCTTTAGCTGTAAAGGAAAAACCTTCAAAAAAGACCTCAGAACTCAGATGATAAGCTTGCAGAAAATATGTTAGATATACCTGTTTAAGTATAAAATGCTTATTCAATTAACTCTGATTTTGTTTTCAAAGGGACAACTTTTTAAAATCTTCATTAGTCTAGTTCCCTTTTCTGTGTGAACCTTGGAAAAAATAAGATGCCATTAAAAAAATTATGATGAAAACATTCTGCTAACTTAGATTCATTTACTAACTCCTGACCTAGAAAATGAATCATATTCTATATGATCTCTATACGCTGACATTTGATGAGTCTGTGATTTGTCCACGTCAGTGAGAGCATATTCACCCTGACCGTGCATATCTACCTAAGTCTTCATCCTCTACACAGAGACTGCCTCCTCTTTGTCTTTAGCCTGTGTGTGGAGATACATATAGAAGTATTTTCTCCTCCTCCTTTTCTTTCTCTTGTTACTCTTCCTCCTTTCCAGATTTGAGATTAGTTCTAAAAATGTATATCCATTTCCAAAATCCTAGCCACATTTCTAGTTTAAAAAGAAGAATTACAAGTCTCAAATTTGGTACCATCTGTAGTCTATGGGATTAATTCATATTAAGAAAAAACATTTTCTTTTATTGGACACATATACGTCATCAAAACAATCCAGAAAAGTAAGTGGTGATCATATTCCCACTCTATAGGTTACAAAAATGCAACTGGCTTAGAAAAGCTAAGAAACTTGCTTGAGGCCTCACAGTTAGGAAGGAGAAGAACTGACAAAGGTGGCAAAGCCATTAATTTAACTGTTATGCTCTTCTGCCTCCGGACAGACATACAACATGGGCATTAAAGGGATGCCTGATCCCAGTGCTTCATTAACATTCCTCCACCTACAGGGAATGTCGTGATTTTATCTCCTCTTAACGTATTCCTTACAAGGTTGTTTAAGTCCTTTAAAATATTAAATATTTAATTAGTCCTATGATAGCTTCTCCCTGAGGCAAATAGTTAGCCTCTATAATTGTTCTGTTGGTTAAAAAGAAGAGCAAAAGGAAGCTTGAGCATAAATTAACAATAATAAAACAGATCACTACATTTCATGCCTGGAGATTAACGTGGATAACTTGCTTCGAGTAAAACTGTAAGGTGACTATTAAGATCAGTCTTTACAGATGACCTTAGTCATTACACATTAACTGGGTCTCCACATACCCAAAATGACCAGTGATTCCGTTAAACATAAGGTTAGCATTCTCATCCATTATTTCTCAAAGTGTCCACCAAAGACTCTTGCATCAGAATCCCCTGGAGGTTTTCCGTAAAATGGAGATTTGGGTACTCACATTAATTATCTTTCTGCACTTTTAGAAAGCATTTACAAGTGTAAAACATCAACCAGTTTCTTAGGGCTGTGTCTTTATTCATAAAACAAATGTATAAAACATTATTTCTCCTTAAATAATAGTTAACAGGGTTTTATTCCCTTACCAGTCTGGGAAACACCTTGAGACTTGAGACCATGCTTTATTTAATAGTTATTCCACTGCTTAGCAAAGAAACCGGAACAAAACTAGGCCTCAAAATGGTTTAATGTTGAACAACCTTAAACATGGTTGACTCGATTTTTCATTTAAAAAAAAATCTGCTTTCAGCTAAATATATATATATATATGTGTGTGTGTGTGTGTATATATATATATATATACACACACACACACACACACACATACATATTCACACACATACATGTAGCCATCGTCTTTAATAATCACCCATAACAATTCTGGAAAAGATACTTGAGATTTGCTTCTTTTGTTACAGGGTTTCCAACTAATCTATCTGCTTGCAAAAAAAAAAAAAAGGTCTCCTCCATTATCTAATCAGAAGAGGTTTACAACAGTGAGAGTTCCCACAAAGAAGAGAAAAATGCCTTTCACAATGGGATGTCAACATTCCTGTCAACATGCCTGGTATTCTAATCTTCTAAGCCTCCTCGAACCAACAGCAGAACATTTTATTACTTTACACACTCATCTGAAAATCCAGACTTGATTGCCAAAAAGCCCACTTCAGAAATACCTAATGCAAGAGGGAGGCTCGGTCCAAAGGACATATTAAATCACACAATTACATAAGGCTCTTAAGCTCTTGATACTGTACTCGGTTGTTTAACAATCGATAAACAATATACTACCATCATACTATTTTGATTCCCTCCCCAGCATCACTTCACAAAATCTGAATTTCATTTTTTGAAGACTGACATGAGAAAAGTATGTTTTTTAAATGCTTTTCATTTTCTTTTGCAAAAATTTGATATTATATATTATGCTATCTTATGAACTTTTATAAAAAGAGACACCTAATATATTCCTCTTAGTATTCAGTAGCAGGAAGATATGTTTCTCTCCAAAGGAACATGAATGAATCTATTTATCCTACTCTGAGAATTCAGCAGCCTCTTATACTTCCCTGTTTGACTTCACCACCCAAAAGAGGAGAATTACATTCAGTTTTCAACTGTAGCAACTAATGCATTTTATACACATGATATAAGTATGTTTCAGCTTCTTAAACTAGTTTCTATAATTTTTCCTTTTAGCTTGCCTATTTTAAATAGGTCTTATCACTGCAAGTTACTTTTAATGTTTTGAATCAGTAGACAAGGAAAAAGGCAAATTTTTTTCAAGAAATAAACAAGCAAAGGTAAGTCTGGCGAGGAATGTGACAAGAAGATTACCCAGATACATGGAAAGATCAAACAGCAAGGACAGAATCAATTTTTCTTATTTTATAGCCAGAAGGCCATTTTAACTAACAATAATACCACCAAGACAGATCACTAAGAAATGTCACAGAAGCCAGCACGACACATGACCCTTGTTAGACTAGCTCAAAGCCAGATGCAGAAACAAAACAGCTGAGGAATAATGACAAATGATCTAATCTGTAATTAGGTAAAAATCATAAAGTCCCAAAGATGAAAAGCATCTTAAACAGATTTTTTTCCAGTTTAAGTTATACTTAACTACCTGAAAGTATTTTTTAAGAATAGTACACTCCCTTTCCAAGTTTTAATCTGGATACAAGTCATCTGATTATCTTGAAATGCAGATACAGATCCCATGGTACTGTCAGAGCTGGCACATAGCTGGATATGAGCAGAGAGAGGAAGGCACGAGCCAAATGGCAGGAAACCAAACACCTTGTGAATCAGGGGTGGGGGTCCTTGGATAGACAGAGAAAAGTAGCAACCACCAAACTGATGAGAAATCACACATTTTGGAGTGTCAAGTATCCTGCAGGCAGGAAAAGAAAGGTAGGAAAAGGCAGGAATCTCCGGCATCCAAATGTAATCTTTTGCTTATTATAATAAAATTAGCCTTGTGTATTAGGACGGCCCATCATGCACCGGCACTTCTGATCCAGACTAAATAAGGACAAAAATCCCTCCTCCCCTCAGGAAGATGGAGCTAGGGTGGAAATCAGGGCATATGACCTCAAATCCCTCCCTCTCCAATGAATATTCCACCCATTCATTTTTACACCCTACGTAACCAATTTGCCAAAGAAACTCAGCACAGCTGTTCACCTGAGTCTGCCTGCTTGCCCCTTGAGAGTGTCCCATCCATTAATAAATCCTCATTTTACTTTGTTGACTTCCATGTCTTGTCTCTGAATTCTTTCTGGGACAAGATAAGAACTTAATCACTGGCAACAGTACTAGAACCCAGGATTCTGCAATTTAATACAGTCCCAGGAGACACTGAGGCAGCTGGTCTAAGGACCACACTGAAAAGTGCTGCCTTGAAAGCTGGACATGACTGAATCCATCCCAGCTTTACCACTTCAAAGCTGTGATATTGGTGAAGTCCTTTAACATCTCAGACCTTCAGTTACCTTATCAGCTGTGTAGGGATAACAATATCCACCGTGAATAGCCCTCAGGAGGATTTAAAAACATATCTGCATGGTCAAATTAGGCCCTTTATATATATTCTTTCAGTGAGAAGACCGTCTTCATTATGACAGGACATCACCTTAGAATTTGGGATGTTATACTTTGTAATTAAGTATAAATATATGCAAGATGAAAACCCAGATTCTATAAAATAAATTTTACACGTTAAAGGTAGATGTGTGTGTATGTGTATGTGTATAGAAGTGAAGTTACATTTGAAAAAGTTTAAAGTTTCACTCCCCCATACTGATTATTACATAACCAAAACCTAGGATACTATGCAAATTTTTATCTAGTAACCAAGAATCTCTAAGTAAAGTAAAATGATCACGGCCTGGAAGTAACTGAGAAAGAAGAGATTCCTATCTGAGAGAAAAGACAGACGGCAAAAGCAAGAAATTCAACGGTATTCTCAAACCCACGGTTAATTTACATGACTCTTAAAGCCAAGTTCTAATCTTTTCGTTCTTTAAAAAAAATAAAGTAGTGATTAAACCAGCACAAAATGGGTTTTGTCAACTTCACTCTTTGTGGAGCCAAGCAAGACGTAAATCACCAAATAAACAGATTTTCTAAGATTACACAGAACAATATTAACAACCTAGGCAATTAATTAAGAAACGTGTTAGTATTGACAAGAAAATTGTTACCAAGAAAGCTTTCTAACAGCCCTACATGACAAAATTTTTGCTGGCTTTTCAGCTGATTTTTGACATCAGGTTATATTAAAGGTCCAGGAATAACATTTTTTCTGCTTTGAAAAATCAAACCATGGCCTGAAATAGACAGAAACCTTGGAGAATTTCATTCTACTGAGCAGAAATGGTGATATTTTTCTACACCTAAACCATGATGAAATCTCTAAAACTGCACAGCCAGGAGCACAAGCCTCAGGAGACTAATAATACTTTAACATTTCCTGTTCACATGTGAATGTTAATCCCACTCTCTGAAGAGAACCACCAAAATGGGATTCATGAAGATTAAAGCCATATTACTATAGAAATGGGAAACGTATAAGGATGCTTCCTATAAAATGAAAATATTGCCCAAGAATGGGTCTCCAATGAGTTCTCTTTACATCTATTCTTTTGCAAAGTTAAATCACACTGGTGAAGCACTTTTATAAAGGCCATATAAAATTCTTAAGTAGCTGGGACCAGCTGCTCTGCTGCCAAGGTAATCCCTCAGGCCGCTGTCAGTGTGTGTACCCCCGATGAATGCCCACTCGTGGAATAAGAATACAGCCCTGGTAAATGGAGGCGGACCGGAGACATTTCAGAATTTCAGCGTCTGGGAAAGGAGAAGAGGCTCCTGCAAAACACAGCTTCTGATTGGGGTTGTCTTGTCCTTGGATCAAAAGTCTTACCTGGTTAAGTCCCTTGAAGACTGTGATTTTCAATGGCTTTTTTCATGACTACAAAAATAAAAAAAAAGTTACATAAAAATCAGAAAGTGATACAGCTGCATTTTTTGGCTGTTTTTTAATAGGCAATATTTTTTAAAGGTTGCTGATAAACTACAATATTCAGATTAATGACTAATGACTGGGACTGCTTGGTCTAAGGAAATGAAAAGGAGAGATGTGAGGATGGAGTAAAGTATGAGGGGAAAAAAATGAGGAATAATAGTAGGAGCCAAAAGTTACATGGTCCTTGTGTATCTTATCTCATATGATCCTCCTATGAGTGAGTAAATTCTACATGACCCCAATTTTACAAAGGAGGATACTGGGGTATAGGTGATTAAAGAGCTTCCATGAAGCTCCACGATGCAATCTGATTCCAGGCTGCTTGGCTCTTAAACACTACACTTTACTGCTTCTTGTTTGCTGGAGTATTGCTGGGTGCTGGTCACATACCAGTGCTCAATAAATATATGTGAAATGAATGAGAGATTTCAACATCCCTGAAGCCATCATGTCCTTGACATAACATCTTGAAGGGTAATAACTGTTTTATTCATCTTGTCCTAATCCCCAACACCTAGCACAATGCCAGTTACATACAGTAGATGTGCACAAGTTGTGTGATGAATGAATGAATACAGATTCAAATAGCTATAGGTAATAGGAACCATAAATAGACAGACTCCCATGGTAAAATGGAGAAGAGTGGGTATAGCTCTGTATCTTCTCATAGTTCCATGATGCAATCTAGAGCAATGAACACAATGATCGATTTTATTATACACTTTCCCCTACCAAACTGCTAGTAGGACACATAATACAAATTCTGAGTTCACCTTTGCAAAAGAAAACCCCATTTTCATGATGAATATAATGATGGATTCCTAAAGAAGCTCCACTTTTAAAAACAGGATATGATCATTTCCATCAAGCAAAGACAACTAAGGAAATATCCAAATCAAAGCTGAGTAACAAATTAGGGACACAAGCAGTGTCTCTGACCCCTGTCCTGTGAAGTAGTCTTGGTAGCAGTGGAAAGTACGTATATTCCTCTGGGACACAGCTAGAATTAATCTGCTTCAGCACAAAATTTCATTGAGGTCTCCTATTTTATCTTAAAAATTCATTTTTTAATATTCTGAGGTATGTTCATTTTTTTAACCACAAAAATAATGTTTTCATCACTTATCACTATGTAAAATGCAAAGGCCACCATCTTTATCTTTAGCATCCAATACCCTGTGGAATATGTCAGCCCATTTGAGAAACCAGGGACATTTGGTAAAGACTCTCCTTTAGAAGCCCAAACATTTAGAAGCAAATTACTAATACATTAAGTGAAATATAAATACAGACCCCCAAATGAGCATAATGACATGGAGACAATTTTGTGTAAGATATGGCATTTGTGCACCTGTCAAACATCTTCTTAATAAACATCCTGAACAGCCACAAACATATAAAGGTGAACAAATACTAAAGCTAGTTTTGATAGATATCGTTCATGCTCAGGAGAATTTCTGCTTCTCTTAGACAACATGGGAGGATTAAAATTCCCCAAGTCCCTAAATCTGGCATGGCCAAGTAATTTGCTGGGTCAATAAAATATTACTGGAATCTACCTGTGTCCATTCCAGGTAAAAGCACTTAAGAGTTAATATACAATTTCCCATGTGCTCTCTTCCCTGCCACTTGCCTAATAAGGCTATACATTCCACAGAGTGCAGCTTCAAGCTGGTGGCACCGTCTTCAGCCTGGAATGCTGAGTTGTCAGAGACAACCGTCTGGCAAAGTCACTCAGAAACATGGTGGACTCCAAAGAAAAAGTAAGCCTTTTGGGGTTAAGTCACTGAGATGTTATTATTGCAGCACAACATAGCCTGTCCTAGCTGTTAGGGTACCAGATGTTAAAGTTAAACTCAAGTTCAAACAGACCAAGCTCCATAAACACTACAGAGCCCTACCTTACTTCTGTTTTATTAGTCCAGAGCTATAAAAACAACAATTTGTAAGCAAATGGTTATTTGTATGCTCTGTCCAACAGCTTTAGCTAAATTGGCTCATAAACTGCTTTTTTAAGAACAATTCTGTCAAACTGGGCATTTAGAAGTGTGTGAACAAGCAGTCAGCTGACACTTTTCTTTTAAAAACCACTTCAATTGGATGTAAAGGGGAAAACCTGTAGCACACTACAAAGTTGTCAACTGGCACAGATGATATAAGTGAATATACTATATTCAATACTCATTCCTACTTAACTACTGGCAAATTCATATCACAAAGCAAATACAAACCACCAAAAAAAAAACACAGTAAATTTAATTTAACAGCTTTTCAGAATTTAACAATTTTGAAAGTTACATGAACTTATTACTCTTTTTCCAAGGCTCCGTCCATCTATAGGAGGGTTTCTTAACCTTGGCACTATTAACACTTCAGACTGGACGGTTTTCGTTAAGGAAAGGGGCTACCCCATGCATGGATGTTTAGCAGTATCCTTGGCCTCTACACTAGATACCAGTTGCACCTTCCCAGATGTGACAATCAAAAAAAAACTGTCTTCAAATGTTTCCAAATGTCTCCTAACAGACAAAATCATCCCCAGTTGAGAACCACTAACCTACTACAATGTTCCACAAAAGATAATAATGTGAATTCCATCCTACAGCTCCTTTGCTGCCTTACTGAAGTGACCTACAATAGCACAGAAAGGTGATATAGCAGAATTGTACTTTATTATGACATAAAGAAAACACCTATTAATCGTCAAAAATTAGGAAATAAAAATTTGCAAAACTAACACAGTAATGATTTGTAATCCCATCTTGGCATGTTTATTGACAGGTCTCCCTGGATTCACTAACCCAACAGTAACCTAGTGACTGCCTTGTGCTGGGCACTGTCTTAGATGTCAGACATAGAGTGTTGAGACAGACAGATTCCAGTCCTTCTGGAGCTTACGGCTTCATGGGAGAAACAGACTAAGTGCCTTAAATACCAACAGCAAAGATGAAAGGAATCACAAGGAAAAGCACAGGCTCCTGTGACAATTTAGCCTTGGCTTAAGGTGTTGTCTCAGGGAAGCATCTTTGAAGAACAGCAAATGTGTTGAGAACAGAAGTGCAGTACCAATGGCTAGCACTCAAACAGTGCTTGCTACCTGCCAGGCCCTTTTCTAAGATCCCATGTAGAATAATTCATTTAATCCTCTGTACAACCCTATGAGATAAATGCAGTTATCATCCCTGTTTTTAAGATAGAACACAGGTTCAGAGATTAAGCGCCTTCCCCCAGACCACAAAGTTGTATGTGGAAGACACAGAACTTGAACCTGGTTTGTGTCCTTTATGACTAGGACAAGGACGATTAGTCCTCTGCCACCTCCAAAGCGAGCCCTGCAGAGCAGGGAAAGAGGGGTTCTGGGAGAAGAGGCTGTGGTGCACTGTTTTCCCAGGCAAGGAAGAGTGACCAAAGAGAGAACACGGAACTCCACCTCATTATATATTTATGGTAGTTTCCTAGCTCAGTGCAGCCTCCTTAAATCCTTTCTTGGGAAAAGATGGGGTATAAATTATTTATAAATGAATTAATTGAGGGGAGGATACAGCTCAGTGGTAGAGTGCGTGCTTAGCATGCACAAGGTTCTGGGTTCAATCCCCATTACCTCCATTAAAATAAACAAATTAATAAATAGATAAATAAACCTAATTACCTCCCCCCTCAAAAAACAAAAAAAAATTAATTATTAATTAATTAATTAGGATGAGAATTAAGCAAAAAAACTGAACTGAAAAACTGAAACTGTAAAGAGAGGCAGGGGAAAGGTATAGCTCAGTGCTAGAATGTATGCTTAGCATGCACGAGGTCTTGGGTTCAATCCCGAGTACCTCCACTAGAAAAAATAAATAAGTAAGTAAGCCTAATTACCTCCCCCATCACCAATTGAAAAATAAAATGGAGAAAGGCATTAAAAAAAAAAGGAAAGAGAGGTAGAATTCCAAAAGGCTGAATTCACAACAACTCAAATACATTGTGCTGATTAGTCAGGAGGTCTGACAGAATTTCTAGGCTAATAAACTACGATGTTCTGAGCTGAAGTGGATGCTCACTCTGTTCCTGTAAGTTGTGTGTTTGCAATCAGCTGAAGTGAAACCTCACTAAATGATTTCCAATAACTTAAAAGCTCTACATCACACACTAATGACGGTGATGACACAGTTAACCTCATAAATTTAAGAACATTCATTAATAATGATTTCAATACTACCGAATATGTTCTTTTTAATTGCTGTTCTTATTTGAGATTCTAAACATTAATGAAGAGAATTTTAAAAGTAACTATCTTGCTTTTTAACTCACTTCCTATAAGGATGATACTTCTGTTCAGAATTTAGAATAGATAATAATTATCTGTTGGTTAGAATACTAGGCTAATCAAACTATGTTTATGTATTTGATCTACATGTCATTTTGCTCTGTCAACATAGTTGCTTTGAGCATCTCACATAATCTACTATCAGATTTGGAAAATAACTCAAATGCATTGGGGACCACAAATTTCATTTTCACATTTGAAGCACCTTATAGACACCAAAATCTCAAGGAATGAGTTGCTGTGACTAATTGCATTTTCTGGATAATTGAGACTTATCTAGAAAGGACTTGGTTTCTCATCCCTAAAGTTGAAAACATTTAAGAAATATACTGGGAGATGTTCTTGCCTTGGTAAATAAAATTTTAATCTTTGTGTGTGGATGGATGATACATAGTGCGATCACGTGGAAATTGAAAATAATTTTATAGTATTGCAAATGGAAGTGACAGAAGGAACACAAGATTGTATTGAATGTGTCCTCATCTAAGAACAGAGCCCAACAATTGCTTTTGAAAAAAACACTAATGTTGTTTCATTCTATTATCAACTGTCCCATTATGAAAAAGTAAATTGCTAAAGAAAATGGGCTTGATTTTTGTTACTGTTATTGCATGAGGAATAACTGAGAGGGAGAAAAAGAAAATGTTGGCTATTTTAGTTCCCATGATATTTGTATTTCCTCCTAACAAGGAAAAATAATCTTCCTTTTCTATTACTATTACTAAATGTAATTCTGTTACTTTGAAAATCACACAGCAGTGTCTACTATAATTTTGACACTGCTTAAGTGTTTTGTTGCTTATTTATCAGTCAATTAAGAAGCAGCAACATATTGGATTTAAAAATGGTGTGAGTACGTGTGCAGTTGTTTTTTAAACTATCTCATGTGCGTTGCCTCAATTCAAGATTGCTGGGAACTTTGGATACAATTCTCTCTTGCTTTTAGCCTTCTGAGTATTTTTTTTCTTTTTAGGAAGAAGTATTAAATAATTTTGTTGAGATGAACAAAACATGTTAGATCTCTTTTCAAACTGTGTGTTGTTTCCATTTCCTACCTGCATCTTACAGAAGTGACTATAACTCAAAGAGCAATGGCATATTTACAATTACACCCTTAATTTATGAAGTAGACTGCAGGCACTTTTATACTTCTTAGTCCAGCGAGTCTCAAAGTCTAGCCCCAGAGAAGCAGCATCAGCACCACCTGAGAATTTGTTAGAGATACACACTCTCAGGCCCCACTCCAAACCTACTAATTCAGAAAATCTGGAGATGGGACCCAGCAATAGTCGATCAAGCCCTCCAGGAGATTCTGATGCACATTAAGTTTGAGAACCACTGCTTGACGATGAAGAATATTTTGAAAGGTAAGGGGACTGAACTCAAAGTTTTTCTTAGGTTATGAGCTAATTCAAGACAGGTTCTCCCCATTTTCACCATCCCATTTCTACAGACTAACTCTCTAATGTACACTCCGAAATACCAGTACTGATCCGCCATCAATGAATGGTCAGTGATTCCATCCACTTTTTTTCTAAATTCATAAGGAGGGGACACCAGCGTATGGTCCGGAGTACACTCTCTTATGAGTATCCCCCAAATAGCTCTGAGAGAATGTGGTCATTCTCTTTGCAGGTACATTGCCCCCAACTAGCTCACTGTGGATGCCTGTGCTAGGACCAGAAGAGGATTAGTGTTGCTGCCACTGTTGCCAATTAGTGAAACTTGTCCCGAGTTTCCTAGTTTAACTAGATTTTTTAAACATTGCAAAACCATATGTGGCTTGTTCTTAGAAAGAAATATTAATATTTTACACTGATTCATGCAAATAAATTTGTCATTACTAGTAGAATAAAATCTTATTAATAAATCTCAATGTACTTTGATAAATAGAACCAGATTTCCTAACAAATTGAGAAGGGACATAATGCTCTTTATATAAACTGATTTGGAAGTTGAATCAGAAAAGATTTCTGACAGGTTGCCATTTCAATAAATGACAAATACTCAGTGTTATGAAGCCAACCATCTAATTGTTTCCTTTCTTTTTTTTAATCGAAGCGTAGTCGATTTACAACGTTGTGCTACTTTTAGTTTCCTTCCTTAACTGCTCTCCTCTTGCTGGTTGGAGAGAAGGATGGGTTGGAGAGGGAGGCAAAGAGGCAGAATTCCAGGCACTAAGCATGAACTCAGCAAGATTCAGAAACCAGAAAGAGATCTATTAATGGTGTCGGGAAAATGAGGAGGAGAGATCAACCAACACACGAGGCCAGAAGCAGGCAAGTACTTAGCATAAAGGACAAAGTGAGGACTTGTTGCTAAAGTAACAAATATATAAGATTTTAAGGAAGAGAGTGTCGTGATCAATCTAGCATTAGTATACAATCACTTTGCCAACATGTGGTAAGATTCTAGGGAGGAAATACAGAAGAGCAACTGTCATCCAGAGAAAGGGGATAAGAACCAAAACTGAAGGCAGTATCAGTGGAAACAGAGAGAAGAACATGTATTCAGGGGATTCACAGAAGGTAGAATAAACAGACCTTTGACTAAAGAACTCAGGAAATAACAACCATGTGCCTATATCCTTCTCTCAACAGTCCTTGCACTAAAAAAAGCGGCTTATGACTTAAAAAAAATTACAGCACTTCTGAATTACACTCACATACAAATGTATGGTTGAGAAAAAAGGGGACACCAACTCTTTGTCAAACAGTTTGAAGCCCAGTGCATACTCAACTAGAGAAACACTCCCTAAACACACACACACACACACGCTATACTATTAGAATATGGTCTTACAACTGAATTGGGAAAGGTGTCTGTCCAAACCATCTTACCTACGCCACAGTCTGGGCATTTTCTCTCCTCCCCGGCCTCCCCCACCTCCCTCCCTAGCCAGTTCTTGAGGTGTTCTACTGGAATTGCTCTCTAAATTTCCCGCGCCCACCACACCAAGCATAGATTTTCTGATTACTTCCAGTTAAACTTTTTAAAAATGCCAGATACTTCAAAGAAAAGAGCCTTCCATGGGCACCATTTTTAAATCCCTTTTCCTTTCAGTTGTCTCCACTCGAGGTTATGCCCTCTGTTCTTCCATCTTTTCCATCCTTTTAGTACCAGCTAGTTGTTTCAAGGTTCCGCAGGTAAGAATGAGGGCGGTTTTTCTACATTATTGCAATTTTGCTCTCTGATTTTTGAGTACTATTTGGGCAGCACTCAGGTTTGGTTGCCAAAGCATGGTTACCATGGTAACATCAATAGATAGCATTATTTTAAAAAGAAAACAGCAAATTAAAAGCCTGCTTGAAATGAAATACTGAGCAAAATAGGTAGAACTCAGTCAAGAGTCAGATTACTACTGAATAATTGCCCTCTCCTGGGCACATGATATGTCTTAAAAAGCAGCCACTCTCCAGGGGAACATTAACGATAAATAGTCTGCTTGTTTGTTTTTGACTTACAAAGTATTTTTTAGCAGGGAAAGTTTCTGATTTTTCAGGAGTCAGCCTTCAGTGAGGAAGCAATTGTGGCCGTTTCCCCAAAATATTGTGGCCTTCCTCTCTGAGCATCCCATTGAGGTCAGGGTGGAATTTTGCAGCCCTCAGACCTCTTGGAGAAATTTGTCCAGCTTTTCACTATTTTACCTACTCTCCCAAGAACTCGTGTACAGAAATCCCACTACAGTGAAACCTCAATGAGAGAGAGAGTAAAAATAATGAGCACGTCAGTCCCCGGCAGCTGATACTAATAGCTGAGCTTATGCAAAACTAATTTCTTAAGTTGAAACTGGTTTATTGTGTGAGTTATGGCATTATATAATGTAATATTTAGCTGTCCCATTGAATAAGAATTGTTCCTATTCTTGGCAAGTAAAGAAGTTCTATATTAAATTATGCAGTTTCCATGCCTTTCAATTTCTCGCATGCCAATGTTCTAGAAAGTCTGATTTGAAACATAAATAAGAGTGTTACATTTTTGTACAAGTAGATATTCGGTGGTGGTCTAAACTCATTTTTCCCCCTTTAAAGTATGCCTTTTAAATGCACACGTGAGAGCTCCTGCATTTTCATAACATCTGAATTCTGAAGTTTTGAGCAGCAATCAAAGCTGCAGGAGCTGACCTACTGCAATTTTACTGCCGTGGCAAAATCAGCCCCTTTATTCTAAGCTACACATTTTCAAAGACAGTCTCAGCAGTGTGCTTTTTTTATGACTACGGTTTATGCAACTTTTCCTTAGGACCTTAGCTCATCCATACATCTGAGATGCCTAAATGCAGTGAGCTATCAAGGAATAGCATTATTTTTCTTTTCTATCAGTAAAGTAGGAGTATAGAACAGAGTACGAGGAATAAATTGGTGTCACAGACCTGCTGGGTATGTATCCTCTATGAAATCCATTCAGATTTTATGAAAATGTAGGAGCTGTCACTTGCAAATTTAAAGGTATGTACATTCAAAAGGAGGGGACAGAGTTCAAATCGTTGCAGAACTAGGGTTCTCTGTGAATGAAGGTCAAGTGTCCTAATGGATGCTGCAGGCCAGAAACCTACACGGGGCCACAGGTGAAATTAATCTTGAGCAACTTCTAAGCAAGACCTCCCAAGGGCATGATTCAAACAAGGAATACCAAACTACAGGCATTCTTTTACTCCCTGTGGGAAAATTGGAGTCTTATAAATTCACTGAAACATCCAATGAGAATGCAACTGGGATTTTCCTACTTGCAGAAAAATCAAAGATGGCTATGGAGAGGGGATGAGGAGGGGGCTTCTTAATCAAAGGTTACAGGACTGGATAAGACTATCCAGGTCAGAGACAAAGGTTTCTTTTTGTTTTTTAAAAAAAAAGTCATCCTTTGAGTAATTATGTATTATCTATGTTCCTATGGTGCCTGGAGCTATAAAACCAATGCATACCAACATAATTTCTTTGTATTCTAGGAGACTTCAGTATTTCTATTTTTGTTCTTAACTGAGCTTTCAGTTGGAAGTATCAGTGTGAGTAGAACCCCAGAAATATGAGCATAATCCCACTCTCTGCGGGTCCAAAGAACAGAGAAGTGTAAGGATAAACTTGCTTTAGCCCCTAACACCAAAAGCTCCTCACCTCCCACATGCATACCATGAAGTCAAAGATCCATTTGACTCAGTAGCGTGTGAGCTGAGTTTCCACTAAAGCAAGTAACTCAACGTGTCATAATTTTCAAGGCAGCTTATAAAATCCAATTTCATCTCTCAGCAATGTGTAGTTGATAATGCTTGTCACCTAGATGGCCTGCAGATGTGTTTTAAGGATTAAAAAAAAAAGACACTGAATTTAATTTACAACTTTCTCTAAAAACAAGAAAGCACCTTCTGAAGTTAATAGAAAATAAAACGTTGAAAACTAGTACACTTTTTCAGATACAGATAAACGTTCATCACATTAGCAAACCAAAGGAATTATTTCTCTATTTCAGTTGAAAAATCTGCCTTGGCCTCATATATGTAGTACATATATAACCAGGTAGAATTTTTCAGAGAATAATTCAGATAACTCCTCCAGTTATCTATCTTTTATTGTTCACTTGCCCTAAAGGCTGAGAAGAACTTTAAAAATAATATAGTTCCCTCTTAACTATTCATGGAAGAAATGTTAACAATGTGAGAATCTGTTTTACTTTGAGACTTTTCATTGTCATGATTAGAGAAATTAATAGAGTAATTTGCCAATTACTCTCCTGCTCTATTTGTATTTATGTTCTTTTGCTTATTATTTTAAACCAAAATATTTTATCACCCATCCTACTTGATAAAAGGGGTAAAAGACAGAGTTTACCTTAACATGGTGATTTGTATTTCTTTAAGAAATGACAGTGTCAAATTCTCACATGGATTGGGAAACCAAAAAACTAGTTGAGTTAGTTTTCAGTTACATGACTGGATTGTTGTGTAGAAAGTTTTGAATTCCCACACATTTTAATAAAACTACTGATAATTAGACTTCTAGGACAAGATGCTAGGACAAAAGCTTGTGGGTTATCTATATAAAAGCTACTTGCCCTGAAGGAAGGTAATTCAGAATTAACTGTAAATAACTATGTATTAATTGAGCATATATTCTGCAAGATTTTATAACACACCAAATGCTAAAGTTTACTTCTAATTCAAAAACCATTCTGGAGGAGAGAAACCTCTGCACATATATAAAACTGAATAGGTTATGCTGATATCAGTTCCATGACCTTTCTTCAACTAGAAGACTTGCACATTTCATAAAACTCTCTCACTTTAAATACTGTGATGCTCTTGATAAATCATGCTGTTATGTGAAATGAAAAGATTGTACACAAAAATGTTGTTTTTTAACATTACAAAATTAAGATTTTTATTCCATATTTGCAGTAGCAGGTATGTACGTGTTTGCATCCAAGAACAAAAACTGAGCAGAAGAAATAAATTTTCAGAATTGACAAATTAAGCAATACATCTGTCCAGACATGAAAACAAATTGTTGAAAACAGTGTTATTTATTTACTACAAAACTGCATGACTCATTTTGTAATGCCTATGCTCAGGGAGGAAAGGGAAGAAGGGATGTACTAATTATACGTGAGAAACGACTTGATACTTCCTGGGTGTTAGGATGAAGACGAAGTTTTGAAAGGTTTTCCTGAGGGGTTGCTTTATGGTTCAGATGAATATATGTTTCTTCATATTTTTAAATTTTAAAGACTTCTAATAAAGATGGAAGAAATATATTATAAATTTTGGAATACACAAACACACACACACACATACATACATATATATTACTCATATTCAGTCATTCTCAACATCCAAAGAGCCAACCTCTGGGTTTCTGTAAGAAAAATGGATGGCCCCCATTTATTCATGTGCCTATGGTAACCTGATGATTCTATTCCTCCCTTATGTTCTAGATGGTAGCCTGCACCTTGTTAGTGTTAATATTTCCCTCAAAACAACCTGAATAACACAAGGCAGTAATATTGCTGTGTAAAATTATGATTACCTCTGAAAAAAGCGATGGCAAAAAAAACCCCCTCACATTTGAGAACTACATTATACCAAAAGTAGGCTTGTACCAATTGTACAATATTGACCATTGTACCAATATTGACCTTTATCTTAAGACTGTGCCATTAAAAAAACAATAAACCTATTTATATACCTGTTACTTCCAAGGCTATTTGAGCTATCCCAGAGTTTGTTCCATAATCTCACATTCTAGGTATTCATAGGAGAACTGTGGAAACCTAACATCTCCAAATCCTAACCAATTCCCTTCTTCCTCCTTCTAGCTGAATAAAAAAAATGATAATTTTATCTCTTTCCTTATGGTCTTATCTCAGATTTCAGGAAGCTTATTATAAATACAGTGTCAGGTGT
The DNA here is from genome assembly GCF_009834535.1 of Camelus ferus. NCBI lineage: Eukaryota > Metazoa > Chordata > Mammalia > Artiodactyla > Camelidae > Camelus > Camelus ferus. The sequence goes on from NC_045702.1 coordinate 65,580,844, forward strand.
TTCCAACAAAGAACAAGGGCAATTGGCAAAGAAAAAAATAGTCATTCTGAGTCATGATGAATACTACAGATTGCCCCCTACATCCCTGAAAGTAATTCCCTAAAAAAGTAGATTATAACATACAGGGTCCAATGCTCCACATTTTTTGCTGAAATGGTTGTTTTGTGATATGTAAAGGCTAAGATAATCCCAACATAATGTACAAGATTGAGTTCTCTTCCTTTTTCTGCCCTCACACCAGCCCACTACCTGAACAACTGACTCATCACCAACCCCCACAGCGCACAAAGAAAAGGACCCCAGGGAAAGAGTAAGCTAATCACAGACCAGGTGTGCAGGCAGCGTGATGCCTTCTTTGTCTTTCTCTGCTCCTCTTCCCCATGAACACCTGAGAGCAGAGACCACACCCTCCTCTGTTATGTAACTGTGCAGTATGGAGCACAGGACCTGGCCTGTAATAGGCATAAAATAACTGCAACTGGAATGAGCAAATTTAAGCCACAATTTAGAGTAGAATCTGCTGAGGTCTATGGAGTATCTTTGTCTAATTTTCAAAACCTAAATACACAAGGATTGTTTCCATCATGTGCAACTTGCCAAACCTCATTGGCCTAGGCAAGAATTGGAACTTCTGCTTCGCCCCAAGGGCTCCCTGCGTCAGGTCCACGGAGCCACTGACCATAGCTTTCCCACGGGAGGTGGGGAGAGAGAAGCCAGGGTATAGGCCGTTTTAGCGGTGCAGTGTGGAAAGGAGCAGGACAGACCTGCAGCCCCACACAGCCGCCCACTGATGTAGAATCAGTGAGGCCTGCAGAAAAGGCTCCTGTCAGGGACAGGCTCCCCCACCCTGAGACGTGCCAGAAAACTGCCACTTGGAGGCTGAGCATAGAAGAAAGCCCAGATTTCCCTGTTTCTTCACTCTCCTGGGCATGGAGAATAGGCTGTGAGTTTAATATGGGCAGTTAGATCTGCTGCTGTTTCTGCGTTAATAATCAAGTGTCTGTTTCTCCACTTATTTCCAGGTAAATGTTTCTGTGAGTACCTGGAAACGTAAGAAAGTACCAGAACTCTACTGAGCAGCTCTGTCAGGGTGGTGTGCTTAAGTGTGTTCCTAAACTTCCTGTCAGATTCGTGGCCTCCCTCCTTCCCACAAGACATTCATTCTGTCAGCCAGAAATAGAGAATTAGGCACATTCTTTCACTTAAAGAGCAAGGAATAAAAAGCTGATAGGTTGCCTGATAATTGCTTCAGAGTCTAGCGATTCCCATGATGCGGATTGTTCAACTTGAATAAACCAATCTAACATGTATTAGTACCTCATCAAGCTCCAATTCTGCCATTTACGGGGTACTTACCGTGTGTCAAGCCCTGTGCCAAGCACTCTACTTCAATTTGCATTTACAACGCTAATTTACAACGCTTTACAACGACCTAATGAGGTAGGCGCCCTTGTTATCTCCAGACCACAAACCAAAGCTCAGAGAGTGTACATACCTTACCCAAGGGCACACAGCAAGTGAGGGAGCGAGGATTCAAACCCACACCATCCGGAGTTCTGAGTCTGGCCCATCACCGCTGTTCCCAGGCCGCTCTCTGAGGGCCTCACACCCCCACCAAAAAGAAAGAAAAAGTCTTTGCTTCTAAAACACTGAAAGGCCAATCTCCTCAAAACACTTCCTTTTCAAAAAGCGGTAGCACATCACGCTCTTACATTTAAGCAATTATTTGAAGAGAGGGCTTCGGCGTTTATGCTGAGACCATAATTAGTAACTTGGTAAACTCGTCCGGCACTCCCGACCGCTCGGTGCGCGCGCAAATCACCGGGACTTGGTGAGCGTTCCCTCCGCCCGGCGGTGCACAGTCCAGCCCGTGTCCGCGGTGTTCCTCCGCCATCTAGAGGCTCCACTCTGAAGTGATGCCATGTCCCCGGAAGGTGAGACTGATGAGTTCCGAAATGCATCCTTGTGCCCCTGTTCAAATGACTCCTTGGTGACGTTCAGTCTCCTTTTCTCCTCCTTTAAAAACATAGTTGCTTTCTTCGTCAGTTTTCAAACTTACTGCTAATGAAGGCCAATTGTATTGAATAAAATATGGTGATTTTTTATGATAATAAATTTGAGAACAGAAATCATGAGAAAAATCGCTCATTAAAGAGCTCTATTGTTGGCATTTTAGGAATATATACACTACATTCTATACACAGTGGTCAGTTACCAGATTCTGTGAGCAGTGATTTGTCCCTCTTTGAATTTATCCAATATTTGAATGTTCATCATTTAAGTTGCTAGATGTTTTCAAATATTAATAAGAAATAAATAGTTCTCAAATACCAATAAGAAATAAAGAAAAACAGCAAGACCTAACTTCCTAATCTTCCCCCTACATGAAAAATTCAGGGGAAAAATTACTAGCATAAATTTTATCTAATCATTTATAATAATGATGATAATAATAAAACAACTGATATTTATTGAGTCCTACTGTGTTTAGATAGTTTTGTATGTTTATATATTATTCTAGCCTTATAATGATTTGAAAGTTATTAGTATCATTTCAGAAGAAACTGGAAGTTCAGATAAATGATAAAACTGGTAAATTACAACTAATAACTGATGAAACTGGCATTTAAAACAAGACTCCAGAAATCCAATATTTTTCCACTAAATCATATTAACTTGAAAATAATAGAGATACTAATTATTTATCTAGCATGGCAAGTGATAAGTTAATATCATTAACCTAAATATTTTGCATTCAAGAGAACCAATGAAATTATTTAACTTGTTTTAAATTGGAATGAAAATCACTGAAATAGGATAAATGTTAAAACTGAGTGTCCAACTTAACCTATTGCTGTGGCAGATGAAATTGTTTAACCTGAAGAATCCCCCAGGGTGAATGTAATAGAGACCAGAGAGGCATATGAAGAGAGCAGAAGTGAGGGGGACTTGATAAAATGATACTGTGGGATCTTTTTAAGCATCTTTCCAAAATAAATGTACTGTTTCCAGGTTCATAGGCAGGTAGCCTCGTTCTAAATGAAGAGTTAGATTACAATATCTTCTGTTCCAGCGGGACCGGATCCTTCGATATTGAGGGGTGAGATGGCTCTAAAGACCACAGGCCAACATCACGGTGTCTATTTCTAATACCCATGCTCTGAGCACTCTGGCTTCTCCGAAAGCTGTCTATTGCTAAAGATTTTTGCTGAGATTTATATTTTGTGACATTTTATTCACTTAGAAATAATTCAACAAAAAATATGTCATAAATGTTGAATATGAAATGCCCTGGGAGATTTTTCAGTACAAATGTTTACATACAATGACAAGTTCTAATGTATTCCTGGGGAAAATATACATCCTGCTACCTCCAGACAGAAAAGGAATAACTATGAATACTCGGAGGGGTATCCACAAATGGGAGGGGGCACAATTATTTTTCTTAGTATATAAATGTGCATTCTTGGGTATTTTTTAAAGTGTAGAAGTAGCATATGGGCATTATGATCTTAGAATGTTAAAACTAGAAGGGATGTAAATATCACCTATTCTAGTCAACATTACATTTTTTCATAGATCAGAAAGCTGAGGCCCAGAGAGATGAAAGAACTTGCCCAATACTCACAGTAAGATAAGGGCAAACCCAAGAATAGAACTTGGTGGCTGCCTGCCAGTCTTAATCTTTTGTGCTGTCCATGCATAGTCTTTTCTACTCATACACAATGTAGGTAAGCTTGATGACTACCCAAATGTCTGTCTTTGCTGGGCTATAATACATGATAGGTGCCTATAACCGTGCCTGCCACATAGCATACACTCAAGGAATCTTGGCTGAATGTTGAATGCCTACATGAATGCATTCACCTGCTGGCATCTGCAATTGTATACAAGAGAATGCAATGGAAAGATGATAACATAACCAGAGGACAATCTTTGACAAGTAAAGCTTGCATTTTTTTTCATATGATGAAAATGGAGGGAGAATTTCAGATTTGCCGTGATGAAAAAGCAGTAGCCTTTAAGTCGTAATTCCAGAGCATTTACACAAGAAAGAGAAAGTGTTTATCATCACAAATTAAGACAAGTGATTTAATTTAACTGGTAGTCTTAGAACATACAAATTGTCAGAAGAAAATACAAATTAGTAGTTATGAAATTCAGTAACTTGATAGACAAATATTGGATTTACTCTAAGAGAAATAGAAGAGAACAATTAAGCACATTCTCTGAGCTGTGTCAACTCTGACATCCAGACACAGTCAGTGGAAGCTTGAGGGGCCTACCTTCTAAACAGCCCCCACTTGACCTCATACTGCAGAAAATTCTGAGAGTTCAAGGGGTACAATATAACAGGGACTCAAAAGGCCCAGTCAAGATTGAGCCATAGATCTCAGCCTCATTCATAAAGAGAAATGTGAATTAAAACTATTCCATCTTTGTCTATCACATTGTTAGAATTTAAAATTGTGTTAATACTCTGTTGGCCAGGCTGTGGGGAAATAGGCATGCTCACATGTTGCTGTTAGGATTATCCCTATAGAAGACAACTTTCCAATTTCAAACATAAGGGTTAATGCTGATATGACAGTGAAGCAAGGAACCAACACAAGTGTCCATCCATAAGGGAATGGATAAATAAATTATTGCACATTCATACAGTGAGTAATATTTACAGCTATAAGAAAGAATAAGCAAGCTCCTTGTGTACTACTATGGAAAGATCTGCAAGAAAAAGTGCTAAGTGGAAAAATCCATGTGTTGCACATCAGGTATATCTTCTCTTTTATGTAAGAAAGAGAAAAAAAGAAGATACTAGTATGGGCTTGTATATATATATATATATATATTTTTTTTTTCAATCTGGAAGGATACATAAGGAACTGACAACAGTGGTTAACTGAGGCTGGAGAATGAAAGGAAATGGGGCAGATGGGGGACAACAGTGAAATGCAAGATTTTCATGGTTTCCTTTAAGGATTGAAAAATTTGAATTGTCTTTTGCTTTGAGAAAGGGAGGTAGTGGTGAAGGTGATGGGAGAAAATAAACTGCATGACCTAACATGCTTAACAGAGAACTTGTGAGAGTGCTTGCGCTTGCTGTGGGGCCACTCTGCTGGGAGTCCTGGGCAGGTGAGCAGCTGGAGGAGTAAATGGGCGCCCTGAAGGGCCAGAGCAGTCAGTCCTAGGGGAAGCCAGAGCACCACATGTACTGCTGACCCAAGATCCACAGGAGCAAGGAAGATAACTGGGCTTTTGTAATTCGGGGATATTCTGACTTCGAAAACACATTTTGATGCAGAATCTGGTTCTGGCAGAGTTTAAACTCAAAGATCTTGAAACTGCCTTTTCACATGGACAACACACCTGCTGTAGATGGACAGCATGGTAAGGGAAGAGGCTTATAAACGGGTATAAAAACTCAAGCAAAGTGGGTGTCCTCCCAAGAACCCATGCTCGCACTCTCTCATACATACATGCATAAAAGTCTAATGGTAAGGCCAACTGTCATAAATCCCAAAGCCAAGTGTATTATGAATCCATTTTTATTTAACTCTAGAGAAAAATAAATCAGCTTAACAAAAACATGAAAGGAAAAACCAAAGTGAAGAGTTGTTGACAGGAGAATATTAACAATACTGATACTCTCAATCTTATACTTGGATAACATAAATAAGGAAATCACGTGGACAGAAGGGTGAAAATATGATTCTCCATGGCCACATCACTGAGAAAGGCCTAATTTTATCCCCATGGTCTCTGGCATAGTTAGGTATACCTAGAGATTTCCCAAAGCTGCTGACAACTTGTTTCTCTCTAAATATAAATGTTATTTTCTTTTGTGAAATGAAGTCAATATGAGAATTACATAATTTACACTTCAGTTATTTTAACCGTAATTTTAAAAACATGCCATTGGATTCTGGGGCTTGAAAAACAGAAAGGCCTTGTAATCCCTACTCCTCTAACTGTCTCTCTAAATCATAGCACTAGAAAATTCACAAGAAGACATTTTTTCTGGCCACTGTCCACCAGATATATGATATAGTATCTTTTTTTTTTCCAATCTTCCTAGCAAAGATTATTGCTCTTTCAAATATTTTCCATAGGTATGTTTTGCTTTTAAATTGTAATACTGAACGTACCACGAAACCCAGGAAAGTCTTTAGTGCATGGGTTTTCCACTAGGGGTAATTTGCCCCTTCCCCTCACCCCGGGACACTGGCTGTGTCTGGAGACATTTCTGGTCACAGCTGGGGAAGGAGGGAGGTTGGTGATGCTACCAACACCTGCTGGGTAGAGTCCATGGATGCTACTAAGCATCCTACAATGCACAGGACAGCCCCGACAACAAAAATTATCCAGCCACAAATGTCAGCTGTGCTAAGGTTGAGATACACTGATCCTGTGTTATAAGAGGGATAATGGTATTTACATTTCTCAGATTAAATCAGGAACTTTAGCTAGAGCATATGCACGAAGGATGCTTGTTATCTTATTCATCCCTAAGGTTAACTGCTGTTTAAGTATATCTTGACTCCAATACTTTAGAAAGTGAAAATGCAATTGCATTTTTTTAATGGGCTTGAGTTGAATGGGTTTTGCATTTTATACTGGGAATCACTTTCATTTGTTCACAATTCTGAGTCAAAGCACAGTGATACCCTTGGGGACAAAAGGAGAAAATAAATATGTTCAAGTTTCTACTATTTTCTTCTCTGCTACAAATCACAACCAGAATTGTCTTTTACTGTGATTACGTAGATCTGTTTCCTTTTACAATCTGATGTATTATAACAGATTATGCCCCAAACATTAACCAAGTCTATACTACCAAAGCGTAATTAAATGTCAGTCCTTTACATTGACTGTGATTCTCAGCATGATGATCAGAAACAAAGCCCTAAGAGACATGTTTTCATATTGCCATTGAAGCCAAGCAGTAGAACTGTTGTTAAACAAACTAACCATTTTGGACTTACTCAAGCTCTCTGTCTCATTATAGACAGAATTTTCCAATTCATTTGAACCATCCTCTAACCATTACAGCACCTTTTCAAATAATTTCTCCTGCAAAAAAAGCTTGACTTTTTAATCTAGGTATGTGGAGATAAAAAGTAAACAAACCAGTGACATGAGAATCCACTGACCTCTACTGAACTTGCTACACTGGGGAATCTGGAATTTATTAAATGAAGCCAGAAGGACATAATAAACATGAGAAAACCCAGAACTTTAGACTTAACTGTTCCGGAGCAATACCTTTGGTCAAAGAGTACATGTTAATAGTAACATTTCATTATTTTCCAGAAAGAAGAGTAAGTAAAAGTTTGCTCAAAACCTGCAGTTTTTTAGCAAAGTAATTAAGAGATGAGTGTAAAAGTGGACTTTCACAATAATGTGGAGACACTGTATTTCAACTTAAATTTAAATATGCTGTTGAATTTGCATTAAGGTTCATGAATATAAATCATTTACAAAGTGATTTAAAATATATCTGTGCACATGTGTGTGCTCAAAACAACTTCTTTCCGTTTGGATTTGGCATGTCATGTAAAACACTTCACATGCCCATGGGGAAAGAAGCTTACTTATAGAGTTGCCTTTTTTTTTTTCTAAATTGGTAGTGATACCACAGACTGGTTCTTTTCCATGACTTCCTCACCTTTTAAAAATAGGTCCTGAAAGTCAAAGCAGGTAAAGTTCAAAACCTAAGCTGACATCTACGCTGTGAGTCACCTTGACAATTTAAGAGTCTGACCCAGACTCCCAGAGCATCCAAGCTCTTTTAATGTCCCTCTCCCCCCAGAACAGGAATTCCCATCCCTGTCACTGATTGGTCTTATTTTTATTATCCATAAAGGATAACATTTCTTTCACTGCCTCACTCTACATCACAATCCTCATAGAGTAAGCTGCAGCTCAGAATATATGAGCTGAATTTTTTTATGCTATCAAAGAGTGAACCAGAGGAGTCCAAATGTCAATTAAAGAAACTTGAAAACAACATGATGCCTGTAGGATCCTGTATGAAGTCTTCCCTCCTCTTTTCAGGATGAATTAGACCATGTCCATCTCTTACTGATGGAAAAACAGTTTTGAAAAACAATGATATTGACTCACTTCTTTTCCAGCAAATTATGATTTACAGATCTTTTATTCAGCCCTCGAAACAATCATGTAAGTTATGTGCTGTCATTACTACTATTATTTGTGTTATTTCTGTTGCTCAGAGGGAACTCTAGTGACTTGGCAAAAACAAGGATTTACGTTCAGAAGACCTGAGACTGCATTTTCTGTATGTCTTTTCCACATAAATTCAAGCAAACTACTCTCATCTCTCTGTCTCCATATCAATACAGTTGTCCTAAAACAGATTATGTCGTAGACTTGCAGAGTGAATTAAACAACAAAACCTAAATGAAAATAAATAAGCACTATTTATTTCATTCTGTTTTTAAAACAAAGTTTGTTTATTTGGTTTGGATGGGTCCTTTTTTTTTTCTTTTTAATGAGGACATGATGAGTCAATGAAATTAGGGGATTTTCCCAAGGCCTCGCGAGCCAGTATGGTAGAGCAGAAATGAAATTAACCTCTTTTGAGTAGATTCTATGGTGGACCAACCAGGCTATCCCTCTCCCCACCCCACACATTCTGAGCAGAGAAGTCATCCTCCAGCTGGTGGTAGGAATGGTGGCTAGGAGCTCCCATCTATATCCCTGTCGGGACATTGCCTTAGACCTAAGGGAGCTATCCCACCAGGGGGAGCTCCCTCCAGTGCTGGTCACTGGCAGGTACAGAGGCCAGTTCCCCTGGCCTTAGTTCCAGATAAAGCTGAAGGCCGATCCTAGCTCCAGGGATCTCTGTTGAATCTGAAGTCTCAGTTGCCTTTGCATCACAGATCACCTTATCCCTCTGCCCAGTCTTGCTTCCCTCACCCCTCACAGCTGCCGATCTCCAGAACACTCTCCAATAAACCTCTAGCACACCAATCTCCATCTCAGAGTTTCCCAGGAACCAGACTTAATATAGTCTCCTGACTCCAAATTCCATGTTCTTGGCACAGCAGTACATGTGAGAGTGGGCAAAAATCTCTTCACAATAAAACTTTATCTGCTTGCCAAGTTATCAGCAAATCTTTTGAGAATGTAAAACAGAACCTGTAATTTTAGATAGTTGTGGGGCAGCTTCAAAATCAGAAAGAACAGGTCCTGAAGCAAAATTAAACACCAAAAATATCCCCTGCCATTTATTTTCTTCAAGGAGGTACAAAGTGGGATAAAACTGGCCCTTGCTATCAGGACTTTGCAATCAGATTGCCCAGGATATCATCTTTCCATAGAGAAAGAGAGCAGAGACAGGGCTACTACCCAGAAGCCCCTGCTTCAAGGGTCTGTCTCCATGAAAGTGCATCAATAAAGCATCGGTCTGCTTGCCACAGAGCAGTCACAAACCACCAGAAAGTTGTCTGTACAGCCCTTGTCTTCAGGAACCATGCACCTCACCCACATGGGTCTTCTCGGAGCTGTTGTGTTTCTGCTGTCATTACCCTACTGACTACAATTCATTGATTTGGAGAGGACATCTGAATCAAGTTGGACCAATCAAATTCTCTCTCCCAATAATTTGGACTTTTAAACAAAGGAGCCCAGAAACTGTTCATTTCAATAATGTGAAACTGCAAAAGAAGGACCACAGATGGCTTCTGCGAAGACCCCTAGAGCAGCCCTGCTTCCCAAGGCCTGGATGGACCTCTTCCTTGGATACACCCTCAATTTTCCAATACACCCTCAATTTTCCAATTAAGTTTGTTAAAGTAACCTGTGTTGGATTCTCTCACTTGAAATCCAAAGGAACTTCATTACTCCAAGTCCTCTGTAAAGTTTTTACATAAAGCCCTAAGACATTTTAATTATGCCTTTGGCAGAGAGAGAACATCTGTCTAAACTGCCTCCACGTGGCAATGCTGATAAAAGCAAAAGGAAATTTGAAAAAAATGTCCTCCAGTCTCAATGCCATAGGACAAGACCATAAAAGCAGAATTAGAAAAAAAAATCCACAAAAGCAGCAGACAGTTCATAGGTGATATCACTTCTTTCTCAAAATCCTCTGCTAGCTTCCTATCACACTTCAAATAAAACCCAGCCTGTATACTGTCTGGACCCTACATTACCTACCTTACCTGACCGTTGGCTATCTCTGACCTCACCTGCTTCTACCCTCCCCTTCATTTACTCCATCCATACACACTGGTCACTTTGTTCTCCTTAACACAATCCTACCTCAGGACCTTTGCACTTACAGTTTCCCTATCAGGACATCTCTATGTCCTACAGATAGCTATATGACTTAAATTGTCTCTATTCCTTCAGGTCTCTGCTGAAATGCCATCTCTTCAGATAGGGCTTCCTTGACATCCTCTCCAGAAAAGTAGCGTCTCCCCCTCTCTCTCTTTATCCTCGTGTTCCACTTAATTTTTCTTCATAGCATTTGTCACTCCCTAACATCACACTATAAAACTGCTGCATATCTGTTAATTATCTGTCACCCCTACTAGTCTGTAATCTCCATTATGGTCATAAATTTATTCTTGTTCAATGCGGAGTCCACATCCATTTAGAAGTATCTGACACACAAAAAGTTCTCAAATTATGTTTATTAGATGGATGAATAAATAATTAATAACTAAGCACTGAGTTATTTCCATTTGGAGGCATAGTGTCAAGAGTGTATGTTCAGGATTATAGACAATCTTGCTTCAGTCCCTCATGTCTCCCGGGTTGTACAGTGACGGCAGACATATTCCCCTGGGGATATACAGAGGAGAGTGCAGGCTGAGACCCACTAAAGGAGCAACCCTCCCTTTTGATGCCATTTCAGCACAGACTTGCTGTGGGACCAAGTGATGAGTGCCTTAAGGCTTTAGGGAGGTGGAGGTTCTCTGTGAGTTAGAGACCCGGGTGGTTTTACCGGCTACAACCAGAGCAAGGCGGCCCTGAGTACCGACAAGAGCAATAGCAGGCTGGGAGGTAGGAGGGAGAGACGAGACTCGGGAGGAGGCAAAAAGGCTCTGCGACTAGCTAACTCTGCTAAAACATCTGCTCTGAAAATTGCCAAGTTTCTCCTACAGGTCTTTTCCTTCTTGCTAAATAGCTTTTCTAATAATTCTGCATACATTAACTAGGCTCATTCTCTTCTATTTTTGAAATCTAGCTGAAATTGTGTATGTCCAAATGAACTTATTTACAAAACAGAAACAGACTCACTGACATAGAGAACAAACTTATGGTTACCAGGGGGAAAAGCGGTGGAAGGGATAAACTGGGAATTCAAGATTTCCAGATATTAACTACTATATATAAAATAGATAAACAACAGGTTTATAATGTATAGCACAGGAAACTATATTCAATATTTTGTAGTGTCCTATAATGAAAAAGAATATGAAAACAAATAAATGTATATATATGTATAACTGAAACATTATACTACATACAACATTGTAAACCGACTATAATTCAACAAAAAAAAAAGTGCAAAAAAGTAAAAAAAAAGGAATTGCAAGGATTCCAATTCACAGTGGCTATTGAGCTGATGGTACCTGGCGACTGAATTTATTGCCATTGCCACATTAATAATAATAATAAAATAAATTTTGACAAATTAAAAAAAACCCCAAAATTGGGTATTTTCCCCTTTGTCTTGTTCCCTGGTCTCACTCTCCTGCAAAATAGTTTCCCTTAGGTTGGATCCAAAGGAAAAATCAAGATTTTATATATTAAATTTTATGTCTCACCAAATAAATGTTCTTGGAGAATTGTATAACTGTCCTCAAAGCCCATCCATTTGCAATACAATGGACCGAAGCAGCAGAACAAGGGTGATTCTGATTTGAACAGTGATAATGAACCGGATTACAGTATGTCTCTGAACACATATGGCTGGGGGACAGCACACTCTGAGGCGTTCATGTCACATGATGGCAGTATTTTTCATGCCATTCTTACCAAACCCACTAGGCATACACGGAGGACCAGGTTACAAGGGGCTTGGATGAGAAAATGTCCTAAAGAGATGGCTTCACACCACTGCTCAAAGTCAGTTTTCTTTTATAAAGTACAATATGTAAGGATAAATATATGACATATGTGTCCTTATGTTGCCTTCATAGATAGATAAAAAGGTAGATAGATAGATAGATAGATAGATAGATAGATTGATTCTTATTTTACTTAGTGCTTGGTATCATTCTAGTTGACAACTGAATATCAAATTCATGCTGCCAAAAGCCCCAAAATATAAAATGTACCCTTAGAGAGTGAAAACAGATATGATCTCTTCGAGAGAAAAATATATCGAATGCCTCAAAAATAGACAAAAGTTTGATCTCCAATATCTGGGAATTTAGACTAAGACAATAATCACAGATATGTAGAAAAGTTCAGTTACAAAGACGTTGGCATTGTGTGTGGTCATAATCATGAAATTTGGAAATAACATAAATGTCTAATGACAGGGGCTGAGTAAAATGAGCCATGAACATCCATGCAAGGAGATATAATGAAGTTATCAACAGGATGCTAAAATACTTAGAGGTTTTGAAAAGTAACAAGATAGTTTAAAGTTTTAAGGTGTATTCCAGTTTTTGATATACTATAATGCCAATTTAGTTTTTAAAACGTACATTTTTACTCAAAAAAATTCTGAAAGGAAATACACCAAATGTTATTGGTGGTTGTCCCTAATATTTTAATTATACATAATCTTTATTCATATCCTCTACACCTTTACTCCAAAAGACAGCTATAATGAATGTATATCACCTTTTAATAAAAAGTGCTGTATAATTTTTACCTGTACGATAAAGAAAATGCACATTGTGTGCAGCAGAAGATTGGAAAGAAAAGCAGCTGTTCACTGGAATGACAGAGAATAATTTGTGCATTACCTCTTAGAGATACAGTCTTATCTTGCCACCTTGAAATGATAATAAATAACAACCACTCTTACAATGAAGCAGTGTCACAGTGCCACAACGGGAAGCCAAAGTAATATTAATAGTCCCAAAGTTGTACATTAAGCAAGTGCAAAAGTTCTTTAGAGAAAGACGCTGGTAAAATAAATCATCAAGAATAGAAGTCTGTGCTTTATGTAAATAGTACTCTTGGTGAGTTGGCATAAACAGAGTAAGTTTTAACAGCATTTAAAATATTAATCACTATTCTAATTTTTGATGTTCAGTGATAAGTATTTAAAGAGTTATGTTGCTAGATTCATATAATCACCACATAAAAAGTTTGTGAAACAAAAAAATTGGAAAATTTTGGTCTACATAATCATTAAAAATGTATGTGTACTAACGGTTACTATATAAACAACAATTTCTTGTAATGAGCTGTAATGGAAAAGAATCTGAAAAAAAAAATATATGTATGTATATGTATAACTGAATTGCTTTGCTGTACACCTGAAACTAACATTGTAAATTGACCACATTTCAATAAAAAATAAGAATTTAAAAAATTTATGTGTAATAAAGGGGTTATAAAATCATTATATCTACAAGTTTATGAATATCTATGCCTCAAATGTAACTCCTTTCTTTAATTTCTCCCTGTCTTGTTCAAGGTTGCTTGCATTCTCCCCAACACACACACACACACACACACACACACACACACACACTTCAATCCGACTGCCATGATATCAAAACCGGTTAGTATTTCTCTGCAGTTTTATATGGTATGTTTTCTGCTCTCTCTCTGGTTATCCAGTTACAATAGAGCCGAAGTTTTCTGGGTTTCCTCCTAGGGAAAATCCAAAGGAAATTGAGTTTCTTTGATTCATAAAGTCACTGCTAAGCCTGTGAACTTCTTTTTCACCCAATCACATTGCCAGTAAACTGATTAAAGAAGAAAGGAGTCAGAGTCGAGTTTCCTAGAAATAGTCACCTTTTCCTCGTTGACTGCAAAGAGAATGGGATGAAATCTGCTCTTCCACTCAAGCCTAGGAGGACAAATTTTTCTATCCTAATAGTTTATGAAGAGATTCTTACTGTCATGCTGGGGAAGAACAAAGAGCATAGGGTAAGTCTGACTTGGAGGAATCAGGAGTTATGTCAGCTGAGGAGAGAATCTTCCAGCTGTGACCCTGGCAGGCTGAGAGCACTGTGGAATTGTTCAAATGGGCGCCATCTGGTCTTGCTCTATTTCTCATTCAGTGACACTTAAAGTCTCACAGTCCCGACAGAGAATTCCTAAGGAAAAAAACTTCCGTGTGTGTGAAAATGAATGCATGTTTTAGTTTGGGTTCCCCAAGAAGTAGATCCTGAGGCAAGGATTTGAGGGAATATTTATTTAGGAGGTTCAGGAAACCTCAGTAGCAGAGTAGGAGAGAGATACAGGGAAAGGAAGTCAGCCAACCAAGAGTAGTTATTAAACAAGTGTGTTGGCTAGTTTGTGCTGCATAACAAAACATTTATGCACTTCAAAAATGAACATGTATAATTTTTCACACTTCTGTGAGTCATCAAAATGGTTCTTTGCCAGCTCAACTGATCTCTATCTTTAGCTGGCAGCTTTTCTAGGGCTGGATGGTCTTCAATAAACAGACATATCTATCTAATGATTAGCCTAGGGGACTTTCACTGGAACAGCTCATGTCTAAGTCACCTCTCATCCTCCAACAGGCATGCCTGGGCTTCTTCAGGTGTATGCCTCAGATTCTAAAAGCCACAAGAAAACAAGCCCCAATAAGCAAGCACTCTTCAAGCTTCTGGTTGGGTCATGTTTGCTAATCTCCCAACAGCCAAAGCAAGGTCACATGACCACCTAGATTCCAGGTTGGGGAAACAGACTCCACTTTCTGATGGGGAATCTGTGCTGTCACATGACAGGGAGGAGAATAACTTCTGGTTATTTTACAATGACCACCATCAGCTGCCATACTGCATGATTAGAATTTAATCTGGCGGAGTCTCTGAATTGATCTATGCTTCAGAATGAATTCATCCCATTCTAGGTATGAGGAAACTGGGGTCTTTATACACCAATCTTCATCAATCATTGGAAGCCCACTCCAGGATTGCTCATACCCTAGCAACCCCAGCTGGCAGCATCAGAATAGATACGTGGTTTAGAAACAGACTCCAGGCACAAGGATCCAGATCCTAGCAGCTGGGACTCTTTCGGCACACCCAGAAATAGTAAGTCCTCAGGATAATAATGAGACCTTGTCTGTGAATGACATACCATATATTCACCCTTCAAAGTGATTCCAACCATCTAGAGTGGATAGCTTCAATCAGTTCATTTCTAATTCTAATGCTACTCATTTTTTTTAAATTCATGAGACAATAAAATGCCTGAAAAGTAGCATTCAATAGCCCTCACCTAATTCATGGGTGAAACAAAGGCATAGTTGCACTTGAGCCCCATTAAGCAGCCACCTACCAATTGGAAACTTCTAATAGGATTTGAATAGATAACTGGTTCAACAATCACTACTCAGTGTTCATAGATGCCATTTCTTTTCAT
The DNA here is from genome assembly GCF_009834535.1 of Camelus ferus. Classification (NCBI taxonomy): domain Eukaryota; kingdom Metazoa; phylum Chordata; class Mammalia; order Artiodactyla; family Camelidae; genus Camelus; species Camelus ferus. The sequence goes on from NC_045702.1 coordinate 65,596,381, forward strand.
GCAGAAAGGAATGAACTCTCAACTAGCCTAATTTTAGACAGCAGCACGCTGTATCTGTGCACTGCACTGAGTAAGCAGCAAACCTTTGGCAAATATCTTCTGAAATGGAGTCATCAGAGAAGAGTGGTGATAACATTATTTCAATCAATTTCAACTACAGGTGTCACCAAAAACTCAAATTCACAACATGATGTTCGAAACATAACATTTTTTATTTTGTTTACAAAATACTTCTGTTTAATCTAATGAAAGGTGGTATAGTGTAGCGGACAAGATCATGGACTCTGACATTGGATGAGTAGGTTAGAATTCTGGCTTGCCACAAATCAACTTATACAGCTTGGACAATTCACTGAGCTCTCAGTGTCTCCCTTCTTTTATCTGTAAAATGAGGATGATAATGTTTCCTATTCCAAAGAAGTGTAGTAAGGATCGATACAGACAATACTCTTAGAATAACCCTGGACAATATGATGAATATTAACTATTTTTAGTACTGAATTACCATTTCTACATATTGACTAGTGCTCTATTAGCATCAGTTCACAAGAAATATTTGAAAACAGACATAAGCTGGAAAAAGTTTACAGATATGATTTAATTGCACCCAGATGTTACTTAATACCTTGAGGAAATTAAAGTCTGTAAAAATTGAAGCAAGCAGTTCTGACTTCAGTAGAGTCAAACTTTTTTTTATCATTGACTTCTTGGTAAGAAACAAATTTTCTGTAGTATACAGACATCCATTTACAATACCCACATCCACACCCACACATATATGCACATAAACAAAAAGATTTGCAATATACACCTTAAAAATGTTTCATGAAGCATCATTCATTGTGATATTCTGTACTGTCTTTTATTTCAGCTTATTAAAACGTTGGTAAAAATGTACTACTGATTTTGCCATCATTAATGGGTCATGACCTAATGTTTGAAAAAAACTGTATATCCAATCCTTTCAATGAAATGGGGGAAATAGGAGCTTTTCCCCTTTCTGGCCACTCTTCAGCCCATGCCTGCCCTGCAGTAAAAGGGTTAAGTTCTTCCTTAGTACAGAGGGAAATGGAGACTTTTTTCCACCCTTTCTAAAAAAATCCCCAATTAGATCAGACTACCCTGATCTTTAATCTTGACATCAGCTACTCATTCTTCTTAGCGCTTCTAGGAACACGCGGGACGTGGGGAAACAATATTCCTGCCTGGGAAAATAAAGACATCTCTCTGACCCAAAGTCCTCAGCGTGCTGTGAATGTGGGAAACATGAGATGGTAGCAAAAAGGGTCATTAAACCTCTGGAGAGCTGTGAAGAGCCTCTTTCCAGCCCCAGAATAGAAATGATGACCCCTGCCCTTACATCCAATTTGTAGCCAATTCACACACAGCACAGTATCTAATTTAGTCCTTGACAATTAAATACATAACAAGGTTTGAGGGATGGAAATTTTGCAGGGAAAAGGCCAGATTGAGTATATTTTTAGATAAAAGGTGCGTATCTCCCACCATCAAATTCCTTGAACCATGGTCTATTTACTCTCTCATCTTTATCTACTACTATCAACTGTATATCACTAAATTCTAGCTTTAGTCATGATTCATATTTCTTATAAAGTAGCTCTACCTCTTGACTTTCACACTTGGTAGGTTGAATTCGAGATATGACAATTTCACTGCATGAAACTAAATGAGAGTTCTGGAGAAAGATTGTGATGATTGTGATTGCACAACAATGTGACAATACTTAATGCTGCCAATCTGTGCACTTAAACATGGTTAGGTTGATTAAATTTCTGTTATGTGTATTTTGCCACAAATAAGACATAATTTGTCAAAGTATTAAGTAGAAGTTCTTTTTTTTTTTTTAGTATGTATGTATGTATGTATTTATTTATGATCAGATTTGTGGCTACCAGAGGCAGGGGGTGGGGGAAAGGGAAATAGATGAAGGTAGTCAAAAGGTACAACTTCCTGTTATAAGGTAAATTAAGTAAGAGGGATATAATGTACAATGTGATAAAGATAATACTGCTGTACATTACAAATGAAAGTCACTTAGAGAATAAATCCTAAGATTTCTTATCACAAGGAAAAAAATTTTTTCTATTTTTTAACTTTTGTATCTGTATGAGATGTTGAGTGTTCACTGAACCTATTCTGGCTATCATTTCACGATGCATGTACTTCCAATCATTATGTTGTACACTTTAAACTTTTACAGTGCTATATATCAATTACACCCAAATAAAACTGGAAAACTTAAAATTTAAAAAATTCTGGGAGGGAAAAAAAGCACCAGTGTTCCTGAAGAGGAAAATGTGATTTAGAGACGAATACAGTTAAGTGAGCACAATGTCTTTTATTCTCTCTGTAAAATCACAAAAGAGGATGATGCCAGCATTGACATCACAGTTCATAGCAAAGCACAGGCTGAGTGCATAGCCAGCACTTAACAAGTGTTCGTTGAATAAATTAATGAATCTGCTGCTCAAATATGTATGTGTGAATATATGCATAGGTATTTTTGATGCTGATAGTTTTTTAAAATTGATTGAGAAAAGAGAGAGCATTCCATAGCCCTTAGCCCTAAAGAGAACCAAAAATAATAAGCATACTTGCCTTGAACATCAAAGACGAATGTAATTACATGTCACATCTAAGTTAATGTCCTAGCCACGCCTATATACTCAGAAACCATACCATCATCAAAATAATTTGTCATTATAAAAAACAAAAGGGAATCATGTAAACAAAGAGCATTTTCATTTTCATAAAGGAAATTCCATGACAAATTTTCACATGCCCTTTCTCTAATATCACTGTTTCCCTGTGAAATGACTGTGTGCCTTCAGCACTAACATTCCAAGGGTAGCATGCTTCCCATTTCCAGTGACAAATCAAATAAGGTACATGAGTAAGGCAGAGGAAAGTTTTCAAATCAAAACTGAGAGCTACTGCTGATTGATGACTATAACCTACTGCACCCTCCAGGAGAAAACCTAATCAAACTTGCTCAACCTTATACCAAAAAAAAAAAAAAAAAAAAAAAAGGCAGTTACACAAAATGTAAATAAAATGCAATTAAAGGGAACAAGGGCTAAGATCATTTTCAGAAGTTGCTTATTGCTATGTGTTTATGCCCTTGAAAGGAAATATGCTAAATAACCCAGTTTTCTGAATAAGCAAATGATTTAGTGGCCTCAGATCTTGGTTGTCTTTGTTTCTAAGCGCTCATGCAAGGGTTCTTAAAATTTTCTGCGCCATAGATGTCTTTGGCAATGTGGTGAATAACTCCTTCCCAGAATAAAATTTACAAAAGCATACAATAAAATAGGTTTACAAAGCAACTGAAATTGAATTACAATTGAAAAGCAACTGAAATACAGCTATCAAAATATTAAAAGAAAAAATATTAAAAGAAAGTGTTGTGATGTGGTAATATGAAACTTCTTTATTAATATATTAAATAACAGCCTTGTTGGTGGAGCCAATAACGACTATAATCCCAATCTGGTAATTAGCAAGAACATTTCAAAAATACCATAATGTGTAAGGAAATGCAAAAATATTAATAATTTCTATTGTGACAGAACCACAGGTACCTATTAATACAATGTAGCATTTCTAGGCTCTGTGATTTGGAGCCTAAATTCATAATTGAAAGGAGTTTTATGTTTCAGTTTGAGTTTAATATAAATAAGGAAGGTTTACAGTGAATCTAAATTTACAGAATCCAAGTTAAGAACCTCTGGTTGCCCAAAGGGGAAAGGGGCTGGGGGAGGAATAAATTAGGAGTTTGGGATTAGCAGATACAAACTACTACATATAAAGTAGGTAAACAAGGTCTTACTGTCTAGCACAGGGAACTATACTCAATATTCTGTAATAAACCATAATGGAAAATAATACGAAAAAGAATACGTGTATATATAACTGAACCACTTTGCTATACACCAGAAACTAAGACAACATTGTAAACCAACTATACTTCAATTAAAGAAAAAGAACCCCTGGTTGTCCCTTTTGTAAACAGTACAAACACAATTGGTGTTTACTAGCTAAGAGTATTAACTAAATTAACATAAGTTTTTACCTCTCAGAACTACTAAGGCTTCACTGAGTGATCAGAGAGCACAGATGCAGAACTGTGACTGCCGCTGGCATAGGAAAGATTCAAGTACATACATGGATGTGGACAATCCCTGATAGACTCTGAGAAGCAAGGTCCAAGAAATCCACTTTACCACCAACCTGGCTCCCAGAAGGACCTTGAAGAAGGATCCTGAAAAGCCATGATATGCAAATGACAATTGTCACCATCTAAGTTCATGTTGCTAAGTGTGTTTCACTCTGCGGTATTTTGATTAAAATTCTACCAGGAAAAAAACTTGTTTCGCCAAAATTCTAAGCTAGGAATTTTCATTAAAATATTAATAATAATACAATTGTTGGAATTTTATAAGAAGAGCATACATAAAACACACGTGAAATACTTAAAAAGCAAAACCACAGAAGTACAGATGTCTCTGTGTTTAGTTGGTTGGTTGACTGTTGTTAGTACTGGGTTATCTACATTGTAAATGTTGGGAGAGATAGCCTTTAATCCAGGTACTGTAGCCATAGCAGGCATCTGACGATATACGAGACAAGAAAGGACCATAAAGAAAGCAAGAAGCAGTAATAGGCTAGGATCTTCATAGAACTACTCAAGCCTGAGTTTACTGTTTGCCCAACTAAAACCAAGTGTATTAACTTTCTAGAGATGCCATGACAAATTACAACAAAACCGGTGGCTTAAAACAACAGAAATATATCTTTACACTTCCAGAGCCAGAAGAAAAAAACAATCAGTATCAGCAAGGTAGGTTCCCTCTGGAGGCGTGGACAATCTGTTCCACGCATCTCTCACTGCAGGTGTCTGCCAGCACCCTTCAGCACTCCTTGGTTTTACCACATAACGAACGTATACTTCTGTCTTCACCTGGTCTCCACCTCTCTGTGTCCCTGTGTCTCAAATATCTCTCTCCTTTCTCCTACAAGGACACCAGTTATTGGATTTAAAGCTCACTCTCAATCCAAGATGATCTTATCTCAAGATCCTTAACTAACTTCATCCACCAAGACCCTATTTCGAAAAAAGTTCAGATTCATAGGTACCAGGGGTAAGGACTGGGCTATACCTCTAGGGGGGACACAATTCAACCTACTACTCAAGGAATCCTAAAATTCCACATGCTCTAGGTACAGAGGCTTTTGAAAAAAGACGATCAGAGGCAATACAAAACAGAAAGCATTTTTTCCTTACAAAAGCATTAGTAGATACTTCTACATTTTACAAAAACTGCACATGATAAATTCCTAGCATTGCAGATCTGTGCAGTAAACACAGGGAGGATATGTATCTACAGAACTGAAATAGAATTGGTGCAGACTGTGTAGTTTAGACAGAAAGTTAAGATATTTTAGGGACTTAACTTGGAGAAATTATAGACACAAACCAGGAACTTGCGGCAATCATCTCTGAAACGAGTTGTGCCCAGGCCAGCCCCAGAGAGTGTGGGCCAGTGTAGGATGTAAAAACAGAATAAAGAGACGTGTTCCCATAGTCACTGCTGCCTAAGGAGACTCCCAGTTCTTCAGTCACGCTGGAGCTGTGACTGGATTGTTTAAGATATGTTCTCCCTGTTTGTCCTTAAATTACCTCTTGGTGAGTTACAGAAAAAAAAAAAAAGTTCATCTACTGGTACATAGCCAACTTTTCTAAACTAATGCTTTTATGTTTACATAAAGTCCTAAAATAGTGGGGAAAAGAATCAATATAGTACAAAGAAAAGTGGTATCTGAACTAGGCAGACCAACTGTTACTTGCAGTTAGAGTGTTCAGAGAGGGGAGACTGCCTAACATCCAAATGTGAGAGTTCCGGCTCAGGTCCAACACCCTTTACACATCCTAAGATCTTGCTACTGTGCCAAGGTGTAGGGTTGTGGCCTTTATCCATAAATCTAACTTCATAAATATTTGCCTGTCTTCAAAACAGAAGCATATTGCTATGTGAAAATTGTAAGTCTGCAGGCAAAGGTGTAAATATTTTAACAATTTGTTCATTTTTTTAAACTTTTTTGATTGAAGTATAGTCAGTTTATAATGTGTTAATTTCTGGTGCATAGCATTCAGTGATGTATATATACACACACATACATATATTCCTTTTCATATTCTTTTTCATTATAGGCTGTTACAAGGTATTGAATATAGTTTCCTGTGCTCTACCATAGACCATGCTGTTTATCTCTTTTAAATACAATAGTTAGTATCTGCAAATCCTGAACTTGTGGTTACCAGGGGGTAAAGGAGAGAGCGAGGGATAAATTGGGAGTTTGGAATTTGTTCATTTTATTTAATGATATTATACAGTTCTTTGTAGATGTTTAGTCCTTCTTAGATTTACTAAATAGATTAATCCTGTCTTTCTAGAAAGAACCCTGTTTTATTATTCTTTGGTATCTCCCATAATACTAGGCTTTTCCTGGTGTATAGTGAACCAATAATCAGTGGTAGCTACAAGATTTCCTAATACTTTATACTAGATGGTTGTTCCTTCTTACAGAAATGACCACCTACAAATGTGATGTTATGAAGGGATTCATATTAGACACCCTGCTCAATATTCTTCGCACTGTGCCCACTTCGGCAGTGCATATACTAAAATTGGAATGATACAGAGAAGATTAGCATGGCCCCTGTGCAAGGATGACACACAAATTCATGACACATTCCATATTTTGAATACATATATATATTCATATGTATATATGAATCACTATGATGTACAGCAGAAACACATTATAAATCAACTATACATCAATAAAAAATAAAATAAAATAATAAAATAGAAATATTCTTCCCACTGAAGCAACAGTGAAATCTGAGTGTGGGCAGCACCCAACTGTGTCAGTATGCTCTGTGCCTCAGATTCTTCATTTGTAAAATGGGGATAATAGTTGTACCTCTTTCAGAGGGCTGTTACGAGATTTAAATGAGTTAATATTTGGAACATGTCCAGAAGACTGTCTGGCACATAGAAAGTCCTAGCTAAGCATTTTTATTAGTAGTCGTGTTAATATTGTTATTATTCATGAGCCTTCCAGAAATAGGTTTCTTATTATTCACTAGCTTTCCAGAAATAGGTTTGTTTGAAGGAATAAATACAATAATGCATCTTTTACTGAGAATTGCTGGGGAACAATGTCTTCCAAATTATTGAAATCACTACCTTTGAGTAATCAATCAGTCAACCCATCAGTCAGTATTTATTGAGCAGTGTCAGACACTGTTCTTCAGCAATACAGCAAGACAGTAATGATGATGGGACAGTCCCTGCCCTCAATAAGTTTATACTCCAGTGGGAAAAGAAATAGATAAACACATCAATTAAAAAATAAGGTAATATTTACCATGAAGAAAATAAAATCGTGCAATGTGACATTACAGCACCTGTCTGAAAGACAGTGGAGAGGTCATTAAAGTCCAAGAAGAGAAACTAAGTTGAGACCAGAATAGTGAGGCCATCATTTATGGATCTAAGAAAAGACCATTCCAAACAGAAGCAACAGCAACTACAATGAGCAGACATCCTGAGAGAGGAAGAAATGCTCAGGGTTGGTGTGTTAAGTCATGTGTCAGATAGGATCCAGTAGAAAGAGATACACTGTTAACTGGGGAAAATAAAAGGATAATTAGAGGAGTAAAGTCTTTATAGAGGCAGCATAGGGTAGGATCCAGAATATGTCTGGAGAGAACAGCCTTAGACAGGGGCAAAGAGACTTAGCAGAGTCAATAAGTATGAATGTTATGGACTCTTAGAATTACTGGTTTAAAAAAAAAAATAGATGGTGGTGCTATCACAACATGTGAGTGGGTGGGGAAGGGACGTAGAGGTTCGAGGAGTCATTTCAGAGAGTTAGAAATTGAATATGCTTGGCAGGTACAGTAGGGCAGCACTTACAATAGCATGCCTTTGGCAAGTGCAGTCATGGGTTTGAAATGACTCTAGCCAGCACAATTGTTGGATTTTCTCTAGTAACATTTAGCTGCTTGAGTGGAGAGCCATAGTGAGCAGTTGGTTGGGTGAAACCAAGGTTGAGATTTGCCAGGCAAATCTCCAAGGAAGGAAGGAAGACAAACAGATGGCCAAGGCAATCAAGACACATTTGCCAGAAGATGATCATAGTAGTTCATGACATCCCAGCTGGGGAAGAAGGTTAAGTGAAAAGATGAGGTAGCTCAGTGGTAGAGTGTGTGCTTAGCATGCACGAGGTCCTGGGTTCAATCCCCAGTACCTTCAATAAAAAATAAAATATATAAATAAATAAACCTAATTACTCCCCCCCAAAAAAAAGAAAAGAAAATATAAGGGAAGCAAGAGCAAGTGATGAATGTAAAAAATAAATGACAAGGGCAGAAGACTGGCAGTACTGATGAACTTACACACTTGCAAGAGTGGGATCAACAGGGTAAACGACCTGGATGGACAGGAGGGAATGATCAGAAAATGACTGGTTTGAAATGAAAGTATGGCATTTTTGGTAATGAAAAGGTGGGCATGGTGACTATAGGAGTGGTATCTAAAGTGGGAGGAAGGACCAATATCAAAAACTGATCTTAAATTTTTCATTACCGTCATTTTAGATAGGAATAGGATTAAATAGTTTTTATATCATTCCTTGTATTATTGCTGTACACCAAACATATTTTTTCCGGTTATAATAGGTTATCAACATAAACATTAGTTATATTATGATATATGTGGTAATTTCCTCAGTATTTCCTGATTGTTTTGCCCATGCAATAAATTATTCCTGACACTTGTATTTGCAGTCCTTGAGTCTACTTTCTAGAGGTTTTTTTTGTTGTTGTTGTTTTTTTAAGAATTTTCCTGTCTCTTCCTTTGTTCCTTTCAGGCATAGAAGCCTGAAAACTGGACTTCTTAGAATAAACTAAAACATCCTTGAGTGAGGGTCTTAAAGGCATACCTTCCCAGTTGTACTTAAGTCCATGAACTTGACTGAATCAGTTTGGTTTTCTCAGGTTTCCTTCACTTGATTTCCCTTTCTCCAGTCAAATAAGGCTTTATTCTTTAAAGAGGAGGAGTGGGTACCATTATCGACAGATGTCAATCCCCACCAAAATAATAATAATAATAATAATAATAATAATAATAATAATAATAATAATAATAATAATAATAATGTTTTATTTCCAGCAAGTAGATTTTGATGAGATTTGACAAATTCTTCTACTTAAATTTCTAGTGTTCAGTTAAAATCTTTCTCTTGGGAAAGAGCTATTAAGTTATGAAAGGCCCTGGATTTAAGTTCAATGTTAAAATAATTCTGATCCAGGGTTTATGTCATTCATGTATGACATAAAAAATTATAACCTACCTCCCTACTGCCTCTAAAGATTCTTTCTCTAGTGGCCTTTTTCATGTATAACATCTATCATGTAACCACTGCTTTACAAAATGCATGATAACACAATTTAAGAATATTCCCAAACAGCCACTAGCCCAACCAAATTAGATACCTAAAGGGGAACAGGGGAGTATGCCATTTATTTTGGTTTTCTCCACTTCATTAATTTAATGACAAAAAAAAATTTTTCACTGTGACAATTGAGAGCACATGTCCACCTCTTTTTTCCCTGCAATTATTAAATAAAAACATAGATGACATTTCTGAAGAATCAAGACTCTGGGGCTGCTGTACGTTTTCATAATGTGAAGAGGGAAGTCTCCACTTCCTGTCATATAACGAATACTGGCCATCCATCCCCAGCCTGTTTATGACTGCTAACTCCTGGGACTCAGTAAGCAATATCACTATAGAGACACTTTCAGAAAAAGGCCTAAGAACTCTATTATATTTTCACAAAATGCTTTTGCAGGCATAAGAGATACAGAGTTGGGAAAGAAGTAATTAAATGAAAAGATTATTGATGAAAACAGAGTCAAAAAAAAAAAAAAAAAAAGCAGAACCCTGGGAACAGCAAGAGATAAAGTAGCCAGAGGCATTTGGCCTTTTCCAAACAATTTCACCACAAAAATATTTGACCATCAGCAGAGGCAGACCCTGGAATATTCCACTTTAGCTGATAAAGCACAGGTTTAATCTCACCAGTACGTTTTTGATGTGAATGATTTCAAAGATCTTACATTTCTACTTACATCTGTTACAGGTTTCTGTCAGTCTATCTACCTGCCCTTCAAGTGGTTCACTCATTCATTCATCAATATTTGTTGAAATAGTTCAAACAATATTTGAAAAAAACAGTTGTTTTGTTTTTTAAAGAAAATTTATGACTGCCAACAATAATCCTTTGAAGTTTTCTTACTAGAATGAAATATGAGTTTTAGGAGAGCTGTTGATTTAGATGAGGGCGGTAGGGTAGAAGAAGCAATATAGTCACAGCATTTTCAAAAACTCTAACAATTCAGTGAAGATCATACATCGACTGATGGTGCCCTGAGTTTAGTCAGTTTTCAAATGATTTTTTTCATTGCAAAGGAATAGGTTTATACACAAGAAAGAGAATCTAGGCCAATCCATCATGCCTTTATTGAGACCTTGTTTTGTGCCAGTCACCTTCTAGGTGTTAGGTATACAATACAGCACAAATTACACAAGAACTCTTTGTCCTCATGGCTCTTGCATTCCAGGGGAAAGACAACAATAAGCATAATGAATAATTCAATTAGAGTGTGCTATAAAATAATGAGTGCTATGGAAACAAAGCAGAGAAAAGGAGAGCAAGGAAGGGAGCAGGTGTGTATGTCTGTAATTTTGTACATTTTTTAAAATTTGGGATTAGTCTTCTGTTTTTCTCTTTGTTTTTCTTTTTATTATTATCTTTCTGATTCACATATACTAAAAGTCCCTTTCTTGGTGTAAAGGTCTATGTGCAGAGTCATGTGACCACCAGCACAGTCAGGATACAGAACAAATGTCCCATCCTCTCAAATAGTTCCTGTCTGTTGTCCCTTCGTAGTGAAATCTTTTCTGCCCCAACCTCTGGCAACAACTAATCTATTCCTATAGTTTTTTCTTTCACAGAATACCATATAAATGCAAGTAAACAGTGTGTGGTCTTTTGAGGCAAGCATTTTTTTCACGTGTGTAATTTTAAATGGGACGGCCTTGACTGCTCTGCTATGAACAATATCTGAGTTACAGTAAGTGAAAAAAGCAAGATGTAGAAGAACCTGACTAGGAGGCTGTCACGTGTATTTTTTAGTATGTAGGGTTTCATATGCATAGCCTGCCTGTGAAAGGAGCCCAATAAGTCATCAACATAGTTGCCTCCAGGCAGGAAAACTCATTGTCTGGGGAAAAATACTTCTTCATGTACCCCTTTCATATCTTGAATTTTGGACCTGTGCAACATTTTTTCAAATATCTCAATTAATCCTTTAAGATGAAGTTTTATATAACCTAAAACAATTTATAATAGTTAAATCAGTTGTTTGGCAAATAATCTGTGAATATAAAATAAATCACCTAGATTGGGTATTTCCCTACCAACATGATAAAGAAAGTTTTAGAGTTATCTTTAAGGCAATCCCAAAGAGGAAAAGTAACTCTTAGAAGTGATTGGTCCTTACAAACAGTCAAAAATACAGAAAAATAAAAATATGATTAATGTTTTCATTTTTCTTGTCCTCTTCTTTTCCTCCTACGATCGGCTTTATACTTAGCTCACTGTTAATTCTGTTTGAAGGTGAACAGGATGATGGATGAAGCTATATGCAGTCTAATTTTTTTTTCTTCTCTTTAGCAAGGCAAAACTCCAACTAACCTTCCTTTACTGGCACCAGGCACAGATTGGCTGGACTGGAATGGTCTTTACCAATAATACCTGCGGCATTAACAGTAACCACTGCCCACTGTTGAATCATAGCTCTTGCAACAGACTGGTAAGTCTACCAGGAGGCTGGCATGAAGCTGAGAGAGCTTATCTTCAGTTTGTGAATTATCAAAAGAACCTCTCTGTTAATAACAGCTGCATTTATCAAAACATTAACTCATTTTAATGTTTCTCCATCTCTTCAAACTATTTTGAACGTCTTGTTCTTTGATAGGATCATAGCTCAGTGACCTCCTCTGAGGTCAGCAGGTGTGGCTTGGGCCACATCCAGATTACTAGAGGGAATGATCAATCCATAGCCCTGCCAGTGACCTGGGAGTCTCCAAAATTACAACAGAATTTGTGATCCTGGGAATCAGAGACACAGATGAAGAGGACTGGGATTTCTTGCCCATTTACAATTCCCAGAAGTAGCTGCCCCTCCCCTTTAGTCAGTGACTTAAAAATATTACTATTCACTCATCTTGCGCACTCAACTCTTCTACCTTTACCTCCTCTTGAATTTCTAGTGAGAGTCAGTTTCTTGAGGGTGTTTTATTTTTAAATTCTTTATTGTCATTCCTGACATCATCACCTAGCCCAGGCTCTAATATTGTCAGTGTCTGGCATATTTTCCCATCAGGACTTTTTTTTTTGGATACAAGTGGGTGGCAAAATGTTTGGTTTTTCTCCCTGCTCTGTTTTGGCAGGAATCCTAGAAACAAGTTAAAACCAGGTCTATGGTCTGGGTTCCTTTACTGTACTCTTTGCAGTTTCACAGTTTAGGAGCATGGGGTGGGTGGTTCTGTTAGCCCACTTCCCAGGAAAGTAGGAAAGAAGTAGAAAAAGAAGTTGGCTGGGACAAGAAATTCCATTTCCAAGTCTATCAGGAAGTAGCTGAGAAATTTCAGCCACAGAGATTGATTGCCCAAGTCCCAGATCTGCTACAAGAAAACTCAGAAGTTTTTTTCTGAACAACAAATGCCACCCCTTTCTGATTGCATGTTGTGACGAAGGCACCTTAAAGTAGGCGGGATGACTGGAGAAGCAAGGTTGAACAGGTGCACTTCTCACCCTGCCCACCCTCATTCTATTAGGCAGGATTATACAATACCCAAATATTGACTCATGTAACTGGAAAGCCTAGGGTACAGAGCTCTCTATGGGTATGGAGTTCCAACGATTTCAGAAATCTGTCTCTTCCCATCTCTTTGCTCTCCTTTCGCATAAAGTGGCTTCTTTCTCAGACTCACTCTCTCAAGGACACCCATGTTTCCATTCCAGAAATTCAACAACTGTCTGTAAAGAAATGTGCTTCTTTCTGAGTTGTTGGAGAAAAGATTCCTATTGGCCCAGCTTAGGTCATGTGTCATCACTGAGCCAATCACTGCAGATAGGGCTGCTGTGCTTTGACTGGCCAGGCCTAACTCATGGGTCTCTTCCTCAAAACACAAGAGTGCTGCCACCTTCACTGGACCACAAGGATTGCACAAGGGTGTTTCTCAAAGATAAAGGGAGCTATATTTAGCAGAAAGGAAATGGATTCTGAAAGGCTAGGACAAGAGCCGGTTGTTGAAACTCCAAGGGGATAAAATTTAAAGAGATCCTCATTTTCTGATTCATGGAAGTTTGGTTTTGAGGTAAGCCTCTCCTCAACTTTTGTGTCCTAGGCTCCTCACTCACCTTATCCTTGTCTTGGTCCTGGCTGCTGGGCAAAATAAAAAATATATATTCATTATACCCGTTTTCAAAATTATCTCCCAGAGTGCCTGAAATCTCTACCATTAAGAGACTCATTTCTTTGAGTTAAGCAGAGACATCTCTAGGGATTCTTCAATTCCCCCCCCCCCAAAAGTAGCCAATGGTAAATCTTTAAATCAGTAAGTTTCCCAAATACATGCTACTTATAGACTATCAAGTCAATAACCTCCAGGGCCAGCACATGTTGAAAGCCCCACCTCTCAATAAAAAAGTGTGGTTCACTATAAGGAGAGACCTTAGGGAAAGGGGAGGAGCAGGCAAGACCTGAGACTATACAGAAAAGGATCCCTGATGAGGAGGAAAATGACAGAGAAAAAGGAGATACAAGATGCTAAAGGCACACTTGTATATTCAATCATTTAATAACCCTTAACGAACACTGGCTCTAGGTCTACTTCATCAGTTTTGCTAAGTTCTGCCATGTGGAGAAATGGAGGCTGGCAAGAGAGGAAGTAACAGGAAAGACTCAGGGCACAGTCCATGTGGAAATCTCTCAACTGGAACTCTTTGATCTTGTGCAACATCTGGGAAGGCTTATCTGGAGTTCCGATGAGAAGGCTACAGGGAGAGGATGAATCCTGTCAGTGGCAAATCTTGAGTATTTGGGTGTCTGGCATCTTTGAAGGCTTAATTTTCCCCCACAGCAAAGGTTTAAGGAAAGACTGGGAGAGTTATGAATTGTGTGTACCTCCTACGACCAAGGGAAAAATCAATCCTTAAAACACAAGATAAATAAGTCAAGCACCTCTTAAGTTTGGTACTAATAAAGACAATTTTCTTTATCTTCCATATTCTAGTCATTTTAAGCTACCCTTTCTGGGACTCTAGTCACCTCTGGCAAAGAAAAGTGCTTACATAACTGAAATATAACTGCCTCTCATAAAAACCTGGTTTAAAAAATTTTGTCCATCTAATAATAAATATAGAAAGCAATGATTCTGTTATTAGTTGAAGGCTGCCTTTGGGAGTATGATTGTTCATTATGTCAACTCATAATGGATACAAACACTACCCAGAAAGCAGAGGGACGTGGTCCACAGAACCCAGGTGTCTGCTTCTGGTGGCAAATCTGTCACCATGGTGTGAATGGTGGGTGGCTACATGCCAGAAAACTTGGATCTTATAACTCACTCCCCTGTTTATGGAGCAGCCTTCTCTGGAAAATGGTTTCCACACGATGTGCCTACTGAGAGAGCACGTGATGACCAGAGTGTCTTGGGCCCTCAGCAACTATATTTCACCGTAACTACTTGCTTTATTTTCCATTGACAACTAACAAATAAGCATTCTAGTTTTAAGTACCAGGTTTCAGTGGGCTAAGAATAAAGTTTCTGTATCCACAAGGTTTAAAGCCAGATGCTAGACCACGGGCAAGTCACCAGAACTGTGTTGATCAACCTTGAGGCTCCTTCGAGACACACCAGGAGGCCTTCTTTCCTACTTACACCCCCATCTATCCCTCTCTCAGCCTTCAAACTGGGAGAATTAGATTCTATAAAAGCAATGAAGAATTTTTAAGTTCTTTTTTTGCCCAAAGAATACTACCCGATAAACTTTTTGCAAAACAATATAATAATTGGCAGATTTATTAATGAGTGCAATAAATATTGAGTGCCTATTATATTCAAAGTACTATGCTAAGTGTGGTGGAGAATTCCAAGTTGAAAAGGATAGAGTGTCAACCCTTGGAGCTTGCAGTCCAGAAGAGATATACAATAACTTTTAAGAGGCAAGTTATCTTACCTTCTGTATTAGAAGAATAAACTACACCATTTGGAGAAAGAAAGAGTAATTGCAACTAGTGGCTCAGAGAAGACTCCTTGGGAGACACGGGGTCTGAGCTGACTCCACGAGATGTTCTGGGGAGAGCAGCAATCCAGGCAAAAGGGTGGTTGGCTCAAAAATGCTGGGAACAGACCTTCCGTGTGGCTGAAAATCTGGGCCTTGGCAAGAATGCCAGAGAACTTAAGACCAGTCATCTGGCATCAGAGACACACTGGGAAGACTCTTGGCTCTAGACCACAGGGAGTGCAGGAGTGCTTTGCCCTCGTAGATTGTCCTTGTTAGTTAAATCTTAAACCACCAGGCCTGTGGCTTTTGAGCTTGTCCTAAGTGGAAAGACGTATCAATCCAATACATAGTATTGCACATTATTATGCAACATTGTATAGGTATAGATAACATATCTACAATAAGGTATCCTCTTCATCATCCCTCTCTTTCGTTTGGTTTTTCTTTTGAACCTTCTAGTCTACCTAAATTAAGACCCCCAAATTCAAGATCGTCCAAGCTATGAGCCCCATAAGAACCCAGGGTTTTCAGGAACATGGGAAAAGATGTCACCTCTGAAGTAAGACACCAGGGCACAGGGATAAATGCCTAGAAGCCTAGACCAGATGGGGTTTTCTCAGCCCTTCAGAGCAGCCACTCTGACTCCTTTAGGAAAGGGGTCCTCTTCGGCCACTCCAAGCCTCAGTCTGCCTGGGATGCTCAGATCCCAAGGAGTCTGGGGGAAAGCCTTAAAAACCAGGCTGATCGGAGATCTGCTGTAACATCTGCAGCGACAGCGGCAAGAGCAGTAAAGGAATTTCTGGTTCTTCCAGCTGCCCGGGATTCCCAGCTTGAACTCTTTCTTCCAGGAAACGCTTTCTTCACTTCTCTTGCGCAATCTAGCCGGCCCTCCCTCGGCCCTCGGGCTTCTTATACGGGCGAGAGAGGCGAGCGGCAGCCCAGAGCTGGAGCGCCGCGCAGCGTCGCCCTCCCGCGCGGCCCCCTCCCTCGGCGCGCACGGCAGCAGCCGCGCTGGACCACCGCCGCCTCCGAGCCGCCTCTCCCGCAGGTGGGTCACGTTGCTGCCGGCTGTCGCCTTGCCCCTCTCGCCACGCGGCTCCCCTCCCTTAGCTTCAGCTCACTCGAGCCCCTGCTCACGGGACCCCGCTCCACAAACCTGCTCGCCCTGGGAAGAAGGGTGCCAGGCCACCCAAGGGTGTGGCGCGTTAGTTTAGCAATTCAGCAAACGTCTTGCTTACTGTAGTTTTATCGCTCCTCGCTTCCCCAGGGTACAGAGGAGCCCGAAGGAGGAAGTCCTAGGGGTTTGGATGCCTCTCTTTATCTTAACTTTTGGATAAAGATAATCTCAGATATGAATCCGCTACTTGACCAAGAGCTGAAAATTTGTCCTGAGCTATGCAACCGCTTCCATCCTTGATCTGGATTGTCCTTCAGCAGTTTAGCGACTGATCGCTTTTCCTGAGAAATCTTGTTTGGGATGTAATTCATTGTAAAGATTAAATAAAGCCTTGGTTCCCTGTTTGTCCAGAGGCAGGTAGAAGGTAGTTTTTCCTCCAGATAGTAATTTAGGAACTTTCTTTAAAAGATGACTGATGTAAAGGAAAAATGAATTGGATGGAGAATAGGTGAGGGGGTGGATTGGTTCTAAGTAGAAGCTCAACACCTCAGCCTCAGTTCCCATACATGTAAAATTGAAGGCTTTTGGACCAGAGCAGCCACAAAGTCCAACTCTTAACATGGTGCAAAATCCACGACTAAAAATGCTTGCAGGTATGAAATACATTAAAAGTCTCATCAGTGCTGTTAAGTGTAACCAAGTAACGATGTTCTTCATCAGGCAGGGTTCACTTTTATAGGGAAACTAGCCAGTTGTGGAGAGGCTTCTCCCACTTGAGTATCTTGACTTCCACCACATTTATCATTCAGAGAATACTCTCAGCTTTCAAAACCAATTCTTCAGCCTTGCCATGTGAGAATGTCCTATTCTCTATAAATGGCAGTCATATAAATGTCACTCACATGAAAGAATGCTTTTTTCTGATACAGCAGGTGTAATTTAAAAAATGGCACATTTATTTGAAGCAGTAACTTTTTTGAGATATGGCCTTTTGCAAGACCTCGAGTTTTTCAGAATGCTGTGATTTCGCACGGTATGAAATTCCACCTGCCTGTATTCCACGTGCATGGCAAACACTGTCCACCCAGAAAACAAGATGAAGCACTCCCTCTTTATCAGGCTTTGAAGGTTGTAAAGCAAATGGACTGTGTGTGTAGAGAAATTGGGTCATAGCACTTTCTCCATTCGGCAACAGTTCTGGTTCTTTCTGCCCAAGTTCACAAACCAACTTGAGGTTTGGAAACCAGCGTGTTCAAGGCCTAACCCCTAACGTGAGAATGAGTTCCAGATCTCTGCCTTGCTTAGGCTTACTGATTGTTGTTAGAAGTAACCAAATAAATTTTATAAGCCGTTTCATAAACTGAAAACCCTGGGCCTTGAGCCTTGTTCTGAACAGTTTTAAGAAATATATAGTCATTTGTCTTAGAATTTCAAAATTGAAGAAACCCTAAGCAGTCATTCTACATTTCCTTGTCTCCTGAAGGACCACCCCACATCACTCTGTCGCTGTTAACGGCATTATTAAAAGGATATAGATTCTCTTTTCGAAGTCCCCTGAGTAGTTTATTCTGAAGTCACCCTCAAAACACATCCCAGTGTTTCATGATCCTCACCATCCAGTTCTCTCTATAAGTCATTTGGATTGTTTATCAACTGCTATTTAAAAATGATTTCCTTTGAAAATCTTAAGAAGGTTAATAAGCCACTAGCAAAAACATAAAAAATACAATCACCTTTCAAACTTGAAAACTTGCTAGGGCACCATTTAGTTGGTCTCCTCTGGGTTGCCCTCTGAAGAGGAGGTCATTTGTTAAGCGCCTGCAACTACATCTATACTTCCTACTGTAAGAATCTAGGACAGGCTGCGAATAGTGGTGTTTTCTATGTGGGATGTTTTTGTTGGGGAGTTACAGTTAGGCCAGAAGTAACAGAAGTAAGGTTTACACAGACAAGGCCTCTGAAGTTACCTGTTTGATTCTGCTCTTCATGCATCCAAAGAGAATAGGTCATTAGTTAACTATAAAGACTTCCTGAGCAGTTCCATATGATGTGTTAAACCTAGTTACAATATTTTGAGTGACTTTTAGGACATTTCCAAAATAATTTGAATTAACAATTGTTCTTTTGTTGAGAAGAAGTCAGATGTGCAAAGAATAAAGCTAAGTAAATAACTAAAGCATAATCAATGCTTAAAACAATGCATGGTAAGAAAACATACTTGGCCTACATACACAAACAATTTGTTCTTCCAAAATCATTATGGAGAAAAGAACAAAGAATGCTCACACTTTCTGAAGATCATCTTTCAGAAATACATCACTGCATAAAGAAGGCAATGTTCTACTAAAAGAGGTATTTCCACTCTAATGAACCAGGCAGGACGTTGACATCCTAGTCTAAATGCTTCTCCACAATGTTCTAGAAGAGTTTAGTCTGCCATGTATAGAGAAGTCTTACCATATCGAATTTTGATGGTTGCATATTTCTGAAAAGTTATTTTGACAGAAATCCGTTTCTTTTAAATGGAGATTACATGATCAATCTTAATGTTAGGATGAAGTAAATTTCACTATTCATTTTACAAGGAAGGGAAATGTGTACAAAGGGTAATTTCGTAAAGTCAGGAACTAAAAATTCTGAATAAAAAGAAAGCTAAGAGGTAACGTAGTATAACTATACAGCACACCTCTAAGAAGGGGGTTTAGACACAAACTAGATCATCTCTTTTGCATCGTCTCCAAATACTGAAGGGAAAAAATGGCATCAAGCACAGAGCCAAGTGTCCCAATCAGGTTTCAGTGGTGATGGCTTGAACACTAAGAAGCATGGGGAGAGGAGAGTTGGCTAAAGGTTGACAAAGATCAGGCATCTTTCACCTATGCTTCTCATTTTACAGGGTGTGGAGACACCTCTGAGCCCAAGGTAAACAGTAGCTGAAGCAATTTATGCACAGACTTTGGTAAACTTTCTTGCTCTGCTTCCCAGACAGATCACTGTCCCTTCTCTATACATTCCCCTACTCAAGGCCATGGCAACTGATGATGTGTCTACATCCTCCTCAAGACTGAAGCCCCGTTAGGACCGAGACAGTCTAGTTTATCACTTTATGCCTCTGGTATAGCACAGTGCCTGGCACAGAGAGGCTGTGCAATAAATATGCCAAAAACATGAAATCCTACCGAGACATTGTTAATACCACTAATTTTATGTTTGAAAGATGCTGACCATTATGGGTGTGGTAGGTTGTAAACATGGATGCCCCTCGCGCTGTATTAGATATACCAGGGTCAGAGAGAGTCCAGATTTCAACTACCTGCCATTTGGGAAGAAGCATGAGATTGCTTAGTACTGATCAGTACAGATAAAGTAAGTAGTGGAAATTATTCTATTTTTTAAAAGAAAAAAGAAATTGGTATTTCTTCTCATTAACCTTAATTTCAGTAACCTTATTATGTTGCTATACTGGGTAAGGTTCACAATAAATTTATAACTATATTTATAATATTTTAACTAAATTTGTAATACTTTGGATTTTAATTCATTTTAAAGAGTGACATAATGCAATTAAGGCATTTAACTGAAGTCATGAAAGTTGGCATATTGAATTTTTAAAGATTTTAATTAGTTTAACTAAAGTAAAATGCTTTAGTCCTTCTTTAACACCTGAAGGCATGGCATAAGATATGAAACCTACCAAACAGTTCAAAAGAACTAAGTTATATCAAAGTCATTTTTTTATGGAGGTACTGAGGATTGAACCCAGAACCTTGTGCATGCTAAGCATGCGCTCCACCACTGAGCTGTACCCTCCCCCAAAAATCATTCTTCTATTAGAAATTATCATACTTCTAGTTATTTCTTCTCCAGTGCCAAAGTATTAAAATGATTTCTTCATCCTATTCAATTGCCCTTACATTGGTGGCATGAGAAATGGGAAGAGGTTGAAGAGAAAGCAATTAGCAAGTTGGCCAATGGTTCATTGCAGTTAAGCATGAAAGTGTAACACTGGTTATCCTAGACTGAGATCCTGAACTGTGCTTTTTTCTTCTGATGCATGTCTGGAAAATTGGAAGATACGTGTTCAGGGATGATGGTACACAAAGAGGTCTCTGTATCTTATCTCCCTGAGGGAAGTAAGGGTCTAGTGGTATCAGATTTACAGCCAAAATCATGTTAACTCCACGTGAGGGGAGGAGAGGGTCTGGGACCTCTGTTGGGGTAGAGGGAGCCACATGGATTCTGTTTTCACTAAGAACCTAGGAGTCTTCTGAGAAGTGGGGGGCATGGGGTGTCCTACGGAAAGAGATTTTTAGGTCTAAAATACAGTCAGGATTGGAAAAGGGTATTATCCTGTCAGTCCAATTATTTTCCCATTTCCGTGGTCACAGAGTCTTGGAGGAAGGGCATGACAGACAGGGAAAGAGCCAGTGCTGTGCTGATAAATGGCTCTCTATGGGAAAAAAAAAAAAAAAAAAAGTCCTGATTTGTAGCATTTGCTGATTTCCATGGTGTGAAAATCCACAGTGGCTGATTTCAAGCTTTCAGCCGGCAAGCTGGTTCCAGCCACACCATGAAAAAGAGCTGGGATTAAAAAGCTAGGAATTAAAAAGGAGGAGCTGTTTCACTAAAATATATTTATCAACCAGCACTGCTGTCAGGCTTGTATATCAGAGTACAACACAGGAAGGGTGAAGGAGTTTCAAGAGCACTTTCTCTCCCGGGGTGAGAACTGGAGCAGCTACGAGGCCAGATCACGCCCGCAGTGTGAGCTGATTGGGTCCTGGCAAACAGTAGAGGTACTCTGGCCATTGGGAGTTCTTGCCTACAGAGCCAAATTAGAAATGGAAGACACTGGTACCCAAGAGAAGATGAAGGAGACTATATGAAGGACATCTGAAACACCCCTAGTAGATTCCTGAAAATGGTACTTTGGTAAAGGAGATACTTTGAAGCAAACTGGAGTTACACCATCAGCCAGGATTTGGAGGGGAACAGGATCAGATCCACAGCAAAACCTCACTACCTTTCAATTGATTTGGCAGTTATCAATATTGAGATAATTCCCAGTGGCCTCAAGGTGAAGATAAATTACAATTCATAGGCAATGCATTTAAACAAAGTTAAAACTGAAATGATCAAACCCCTTCAGAAATATCCCTGACTACAGTATTCCTAGAAAAGTGAAACCCACTAATTGAAACTAAATATTAAGTAGATTTTTGCGATCACCAAATTCCCCAATAAGCAAACGCTCACGTAGGGTGTACGAACCAAATGCCACCCAGTCAGTGAGACGAAGTTGTTTTTCTCAATCCAGGTCCTGATCCTGATGCTAAATCTTTGGTGGATGACAGATTGGTAAGAAGTAGTTTAAGATTGAGAATGTAAACAGAGGTTAAGGTAAATTAACTCAGACATGACTGAATCCCTGATCTTGCTGTCATAAGCCCCAGGCTTTAATCAAATGAACTAACCAGCCTAGACAGGGGATTATTAACCTACACGATGAAATTCTTCGCCAGGGAATCATAAAATAATCTTCATTTATCTTGACAGATGCAGCTGAGATCTAAATGTGAAAACATCTATTTAAAAGATTTTTAATTGAATCAAAATTTCACCAAAGAACTGATATTAAAAATTAATACACTTTATCCTGAAGTATAATTAAAATAAATAATACAGATCTGCATTACCACGATCTCCTGGTAATTCATTGGGTGGTAGTGAAATGTTACTGACAGATTCATTTTAATTGCATCATGTCATAGCTAGTTTTAGTTATTTGCAATTCATGTGGAAATATATATCCCCATAGAACATTAATGGAAAGGTTATATTCAGTTATGCTCTTGTGACTTGATCAAACTGTACACGCTAAGATTAGTTTCCTTTTATGTTATTCTATTGGCTAGCATGAAAACTAATCATCAGTAAATTAGGTTGCTATGAAATATGTAACATTTTCTCCCCAAACAATTCAAATAATTAACCAGTTTTTCAGCAACCAACCTGCCGTGGTTTCTTTACTTAGATTGGGAGCTTTAAATGACAGATTCATGTTAGTCTATGGCTGTTACTAACAGAGCTACTTCTAACTACAAGGCTAAAATAAGTAGTGTACTATTGTGTTTTCAAACAACATATATAGACTGAAGATTAAACTGTCAAAAAATTATAATAATCCATTGATTATGGGCACATTAAATTTTTTTATAAACTGCCAGTTGTCTTTTTAAACCAAGGACTTCTGATTTTGCTACAGTAATATATACCTGTCAATAAAATTGCTTAAATGTGAGTATGCTTGCTTTCCCTAAAGAGCCTTGACTTCGCTAAATACAGAAATAGCTCGGTGAATAAATTGGATGGGTTCATGTATCACTGTAAGGGTTTAAAATTTTCTTTACCATTTTTTGCTTTCCAGTTGTCCCTGAGATATATTAAAACAAATGTTCTGAATCACAGGAAGGCTGGCCTAGTTGCAGAACTCCCTCCTGCCCCTGTGCCTTGTGATGAAAGGAAATACTAGATTGATGGGCTTCAGCTCATTACAAATATGTTGTCAAGTCATCTAGGGTTTTCAGGTTTAAATTCAGAAGGAATAATAAAACAGAAGGATGGACTAAAAAAAAATACGCTGTTTACAGGCATCAAGTTAAAATGAAAAATCCTGTCACATCTTACAGAGTTTAAAAGTGTTATTTGTATTCTAACTCCCTTGGAGGTGGCAAGCCAGATCACTAGATCTGTGGGCTACAACACTGATGGAGGGGAGAGGGGTGTCCAGAGGGTATACTGTGGGAGGAATTCAAGATCCTCTGTGAAACATGGCTTCAGAATTCAAAGCTGAATTCTCAAATAGGTAAAGGGGCAGAATGTCTTTAATAATGGTTTCATCAGACTGGTACACGACATATTGTTCGGCCCTGTGTAAGAGTTGCTATTGAGGAGTTACTGGAGTAGATTTGTGGATAGATTTGATCAAACTATAACTTGTGGCTCATGGAAGACAGCTCCTCAAAGTTTCCTTGAGTTACAGAGCAAAGGCTACCAAGTCTTGAGTCTGGCATCCCTTGTGGGGTCTGCACACTTTTTTGCCTCCAGTTTTCATAAAAATAGGAATTCTAGGCTCTCAGACCCAGCCAGTGATTACTTACGGGAAGAAATTATAACATAAGTGAAATGTTTCTGCAATCCCTTTACAAGTTCATGAACACCCTCTTCTCCGTCTGCATTTCCCCATCCACACCTTCCCTCTCCAAAAAAGATAACCTTATCTTTTCCCATTTCCAGTAGTTCTCAGCCCTGGATGCTCTTTAGAACTGACCGGTTTGGTTTGATTTTTTAAAAATATAGGTGTCTGGGCTCTATCTCAGAACAACTGATTCAGAATCTTAGGAGTTGGTGCCCTAACATGTAATAGCTTTGATTTTTTAAGTATAAGAATTTAAACATGCAATTTTTGTAATGCTTTTCCTACATTTCCAAGCAAGACATCCAGAAAGGAAATGAAGAAGTCCATACCATGGACTCAACACTAAAAAGGGACAAACTATTGATACATGCAGCAACTTGGGTGGATCTCAAGGGCATTAGGCTAAGTGAAAAAAAAGCCAATATGAGAAGGTTACACTTTGTGTGATTTCATTTATGTAACTTTCTCAAGATGATGACATTATAGAGTTAGAGAACAGAGTAACGATTTCCAGGAGGGAAGCAGAGCGGGGTGAGTATGACTGTAAAGGGGTAATGCTGGAACAGTTCTGCATCCAGACAGCAGGAGGAGACACGTGAACCTATACAGGGAGTAAAAGGACACAGAACTATACACACCCAACGTACTAACGTCAGTTTCCTGGTTTTGATACTGTACATAGCGATGTAAAATGTAGACATTAGAGGAAATGGTAAAGGATACACAGAGACCGCCTATATTACCTTTAAACTTCCTGTAATGCTATAATTGTTTCAAATAAAAAGCTCTTTGCTAATAACATTGATTTGTTAAGCATAAGCATTTAAGATAGAAGGTTTTTTACCCTATTTTGACATTTCCATGTTTTTACTATGCTAGAATCCTCTAAATCTAGAAACGGTCTGAGCCTCTCTGACCTCTGACCTCTGGGAGGTGAGAGGGTAAAAGCACAGGCCAGACTGGCCCTAACACCCTCACGGGCTGCCTAGTTGGGAACATCCAGAGGAATGTTGTCTCGGGTTCCCAAAGCACGGGGTGGGAACTGCAGATAGAGGGTGGTGATGGGCAAGACCCACATGACCCACACCATTCTCCCCTCACCACACACACACACACACACACTCTTCAGTGGTGGCTGCTACTGTGGCCCTTGTAGTTGTCTCTGCCACCTTTGCATCTGCGTCATTGGTTACCAATCTCTAATCTATATAAACACTACCGTGGGATCACTTTACCTGTCCTTGGCCACCCTCTCCAGAAGCCTCCCTGAGAGATGCTTCCATAGGAGGCAAAACCAGTCCTGGAGATTTTCCAAACCAGGAGATATTCTTGTTTTGTTTCCTGTTACACAAAGAGGTTTGTAAAGCTCTGAAGGAAGGAGAGGAGGCCCCTATGCTGTATTTTAACTATCTTAACTCATCTTTCCCTTAATAACTCCACTTCCTATTTACCACCTTTATTTTCTTTATTCCTTCCATCCTACATCCTTGAATAAAATAGGGCTAGGAAAGGTGGTGGGGTTTTTTAGTCTTTGAACAAGAGATCTTACTACCTCTATAAATCTGTGTTTACACATGGGAGCTATTTTGAGTTACAAATAGTCTGTAATGGGTGTAACTTCCTTCTTTACCTAGTACTTTCTGTAAAATACACCCCCAACTAGATCTCCCTTGTGGTTTAGAATATGCATGCCTCTTATTTTTATGAACTCCTATTATTAGGATATTCTTTCCAAGAGTTCAGAATCAAATTCTTCCAAAGAATTACCAACTTTTTATTTTCTACATGTAATTTAATCATTCCAGCTATGATAAACTAGATCTGATCATTTTTCTTTTACCATAAAAACAAATTAATAATCAAAATATTGCACTATCCTGGGTTGATTATGCCAATTGAGCTTGTGCCAAAGGTATGTGTGCAGACAGTTTATTATGGAAGTGATTCCAAGGAGGAGAATGAGGGACAAAGGCCTTAAACCAGGGAATGTAAGAAAGGCAAACCAAGAATCAGTTAAGTTGGCCACTGTTACAGATGAGTGGTGCCCTATTCCTCTGGGACTTTCAGAGGAGCCTTTTGAAATGTGTCAGAACTCTGTTCCAGAAGACGAAAGTGGAAGCATTTATCTATGGAGTCCTGTCCCCGCTGGTCTAGGATGAGGCCATGGGTTGTATATGTCTGAGTGCCAAACAGGCTCAGGTATCAGAGAAGCCCAGGACAAGAATCAAGAGATAAAAGACATAGAGTGCCAGAGCGAGCCTCTGTTAGGCAGTGGAAGTCGAGTGGAGCTCAGTTATTGCCCAAGGACTGGAAGTAGAACCAAGGGGATTTGAAGTGGAACTCAAGACGTGGGCAACACAATTATCAAATCTTAGAACTCCTATAACTTGATACGGAGAAACTAACCACTCAATGGAATAACTCTGTTTCTTTCTAGTAAGTCCACCAGTGGTATTTTAATATCTCCTTACTGTTTTCGTATCTTCAGTTTGCCCAGGGATGTCTCTGAAGATTTAAGAATGACAATACATTTTAATGGTTGGGGCAACAGCCCAAGGGTATTATATTGGATTGCCAAGCTGCATTTTAAGAAGGAAATATTAAAATAAAATGTTAAAGAATTACAAGCGAGAGAAATTCACACTTGAGCTGTTTTTACATCTGTGTTTTGATAAATTCATATGCTCTGAAGCCATTTCATATGAGGTTTTATTTATAAGAATTGGGGAAAGCAGACACTTCTTAGGAATAATTGAATGCTATTTCAGACAAATTTTATATATTTCCAATAACCACAGTTATAGAAGCATAATTAATCCTTAACTTATATAATTTATATAAAGACCACATTAATTAGATTATTACTAGATTGATTACTTAGATAAGTATAGCATATTAAATACTCTATTAATAATAGCCAGTTTACTGAGTACTATGTCTCAAGAACTGTTTTAAGATACATTAATTCATCTGATCCTCACAATGTCTCTAGAGTAGGTATTATCAATTTCTCATTTTAAAGATGATGAAACTTAGACACAGGGTTTGAGTAACTTATCCAAGGTCACACAGGTAGTAAGAAATGGAGGAAAAAATATTAGTGTAGTGTAGACAATATCTTCATTTTGAAAAAACAAAGTTATAAACAACAAGGTCCTACTGTACAGCACAGGGAACTATATTCAATAGCTTGTAATAACCTCTAATGAAAATTAATATGAAAAAGAATATATATGTATAACTGGATCACTGTGTTGTACAGCACAAACTAACACAACATTGTAAATCAACTATAAAAAAATAATTAATAAATAAATAAATATTTTTAGAAATCAAGAAAAAAAAGCTTATGGCAGGTTAGAATAAATGAATGCAGGGGCCACATGGTCAAAGCAGAGTCTGGCCTCACCTTCTGTTTGCAGTGATTAAGATGATCCAAGCAAGAATATGTCAGTAAAGACATCACCCATCTCACTGCAGGACACTGGCCACTTTTTCAAATCTGTGTTTTGTGCAAATGTTCATCCCAATATAAGAGAGAGAAAATAACATATGGGGATACGGAACGGAGAGAATGTGAGGGAACAGCCAGGCACACTGGCATCCTTTCAACACACAAACCAGTTTCACAAAATAGAATCATTAAGGCACCATTCAGCAGTTTGAGGGTTCGAGTGATAACAACTAGTTGTTAACTGGTTAACAACCAACCAATATACTATAAATTGCTACACTAGATGACATTTGTAGATGCTAAGAATTTTCCAAAGGCATAGCTGTGTTTCCATGTGATAGACTCTGATCATCTCCAGGTGCTTTCCTGTATACGGTCATGTCCTTCTCAGATAAACTTCAGGATAACAGTCACCAGCTAGTTTATAAAATGATTCAGTTGTTGTGCTTAATTCAATTATTCAAAGAGTTTCTGTGGAAGTACAGAAAAGTCTTGTATTTCTTGTCCCTTTTCTCCATGACATCTGATTTAGCTACAAAGCTCTGAATGGTCTGCTGTGATATAGGTACACACCTTTGGATAAGTGCAGGTAAGAATACAGGTGTTTTCCTTAGGCTAAAATGGAAAGGGCAAATTTCTGAAATTCTATTAAAAAGGTACGAACTTCATATGCTCTACAATCTGCATGAAATTCACCATGCAGGAACTGAATAGTGATTAGGTCTGGTTGGAAAGTCCACATCAATTTCACTGAGTTTTACTTTAAGCCCATTTGGGTGAAAGAAGTAATGTCCGTAAAACATTTCCCCCCCACCTCCCTCCTTCTCCTCACTCCTCCCTGACCCCCAGTGCTCACTCTTTAACCACTCAGCTTCCTCCTCATTCTGCTCCTCGCACTGTGCACAGAGCGGAGGAAACCGCGACTTCTGATTCCGACACCCCTCCCTTCGCGTATCATCCAATGAATATTTATCAGAAGTGCCTAGTTCTTCATAATCAGTGCTCTTCTTAGCACTGGGGATGCATCACTGAACACAAGAGACCACCCTCCTCCAAAAAACAAAATATTAACTGAAAGCTTAAACTAAATGCTAAATGTTGGGAAGAGAAAAATTTTTGAGAAAAGTCAACATTCCATGAAGAAACAATATTCTTTAAAAGTAGAGAGAGTATCCCAGATTACTTTACTAGATCATAAAAACATTGAGAATTTTTACTTGGTTTGTTTTTAATTTAAATTTCAAAACCTTAAAAAGCAACATGGTCACATGGTTTCTAACCATATCTCAGTTTAGTTTTACCTGCATTTCTTTTACTTTGGGTAAGATCAAGAAATCTCTTACTACCTTGAAAAGTCATATTTTGTTAGGATGAACAGTCAACTCAAATCCTTTCCCCCAGTTTTCTAGTGGGAATTTTTGTATTGATTTGTATGAGTTAAAAATATTTTTCCAACTTGATTATCTTCCAACTTCACTTACTGTTGTTTCTGTTTTTGCAGGTATTATTTATTTTTATGTAATCACATTTATCCCTTTATTCTTTAATAGTTTCAAGGATCTGTGATATAGAAAAAGATTATAAAACCCCTCTAAGGTTATAAAAGAATTCTCCATGGCTTTTTCTAGTTTTATTATAGTCCCATTTAAATTTATATATATTTAAATCTTTAATATATTTTAAATTTACCTTGGGGAGGAGTGTGAAGTATAGATATGTTTATTTAGTTATGATAAATATTAGCTACTAAATAAGCCATCTTCTTATTGACTGGAGATGCCATCTTTATCATAAGTAAATGTTACGATTTAGGTTCATTTCTGTATTTTTTTACTCTATTCCATTGAACACTTGCTATTTCTGTGACTCTACCAGATTATTTATTTTAGCTTTATTGTATCTTAATATTTAATAGAACAAGCCCCTTATTTATTACCATACTTTTCAGAATTTATAGATTAAATTAGAGAAAACTGACACCTTTGTGAAGCTGAGCCTTCTCATCCAGGAGCATGCTGTACACTTCCATTTATACAAAAATTCTCTGAGTCTTAAGGGAACTTAAAATTTTTCTTCCTATAGATCTTCTACATAACTTATTGTCTTAAGTGTATTCCTAAATATTATCTCTATTTTGCTGCAGCCATAAACAGGACTCTTTCTTCTATCAAAGCTTCAAACTGGTTTGTTTTTTTATATATGAAGACTATTGATAATATTGGTTTCCAGACCAGATGTTGAATTGTTCTTATACATATGGTAGTTTTTCAGTAGACTGAGTTTTCCAAGACTAGAATTTGATCATCTGCAACCCCTTCTGAATTTCATTTCTCTCTCCAGTCTGGTTGTGTTAGCTAGAATTTCCAAACCATAATAATTGAAGTGGTCATAGCAGATATATATGTGTCTGGTTTATGACTTTATTAGTAATATTTCTAGTAATTCTCTTTTAAGCATGATACTAGATTTTTAGACTGAGAAAGATACTTTGTATGTTAAGGAAATATTGACTTGTTTCTTTTAAAATATGAATCAAGAATAAATGTCAATTAAGAAAATTAAAGATGACTTTAAGAAATGGAAAGGTATCCCATGTTCTTGAATTGGAAGAATTAATATCATTAAAATGGCAATTCTACAGATTTAATGTGATCCCTATCAAACTACCCAGGACATTTTTCACAGAACTAGGACAAGTAACCCTAAAATTTATATGGAATCACAAAAGATCCAGAATTTCCAAAGCAATACTGAAGGAAAAGAATGAAGCTAGAGGAATAACCCTCCCAGACTTCAGGCAATACTACAGAGCTACAGTAATCAAAACAGCATGGAATTGGTACAAAAACAAACATATGGATCAGTGGAACAGAAAATAGAGAGCCCAGAAGTAAACCCACAAACTTTTGGTCAATTAATCTTTGACAATGGAGGTAGGAATATACAATGGAGAAAAGACAGTCTCTTCAGCAAGTAGTGTTGGGATAACTGGACAGCTGCATAGAAATCAATGAAGTTAAAATACTCCCTCACACCATACACAAAAATAAACTCAAAATGGCTTAAAGACTTAAACATAAGGCAAGAGACTATAAACCTCTTAGAATAAAATGTAGGCAAAACATTATCTGACATAAATCTTAGCAACGTTCTCCTAAGGTAGTCTACTTAGGCAATAGAAATAAAAGCAAAAATAAACAAATGGGACCTAATTAAACTTGTAAGCTTTTGCACAGCAAAGGAAATCATAGGCAAAACAAAAAAGACAACCTACAGAATGGTAGAAGATATTTGCAAAAGATGAGACTGACAAGGGCTTAATTTCCAGAATATACAAACAGCTCATATAACTTAATAAAAAAAACAAACAACCCAATCCAAAAGTGGGCAGAAGACCTAAACAAGCAATTCTCCAATGAAGACATACAAATGGCCAATAGACACATAAAAAAAATGCTCAGTATCACTAATTATCAGAGAAATGCAAATCAAAACTACAGTGAAGTATCACCACACACCAGTCAGAATGGCCATCATTCAAAAGTCCACAAATGATAAATGCTGGAGAGGGTGTGGAAAAAAGGGAACCCTCCTACAGTGTTGGTGGGAATGTAGTTTGGTGTAGCCATTAGGGAAAACAGTATGTAGATTCCTCAAAAGACTAAAAATAGACTTATCATATGATCCAGCAATCTCACTCCTGGGCATAAATCCAGAGGGAACCTTAATTCGAAAAGATACATGCACCCCAATGTTCACAGCAGCACTATTTACAACAGCCAAGACATGGAAACAGCCTAAATGTCCATTAACAGATGACTGGATAAAGAAGTGGTGGTGTATTTATACAATGGAATACTACTCAGTCATAAAAAATAATAAAATAATGCCATTTGCAGCAACATGGATGGACCTGGAGATCATCATTCTAAGTGAAGTAAGCCAGAAAGAGAAAGAAAAATACCATATGATATCACTTATATGTGGAATCTGAGAAAAAGGCAAATGAACTTATTTTCAAAACAGAAACAGACTCACAGACATAGAAAACAAACTTATGATTACCAGGTAGGGGAAAGAGGTGGGAAGGAATAAATTGGGAGTTTGAGATTTGCAGATACCAACTACTACGTATAAAATAAATAAACAATAAGTTCTTACTGTATAGCACAGGGAACTATATTCAATACTTTGTAGTAACCTATGGTGGAAAAGAATGTGAAAATGATTATATGTATGTTCATGTATGACTGAAGTATTGTGCCGTATACCTAGAAATTGATGCAACATTGTAAACTGACTAATCTTCAATTATATCTATATATATGTGTGTGTGTGTGTGTGTGTCAAATTTTAACATATGTCCATTTAGCATACATAAATATGGACACTTTTCTCCTTAAATTTCTAATATGGTGAGTTCTATTAATAGATTTTCTAATGTTGAATTTACAGAACTAAACTCTACATTCCTGGAATAATCTCATTTGATCAATGTGTACTCTCTCTTAAGCTGTTGGATTCTGTTTGCTACTATTTTATTTGGGATTTTTGTATCACTAAATATAAACAAATTGGTTCATAATTTCCTTATTAGTACATTCTTTGGCAGATTTTGTTCTTGAGAACTTTGGGAAATCTAAGTGTTCAATAAGTGCAATACTGTTGCAATACATGTCTGCAGTTTAAGACAATGACCAGTAAATGTCTTGGGTTTTTACTGAATTTCTTTACCCAATAGAAGATTTTGTTAAATAAGACACATATGAGAATATATGAGAGAACTTTTACTCCTATCAAATTTTGTAGGGAATATTCTTGAGATAATTCATTAGAAGATTCGAACAATATCAGTCAATCACAATTTCCTGGATTTAAATTTCATTAATTTTTCCCAGAACATTCGTAATTTGGGGGTATTTGTGTTATTATCTTTCAGTTATGGAGAAAACTTCTACAGATGCACTTCCTCTCACTATGAATTCTTCAGAAAAGCAAGAGACTGTGTGTATTTTTGGAACTGGAGATTTTGGAAGATCGCTGGGACTTAGAATGCTTCAGTGTGGTTATTCTATTGTTTTTGGAAGTCGAAATCCCCGGAGGTCCAGTCTGCTGCCCAGTGGTGCAGAGGTCCTGAGCTATTCAGAAGCAGCCCAGAAATCTGACATTATCATTGCAACAATCCACAGGGAGCATTATGATTTCCTCACAGAACTAACTGAGGTTCTCAAAGGGAAAATATTGGTGGACGTCAGCAACAACCTCAAAATCAATCAGTATCCGGAATCGAATGCAGAGCACCTTGCTCAGTTGGTGCCCGGAGCCCACGTAGTAAAGGCGTTTAACACCATCTCAGCCTGGGCTCTCCAGTCAGGGGTACTGGATGCCAGTCGGCAGGTAGGATTAAACGATAAATTGATGCTCCATCTTTTAAAAATCAATGTTTCAATATACACTTACCTCAAAGATTCCAAAGTAAAACAATTCATCTCTGCTAATATGTGCCATGAATCTCTTTCTTGGATTTGACCAAGTAAGGGAATCAACTGCAGTGATTTACTTCCCACTGTCTGCACCTTCAGCTTGTAGTTTAATGGAACCCAATGGTGTCAGTCTCTGGAGGCCTCTTGTCAGTACTAGACAATCACACAGCTAAGCTGTTGATGGATATCCTCTCCAATCCCATTACCTCATAGGAAATGGGTTCCATTTATTCACTGAGATTAAAAGAAATCCTTAAGCGGTGCAGCAGCCACGAGTACGGAAAAGCGATGTGGAGAACCAAGTCTTAGCATATCAGTGTGTGATATGCCTAAAGCCACCCTCAACTTAAAACCCTGATAATTAACTGTCCAGCACACATGTGCAAGTCTGAAACATCATCTTGTTAAAGATGTCCATTCTACATCCTTGTTTGGAAAGCAGTTAACTACTATATGGCACTGTCCTACATGGTGCTTATGGAGACTTTCAAAATAATCATTAAAGAAAGAATAAATCCAAAATTATTTTTTTAGGGTCATTCACTTTTATTTTTGGGAAGAGTTAGAAATACTACTTTAAAAAAATTTAATATAGAACTAGTAAAACTCAGGTTGGGCCTAATGTGGTTTTAGTGAACCAGAATCTGGGAATACAATGTAAAATAAGTATCAGTCCAACTGTAGCCAGTTGCGCTTTTTCATATGAAAATATTTGCATCTGGATTTGATTTTAAATTCCCTGCTGCCCTTAATTGGTTGCTGTAAAATATTTCAGTAATACATCTAGAAATACACAAACACACAGTTACATGTTTAAGCGACTGCTGGAGAATACTAAAGTATAAGACAATCAATTTCTTAAAAAGTAAGTATTTGAATCATATCGACCCATGTTTATATTGTACTTGCTTACTAGTTAATCTATGCTGGGTTTACAAGAATCTTCTCTTACTGGTTAAAATTTCTGTCTCCTACATAACAAAATTAACTCTTTAACCCAGGTGTTTGTCTGCGGAAATGACAGTAAAGCCAAGCAAAGAGTGATGGACATTGCTCGTGCTCTTGGACTTACTCCACTGGATAAAGGATCTCTCATGGCAGCCAATGAAATTGAAAACTACCCACTGCAATTATTTCCAATGTGGAAGGCCCCCTTCTATTTGTCTGCTGTTCTGTGTGTCTTCTTCTTTTTCTACTGTGTAATAAGAGAAGTAATCTACCCGTATGTTAACGGAAAACAAGATAGCACATTTCGCATGGCTATTTCCATTCCGAATCGTGTCTTTCCCATAACAGCACTGACACTGCTTGCCCTGGTTTACCTCCCTGGTGTTATTGCTGCCATTCTGCAGCTCTACCGAGGTACTAAATACCGCCGATTCCCAGACTGGCTTGACCACTGGATGCTCTGCAGAAAGCAGCTTGGCTTGATAGCTCTGGGATTTGCCTTCCTCCATGTCCTCTACACACTTGTGATTCCTATTCGTTATTATGTACGGTGGACGTCGACAAACAGAACCATTAACCAGGTAAACCTCTACTCATTTGTCTTCTCCTATTTTTTAAATCAACAAGGAATCTTGAAACATCATAGTTCATTTTATAGTGAAAGGAAATCACTCTTCTAAGCATCTACATTTTTTAAAGTAACTACAATGAGACACCTCATGTTTGTTTGGTGGGAGGGGTTGTTGTTTTGTTTTGCTTTGTTTTAATGAATCCAGTTGAGACCTCACACAACTATTGAGAATGAAAGTGAAATTCCCAGGTTCACTGAGGTCCACACCTGTATTCCCAGGACCCTCTAGGATACTGACAAACTGGCAGATTTGGGGGCTCAGGAAAACCTAATGACACCTACTTGAATTAACTTCAATAAATGGAAACCAATGTGTTTTCAAGCTTCTATTTTTATGTAAGCTAATTCCTTTTGGAAGTCAAAACCAACCATCTTACAAGTGAGGGGGTTGTGCAAACATGTGTCATGGGAATGTAAACAAATTCACAAAAGGGTGCTTATAACTCCATTAACGGTTGACTTGTGAGAACTTGTCCTCAATAACTAGAAAACTAAACAATTCTAAGCAAATGTCAAATGCTATTTTCTGCATAGTCAAAGAGTTCAGATAATGTAAAATGATTATAAATCAATAAAAAATGTTAAAAAAAAAAAAAGAATTCAGAGAAAATCAGCTCAGAGAGTCTTAAAGCAGTCCCAGAGGATGGTCTACACATCAGTTCTAGTTTGAAATAATTGGTTTTGATCAGTCTTACTGCAGTCTCAAAGTTTATTAGTCCAATAACTCATTGATGATGTGCCTGTGGATTTCTCTACGCTAATTCCCTCACACATACATGGGAGGTTCTTGGGTGAGAGTCACATTACAGGGACCAGATTTCTCTCAATCTGTGGTGTGCCAGACTTAATGCTATATTGCAACATAAAAAAAAAATGAAAGAACCCAAACTTCATGTGTGTGAATAATCAGTATGCAAAGCAGGAAAACAGAATCCCAATGTCACTGATTGAGAACATCAATTTTTGCTTGGGGAACAAGAAGCCATATGGTAATGAAGGTTTAAGTAAATGTTTACTCTGTTTTAGGATTTATAGGGTCAATTAAAACTCCCTACACAACTCCTGAAGTCAACAATCATAACGTCCCAACAAAATCAATTACTTTTTCTACCAACAAATGTAATATCTAAGTGTATTTTTCTCTACAATTATTTTCACTGATTATTAAGAATGTTGTACAATTTGCCTTGAGCAAAGAAACCATGCAGAGGTATTTTTTGTTCGTCCTCTTAAAAACTTTGAGTAGTTTGTAAGAAATGGAATTTTTAAAAGTTGCTTATAATTTTTCTTAGATAACAGCCAAGAAAGAAAATCCATTTAGTACCACTACTGCCTGGCTTAATGATTCATTTATAGCTTTGGGAATCCTTGGATTTTTCCTGTTTGTGCTCTTGGGAATCACTTCCTTGCCATCAGTTAGCAACATGGTCAACTGGAGAGAATTCCGATTTGTCCAGGTAAGGACTTCACAATTTAATCTAATTTATGTTGCAAAATGATTCTGGCTTTACAAATATTCACACTTTTTTCTCTCACACTCTGCATAAATTTTCATTTTGCTCCATCACTTCCCTAGCAATCTCATAAAAATCACAACTGAAACAAGTTCAAATAAGAAAATGCTAAACTCTGCACCAAAAGGCAGATTCCATCATGGTCTGATTTCCTAGCAGGGCATCTCTTGCCAAGATTCCTGGCCACTTCCCAGAGCCACAGCTAAGAGTATAGAGTGAAAAGCACCAACAACTCTTAAACTCTGTGTGTGGAGAGGTACTAGGTGCAAGGTGAAGAGAAACCCAAAGACAAAATTTCTACTTCTGAAAATCAACCTTAGAATAGGGACATACTGATACGGGGAGGCATATAACAAAATAACCCTTAAAACTTTCAAAGTAAGATATGCTGGACTGTAATCACACCAAACTCAGTGCTAGTCTGTAAGAGAAACATTTTTACCACACATCAATCATCAGATGCTTCATTAAAGGCAGTTAGTAACTAACCTTATAGACCAGTGGTCTTCAAAGTGTGCTCCCTGGGCCAGCAGTGTCAGCATCACCTGGGATCTTGTTAGATACACAGATTCCCCAGGTCTTGCCCAGACCTGAAAGAATCAGAAGCTCTCAAGATGTACAGATAGGAACTACTACACATAAAACAGGTAAACAAAGTTTCTACTGTATAGCACTATATTCAGTATCTTATAGTAACCGATAATGAAAAGGAATATGAAAATAAATATACGTATGTATATGTATGACTGAAACATCATACTGTGCACCAGAAATTGACACAACACTGTCAACTGACTATATGTTAATTAGTTAATTAAAAATAACAGCAAAAAGAGACACAAGAATAAAACTCTGGAGGTGTGGCCCAGCAGTTTGTTCTAACAAGCCCTTTGGGTGATCCTGGTGCATGCTCCTTGTAAACCAGTGTAAGAGAACAGACCATGAGTAACTGAAATTAGATTTGAACTTAATAGAACGATTTAAATTTCAAAAGTCTTGCAGTTTTTCCCAGGGACCAAATGCAGTCAACACTGTCTCACATTTACACCTTTATTCAAGGCATTAAGACAGAAATAAACATTAGCTTTAGTATTGAGGCCCAAACAAATAAACAAAAGTAAAGTTTGCTAATTGCTCTTTATTGAGATAGAAATCAGCTAGCATCTGCTTTATGTCAGCAACACATACTAACATGGGGCTTCTTGAGGACATACTGTGTCTTATTCATGTCTGGCCTCCAGAAAAGGTGATTCAGGGAAGAGTTTTACCGTGGAAGAAGGAGGTACATTATATATTCTAACTCAAAAGAATTTACTCCTGGGAAACTTTCCCACGCAGTCAGGTTAAGATGAAACCATGATGTCATTTGTAAGCAGTCTTTTTTTTTTTAAACACTGAACATCCCTGAAGGAGAGTTAATGTTTTCCAGTACTTAGCCAAGTGTGCAGCATATTACAGGTTCCAAAGGCTAGTGGTTGTCCTTCATTGGTTTAAAGTGTTTCACGTTAAAATGTAAATAGTGTTAATGGATGTATTTGTGTTTTTCGCTTATAGTCCAAGCTGGGTTATTTGACCCTGATCTTGTGCACAGCACACACCCTCGTGTACGGCGGGAAGCGATTCCTCAGCGCTTCTGTCCTCAGGTGGTATCTTCCTTCGGCCTATGTGATAGCGCTGATCATCCCCTGCACACTGCTGGTGATCAAGTTCATCCTCATCCTGCCATGTATAGACAAGACCCTCACACGGATCCGCCAGGGCTGGGAAAGGAACCCGAAATTCTCGGACTCAGCATTGAATGGAAAGACAGATATTTAAAGCAAAGTTCACTTCACCTGGACTTCTGGACTACGGCGCTGTATGTTTAGAGAATACTGATGGGTGCAGTGAAGAAAGCATTTTTTTCCCACCATGAAGTTTGTGAACAAAGAAAGAACTCATGCCTGATTTTGAGAAATGGACACCATTTTAGTCCTGTAACAAATCAGTGCTGGTCCCTGCCTCTCCGTTTCCCAGAGGCAGCAGGGCTGAGGTCATGATTAGCTTTGTGCTTTCACACGCTAAGAAGCTTCTTTGTTGTAGGCAACATGCATGACCTAATGTCTTGCAAAATCTAGCGGAAGTACATGCAACTTCCTTGTGGAGTGAAAGAGAAAACAGTAAGATGGTGGCCACTGATACCAACTTCATCAGGCATGTGTGAAGAAGAGGACCAATGAAGGAAGTAACAGGAATAAGATTTTTTTGTTTGTTTTTTGGATGTGCAGGTGACCATAAATATTGCCATGGTGATTCTGTAATTAAGTTAAACCTCTGGTTTTGCTTTTACTGATATGGATGTGTACTATAGGGAACTATTTCATAACACTGCAAAAATACCACAATTGATTGGAAGTAACCATGAGTTGTATATTTGCCAATTGACACAGTTGTCATAAGACAATTCCTCTACAAAGAAACAGGTATAGGAAAGATTGAGTTAAAAACGAGGCATATCCACTTGGATTTTCTCAATGTAAAGTAAGCAAAGGATAGATAAAAGCCCTTGTGTGAAAAGTTCAAATAACCCATACTTTTAGACAGCAAGCTAAATACACTTTGTAAAGTTGCACTATATTGGGTTTGGTATTACTGCAGTATTGTGGTATGCTCTGTAAATAATGCATTCCAAGTTTTGTTCCATATTAATCATCTGTGAAATGAACTTCTAGCATAAAAAAGTAGTTTCTGTAATTTGTTATAGTTTGCTATGAATTTAAGCAGTGAAATTAAATGAATAATGAAAGTATAAGTTGGATCAATGCATAGATGACAGAGAATTAGGGAATCTTGGAGCAGAAAGGTGTGAGCAGTACTTATAATATGAGACTTGGTTCTTTCTCAAATCCTTGCTGGAATGCAGGATGGTTCTCTGTTTTTTCTGTACCGATGGTGCCTTTTCCAAGATGACCTTCAGTACCTGTAGCCTTCCTGGCTCATCCACAGACCTGAAAGGAGCCTTACGCAGAATCTTCCCAGGCACCAGAATAACCTAAAGGCTTTGGGTTTGACATTTTTCTGCCTGCTCCACAAGGGCCATTTCTTTTTTTTTTTTTTTTTCACTTTCATTATCATATATTCTATATGACATTACACAAAATGATTAAAATATATTAAAAAATCACCCACAATCCAGGATATTTTTCTATAAAACTTTTTGAAAATAGTTCTTTGTATACTGTATACTGAATATTATATCTTTCCTTTTTCACTTATATTTATGGCTTTGTTCTCTTAGTTACATGGTATATGTATTTGATCAGTGGCTGCACAATATTACATCAAATAGGCATTTATTTAACCACTTCCCTAATTAAATATGTAGGTTATATCCATTTTTTTTACTAAAACAAATGACGTTTCAGAGGATATCTTAGCACTTGTAACTTTTTCCTATATTTTAAGTAACTTCCTCAGGATACTTACCAAGAATTGGGATTAAAAATGAAAGAACTTTTAATAGCATTTGATATATATTGCCAAATTATTTCTAAAGTCAATATCATTGGCATTGAATGAGGGTGTTGGTTTCATTATACCCTTACAGATTTGTCTTTTATTTCAATTTTTGGTCATGAGAAGATGCACAGAATACATGCTCCATTAATTTATCCTTGATCTTTCCAAGCAAAGACACAAAAAGCTTGGAAGACTTGGGCAGAGCTGTCGTGTGTGGTGCCAACCCGTAGAGAATCAGTGGGAAAGAGAGGGAAATGTCACTAATCATCCTATTTTATGCCAAACAGTCAAGTGTTCTAGGGTTAGAGACTGCCGTTTGGCTAAAGAATTGGTTGATGGAAGATTAAGTACCATCCAGGCCTTTGGGGCTAACGATCCTCCTTTTTTTGGGGAAAAGGATAATATGTTTTTACTGGGTCACATTTCATCACTGAAAATAGAAAATGCCACATCCAGGTAAAAAAGCTTACTTGGAGTAACAAGGACTCTACTTTTATAACTTAGTAGAAGAGCTCTATTTGGGTGCTTCATAAAGACCATCCATGAAGCAGACATTCAAGAACCCCTCCAGTGGTTCTGGCAGAACAGTGCACTGCTGGGCAGGACTCTCAGCCTCATCCCCAAGGGCTCCAAGCTCTACCAGCTGAGCAGAGAAGCCAATTTCCCCCTACACCCCTCTTAGTATTCCTCTCTCCCCAAACCATCAAGCCAGTTTGACCTTCCTAACACGGCTGACTCCTCTAGTTTACGCAAGATGGGAAGAATGAGTTTGGAACAGATGGAAATAGGCACGTTGAGTGAACCATGTTCTTCTCAACAGGTCCAAACTGTTCTTCTAACATTAAAAAGGCAGACTAAACCTTCTCATTGCCGGTGTGTTCCCTGTATTCTAGGAAAACTTTTATGAAGCTTGTAGACCTTTTCTTTTTGTACATTTTCCCATGTTAAGAGATGACTGCTTTTGTACATGGGTACTCATTAAACGTTGTTATAAAAATATTTTCGAGTTTTGTTTCATTCTGGTTTTGACTCATCAGCATTCTAAAGAAAGTGACTGAAAGGTTCTGAATCACAGTAGTTCCAACACCTGGAACTAAAAATAGTTCCTTTCAGGGATAAGGAAAAGGAGAGGCAGTACGGGGACTGAAAAGCACATGAAGGGGTCTGCGACTTCACATAATACATGCCTGAGCTCAGCTGGGCGGTGCTTTCTAACATCTTGCATGTTTCAGTTTTATCCTCACAGAGAGGAGAGCGTCGGCTGGCCGAACAGGGGTAGGACTACACCACACTGGACTTTTGTGAGACGTTAAATAAAATAAAATAAAATAAAATAAAATAAAATAAAAGGCTTTCCTTCCTTCCTCTAGGTGGATGCCACCTGAACAGGGCAAATGCCTTAATGGGTAAACTGACTTCAAGATGGATTTCAGTCTTTGGGACCAGACATGAAATGCCCTGCGTAACTGGACAGCTGCAGCCTATTGGATGTTACCAGGATGGGATGTTCTTTCAAAAGAAAAATACAAACTGAAAATAAAGAGAGGCCCAGAAGCCTGGAGTAAGCTAGAAGCAAAGAGAACAAAGCCCCCTATTCAAATCTACTTCAAATAGAAATTGAGTACTTCATGCGTTTATTGTTCAGGGATCACAGAAAAGCCATAATCATGATGAATGTACATAATGATCTTGAACTCCGGGAGCTAAAAAGGTTCTGGACCTTCTCCTAAAATCAAGGTGAGATGGCAGTTGAGGCGCTGCACACAGAGCTCACAATTTTCATTCTCCATCATCCCAGCCATCGTCCACACCACCACCTGTGTAAAGCACACAGCCCCCAAATATCCTTACATGATCCTTCTCCAATTTTCTGCAATGAGTTAGGGTTACAGTGTGAAAAAGCCCTCCAGTCTTCTAAAGAGGTGCTCAGTAGAATTCAGAAGAGAATAAATCACCCTTCTGTGAATTACAAGGATCTCAGAGAAGAGGAAGCAGGAAGAACCCAACAGAGGGAGAACAAGGACCGAGGGGGAAGGGGGAAGTGGGTTGGGAAGAGGGGAGCTTGGACGAGCAGGACCGTCACCCCGTTATCCAGCCAATTTCCTCCTCTCATCCCTCCCAATACCCTTCCCTCCCCAAGCCAGCAAACCAGTCTGACCATCCTGACGCGGCTGGCTCGTCCCGTCTACTTAAGTCTCTGCCCGTCTCCTGCTACGAGGGAATCGGGGGGGGGGGGGCTTTTCATGATGTTGCTTGTGTGATACTATAAGCAAATAATAATGACTTGACATCCGTTATCTTATTTAATTCTCAAAATGGTTCTCTAAAGTACTCTTATTATCCCCATTTTTCAGAAGAAACTGAGCTTTCAAATCATGCAGTGCCTTGCCTAGTAAGAGGCAGAGATGGGATCTGAACGGAGGCCATCTGGGTCCAGGGCCATGCCCTTCCAACACCACAGTATAAAGGAGGCCCCTCATGCTGTCCTCCAAAATATCCCCTTGAATCCATGTATCAGGCTAGGTGGACTGAGCCACTGGTAACTGTTTTTTGAAACTTTTTTTTAAAGGAAGTTTTAAATATTCCTGATGGTCCCATCCTTCAGACCCCATGTTTGCCTACTGTTGATTTTAGGGCACTCTTCAAGGCTGGAGAGACTTCAGCCATTTTAATCTTCCCACCCCAGTTCTGGCCACACGCTTTCTGAAGCCTCAGAGAAACCTTTGCTCAGGTGGAGGTATGCAACAACCTCTGACCTGAGGGCTCAAAGGACTAGCCAAGGAGAGCAGCTTTTCTCCAGAAGCTGAAAGGTGAATGTTTCTTTCTCTCTGGTTTCACCTTAGTGCTGGGGGTACTGAGAGAATTTATTTGTTCTTGAGATACAGTGACGCACCCAAGAAATCTTATAACACTTTTCACTTAGTATTTTAATACTGGTTGAAAAACTTTAATGTTAAAAAAAAAAAAAAAAGATTCAGTCCCACGACCTGGAGTTGCCAGTTTCTCAGTTTTGTACACGTGAAGGGCTGCAGGGATGGAACTCACAATATACCAAAACCAATCAGAACAGGATGAACTGTAATTAAACTTCCCCCTACGATTATAGACAGCCAGTGAGCTTTTAAGGAATACAACCAGTGTTATCAGTTTCATTTTCACTAATCCGCTCTTTCATAGAAAAGAGAAGACAAAGAAGGACAGAATTACTGCTCAAGTTTCATTAAGGCAGAGGAGTAGGCACTGTTAAAATGAACCATCTGGCCCCAAACCCAGGGACTCTGCGGTCTCAACAGCCCAGCCACCAAGCGGGCTTAACTTTTCTGTAGAGTGCTGCCTGCCACCAGCAGGAGGTCCTTCCATTTTAGGTCCTCTGGGCAGGAACACTCCCTCTTTCCTCACCAAATTGTCCATTGTTCTCCCATCCATTGTTCTTAGTGCCGTTTAAAGGTGTGCCTTCTCCAACTATGGAGATTTTTTTGGTTTTGTTTTTTCCAGTTCATCACAAGGCGGG
Source organism: Camelus ferus (assembly GCF_009834535.1). NCBI lineage: Eukaryota > Metazoa > Chordata > Mammalia > Artiodactyla > Camelidae > Camelus > Camelus ferus. Next base: position 65,639,189 of record NC_045702.1, read on the forward strand.
ATGTGTGTGTGTGTGTGTGTGTGTGTGAGAGAGAGAGAGAGACTCAAAATCACCTCACTTAAATATCGCAGCAACATCAAATTGCTATAAAAGTTTAACTTTTAAGCTCAGTTTCTGAATTTATCAGACTGGTGACAAACAGGTCACACACCAGCGCCACCTGCTGCCCACACTTTGAGCAGCACTGGCTTGACTTGGGTTCCTCCAGAAGCCGACCTGAGTCAACGATTCTAATGCAAATGTGGTTTATTCCAGAAATGAAATCATTAAGTACTGGGAATGGAGAAGGAAAGTAGACAGAGAAGGGGAGGAACAGTGTGGGTTTTTCTCCACTGGGGAACTCTGGGAAATAGGGTCAAATATACCTGTTATCCCCATCAGGGAAAAGGGAATGGGGGGTTTTATACACCAAATTCCTGTTTGTTACTGGATGAGAGAAGATTCTAGGGGCACTAACTTCCTGGTTCTTCTGAGTTTTTCTGTTTGCTCACCTCATATGCCACCGTAGCCAGGAAAAAAGCCTGCAGATGCTCACACAAGCAGCTTTCGGCTTGTAGGGGTGAACGCCAAGAGGATGCCTGTTCGGCACTAGCAACTGCTACACAATCCAACAGAAAATTATGCAGACGGCATGAGCAGTGCACAGGGGGAAAAAAGTCTCTTCAAAATACGAAAAGAGACTCTGTTTCATTCATAAGTAACTGCATGAAAACTCAACCTGCATTTAAATACCATTTCTCAACTAACAGATGGGCAAAAATCCAAGAGTCTGAGCACGCGCTCTGTGGGTGAGGCTGTGGAAACACGCATTCTCATATGTATTCTCTTGGAATACATACAGAGTCTCTCGGATATGCGGACTGGGAGCACCCCAAGGAGAGCTATTAGGCCGTAGCTCTCAAAATTAAAAATGCATGGTTAAGTTTTGCCCCACTCCTGAGATTTTACCCTAGAGATATGCCTGCAAGCATTCGAGATGAAAAACAGACATTGCCATTCATTTTTCTTGTTTTTAGAGAAAGACAACTTTGTAAAAACAAAAAGTAGGCAAGAACTCAGGCATTCATCTTCGGGACTGATTAAACTATGATGCTTTCACGGAAAGGAATTCTATGTGTCTTCTTAAAACAATGAGTCACCTTCTTTATACATATACAGAGAGATCTCCAAAATATATTATTAAGTAAAAAAAATGCAAAATAACATGTATAGTTCAATTCCTTTTGTATATGTGCATTTGCTTGTAATTGCCTAAAGAAACAATGAAAGGATTCAAAAGAAACTAATTAAAAAATCATATCTAAACAGGATGGGGAAACAGAGGAGTAAAAATAAGAGTAGAAGTACTGTGTATTTTTATATCATTCTAATTTTTTAATTGTATGAATAGTTGACTTAATTTTGTTTGGTTGGCTTTATTTGTGGGGGGAGGTAAGTAGGTTTATTTATTTTATATTTATTTTTAATGGAGGTACTGGGGATTGAGCTCAGGACCTCATGCATGCTAAGCACAAGCTCTACCACTGAGCTATGCCTTCCCCCACAACAGTTCAACTTATTTTTAAAATAAATGTAACTTTAAAAGTACTTGGTTGTAGATGCCTGCTAAGTCTTCTCTTGGTCACACTCAGCCTCTCCAGCTCATTCGGTCTCTGCTTTTACATAATTTCCATGTCTTTCATCACCCTGCTCCCTCTTCTTTGGGTCTACTGCAAACATTTCAACATTCCTTTTAAAACAGTTCCCTGAACTAAAAATAGAACTTCAGATAAGGTGTAGCCAGGTTAGAACACACTATGACTGGTGTTCCCTTATTCTGGATCATGAGGCTACAATGTCGTTAAGTATTCATTAGGGATTTTTTAATAGTCACATAATATCAGGATCATATTACAGAATATGCCTAAATTCTTTTCACATAAAATGTTAAGTCCAGTCTCTCCACCATCTGCCTGACTAGTCCCATCCCTGCCCCCTTTCACCATAATACCACCAACCCAGCATTGATTGCCACCAATATTTTGAAACTTAAGTGTAAAGCAAAAATAAATAAGCATTTGGTACTATCTTCACAATAATTCTGTAAACCTGAAACTGGTCTAAAATAAAAGGCTCATTTTTAAAAAAACAAACAAACAACCCACTCTATCCTTATTAAAGTTTATCTTGTGGAAAGTAACCTATCATTCCAGCCTGGAAGATTGTTTTAAATATTAACTGTATTTTCCAATATATGTGCTGTCCATGCATTTCCTAAATTCAGCTTCCATGTCTTTATTTTAGTTTTTGATAATAAATACAGAAACGTTTTATCCATAACGTCCAACTTCAACTATAGAATTTCATAGACTAGATGAAGCCTGGAGATTATCTAATCTAATAAACTCATTTCACAGATGCTGAAACTGAAGCCCACAGGGTAAAGTAATTTTGCGAGGTCACAGAGCTACACTGTAACGAAACAGAATTAGACCACAGATGATTTGATTCCCAGGCTAGGAGTTTTGCCAGTCCTTTTGGAAGCAAGTGGTTCAGATGAAAGCAAATTGGTTGTAGATCAAAATCACAACAGTCAAAAGGACAGACTGATCAGAAACAGGTACATCCAGTTGGCAACTGTGGACTTTTCAGTCAGTGATAGGTAAACTACTTATCACTGTGATAGTAAACTACTTTACCTTTAAAAAAAATGACAAGACTAAAGGAGCAGCACTATCTAATGATATACTTAGACAGCCTATGATGATTAGAATACTAAACAATGAAAAATGTTATTTTTACTTCCTTTCACATTCTCTAATTGAAATAACATTTAAATTCTTAGCTGACATTTAAGAACATCCAACAACAAAAAGCTGTCCATTATTTAATCCCTGTTGGGATGTTTCCCCCAAATGAAGAAGACTTTGTCAAGCTGCTTTAATATAAAAGAAGTTTACAGTAAGAATATTTTTTGAAACTGGCTAAATATATCAGGTAGGTATCTGTGGCAGCCACGGAGATGACCTAGTCACATGTCCCTTCAAGAGAACCTGCTGCAAAGGAACATAGCTGATTGACATCCTCTGGCTGCCACACCTTGAAATACACTACCTCATTCATTATGTTGTTCCTGTTCCCAGCCCATGACTGTGCATGACAGAAGTACCAAAACCAAGCCATTACTTCCTCATGCAAGTTTCCTCTGACAAGCAGCATCTGCTTGGGTAGTTCCTGTCAGCCCAGGCAAGAGTGTTGCACAACCGCACTGTGATCTGAGTCGCTTCCTACCCAATCTTTCCCTTACTTCCATCTTTCACAGGTGTTAACACCTGTGCAGTATGAAAGCTTCCTCCTCCTTTATCCTTTAAGGCATCACCTGGCAAAATAGATTATTTTTATTATAATGTATCTTAATAATCATACCATTTATTGTGTTTTTCACTCAAATATATTCCCTGCAACCATACAGTAGGATAAAGTAGGCATAAATAAGTGAAAAAGCACATCACAGAGTGTGTTAGGAAACTGCAAACTGGGGTTGGCACCTGATTTCCCAGGCTTCAGCTCCCTCCCATAAAAGACAAGATAGCATGGTTCCAAAGGCCTAAAGACACAAAATATCCTTACAGACATGTACACAAAAGAAAAAAAATGTGGTTTTATTTTACTGAAAATTAAGAAGCTGATGGTCTCAGGGAAGGACTAAATTGGTAACAAAGTAGCAAAGGGAAGAGGCTTGGGCAACAAAAGTTAAAAATGGCCTTTCTCTGAGAGGAAGGTATGGATTTAACCCCCCACTGCACTGAGACTTAGGCAAACAGAGGAATGAAGCATTCCAAAGGCTACGAGATGCCATACTGAATTTCAGTAAAACACAAAGGTTTTAGTAAGAATCTTTAGTTACCATAGTGAAATTCTCTAAGAAACGTCTCTAAGATCACCCGAAGCAAAGTGCCTAAATTGAGCCAACCCTTAACAGCAGTATCATGTCGCCAGAGGAGCCAAAATGAAGACTTCAACCACCACAGGCACAGGACCAGACCCCTCACCATCTTCCATCCCCAAACAATCCCTGGATTCTGCTTTGATACGAGAGAGAGAGAGAGTAAGCCACCCCATGAATCTGCTAGTTCTTTTCGATAGAAAACATCCAGTTAATAAAAAAGAAAAGAAATAGAAAATTAGAAAACTGCAATTTTGCCTAATGAAATGATCCAGGCAGCTTTCGTCAGTAGGTGAGACTGCTAGGTGAAAAGCTGACGTGTAGCTGTATTATGTGCTTTCTGTATTAAATGCTTTCTAAGCATTTCCACAAATGCTTGCTGATAGAGCTGAACCTGAATCTCTTCAATCCTTGAATGTGAACTTCAGTTACAGGACATACAGGGGAGAGGGTAACAAGTTAAATGTTACCAACAGGAAGCACATAGACAAATCCAGACTATGGAATATTTTACGGGATAAGTAGCCCAATTATTTTTTTTCAATAAATCAGCAGCAAGGAGGATATGGAACTACTCTAGATTAAGAGGTTTAAGCAGATGCAGAATGTGGACCTTGAAAGTTCCTTAGTTGAACAAATCAAATATAAAAAGATATGTTTGAAACATCTGGAGAAATATAAATATTGAATGTATTACCAAGAAATTGTTAATTTTTAGAGGTGGTGACGGTTTCATGATTTTTTTGTGTTTTTTAGTAGCGCATAGTAATATAGGTCAAGGTCAAATAACACAATGTTTAAGATTTGTTTCAGAATATGTTAGCCAAAAAGAAAAAAAGAATGGATGAAACAAGAGAGGTAAAATGATGATGATGATTGAATGTGGCACATGGGGATTCACTATAACATCCTTTCTACTTTTACTATACATATAACTTTTCAAGATATATTTTAAAAAGTAGAATTGGCCCAAAGACCTCTGTCAACTTTTTTACGTATTTCACGTTACTTTTGCAGAACTACAATGGAAGATTCCAGATTACTGGTTATTATTGTTCTCTAATCATTTAAGAATTAACTCTAAACCTCACTGTGATAGAAAGTGCCCTAGAATACAAGTCCAGGAGGAAATATGCGGCCAGCTCCTCACACGATCTTTTAAATTTGGATAAGTCATTTAGTCTTTTCAGATCTCATAATCTGTCAAGTTAGGAAATTAACCAGATGACTTTTTGTCTCATATTTACCTCCAATCGCTAGAATGTAATATGACTGCATCTTTTCAGGTGAGCAGAGGACACAGAATTGAGTCACAACAACAAAAAGCATGAAAACTCAGCTTAACCAGAATAACTTCCTTGAGTTTCTATCTGTGAAATAAGTGGGTTAGATTACATTGTCTCTAAGACGTCGCCTTCTATGAAATGTTGCCATAGTCCAGACAAATAAATGAGTGCTTTACATCAAACTCTAATGGCCGATGTTGGTGCTCAGTTTCAGTAAAGCAGCTGCTTCTGTACTCTGGGTAGACAGTACACCTACTAATCAATAGGATAAAAAACATAGATAGATCAGCTGTTCTTCAACTTTTTTATCCCTGGTTGATAATCCATGGCCCATATTAAAGAAAGGGCCTATGAATGATGCAGAGGGAGTAAGAGAACTTTTTTGTTAGTGTTGCATTGTCTCCCGAGACATGCAGTACTGTGCCCTCAGATGAATATCCTTTTTTTAATTGTCTGTCTTTTTCTTTAATTTTATTTTTTATTGAAGTATAGTTGATTTACAGTGTTAGTTTCAGATGTACAGCAAAGCAATTCAGGTATGCATATACATATATATTTTTTTTTTCTTTTCACATTCTTTCTCATTATATATTATTATAAGAAACTGAATATAGTTCCCTGTGCTATACAGTAGGTTCTTGTTGTTTATCAATTTCATATATAATAGTGTATCTGTTAATCTCAAACTCCTAACTTATCCCTCCCCTGTGCTTTCCCCTTTGGTAACCAAAGTTTGTTTTCTATGGCCATGAGTCTGTTTTTGGTAGGTAAATAGAATTTGTATCATTTTTTTGATTCCACATATAAGTGATATCATATGATATTTGTCTTTCTCTGTCTGACTTTCTTCACTTAATATGATCATCTCTAGGTCCATCCATGTTGCTGCAAAAGGCATTATTTCATTCTTTTTTATGACTAATATTCCATTGTATTTATATATATGTGTGTATATGCACCAGATGAATATCCTTTAACATAGGTTCTCAGGGGAAAAAAAGTCACGGTTAAGACAACAGTCGATACAGAGCTAGACAGTGCAGACTCTAAAGGAAAGATCAGAGTTTAAAACCATCCTGGCAAATGATAAACATCTTTAAATACTACACCTGAGGAGTCATCAAGGCAGCAGAAGGGGCGAGGAGCTGTTGGCCATAACCAGGACCAGCGAGTGACGTGAAAGGTATCGAGAGGCACTTTTTACTGAACCGTGAGGATGAGCGTGTTCTTCTCAAGGGCTAGTGCCGTCTGAAGACGGGACAGACTGTCTCCGGGGAGAGTGAGCTCACAGTCACCGGCGGTGGTTTCACCAGAGGTGAGTGTGGATTTTATAAAGGGAGTCCAATCATCAGACATGACGTAATTTACAAAATTTGTAAATCATAAACAGTGGAGGTGGGGCTCAAAAAGCTACTCCGACCATTTTTTTCAAGTATTTTTAAGCAGCAGAAATACAGTGAAGGGAAGCATGCACATTACTAGTAGTGACTGTTCTTTATTCATCTGAGAAAATTCGAACTCCCAATTAATGAAATTTACCATGGGAAATTCCAGTGTATCTATTCCATGTATGAAATAAAGAAAATAACTGTAAATATTTTGTTAAATGAGTGAATACTTAAGAACTCATAATGTGAGATTTCAGAGGGAAAATACAATTCGCTCACTCATTAATTCAACACATAGTTTTTTGAAAGTCAGCTATGTGCCAGCAATTGGTAAATTCCATGCTCGTGTAGCCTTTAGTCTAGCAGAAGACAGTTAATAAATAATTTTTTAAAAACATCAAATGATCACTTTGCTGTACCTCTGAAATTAGTATAGAGTTATATGTCAATCACACCTCAATTAAACTAATAAATCAGGTGGTTAAATTCTATAAAGAAAAGTAAACCAGATTAAGTGAACAGGGTGGGGTAGCTGCTATTTTAGGTAGTGTTTCCAGGAAAGCATGTCTCATAAGGCAACACGAGCAGGGACCTGAGAAAAAACAAGGGAGTGAACCACGTGGACAGCTGAGGGGAAGCCCTGCAAGATGGAAGAGCAGGTAGGCAGGACAGTGTTTGGTGCTCATGGGAGAAGGAGGAGGCAAGTGGGGCAGGAGCAGAATGAGCCTGAAGGAGAAGCGATGGAGACAGGTCCCAGGTGCCGGGGCCGTTCTGTGAGCCCCACGGGCCGGAGCCAGGACTCGTGGTCTCTCTGAGAGGGAAGTCACTGGAAGGTTTTAAATGAAGGAGTGCTGTGTTTCCAAAGGATCGCTCACTTTGCTGGGTATGGAATAGACTGTGAAGGGCGAAGGGAAGAGAGGAGGAGGCGGAAATGAGAGGACAATAATCCAGGAAAGTTATCACGATGGTTTGACTGGAGTGTAGCCGTCAATCCCATGAGGCATGGTCAAGTTTGGGAGAACTAGTTTGGAGGGAGGAAATTTCATTTTGGACACGCCTCCAAGAGAGACAGGTAAAAACGTCAGTGAGCAGGTGGGTATCCAAGTCTGAGAACCAAACTGGAGACGTAAAGTTCGGAGCCCGCGGCACACAGCTCTCTCTTGAGAGGCAGGGAACTGAACGCATCACCCGAGACAGGCGTGCAGGTGGAGGAGAAGCCAGGTCTAAAGACTGAGACGGGGCAGCCTAGCCCAAGAGGGTGGGCAGATGAGGGAAGGCATCTCCAGCAAAGGAGCCTGACGTGGGACCAGCAGCCACGTGAAGAAACCGCACGCAGCCTGAGGGCGGCTGAGAAGCCCACTATGACAGGCTGAAAACTGCCCCTGGGATTGGGCAACATGGAAATCATAATCCCAGTAATTCTGTACCTCTAACAATACCCCACACGCAGTGCGTGCTTAATAAGTACTTGCTGAATAAACGCAGATACAGACCGCAGTTCTGAAGCGTCTGGAGAATTCAGTAGTTGAGCTACCTAAAACACAGAGAAGTTAATTCTCTGATTGAGCAAAAGTACAAAGGAAGCAAAATCTGTACTAACAGGTTGCCTAAATGCTAGATTTTTCAAACACAATTGAAAACAATTTTTAATGCTGTTACGTTTATTTAGATAAATAAATTTTTTGTTAAAAATAAAAAGCAAAACTCACTCGCTAGCCCACAGGAGCTAGTAATAGATAGAACTAACATAATAACATCAATTTCTAAACAGATGGAAGCTTCCTGCCTCCAGGCTGTCAAACCAACCAGAGATCTCAGGGTGGATTTTCCAAATACCCACTTAGAAAGTGGTTTATTTTTTCAGATCTGTTCCTGTGGTTTTAATTAAGCAACCGATCATATCATTGTTTATACTTAATATTAGCGATCATATTTCCAACTGCTCTCTAGATTTCTAAATAACATGCACATCGTGGGTAGAAGACTCTAAAATCTTGTGGGTTACTTTCTGTCATTTCATTCAGTAAAAAAGTTTAACATAAAAAATTAGAGATAATGAGAAAACAGGAGAAGTGGAGAATGAGCATAAATAGTAGGTCTGAAAACCCGTGATGATTTTTCTAAAATATCTTCCCACTTGACTAAACATATTAAGTACTTCGAAATAGGAATTTATATTGACGAATATTTATCCATTTACAAGCATTTGAAAGCACATCACATAGGGGACATAAAGTACAAGAAATGGTCAACTCGTAGCCGCCTGATTTAAAGCTAAATAATTTGAATTTCACTAACATTTTCTGAGCACCTTACACAGGCCAGAAATGAAAAACAAGAACACGTAACACCTTCCCTCATGTGAATTTTATGTCTGGAGACTATTTCCTCCCTTACTCCAAGGTGAGACCAGGTTGGTTGAGATTGCTGATTAAACTGAAGGAAAGTTAAGCAATTACGCAGCAAGTCAACTTTGGGAGTTAAGAAAGGCTTTTGTGACTTCCCTGGGAAGAGGACATGAGAGTAGCGTAGGTTTTGTGACCTGAAGTGGTAAGAACATGAAGGAGGAAAGCAATGCATTAAGGCTTAAGTGGGTTAATGTGAATACGGACTGGGTATTACAATTATTCATAATTATAGGGAAATTAATGTTAATTTTGTTACCTGTGACAATGGTACTGTGGTTATATTAGAAAATGTTCTTATTGTGTTATTTATTTAAAACACTTAAAAGAGAGAGAGAGAAGTGAATTCCAGAGTATCAGCCACTGTTGCCTACTGCAAATGTTTGTCTGCTCTGATCCATAAAATTAAAGGTATCTTTATCTCTGTCTCCCCAGGCGATGGGAACCCATCTTCTGAGAACCACAAGGGCAGACTGGAATTACAGTTCAGCTAGGAATTAAATGCTTTTAGGTTCCTATCCTTACTGAGTAGAATATGTCATAACCTGATTTTTGCACTGGGCTTCTTTCTTGTTCTTACTTGCCTTTTACTCCCTCCTCTACTCCTTTTTTCTTTTTTTAATTCTAATTTTTCTGGAGCTCTGTATTTGAGGATTATATACTATAAGAACATAATACAGATTTTTAAATTAATCTATTTTAATTAAAGAGTTCAGTCCATTTAAATTGATTGTGCCTGTGATTATCGATACATTTGGATTTATTTCAAGTGTCTTATTTTATTCTTTTTGTTTATGTTGTGTTATAATAATTCTTTTCCCCCTTTCTTGTTCTCTCTTGGATTGAAGGACTATTTCCCCTCATTCTATTTTTCCCTTCTCCTACTTTGAAAATTATTGTCCATTTGTGCCCTTATAATGAGTACCCTAAAAATTGCGACATGTATAAACTTTAAAAATATAAACAACGTCTTTAACTCTCCTACTGAATAATACAAAGACCAATAATGTTTTAACTCCATCCACCATCCCCTTCTACGTTTACGTGGTCCTGTTGCTTGATTTATTCATGTTGCTTATTTATTTACTGTCTCTCGCCTCCAAGTCCACTCTGCTCTGTGCTGAGACCCCACAAATAGTATTTCCCGGACTTTTGCCCACTGACTCCCTACTGGGCTGTCACTAAGGACACAAAAGGGAGATAAAAGATCAGAGGAGAAGAGAAAAGAATTCCTTCCAGTTTTCCAGTTTTAGTCAGCAACTTTGATCCAGCCCTCACCCTTTTTCAGAACTCCCAACATCAGCCTTAGCAGTCTCCCTCAGAGCAAACAGCAGCCTCAAAAGGGGTATCCTTTCGAGAAGTCCAAGTTACTGCTGACTACAGTAACAGTGAAAAATGCTAGGCTGACTCCAAAAATGTAATGCTACGGCGCCACCTCGTGGATACTGGCAGTATAGCGCTGACCCAAGCTTTAGTTTGACTACACAGTAAGTGAAAATGCTAGGCTGACTCCAAAAATGTAATGCTACGGCGCCACCTCGTGGATACTGGCAGTATAGCGCTGACCCAAGCTTTAGTTTGACTACACAGTAAGTGAAAATGCTAGGCTGACTCCAAAAATGTAATGCTACGGCGCCACCTCGTGGATACTGGCAGTATAGCGCTGACCCAAGCTTTAGTCTGACTACACAGTAAGTGAAAATGCTAGGCTGACTCCAAAAATGTAATGCTACGGCGCCACCTCGTGGATACTGGCAGTATAGCGCTGACCCAAGCTTTGGTCTGACTACACAGTAAGGGAAAATGCTGACACCAAAATAAATATGATGCTGCATCGCCACCTAGTGGATACAGGCAGCATAGCGCTGACTCAATCATCTGTAAAATACATTAGATATACAAACACCAAAGATATCAGATATTTTATCACTAGACAGATCTTCCAGACAGACAATAAATAAGGCAACAGAGAAATTAAATAATACAATAGAAAAATTAGATTTGGTGGATATTCTCAGAGCATTACATCCCCCCAAAAATAGGATAAACATTCTTTTCAAGTGCACATGTAACATTTTCCAGGATCGATCATGTACTTGGGCACAAAAGAAACCTCAACAATTTTAAGAAGATAGAAATTATCTCAAGCATCTTTACTGACCACAATGCCATGAAACTAGAAATCAACAACAGAGAAACAAAGGAAAGTATGGAGATTAAACAATATGCTATTTAAAAAAAAAACAATGGGTCAACGAAGAAATCAAAGCTGAAATTAAAAAATACCTTGAGACAAATGAAAATGAAAGCACAACCACACAAAATTTATGGGACACGGCCTTTGGGCAGTGCCAAGAGGGAAGTTTATAGCGATACAGGCCTTCCTCAAATAAGAAGAACAATCTCAAATAAACAATTTAACCCACCAGCTGAGAGAACAAGAAAAAGAAGAACAAAAAACCCCAAAAGGCAGCAGAAGGAAGGAAATTATAAAGATAAGGGAGGAAATAAATAAAATAGAGATTAAAAAAAACATAGAAAAAAATCAGTCAAACCAAAAGCTGGTTTTTTGAAAAAGTAAATCAAATCGACAAACCTCTGGCCAAACTCACAAAGAAGAAAAAAGAGAGAGCACAAATTAGCAAAATAAGAAAGCAAAATGGAGAAATTATAACAAATGAAATAAAAATACAGAATATCATACAAGAATATTATGAAAAACTGTATGGAACCAAACTGGATAACCTAGAGGAAATGGACAAGTTTCTGGAAACATACTGTCCACCGAGACTGAATCAAGAAGAAACTGACCACTTGAACAAACCGATCACTAGAAATGAAATCGAAATAGCAATAAAAAACCTCCCTACAAATAAAAGTCCAGGGCTGGACAGCTTCACCGGGGAATTCTACCAAACATACAAAGAAGAACTCATACCAGTCCTTCTCAAGCTCTTCCAGAAGACTGAAAAGGAGGGAATACTCCCAAACCCATTCTATGAAGCCACCATCACCCTGATACCAAAACCAGGCAAAGACACTACAAAAAAAGAGAATTATAGGCCAATATCACTGATGAACATAGACGCCAAAATCCTCACCAAAATATTAGCAAACAGAATCCAACAACACATAAAAAGGATTATACATCATGACCAAGTGGGGTTCATCCCAGGGACACAAGGCTGGTTCAACATACGCAAATCAATCAGTGTAATACATCACATCAACAAGAGAAAGGACAAAAACCACATGATCATCTCAATAGATGCAGAAAAAGCATTTGATAAAATTCAACACCCATTTATGATCAAAACTCTCACCAAAGTGGGTATAGAGGGAACATAACTCAACATAATAAATGCTATATATGACAAACCTACAGCCAGCATAGTACTAAACAGTGAAAAACTCAAAAGCTTCCCACTAAAATCTGGGACAAGACAAGGCTGCCCACTATCACCACTCCTATTCAATATAGTCTTGGAAGTCCTAGCCATAGTAATCAGGCAAGAGAGAGAAATGAAAGGCATCCAAATTGGAAAAGAAGAGGTGGAAGTGTCACTATATGCCAACGACATGTCACTATATATGGAAAACCCTAAAAGGTCCACACAAAAACTACTAGAGCTGATCGAAGACTTCAGCAAGGTAGCAGGTTACAAGATTAACGTTCAAAAATTAGTTGCATTTCTTTACACTAACGGTGAATCAACAGAAAAAGAAAGTAAAGAAACAATCCCATTTAAAGTAGCACCCAAAGTAATAAAATACCTAGGAATAAATCTAACTAAGGAGGTGAAAGACTTATAATTGGAAAACTATAAAACACCGATGAAGGAAATTAAAGAAGACTTTAAAAAATGGAAAGATATTCCATGCTCTTGGATTGGAAGAATCAGTATTGTTAAAATGGTCAAGCTGCCCAAGGCAATCTACAGATTTAATGCAATCCCTATCAAATTACCCAGGACATATTTCACAGAACTAGAACAAATCATAATAAAATTTATATGGAACCAAAAAGACCTAGAATTGCCAAAGCATTACTGAAGAGAAAGAAAGAGGCTGGAGGAATAACTCTCCCAGACTTCAGACAATACTATAGAGCTACAGTCATCATGACAGCATGGTATTGGTACAAAAACAGACATATAGACCAATGGAACAGAATAGAGAGCCCATAAATGAACCCACAAACTTCTGGTCAACTAATCTTCGACAACGGAGGCAAGAATATACAATGGAATAAAGACAGTCTCTTCAGCAAATGGTGTTGGGAAAACTGGACAGCAGCATGTAAATCAATGAAGCTAGAACACTCCCTTACACCACACACAAAAATCAACTCAAAATGTATCAAAGACTTAAACATAAGACAAGATACAATAAACCTCCTAGGAGAAAATACAGGCAAAACATTATCTCACATACATCTCAAAAATGCTCTCCTAGGGCAGTCTACCCAAGCAATAGAAATAAAACCAAGAATAAACAAATGGGACCTAATGAAACTTACAAGCTTCTGCACAGAAAAGGAAACCATAAGTAAAACAAAAAGACAGCCTACGGAATGGGAGAAAATTTTACCAAATGAAACCAACAAAGGCTTGATCTCCAGAATATATAAGCAACTCATACAACTTAATAAGAAACAACCAAACAACCCGATCCAAAAATGGGCAAAAGACCTAAACAAGCAATTCTCCAAGGTAAGACATACAAATGATCAATAGGCACATGAAAAAATGCTCAATATCACTAATTATCAGAGAAATGCAAATCAAAACTACAATGAGGTATCACCTCACACCAGTCAGAATGGCCGTCATTCAAAAATCCACAAATGACAAATGCTGGAGAGGCTGTGGAGAAAAGGGAACCCTCCTACACTGCTGGTGGGAATGCAGTTTGGTGCAGCCACTGTGGAAAACAGTATGGAGATTCCTCAAAAGACTAGGAATAGACTTACCATATGACCCAGGAATCCCGCTCCTGGGCATATATCCAGAAGGAACTCTACTTCAGGATGACACCTGCACCCCAATGTTCATAGCAGCACTATGTACAATAGCCAAGACATGGAGACAGCCTAAATGTCCACCAACAGATGACTGGATAAAGAAGAGGTGGTATATTTATACAATGGAATAGTATTCAGCCATAAAAACCAACAACATAATGCCATTTGCAGCAACATGGATGCTCCTGGAGAATGTCATTCTAAGTGAAGTAAGCCAGAAAGAGAAAGAAAAATACCATATGAGATCGCCTATATGTGGAATCTAAAACAAAAACAAAAACAAAAACATAAGTACAAAACAGAAACAGACTCATAGACATAGAATACGAACTTGTGGTTGCCAAGGGGGCGGGGGGTGGGAAGGGACAGACTGGGGTTTCAAAATGTAGAATAGATAAACAAGATTGTACTGTACAGCACAGGGAAATATATACAAGATCTTGTGGTAGCTCACAGCAGAAAAAAAATGTGACAATGAATATATATATGTTCATGTATAATTGAAAAATTGCACTCTACACTGGAATTTGACACAACACTGTAAAATGACTGTAACTCAATAAAAAAATGTTAAAAATAAAAAACTAGTCATTTGAAAGCAAAAAAAAAAGATATTAGGTATTTTGGAACTTAAAAAAAAAGGAGGATGTCTTAGGTAAACTAGAAAATCAAATAATCATAGGACAATAAAAAGTATAAATTGGTGAAATCAATTATATATTCCTCAGGCTAAACAGCACTCCTTAAGAACACTAGTCTTCTCCAGTTCAGTTTACTGTCATTTTAAATTTCCTAAATTTAAAGACCTCATTTTTTTCCCTTCAAATAAACTTATCAGAACTAAGTTTTTCACCTTTTTCTCAGAATTAAAATTTTTCCTATTCGTTATACATTTTTTCTTGTTGTGTGTTGTGGATTTCTACTTTTTCATTAAAAATTTCAACTTGTCAAAAAGAAAAACTGAACTTTTAGCAACTTATCCTAGTTTACTGTTTTTGTGTTAGATGATGAAGTTAGTCCTAATATAATCATAGTTCACCCATAAGTTTTTCTGACTTCTCTAAATGTTCCCTTTTTAAAATGACATTCTGATTTTAATAACCTAGCACTATTTAGATGTGTGTCCAGGTTATCATTTTAACAGAACTCAATCACTGTCATGTTTTAAAATTAAATTAACATGGAAAGAAGCTTAGTAGGCTATATAACACGTTAGGAAGCAAGAGACTTGGTTTGAGAAGACCTAACTTCAATTCTACCTGGCCTTTCCATTTATTAGAGACCAGGGGCAGTTACATCAATTTAATTAGCATCAATATAGCCATCTGTAAAATGGGGATGAAATGACTCATAAATTTAAAAATATTAAATAGGAAAATGCACATTAAATATATATCATGAAGTATTATACAGATACAAGGGGTTGAAAAACATGCGTGCATTATGTTTAGTAGCTTTATTCCACAAGGGTCTACTTATTTTAGAATTTTGCCTGAAAGAAATTCAAGAGTCCTTTGCATGCATCTGGCAAACAATCATCGTGTGATTAACGAGGGCTTATTTTTTTGCCACATACTCTGAGAAGATGAGTAAGTCTGTGATCACCTTTCAAGTTTTGTAATTTTTTAAAGGACTTATGTGCACTTAATAAGCTAAGTTACAAAGATTTAACTAATCCTTGGGTCCCATCACAAAAGAAAAGCGGGGATAGGGGTACATAGATGAAGAGGGACATTTAATGATGGAAAAATAGTGTGGACAAAGTACTGCCCGTCTCAGCACTGCGATAGTATCTACTGTTAATATACTGTATTATTAACTTTTGGTTCCTAACTATATGATCCTCAAACATACAGTTTTGGTTCCTATTACTTCTGGCTCCCATTTAATTTAAGGCGTCTGCACATATGTTCAGCTAGTCTTGGTCAGCGATTTTTTGTTTGTTTGTTCTACTCTTGCATCATTAGCGATGTCACAGTACCTTTCTTTAAATGAGCTGGATAGCACCTCATCTCTTTCCATGTTCTGCAATAGTCTGTATAAGATGTGAGTAATTTGTTGTTTGGAGATTTAGTAAAACGTGTCATTTGGGCGTGGCAGAATTTTGCAACATCATTCATTTTTCTTTTCTGGTAATTTCTCTATTCAGATTTTCTACTTCTTCTTGGATCTACATTTGCCCAAATATAGTTCTTAAAAAATGACCTGGAGTTTCTAGTTTTCCAAGTTTACTAGTAACCTAGCATCGCTGCAGTAACGCTGTGCACTAGACCACCCCGCACTGAGTGGTGTAAAATGACATTTACTCCAGCTCACACACCTGCAAGACAGTGGGGCACTGGCTGATCTCTGCGCTTGGCCGGGCTTTTGATTTTGTTAATAAATTCAAATTAATTTTTTTTGCTTTCTTTTATCTCTGTGGTCTAATGCATGGTCAATTTTCAAAGCTATTCCATGTTGAAAAGAACGTGCATCCCATTTGCTGGGGGCACAGTGATATGTATACTAGATTCTGCTTGTTAATTATGGCATCCTAGTCTTCTCTGTCTGTATTTTCTGCCTAATTGATCTCTTAGTGTCTGAGAGAGAGGTGTGAACCCCCAGGGGGCTGGGGTCCGCCCTTCCTTGTAGTTGCATCAGTTTTGCTTCATAACTCTGAGACTGGGCTGTTCCCGCATGAAAGTGAATGACTCCCAGACCTCCCTGGTAAAGCGCTTCCTTTCTTCAATGTGAAATAACGTTCCTGAGACCTTTTATGTTGGGAGAAAAGTGAGGACAGAAGCTGGGTTTTACTCAGAGGCACAAACTGGTGCTCTTGGGTATCCGCATTGAGAGCTGTGCAGGGAAAGGGGGCTGAGAGATGCCAAACAGCGCTTAGAAAACGAAGTAGAAGAAACCTTTTGAACCACATAGTGAAGAAAAAAAAAAAAGGAGGGAGAGAGGGAGATTCATGAGGGAAAGTCTGAGAGATTTAGAGCATAAATCAGAGAGATTTAACATGCAAACAGACGTCCCAGAAATAAAAGAAGGAACAGGTTATAGTTAAAGAAATAATAGAAGAATTTTTCCCTGGGCCAAAGAAAGATCTCAGTAAGTTCCGGGAAGGAATAATTTAAATACACACACACACACACACACACACACACACACACACACACACACACATAACCCTCCTACCTTCTAGAGATTCCTAAACTCCAAGGACAACGGGAAAAACTTATAAGCAATCAGAAAGAAGAAACAAGTTGCCTATTAATGAGACTGGCAATGACGGCATCACCTGCAACGTTAGAAGACAGAACAGCATCCAAAGAGCAACAAGAGAAAAGACCTGAGCCCAGCTGTGCCAAAAACAGATGAGCGGACATGCGAGGATTCAGAAAATACATCTGATTTAAGGAAAGATTCAAGGGAAGATCCCCAACATGTAGCAATTGCAGTCACTATTTCTTTTCTTTTTTTTTTTTCTTCAAGTTTTTGGGGGGTTTTTGTGTGTTAGTGTGTTTGTTTTGTTTTGTTTTAATGGAGGTACTGGGGATTGAACTCAGGACCTCGTGCATGCTAAGCACGTGCTCCATCACTGAGCTATACCCTTCTCTGTCAACTATTTCTTCTTAAATCACTTTCTTAAGAGCAAGGAAACAATTCCCAGATGCCCTCCACATGACTTCCCTTCCAATCTTACTGGCCAGAATTATGTCAGATGCTCATTCTTTTTTAAATTGTGGTTAAAGAAATGACATCAGTTTACCCTCTAAACAATTTTTAAGTGTAAATACAATATTGGTAACTATGTGCATGCTGTTGTAAAACAGGTCTTGAGAACTTTTCATCTTGCGTGACTGAAACTCTGGACCACTGAACCTCATCTCCCCCTCCCCCCACTCCTGGCAACCACCTTCTGTTCCTATGAGTTTGATTACTGCAGATACCTCATATATGTGGAACCACACTGTGTATCTTTTTGTGGGTGGCTTATTTCACTTAGCATAATGTCCTCAAGGTTCATCCATATTGTGGCATGTGACAGGTTTTCCTTCTTTTTTAAGACTAAAAAATATTTCATTGTATGTATATGTCACTTTTTAAAAATATCCATTCATCTGTAGATGGACATTCAGGTTGCTTCCATATCTTGGTCACTGACAGTGCACAAGGGTTCTTCTAATTTCTCCACATCATGGCTTACACTTTGTTGTTGTTGTTGTTGTTTTTTTATAGTAGCCTTCCTAATGAGTGTGAGGTGAGGTGGCATCTCACTGTGGCTTCAATTTGCATTTCTTTGGTGTATTAACAATGTTGAGCATCTTTTCAGGTGCTTACTTGCCATTTGCATATCTTTGGAGAAATGTCTAGTTAAGTCATCAGCCCAATTTTTTAATTGAATCATTCATTTTTTTGTTATTGAGTTATAAGTGTTCTTTATATATTCTGGATCTTAAACCAACCATCACTGGGGTATAATGGTTGTTGAGGAATCTATCACCACAGGACCCATCTGCCTTACTTTCAAATTCCTCAATTTCAAATTGAGAGAAGAGCTTATTAAAGACATTATTGAAGGTTTTGTTCAAATAGATGGATGTAGACAGTCACAGTATAAACGAGAGGATGGTGGGCAAAGCCTCAGGTGACTGGGGTTCTTTTAAGGACTCTGAGAAATTGCTAGCAACATAACCTTGTTAAATCACTTAACCTTTCAAAACTATCTGTAAACCTAAGGGTGGTTTCATAATTCTGAATTAAATCATTAATTTTTAAGGTAGTCAATAAGCCTTTCAAAAGTGTGACATCAGATTGCTGGGTAGGAAGGTGTGGTCAGGGATGTATGTGTGTGGATACAGGTTTGTAAGTGAGAGTAGGTGTGTATGCACAAGGATGTGGATGTGGATGCAGGACTATAGGGAAGCGTGAGTGTGGGTTGGTAAGGGAAGTGTCTGGGGGTGGGGGGCAGGTAGGATTCTAAGTGAGGGGGTGGCAGACCAAAGTACAGAGTAGATAAAGGACAGGATGAATCTCCATCAAAAACCCATCTCCATTTTACTGACTTATATTTAAATGTGTAGGATATAAATCCATTATTAAAGATGCTGCAAATCTTTTTTCTAGCTTGTCGTTTGCTTTTGTTTTGTTAATGGTAGGGTTTTGTTAATGGTACAAACTTTTTGTTTTAACAGGACTCATTTTTCCTTTTAATGTTCACTTAAAAAGACTACAGTTTATACATAAGGAAAATTAAAGAAAAATGCCCATAAACTCAACATGTAGGGATAACCACCTTCATAACTCAGTCTACAATCCAGTCCACAGAGGGAGAGACATGCAATGGCGTCCCTGGACATCACTGCACACCTCTCTGTAATGACTAAACGCTCTCACATCCTACTGACGCTAGTATAAATTGGTTGCAAATTTCCTCTGAGGCAATTTGCAATAACTATCAATAATTCCAAAACCCTGGTCCTACCAAGTCTAGTTTTAATTATGTCTAAGAAAACAATGTAGAATGTGAGCAATATTTTAACTGTGATGTTGTTTCTCAGCACTATAGGTAATAATAAAAATTAATAAGCAATTAAACAATGTGGCAAAGGTTAACTAAAGTGTAGACTGAGCACAGAATTGGACACTCTGTAGCCACCAAAAATGGTGCTGACCTAGAACATTCAGTGAACTGAAAAGTTGCTCACTCAAAACACTGGTGAAAAAAGCAAGTTACAAAACAGTATATAGATGATGATACTGTTTTCAGGCATAAAAAGCAGCCTGCACAAGTAAACACCAGAACAGTAACAATGATTTTATCTGGGTGGTAGGTGATTTTTCTTTTCTTCTTTTCATTTTTCTTTCATAAATTTTAATAAACATGTATTATTTAATTTTAAAAACCTCCTACATATTCTATTATTAAAGATCAATTTCAGATAAAAAAATGTTCCACTGCAAAATGCTAACATTTTGGCAGTATTTATGTTTAATCAACTTACTGCTAATAATCATAAGAAGTCTTCCACATCCAATGAGGGGTTTAAATGGGGCAAAATGGTGATCTTAAAACACAAAGACTCCAAAGAGGGCTGACCTAGGAAGTAGGGACTTTGAACAGTGACAGAGACACAAGAGGGACACCTAAGGGCCTGTGATACCTGCTTCCAGAACCGGGAAGACAGGAGAGAACAGAAGAAGTCTGCAAGGAGTCTGAAGATGAATTTCTGAAATTCTGCCTAGATGTGCTTAAAAACCCTGTGACGTGCACCTTTGGTTTGCCAGTCATATATCAAGACCACAGCCTGAAAACCAGATACAGTCCTCTAACTCCTTGAGTTCAAACACCACCTTCCTCCCCTTTAGAATGCAGCCACTGGTGAGCTGGTAACTGTTTAACAACCGGCTCTCAAAAAAATAAAAAATTCTATGTGCATATATATGCACACAAGATTATTATAAAATTTACTGATACAAGGGATGATAGCACACAATTTATAAATTATATAAGTACATTATGAATAATAATAAAATATACAGCATTTTATTGTCAATTTCATGTAGTCACTTAATTCTAACAAAATGCTTTTCTTGACTTTCACCAATCTTTTTTTATCCAAAGCCAACCTATGGTTGAAATTTGACCATGATTTGATAAACAGAGTTACATCCTAATCTACTAACCCTTTCCCAGTAATTTATTGTCAAATCTAATCATGTGATTTATTGTTAAACTATTGCTCGTCCTCAAAAAAGTATTTTCCATGAATTGAAACTCATTTCAGCTTCAGGACTACTGACTGCAATAGTTTTCTATTTAGCTTTTTGCATGGTGGCAGGGATCGGAGCACTGTTTGATTCTACATTATTATCTCCGAAATTCTAAAAAGGATTCAAATCAACTTCATGTTTTAAAATTAAACCTAAATGGTAAAATTTTTTTCACAGCAAGTTATGGTAACATTAGTTCTTCATAAAGCCCAGTAAATGGTTCTAATAAATCAAAATAATTTGAAATGCTGGAAGAATTGTTTCCTCAACTGTTCGAGCAATTTGCAATGTAATAGCTATGGACACGACACGACACACTTTTAACTTTAATCTACATTATTAATATTTGCTTCAATTTGTACTCCAAGTCTAGAGTCGGCAAGCAACAAACCAGGAAGTTAATCTTTCATTTATAAGTACAAGTTGATTTGCATGGAGTAAATTTGCCCACCGTGGCCAATTTCAAGCTACTAACATGATATGACCGAGCCTAGAGTTGGGGATTAATGTGAAACAGTCCCCACATTACCTAATTGAAGTGTAGAAAAATAATTACAAAGTGATGCATTTGGAGTATGTAATACTTTTGTTTTCAGTAAGTCAAAAATTTTAATTTATAATATAGACAGTGCTTATCAGTAGGCTGGCAACATTCCTGAAAATTGGCTCTTGCTGGCCAACTCCCACACACTGCTGGAGCAGGGCGCAGCTCTGTGCGTCCTCAGCAGTCTCTGACAGAGGCCACTGTTCCAACGCACCGCCAACGGCTGGGCTGTGGTGTGACACTGCTGCTCTCGGCCAAGGCGGTGCTAACAGCGAAGCGCGGACATCGCACACACGGCCTCTCGGGGCCCTGCGGGGAAGCTGTGTACATTGTTGAGTCTGTTTACAGTTGGTTACTGATTGCCAAGGACCAAGAGGGCAAAGTGATGAATCTGCTGTTCCAGTTGGTACTTCTGGGTTCTTCTCTTTGGCCACCCTGCGAGGACCCGCTCTTCTAAGAATCACGACGAGGTACCACCTCCACGACCTCACCTCAAGATGCAGGTAAGTAAAGATGTGTGTGTAATGTCAGACAGCTCCATGGAAACTCGCGTGTTCTAAGGCTACTGATAAAAAGCGGGAAAGTTCTGAATCTGTGCAATTCTATTAACTCATTGTTTGCCAGGCTGAAAATACCTGTCAAGTTAATTTTTATAAAACATTATCTAAATGGCCTTTGGGGGCTAAAATTTAAGAATGAAGTATAGAAATTAACAAATATGGTAAAGGAAATGAAAAATGGAGAAATGTGTTCTCAATCTGGAGGTTTTTTTTAAGGTATACAAAAATGATCATTGGATTTCTCTAGTGAGAATATTAGTACAGACTAATAGAATATTAAGCTCTATGTAGCTTGGCCTAGAGGGTTCAGTTCCCTCAAATTTCCCTCATTTACTGAGGGAAATCCTTTCCTTTGGTTTTGGTTTTGCTCTGAGAAAACTGGGTCTAATTTACAGTTATCTCTCCCATTTTAATAAAATGGAAACCATACAAGTTACTTCACAAACACAGATTCATCAAAGCATGTCACGAACTGAAGCTAAAGTATCTATAGCTTTTCTGATAATATGTTTTAGACTGAGACAGATTGATTCCTCCATACCCAGTCTTAGATACTTGACAAACCATTGCTTTCCAGTGTATAATAAACTAGGTTTGCAAACAGCATTAGAATACTGGTCCTTGGCTTCCCGTAACAGTGATATCACAATGTGTGTTTTCTCAGACAAAACACAGAAATGAGAATCAGTTAACTCAGACTCCTTTCTCAGCTCTGCCACTGAACTCCTAATATATAGAAACAGGCAAGTAACTTTCTGGGGAAAAAAAGTACATAAAGTAAGAGATATCCTACTCTCAATTAGGAAAGTCTCAATTTACCCATAACTGACTTGCAGAGGCTTCATACAAGCTTGGCTTTCTGGAATTAGCAACTCCACCCAGGTGCCTGGGAGTCAGAATGGTCATTCTTCCTTTCCCAGAGCTCGAGTCTGAAATTCGTCTTCTGTTTTTCCTCCTTCCCAATGCCTCTCTCCCCCAGGCTCACAGAGCTGATGGAGACTGTATCGCCTTCCCTCCCCAGTTCTGGGTGGACGTGGGGACACCAGGACTGGCAGGATAAAGGGACTGAGACCCGCTGGGCAGAAAACAAGCCTCAGTGATTCCCCCCACTCACTCTGCCCTGGCCCTAGGGTTGGTTCTCTCCAGAAGAACACTGAGGGCTTTGAAGAACCTTTGAGGGCTTGCCTGGGAACAAGTCACAAAATGACTTTTATAGGAGAATATACCCCACGTTGCAAACAACCAGCTTCCAGAATACAACGTCTTTAAGAGTTGAGGACACCCAGTAATACATGAGTCCAGTATTCCTGGGGACATTCATCCTCAAGGAACTCAGAGGTTGCACACAGGTGATTTTCTACCTGGCAATACAACTCCAGTATTCAACTATTTTCCTCTCTCCCTGGTCCCAAACATGGTGATGGCCACAAGTACAAGCTGGGGAGGCTTGAAAATCAGTGTAAGCCTCTCAGAAAGGACTGATTGTAGCCGGTTCCTAATCATAACATTCGTTTCTTGATCTCCCTTTAGCCATGCATTTACACCCTGGTGATCCAAAAAGTAATTGTCTAACCTATAATCAACCCCTGTAATTGATGAAAATAGAACTAAATAGGTGCCTGTTTATTTTAGACAATTGCTTTAAATTTAGTATTCTGATTTCTGAAACACAGTTTATTCAGGAATAGAAAAAAAAATCCCTGTGATCTGAAAGAACTGCAGAATCATAGAAGGAAGAGTCTTGAAAGAACACGTCAGAAGATGAGCATTTTGTATGGTGGTCCTGCTACTAGTCTTGTGACCTAGAGCAAGTTACAGAGCCTCAGTTTCTTTATTCTGCAAAAATGGGAATAATCTTAGTTGTATGACTCTGGGGCAAAGTCAAGAGAAGACCATTAGAAAGCACTTTGTAGTCTATAGAGCATTATCTCATCTAATCCTTTACCCGAAGGGTAAACCTGCCCTTTAGCATAGCTGACAGCCTCTGCTTGATCACCTCCAGAGATGGGGAGCTCACCTCTGAATGGCAATTTTTGACAGCTCTAATTGCTACAAATTTACATATATACTACTTAGATGTACAGATTACATATATAGGCATATAAACATACACGCATACACATATACACATGTGTGTGTGTGTGTGTGTGTGTGTGTGTGTGTGTGTGTGTGTAGATATACATATCCTCCAAAATCTGCTTCCTGGTTAATTTTAATCATCTATCCTAGCTAAGAGCTGACTAAGGAAAGGAACAAGTCAGTAGGAACCTGTTCAGTAGCCACATGGTTATTTAAATTTCAATTAAATTAAATTAAATTAAAATTTTAGTTCCTCATTTCACGTGCTCAATAGCCACTTTTGATTACTGACCTCTGTATTGGATGGCACAGATATAGAGTATTTTCAGCATGGTAGAAAGCTCTATTGAACAGCTACAGTTCCAATTCATTGTTACCTACATTGTGTCAGGAACCAGTTAAACACTTTACACACACGTACTAAAACATTAAGGGTGGAAGTTTTACTATCCCTTGGAAAGACTATAGGTACATGATCAATTACACTTTTACTCTGGGCAGTTACAGGAAAAGGGTGTCTTTTATTCCCAAGTGAAGATTCTTGTCTTCAAATTCTTTCCCATCAATCTTAAGAAAATGAAAATAATATGTATTGGTTACCTGTGTTTTTTATACACAATCATTTCCACATATTTGGAGATCTGAGTTCTAAGGCAGAGGTTTTTAAACCATGAAGTGACACCCAAATTAGAGTTAAATAACGTTGAGAATTTAATACAGCAAGTACCACTGCTCATTTCTTCCTGATCTGTTAGACCAGTGATTAATTCAACTGCAGGAAATAGTGAAACAATGGCAGTTACTTGGCTAGACTATTTCTTTCACCTCTTATCTGAGTGAACAAGTGCTGGATATTAACTTTTCTCCAGAGACAGAGAGCGCAGACACTGTTTTGTCTTGCACAGAGATGAACTGTGGAAGGCAGAGCACACAAGAACCAGACCCTCTCTAAGAGGCATAGTCCCATAACACCAAAACTTTAATGGGAAGAGTGAAACATTCACAGCAGGCTTGGCCAGCACTTCAAGAGCTTGAGCCTTTCTTCATCTGTAAAACCACATGGTTGAGGATGATGATGGCAAAGATTTCTATGATTCCAGTGACTTCCCAAAATGACTATGATCAGATTCTATCTAGAAACTTCCTCTAGCCCACTTCCTGACCCACGCTGCTGCCAAGACCCTCAATCACTGTGGTACGGCTGCATAACTCCCAATTTACTAGGACTTAGTAAATTGTGAGGACAAGTAACAAAGTATCCCAGCTCCCCAGACTGTCCATAGCAGCTAGGAATTCCTCTTCCAACTCTACAGCTTGGGTGCTCTGTTGCTAAGTTTCTTTAAATAGTATGAAGATTTCAGTATTCATATATTGGATTTTGTGATTTGAAGGTACAGGGATAAGAATGAGTTCTTATTCCACTGGGGTTTTTATTTGGTTCAAAATTAAAACAGACACAAGGAGTGGACTTTCTTCCTCTAGGTTATATTTAGGAATAAAGGAAATAAGTATTACTCTTTGATGATTTGGGTTGTCTTGCCCAAGTCTGACACGTATGGGAGGGTTTTTCTACCTCTAAGATTCTTTTTCAGCAGCCCATCCTCTGCCCGTATTCCTCAGGATGCAGTACAAGGGGGAAAATATAAGCTTGGTTTAGTATCTTTGTAGATTGTTTGCATTTGAAAACAGCCATCCTTTAGAGTTACGTAAATCGGTAAATCGGGCTCAAGATCTGGTATGTAACCTTGGGAAAGTTCCCTATGCCTCAATTTCCTCATCTATAAAACATGGGTAATTGCACCTCCTTTGGAAAGTCTGTTCTTTCAGGGCAATACCATAAGGAAGTACCTAGTACAACACTTGGCACAACCCAGGAACTCAGTAAAGTTGCTTATTTCTCTCACTCTCCACCTTCATGCCTTCCACTGGAATGAATATCAGAACCATAAAAGTAAACTGCCTGCGTTCACCTCTACCCTTGTGGAGTTCTTGTTGAATATTCTTTCCTGATTTTTTTAGGTTTGACTATACGTAGCCCATAAATAAAGGAATCCACGTTATACGGATAAACATTTAAAAGCCAGCTTTGTATCTGGCTTTGTCATGGTGCATGCCCTCTGGCTAATACTACAGAGGGCAAGACTGAAACCAGTGAGTCAGTTTCAGTTTTCCTTTCCACCATCCTTCTAGGCAATGGGGAAGAGTCTGAGGAAACCATTCTAAACATAGGATCCTATCCAAAGAGGTCAGCACTCCTCAGAGTGACTCAGCCACCACTACGCATAAGGTTTTTCTTGAAACCAATAATCATTTGCTAAATTGCTATTCTCCCCAAGTCATAGCCAGAATCCTGGAGGAATTTGCAATAGTGGTTGGCAAACAACCACACAAGGGACACACACAAAATGTGGAATGTACCTTGTTGATTGCTGTGGTATTTGAAAACAGTAATTACTTCCTGAATCAAACCCAAATCAGGAAATATACAGTTTATTTGATATGTGATAACAGGGACTCTTAGAATTTTTCTCACAATGCAGGACTTTAATTTTAGAGTTTGGGTATCCAAAAAGAAGGAATTTACATGTAAGAGGAAAACCGTGACCCTAATGATAACACAACCCAGGAACTCGGAATGGAGAAACCCAGTCCACCATGGTGAACAAGCATCCTACCATGCTCAGCAGGTGCTCCAATATTAAATGCTGATGACTCATTCAATTTTTCTGGGCAACCTCCAAAGCAAATACTACAAATCTTGCTCATTATTGCATTTCTTAAAACGTTAAAATTCAGAAAAACATTCTGCGTGGTTGAAGTTACAGGAAGCAAAACCAAACAAAAACCTCACGTCTGAAGCGCTTCAAACTGTTTAACCGGGTGAAAAAGAAAAATGTGTGAAGTAAAGAAAACCATTTTCTCAATCATCTAAATTCCAAGTTCCTAATTCCAGCTCTCTCACTTTCCTGAATTATTTACCAGCACATTCTTAGCTTGCGCTAAACTTTTCTTGTATTAAAAGTATCTGAGTTATTTTGGGGGAATGGGATGGTTTTGACTGAATAAGTAATTCAAACAGCTCAATTTCTAGGAACAATCTGGGTGAGGCTGACCTGCCCAGTAAACGCCCTCTCTTCTCCCTGGGCCATATCCCTGTCACACCCAGCTTAACCAGGAGATGACAAAGTGCCCTAGCAAGGAAACACGACTGTGTAGTTCGCTGAAATGTGTAACCGCAAGCCAACGCTCCCCTGTGCTCAATTCCTGAAGTTTTACTCCTGTTTTCCACGGGTGTTTTCACATTTTGATCTCTCGGCGTCTCCTTCCCGCGAAAATACCGAAGAGCGGCCCTAATGCATTCAGCCCCTCCCCCAATGCCACACTCTGTTCCGAGCCGGTCGGCCTGTCCAATAAAGTGGTTTAAAATAAAAAAAGGTATCAGAAAAAAACCAACTAGGAAGCGAAAAAGGATTCGGGGAACTGGGTTGGTGTTGGAATGTGCCACGCGCGATACGAAGGGAGGCGAGTCCCCGGTGTGAATGGCATCGCAGGTCTGAAGTCACTTACCGGACCTCAGACTGGGCGGGACCTGGGCGCAGACGACACACAGGACCGGGCGCGGCGCAGGAGGCGGCAGGGGTCGGGCGCCGGGCCGGGCGCGGGCGGCGGCGGCGGCCGGCGCGTCCCCTGCGGGCCCGTGTGGTGCGGCCCGGGGCGGGGCGGCGCGGCGGGCGGGGAGGCGGGCGGAGCGGGGAGGCGGCGCAGTCTGCGCGATGGCGTTCCCGGGGCACCCAGGCGCCGGCGGCGGCTACTACTCGGGCGGGGTAAGTGCTGCCCGCGCGGGCTCGCGGCCGCGGCCCGGGCGCGCCCCTTGGCCGCCGGGGGCGCCGAGGGGTGACCTGTGGCGACTCGGCGGGGGCGGCTCCCCGGCGCCCCTGCCCTGCCGGCCGCGTAGCCCCGGGCCCCTGCTGTCCGGCCTCCGTGCCTGGCGCCTTCCTTCCCTCTCTCCCTGCTTCTCCCCGGCTATCATGTTTTTCTCCTCTAAAGCCCACCCTGTGACTCCCGCTTCCGCGGCGTGAAATCGTGCAAACTGGGTGTTGCCTTCCTCCCCCTCCCTCTCCACCTTCCCTGAGAGAAACAGCCGTTTTAGTCTAGAATGGTCCAGAGACCGACCTCTCCTTCTGTAAAAGAAAGTGAGAAAAAAGGAAAGTCAGGGAAAGTCCGCTAGAGTCAAAGTCCTCGGGGAGGAAGGCCGCCTCCCCGGCGTCAGGGATGCGCATCATGGTGGGAACTGTTTTAAAAATACCGTACATGCTAGAAAAATAAAAGGAAAACAGTTCTGAGCCCTGATCGTCAGTGGCTTGCCCAGGTTGCGTTTATCTCAGTAACCTGCAGGATGATGGGGATTTTAAAAGTTGCTTCGCTTCCACAGATGTCACTGTCCAGACAACTCACTTTGATCCTAGCCGCCAGTTTTTGCATTAAAACGAGGTGAAAATAGGGCGGAAAGGGGGAGGTGTGATTGTAGGTAGAATGTTCCCGATGGTGGGGAGGCAGATGACCAGAAGGGCGGGCAGTTGCCTGGCTTTGCATGAGGCATTCAATGGGGAAAGAATAAAACTTGGTCAGTGGAATGATGCTATTTGTGTTTCCTGTCTTACAGTATGGGGGAGCTCCCGGAGGGCCTACGTTTCCCGGACAAACTCAGGATCCGCTGTACGGTTACTTTGCGGCTGTAGCTGGACAGGTTAGTTTTTTCCTCTAATATTAAAGAATCGCCAGATTCTACACTTGCATTAGCCTTTCTTATAGTGGCACAGAAAAAAAAAGGCCTTTCCTCTGGAGAAGAATTTCTTCTGCATAAGAGAAAAGAAAGAAGTCCGTAGTCGGTTTCATATAAGCAAATATTCAGAAGAAATTAGGACAAAAGTGTTCATGTTCAATTCAGAACTAAACTTGTGATTGAATCAGGGTCAAGTTGAACAGAATAGGCTAGTGTAAATAGCTTTGACGAGCTGTCAGAAAGATGTCTTTAGAACTGTGAATGGTCAGGGTCCATGGTGGTTTCCAGAGAAGAAATTCCAGATCTACTGAACATAAAGCCCCTTTTGTACAACTTAAAAGCATGTATTACTAGTAAGTCTATAGCCAGTGCCTAATGGACATTTTCTGTGGGTTGAATTTAATTGTTAAATCAATTATCCCCTTGGGAAATAGGTATTTAAGGTTAAAAAAAAAATCCACTAGCTTCAAAATAAGAAGTTTACTACTCTCTTCTTACTATGAGGAAGTTAATCTTGTGGACAGTCTAGATTCTCTTTGATGCTGATGCTGTTCCTAGGTCCCTTCCGTGACCTTATCAAGTGTTGTGCTCTGCTGACCCAGAGAATTGAGGTCAGCACCCCATGACCTTGCACTTCTGTTCATTCTGAGTCCTGTGGCAGGTAGTGCTGCATCCTGAGGGAGGACCCTCACCCAGCTCCTAGTCACTGTGCCTGGTAAATGTACTGCTGGTCCATTCCAGACATGTCCAGGGGGAGGTTGACACTTAGGAATTCAACTTAGCTTTATTCTGATCCAAAGCTGGAAATAACACAGTCTTAATGTGAAAATGCCATGGAATACTACAAGATAAAAACCTAGGACCACCTTTTAGAATGGCAGTGGAAGAAATACAGGTTGAGAAACTGAATGGAAAATTGAGTCTAAAACCGAAAGCTTCCTTTGAAGTATCTGCTTAATCTGTTAGTGATCTGTATCTTGAAACCACAAGACATGGCAAAGCTCAGGACTCCGTATTCTTAGATGCCTGTGCCTGCAGGCATGTAAGTGACCCCGCCTGCTTAGCTTTCAGCAGCCCTGGCCAGCAGCAGCATGTCCATCATCTTTCAGATCATTTAGAATTTACAGCACCCATGGACTTGAGGAATTAGGTATTTTATTTTAAAATTCCTAAAAATAACATACATCTAGTTCTGACCTAGGTCAGCCAGTGAATAGACACTGAGGACCTGGGTCTTCCAGATGTAATTGTGACAGAATCATCACGTCGTAAGTAAAGGTGATCACAGAGGCCTCCTTCCGTGGGAACTGAACTTTTCATTTACTGATGGCACTGGTGTACCCTGCTCTCCACAGCCCCCAACAAAAAGAGCTAGAGAGAAGCAATGAGACTTCTAAGCAACTACATAAATAATTTTATTTTAGAATGCTTAATTTAGGCAGTTTCCTAGCTCAGACTGAGAGTAGTTCAAGACAGAAATTAGTGTTATTTATACATTTTAAAATATTATATATAAATGAAAGAAACTGAATTCACCTCACAGTTTTATTATAAAAGGAACCTTATACTTGAGAACATTTATACTCAATTGTAACAATTATAACTCAGGAATTTAGAGGAAATGATGAAAAGATGTTTGTAATACTAAAGTATAGGTTTAAGCAGCATTCAGACTTTAATTCTTGTGTAATAATCATTTAAAATAAAGTTGAAATTGAATGCCCACTTTATGTATTTAGAAATGTATTTTTTGTGTATGGCCCTAATTACCCATTTGTGGAAAACTTCTTAACAATTTGTCTTTTTTCTGTAATTGTTTTTGGCAGTAGAGTGAGGAAAAAGAATGCCTACCTTTGGGAGGCATTCCTTTGGGAAAAAAAAGTGTCACGCATAAACAAAGAACTAGAAAGTACAAATCACTGTTGTGATTCCTTTTCCTGTTTTTTTTTTTTCCCCCAAAAGGATGGGCAAATAGATGCTGATGAATTGCAGAGATGCCTGACACAGTCGGGCATCGCTGGAGGATACAAACGTAAGTTAACAGCCCCGAAGTATCTCTAGAAGTACTCTAGTATTTCATATTGTAGTTGTTACTTGTAATTATGACAGCTTCAAGGAACCTGAGCTTTTCTGATCCAAAAAACTCATAATTTCAAAAGCTGAATTCGGTTGGTTCTTTTGTATTTCAAAATGTTCATCTGAGAACAGTTCTTAAGAAATCATTCCACGCTACCCACCAGCCTAGTGGGTTTCTTGGATTTGGGTTCTTCGTGTCTGGAACCATTGAAACCAATGAGACAGTCTGTGTGGCCTCCTTCACAGAAGACAAGGTAAGTTGCCGTAATGAAATCCGCCGGCTCGGGTGTCATCAGTGCTTGGAACTAACATTTACTGCTGACTGCCAAGAGCTTATTCTGTCTCAAGGCCTGGTGGCACTTAGGGCTTTGAGTGGCTAGTCCTGTGCACCTGGTCCCGGAGTGGCCTGTCCTTCATGCCGAGTTCTGAGTAGTTGGCCTTCTCCCCTCTCCCCACAAGTGGCCCTCGTCCTCAACAAATCAGTTTTGCACTGATCTCAGAGCCCCTGACTGAAGCTCACTTTGACATCCCCCAGGTCTTTCCTCTTTCTTTTCCTCTTTCCACATCAAGCTAAGTGGGATGTGCCCTTCCTGGTTTCTAAACTCTAAACCCTAAACCCCCAGTGTTTCATAGCCTGCGCCCATGCTGACACCAACTTCCCACCTTTGAGCTCTCTGCACCAGCTGCACAGAGGAAACTGCTGCCCGGATGCTGCATCCTGACCAGGGCCTTCTCATCGTCCCACACTCATGCCACATGCTTCTCTTCAAATCACCTTTTGACCCTGCCAAGTATCCAGGATATAGAATTGTGTCTTGGTGGATGTGTGTTACCCACCAGCTTCTTTGCTGGTTGTTAATTGAGACAGAACATCAGATCGAAGCCTCAGCTTCCTGGTAAGCTGTGAATTAAGACACTCAAACTATAAGTCACATCTGAGGACCTGTAGTGGCCGTTTTTGACTGTTTGACCTGGCATATTTACTAGGTAGCTCTCTTTTTAAACTATTTGCATGTCTATTTTTATCATCCTTTGTTTTATGACTTCAGTAGCCTACGAATATTTCCTAGTTAGGGGAATTAATACAAAAGAGGAACCTTTTGCATTTCTGTCATTTACTCTGGCCCTGAACAAAAGAAACTCTTTTCTAGATTAGGGAATTTTTTTTTTTTTTTTTTTTTTTTTTTTATTGTAGGCAGTACATTTGTTAGTTGTCAAACTCAAGCAGTTGGGGCTGGTCAACAAAGAAGGTCTAATAGCAGGGTTTACAAAAGTGAGCTGTGTCACAACACAGATGGGTTTTCTACATCCTTTCAGCAGAAGAGGTGGGGCAGGTTTCAAAATCTGACTAACAAAGAGGGTTATATATCTTTGGAGAGCAGTGCTTTTAAAAATTTCATTTGAGAGTGCCACATTTAGTGATGGCCTTAGATCTCAGCGTTAGAGAAAAGACCTTTCCTGAGTCATCCGAAGCATGTGATTGAAGTCATTTGCTTACTGTCATCTGGTTGTGGAGGTGGTGATGAACCACAAAACTATCCTGTTTGTGAGGTGTCAGAGTGAGCTTTGTAATGCACAAGTTATGCAGCTGTTGGTCTTTTAAACTCAGCTTTCAAGCCCAAAAGCACAGATGGGGATTGGGGGTGGCAGGGGAGATAGAGAAACCTAAGTGTTGGGTTTGTTTTTTTGGTTTTTTGGGGGGTTTTTTTGTTTTTTTTTAACTTTTTAATTTATTTTATTTTATTTATTTTTTTGAGTGAGTGAGTGGTTGTTCCTCTGGAGTTAGGTTGAAGAGAATCGGAGGTAGGGTCTGTTACACTGTGGATTTCTACTAGAAGAGAAGATGTTTGAGGCATTTTAGCACAATGAACAGGAGAAAGGAGATAGAAAGGATAAAATTATAACAAAGATTCTTTTGAAATTATTTGAAGTAGAAGTAGCATTAATAAAAGCTATTTCTGGGGGAAGAGGGGGAATACTGAAAATTGAGCACAAGTTTTCCTTCACCCAAACTTATTCAGTGTCAGCTTTCGGAACTCATTGGAACTGCCTGGAATAGTGAATTTTCTGTTTTGCTCACTGCCCATCTCATTCCCTCCCTTTTAAGTCCTCTCACAAAAGATGACCAGATTTCTGTTCTTCCTGACACACGGCTCTAACCTGTCACTCTCCTCCTCTAAATATCTTCAGTAGCTCCAAGGTGCCTATGGAGATAAGACAAAAGCTGGGCAGCTTACCAGGAATCCCATGTCCTCAGTACTGCAGCCCCATCCAAGGGTACCTTCTCCCACTCTGTCTGTCTGGACTTCACTGCTTCTCTCTTTGCTTATTCAGCTCCCTGGCTCTATGTGACTGTCACCAGATGTCCCACGTCTTTCCTATCATTCAAAACTTGGCTTAAATGCTATTTCTTCTATGAAGTCTTTTTTCCCAGGCAGGAGCCTCTTACTCCTCAACATCTCATGGTAGTTTTTGGTGCCTCCACAGTGGCTGTGCCTTGAAGAGAGTTGTATGTGCACATGACTTATCTTTAACTTAGACTGTCAGCTGGGGCAGGGTGCAACCGCACATTTGTACTTCCGATGTCCCTGGTAGACTGAGCCCTGCACAGAATAAGTACTTCATAGGCATTTGATGAGTTAATGAGTATGGAAGATCTCCTAAAATGGAAAAATCATATACCCTTATTGCTATTTTGACTTAAGGTTGGTATTTACGTAGGGGATCAGTTTTAAGTTTCAGAAAAAATCCAAAGATTCCATTTTTAAAAGCATATCCTCCTTGGATTCTTTGAGAGGGGTATACGGCTTCTTCCACGGGGGTGAGAATTCAGTCTCATCCGTTCCTTCATTTGTCCAACCGATGCATTTTTAGTGGACACCCACCACGTGCTAGGTGTTGGGTGTGTGGCCACAAATGGTGCCTGTGGAACAGTGTGAAAAGCACTGGGGTACAGGAAGGACCGAGGCTGTGGGGTCACCTCAGAGGAGCACGTAACCCAGAAAGAGGTCAGGAAAATTTCTCTTGCAGGATTGATAACTAAACTGAGGAGTAATGAATGCTGAGCAGACATGTGGCAGGACCAAGGAGTCTTTTCCAGACAAATAGAACAGCAGGTACAGCAGACCCAGAGATGAGCATGGGCGAGGGTCAGTCAAGGAACTGAGAGAAACTGACCATGAGGATAGCACATGGGGTTGAATGAAGAATCAGAAACTAGCTGGATGGAGAAAATAGGAGCAGGACCTTATATGCCAATGAAGGTGTTTGGACTCCATCCTGAGGGCAGCGGAGCACCTCCCCTGGGGCTTACATAGGAGGGCCCACATTTCCCTGGCTAGAGGATAACCTTAGGGCACACGGGTGTGGGGGACATGGGAGTCAGGGACACCAGTGAGGTGGCCCTTGGAGTAGAACAGATGAGAGAAATGCCCACTAAACCAAGGATGTGACAGTGGACAGGCATTGGAGGGCTCCTAAAGCTGTTTAGAAGGTGGTCAAGAGTGACGGGAGGAGGAATTACGGACCTTCCCAGGTTTCTGGCTTGGGTGACTGAGCACCATTCAGAGACATGGGAGAAAGGGAAGCTGGCTGCTTCCTGGACCGCAAAAGCCTTGATCTTCAGCCCAACACAATGGGCTCTGTCCCGTGGTCATCAGGCCCTGGAGAGCTGTAACTCCTACATGGCAGCAGCAAGCGGAAGGCTTGCAAAAACCAGATTGCTGGGCCCTGCCCTAGCGTTGCTCATTCAATTCTGGGGCGAGACCTGAGAATCTGCATCTCTGACCAGTTTCCAGGCAGTGCTGGTCCAGGTTGAACCAGCTGCTTTAATGTGAATATATACCACCTGGGGGTCTTGTTAAAATGCAGATTCTGATTTTGTTGATATAGGGGAAGGCCTGAGATGCTGCAATTATAAACGCTCCCAGGTGATATTAACACAGCTAGTCCAGGAATCACACTTTGAGTGAAACAGTGGTCTCAACCTTGACTGCTCGCTAGAATCATCTGAGAAGCTTTCAGAACAGGCTAATGCCTGAAACCCACACTCAGATTCTGATTTAATTGTTCTGCGGTGATGGTGACTATACTTAACAATAGTGTACTGTATATTTAAAACTGCTGAGATTAAATCTTAAAACTTCTCACCACGCAGAAGATAACTATGTGAGGTGATGGGTTGTTAATTAGCCTTATTGTGGTAGTCATTCTGCAATCTATACGTAGATCAAATCATTACATTGTACACCTTAAACTTACACAATGTTATATGTCAATTGTATCTCAATAAAGCTGGAAAATAATAATTGTTTTGTGGTACAGCCCAGGTCTCAGGATCTTTCAAAGCTTCTGGCTGATTCTGATAAGGACCCAGGGTTGAGAACCGCTGGTCTAGACTAGAGAGACTTCTTATGTCCAGCAACTTAAAACTCAGTGAAGAATCAACCAGCTCTTTCTCAAAAGTGTAGAAAATTGTGTGTGGCCTCCTCTCACTTCAGAGAATTGTATCTGAGGATCAGGTGGAGATTGAAGGACCAAAACAGAAATAGTCCCAATCTTTTATCTCAAGGTTCCAGGAGATGCCAACCACAGGAATCTATTCAAAGTGGAAAAACCTATAGTTTGTAGTGTTTGGCGACATCACAGTAATAAGAGTTAGCTTAGTTGTGTTTTAAATTCACTTTGGTTAAAGATAAAAGTGAAGCTAGTAACAGCTGTGAAAAATGTTAATTCTGTGTGCATCTTAACAAATTTGTAGAATTTAGTCGAGCTTTTCCATGATCCTTGATACTTCTTCCTTCTAGTTTTACAGCTTTTTTGGACCTAGTAACACTTCCTCGAAGTCACGGATTCCCATTAACACAATGTAAAATGCAAGGAATTCTTTATTTTTAACGTGCTAATGCTTCGGTAGATTACACTAGGCCTTTAACCGATAAGTGGAGTCTAGTTTGGTTGTCTGAGTGAGGTTTGGAAACACCCTCAGGGCGCCCTCAAACTGTAAGTGAACTAAAGAGGCTTCTGAACAGTGCCCATCCCTGAAAAAGTCACTGGGTCTCATCCAGAGTGCTCTCATTTAATGCACAATTCTAGCAAGTGTATTTATCTTAATTGCATATGAAGACAGATGTTAGGCTATTTGAGGTAGAAGGTGAGCATTCAGTGTCTGATATTAAAAGAGAAAGAAAGAACAAATGATCAGACACAGAAATTAGCAAAAGCAGCTACAGTCAATTGTGCGTAGGAACAAAGCAATCCTACCTTCCTGTTCACCTCGGTGGGTCTAATACATTGTGGTTCATTATGGTGAAATGAACTCACTCTATTACAGTCTCAAAAGCAAGAAAGTTATATAGTACTTTTTAGACACTATATTATAGAGAAGTTTAAGCCGATCCAAAAATAGGGATAATTATGCAGTCAGCTCCTGTGTACCCATCACTCAGCTTCAGCAGTTGTCAGTGTGCTGCCATTCTTGTTTTATTTATAATCCTGCCCATTTTTTCAAGCAATTTTCAGATCTCTTAACATTCATTTCATCTACAAATAACTTCAGTGTGTACCTTTCTAAAAGATAAGGACACCTTTTCCCCCAACTTCAAAACCATAAGTCACACCTAAAAATATTAACAGTACTATGCAATACTTTTTAAAAAGATCTCTACATTACTACATATATAAACAACAAGGACCTACTACATAGCACAGTGAACTATATTCAGTGTCTTGGAATGAGTCATAATGGACAAGTAACTGAAAAAATATATATGTATGTATAACTGAGTCACTTTGCTGTACATCTGAAACTAACACTAAATCAACTACACTTCAATTAAAAAATAAGCATAAAAAGATTTCTATTAAAGTTGTTAAAGTCAAATTTGGATTCTAGAAGGAATCCTCTATCTGGAAAAAAAATCTACTTCAAAACTCCATAAATTTTAGTTTCACATAAATTGAGCAGCATATAAAAATAAAAGTGCATAAATAATCACATTCCTAAGTGATTTGAATGTATCCAATGTAATGTGAATTTTTGAAGTGGTATTAATATGTATGTACTTTTCTTGATTTAACAGCTTTTAACCTGGAGACTTGCCGGCTTATGGTTTCAATGCTGGATGTATCCTTCACCTTGGTTGCTGTCTATAGTGTTTTTTTCTGGACACACAAAAAAATTATTTCTGAAGGAATTCATCTAAGGATTAATCCCCAGTAAACACAAAGTGACAAATGACTACAAAAACATTTTCTGAACTCATTAGCCTTTAAGATGTCATTTGGTATGAAAAAAGGAAGGAAGCTTAGTAAATAGAATGTTGGTTGTTCAAGAATTAGAGGAAGCATCAAAGGTGAACAAGTATAGAAACCAGAGCAGTCAGGAGGGCTTTTTTTTTTTTTTTTTTTTGCTGTAACATTGATTGCCCTGTGTGATTCACATCTGACCTTCAAGCAATGGGATTTTTCACATCGCAGTTGTTAGACTCAGTTTAGCGAGTGCTGACCCTTCAGTGCCTCCCAACCTTACTTTCAAAAGTGGAAACAGCAGGT
Organism: Camelus ferus; assembly: GCF_009834535.1. NCBI lineage: Eukaryota > Metazoa > Chordata > Mammalia > Artiodactyla > Camelidae > Camelus > Camelus ferus. Next base: position 65,676,566 of record NC_045702.1, read on the forward strand.
CTGGGAGGGCTTACCAAGGGAGGGCAAGGACTAAAGAGGGGTGAGCAGCAGAGCCTGGGCCACCCAGAAAGTGCAGCCCAGTTCTGTCACAAGCCTGCTTGTTATGTGTGGCTCACAATGGCCACGTTATTTCCTCGTAATCACATCACATAGATTATCTTTTTCCCACAGTGAAAATATGTACTCCGAGCTTTTTCTCCACAGGCCCCTTTTTATTACATCGTGAGAATATCTTTTTGTTCTAGCCTTCCTAAAAGAATGTGTAACACTCTTAACCTTCTCAGCAGAAAGAACTGTTAAATTCTCTTACCCTTGATCTTTGATTTAATCGTTAGAAAATATTGCAAAATGGAGATGTTCTAATCCTTGATGACAGTTCAGAGAGATATGTCAGGCACAATGGGCTTCAATGAATTTAAAGAACTCTGGGCTGTCCTGAATGGCTGGAGACAACACTTCATCAGTTTTGACAGCGATCGCAGTGGAACAGTGGATCCCCAAGAACTGCAGAAGGCCCTGACAGCCATGGGTGGGTGTGACTGACTCCATATCTCTGTTCATCTCTCTGTTCCTTGGTAGAAGCTTTTTTTTTTTTTAATTTCTAAAACTAAAGGCTACGTGGAGGCAGTCTCTATTTTCTAGAAGTAGCACATATTCATAATTTAAATGAGCCCTCTCAGTCTTAAGACATTGTGTTTTAATGGTTTTTTTGTAATCCTTGAACTTTCTTTTTCCTTCCTGGATGATCTTTCTTCCTTTCAGGATTTAGGCTGAGTCCCCAGGCTGTGAATTCAATTGCAAAACGATACAGCACCAATGGAAAGATCACCTTCGATGACTACATCGCCTGCTGTGTCAAGCTTCGAGCTCTGACAGGTGTGCCCTTTGAGACTGCTATTAAGCACATCTAGCAGAATAATTCTGTTTTCCCAGAGATTTTTTTTTTCAGTTTACTAAGTCATCTGCCATTAAAATAATCGTAACTAAATTTTCCTAAAATGTCCCCAAACATAACAAGCTGATTGGTGCACTTTTGATCAGAGTATGAGCAGTATTCTGTGATTTCTCCTTAGAATATGAAGTAGCTGAAAAGCGTGAAATTACCCATTGATGGCTCTCTTTTTCTAATTCCTCCTGTTGGAAAATAATTTAACATGGTCGTGCCTGTTTCAAATGTCCTTCCTAAACAAGCCTCTGTCAATAATCTCCACTTTTCTCTTTCCTCTATGCTTTTCCCTTCTTCTGTATGTTTTTTCTTGTTCCATTTCTCTCTTTAGCTTCTTACCCTTTTTCAGAGCTAGTTTTATCTTGTTTTTGTATCCTAACACAAATTTAAGGGCAGATTTCTTTATTAAAGTAAATCCTTTTCATTCAGTAAGACAGAGCTCAAACAAATGGAATATTTGATCACAGCCATTTGTCATATTAAGAACACCATCCATCCATTTCCTGATTATATAGTATCTATGTTGTTAAGAAGTCTGAAATTCTCTGCTTTTGCAATTAAGAATGGCCTCAGAAGTCATGCAGCTTTTACTTACTTGAGGTTAAGGTAATTTTCTTCCAGCTCTACGTTGAGAAAGACAGTTGGCCAACTTTTGTGTGTTGTGTAACTTGGTACGTATTAAATCTGTTCACATTAGTACAGTTGGCTTCTTGCTTTGGCCTTTTATTTACGTTGGCTGGTTGTACAATTTAAATGTTACTGCATTTTGAAACCAGTGCCAACATAATTAACCATTATGATTTCAGATAAGATGTTTAAAAACTCATAACTTTTACTGTGGTGTTTTACAGACAGCTTTCGAAGACGGGATACTGCTCAGCAAGGTGTTGTGAATTTCCCGTATGATGACGTAAGTCTCAGTCAATTCAGAACTCGGTAGACAAGAAAGAGGTACAGCAAATGGGCATCCCTTTGAAGCTGGCTATTTAGAATATCTTAGGATGCTGGAACAATCAAGGATTAAATGATCAGAAGGAGTTACTATTCAGAATTAATTAATTTCATTTATTATTTGTCTTATCCACAGACCACTGTTTGTTGCATTGAAAAACCTGGGTCAAAGCCCAGCTTATCCCATTTACTAGTTAAGTGTCCCTCTAGGTCACTTAGACAGGGCTCTTTATTGCTCAGGAACTGTTTTAGGAAAGAGGAAGTAGTAGTAATGCCGTCTTCACTGGGCTGTTGTGAGATTTCAATCAGAAATGTCCTTGGAAAACATCACGCAGATGTTGTATCTGCTTTTGCCTTCTTTAAACAAATCGTCTCCGTCCTTGAGAAATCACTTGGGTGGTTCAAAGCTGTACTTGCCATACCCGTGTTCTTCATTGAGGACAAACAGCACAAACTTAAGTCATAATTCGAAACAATTTTTTATTAAACAGCCACACTGAATGAGGTAGGGTGAGGCCACGTAACCAGGGTGAACATAAACACCAGCCGTCTTCGATGGCCTTGGTTGGTTAGACATAGCAAAGCTAGGGAGATGTTGTTTCTCCCGTTTTTGCTCAGACATTGATAAAAGAAACCACCTTTAGAATGGAAATCACTGTGATACCTGAACATTCTAAAAGTTTTCTCCATTACAAAGTCCAAAGTTGCACATATTATCGGCCCGCAGCTGCCCTACTTGTGAGTACACTTTACAAAGGCTCACATGTACCTGTGAGTAGCTCTTCTTCTTAAAGGTGCGTACACTTCAGTGTGTGTTAACTTCTCAGGCGACAGCCCTGTCTCCGTTTCCACAGATGGAGGGGCAGCCTGTGGAGTTGACGGTGCCCAGGCTCTGGCCTCAGACAGGGCCACTTAAGGGATGTCTGAACATCCTGACCTGAGTTCCTTTTCCCTGAAGAGGGGGATAATCAGCTCGGCCTTGCAGGAATGCTGGAAGGATTAGCAGTGCCCAGGGCCTCCCTGGTGTTGGAAGAGTGAAAAGGAAAGCTGAGAGAAAAAGCAGAGTCTGTGCGTGTGTGTTTGGTGATAGAGCAAACAGTTTCACAGCAAACACTGACGCTTCTACGCTCGGATTTCTGAATTTCAGGGGAAGGGTCAGGTATTCTGTTTCTGATCATCCATACGCTGGCATGCTAGGATTTATTTTAGTCAAGTGGATTTGAAGGGAATAAACTGTTGAGAGGCGCCCTGATAGAGAGGTGGGTAAGACTGTCAGTTCAGAGATTCCCATGGGATAGAACACTTAGAAACTGCACTGCTGTTTGTATTTGGGAGTAGGTGCCTTTGACGGTGACCATGTCTAGAGTCCAAGATATTATCTGGAGTGTAAATAATTCTTTATCCATTGGAGTAAGATCGGCTTCCTGCTAGACACTTTTGACATGGGGAACCAATTGGATTTTTTGTTAGATTGCTTCCTTCAAAAAAATGAACCTTTCCACCCATCATTTCCTCTTACTTTTAGAATCTTTTTAAATCCACACTTCAAATTGGAATACCAAAATGTAAGCTGCCTAAAAATAAGCTAAGTTTTCAGTGTTGTGAGGTCTGCAGTCTAACGCTGATGTTTCTTTCAGTTCATTCAGTGCGTCATGAGCGTTTAAATCATGAGGAAGCTGCATGAACAGAATTGACATTCCAACTGGAGTTCTCCTTTGCTCTTTGCCTTCAGTGATGTGTGCAAACTAACACAGCCAGTTTCCCTTGACAGCTGTTGTAAAGGCTTATTACTTTATGTACCACTGAAGTTTCTAGTTTTGATAATAAATTCTTTGGAATGTTATTAATATAAGATCTGGCCTGTTGCACTGTGTAGAACTTTCCTGAGCTCTTGTCCATCATGCCTTACTTTCTTGCTAAGCCTTCTTTTATGTAAATTTAAGTGTGCAAATTGTTTAAGGCACATTATGTATTTTTCATTGTAAGATACTAAAACCTCTTCTTCAGACTACAGCTGTTGTCTTTCCTCTTATAGAAGGGCTTTTTTACTAGTCTTGAAAGCTTTAGGTGTGGTGTATTCTTATCATGTAAATGGTTTAGACTACCACTTGGATGCAAAAAAAGAAAAAACAAAAACCCTGGTAATCCATTCTCCTCAGTGGAAACTTAGCACAGGATTTAAGGCTTACAAGTATTTTGATGGCTGTATGAATGGACATGTTTAAAAATCTTGAGTGGCAAATACTCTCTGTCAGCAAATTCCTCTTTGTCATCATCCATGTAGACCTTTGTTAACAATACTTAAAAATCTGGTACATTGTGAGCTTAACTATGTAAAAAAGAAAATTAATAGGAAAAGACTAAAGGAAATATATGAAAATACTAACTATGGTTATTTTTGACTAGTGGGATTCTAGGTGACTAATTCTCTTTATGCCTTTCAGTATCTTCTGAGTTTTCTGTAATGTGTGTGCTTTCCTTTTAAGATCAGAAGATGCTAATTTTTAAAATAGTGTTACATCCACTTTGATATGCCATATGTTCACACTTACATTAAAAAATATATACAGTAAAAGGACTGGAAAGAGTATACATGTATGTTGATGTGGCTTCCAGTGGAGGTCAGGATCATAAGTTCATTTTCCTTTTTCCTACTGCTCTTCCAAATATGCTCTGATAAGCAAGTATTACATTTATAGTGGAAGACTTTTTTTTTCTTTCCATTTTTAAGCCACGTGCTTTTAAGTAAGATCTGTATTCTAATGCTGGCTATGCCTCTTTCTAAATATGTGGATCGATTATTTTAGATAATCTCAGAGCCTCAGTTTCCCCATCCTTGAAAAGGAGGTAATATTTACCCCATAGGGTGGTTCTGAATGAGAAAGTGTGTTGGTACAATAAGCACCAGTAATCTTTCTGTTTCTTAAATTTAAAGCTAACCTGGTTTGCTCTTTTCAGCAAGAGAGCCTAACAGATAAAACAATGAAACCAGGAGGACACCTGTCTTATGTTAGGGCACAGTGGGAGAGTTATCAGATGATCATTAGTTGTCAAAGAATGAAAAATACAACATTTTCTAAGCATCTTTAGCCTCATTTCACTAATTATTTTTTCAAATATTGCTAAATATATACATTCATTGATACATTCATCAACCCTAACTTATAATTACATATTTCTGTCATCTTACAATGTGAGGCAGCCTGCTGTATATTAATTACATGGTCAGTCTAGGTTTTAGTCCCTATATATTGTCTGTGAGGCCATAAAGCTTCGTGTGAGCGTGAGCTGTCCAAAAAAGAACCAAAGGGGGCTCAGAGGACCAGAAGGCAGGGAACTCACCTTCAGAGTCCCAACACCTGCTGTTTGCTTCAAACTCACCAGGATCCTCCGAGGAAATCATAGCTTAGGGAAATGGTCATTTCCTGGGTGACTAATGTGGTAAGGCAGAAGGTCCTTGCTGACCAAAGGTCGTGCGTCGTATTTGAACCATCCTACCGCTTTAGTCCCAAGGTGTGTTGCATCAGTCATGGTTCAGAACTTGCTTTGCTAAAGAATCACAAAACCTTGTCTCTGGAAATGCTCAGTTCAGTTTGAATTACTGACGTTCGTAGCAAGTCTCCTTATTTCCTCCACTTCTACTTTCACTGTTTCCTTCTGAAAGCACAGAACCTAGTCTTCAGTATGTCCTGAAGTTGGAGAGTCCTTCCCCTGACAGATCTGATGTATCCATCCTCTTTCACTACAGCCAGACTCTTTGTTACAAGTAGATCTCATGTTGCCTTATTTCTGTTTTATGTTGGGCTCTGTGTTTCCCTTATCATGTACTTTCAGTGCAGCCTCACCGCCTTCTTTGAAACTGTTTTTTGGTCTATTTTTTTAAGAGCATCTAGTTGGTGCATAGTAAAGCTGTAAGCTCAGACTTGGATACCTTGGAGAATTAAGTTCCCCAAATCATCCCAACTCAAGATTAATTTAATTTTGGAGACAAGTGCTTTATTCTTCCATTTCAAGAGATGCATGGTTTATAAAGTACTTATCACCCTTTTCGAGCACTTCCATGGGAATGTGGCTGCAGGAGGCCTGTGCTTCCCTGGGGACAAATGATGTAGTTTGGTGCCACAGCGGTCCTGTGTCGCCAATCACAGCTGTCAGTCCTCTTGAGCCAAAATGGAGTTTAGACCACTTCAGCGTCATGTTCTGGGGGAGCCGTCAGTCCCTAAGATGGCACATGAGCAAAAACTGCTGCTATCTCTGCTCTAGACTTTGCTTTTGCTCGGCTGAGTATATTACTGTTGGTGTTTATCTTATGGGCCTAAAACATTACAAATACAAAAAATGGAGCTCTTGTAATCACCATAATTTTTTTAATCTCATAGTAAGTATACAAACCCTTATTAGTTCAGTCCTTTTTCTCACATTAAACCAGTATTCTGACTACATATAACTACTCTGACTAGGAGCTAAAGGCCAGGAAACCAAGTGCCAGGGTCAAGGCTGGTGGGTGAAAGGGCTGCTCGCGAGACAAGGAAAAGGCCGGTGGAAGAATTGTTCAGGCTGTGAACTCATGGGCCTACACTGAGCCCACCCAGGACCCAGTGCTTTACAGGTGATTCAAGGGAGCCCGTTAAATAAGCACCATTGCTTGGGCTCTACGACTGAATGCAGGAAATCGATCCTTATTCGGGTGAGGGAGAAAGTGTTCATGAAACCAGGCAGATGGATACATGGAGAAGACTCAAGTCTGCCCCCCAGCAAATCGAGCATTCAGGCTTTCCAGAAGGATGTTGGTATCTCCCACCGCGCCAACGGTCCTTTCTAGGATGGCGTGAAACAGAAAAGAAAGCACTGCCCAGCAGTATCCCCACAAAGCTTTGCAAAGAAACAGCAAAAAACAGGATCAAAGGGAGCCATGCATCAAAATAACATAAATCTTTTATTGAAAGTCACTTTATTGATGTTACAATGAAGAGTAACATAGAAAACTGTGGTACCTTATTAGCTTCAGAAGTGAACACTAATAAAATTGTGCCCGAGATTTGAACCTTATGTTAACAGTGACCTTTAAAAACAGCAAGATTTTGTTGACCTACAGTATAAGAACAACGTTATAACTTGAACAGCCATGAAACAAATCACGCTTGCTCTGGAAAGCAGTTGCCATGTATATTTCAGTTGCTGTTTGCCAAAACCCAGTAATGTTTCAAATAACCCCAAGCGCGGAGTAGCAGAGAGACTATAATATTAAAAAGAAGCCAACCTAAGTATATACACGTGATTCCCTGGTTACCGAAAGTGAAACCGTGCTGCTGTCAACACTTCCCCACCAAGTGGCTTCCGCTAGCTGTAGATAGGACATCACCCCTTGAAGATGAGGGACATGGAGTACACGAGCAAACATATAAACTGCTCTGTTTAGGTAAAACGCTCAGTTTCTAAAAGGAATTGTCTTTTTGTGATGTGTGGTTGGAGGGGCAAGTCTCTTCCAGCAAGTTAAAAAAGGAGTACATGCTTATTATTCTGAATAAACATTTGCTAAGCACTTTTGAAATTAGTGTTTTAAAAAAAAAGCCTTCCATACAAAACAAAGATGTTGGGTCATTTTTACATATTAAAAAGACTGGCTGCAGAATCACAGTTGGATTTTGTGCTGGATTAGAAAAGAAAAGTGGGGTTTCTCATCAGGCAGTGATACACATGTATAATTTAGGAAAAATTCTTGTGTTATTACTGAATAAATGTATTAATTCCTATGAGCACTTTCTGTTTGGTGTCATCTGGTATAACTTAGCACCTCTGTGTTTAAAGATTTTGGGGGCCGTTTGCAATTTTTTTAGAGCCTGACTATGAAAACACAAACCTACATCTGAAACTTCATAAAAAGAGAGGCTAAGCCCTAAAGTAAACGTAGATTAGTATTATATGCACATGTATTTTTTAACTTGAGAGGAAAATGCCCTTTTCTTCATGAACTCTTTAAAAGTTGTATTGACAAATTTGTAAGCACATTATCTTCACGTCACTAGTCTCATTGTATGCCTTTTTGTAAAAAAACAAAAACAAAACACACTTGTTTCCTCATTTTGATTTCAAGGATACCTAAAAAACATGAAATGATGATGTCCTTAAACCAAAACCTTGTCAGCTTTGAAGCACCTCCAGGTACGATACAGGTTCTATGGACAATGCAACAGGGACTCACCAGGCAGGAGTGACTGGCCCATCGCACCTGGACAATGGAGTATTCATACAGCCAACACTCAGTAAAACTGCAAGGCACACAGGCCTGCCGTAGGCACTCAGCACCTCTCTCCCTACCACACCACCAGTGGCCAACTTGTGCTCTTGGCTTCTGAGCTCTTCGTGTGGCTCAGCTTTCTGCTCCCCTGCGAGGGCTGAATGCCCCATAACCTCCCAAGGCTCGCTGCTGCTCACCTCCTCTACATCCTGAAACACACCCTGAGAACCAGTCTCTCAGTGACTTCCCAAACTGCACAATCCACGCAAAGTGCCTCTAGCCCCTGATCCCCCACCTCAGTGGATCCCCACGTGCCAATTTAAGCAAAGAAGGGACTTACCTTCATGGCAGTCAAAGTTCCTAGTCAGGAGAAAAGAGCTGACCGCTACTGGAGGTGGAGCCACTTTGGAAGTAGCGAGGAAAGATCTCTCAAACCCACAGTGAGGATGCTTACTGTTTGTCAGGCTCTGGATACTGAAAACAAAAATACTGGGCAGGTTTTTGTTTTTCTACATCTAAACTGAACCGGAAGATTCTCTATTTGGGGGACTCTGACAAAGCAATGAATAAAATATTAACAGAAGGATTATCTCCTGATTTCCAAGGTCCCGCTGCATCTTTCCTTGCTCCGCATTTGCAGGCCTGGTTGAAAAGTCCTCCTAGAATTAAAAACACCTGCCCACAAAGCATGTGCCAAAGGTTCCCAGCAGGTGTGGCTGCTCTGAACCCCACCCCCACCCCACGGGGCACCCTCTGAACCCTGCCCCGCGCCGCAGAGCCGAGTGGGCGGCATCTCAGCTGATTCTCATCAGAGCAGGCTGGGGGCTTGGCGATCCAGTACACAGAAGAGGCCATTATGAAGCTAGCCTGTGCTGGAGGAAAAGTTGCTGCCTCTGAAATCAGAATAGTCTTATCCATTTGGAAAAGTTAAAAGCTGGAGCCACCAGTTGAGCCCTTTTCCATAGCAATATTTGCTTCATATTTATTTTAAGCTGACAGAATAAGAAATTCATTGAAGAAAAAAAAAGCATTTGAGTGTCAGTTTTAGAGGAAAATACAGACGTGAAAGGAAAAAGATAATTAGAAGCATAAAAAGTAGGTAATAGGCTTGCAGATGGGAGTCAGAGCGTTTCAGGTAAAATTCATGCCAATTTACTGACTGGTAGGATGGCATTTAAAACATGCTGCCCACAGGAGGCGTCCTATCAGGCTGGCGGGGAGCTGTCCTGCCTCCCTTCACGCCTTCATCACCTTTACTCCGTGCTGCACTGTTCTGCCCGTCCCATATACCTGGCAAGCTACTCAGTAAATTCCAATAAATTCCTTTTCCTTTAAGTTGAAGTAAAATAAAGTAAAATAAAATTGTCTTCTCTTTAGGTAGGGATTTATTATCATGTTTAGTAACACAAGGAAATATTTAAAGCACTAAATATAAATGTTAAAATAGAGCCATGACAACAGGAAATGAAGAACGGATGAGATTAGTAAATAAACTTGATTTTGAAACACTGGAAGTGATTAGAAATACCATATTTGCTCTGGCCCATACGTAACTATAAAAAGTAAAGAAGAAAAATCTAAAAATGTAACAGGTAAAGGAGCCACAAGAGATCTAAGACAAAGGACTAGATTCAATTATGCAAATCTGCAAGAGGATCAACAGGAAAAAGAGAAATGTAAGAAATACAAGCCTTGTTTTAGAATTCAAACATAAACTGTCCTTCTGTGGAAGTGCGTGCAACACCTAGTTCTGCCTTTTCAGGAACTTCTTTTAGAAACCCTGTCAATCTTACGTTTAGGAATCTACGCTGGATTGACATTATGTATTAACACAATTTAAAAGCCTTTTTAAAGCAAGGGTGAGAGAAACAGAGAAACTGTAGCCTCACTTAATAAAGCACCTATATATCAAACTGAAACATATGTTTGGCATTTTAACCTTGCATCTACTTTATTAGTCAACTTTTTTCTTTTTTTTTTTTTTTTAAGGAGCAGCACTAGATTTCTTTAGAAACTACAGCAACCACAGCAAGTTGAAAGCCCTAATGATGCCTCACTGTTTAAACAGAGAAGTTTATTCCTTTCCACAGATGACATGTGGCCAGGGGATCGCTTTCTAGCTGTGAGACCCCAGGGGAGGATATCACTTCCCGTCTAAAGAAAGACTGGCCAGCCGCACAGAGACCAGTCAGTCTGACCCATCTGTTCCCTCGGGGCTCCCTGGTACCCACACCTCCTTTGTTGACACTCTTAGTGGAGAGATTGAAAAGTGTTTCCTTAAATCAGAGTTTACTGCACTGGAATGACCATGGGTAAATGGAACATCTCAGGTTGCAGAGCCGTCAATCTGAAGTCTTATCTACACACAAAACTTTAGAAAGAGAGGGAAAAGGCATACAATGGAACATAAAGGCCAAACAACTGCTTTTCTTTGCTTGGTATAATAGTCCTATAGTTGACTGGGGTGTATAAATATTTGTTGCATGATATAAACTGCTATGTGGCCTCAAAGTTCCTCTCCAAAATAAATATTCAAAAAAATAATAAAAATAATGCTGTGCTTGTGTTTAGCGCCATGAGTCCATTTTCTCTGCCTCAGTGGATGAAAAGCCATGAATATTTAGCTTTAATACATCTAAAAACACCAACCATAAGCACATGGATGGGTACTTCTCAAAACTATCTACAGAAATGATAAACTTGTCAAAGAATTCTGCAAATGGCTGTAAGAATGTTTAAGCATCCCTGTCGAGAGCAGATATCCAGAATAGAACATTAAAGCTACTATAAAATCATAATCTCTCTGCAAACAAAACACTTTTCGGTCAGTTCCCTGTGAAGGTTATTACTGAGGAAGCTGACTATAAGCTATGTACCTCTAGAGCCACCATGTCTCCCAAAAGGCACAGGTAATGAGTTTTCACTTGAAATAGTCATTTTCAAGTAAAAATAATTGAGAAGGTGAGGAAAGAGGGAGAAGGGGGAAGGGACCTGTTGACTGCATAGCTAATCATTTGTGGATTCTTTCAAATCAGGGATGTGTAACCATAACTAGGAAGCATATTTACACGAGGTACCTTACATTCAAATCTATAAACTCTATTATAGTCAAAATAAACCTTATAACATTAGCCTTTTATACACTCAATTCCAGAAAACGTTCAGTGCACATAAAAGTGATCTTGGGCAAAAGCCACTTTCTTTGCTACATCTTTAAATCTGTCTGCCCTCCTGTCCTCGGCTGAGCTCCGTGGCAACATCACCACCCACTGCTCACCCAGACTTTAGTCTCAGATGGATCATTTATTTTCGTCTTGACAATCACATCCCTTCCTGTCATGAAAAAATGCTGTCTATCATTTTGGTTGATTAAACTGTTTTTCAAATGTTTTCAGACTTTCAGAAGAGAGGTCCTTTAGAGAAGCCGTAAACACACAGAGTATAGAACACCGCCTTCTAACTGAGCCATTCAGTGTAGGCCTCCAAGATCATTACACGTGGAGATGAATGGACTTTGTCCTTGGACACTACTGGGAGAGATCAAATTTATAGGACATTTCTAAAATTTTATCTGCATATTCTATTCCTCTCAAGACCAAGGAGAGAAAATGAGGAAGTTCAGAGTTATTGGTCACAACAAAGAATTTGATTGATCCCATCAATTTCTGAGCTTACTAGTGTAGCCTCCCAAGAGAAGTTTTCTTTCAGAATGATAGAGCTGCACAATGACAGCCATCAAACTTTGGTTTTAGAGAAGGGGATTTAAAGTAGATTTCTTACTTTCCCATGGATTAAAAAAATACAGAGTTCAGAACATCAGATTCTTCCCCGTGCCAGCTGTTTGGGTGACTTCACCATGGCTGCGCACTCCTGGTTTTAGGTTTCTGTCAATCCTCGGTGGCCTGTTGCGGCTTCCCAGCCCAGCTGGTGGAACCTTCCACTACTTACTTACAAGTCAGCGCAGAATGACCTGTTGGGACTCATATCCCACCGCTGATAAAAAACCCTTAACAAACAGGGTAAAAGTTGTTTGTACTAAAACAAGTCATTCATGTCACAGATGAGGATGGCTAAAAAGTTTTGTAAAAGAACCAAAGTTTAGGCCACAAAGGGTTTGAGGATTGGCATGTCAGAGGCTACCAATGCTGCAGCAGCTGTGGTCTCCCATGTCTTTGGTGCACTTGCTTAATCCCAGCAGGACACGCTGCTGTGGGGCTCGCAGGCCCCCGGGGTGAGGCCAGCAGGTGTGCTCTGGAACCGAGAACTAATAGGTGCTGAGGCAGACACTGCAGCCCCCAGAAGGAAAGGGGACAGGCTGGAGGATTCCCAGGGAACAGCGGCGCACCTGGAGGCAGGACAGCAGCTGCACCCCCGGATTCCTGGCCCAGGAGGCTGCAAAGGCTCTAGGTTTTACTGGGCATTTTGTTCTCTTGTTCAATTAATTACTCAATAAAACTGCCTCTGGACTGCACACAGCTTAAAGGGATATCACATGTTTTGGACAAGTATCAATTATAGGGAGACACATATACAGCACTGACTATGATATTTACAACATCAGCTGCTTACAATCTTTAAAGACCATCTGGTGGATGATGGTGACGTGATGGTGACTGACTGTCGTTAGGCATTTGGCAAAATACATTTGTGTGTAACAGCTGCTTTTTTCTTTAATTTTAAAAATGTTTACATATGTACAATGGTCCTTGGATGCTGATAATAAATATGAAAAGTAAAAAATAAAATAAAATAAAAAATACATGTTTACAGTGAGCGCATAGGATATTGGCCTCTCAAGCTTTAAAGTCCTGCAGAGAAAAACCCTAGATGCCTTAGCCCTGCATGCTAGTTTCTATTATGAGATGTTGTTTCCTTAAATGTGGAAAACAATAAACAGAAGCTTCATGCATAGAGCATTACTGTCTACAATGAGGATGGGCTTCAGAATGGCAAGTTCTGAATCCACTACTGTCCCTTAGGAAGCTTGCTACATTTGGGTCGTGTGAGTTAAGTTTAGTGATATTTCTACATGTAGCTGTCATGCGGATTATCCATGAACATACCAGTACCTTTACTGTTCCATGTTATAGTGTCACATTTCAGTGGTTCTCTTCATGGTTCAGTTAAATCCTAAGCCAATGACAAAAAGAAAGTGATATCCAGATGTGAGACTCGACTTCCTCCCCTCTGTGGCATTCAGCGATGTTTTCGAATTGTCTGAAGAGCAGATAGATTTGCAGTGATTCCGTGAGGCTGGGTTTCTATAAAAGTTGAAGTAAACAGTTTCGATGTATCACATGTAAACAGTTGATCTTAAATGGATGTCTCCCATAGCTGCATAACAGAGAAGAGCAAAATTTCACATTGTGAAAACAGGAAACAGGCATATTCTGAACAGCAAAGATGAAAAAGATTTGGTGAGTCCATCAATACTTAGGTGATGGTGGGTGCACACTCTTGCAAAGTCTTATAAATGGATAAAATAAACACTCTAATTTTTAGCTCTCTCCCCTAAACCCGAGTCTCAACCTTTTTAACAACTGCCACCTTTTAATACATAAAACCCTCACATTCTCATTTAATGTTACTTGTAATTTTGGTAAACTAAATGTTGTGTCTCAAAAGAAATAAAATAACTTAAAATACTGTTTTTTAAAGCTACATATAACTTCAGTTTCTCCAGGATTCTAGTACAGCCAGTTAGAACAATGATGGCCTGGGGACATTTTAAAAGTCCCCATTGCCTAGACAGCACACCGGACCAACTAAATCAAAATCTCTCTGGGTGGGATTCGGGCATCAGTATATTTTAAAAGCCCTTCAGACAATTCTGTACAGCCAGTGCTCAGAACTACTGACCTTAGGGAAGTGTGAGTCCATTACTACCACCACCATCCACCTAGAAACCCTGGGCCTATGGCCAGGTTATACAGTCTCCAAATCCATCACTGCCTCCTAAAAAATAGTCCTCTCTCAGGAGCTGACATCTCAGAGCAGAATGACCCATCCAGGGCACGATGTCAGTTTCCTTATTCCCTCACCTCTTTCCTCTCCTCCAGTTCTTTATACCAGCCCTGTTCACATCTAATGTCTAGAATGTTCAGTACGTGCCTTAATGGACTGAAAACAAGTTTGGCATGATCAAATAGAGTGAAATTCGGTTCACCAGAGAAGAAAGGCCAATTCAACAAAAAAGGGAGAAGAAAAAAGATCAAGCTGATAAAATATGTTTCCAGGTAATGTGATTTGGGTATAATTATTATCGACATGAACAAAGGAAGACTAAGACACCAGTGTGATGTAGGTTGCATCTGATTTCCATCCAAATTTCACTTTTACTGGACATCCAGGGCATGAGTTTCTAGTACAGAAAAAGGAGAAATAGCTAAGTGACTAACTGGATGTTTCTATACAGGCTCCCTTAATAGGTTCTCTTGACTCTGCATGGAAACCTTTTCTTATCTACTTTAGGTCTGCTTTGTAAGTCCTTTTCTCATTAAAAAAGACACCCATCTCGTCACCCTTTGGAAACCACATCTCCCAACTGTGAGGATCTTTGTGTGCAGATGACACTTATTGGTGGAGACAATGGAAAATGAAGGGTTAAAAGGAGGTCTGCAGGGTGTCAGAGGGAAAGAAGCTTTGTACTGATGCTCAGATGATGGTACAAAGTAGTAAAGAATTCAGACTTCAGCTTCTGTGAGCCCAATTTTCTGACAAATGGTTATGAAGATTAAACAATAAGTGACAGCTTGCAGAAAAAAAGAGAGGAACAAAGGAATGACACCGGGAAAACCTGAAGGTCACAATTACCCTAGTGAAGATAAAGGAGCAAAGAGTTACCAAGCCATCACTTTTAGGACTAGGTGTAACCTTGGCCATGTGTGGATGGCTGTAACAGAGGGGTTGCTGATAGAAAGAGTTGCTTGTTCAATTCTCCACGGCCCATAAGGACAGCCCAGAGACAAGGGCTGTCTGTTCTGGAGAATTCTGCTACATGCCCATGTGACTGTTTCACAGTGAATGGAACCAACCAGATCTTTCACAGCACTGTCCCCGAGGCTACAGTCTTCGTGGTCGCCCCACTCAGGGCAGAGCAAAGGCCATGGGCCAGACATTTCTCCTGGGGAGTTGTCATTTTCATGGGCTCTCACGGAGGAACATCTCCAAAAACCTGCACCCTGACGTGACAACAGCTGAATGTCCCCAACCAGACAGAGCAAAATAGCAATGCAGACAATTTATCAGGGAGAGAAGGTGGGGTGTTACACTTCAACAATGCCCTGGGGAGGAGAGGAATGAGATCAGCCTAAGATTTTATCACCACATACTCATATCATGAACAACTGGACGCCTATTCTCAAGTCTTTTTTTTTTTTTTTAAGGCCAGAAAGCTGAGTGCTGGGGAATCTAAGTTCTCTTCTTCCCTTCCATCTTCTACCATTTCCCATAGAAACATATGGAGGTAATTTTTTTATGGTTAATAAAACAACACTGATTGTTTTAAAGTCTTTTTGATTATAGTGATCTAATCAGGTCTTAATGAGTTCTGTTTTCTTACTGACTCTGAGTTGATAAAGTTAAAATTTGAATAATTCAAGTTTTCCCTGAATCGCATGATATAAGTTCAGTATCAAAGAGGCTCTAAAATATCTTTCAACACCAAAAAGCCTAGGAACCCAAGACCTACTAGCAGATGATTCTGTCCAGGCTTTTAAAGCTATACTTTATATTTTTTGCAAAATTATTTCTGAGAAGATCACATTTATAGCTTAACTGACCACAACATCAATAAAAGTAATTATTCTTTAATTCTATAATCTTTCACATAAGTCTCTAAGGGCTGGTTTGCCTCTGTCTCTAAACTTGACTGTACCTCAAACTTCACATAATGGACCTGTTCTCTGAATACTGGATCACTGAGTAGTATCATAATTTAAATGTAAAAGAGGACTTAGTATTTAAAGAAACCTCTGGTGAATCATATTTTTATAAAAATAATAAACTCCAAATACATTTTTAATCTGTTTTTTAAGTAAAAGACTGCTAAATTTCACCACACCCTTTGCAATATTCTTACTATTACAGATTTTCAAGACTCCTTTCCTTGTATCCAAATTCCACCTGCATTTTCAAACACTGATTTTCTGTCAGGGGTTCCTATTTCTTATATCCTATTTGTGTCATTAACAGAGTAAGCAAAATGTGCATGGAAATGAGGCTGGTTTACTTAAATCTCTGGCATTTCCAGGTACATGAAAAAACTGATAAAGCAAAATACATTCTTTGTTTTGTCTAATTCCAGGTTGTAGTATATTAGCTACAATGAATAAAATAAGATATAAATATATAGCAATAAATAATTAACTTATGCCAAAGAGTTCTAGAATTCATCAGCGATTAGACTAATTTGTCAATATAAATCTGAGCCCCAAAGCCCTGAGAATCCTTGTTTTTCAAATTCATTTTTTTTTCATTTTCTTATGAAATGACTCTGTCTTTTCAAATATCCACGCACAGGTAAACAAGCATGACTGAGGCTGTGAGCATATGGAAGAAGCCAGCCACGTACCCTGGCACTTTGTCGGTTCACTTTCTCCTCCTCATCGGGCAGGGGAGGCATTGGGTAGGGGTATTTTCTGCTGGAAGCAATAGATCCAGTTGACGAAGAAGGAGATTTGGCAGGAGATAAAGTCCTGAGACGTTGAGAACACATGAAATACATATTATGTGGATGCCTAATATATTTTTCAAATATCTGAAAAGTGGGTTCAGAACAAACCCTCTGATTTCTACTTCCATAGGCCACTACCGCCCAGGTTTAACTACCAGGACAAACTCTGTCACTCACAACACTGGAATGCTAGAATTTCATCTTCCTAACTTCAGAACTACAGTATGTTGCTTAAATGTTAGTACACAGAATCATACTTTTCAACTAAACAGCCAATCATGACATTTCTTATAGACTAGATTTTTTAAAAAGCTAAAATGGAGAAGGGATAAAAATATTCTAAGAGCTCATAATGGTAAATTAAGTGTATACTATATCAATATTCTGCCTTATTTTGATCACTTAATGTCAAAGATGTCTTTTGTACAGTAATTCCAATTGTATTTTTAAGATCTGAAAATACAACTGATACATTTATTAGTTGCTAAGTCACACACCAGTTTACACAAAACTCATGCATTCAGAGGCCAGTGTGTTAGTTGTGAAAGAACAAAGGCAAATACAAGGGTTTTAATAACAAATTAGTAAACATGCAAGCGATAAGGAGTGCAGAGTTCCAGCCAAACAGTCTGATGAGAACATACAAAAATGGTCTGATTAGTCCCTACAATCATCATTTCTGCACAGGGGAGGATTCTAACCCGGAGACATAGGTCTTGATAACTTGTGTAGGGTAGACTTGTCATGTAAATCAAGTGATGACACTTTAATGACTGGAATTTTACTAAAACTAAAATAAAGCACAACAAAACTCTTCTCTTTGGGTAACGTGTTCTCCTCATCACAGAGCTACTCCACATAAAAGTTCAGTGGAAGCTCTGGGTTCGTGATGCTGAACTTGTTTGGCTCTGCATGTGCAGTGGTAATATTTGTGACTAAGAAGAGCAGGCTGGAAGGGCCCATATCTGCTATCTTGTCTTTAAAGTTGGCAAAACAGCTGAGAGTGTAAAGTGTCGACTTCCACCACGTCAGTGGAAAACAGACATGGTGATTCAGCATCAGCTCTCCATTCACCAGTGTTACCACTACATGTCCATGCCTCCTCAAGCCCTGGTGCAAAGGGTATGACCCGCATCACTGAACTGGTTACACTGCCGTGTTGGAGCATGGGGACTTATTTCAGCAGGATGCATCTCATCTGCTGTGAGAGACTGACTCAACCTGCGAGTGTTGGTGGTGGGGTAGCCTTGGGTGGGGGGAGATCTTCTGACCGAACTGCATGCACCAAATAAAGACGTCTTTTTTTCTCCCTGACGTTAAAGTTTGGTTCTCATCCCTGTATCATCCTTTGCTCTGGTTCTGCTGTAGCTTTCAAATCAGTTTCTATTTTATAGACACTCAATTTAAGCTAAGGTTTGAAAATAAATTTTCCTACAAACTCTGAGATTTGGCTCAATTTTAAGAAGCAAGAGTGATTCAGTTTACTTTTAACCTATAATTCCAAATGTTTCCTCTATTTTTGGAAGATGTCCAGGACCACTTCTTAGGGTGTACTGTTAGAATACTGCAGCTGTTCGACTTCTCTTGTGTTAATGCTCTCCACGGCGAAGCAGATGGGTGGAACTAAGAATATTGGTGCTTCAAATCCTCTAAAGTACTATTAAAGCAATGTATGACTGCATCTTTTTCTAATTCAGAAATTAATGTGGTTTTTTTTTTCAATTTTAGGGAAACATTTCAAGTAGGATTATGATCTTTAGGAAACAAATTCAGTATGTGTAAAATGAGGATATACCTTTATATTTAGATATTTAAATACATTTTTCTAAAATTAGGGATATTAACCTGGGTGAGGATTTTCAGCCTAATCACTACTGATAAGATCTCCAAGTTTAGAAAAGCTAGTCAGGTACACAAACAGGTAAATCTTGTTGACTCTAGGGGTCTTGCAAACTGACTCCTCTGTTTAATTTCTGCAGTGTGTATATCCATATTACGAGATGTTAGCTTATAGCTTCAAGATCATGCCAGCCAGTCACTTGGCCATGGTCCAAATGACCAGCTCTGTATTCCAGTGAGGGTGCTGGAAGTCCAGTCTTCTCCTCAAATATCTATCTCTGGCCAAAGCAATAATGAGTTAAAACAAAAACAGGAGGTATTCTCCAGAATTCCCCTCCCCAAATTAGGCATTTACTGCTTCTCACATTAACACACTAGTTTAGCTGACACTTTGGACCCTAGGGGCAAGAGACCAAGCAGCACAGTTTAGCAGGGGCAGGGGCATGGGGTCCTGAGGTCGGGTGCTGTGTGACAGCATGAAGGAGATTATCTTGTGGGGGTAGGGGAATGGATTGCACCAGAGCAGGAGTCAAAGTAAGAGTAGAGAGTAAGGCAGGGTAAATCAGTTTAGGGAAAACAAAAACAAACTACAAACTCCTCACAAATGTCAAAGAAAGATATTTCTTCCAAACCGCCTCCAGGCTCTTTTCTGACCCTGGCTAGTTGCTTGGTAGTTTCAATCTGGCTCTTACTGAAAACAAGGCACCGGCCCAGCTCATTTGTTTACAAAGTAATCGTGGGACAAATGTTAACCATTATCATTATTGCACTTTTTAAAACCACAATAACCAGAGTGGGTGCCATTTAGAATTAATTATACAATGTAGGTGCATCCCTGTGCCAATGGACTGTGCTGTGTCTTGGAGCTACCTCAGACTGCCTGGGCTTGCCTTCTGTAGATAGCAAAGGCCCATCTCAGTTCAGTTCTGTACCCCAGAACAGGCTAAAACCAGACCAGCCACACAGGAGGGAAGGAGGGACACACGTCCTGCCCTTACTCACTTGGCTGTGTTAGTATGCAAATTTTATAGTGGTCTGATGGAAAAGGAACAGATTTTGGGAGCTTGTAATTCTGATTCGGATACTTACTAGCTATGATACCTCGAGTTACCCTTTTGGCTCAGTTTCCTCCATCTACAGAAAGGGAGTAAGAATGCCTACATCTCATGATGTTGTAAGAAATAAAGGAAGACAGCAGGCACTCAATACATGTCACCTATTAGAATCAGTGTCTTTCCAGAGTTACTGCGTTTTCCACAACATCATGGACATGAACTCAAAAACCACTGATGAAGTGAATAATCAAGTAGATACTACCCCACAGTAAGGAAACCTTCCAAGAGCTTGTAAAGCACTATCATCAACAGAACTGCCTCCAGGATATAGGTGTGAGAAGATAATGCTCTTGCTCTGACTTCGCCTGCTCCTTCTCGATGTCCTGAATATATCCTGACAACAGCTGGAGTGAACGCTGCCATATGAGAACTGGGTAAAGCGCACAAGTGAGGTACTCTGTTCAAAATCTTCTGGCCTTTGCTTTGCTTTTCATAGTGATATGGATACATAATTTTTTAATGCTGGGCTGTATTTTGGACCAGTTTGCTGCTGTCGAAGTCCCCATTGCATTTTGAGAGGAATGCCACAAACCCTACACACCACATGGAGGATTAATAAAGTGACCTTTGCCCTTATTGGTAGTTTGGGCAGGAGAGGTAATCCTGAATGACCTGGCGGCAGATGGAGCAGACCTGAGATTAAGCACAGGGTTGGCAAAGCATAAGCCAAATGTGGATGCGCTCAGGCCTACGTGAGGCTTGGCGTGGATGAAGAGTGGCTGAAATCCTCTTCTGTTGTGTTAGAATCATTGTGTTGCAAGCCCCAGGGCAGCTCCATTATTTACCACTCTCACGGAGAATCAGTGCTAATTTTCAAGTCTCACCAGCATAACCCTTTTTAACACTCAAATGACAGTTAACTTACAACCCTCCACTGAATTCTATCTAGCCTTTAAACTTAAATATGGATTCTTAATCACGAATTCTGAATGTGACTATCCACTGTAGGAACCAACATCTCATCTTATAGGAGGAGATAAAGGAATGCTCTAAAATTGCCCTTGCAGCTTTGCACGTGCAACGGGGGGAGCTGAAGCATTTCCCCATCCAAATTGCGTTTAGTCATGCAGCTTCTGGGCAGACCTGGGTGCTGGTTTTAAGAGATGTGAACTCTTCTCTGGGAGTCACATAAACTACTCAGCTCACCCAGGGGGAGGTGAATCAACTCTTCCGGAGTACCATTTCACAAATTATCGCTGCAAAAATGTCCCTGTAGGTATATAAGCCCTACCCCATACGGGACCAAAGCCATTCTGTTTTGGTTCCATGGCAACTGCAAATTACAATCTGCCCACAAGCCTGAGGAAAACAGAAAGGAGAGATAGGACTGCAGGTGAGCCAAGATTCCAAATAACATTCACAATCATCTTACCTGTCTTCCTGACGTTGGCCATCTTGGGAGCTACAGGTGAGGGTGGGATGTTTGAATGTGAGTGTATGTGCATGAGCAGAGGGACAGGGCAGGAGGGAAAGATGGGGGATAAAAGCAGGATATATTTTTGTGAGCAGGCAGGGGTTATGCTTTCCTTGGGTTATATGCAAATGTATGGATCAAATTAAAATGCAGGTAGGTCTAATCATTTTCTCAAACTATACATGTCTAAACTAAATGGTACACTGGAAGAGAAAGTCCACCTTAAATGGGTGCTGAGAGTTAAAAACATGTATGTATTTTGATACCTGATAAATGCCGACCCAAGTCATGGCAATAGGTAATCTGAAATCTTAATCGTTTATGTTCAGAAGAGGTAGTAATTGAGTCTATATTTCTTCTCTACATTAGTTGTCCACAAAGTAGTCAGATATAAAGTAGCCATTTACCCCTAGAAAATCACTTTGATATTATAAAGACTGAAAAAAATGCCATTAAGAGCTCTTGGAAATTCTCTCTGACCTCTACTGTTATACTGAGCTGCAGTGAATTGAATAAATATGCTAGTTGCTAAAATGTAGGAATATTTCGCCTGCTCTTTCTTTTGTCAATCAACATGTTTCTGATCTGTTCCCTGTTCTACTTGAAGTGTTAGACAACGCCTAATGCCTTTTATTCTTACTGGAATAAAAAAATTCCTCAGATGCTTTTTTTGAGAATCTGTAAAACCCTTCTCAGCACAGCCCTTCTCTGGTAGCAAATGGTTGTACTGCATACATCAGACCTAAAATCATTCCATACACGCTCACGTGGCCAATATTCTCAATAATTTTCAAGTTACATCAAATCATTGTTTTTTTACTCAAAGTAAAATTCCACCACATTTCATTTAGTTTCTTTTCAGGTTTTTCCTTAAGTTTTGGTATGTACTATGCACTCGTGAGGCAGTAAGTAGGAAAAATGCATTATGAAACTGCTAGATTCCAGAAATTAAATTGTTCAGGTTAATAGTGCTTCTTAATTATTAGTGGAAAGTATGTTTCATGCCCATAGAACACTACATGGCGTAAAATGAACAGAAAGCTACTAAAAAGCTTGAGATGGTGACAGGGACATGCACTCAATGGCAACCCTTTCAAATGGCTTCATTTGAAACATTCAGAAAAGAACTAGACTTGCTCACGAAGCCAAAAACAGAGATCAAAAGGCAGCAAATAAACAAGGACCCTCTCCAACTATGGGAACTTGTATTGGGAGATACAAGATAGAGAGCCAGTCACACCACAGTATTCGTATGTGCTGGGAGAGTGTGAAAAGGATATAAAATTAATTTATAAAATACCTAAAGTATGGTCCTTCAGTGTTTTTATTCACATCTTCTACCCACTTAGCTACATTATAGTCTCTTTTGAACCATGGGTTTAAATACCTGCAGAAAGCAATGGAAGGAACAAAGAAAGCAGAACAAGATAGAAAATCTGAAAATACACAGCACAAGCTTAGCAAGGATGTTCTTCACCCTCCAAATGCAAGTGACCATGGCCAATAAACCAAGATGAATGTTGGGTGATTATGAGGCAGTCTGTACAATGACACGGGCATAAACTCAGCTACAACAAGGCTCAAGGCATTCTAGAATGCAGTCAACATTTCAGAGAAAGCCTTTCCAGTGGTTTCCCAAAGGGAATCAATCTCTTTCAATCAGAGTACTGTCAGCAGTCCCATCCACCCACCTCCATAGTGGCTTTTTCCTGGCCACCACCCATTTGGCTCCTTGGTTTTCAAAGGATAATGGTGCTTTTTGAGAATATTCAGATGGCTGCAATTCCAACCTGGTGTTTGGGTATATAATATCCCAAGAACAGTTAAAAAGAGCCCCATTCTCTTTCCAATATGAAAGGAAAGATTTTACGTGGCCTCTACTCCACTCCCAAGAAGAGATCACACGCTGGCGTTAATAAGAAACATGATCCAGCTCGAAAAGGAGCAGAATGGGTCCCAGTCCTCTGATCCCGGGGCCCCAGCACACAGAAAGTGCGGTCCAATAGGCCTCCATGATCTTGAAGGCGGGTTTAGTAACTTAGGTGCAGCTGCAACATTCCTTCCCCGCCTCTGTGTGCTCCAGTCTAAAGCATTCATGTTTCCATTATGAAATTGCCCTTGGAAGTTGCCTTCCAAATGTCTGGTCACTGTCTGAGTGACTGCCCGGGGGAAATAATGATCTTAGTTAACAATTCCCTGATGGATCTGGCAAAGTCTCCATCAGAATTACTGCACACAGAGAAAGGTAAAAGACAGTAAAACTATGAGTGCAGAGGGTTTTGTTTTTTGTTTGTTTTTTTCTTCAGAATTTCCTTTGATTTTTACCCTCGGAGCCAAGCAAAAATACATCCGCTTAACATACCCCCTCATCAAATAGATACAGATTCAACAAATTCAGTGAGAAGAATCTGGAGGTTTTAGTCAGTTTTCAAATTTAAAAGGTAACTTCTAGAGAGACTATAGACAATGAAGATTCAAGCTCTCTAAAACTTTTAAGATTATTTGGAAACAAACCAGGGGAAATGATAAAATACACTATTCCCTTGTAGTTGAAGTTTGCCTCTTTCCTCCATATTTAGTTTTAGTTTGGAGAGCCATTTAAATCAAAATACATTTCCACAGTTACAGAAGCAAGATTCAATTATTTTCCCGTAGCCCTTCTCCTCAATGTCTTAGCTATAACCAGGGTACACCACAAAATAACATCATGAAGTTCCCTCCTGAGAGAAGGGTTGGGTTGTTTTTCATGCTTACAAGACCATTTTTGCTAAGATAGTGTCCCCTGACTTGGGAACAACTCACATTTTTTTTTTATCTTTAGCCACAAACCACTGACAACTTGCGCTTTTGACAGAGATAGCCAATTAAAACTTGCATAAAGATTTCCACTGAGACTCTGAACAAAAAGAAGAAGTCAAAAAGCAAGTGCAGCCACACATGAAGGCTCGCGAATGCTCTGGCCTGGGGAAAATCTTAGAAAAAGTCCATGCACTTGTTATTCGGTGACACATAGCCACACAGCAAAATGAGTCACCCACAGGCAGTCGGCCACTTCTAGGAGGAGACCTGTGTTCCTTTCACTGACAATCTCAGAAGCTCAAAGGAACTGGCATGGCTGTCCCATGAAACCTACAGCCACGTGTGGCCTGACTTGCATATGGTGGACCTTTTCCTCCGAGTTAGGAAGCATCTCAGAAAGCTGTGATCCCTTCACTAGAGGTCACTGAAGAGAGCTCTCGATTGTCCCTTCTGGGGATGTGCCCATGAAAGTGTCCTCACAGTGGGCCTCCTAACATCACTAGGTCATGGTGGCTAGAGTGATGGGATTTCATCAAACTGCTATAAATCTGCCCATGTGGCTTGGCTTGTAGCGCAACATGCAAAAAAAAAAAAAAAATGCATTAGACAGGATAGGAGAGCTCTTTGTGCTCTCCAGGATGGGAAGGCAGAGGAAATTAGCTGGTGCTGGCTGGACCAGGACCACCTCCGAGCAGACGTTGGGGGTCAGTCAGAGATCAAATGACCCTGTTCTCAGCCAAGGAAGGGACTTGGAGGGAGACTAAGTGGCAGCCCAGAATGGAGGGGCAGGTGGAGACTGACCTGTGATCCAGACTCCCTGTCTGGGGGCTGTCAGAGCCCCCTGGGCTTATGCCTTGGGATGGGACTGTCTGGGCGAGGGAGTGCCCAGGCTCACGTGCTTGGGGCTCCCTCCTGTAAAAACACAATATATAACACAAAGTCTAAGCCAAAACCTCTTTTTTTTTTTACATCATTTACAACAGTGAGGAAGATGCAAAAGCTTCGAGTGGAAAAACAATACAACGAACAAGGACATTTTCTGGTGTTAATTAGCAGAGTGTGCATTTGGGGTGCATGGTTTAATTCATGCCTCGAAGTTTCATCATCCTTTGGGATGATGACATACTAAAGGAAGTGTGGAAATAATGGACCTGCTAATACCTCTTAATTTAAAAAAATTTAAAAAGATATGTTTGTCCATGGTCATTATTCTCCTCTTAGAGTCACACAAGTGATATTGTTGTATCCAAAGTAAATGGGGTTATTTAACAACTATAGAAAGTATTAAAAATACTTTGATATGCTATGTATTCTTGATATGCTATGTATCTGGATTCCTTTTAAGAAAGAAAGAAAGAAAGAAAGAAAAAAAAAAAAAAAAAAAAAAACCCGTGCCCAGACAATAAGGTATGTGAGAATGTCAGAATAGGGGTCGGCTTCATGGGCTTGGCTCCATGGTAACCTATAGGTAAACATGAGTCATGTAATCCAAGTCTGAAAGTCTGAAATATCTGAGAGAGTCCTTAACACTTCTTCATAAAGATGATTCCATTATGATGTCTTGTTAAATATAATAACTTAAATACCTCACAGGCAAGATTTCTCAACGGCTATCTGCAGTATCATAATATTTGTCACATGATATGAGTGGGACTTTTATAGAAAAATTTTTTTAAAAAGTAAGTGATTATGCTAGAAAATATTGCTAAATACCAAGTATTCTTTGGGCCCTAAATTTGTAGCTTTAATATAATACTGGATATTTTGTTGTTATTCATTTAGGAGTTTTCAAAGCCTTGTTAAAGGAAATATGGTTAGAACACTAAACAGACCACAGAGGAAGTTCTGAAGAACATTTTGCATTTTTACCTGTACTCTTGTTAGCAACTGAGATAAGCTAAGCTAAGAAGCTCTTAACAGGTGACCTCATGCAAAACAAATCAAACAACATTCCAAGAAGAGTTTATCCACAATAAGCCCTAAAGCATCCAAGTGCTCTGGGAAGGTGTAAGATAAACTCTAACAGATTAGTTATTTGTGATGGAGTTCTATGATGCCATTCTGGACCACGCAATGGTATCACTTGAACCTATCTGTTGTTTCTAAGGTAAAGTATCCTCTAGTAAACTTTGAGAAGCCACTTACAAGACAATACCATCAGCAGGAAGCTCCAAATTTCAGGGCAATGTTATTATCCTGGACTGAAAAAGGCAGGGTATATGATGGAAAAGCTAACATAAGTTTCAGACAAGCAGTTAAGAAACATCTGCTGTTTAGATTTTTTTTTAAGGCATGAGGAAGCAATAGAGATCCAGGCAATAATCACTAGCACTGCAGTGAGAAATAAGTCAAAACAAAACAAAACAAAACAAAAAACAAAACTTGGTAGGTCCAAAAAGTATGGTTAATTAAAACCGGTTGGCAAGTTCAGAAGAAAACTAAGGGAGGGTTTTAGTCCATGATGGGAGATAAAGGTTTGAGGAAGCCTGGTTTTGCCTGAACTTTCTAAAGTGGAGAAACAAACCCAAAAAGTACATGCTGTTTATATCTACCTCATTATAAATGACTTTAAATATAACTTCCGACCTCATTCCCTCTTAAAAAAAGAGGAGGTGGTGGTGGCTATCATTTAAAACGGACTGTGTTGCATTTAGTGACAATGATTCCGTTAAAGAGCAAGTTTAGGTAAATGCCCTTTTAAATGTCCTCAAAAGGAGAATTTAAAAGGGAAACATATTCCAGTAGTCTGAGAGAATGCTTAGATGGCAGCCATGAAGCCCTCGGAGTGGTGGTTTCACACTGTGAGCCGTCACCATGCTCTAGGACGGCAGCAATTTCCCCCTGATGCTTCTGGGCTGTGTGAATACTGGGGAGAGGAAGGGTGACCCCTCTGAAATGGCTGGACCCCGGGTGATGAGAAGAAAGGAATGTTATCAAAATTCCCTTCAAAACGGAACCAAGACACCACAATGGCAGGTTACTGGAGGACAGAGCCTGCAGTGAGGGTGAGACCCTCACTATCAGTGAGTATTGGGATGGGCACAGTTGCGGAGATGCCTATGTAAAAGAGAAAAGCCATGGTTAATTTTAAAACAGCAAAAAAAGAAAAAAAGAATTAAGAAGACAAAACCAAGACCAAGAGGCATGGTTTACAGTTCTCTGATGATGTGGTTAATTAACTTTTCACACTAATTGCACAGGACCTTAGAATGTCTTTTTCCATTAGAGGTTCAGACTTACTCAGTTGAATTAGACCGAGGTCTAAATCTTTTGCCTCTGATTTTCTTTCTGTTGCCTCCCAGGTTACCTGAAAAAGATGGTTTATGGCTAGATATGAATATAAATAAAACAATTGCCACAGGTTTAATTACATGGTATTTCAAGTGGGTGTAATTCACAACCAGCACCAGCCCAGAATATAGGGCTTTTTAGCACCGTACAGCCTTCTCAATGTGTCCAGCGCACTCGTGCTACCAAATCCTATCATTTCCCGTTCAAGAAAAAGGAACTGGACTCCCTCATAATCATAATAAATGCCCTCCTCTCTGCTGGGAGAAGAGCTAAAGAGTTTTCAGGAAGGAACAAGTCTTTATAAACAGGGACCACAGAATACAGACTTTAGGTGACACGGACAGATGGGCTCAGAATGCTGCCCCTATACCTTGCCAAGAGTTACTTCGAGGTCGCCCATTTTCACAGATGTCTGAAATATGTTTTGTGTCTGGAATCCTTTCACTCCAAGAATGAGAGAGTCCGTTTGACCTGAAATTGAAAATGTGTATATATTGTTCAAAACTATAATCACATGAATGTTTTGAAATCATTAAGCAAAATTTCTAAGCATTACTGTGCATTAAAATAAACCGAGAAAGAAAAAAATTGGAAATGAAAGAATGAAAACATGGAAGTCTTCATGAAGAAGGCAGAATTACACAACATCCAATTTAAGAAAAGTCAAATACAATGGAACCCCATTACAATAGTTCGTAATTGAAAAGTATCAGGATACAATGCAAGCCAATTACATTCCCCAGAACACAGCGACCACAAATACAAATTCACTACATATTATTTCGGTAACATAACCCAAGCAGCAGAGTTATAATGGGGTCCCACCATAGATGTTTCTTAATTGTAAAGCAATGGTTTCCATTCAAATATTATGAGGACATGGACTTTCAAGAGATCTCACTGAGTTGCTCAATTGAACCTGGTTAACCTTTATCAAAGTAATATTTAGGTTTTCTTAAACAAGAAAATTATGTTCTAAGAATTGGCATTTTCTCCACATTTCTCCTCCAAATGTAATATTGTTGGTTAACTGTCCAATAACTGAACTGAGTCTGATGTTTGTCATGGAAGTGTCTCTCACAAAGTCCATGTACCGTTAAGCCCTTCCACTATTTGTGTCCTTCCATCTTTAAATGAACTGTCTACAAGAAGCAAAATTTACAAACCTACCTTGTACCACATAAGAAGAGCATTCTGACAAACTACATATACTTAGGAGGAGCCACATAATTTGATACAACATTTAACTGCTTAAAAGTCAAAACCCATTGAGACTTTGCTAAAATCTGGGAATTATTCAAATTAATGTTTTAAACTCTTCTTGAGGTACTTTAGCAAATAGCTCTGTACTTTAAATCTTTTCCACATATCATTCCAGCTAACTGCTGTCTATTCTAAAAGGAACCTTCTACAGATGAATGAAAATATATGGAACTCAGCACAATTATTACATAATTCCCCAGATTTTTCAACATCATTTATGAAGTGTAGAACGACTCCTATTTTGTATAAAAGTACAATAGAAATTCTGCTGGAATCCACTGATCTCTCCACTTATTTACCATATTATTTAATTTAAAAGTAAATATTTGACCAAGAAAATAATGATATACTGAGAAAATTTAAGTAAGTGTTATTCTCTTAGCCAAAAAGTCAACAATAAATTAAAAGAATAAAAAATTTTTGAACACCCTTCTATAGCACTTCTTATGCAAAAACTAATATTTTTACTTTTGCTTTAAGCTGTGTTATCTGAGTGAAAACAATCCTGTATGCTTAGGACAGTTTCACATAGAGTTAGTTCTCAGATCTCGTTAATTCCTTCTATTCTTTTTCCTGATTCTTTAAAAAGAGTGAGATCCATTGCAGAATTTTTACAGATGATTTACTCTATTTAGAACTCCAGAGGAGACCATGTTTCTTCTCAAAAAAACTAGCAGTTTCCCTTTCAGTCTACAAAGTAACTACTGTGCCCAAAATAATGCATGGGGCTCTCAAATCTTTTTTTCTATACATTACACCCCTACCATCAGTTTTAAAGAAACTCTTTCAAACGAATATTTTAGCTTTTTTCAATGTGAATGTAGGTCTCATTTCCCAAAACAATTCCAACTGTTTATTTCTACTGTCAGCTTATTTTTATTAAGCAATTATAAAGCATGCAGAATTTAAAACGATCTTATACACCTTAAGATCCTGGAGTGAGACTACAGCATCCAAGTTTAAGACATATAAGTAATATATTAATCCCACCTGGACTGTTACAAAACTTAGGCAAACATTAAATATACTTAAATTAATTTGGCAACAAAGCTCTAAGTTATAAAGTCTAGAATTAATCATTCCAGGAATGAAAGGCAAAATAAATCATAATATTCAAATATATGATTCACAGAGAAGCGATCTTTTTTTTTCACAGCAAGCTTAGCTTTGACAAATTTAAAATTAAAAAAGAAATACTCAATGTAGCATTTATATTACCAATTTATCTTAACAACTGCTTTTATTGAAGCATGACAGTAACCTTTTTCTTTGACTACCAAACATGACATAAAGCTCACCATTTAAAAGATGATAAAATACATTGCATAGTTTCTTAAGCTGTAGAAGAGCAAGGTTGAAAAACCCTGGGGTTTCTATCCAGATTTAGGGTGGTTATTTGTTTCGTTTAGTTCCATTTGGATTTCTGGCCTGATTTGTTAAACCAGTGGTTCTGAGCATATGGCATTTTGAAGTAGAGTAATCAAAGAACAAAGGATACTATTTTTTAACATTCAAGAAAGAAGGAAGAAGTAATCAAACCTGCTGCAAAATAATGAAATGTTCTGACTAATGGAATAATGTGTGATGGAACAGGTAGAAATCTGAAAATGCGACAGAAAAGCAGACCTCTTCTTAGAACTAGATGCTGAGTTTGTGCTGACTCCAGGAGGAATGTCGCTATAAAAAGAGTCGCCATCTCCAGGCTTTTTTACATAATCTCCCTGGGGTAACTGTCTAAGGCATAATAAACATTTCAGAGTCAGAAAACAAGACACACACATGAACACAGACATATACAAATATTATTTTAGGAAAAAGGAGGTAGGGGTAATGATCTACATGAATCAAATCTATAACAACACGTAAGAGTATTAATAAATATGACAAGTTAGTCATTCTAACTGTAGAGGTCAGAAAGGCAATCACTGAAGTCTCTCCAGTCTGGATGAATAAAGCCTTGCTTTGGGGGAAAAATATGAAAAGATGAGGTTTTTTTCACTGTAACTTATCATACTTAGAGATGGTAACTGCCATTTTGCCTTAAAAAATAAATGAATAAAACTGATGCCGAAGGAGCGTGTTGAGACAGATAGTCCTTTCCCAGAAAAGGCACAGTTTTTTTCACTGTGGTGAGTAAATTAATCATAATTTTTAAACATTATACAGTGTAACCTTGGTTTGGTCTTAAAAGAACTGATTTTAAGCTATGTTCTACAATTTAATCTAAATAGAGTCTTATTCCAGTCCTCTGTTCAATCTGGAACTTCACTGTTCATTTAACAGAAGTATGAAGAAATTGAAAGAGATGCAAAGGTCAATCAAAAATGTCATTCTAGGAGGAGAGTAGAGCTCAAGTGGTAGAGTGCATGCTTAGCATGCATGAGGTCCTGGGTTCAATCCCCAGTGCCTCCATTAAATAAATAAATAAACCTAATGACCCCCACTCTCCCAAAAAAAGGAAAAGAAAGAAAAATGTCATTCTATAACTGTAGAACGTGGGAAGGAAGGTAATTTAGCAAGAAGAAGAAAAGGTTGAAAAAATAACAGAATTCTTATTGAGACTATTGAAGGATGTTTATAGGTGGCCCTGACTCTTCATCTCCAACAAGGGAAAGTCTACCTAGTCTGCACCATTACCGACCCCACTTACTCTGATTTTGCATTAACTAAGATCGGAACAGATTTGTATTACTTATTCTAAGGGAACAGGGTAGAAAACTGAAGCAGGGAACTTCTGGTCAACGCTGATCCTTCAGTGACTAATCTGATGCTTTGCTGGTGCATGGCCCCCAAACAGGCAACCGCATCTCAAACTTGATTCGGTTCCATTCAGCACTAATGCTGGAGGTGCCACAAACTAGAGTGGAACTGAGAATTTTAAACAGAGCTGTCATTAACTAGGTCTCCAACAAAGGCCCCCCGTTTGTTAACTCCTCTTCCTATTTGGTTTTTCCTTAGTTACCACACTAGTCATAGTCACCTGCTGATGCTAAATTCTATCCCCCAAATGCCACTTTCAGCTGTCTCCTTGCTTATGCCAACTCTCACATTGTTTTAAATGTCTGAAATGTTTGTTCGTTCATTCTTTTGAATGACTAAATACTCTCTCTCATACTATTTCCATTCTATATAGTCACACCTCTCTACAAATAAAATTTTTCAACTAGTACAAAGCACCTATGTACATTTGTGAGGTTAAATCTCCTCCTCCCCTTTAAAGAAATCAAATTTCTCATTAGATTTGTAAGATCAATTTTACATACAATTCTTTGATATATATTCCTTCAAAATATTTTTAACCTTTTAAGTGACTTCAGCTCATAACTGTAATCTTTCTTTTTCCCAGTGTATTACAAAAAAATTTTACTGGAAAAGTAACACAATTTCTCCATATTTATAGTGTTAAGAACATAGGACAAAGGATATAACTGCTTATGCAAGAGATCTTTACTCTCTAGAATCATATTTTCTGTCTTGCCCCCTATCAGGAAGATATCCTATCAATACTTGAAGAAATGCTCTCAAGAAAATCAAGGTTCTGTAAGTTGCCTCTAGGAGGAAAATTCCCTTCTGTATCATATTAATATTTATATAAAAATGCCAAGAACATACCATCAACATCACATTTTCAATTATAATCTTTATAGCTAACAAATCATTTCTGTCACTATTACCTTTACGGATAATCTTTATAAGCTGATGAGACATGCCTCACTAAATTCAAATTAAATAAAAACAAGTTCTCTTTCCCATTAATGTATCCCCCAAGTCACCCTCTGTTTACATGGTTCTGGCTTTCGGGCATTTACCAAGGGCTCACTTGGCTGAGATTGCAGGCTTAAAGGTACTGCCTCTCACAATGGATGGGGCCCAGTTTTGTTTCATTTTTAACTAAGCGCATTTTACCGCTCCTTCAAAGTAATTTCTCTGCAGCCCATCTTCTACACAGTGTACTAACATCCTTAATGCTAAACGTATCATAAACTGTGGGCTTTAGTCAAAGATTTGGAAGGGAAGTTTAAGTTAGTGAACTTTGGGAGCATGGTTTTGCTTTTTATCATTCTGGGCAGGCTAGATTCTTACTTGTCTCTACTGTGAAGTCTTCAAAATAAAGAAACTACTCTGCATTTTCCTTAAAATTCCATGAGGAATGCATGTAATTTCTTCACATAGTAAATGCCTAAAAATGTTAATAATAGACGATGAATTCTGTTAAAGATCTCTTAAGAATAATATATAACATTCCCCACTGTCCAGAAATTTATCCTTTTTTTCAATATCTAGTTACACATTATAACAAACCTATTTCTTCTTGATTAACCTTTAGTGAAGACAGAGAATATCAGGTCCCCATGATCAATAAAATAACACTTCACTATTTGTTATAAAAGATCATAAATGACCAACTAAATTATAGCTTTAATTTTTTAATTGAATTTATTTTTCTAGTCTTCATGGTTTTCTTCCTAAATTTTGCTGGTTTCATAGAATTTTGGATTTAAGTGGCCCGAGCAGTGCTAAGTTTTATAATGGAAAAATTATCTCATATTTCCCATATCACATGCAAATATGTTAGACATCTGCATGAATTTTTATACTTAATGACCAAAAGTAAATAAAAGCTTATATACTGAAATTCTTTTTCCTCAAAAAAGGATCCCTGTTATGAGGAAGTCTAATCTTTCCTAAAGGGTGCATTGAATCAGAATACTTAATAATCTTTACACATACTCAAAATGAGATTTTAATGAAAAAAATTTAATTTAGGTCTTAACCTTAATGCTGAAGGAGGCATTTCTCCAAAGCTTTGTTGGTGTCTGGGCTGTCTGCTATTGCAATTGTTACTTTTCTGTTTTAAGAAATATTGTGTAGTGCGTACTAAGTCACACTGACAGATGTATGAATATCACTGAAGTGAGAAAAATAATATAAAAACAAACTAAGAAATATGGAAAAAAAAAAAGGGGGGGAGGCCACAAGCAGAAAGTAAAGTGACTAAAACAGGTAGGAGAGAAAAGAAATGGGGGAGGGGGTTTCTGCTTAAGGTATGAATCAGGAAGATATGATCTAATTATTCTAATTTACATTATGTATGTTCAATGATGTATGCTCATTCCAGACAAGGAGACTATTTCAGCTGAATACTGATGTTTTATAAATCCAAGTTCAATGAATGTTTTCTTATTCTACTGTTGAGTTGCAAACCTACCTGAAAACTAAAATTCAAACCCGTAATTCTTGCCACAAAGTAACAAGTCCTTAAGCAGTTTTGCTAAAATATAAACAAGAGCATCAACTGAAAAAATTATGGAGGACCTCTTTCCTAGAGATTTTAAAGAAAAGAATCAGTAGTCATCCTTCTAACTACATGATGTCTACAAATTTTCCACGGCTCCTCAGTTCCATGGTTTTGCCTTTCACAAGATGACACTGGCAGCTTTAAAGTGACATCGTTAATGTATGGGGTTCTGTCTCCACTGTGCCCCAGAATGAGACTTCTACTTTTTATTAGGCAATTTGTAAACAAAAAGAAAAAAATGGGTTCACTTATCATCTATTTGCCAGGCTTGCAATCAAACTTATCACACATTCCCTCAATATAATGTAAACCTTGAGGACACAATCTCTGGAGGGAAAATTTACCAGGTTATCAGGTTTCTTCACAGAATTACTTGCCTGACCTTTCTAGTAATTTGAAAAGTGATGCTCAATTTGGCATTTCTGAGCCATGATATCATCAATAAGAATCTAATAACTGGCTACATATTTAATATGCATTTAGTGTCAAAGCAAACCTTCATGCCCACCAATGCTTTCACCAGCTCAACCAGTAATATGGGTCCCATTCGTATCATGAACTCTGCCTTCCTCTTAGAAAACAACCATATCTACCTCTCTTATTTGAAGATCAGAGAAACACAAAGCCTTCACAGACCATGTACTAATAGCTCCCCTTACTAGAATGCCTCACAGGTTACAAAGAACTGCCTCTGCTTTCAGAGTTGAAGAAAATTTAGGTGATTTCCCAGTACCACATACTAGTAAGTGGATTTTTGATTCCTCATCAGTTTTTTGACCAAAGACATTTTTTTAATTTGAGGTTCTCACCATGCCACCTCCGAAAAAGTTAATTCAAAGGCAACTCAAAATTCTTATTTCCACTCCCTGGCATCCTTTGGAACTGGACACGTATCATTATCAGAATATCTGCAGATATTTTCATAAGATTGTAAATTTCCTAATGGATGCTTTGGTCTATTGGCCTTACCACCACTAAAGTCAATTCTCAAAAAGGAAAATCCTCCAGAAGATATTTGTATACTCACAACTTCCTAATCTGAAGTCCATTCCTTGCTACTTCTCTATTTTAAGAAGTATTGTATAAACCTAAGATTCATTAGCTATGGACAAGGGCAAAAATAAAGGTTGTGTTGAAGCATAACAAAATATATAAAATAAATACCTGCTGAAACACGACAACTCTCAAAATATGAACTACATCCCAAAAGAGTAACCAGACTGATGAAATGACGACTCAGTAATACCAGGAGGTATGAAATTACATCAGGCACATAAAGGAGATTCTTAACATAAAATTTTTCTTAACTATTCCTATGCATATATTGAGTTAGAATAAGAAATTGGTGCACAGGTTTACATATTAATCGTTTTTTGTAGTGTGGGCAGTTGCTTTATTCTGGAGAGCATCCCTGTTGAGAACACATCTTAGAGCACTGTAACAGCTTTGCTTATGTTACATTTTAAGCAATATTAAATTACATTATAGCCTTAACTCCTTGGAAATGGAGCGAAATTATTAATTTTTGATCTTAGTAAGCCTCATTTTATTTTTCACGGAAGAAAGCCACCAAACTTAGACTTCTGCTATGGCTGATCAACTTCTACCCAACTTTTGGGTAAATGGCCCCAACTTTTCTCCAGAGTTTAAAAGATGTCACAAAGACATCTGGTTGTTTTTCAAATTTAATTTATTTTGTTTCAGTTTTACTTTTTCCATTAGTGATGGAAGTTAGTTATTTCAGGGAAAAATCAGTATTTTCTAATATCTATGGTTAACTGACCAGGATCTCAACTGGTACCCTGTGGGCACCGCTTACTTATAAAGACTCTGTAGATACTTATGGCTAAAACCTTATAGGGATTTTAAATTACAACATAGAAGGAAATAACAAACAAATTTAAAATTTTAGTTTGTGAAAAAATGAAAGCCATGGTTGAGGCCTGAAAGCAGTATCACCACATTTATTACATCTTATTCCTAATTTGCCACTGGCAGATAATAGATCAGTGAAAAAGGTAAGCAGGGATCTGCATAAGTATCTTGAGTACAAAACTAGTACTATATGACATGCAAAACCTGGTCTAGATGATCAATTTCCAGGATATTTTAATTTTTTGTATCAATAAATAATAGCATTAGTAATTTCTTAAATGTGAACAGTGAAGGGTATATATATCCTGATATGGGCTAATTTAGATTTCAGAAAAAATAGGCAATTCTTACCGGACTATATGAATGCTTTGTATCTCTTTTTATGGTGCTGGTTAAATATAGATTTTAAGGGTATGATGAATGGAGGGTCTCACTTTATGGCTTGTTTTTTTCAAAAAAAGTAGGCTGGATGATCAGGAATTCCAACTATGCAAATTATTTCTTTTACTACCTGTGTAATTACCTAATTGGCAGCAAAAATTTTTTTTCTTATGCAGAGATAAAACAGGCTTTTCAAGTGCCAAGACATTCTCCTGACCGCAACACTGTGCAACACTGTGCCTGTATAAATTTATTGTTTATGAATGGAAGTTACTAATATAACAACAGTAACAAGAAATAAATTCCTTCAGAAAGTATGGCAATAAGGGTGTCATAAACATGAAGAAAAGCCAATCAAGTAATGTAAACAAAGGTGGCATCTTAACATAAAGGAATTTTGTTTTAGATGGGAAAAAAATTAACTTCCATGTGTCTATTACTATAAAACAACACAAATAAGAACTTCTATTAATTACAGTAGTGTTGGATGAAAGAACCATTAAACTAAATAACAACAGATCTATTTTAAATTAACACATTCCACAGCAATATTACTAAAATTATCATTTCAAGATCATGAAAAATCAAGATTAGTTTATGACCACTACAGCATAAAAACAAAGTGAACTTGCTTTATAATTATATGTATGAATTCCAAAGATGCTAACAGAACTGAAACCTTTCAGTGCTCAGTTATATGTTCAGATTATTCTCATTACATACCTCTGTTCTCGATAGTTTCTTTATGGACAAGGAGAGAGAAGAGAGAGAGACAGAGGAGGAAAAAAAAAAAAAGGTTACCAACAGAAGTACATTAAGAGAGAGCACTAAATATAAAAGCTCTAACATTCATTGAAAGATCTCCATTAGAGGATTTTGAATTGCAGAATTAAAATGGGGAAGACAGTCTTACACACATACATATGAATGCACACACACATACACATAAATTTCATCTTTCAAAGAAGTGACACTAAAGGGTTAGTGACAATATTTTCAAATAACAATTTTTAAAAGCATAAAGTTTCAGTTATTAAAAAGTAATTATTTTCTCAATGTCAATTGTATCATATTAAAAACTTAGTACTGTTCTAAAGTCGACACTATTTCAAATGCAGGTATTAGACATGTATATTGATTTAAATAATGAAATTAGTCAAGTTACTTATATAAACTGTGTTTTCATACAAATAAAAAGCATAATTCATTCCTTTTGGAATATACACCCCAAACTAAAGCTCTTCCTAAGAATTTCAAATAGTTAAACTTAACAGATACAAGAATATTATATTTCATCATGTATGATAAATTAGAGTGAGAATTCACAGCTGTTTTGGACCTCCCAAGTTATTACTACTTACTCACAGGAGCTTCATTGAAAGCTACATTGGAACTACTTTGTTCAAAGTTTGGTCTCTATTTTTTTTTGGCCAATTACTAAAATAAAATTACATGAGTTTCAAAATAAACCAATCTGAAACAAAAATGTGTTTAAGAGGGTGTGGCAGTGAGGTGCCAATGGTTTTTAACTTTTGACTCAAGAGTAATGTTTAGCTTTCTATAATGACCTAATTAGGTGTTACTATTTCATAGAAGTGTTGGAAGCTCAAGCGATCGCAGTGGGCTCCTTCCACCAACATCAAGGCTAATGTTTCTATGTGGATTTCATTTGCAGCACTTTAACTGGCCAATCTATTCCATGCACCCTTTAAGTATCTCATTTAATAATGAGCTCATGAAGGTAAAAGTGCCAATTTGTTACTTAATATTTTTTATTCCTGAGATCATCAGATGAGGGAGAAAATAAATCAACATTTTTCTATTCAAAATGTTTTACTTTTTATTGTCTGTCTGATTATCTGAGCAGTCTACTAGTTCCAGATAAGTATTCCTCATTTCCAATCCCTGACATTCCTCCCACTCTTGGAAAAGGGACAGAAACTTTAATTGGAAGGATTAATGAGAAAATGAGTTCTCAGGTCCTAAATCCATTTTGGAAGTTCAAACAGAATATGTGAAACAGCACATTCATGAATTTAACTCCTGTATTAAAATTTCTACATCCTCATTCTATTTTTAAACATATTCTGAATAAATTTAGTCACATTAAAAGTTCCATCATTAAGGTTCAAATTATTTATGAAGAGAATATTGTGGTATGAACAAGATTTGTCTTTTTCCTTAATGAATCTGCAAAGTACATATATTCAGAAATGAAAAAAAAGTGAAACCATATGAATTTCATAAAAATAAGAAACGATATACAGAAAGAAGTACTTTAAATGCTAATCATTAAAATCAACAGACACAGGTAATTTCAGTAGCAGTTAGAGTAGATGTTTAAATTTTATATTTTCTGAAAGGTAATTTTTTCCAAGACTGTAAACATGAAATAATCACTTTGCATCAGTGGGTGGACAATTTTGCTTCCCCTTTTCACATGATCAATGAAACCACTGAACTACTTTGAAACAGAAATGGTTGGGGTTGGGGTGGGTATAGCTCAGTGGCAGAGTGCATGCTTAGCATGCATAAGGTCCTGGGTTCAATTCCCAGTACCTCCATTAAAAAAAAAAGTTAAAAACAGCAATAGTTGTGATGGCAACTGTTACACAGCAGGAAAGTCAAGGAATAGTGTGACACCAAGATGGGGCTAAGTCACCTGAAGTGTGAGGAGAAATCAAACAATATATAGAGAAAAACCCTTCCTTTCAACCTAATAATTGTATACTTCAAATGTTAGGCTGAAATCAGCCTGTTCAAATATAAGTATGCAACGTGCTTAATGACTTGCACATCCAAGAGGTGCACAGGTACTGAGCATCTGTGAGCTGGTACAGAGCTTCGTATCCATGTAATCAGAGCCAAGCATTACCACGATGCTGTGCTCTCCTTCGCTAGGCTATGCCATATTAACTTGTGTTATGCTAAACTTTATTCTACTGTCTGTGCTATTGGTTAATACAGCCTTGCACAAATGTCTTTCTGCATTTTAATACTTGTAACAAAGTTTACCCTAGTAGTTGACTAATTGCTCTCTCTTTTCAGTGAAAGAAACTCCTTCAGGGTTCTGATCTCACAACAAGCAAGAGCCAAATGCACTTTTAAGAGGGTTTCTTTTAATTCAGTTCGTATAAAACCATGTCAGGTAATAACAGTAATAGCAAATAATTATATAATGCCTAGGCTATTGAAAGGTTTGGAGTAATTTAAAAGTCTAAAATTGTCTAATTTCCAAGTCTTTTAGTAAAACAAATTTGGTCTATGAACTTAAAAAAAAAAAAAAAAGCTATAAAGCTATAAATGGGGTAATATCCAGAAAGGCTAGCAAAGTTGCAGGCCTTCCAAATGGAGAAACACCCAATCCTGGAGACCTGAAACATTATCTGAGATCAGCAGGACTATTTAAAAATGGAAATATTAGAAAAACTTAAGGTTTTAGGTTTTACTTTATTAAATGTTAGTAAGTTACTCGAATACTGATGAAAATTTTCACATCATAAGACTTAAAAAAGAAACTGAACATATTAAATACACAAATAAGTTTGGAATGTCTGAAGTCATTTACTTAGCTAAGGGAACCCAATATTCAAAACTTACATAATGAATAACTTTTTAATCTTTATAAATAGAAACAAAAAAATTGTAAGTTGAACTTTGGAGCTTAAGAATTAGGCATTTAAAAGTTGTAACTTATAGTTGGAATTTTAATTTCAACAAATTATATCTCTGAAGAGTCTTGTCTTCACACAAAAACGCCCACGTATTTAGCAGGTAAGAGTGCCTCCTTCATGCTGGTTGTGGACAGGTTTTGCTCTTAGCATGATGCACGGTCAGGTCATCGAAAGCCCTCAGTAGCAGATCTGCTACTATTCTTGTTGAGATGACCTTTGTCATTAAAGTGCTATGCTAATTGACTATCTTGCTTAGATTTCCAGGTATGGGTTTAAGTCAAAAGAACCTGCATCACTAAAGAGCAACCCAACACAGCCTTTGTATGAGACATAATTTAAACTGATTTTACTTCATGTAATGGTTTTAAAACAATATTAAGTATTTTTTAGAATAGAAGGGAGTTATCTCAAAATATAAAAAAACGATAAATTATTATCGCCTCTAATCCTACCAAGAACTATCATTGAATTGTTGAGCCAGACTGATTTTCACTGCAGGTATATTTATCTAATGATATAAAACTTTTAAGGTGTTTAATTCATTTAAACAAATATTTTAAAGTATATTTTGACAGTAACATACAGAGACTTTTCACTTACTTATAACCCCATGCTGTTATTCCTAAAATGAGGGCCAGCACTAAAATGGTGCCAGCAATTATGCCTATTATGATATTGGTACCAGCAACACCTAGGAGGAAAAAAGAAACAATGAAGATCAGTGTATACAATTGGAATTTTAATATAATCCCTTCAGGAACTTTATTCTCCAGATTTGTAATCATCACACTAAGAACATTATTTGTTTTCAAAAGTGGATATTTTTCCCTTTATATAGTTTTAATTTTAGAGAACATTTTAAAAATTTTATTTATTTATTGAGACATAATTGACATATGGCATTACACTAGTTTCAGGTGTATGACATAATGATTTGATATTTGTATATACTGTGAAATAAAAAGTGGGTATTTTCTACAGCAAAGAAAAATCAACTATAACTTAGGAATCCGTATCAACTGTTTTTTAAAAAATAATTCTTTGTGTATGTTCCCTTTTAATTCTTATTCAAGTGCATTTTGTACTTTTATTTTCTACGTTTTTTTTTTTCTGGAAAATAAAAGGTCATTGAACTAAAAGAAAGAAGAGGAGAGACAAGGAAAAAATTAGGGGCAATACTAATATATTAGCACAGTACCCTTTGGGGAGGAATGTTTAGAAACCCAAGGTGCTTTTGACGCCAACCTCTTCCTCAGAAAGTCTAGAAATGTTATTGTTCCTATTACTCTATTTTGATAACTAATCCAAGGTCCTTATTTTGCACCACATTTTGTCTAGATAAATACAAGCTTAAGGAGAAAACACATCTACAGATTTACATAATTAGTGCTCTGGTGATGTAGATAATGAAAGCCCTGGGCTTGTAGTGCCCAGCCTTGGCAATAATGGTTGTGGCACCCTAGAGAAGGAGAACCCAAAGGAAAAGATACAGTCTTGTGAGCTGGAGATTGGTGCTGGTGAGGCATGAAAGCGAGGCTGCATCAGACTGGCCGCGGGTCAGGGCAGGGCTGAACCTCAGGACTGGGCAACACCACTGTTGTGTCCAACAGCACCCACCGTCAGGCAGGCTGGGACGCAGTCCTTGAGGGAGCATAGCAATCAGAGTGGCCCAGTGAGTCAAAGGTTTGGACAAGCCCAAGAGCAGAAAAAGCAGGTTGGAGACCTAGCTCTGATACTAGGAGACCTGTTTTGCTGAGAATGACTAATAACCCACGCTAAATTGCAGGGCTCTCACCCAGAGCAGCTCAGTTCTCTCCTTGTCTGCTGCAGTCCTGAGGAGTCCTTCTGGACATCATCAGTCAGTAATCATAAGTAACTGGAGCAGAGTCTAACTTCCCAATGCAGAAGTGGCAGCCACTCTGTCTAGGAGCCCTCAGTAGTCACGTGGGACAGCTGGGCTTGGGCATCTGAGGAGGCTGACTGACTCCACCCTGTTCAGGTCTTCTGTGGGATTGGTGGGTGCAGATGCCAGAGGACCCCGCCTCAGGCATTGGGATTTTCCTACTCTAAGATCTAGCATATCTGATTTCCCTTCCTTTCCTTCCAAGGATTTCACAGAGATCAATAAAGTTGGATGCTAGTCCTGATTATTTCTAAGTAATGGTATGACTTTTGACAAGTCACTTAAATCCACAGACCTGAACAGCCTCATCTCTGCATTACTTGCTAGAATGAGCTCCACACTACCATTGCTAAGACCAGTGATGCCAAAATCCTAATCATTCTGTAAGTTTCTTTATCAAAGTCATATTGGCTAAGTTTTTAACCTGTCTGGATGACTAGAATCAAAAGAATCTTTTTTCTCATCCTTTGGAGGTGAATGGACTTCAGGATTTGAACACTATTTAATGCTCAAATTGAATAAAAGAATACTCAATAATGAAATGATAAAAATTGTTTAAAAGGGGATATTCACCTCCAAAGTAAAGACATTCTTTCCACTATCTGCATTTAATTTCTACTTCTGCAATTGGGCCACTCTAGCTTTTAGAACTATATCTTTTGTTTCCTACCCATGTCCTTACACCTCTTCCAGGAGCCTTGGCCAATGTTACTACTTCTAGAAATACCTATAGTTCAGGCTATAGAACTAGGGTTGAATACAAATGATATTCTGTAATAAAAATATTAAACTCAATCAAGTATTTTAAAATCAATTACTCAAATTTTTCTTATTTATTCAGTCCTAATATGTAAAATTAAAAAAAATATATAAATAGAATCAGACACTTAAGAATCTTGACTGCTTTCTTCATTTAAAAGAAATGCTGGGGTTTGTTGTCAGCCTTAAACAAATACAACATTTGGAAAATCTCACTCTGATGTATGATGAGATAAGGCTAAATCAGTAGACTAAGTTATATTCTATATTTAATATCATTACAATTTAATGGAGATGATCAGTTTCATAATGCCAGCCCCAATTGTATATGTTGATGTATTATTATGTGGATTTAAGCATATTTGAGTTATAAAAAAAAATCCAAATGGAACTTCCAGAAGGGCGGCTTTCTTTTTCCGTGTGTATAAAACAACTTAATAGGACCAAATTAAGTACGTACCGTTGCCAGACAGAGTAATACCAGCCTTTGCATCATCATTGTGAGGGAAGTAAGTGCTGCAGTCTGCACCCACCCAGTGTCTGTTACACACACACTTCAGCTCGTTACTGCAAACCTGAAACCCAAAATCAATCCAGAGTAAACACCAACTCTTTGGTACAGAGGCATGAAAAATAAATGGTGATTTCTAATTACCATATGCCTAGAATTTGATGGTACTGAAAATGTATTGGAATCTTCTTCCTACTACTAATTACTTTATTTCTTACTCTAAATAAATAAATACTAAAAATATATTTTCTGACTGAATTTGCCAGAAGACAACAAAGGCAATCATGAATTTTAACAGAGGAATGAATTTATACATCTAAAAAAATCGATAAAATGATTGTTCTGAATTTCATTAATTCAAATTTTATAAGAGGAAGATTTTTTAACTAAGCAGAATTAAAATCATTTGCTAATTATCCAATACAAAGTTTTCTTTCTTCTAAAGAAAAGGCTTTTATACCAAAATTTTATTTATCTTTTAGGAAGCAAAGGAGATACAGAGAAATCCAACAAAGAAGAGGGAGGTCTGATGTTTTGCAGTGGTCTGAGAAAAAAGCTTCACAAAACCAGAACCTTGGCACCTCAACCCAAGCTCCAGAGATTAGCTACCTCAGTGTCATGGAGACTGAGAACTCTCTCAAACAAACATAGAAAAAAAACCGAAACATAAAATGGCACCAAATTTTTAAAAATTATCAGATAATAACCTGTCTTCATTTATATAGCCAGGAAACAGAGTCTATACCTAAGGTCTATAATTCAAAGCAACTCTGAAAGAAGTAGGAGGTGGGAGAGAATTCAGTTAGGGTTAAGATGGGAGAAGATCTTCAGCAGGCAGGCT
This sequence comes from Camelus ferus, assembly GCF_009834535.1. NCBI lineage: Eukaryota > Metazoa > Chordata > Mammalia > Artiodactyla > Camelidae > Camelus > Camelus ferus. The sequence continues at coordinate 65,720,339 of NC_045702.1, forward strand.
CTAACTGGACAGGTTTCTGTCTTTGTCTGACTGAATTTGCCAGAAGACAACAAACATGCCATACATGCACATCTAAATGCAACTATAAAATATGATTAACAAATTGCAGATTTCAAATTAATTCATATTTGCAGATTAACAGATACGCAGGAAGGAAAAAAGGCCTGACTGAGTTTCAGTCCCCACTTCACCACTACCTTTTCGACAGACCGTAACCAGGTCAACTGGCTTCTCCAATTACGTTTCCAAATCATACAACTGCATCAGTGATACAGTGACAAGAACAGTGATACTGATGTACAATGATCATAAACAACAGAGTTTTAGCTAGCACTGTTGAACATTCACTCTGTCACAGGCATTCTTTTAAGTACTACATGTAAGTTAACCAAGATGATGTATAGTACATAGAGACCATCTACTGTATTTCTCCTTTTAATTTTTGTCACATATACAGAGTTGAGTTACCATAAGTTAAAAATACACAAGATACAACCTTTCTGTATTATGCATAATTATTGTAAATGCTTTTGATGCTATGTATCACCTGATTTACTTGTATGTATCATTCATTTACTGATTCCTTAACCAAGTAGTTAATTAACACAACTAATTACGTTTAGTCTCCTTTATATACTCAGAACTTCTAAATGAATAAGATATAGTTATTCATTAGCATAATGATCAAGAAATAATTTAATTATTCTTTTCTCCCATCCCCTCCAAAAGCATTTCTCCGTAACATCATCTTAATCATTAAGGAAAGAAGACTTAGCAGATTCCTTTATAGGAGCAGAATCACTTACAGTATGCCTTCTCTATTCTCGTGTGTTACAAGAATTCCTTTCCTTCGGCGAAGAGTTACAATTAGTAAGACCTCCCTATGGACATTATTGGCTTATCCCTCAGGGATATATGTGGAATGACCAGGATGCAAGGCGTACAATTCCAGGGCAGAGATCTTTGCCTCAACTGTATAGTACAACAAGTTCAAGCAAAGAATCCAGAGTGAGGGTAAAAAGATCATAGCACACGCCAAAACAAAAAGAACCAAGAAGTTTTGTCAGTACAGGAATTCCTAACTGAAAATGAACAACTGTAATCACTAATAAAGCATGTTAATTTAACCTATAAACTTATTTATATAGTACCTACCTTATCAGATATATAACTGACAGGATAGAATTGGGTCTTTTAAATGCTACCAGTCTTTCTATTCATCTGTGAGAAACATTTCCCTCAATTAGTCTGTTTCTATTTCTAGGACTTATGCTCAGCTAGTACCCACTGAAGTGGCCACAGCAGTTATTTATGGTCTGTTCTAAATGGTAAGCGGCTGGGACCACACCAGCTGTTAAATACTGTGGCCACTGCCCTTGCTTTTTATTCCCTATTTTATCTGATTACAGTTTGTTAAAAATTTGTCTCCTAGATCACTAGCAGAAAACTGGTATTATATTAAATGAGATCAATTTAATCTGATAAGAGAGGAAGATGGAAGAATCTGGTTAGAAAGATAATACTTTTTCTTATTCCCAGGCTTCTACAGACTACACAACAGAAATATTAATGACTATGACACATGACTGTCTATACCCCAGCCAGAAACATGAACAAGCATGTTTCCCATTATTACAGAAATAAGCAGTTGAAGGTCATAGCTTTTTCTGTGCTATAAAAGAAGTAAAACATTCCCCCATGGTTAGGTACTGAATACTTACTCCATTTCCTGAACAAACAGTGCCTTCTTTATTGCTTAAGCAAGTACTAAAGTTGAAGGAAGCCACGGGAAGACATCTGTGTTCTAAGCACATCATTTGGGGACCACAGGGTGTTCCATCTTCCACATAGCCAAGGTCTACATCTTCTTCGAGCTTAACATGCCCACCACTAAAAATAAATTGAGAGCAAAAAGAAAATGGGATTCCACTGATTCACATTCATCTTGAGAAGATGCTTAAAAACTAAAAAATGGGCAATATCACTTTCTCTATTTTCTATTTATTATCTAATTAAAAAAAACAGCAGCATAAGCATTTTCAACCTCTAAATGAAGAAAGCAATTGAATCTTTTGATCTAATTCTTTTCAGAAATATTGACATATTTTAGGATTTAAACACAATTATTATAACAAGGGCACAAACTGCAATTTTTGCCTTGGCTATCATATACAAGTCAAGTAAACCATCATTACTAGCATTTGATTTGATAAATAAGTAAGTTTCAAGATTTCAAACATGTTTCAAATAAGGATGAGAATTTTGGGTTTTGGTTTACATTTCACAAAAAGATTGTTCTATTTACAAATTATAGTTGACCCTTGAACAGTGTAGGGTTAGGGGCTCTGAGCCTCCATGGATCCGAAAATCCATGGATTCAACCGATGGTGAATTGTGTAGTACTACAGTAGGTACTTATTGAAAAAAATGCACTTATAAGTGGACCCTCACAGTTCAAACCAGTGGTGTTCAAGGATCTACAGTATATTTGAGAATGGCTAAAACACTGTAACTTAACTATTCAATACAGCAAGCCCACATATTATGTAGGAATAAAAAATAAACAGGGTAGAAATTGAACATGTATATTCATCATCTATTTATTTATATGGTACCATATCAATGCTACTACAAAATTCTCCATTCTATTTGTTTATGTATTTATTTTTATCAAAATTATACATGCATATAGTTTTAAGAGTTAAAAAGATAAATTGGTTTTTTAAATGCAGTAAAGCAATCCATTGACTTCTACTCCTCAATATATTCCTCCCTGGAGAAAACCCCTTCCAACTCTTAATTGATTCTTTTATTATTTATGTACATATCTTTAAATAATGAGTTTGTACTATTATTTTTTACTTTTCCATTTTAGGTATTATCAATTGTCTTTCCTCTATGGAATTTGAGAATTTATCTCTTTCTCCTATCCTCCCATCATATATTTTGTTTAATCAATAGGTAAACCAATAACAAATATGCACATTATTATGACTATGTAAATGTTACTTACTTGAGTGATATAGTATGCCATAATTAAATCCTTCCTTTTCCTTGTATGACTTGTTTTCCCTCATATTAGCAAGTCTCATTTGTTGTTTCTTTGCCTACTTTCCTAAGAATTTACCACTCACTCAAAATTAGTCCAACTCTGCTGACTGTCAAAATCTCCATCAAGATGTGTTTAAACATCTAGTTTAACTTCCTGTAGAAATCTCTCCTGGAGTTTTCCCTATCTGATCTGTTGGTCCCCTGTACCTGGTGCAGAGCTGGACATCTTGGATTTCCCCTGACCATTCACTGGAGGACTGCCCTGTCCTTTCCATGGTGGGTATCTTTTTTCCTAAATGCCCTGTGTTTCTTTCTTAGTTTCCTTCTTCATTTCCCTAGAGCACAATTTCTAAGAGCTTCCTTCCTGAGAAAGGGCATAGAGGAGTAAACTACGGGAGGAAACTTGCATATCTAAATATGTCTTTATTTTCTACCCCCACACTTGTTTGATATTTTACCTGGGTACAGAATTCTAGTTTGGAAATCATTTTCTCCATTGTCTTCTGGCTTCCAGGGCTCCTGTTGATAGATTCTAAATCATTCCATTCTTTTTTCCCCCTCCTCTTTGGAAACAGTTGGGATTCTTTTCTTTGTCCTAAGGTTATGCAATTTCATAATGATATGTTCTGATGTGTCTCTAATTTCCCCCATTGTACCTTGCACTTGGTGAGCCTGGCAATGTGGAAAATCAAGTCCAAAGGTTCTAGGTACCACTCTTGGAGACACTCATTGCCGATTTCCTCCCTGCTGTTTTCTTTGTTCTTTATTATTTCTATTCTGACACAGTGAACTTTCCTCTATGTTCCCTTCTTTGCCTCTTTTGCCCTGTTTTTCTGGGAGATGATTTCAATGATTGAGTTTAATTTCTGCCATCATGTTTTTAATTTCCAACAGCCTTTTCATTTTTCCTCTAAATGTTCTTCATTTTTAAAAACAGCACTCTATTCTTGTTTCCTGGTAGAAGTATCTTATCTCCCATGAATGTTGATAGGTAGTTGTCATGTTTTCTGTTTGTTTTTATCTCTCTCCTTTTTTTTTTTCATGTTAGTCTTTCCTCACATGTCTGATAACCAGCTCATATATGAGTTGGGGAACCAGACAGGTGATTGGGAATTCTAGGACTTTCTGACTGAATATGAATGAGGCTAGAGCACTTCTGTAGAACCCTGGTATCTATATTGCCTGCTGACCTTCAGTTTGGAAAACTTCTGTATTATTCTCTGCAGACTTTAAAGCTCAAGCCTTCCATGACAGGGTGAACAATCCTCAGTTTAGCTGAGTCAGGGAAGTAATCTGTGGATCTAACTGCTTTCTGAGCACACTTTCGCCTGTCGTCTTTATTTTAACTCCTTCCCCAACCCCCAACTCCTTCAGTCCCTCTTCCAGAAGTAGATGATGCTACCCATTTTTGAGCCATTTGGGAACTGACAGTATATATTGGGTTAGTTCTTGGTTGTCCCCATTACTGAAGTAGGAATTCAGCTTTCTTAGTTTTGATAATCATTTGCCACACATCTGTTGGCTTTCCATTTTCCAAAATGTTGTTGCTATTGTTTCCTCTCCCTTTCTTTGCTTCCCTGTGGATATATGAATTCTAAAACAGATCCATTTAGTGGGATTTCAGGAGGAAGCAAAAGAAGATGCATGTATATAATCTACTGATTTTATCTACAGATCCTCTTTCATTTTCCTTAATAAGAATAAAATGCAAACTAAACTCTGTGAGTTTTTAGTAATTAATTAAATATAACTCTAGCCAACATATAATATTCCACATTCAACTAATTCTTATCTTCTTTTCTGTCAGGATTTAGTCAATCACCTTCGATGGACTAGAGTCTGTTTTATCTTACTAACATACGTCTAAACTGAAAACAGAAAGAATCAAAGCTGCATTCCTGGGAAATAAGATGACTAATGTTTTCATAGAATGGTTAGATAATTACCTGCAGTTTAATGTTCTTCCCTGCTGCACAACTAAAGTAGATGTAATTTCACCATCAAGTTCTCCAAGCCTTGGGATATTACCAATGTTGGTACACAAAAGGTAACCACAAAGCACATCCCTGTGTTAAAAGAGTACCAAGTATTTATTTCACTTTTTTACCTGAAGACATAGCAAACCCTGTACAGTTAGAATGATTATCTCATCTCATTTTAGCATTTTTAAATCAAGTGTATTATTTGCTTAAATTACAAGCAAAATAAAATAAGCCCAAATTAGTTCACCTCCTGCTTTAAAAAATGTATTCTCTTATTGGTGCATCAAATACCCGACTGTTTTCTAGCTTTTCCTTTATTGCCCCTTAGTTCAAGTATTTATCTAAAGGAAATTATTCATCAAATAGACTTCTTTTACATCAGGATCTATTTTCCCCTAACACATCACTGGATATACTAAAATATTTTTTTTAAATATTTGATAAGTGAATGAATGACCTTTGAAGTGCTAAAAGAACACAGCTCTTTCTTCAACCCATTGCCCTAGAATTAAAGAAGAGATTATATATTGCATATATTTTGTAGATTCCCAACCACACAGACTAATGATTTCTTTTTCAATATATTTCACTACTCCCCCAGCTATCACATACAACTCTAATTTAACTTGTAAAATATTTTCATTTATGTTAAATATTTACACATTCCCTATATTTAACACATTTTAATTATTAATATAGCTAACAATAAATATATATTCTAATAAATATCTTGTGAAGACAGATTAGCAGGCCAACAAGATTATCTATGGAAATATTAGGCTTGGTCAGATAGGAAAAGAGAAAAATTAAGACTTGTATCTATCACTAACATAGAAAAAACATGCATTAATTCATTCTTAAAAAGTAATTTTTAGAAGTTATATCATCATTTATTTCATGTATCATAAACAAAAGTGCTTTCTTAACACAGAAGAGATATTCATTCAACATTTTTTGTTGGCACTTACTAAGTATTTTAGGATATACTAAAAAAATTAGACACTATTTTTATCCTCAAGGAAATTATACTCTGAGTAAGAAGAGGCATCACATACTTTGAACAACTATAAAACATAGAGCTGAGGACAAGGGCCATGAGAATAGTACAAAGGGCTGTAGGAGTTCAGAGAAGAGGGAGGTGACTTATTTCTGGAGTAAACCCAGAAACAATTTACAGAGCAAGTACTGTCCAAGTGAAGCTTTGAGGATGGATAAATTTTTGACTGATAATGGAGTGAGTATAAAGGGTGCTTCCTGAGGAACGAATAGCACAAGCACAGGGGTGGAGGTAGGACAATAAAATGTACTAGAAATGGTGAGGTTTGCTCAACTATGGAAGAGTAGAGAAGAAAAAATAAAAATGTAGGTTGGTGGCAAGCTGTGGAGGAGGTCCAGTGCCAAGCTAAGGTTCCATTCCATTTGTTAAACAAGACAGTAGGATATGCAGCAAAGTAGCTAAGAAACAGTTCTAAATTTGGACTGCTTGAATTCTAATTCTGCTTCTATTATTTCCTAGCTATATGAACTTTTTCAAATTAATTAATTGTGCCTCAGTTTTCTCCTCCATAAAATGGGGCAAACTGACATGAAGATTAAATGACACAGTTTATGTAAAGTGTGACATAGTGCTTAGCACACAGTGTGCCCTCAACAGATTGTGGGTCTTATTCTTACTATTAATTAGCTATGTGGAACCAGTGAAATTTGAACAAAGAACTGACATGGTTATTCCAACAGTACTGAGCACATGTTCTGTTGACTTTCATTTTTGTTGCCTTTGAGACACTGGCAGGGGTCTTCTAGGTGAGAAAGTCCCAAGGCAGCTACAAACATGGCCCTACATCTTAGGGGAGAGGTCAGGATACATGTTAATATTTGGGAGCCTTCTACAAAAGTGATGCTGGAACTCTGGAAAGAGATGAAGTGAATAGGCAACAGAATGCATTGTAGGAAAGCCTGGTCACTCAAAAAGTAGTGCTTGTAATCAAGAGAGGTATAAACTCTGGGCTGACTCCTCCATCTCACCGTTTGTTGCACTGTATCCATGTGTCTTTGTCTTTTCCACAGTTACCCTTCTCCGTCCCTTCAATATTCAGTTTCTCATAGCAGTATTTGTCTGATGCCGTCACCTCTGAAGAAGAATAGTTTTCTATCAGCGAGGGATATACCATGCGAGTTGCTCAAAACGTTTGCAGTAAGAGGAAAATGCCAGTGAAGGACTCTTCTTCACTACAATGTTATCAGTTCCAAAAATTGGACTCATGGTTCACAAGAGTTCTCCCACACCACGAGCATCCATGACTCAGGGACATTCTTCATAAATGCTCATTTAAAATTTGGCAAATACCAGGTAGGGTATAGCTTAGTTATACCCTCATGCTTAGCATGCATGAGGTCCTGGGTTCAATCCCTAGTGCCTCCATTAAAAACAATAAAATAAAAATAAGTAAACCTAATTACTTCTCCCCCAAAATAATTAAGGTGGTAAAACAAAATAAGCAAAAAGAATGAAACTAACACAGAAGAAAGCAGAGCTAAGATGAGAATTTTGTTTTTTTTTAATTGGAAAACAAATCTATTTAGATCATTTATAGAATTCATGCCATAGGTGCTAAGAGCAACACTCCACAGAATTTGGCCAATTAGGAGAAGATGCTAACAAATGGTTCCTTGAATAAATACTAAATGCTTTAACCTCAGTGTCACATATAAAGCATGAATTTCTCACTTAGCAACTTCTATAAATCATAAAGATAGTTTTATAAAACAGTGATGCACTACAATTAAAGATTCAAGAAACAGCATTATTTCCACCTTGTTTATTAATTCTTAATAGCTATCAAAAATTTATTCTGTTTTTTAGACAAAGCTGAATTCATGCTAAATTTCTTAAAGTTAAATAACATTTTTAAATGATGTCAGCATCTTTGTCAGGATTTTATCTTGGCTAAAGCCAAGGTTGGTTGATGGAGCTCTCCAAGAGTTAGCTCAAAGTGACTTTTGGAAACTTATCAAAAGACGACTGTTGCTGTGGATATGTATTTTAAACTAATTACGTTGGTAGTTTCTTTTCCTACTTCTTGCTATCAGCTCCTATTTTTCCCCAAGGGGAGGAAGCAGAAGCAGAGCATAAACCTACATGACTAAATTTTTCTCCTATCCCAGTGTTTCTCTAGTTGTTCAGAAGAGAGCATACCCTTTCCCTCTCAAAAGGATTACAGCCACTGTTTGTGACAATTAAAGACATCATTACCTTTAGGGTTTGTTTTCTTACACAAATCGTCTTTTGAAAGAGTTTAAAACAAAAATCGCTTTCAGAAGGGCTAGTAACACTTCTGAAAAAATATAATACACAACATTTAAATATACATTCAAATTCCATAATATTTTAAATGATAAGTGTTATATATATACATATTTCTCTCCAAAATGTGACAAATTTTGAAGGGAGTAACATTAAAATTTCTTTCTGATATGGCAGAGCTATCCCAACAGAAATTTACCTATCACCAGGAAAGCCAGCTAGAGTTTAAGAAAGAAAATAAAGGGGAAAAAAAGCAACTTTAGCTAAAATGCTACAGTTTTTAGCCAAGGGTGCGCTATCCAGGGTCTCCATCTATCCCATGGGACTGTATGGGTTTTGTCTAGGGACACTTAGCTCAAAAGAGTATAAGAGGAGCTGAAATCCAGGTTTGCTCTATTCTCCAAGCTGCATGCCCTGGAGTGGACGTCACCTGCCTGGCAGCAAGAGCATCTTCTGTCCGAAGGTACCACCAACTAGCCAAGAGGTATGGAGCCGTGTCTTCTCCAAGGAGGTATCTTTCTCTCATTTCCACAACAGTGCCCTGTTAAGACCTGCTATGGCTTTGAGAATCCCCTTGCCATGAAGTGGTCGAAAATTTACTTCCAGCTCCCATGTCCTTGGGCCTGATACCAAACTTTGAAAATGATCAAGCCACACTATTTACTCACTTTGCCCCCAGATGTATTTGCATTGTCTATCCCTGGTTTTACATCTTCCTCCAAAGCAAATTCCCTAAAATGAAAATGCATACCCATTAGCAATACACAGTCTGCTTACGTCAGATAACTGAAAAAGTAAAAATGACTAGGAAAACAAGATGAGTATTATAAAGGCCTTTTATCTTCAGAACTGATTACAAAACATTTAATCTAACCTTCATACTATGATAAGACCTCAGTATTTCTTTCATGCTGGTACTCACGAAAAATTTAGGTAAAGATGAAGTAACTTACCTGAACACCATCACATGAATAGCCATCCATTTTATGAATATTTGGGGCACACTAGAAAAAGAAAACAGCACTATGAACTGAATGCACAGCAAAATATCAAGATGAACCAATCCCTTTTATGTTTGCATTTTAAAAATAAAGTCTGTTAACTTATTTACAAACAAGAGACAGACTCACAGACATAGAAAACAAACTTATGGCTTCCAGAGGGGAGAGCAGTAGGGAGGGATAAATTGGGAGTTTAGGATTTAACCTAATATATAGGTTTTAGATATAAACTAATAATATAAAATAGATAAACAACAAGGTCCTATTGTATAGTACGGGGAACTATATTCCATATCTTGTAATAGCCTATAATGAAAAAGAATATGAAAAGGAGTATATATGTATAAACAAATCACTATGTTGTACACTAGAAATTAACACAACACTGCAAATAGACTATACTGCAATAAAAAAATTTAAAAAACAAAAATGAAGTCTGATAATAGGAGGTAGTCTCTTAAACCATCTGAAAATAAAAACAAAAAAAGATTTACCAGAAAACGAAAGGAAATGCAACAATTGGTACACCTTCCCCTAAAACTATGGCTCTAACTGGGGGCCCAATTAGGTGATTTATAAATCTTTATTCACAAATAAAAAGAACTGACATCAGTGACTCAGCTAACTTATACAGATACTCTATTCCTCAGAGCAAAAAAACAACAAGGGCTCAAAACAAAAACAAGGAGGATGCCAGACAGAGTAATAGCTATAGTTTCCTCCTTTTTACCGTGAGAAATAACACAGCCTTTGTACTTGAAATGATTCTGGAGCAAAAGTCTACCCAGTACATGTTGGAAAAAGACATGCTTTATAACCCACCCATCCCCCCTGCCATTTTTCCCTTGTAGCAATTTCAGAAAAGATTGCAAAGCATTCTTATGTGGATATGGACAGACAGTTATTTTAAAATTTATTAAACATTTTTCTGTCATTATAGTAATTACATACTTATTTGAGAAAAGTGAGGAAATGTAAAAAGGTAAGAAAAATGAAAGACATAAAAATCTTTCGCATTCCCACCATCCAAAGACAGGACTATTTTTTATATTTTGGTTCATATGTTCTCTACCTTTTTCCACAAAACAGAATACTGTTAAACATGGATATAATCAAGTTATAGATAATTTTTTATATTCTGCTTCATTCCTTTACTTTCATTAGACAAATTTCCTCATGTCATAATAAACTTTTATATAGGTATCATCTTTAATAGCTGCAACACATTGCCCTGAGCTAACAAACCATATAGTCAATGTACTAAAATACTCACTTATAATTATCTCAAACTCACTCTGTTACAACCAATGCAACAAGAGCATCTTTGCACATACATCATTTTTGAATTTAGAATTCTTTTTAAAATTCCTGCATATTGTATAACCACATTCCAAAGAAGTTGTTCCAATATACTTTCCCTCCTGGAGCCAATGAGGTAATCATTCATTGTATCTTCATCATCACTTGGTGTTAGCTTAGAAAGACAACACTACTTAAATAGCAAAAAAGAAAAATACTTTTCCCACGCAAGATCTTTAATCTCTTAGGATGACTCCCTTTAAAATAAAGCATTTTTAATGGTTAAAGTAGTTTTACCATTATTAAATCCCTCTTCTCTAGAGAAAAAAAAAGATGCGGGCAGTCTTCACTCTACATGGCTCCAATATGCATGAATTTCAGTTACCATGGTTTTGTTAAATAACACCAGCACCTCAAGAACACAGTTTCAATTTCAGTTCCCACAGCAGATTAACTGTGAGTAATTGCATAAAGTACAACCTTTGCTACTAGTTCTTTAGTCCACTGGTCACTAGGTAAATAAGAGATGCCCATCTTGGTCAATGACCCATCCTGTCACTTTCAAAGTCTGTCAGTGATTGGTTGCTGCCCATGTGTTCATTCAGTTCATGCACAGACAGCAAAGTGTGTAGCTGAGTTGCCTCTCTGCCTCTGGGTGATATCACGTGATATTTACAAAATCAGATAATTGAAAGAGGGAATTGGCCAACAAAGATGAAAGTGCAGCAAACAAATGAAAAGTGATGGCACTGGAAGTGAAATTCAAATCAAACATAAATGATGTCATGGAAAAAACATTGCTGACCATGGGACTATAGATACTGCTGTTTGGCAAAAAACTTCACATTCACAACTTCTCCCATCTCTTGGAGATACTTCATGACATTTAAAGCACAACGAATAAAATGTCAAAAGCTGACTCAAACTTAGAAAGGAGTGTGGCAACTCAACAAGGCATAGGAAAAAACACTCACTAAGTTTTGCAAGGTTCATGACAAAGAGAAGGCAAGCACAGCTCAAACTACTGATAAGTTGTTTACAAAGAAATAAAATACTTCACTGCTCAATGTTTCTGTTTTAATTTCATGTGCTAAGTAGATAATAGTTGATTTCTTCATTTCTCTATTAATTTATAACCAACAGGAAAAGCGTTTCTAATAAACTGACAACCTTTTTTAAAGATTGTAGGATAACTGTAATTTTTTCCATTGATTACTAAGATGACTTTACCCAGTTTCAGCTGGCATAGTCATTTTTATAGTCTTTACACTACTATGCAAAGCAAGGACTGCCTGTATATATATATATACATATATATATATACACACTGAAATCTGTGACCCTTTGTCAAGTTCATCAACTTCTCTATCTTCTCTATTGACAACTAAATGATGTTAAATTCAAGAGTCGCTATTAATGGCAAGATGTCTTTGATAAACGAGAGTCAAGACAGAGAAATAGGCTTCTTCTCATAACCCAATACCTGGTGGGTCTCTCTGCCTTGGCTGGCCCCTGTTTGAACAAGTTGAAGAGAAAGAGTCTTTTTGTTTCCTCCTTCACTAGCTAGACAAAAAACAAATGCCTTTTACTCTCTTCTTAAAAACAAAATAGTTAAGGCACGCACCCAGTCTTTGGTTAGTTTAACATTAAGACAAAACTATGCCAAACATCTGCTCAAGCTCTGATTACTGAAACTTCAATTCCTGAAAAATGAATAAAAAGAGAGTACAAGTTGACATGAAAGAGAAACATGGGCAACTTGTCCATTTCCATTTCACCTAGGGGTTGGTGTACTAAACATACTCTTACTTTTTCCCATTTAGCTTAGAGTAATTATTCTTAAGTTACCTGGCTTGAATTTCCTGAGCAGGTCTCATGAATATCACAATCATTTACTGCTTCTCGGCACACAGCTCCCATAGGCTGAAACTAAAATGAACAAAAAATCAATGTGCAAAACTGTCAAAGGAAAAAACTCTCACAGTTTCATCTTTAAAAAAAAGCAAAATGAGTATTTTCTGGATAGGAATATCTTAAACTAGTTTAAGACGGTAATCTGTGAAATCCACAGTTATTACATGAAATGTTAACTTAATAGTTTTCAGAGAGACTTTCTCATCTATGAAGTGATTTGCATAGTCATCACACATATGCCTTACAAGATCTTAAAATAGGATGTGCTTGACGGTACATCTGTACCAAAAGGACAAGTCAGTCCACGTTTGACTAATTCTCTCTTCCAAATAGCTTTTGGATTTAGTTTACCCTTCACTCTTACTGGCACCTTTATCATATTACTTTTTTGCTTCATCTGCCAAGAATTGGAAAGTTACATTGTGGGCTGAACTGCAAAAGTTAGATTTTTCTGGCAAAGCTATTTCCTCTCATAATTTCCTTTCTCTTCTTCTCTCCTGCCTCATTTTTACCTATAGTTATAGCTTGGTCTTTAATATCTTTTAATGTTTCTATTATCATTTGTACCTGTCTATGGGATTTATTCTTTTCTGTTTTCGACTCAAATATTTCTTGTAAGTGTGGGAGTTGTACAAATACATTTTTAAGCTTGTTGGATTTATCAACTGCAAGAGTATTCATTATAACAAAGCAAACAGAGATACAGAAAGTTATCATCCTTCTCCTCTCCTCTTCAATTCCATTCTTCTCCGTTGTTCTAAAATGTTACTATTTGGGGCTGGATCCTTCTATGCTTTTATCTCTGCTCACACAAACATAGACATTATTCTGGATCCCTCTTCCTGCCCCATACCCCTCAACTTCCATCTTCTCTTCCTTGCTCACAACCCTCCAGGCATTTGAGTTTCCTGTTGTTTCAAGAACATGAGCAGCGCACTGCCAACTCCAATCAGGATTTCAATGGGTATTTTCTAGAAAATCCAAACAAAATGTGCGCTCATTCATTCACTCACAGAGTATTTACTAGGCACTTAAAATGTGTCAAACATTTTCTAGCCACTGGGGTCTTGGTAGAGAACAAAACACAAGAATCTTGCTAACAAGGAACTTACATGTTAGTGGCCGTAAACACACCATTGAAACAAAAAAGGAAATAAGCATGATAAGTTAATTTCATATACTCTGGTTCTCTTCCTCCTTGTACTTCTGAGGGAGAAGTATGAGCAGATGTAGGGTAGAGTTTATCCAAGAGTATAAAAGTTTAGGATCTGTCAGGAAGCTCGTGAAAAAAAAACAGAGTGAAGGAGGACTTGCTCTAAGGGCTGGGACAGAGCAGTAAATAAACTGGCCCAAATCCCTGCCTTCTTAGAATTTACATACTAATGAAAGGGAAGAAATAATAAACAAGTAAATAAGCAATATTTTACAGCAGGGGTCCCCAAATTACAGCTCAAGGACAAAGTCTGTTTGCCTGCCTATTTTTATAAAGTTTTATTGGAACACTGCCACACCCATTTATTTCTATATTTTTGACGGCTGCTTTCAAAGGCAGAGCTGAGGAACTGAGACAGAGTCCTTACAACCCACAAAGCTTAAACTATTTACTATCTGGCCCAGTACAGAAAATGATTGCCAATTCTAACTTATAGATACATTATTATAAATACATATAGAAAAAAATTGAGATACACGTGATTTCTCATCTTGTTTTTCTGTTCCCCTCCTCCATTTGGCATCCTGCCTCTGGCTCCTCTAGGAGCCTAGATTGGGGGTGATATTGGGGGTGTAGGGTAGAGAAGTGGCAAAAAAGATCTTACTTCATTGGTAGAGCTGTAATTTCTTTCGTGGGGTGGTTACTCATGCCATTTTATTTTATGCATATTAATTTTATTATTTTGTACATGTTCCTTCAAATAATTATATCACAAAGAGCCTAATTTAATAAATCCAAGAAAAAATGGTATAATTAAGTGCATTTCATGGATGGGCAGACTTAAAACACTGAAGATTAAAATAAATGATTGGGCCTGGAGATTGTCATTCTAAGTGAAGTAAGCCAGAAAGAGAAAGAAGAATACCACATGATATCACTTCTATGTGGAATCTAAAGAGCAACAACAAAAAAAGACAAACGAACATATTTACAAAACAGAAACAGACCCACAGACATAGAAAACAAACTTATGGTTGGAGGGGAGGGGAAGGGAAGGGATAAATTGGGAGGTCTAGATTTGCAGATACTAACCAATATATATAAAACAGGCAAACAAGTTCATACTGTATAGCACAGGGAACTATATTCAATACCTTGCAGTAACTTATGGTGAAAAAGAATATGAAAATGAATATATGTATGTTCATGTATGACTGAAGAATTATGCTGTATACAATAAATTAACACAACATTGTAAAATGCCTATACTTCAATTTAAAAAAATACACAAAAATATAAAATAAATGATTGGGATAGCCAAAATGAAAGTGTCTGTTTCATATTTGGTTTAATCTTCCTTTTTTAGAGAGTGCTTTGAGAGATCTCTGCCAGTGCCCTGCTTGTCTTAAAACTCCACCACAGACACAGCGGTGAAGTGGAAACAACAGAAATTGCCTCCAGCTTCTCCGGGACGTAACCGCACATTTACTCATTACTAGCTGAACGAGCCTACACGGGTTATTTCACTTTCTTGAGACTGGAATTGCTCAATTGGAAAAAGCTGAATAATAATGTCTATTCCAAAAGTGTGGTGTGAGCATTATCTAAGACAGCAGTCTCAACCAGGGGACATCTGGCACTGTCTGGAGACTTTTTTTGGTGTCACAACTGGGAGGGATGCTGCTGGCATCTAACAGGTAGAAGTCAGGGATGCAGCTAAATACCCTACAGAACACAAGACACACTCTTACAGTAAAGAATCCTCTGGTCAAAACTGTCAATGGTGCATATAAAATAGATAAACAACAAGGACCTACTGTATAACACAGGGGACTACAGTTAATAATGGAAAAGAATCTGAAAAAATACATATGTATGTATATGTATAACTGAATTACTTCACTGTATATCTGAAACTAACATTGTAAATCAACTATACTTCAATAAAAAATAAAATTTGAAAACAAAAGCATCAAAAAAACTGTCAACGGTACCAGGGTGAAGAAACCTGGATATAGGATGATTTAACTTAAAAGTGCTTAGCACACTCTCTGGCACACAGTAGGTAGTTAATATGATGGGTTCATATTTCACCTTCTTTTAAAGTTAGGCAATCAGCATTAGACTACAGTTAGTCAATCAGCAAATAATCAATAAGAGAGTGCTGTGCGTATTTATTCATTCATTCAACAAATATTAACTGAGAACCTGAACCAATCACTGTGGAAGTGCCTGGCTCTGTGCCATCAAGTATACAGACTGGAGGGAGAGAAAGATATTAAACCTCAGACAGAATGTAGAAGATTGTACCAGATCTTATATGAGAAGAGGAAAAAGAAATAGATTTCTTTGAGCAAAGTAAGCCCCAAATAATTGTTATCTTGATGGAAAGGCTTAAATATTTGGGGACAGGTATGAGGATGGAGTTGGGAGGAGGAAAACAGACAAGTGTGCAAAGATGCATTCCGAACTCTCATGCACAACACAAGACAGGTGTCCACATCTCAAGAGATTCCTTTTGTTCCCTCAACAGCTAATGCAAGAGATATATACCAAGCTGAGCACCAAGAAAAGAAGAATCTACTGAATATCAGCTTGGCTTTACAATAAAGAAAAAATATCACTCAAATAAAAGTTTCATTTAAATGATATTATATTAATTGACACAACATTGTAAACTGACTATAACTCAATAAAATAAAATTTAAAAAAACTAAAAAATATATAAAAAATAAATGATATTATATTATAATATATACTATAGCACATTAGATGGTTTCATTTAAAGTGCACGCCCCTCAGGGAGTCATCAAAGACTGAATAAACTCTGGGGATTACAAATGTTCAGGCGCTTAGCTTCCTGACTTACCTGGTATAAGATCCTGGGCAAACTATTTAATCATTATAAGCCTCAGTGTTCTCAGCTGTTAGATGGGAATAAAAATAGTAACTACATCTCACAAGACTGTGAGGCTCCTCTAAAGCACCTGGGACTTCATCAGTCAATATATGTTAGCTCTTACTACATTAACTTCTTTTGTTTGTTTTTCCTTTGGGGGGGAGGTAATTAGGTTTATTTTATTTTTATTCTTATTTAGTTATGTTTTTAACGGAGGTACTGGGGATTGAACCGAGGACCTCATGTATGGTAAGCACATGTTCTACCACTGAGCTATTCCCTTCCCACTACAGTAATTAGATTATATTTACCTAGCCTTAACAATTTAATCAAATATGTCCTCTTTTCTGCCAACTGGTTATTATTAATCAACATTTATTTACCTTGCACTTTTTACAACAAAGACCATCACTGCATTGAGAGTCTTGAGTCAAGGTGCATTTCTTACAACACTCTGCTCCTTCAAGGACACATTCCTGAGGAATATAAACATTTGCAAAACATCAGAAAATGGTGTCATTTTCCTGAAGGTACCAGGATATTTTCTAAAATAAACATATAATCTGACAGTAATCATCTGTCTTCCACAAATCTTATAAAATTTCTAAGCATAACACCTGCTCTGTGGGTCTCAGTACGTGGACCTGGAATGACCCTGAATAACCTCAAGAAATCGTCCAAACACCCAGAGACTTACTGCCGGGGTCCCACAGTCACACTCCTCTCCAGTTTCAATGAAGCCATTGCCACATTCAGGAGGATCAAGAAGCTGTGGGATAAAAACCAAAAAGAGAACTAAAATGTAGTAAAATCAACAACAAATACCTTATGAGAGACCACAAGTGCCACACCCACACTGCTGACCTATCTGTCAGTATTCCAAAATATACTTATATTTTCCTAAACTAGAAATCTTGACTTGAGAATTTAAGAAATGGAAACCTTAGAACATAAGTGTCTAATGTTGTTTCCATTTCAGATTTAATTGTATGTACATATATTACATATATGCCAAATAGGGTCTGATACGTGTCATCAAAATGGAAGATGATCTAGCCATTGACTGAAATCAAGCCAGATTGACTCCAGAAATTTCATTTCAAACAGGAAGCAAGGGATTTGGAGTCACAATGTCTGGATTCAAATCATGGCTCAGCTACTTATCTTAGGGCAAATGGCTTGGCATCTCAGAGCCCAAGTGTGTAAATATTTAATCCAGGAATAATATTAGTTGCCCATCTACATCACAAATTGTTGTGAGGAGCAAATTCCATTACCTGTGAAAAGCCCTCTATAAACTACATTTCCTGTAAAACAGAGTTACTTCATGGACAACGAGGAGAATGACAGAAAAATTAATATATCCATTGATTTATTTAATATAAAACATAGCTCTTCCTATAATATAGCTCTGCAGAGAATAGCACTAACAATTTGCCCCAGGGATGGAAGCAGTTTCTGGCCTATACAAGAGTATACTTTAAGACTTCTATTTTTTTAACCTTTCCAATAATTTTATTATCTTTTGAGTATAATGCATCCTATGGTGATAGGTAAAATTAGTAAAAAATAAATAGTTGCTATGTTCCAGATATATAATATTCATTCAAAAGTTAACACAAGTTTATGTGCTACAGAATGGAAATGAATACACATCCATCAGCAGACACACACACACACACTTTCTTAACCAACTAGAGGGAAAAAACAAAAATCCAGAAAGCAACAACAAAAATCCCTACCTATTTTCGATTTCTCTCTTCTCTCCTATGAAACAATCAACTCATCTCTAGATTACACTTTCAGTTGAGAAGGCTCATTAACAAATGAGGCAACTTTGAAAGCCAAAACTAAAATGAGCCAGATGAAAAATGCACTTATTATCTTACTCTGGGTTTAAAATAATCAGTTATTTTGGTTAAAAGAGTTGAATTGTTTTCCACTTACAGCAGGAGGAATTGAGCTCTAATAACTCTTCTGAAGCTTTTGGAAACTCTTAAAATTGTCAATTTGCTTTTCAGTGAAATACGATACATTTCCTAAATTTCACTGGAGTGAACAGAGAATGAACAAAGGCAATGCTACATGTCACTGTGATGTACGGAAGCACTGCACAGTTCACATAATCAACAAGGACAAAACATTTCTTTAACCTGTGAAGTCTTCCACACACATGAAGGTTTCTAGTCAGTAACCAGGAGATGCTTTGCAAGTTGTGAAAGCCTCTGACAAAGTCTAAGTATAAAACACTTTCTCCTTTTCTGCTTTACGCAGACCTATTGAGAAGTACTGTAATTTTAAACATACTGCTCATTCTGAAAGGCAGAGGTGGGGAGTAACGAGCGAAGACAGGACCCCCTTTCTATCAGTATGAGCTGTAATTAGGTATCCAAAGCAGGGAAAAACACATCAAGAAAATGAAAAAGATAGCCAAGTGAAACAACTTTTGTAAGCTAATCCCAAATCTTCATTTGGACATATAAAAAGAAAATAGGGGGGTTGGTATAGCTCACTGGTAGAGTGCATGCTTAGCACGCACGAAGTACTGCATTCAATCCCCAGTACTCCCATTAAAAATAAATAAATAAATAAGAAAATGGACATTTTTCAGAAAGCAAAACTTTAATTTCTACCTGCTTTTTATTCCTATCAGAATAGCCCAAAATGCCCAACATTAACTCAACTTAGAAATGCAGATATTTAGCATATCTAGAATATGTATGCATAAGTCAAGTTGAAAAGCTATCTTTTATAAGATACAATGAATGAAAATTTGTGTTTATAATACTTTATAAAAATTAATAACTAGTAACTCTGATCACACCTATTACCTTAGAAGGTTTATTGAAAAGGCAGGCACCACCTCCACTATTCAGGAAGTCATGATACTCTTCAATATTACACTGGGTGAACTTCTTAGGAAGATAATACCTGTAAGAGAGAAGAAAAGCAATAGCTAGGTACAATTTTAGTCTCCCTTGTTTGTAGATTAGTCTCAAAACTGAATATTGTTAAAGTTGTACATTATTCCTAAAATAAAATAAAAAACCATAAATTCCATAAATGTTATGTACAACATTTGCATTCAATCCATAACAGTTTATTCAATAGGCACATTTCTAAATTCTTCATTCGGTGATTAATGGTTACTATGGTTTGCTCATTATTTGCACGCCCATTCAAAGGAAACACAAACACATATCTGTGATTTCCATCAAAGAGAATTAGGAATAATTTATTTCAAAAGGAGTCTTTCCTAAATATTAAAACTGGGCTAGAACCCAAACTGCAGAGCATTCTGCAAGATAACTGACCTATAATCTACAAAAGTGTCAGTCATGACCATCAAAAAAAGACTGAGGAACTGTTCCAGGTTGAAGGAAGCTAACAGACAAAAAACTAACTGTGACACCTGATTCTGAACCTTTTGCTAAAATGACATTATTGCAACACAGGGCTGATCTTGAATGAGAGCTAAGAATTAGATGATTTTCTTGGTTGTACTGCAGTTCTGAGGAGGATGCCTTTGTTTGCAGAAATGCACATTCAGTTAGGTGTTTGGCAGTAATGGGCACCAGGGTAGAACTTATGATTCAGAGACAAAAAGGTTCTTTGTAACTCAAATGGCTAGAAATGTGGTTAGACAGAGAAAAATGAGAATTCCAGATGAAGAGGGTATATTAAAGAAATCAACAGAGGCTGGAAATTCCTGTACAGTTATGATGAGCATATTTTTAAAAGGCTGAAAATCTACATAGGATTATGGTTAACACATATCATGTAAAATTATGATAAGCAAACTCCATAAACAGTAGTGGAAAATGAGGTTGCAAATGAGGATGAAGAAAGATTATAGACGTCTAAATACTGGAGGAAGGAATGTGAACCTTGTTCTTTATAATGGAGACTCACAAAAGTTCTGTGCAGGAAAATGACATGATTCATGTGTTTGACACAAAAATTCTTGTGTATTAAGAGAAGAATGGAAAAACTGTGCTGTATACATTCACTGAACTAGAACTACATTACTGTCAGCAAGGATGAGTCCCACAAACAAAGCTGATCAAGAAAGCAAGTCACAGAAGAAGACATATAGTATGATACCTTTCATATAAACTGAAAACACGCGAAGCAACACTATGAATTACTTCAGTACACACACACACACACACACAGTAAATGTATAAAAAAGGACCTGTGATGATATCAGCCAAGTTCAAGATGGTAGTTACCTTAGCTGAGGCTGGGGACTGATAAGAGAGAATATAGGGGGGTTAACTATGAAGGCAGTGTTTGTTTTTAAACTAGGTGGTGGTATATAAGTACTCACTCTTTTATTTATACTTTTCAATTATGATGGATGGTGAGTTCAGGAGGAGAGAGGGGGAGCCTGAAAGCTGCCTGAGTATCTGGAATGTTTTGGGGAGAAGAGCACAAGATGAAAAAAGTTTAAAGTAAGACTATAGTGATAAGCTTGGCATAAAAAGGTGGCTATAAAATTTATTTAGAAAGAATAAAAGATGGGTGCCTGATAGTGTGTCAAGGGTAGGACAGTATAAAAATGAAAACTTCACAGGAGAGTGGGTTGGACACATCACTTCCCTCTCTTCGTTCAGTGACCTCTCGTTGGTAGTCTGAAACCAGCCACTGTGGGTACAGACACCTCAGGCTGCCAGAAATCTGAGAAAGCAACTATTCCAGGCTCTCTTCTTGTTTTTGTTTTTGAGACACACAATTGTTTATAACTCGTTTAACTAGAATGGAAGAAGATAAAAGCAAAGGGAATTAGAAGATAAGCCATCAATTACAAAGTTGTTCCTCATTTCTTACATTTTCAGCCTAGATTCAAGGCTAAAAAAATCTTTGACCTAATAGTTTCATGGACAGCAATGTCTTCACAAATAAGAGAATATTTCGTGAAAACATATTACCTACAAAGCCTCTGAGAAAATCTACTTCCGATTTTCTCTTAAATGCCTGTGGTGAGGTTCCATGCACTAGGTTACTGAGTGTCGTCCTTTTAAGAAGACAACAGCACAGCAGGGAAAGGAAAAGTGAGTTATTTTCAAATAGAAGTGGCTCACCCTGTGTCCCCCATTATGCATCCAGACCACGTGTCCTCACATTTACACTCGCCTAAGAGAAAACAAAAACACATGCTTTTTTACAAAGTGAAAACAGATGCGTTAGAATTGTTCCTATTTTTTAAAAGCATATGTTCACTTTATTACCTCTAATTGTCAGTTTTCCTTATATTTGAAGTTTTTCATGCAATGCATAACAACAAAAATCTACTTCGACCCAATCAAGATTATACAATTTTTACTAAAATAAAATG
Source organism: Camelus ferus (assembly GCF_009834535.1). Lineage (NCBI taxonomy): Eukaryota > Metazoa > Chordata > Mammalia > Artiodactyla > Camelidae > Camelus > Camelus ferus. The sequence goes on from NC_045702.1 coordinate 65,742,280, forward strand.
TCTTGATATTTTAACAAGGGGCAGCAATTTTAAAGCATTCACTTAAAATGTCTTAACAATCAAATATTAATGGGCAGTAATGCATCATTACAGGATTCTGGCTCCACAGACCTCTATGGGAATTCTCACAATTTCCTGTCCATGTTTAAAACCTCTGCAGCCAAGGCTGCTGGCAGAAGGCAGTACAGTGTAAGGGCTTCAGAATCAGAAACACCTGGGTTCAAAATCTGAGTTTGCCACTTAATACATGCGTAATCTTGGAGACATTACCCTCTTAACATCCAGTCACCTTATCTATAAGATGGGGTTAATAAGTGAAATAGGGCTAATCTTGCAGGATTATTTTGAGGATTAAATGAGCATCTAGATGTAGATAATACTGGCATTCAATTATCTGTTGAAAAATGGGCACTCCAGAAGTGGTAATAGTTAATCATTTATATAAACAATTATATTTATAATATTTATTATTAAAATAATAAAATAAATACGACTATAATCAACTTGCTCCAAATATACAGTGTTTGACAATTTCTGGTGAGGTAACTTTACCTATTTGGGAAAACATACTCTTCACAGATGCTAAACCTAGTATATTTCACTAGGTCTATATTCTACTAAGCCGTTCATCAATTCTGATCCTGACAGGCAAATTCCACCTCTGTGGTCATATTAGGAGATGTTTTAAATAACCCATAATAAAACAGTCTGCCTTAAATAACCTAAATGCCAAGGATTCTTTACAAGACCATTAAAAATTACCAAACTGAGCTTATTATATCCTTTTATAGATTAAATTCAATGATGAATTTAACTTCACATAACTTTAAATGTTTATTATACATGGAAAACATTTCATCTGTAATGTAAATATTAACATTTATATGACTTTCGGAAAAAACACTTTGTGCCCAAGGCTATCTTTACGCTACTGCCCAAACTCTTTTGATCGAGCAACTAAACTGAAGAATCTCATGCTCCAAAACATTTTGTAGATAGTCTATTTTAAATATAACTAAACCATACATGTCTTTAAACTTACCACTTGCTAACTTCCTTTTGTCTGAGATAATGCCAATATTATGGGCGAGTGACTGGGCAAGGGTAACTGCCATTAAATCCGTTTTACCAAACTGAAAGACAAAAACAAAAGTAAAATACATGTAAATGCAAATTATCTTTCATTTAATGGGGTCCAGAAAAAGTGTCACAATACAATTGAAAATAAGTAATTTCTAAGCATTTTATTTAGCAGAGGTTAAACACATAGTTGCTAGTGCTGAACTACTGAGCATTTGGGAAGAAGTCGTAAGAAACAAATCCATGTTTGTGTAAGTCATAGAGAAGACCAGAAGTCAAGGAGTCATCGATTTTGGGATTTGGAAACTTATATCTAATTTTGAGTCCAAATTTCACTAGTGATATTCCTGAAAAACTTAATACTTGTATATAATTAAGCCAGTCTTTCAGATAAAAGAAAATAAAAATAAATGTGTAATTTATTTGGCACTTGTTCATCTCTGTGTGCCCACTAGCACTCCTAAAATCCCCAAACTGAAGAGAGGGTGGCTTTAGAAAACAAACTGTGTAAGTCACAGAAGTGGTGATGATTAAAAAAAAAAAAAAAAAAAAAAAAAATTAAGACCTAGGGGCTTTTTTTCAACATGTGGCCTCTCAAAGATTCAGGTTTTTGTTTTGTTTTTTAAAGGTCACTTGCATCAGGCTTAGTGCCTTCGGGGTAGAAGTAACCCTTTGGAAAACCTAGTCTACCTTTTCTTCCTCTAAAAATTTGCCAAATATTGAGGAAGGAAGAAAATTTCCAACTAGGTTAGGTAGTAACCCAATGCTTTAGGAAGTTACTCAATTCTCTGGAAAATCAGTCAAAGGGATAAAGAGGGCCTTATTTTCAAAAAAGGTAAAGATTTTCTCTATATCATCTATAAATAGCTAAATCTGGAAATCATTCTAAGTAGAACATGAACAGAATTATCTGATATTATCTTCCATTATTTCCCTAGTGTCTGCTGGTCATTTGCAGTGACCATATTGGCTGTTAATAAAATAGCAATATCTGGAGTATGAGGAACACTGAGAAATTGTCTCTTAAATATTAGGAAAACACCGTCAGCCATCATACTACTTTGTACTGTACAGATGTTCACACCTACTTCATTCACGCCTCCTCCTTTCAGCAACGAGCAAATCCCACCAATATAAGCTGCCCCGCTCCGGCTACTCTCAAATTGACTCCCCCTTTTAGAAAAGGAAATGAAAAATGCTTACTGCTCACAGTTCAAATATCGTATCACCTCTCATTATTAATTTACCACACTTCTTTTCTCAATACACATACATTTCTAAACTATATATTCCTGAGGTAAGGAAGGAATATGAAAATTGATTGCACATATAACCAAAGAAAAAGTGATATTTTTTCTGAGTGATATTTCCCTACATGACCAATAAATATCTTAAGTGGAATTATATCTATTAAAAAAGAATTTCTAACATGAGGTACATTCTGCCAAGAATGCATATAACTCGAATCTCACAATGAGAAAACATCAGACATTTCCACAATGAGGAACATTCTATAAATAACTGGCCTCCACTCTTCAAGAATGTTAAGCTCCAAAGAGATGAAGATAGGCTGAAGAAATGTTTCAGATTAAAGGAAACTAAAGAGACAGGCCGATTAAATGCAGTGTGTGATCCTGGACTAGATACTGAATTTGGGAGGGGTGGGGAGGTTAGCTTTGGAAATATTATTGAAACAACTGGTCTGAGATGGATGAAAATATTGTATCACTGTTAATGTTCTAGTTTTGATCATTTACACTGGTTATATAAGAGAATGTCCTTATCTTAGGGAATATACATAAGTATTTAGTAGTAAAGGCACAGTAAGTAAATGTCTTGAACTTACTCAGGAAAACATAGATAGTTAGATAGATAGATGGAAAAAAGGAAGGGGAGAGGGGAAGGAAGGAAGAAGGATAGAAAGAAGAAAGTCATAAAACAAATGGGGCAAAATGTCAACAATTCATGAATCTGGGTAAAGCGTATATGGTATTTCCTTGTAGTATTCTTGCAACTTTTCTGTAAATTTGGAATTGTGTAAAAATTAAAAGTTACCCTCAAAATACACTCTTTTACTTCCATTTATAACTTTCTTCAATAGCTCTGACTTTAGATGACAGGTTTTTTGAACTGCTGCAACTTATAATTTGCTATTACGTCAAACATGCATGTTACCCCCTAGAAAAACCATAAGAGAAAAAAATAAAAAATAAAATATAGTCTGACATATTAAGCTCTTCCCTTAGACTGAAAACAAAGATAACATTAATATGTAAAAGACAGCAACTTTAAAGAATATAATTAATCTGTTGTTAAGAATACTCTTTACAAGAATTAATAGTATTTTACTCAGTAAACGCTCTGATTAAATCTCTTTTAAAATTATATAAAGTATATACACAATAGTAAAATAACTCAAAATTATACCTATTGAATTTTTGTAACAGTTTCAAATAATCTATACTTTAAAACTTCTTCCAAATGTATCTGCCACATCAAATCCTAACGGCATTATGCAGTACAAAGAACACATATCAGTCACAAGCAATACAGTATTTAACGTGAAACAAAAAAAAAATAAATCATTACAAAAGTTACGTACGAAAAAAGGTGAACTGCATCGCTTTTCTCTTTGATAAAATCCCTCCTGTATTTCATAAACTCACGCAGGGTGATCAATGGATTTTCCGATATGGCAAACTTGTTGTCAGCCGCCCAGGTTTCCATGGCAACCAATACTATCCTTGTCTTAAGTTGGTCTTTATATATCTAGTATATTAACAAAATGAACACACCAGCTGTACATGTGGTAAAAATCAAATGATCCATGAACAGGACTACAAAGCTCCTTTTATGGAAACTCCTTGAGTTTTAGTTAAATATGAGAAACTTCACTGGTTTAGGGGAGATAATTGTTTTGATAGCTTACATGCATTTCCCTTGAGTAATAGAGAATCCAATGGTTACCAAAGAACAGAGCACTAATTAAAAACAAAATATTGCTGTTTGACAAATATTTGCACCCTTATTCAAGGCTTCCCCCGAGTTCATTTCTGGTACCCAAGATGAAGACTCATGCATTCTTGAGTTCCCCTAGTGAAAATGGAACACTCTCCAAGGAGATAATCTCTATACACCTTGACTGGCCCTGATTAAACTCATGGGGAAGGTACCAGTACTGCCTTGTCAGGGAAGATGTGGAAAGGACGTACAGTAGAATTATTTAGTCACATCATTCCCATAGCACCAGGTACTCTTTTGAAAAGGCACAACTGTTTCTCCATTGTTAGAAGTACACTATGAATACCTTTATTAGGGACTATCACTCAACCTCTTCTTTTCCAATGTGAAAAATACAGGAAAAATTTTGACCACTTCCTTTTATCATTTTCTCAGCCAGAGATCAAAGTCAATAAAGTTCAGGGCAAGGCTGTAAGGGACTTACAGGACACCTTGGCTAAAGTGCCATTTAGGGCAGTGAAAATAGAACATTATCCAATTTATTAGCAATCAGGAGATAAAACTCCTCTGCGGCAATACTGAGTCAGGTTCATACTTACCAAATCCGCCATGTTCACCACAGATTTCGCATACGTGTTGGTATGTACAACTGAGAGCCGATGTTTTTTAAACTGAAAGCAAAAGAAAACAAGTGAAGGGCTTTCAAAGTCATCAGCAAATGATCATCTCAGCAACAGAAATACGGTGTAATTGAAAGGTCTCTAAGGCTTTCTGGAAAAAAAAAATGTCTGAGTTGAGACCTAGTTCTTCAGATGCTGGGTAGTCTGAGGCAAAGCTCCTAAAATTTTAAGGCCTCACAGATCTGTAAGATAAAGTAAAAACTAGCCATTCCATCCATTTCAAAAGTTTATTTTTTATTGCAAGATTGTTATTCAAAATGATAAAACCTATGAAAGTTGTCTATGAATTGCAAGACATACAAATAAAGGTAGGGTCAAAGCCCGACCGTGAATAATGCTAGAAAGTATAGAAAGTTCCACAAGACTTATTCAGTAAGGAGAAGAAAGCCCTAACGGTCACAAGGAGGTGGCTTAAAGGCTAGATGTTGATCACATAAATCTTCCATTTGGCCTCAATTCTGTTTTAAAAATCAGGACGTATCATTGAAAACCTTATTTCTGGCTTCTCTTAAAATTAGCATCCCCACATGGTAATGACTGGAAAGGGCTGAGAAGGAGCTGCTCCCATTGGATAGATCATAGCACCTCACTTTTGCCACAGGCCTCACCCTTCCCTATTATTTTATACCTGACTCACTTCATTTTTGTTACCTGCCTACAGATGCCAACAGACATCTGAATGTATGATGCCTTCAAATGTCCAAAATGCATGTTTTTGAAACGTATTCTGTAAAAATCTCAGGAAACAGTAAGTCATGAAATCAAATAGGTAGAAAGATAACACTTAGTCCTACCCTGAAAAAGGAAGAAGCACTCAATAGTAATACTAATAATTATTATTAAAATCGATGTCATTTGTTTAATCATATTTAAATAAATGATAAATTTTCCCTAAAAATAAATAATTCAAAGTAAATTAAAATGTATATTTACCTGAAATTAAGTAAAATTTAGCAATGTGCATCACTGAATATTTTTAGTTTAAACTCTGGTTACATGCAGTAATTAGCATTGCAACTCATTGCTGTGCTGTGAATATAACCACACTGACTGCAACGTATCCATGAACTGAATATATAACATGACCATGAATTGGATATACAACATGTCCATGAGTTGAGTATAAAAAATAATTGACTCAGCAAAAAGGAAGTTTTGCTAGGTTTTTATTCTAAAAATCTTTACTGCTTGGCTATATAAGCTTTTCCATATGGTTTACTATACAGCAAGACAGAAATAGAAAAATTGCTTCCCTTTTATTAGGATAAAGCTGTACACTGCAAACTAAAGTGTCACATTATTGCAGCCTCATTTTTTTTAACATAAAATGGAAGTTTCCATTTTTCTTTAAGCTCACCATTTTAGTACAGAAGATATTAGCCCATTTATTAATCAAGCAAATCCAAACAGTTAATATTATGAGTCACAGAAACATTCTTGGAACCTCACAAACTACTGTAAATTGTTTCCACCTAAGAGTGTTTCCTACTTACAGGTTGTTGCTGGGTAACAAAGATGTTTGGTTACACAAATACTTTCTCCAGGTTACAACTTTATGGGTTTCTTTCTTCTAAACATATTTCTGCACCCATCAGTTTTATCCTAGGTACAGGTAAGTTCAAACAACAAAAAACTCAACAAATCTTACCATGAGATGATCGTTCACAATCATCAGTTCAATATATTTGGTTTCCTCTGCTACATTACGAGGACGTCTACGAAGCTGCAACATAAAAAAGAAAATTGCACCTAACTAAGCCCTCTGACCTTGGCTGTGGAAAACTTAATACAGTAAATCCTCAGATATTACTCATCTTATAGCCGATAGTCTGTACCCTTTTACCACCCTCTCTCTATTTCCCCCAGTGCCTAGCCCCGGCAACCACTTTTCTACTGTTTCTCTGAGTTTGACATTTTTCTTTTTTCAGATTCCACAAATAAGTGATAGTATGCAGTATTTGTCTTTCTCTGTCTGGCTTATTTCATATAGCATAATGCCCTCCTGGTTCATCCATATTGTTGCAAATGATAGGATTTCCTTCTTTATTAAGTTAGAGTAATATTCCATTATAATGTTTATACCACTTTTTCTTTATCTATTCATCCATTGATAGACACTTGCATTGATAACACTATATACTGTGTGACTGAAATTTGCTGAGAGAGTAGAACTTCAATATTCTCACCAAAAAAAAAAAAAAAAGGAAATACGTAAGGTGATGGATGTGTTAAATAAATCCACAAGGGGAATCCTTTCACAAATGTGACATATCAAATCATCCTACTATATTTTAAATATCTCACATTTGTCAATTATACCTCAATAAAGCTGAAACAAAATTTTTATATATTGTATAAAATTTTATATATGTTAATTAAAACGGAATGGGTAACCCAATGTAACCATGAACAAGTTTCTTAAGCTTCTTGTGCTACAATGTCTTTATCAGTAAAATAGGGATAATGCCTTCCTCAAAAGGTTGTTATGAGGATTAAATGTGTTAATACAATTGTACACGGCAAGTAATCAGTAAAACCTAGCAATTATTATTATTATTATTATTATTATTATTATTATTATTATTCACATTAGAAATCTGTAATGATTTTACTTTATGCTTATTAAACACAGTTTTTTAAAAAGATACCTGGTTCCTTAAACTGCTTGATCTTAATAGAGATTCTGCTTCTCTCATCCTGTATTTTTATGCTGCACACACATACCCACACCAACCACCACCACAACGGAGATGATACCTTAATTCTGATGATAAGAGTTCTTAGTTTGTCTAAACCTTTTACCAGCTCTATGATTCTGGGCAAATCATTTTCACATTTCAGAGACATCATTCTTTTTTCTGTAAAAGCAGAATAATAGTACCTACTTCATGTGGTTTAAAGCACTGTACAAACAGTTGTTATTACTATTACTAAGTTCAATATCAACTGAACATTCATAAAGCAGACATCCTGATTTTATATCCTAGACTTCAAAATAGCTCAAGTGTGACCATAGCATTTTGTGGCTTCAAAACCTGACAGGGTCACCCTAACGGAGGTATCTTTAAGGGGATAAATACAAGGATATGTACCACATAAGCAGACTCCATGATGTGGTACATACCCAGGCAAGGAAAGAGGCCCACGGTAGAAGAACCTGAGAGGCCTCATAATCCATCTCTATGATGAACAACCATATTATCACCACTACCTTGAGTGCTTTTTGAGTCTATGAAATAGCATGGCTCCATCTCCACTCTTCCTACAAATACGTCACCTTTACTGTTCACCACACCACAGCAAATGCCTGAATTAAAACTTACCCTCTCACAGACTTCATGTAGATGCAACTGATTCATAGTTGCCAAATGTTTTTAAAACATCATGACATATACCTGTGAGTACATACCTGCCGTTTACTCCTTTTTGGTGATGGCTTCAAAATAAATTTGGGTGGAGTGATGTTTACTCGTTGGAATTCTAAAAGGAAATAAAAATAAATCTAATTTAGTGCAGTTGCCAGGTCTTTCATGAAGGGTAATCAATGATTTTATTAGCCCTTCTTAGTATAAATTATATAATTATACTTTAATCATTAATGATTATTATAATTATAATCTACAAATTATATAATTACAGGTATTTAAATATTATGCATTTATAATATATAATATTACACTTAATGAAAATACAGAATATTAACCTAATTACATTCATATTAATACTAAATAAACATACCACAGAGGAATACAGTTCAAAAAAATCTCATTATTCTTGTTCTAATTTATCTCAATATTTTTCTCACATTTCTCCTATAAATATCGTCACATTCTTTAAGGGGAATCTTCTAAATAACCACTTGACCTTCACTTCCACCACTGGTGTTCACTAAAGCATGACACACTAAATGTTGGTGAAGCTGGAGAGCAATCAGAATTTCATATAATGCTAATGAGAGTATAAAATAGTATAACCACTTTAGAAAAAGGTTCGGCAGTTTCTCATCCAATAGTAGTTCTCTAAGTGTGATACTTGGACTAGTGGCATCATCGACATTACCTAGGAAACTAGAAACGCAAATTTTTGTAAACTACCCAAGATGTATTTAATCAGAAACTCTAGAAATTAGTGCAGCTACTATGGAAAATATTACAAAGTTTCCTCAAAAAAATTTAAAATAAAAATACCCTATGATCCAGCAATCCCACTTCTGAAATTACAGCCAAAGGAATTGAAATCAGGATCTCAAAGAAACATCTGCACTCCTATGTTCACTGCAGCATTACCCACAATAGCCAAGATACAGAAGCAACCTAAGTGTCCATTAGTGGATGAATGGATAAAGAAAATACAGTGTATACATACAATGGAATAATATTCAGCCTTAGAAAAGGAAATTCTGCCATTTGCAACAACATGGATAAACCTACAGGACATTTGGTTAGGTGAAATAAGCCAGACATAGAAAGACAAATACTACATGATGCCGCTTATATGAGGAATCTGAACTAGTCAAACTCATAGAAACAAAGATTAGAATGGCGGTTGTCAGGGGCTGGAGGGAGGCGATAAGAGGACTTACCAGTCAAAGCATACAATGTTTCAGTCATACAAGATGAGTAAGTCCTACAGATCGACTGCACAGCGTAGTGTCTATAGTTAACAATACTGTATTGTTCACTTAAAGTTGTGCTAAGAAGGTAGATTTTGTAAGTGTTCTTATCATCATCACCATACATAAAGTAGGCAAGAGGAAATTTTCAGAATTGATGGATATGTTTATAGCATAGACTGTGGTGATGATTTCACGGACATATATTTATCTCCAAACTCATCAAGTTGTATACATTAAAAATACAGTTCTTTGCATGTCAATCATACCTCAATAAAGTGGCTGGAAAAAAAACCTCTAAAGATGAGACCATCAATTTGTGTTCAACAAGCCCTCCAGGTGATCTGATGCATGCTAAAGTTTGAGAACACTCTTAGACAGTTAAACATATACCTACCTACCTTATGACCTAGTAATTGCACTCCCAGGTATTTGATAGAGAACTATAAATGTATGTCCACAGAAATGATTTTTACAAGAATGTTCATAGTTGTTTTATTCATAATAACCCAAAACTGGAAACAATCCCAATGTCCATTGACCGAATAGATAAAAAATTATGGTATAGTCATGCAATAAGAACATACTCAATAATTTACAAGAATGAGCTACTGCTATCCTGGACAACATAAATCTCAGGCAGGTGCTAAGCAAAAGAATCTGAACATGATGCATAATTCCATTTGTATGAAAAGCTACAACAGGCTAAACCAGCCTACAGTGAAAAAGTCAGAAAAGGAATTGCAGGAGTGGGAGGCACTGGCAGGGAAGGGGCACATAGGAAGTTACTTTGGTAACGGAAAACCTTTACACCTTACCAGGGGAGTACATAGGTGTCAAAACTCATCAAACAGTACACAAGACTTGTGTATTTCATTGTGATAATTTTTTAACTGCAGTATAACTGACATACAACATCATATCAGCTTCAGGTGTACATCATAGTGATTTGATATTTATATACATTTCAAAATGGTTACCACGGTTAAGTCTCATGACCTTCTGTCTCCATTCAAAGTTATTATCATATTATTGACTATTTTACTATGCTGTCCTTTACAGCCCCATGACTTACTTATTTCATAACTGGAGGTTTGTACCTCGTAATCCCCTTCACCTATTTCACCAGGCCCCCATCTCCATCCCCTCTGGCAACCACTCTCTTGTTCTCTGTATCTATGAATCCATTTCTGTTTTGTTTTGTTTGTTCATTTGTTTCATTGTTCACTGTAGTGATTTTTAAAACACTGAGTGCTAAGTGGACAGTGTTTAATTAACTAAGCTTTTCTCAAAATTTGTTCTTAGGAACATTAGTCCTGAGAGATGTCACATGAAAAAAACACTTCGCAGTCAAAGAAGTTTGGGGAGTACCTGATCATACTTTATCTCTGGGAAATACATAGTGCATAGCAAGAAAAATCCATAACACAATCCATAACCCAGTAACACTTTTACCAAACCTAAAATAAGTAAGCTTCCTTTTGGGCTTACATCACAAAAATTGCAGTTTGTCTATTTCTTGTTTCCTTCTAATTTGTCTCGGTAAGTCTAAGTATCTTGGGAGACAAGTAACACTCTTAAAATGGACATGTCAACTTCTGATAAGAAAAGAAAGCCAGGAACAAATTGAGATAGGCTTGAGTTTTCAAAGACTATGCTCAAAACTCATTTTTAATAACAGCAAAACTGCCAAGTCACTTCCAAAGTTTCTGTTGAAAAAGAAACCCCGCATAAAGTTTTTTAAAAAAATTGTAAGATTGCATCATGGCAAGCCTACAACAAAGTCCTTAGGGGAAATCATTATTTACTACTTTAAATATTAATTAATGTTGATTGTTTCCAGCAATGCCTATTACAGTGTAACTTTGTTCTCAGGCAGCTAGTCATGATTTATTTTCTTCCCATAATAGGGATCATAAAAAGTTTCATAAGATAATGAAGAAACAGTCTAAAGCGTCTGTGTAAAGTAAAAGCTTCTATGTGCTCATGTGCAGATTTTTCCAAAGAGTGAATTCTGTCAAACAGGATCTTCTAGCCCTTTGGTAGCAAGAGAAAAGGGGTGAGTTTTGTTTCTCTTTAGGGGTACCTACAGAAGGTCAAGGTGCCTCATGTTTATTTCAGAGAGGAAGGAACATTATAAAACACTTATTTCATTTTCCAAAGAGAAGACAATGTAAACTTTAAGTCATTTTCCTAAGTAGTAGTTTAGGGTTTATTTTAGTCCAGTAATTCTTCCATTTGTCCTTGTGCCTCTCTCCCAGTGCACATTCTCAGGGTGCCAGAGTCCACACCCTCGCTCAGCCCCTTCCCAGCTGTGAGACCCTGGAAAAGGCAAACTAGCTGAGCTTCCGTTTCTTCATCTATAAAATGGGAATCATTTTATCGATTGGGATTACACACGGGAAGGAAATCCCACCAATACACCAATACACACGGGAAGGAAAGATGAATTTCACAAACAGCACATAATAATAATAAATGTTTATCTACACTAGTTCTTTCTTAAAATGTTGGGGCAGAAAGAAATGAGGAAACAACAAATCAGGAAAATGATTAAGACCTCATCCTGAGTTTATAAACTCAGTATCTCACCAACAGTGAATATTTATATATTCTATCTATGCAGACCAACTTTTGCTTTAACATGATTTTTCCTGTAGTACCTTACTTGGAGTCTTATTTTAAAAAGGTTTCCTTCATCATGTTCAAGCTATCTCTTTCCCAACTCCTCCACTATAAACATGAGGTCAGTTTACATTTTATTCTCTCTCTTGACATCACTTGCACTTTACTTTCTAAAACTGTTATGAGCAGTCGTGGGCTAATGATATTCCACACATAATAAGCTCTAAAACATTAAAATGAATTATTAAAGTTGTCATTTTTTTTCCCCCGCAAATCACCATATGAAGAGCATACCATATGGAAGATCATCCAACGGAAATTCAAACAGTCTGGATTTGTAAACCGAATGAAAACGGAAATCCTCCTGAAATAACACAAACGAGAGATGAAGCACGTACAACCAGATTATCTCCAGCCTCAGGCAATCATAGTTGGAGAGACTGAGACCTTAAAAGAACCGTAGCTTGAGTACACCTTCTCTTGGGTTTGGAAAGGCAATGGCCCGTTGCATAACCCCTCCCACTCACTCTTGTATTCTCCCAGCCCTGGAGTGAGATCCTATTAGAAGCAAAATGCCTTTATGGACAGAGAAACCAAAGCTTGCAGTAATGGAAAAGAAATGAATGGACCTATTCCCCCAAGGACTGGTTTCTTTCCATGGGTCCCTGCCCCCTTTTAAAGCCTGATAGCTTTGCCGGGCAGACTGCAGAGCTAATAGTCTGCCTACTAGCAGGGAGCAAGGTAACTGGAAAAGCAGATGCCCGAAGCAGACCCTGCCCCCAAATTCAACTGTCATCCAAACCTCTGTGAAAAGCCAACCAATGAAATGCCATGTTTCGTCTAAGGAAAATTAATGAATGTTTAAATGACTTCATCTGACTTCATTCAATTACAAAAAAGAGGTCATAAATAGTCAAGTTTCATGATATGACCTTTAAAAAATTATACTGTCGAGTGAAGTGACGGGACAGCTGGCAGTGGGTGCCCAGGAAATAATACCCAAAAAAGTTTCCCATACAAGATTGTTTACGAGTGGCAAAACAACGTGTGTTTCTTGAAATTATTTGCCTCTCTAAGTGTTTGACCAATGCTGTATGACACAAAGAAGAGTATTTGTGTGCGCAGAGCTAGGATGGAAGTGTATTATATTTCTCTGTCGTCAGTAATGTTAACTCAATCTTTTTCTAATTTGTGGGAAAAAAATGAATGTTTCAACTAAATTGAGGGAGAAAATTAAGAAAACCTAGGTTTCTCTAAATTTCATCAGCACGGGGCCTTGAAGATAATAGGAAATAGAGAAAAATCTGTAATCTAAAAAGGAAAAAAGGGTGCAAAATCACATTATCTGTAGATTTGATCTGTTATGAGCTGAATGTCTATGTCCTTCCCAAAATTCTTATGTTTGAGCCCTAACTCTTAATATGTCTGTATTTGGAACTAGGGCTTGCAAGGAAGTGATTAGGGTAAATAGAGGTCATAAGGGTGAGGTCCTAATCTGATAAGGCTGTCTCCTTATACGAACAGGAAGAGATGTCAGATCTCATACTCTCTTTCTGCACGTGAGGACACAGAGAGAAGGTGGCCGTCTGCACCCCAAGGAGAGAGCCCTCAATGGACACCCACCCTGCTGGCACCTTGATCTCGGACTCCAGTCACCAGAACTATGAGAAAATAAATGTCTGTTTAAACCACCCAGTATTTTGTAATGATAGCCTGAGCAGACTAAGACAGATTACAGGACACTATGGTGGAGAGAGAAATGAAGGCTTCAGAACACCTCAGAAGGAAATGCATTTCCAACACAAAAAAAGAGTAACAGATAGACTTTTTAATGAAAAAGATCACTATGGTTTTGATTTATCCACTATTTAATTTAAATATATATAAATATATGAAATATTTAATGTATAAATACAAAATTTATATACAATATATAGATATAGGATTATATAATAATAATTATATAATAATAATTATATAATAATAAATTATATAGATATAATCCAGATCCTAACAATATGAAAATAAAACAAAAGGGAGAGAACAAAAAGAATAAAAAGAGGGGGGAGAAAGTTCTAAGCATCAATATTTACATTCACCACAGCAAATAGAAGGAGAACTTACTTGGGAGGTGTCATTTTCTTCTGGCTCAATGAGATAGGTGTGGTTCCCATCATAGAACATCCCACTGCCAAGAACAGGAAAATAGTTGGGCCTGGCAATTGACTCTTGCCTCAGAACAAGATCATTTTAAAATCAGCAGCAGCTGGAGGACCAGTCTACTTCTCAATGCCCACTTCTCAGTCCCACCCATCACCACAGGATGCACGCCTCATACCAAAGACCCACGCATACCCCACACTGCATGTCATACACACACACACCACCCACACTACGCACACCATACCCACACTCCCCACATACCATACCACACATCACAAACACCCACACACCATATACCATACATTATATACCACACACACACATATGCACATCACATACCACAGTCACACACACCCCCACACCACACACACACACCATATATGATACATTATATCACACACACATCACACACACACCCCACACATACACATCTCCCACACCATACCCACACACACCTCAGAAGCAGCAGGATCCCCTACCCTGACTCTTCCCCAGGCTCAGGATTCCCATTGTCTAACTGCGGTCCATTATTCCCCTTCCAACATGGAAATCTAAAACCTTAACATGCAAGTCATTGCCGGGAGAGCTTATAAAAATGCAAAACTTCCAGGGTCCTCCTCAGATTTCCTGGCTGGGGCCCAGGAAGCTGCATTTTAAACGACCTCTGCTCCCCGCCTCCCTGCCGTGATTCTGATGCAGGTGGTCAGGAAAGATACTGAGAATGGCCTCCCTACCATCCACCTGGAAGATGCTCTGGTAGTAAGAGCTGACACACTTCAACAACTCACCACAAGTTAAACACCTGACACTCATTTAATCTTTCCCACAAATTTATGAGGGAGATACAAGGACTATCCACATTTTCCAAGTACAGAAACTGAAGCTCAAGAGATAAGCTACTTGCCTAAATTGCATGGAGTAAATGTGGAGGTCAGTTTTGGACCTCTTAGAGGTTGGAGATGACCATCAGCCAATGGAGAAATCCTCTGGAGGGCATCTTAAGCTATAAAGGTCCTCAGCTCCCTCTCAGAGAGATCCCTACAGCCATCCCTTCTAGAGGAATGTGGTCCTTCTCCTGAGATCCTGTCCCTTATGACACTGAAGGAGCCTGTCCTACCAGTCAGGCACCTGAGGAGGGCGAAGCTGTGATCTTCTGCAGTCATTTTCAGTGTTAGACAGAAATGACTGCATGACACCCAAGCTGTTAACCACAGACAACCATTTGTCTTTCATTGATGGCTTAGTGAAGTCAGTTGGTTTTCCTGATCTATAATTATAATGTCTCCAGCTCTGTTCACATTCTTTCCCTCCCGCAGTAACATCTTCCACATGTCCTCAACTTGCTCTTTTCACATCTGTGATGTTTTCACCCCAAAGCGCACTTTCTGAATTTGGATGACATTGAGTTTGGGATTTAAAGATAAACAGATGCAGTCTGTAAGACATTACTGACAGTACATGCCTCAGGAATCAGTCGGGGGATACTTTTCAAAACAGAAGAGCAAATACGGCAGGAAACATTCTGCTGATAACTGGCCAGACCCTTCCAGAAAACTGTACAGAACCATCACCCTTTGCCAAAGTTCACAAGGCTACACTGATAAAGGAGCAAGCAGATTGTTTTGTTTAAATAGTGATGGTGCTACTTCCTCTTGAATTAGGTAAGTGTCTAATAGAAAAATCGGTTGTTTTTATTAGGTTTAAACATCATGATACACGGTATAAACAAAGCAGATTCTGACACCATCCATATCCAGAAGATTCTGTTAGCCTATATGAAAATATACCATATTTGATTCTTTAACAATTAAAAAGTGTATGTTTCATTTGCTTTGTTTGAGAACCGACACATTTCTGTTACACAAATTCCAGTAAGTATACTGAGTCCACCGCACAGTATTAACTGATAAAAACTTACAGCTAGGACCAAGTTACTACCAGCCAATTGAGCTAAAAATTTAAAAGGCTGCATCAAAACAGGATTTTGAAAGGAAACAGTCATTCTTACAAATTGCCACAAGAGGGCAATACATTTACATTTGATTCCCTTCTTTAAGGTTCCCGTAGTTGCAGGATTTTGTCATAACATCAAACATAAGTATCAAAATATTGCCCATTAGTCCCTCGAATCTGAAAAAAAAAAATGTGCTCTTGCAGGTTCTTTATGAAAAACCTATAAATCTGATTATTTTACCCTTTATGTTCTTTAATGGAATTCAGTAAATCAAGAAAAATGAAAAATCTCAACATGTATGTGGTAATTTATAAAAGATGAGTCATGGATGAAATAACAAATCTCATACCTAAATCACTGCAATTGAGACAACAGAAATTATTTATTATTTAGAAATAGCTCCATTAAATAAATGTCAGCAATTTTTGTTCAGAAGGTAAAATCAAGATGAGAAGTAATAATTCATAAATAACAAAGAGGAACAAAAGTAAATTATCCAACACACCCATAAAGTCGAGTAACACCCAAACATACCTGTACACAATCCTGACAGTGTTCCTAAACACAGTGGGGTTTTTTGGATTTTTGTTTGTTTCTTTGTTTAGTCCTACATGAAAAGGTTTCTACAAGTAGAAGTCAGTTTTACTTAGTTAAAACAACGGGAAAAGGCTCTGAATTCTATTCTTGCTCTACTCACTCTAAAATTTCTGTGAAGTTCCCTTTCCATCCTCCTTCAAAGGACTGTGGAGGATTAGTAGCTGTTGGTCTTAGGGTCTCAGGTCTGCTAGGGTCCTTAGAAGGCAGAAATACTTTCTTTCTGATTCCCACAAGATTGTGCCCATTTGGAAAAACAGGGTGGGGGGAGGGGATTGGATCACGTACTAGGCAAGATGCTTACACTGTGACTCTGGATTGAGATTTTAAGAGGAAGAGAGATGAAAAAGCCTCTTTTTTTTTGATATCACTCTCCTACAATATACATTTGCTGTCACCAACGTCGACAGGCCCCGTGTACTATTCCTGGCTGACAGCTGTGCTCCTCTTGAGATCAGATAAAACAATTTTACTGCCGAAGGGGACGTTGACATTTCTTTATTCCAGATTAAGAAAGTCGAGGCTCTCGAATATTAGGTATGGATTTTGTCCTTGTAAAACTGTCTCCTTATTCAAAGAATTCATTTAAAATCAGTAGAACAGTCTTTTAGCACAAACAATAAGCAGATGGAAGGCTTCCAGGCTCTCAGACATATGACCTCTTTTCTCTGGCTCTTTCCCTGACCCCCTGCACTCTCTCCTTCCTGCCTCTCACACATCTACTGCCAGAGCCTGACCAAAGGCACCACTTATGCAGACTGGCTAGATTTCCTAACCTTTCCCATTAGAGCTGCTTCCTTGCTCTCTTTAAGACCTGCCTGTCTAATCCATTTCTTGGAAGAGTCCAGCAAAGCCCATTCCAGGGTCCACTTCACCTTCTTCAGGTGACATCTCTCTGGAGCCCTGAAGGACAACCTCATTCTTCAGTACCCATCTAAGCTTGCATTTTTCTGTTTTCTTTCTCTCTCAAAGAAAACAAATATACCTTTCACATTCTAAAGCATGAAGCTAAACTAAATTTAGCTTCCCCAAGAGACTGGGAGCTCTTGGAAGCAGGGCTCATGTTCTAATCTCCTTAATATTCCAAGTGGCTGCTACACAGCAGATACTCAATAACTGTCAGATGAAGAACCCACATCTCTAAATGGATAACGGACAGGAAGAATTTTAAGGTTTCCAAACAAAAACTGAACAAAAATAAATTAAAGTGCTGGCTTTTTCTGTGCCCTGCAAAGGAGTAACAAGGACTGAGATGACTTAGTCTAAATGGAATGCTGAGGGATGACATGAAAGATTTACAAGGGATCACAAAACAGGGGAGAGACACCACCTGGGTATCACCATTATCGACAGGTTGGGGGAAGTAGCTGGAGTCCCATGTTAAACATCAGCAAGCCAACTTTGACAGCGGAGGTTATGAGAAAGGAAGCAAGGCCCCAAGGAGGCATGAAATCCATTTCTTAGAGATTTCTGAGATAAATGGACCTTCCATGAGTCTGCTGTGGGTTAGGTGAGATTCTGGCTGAAAAAAAAAAGCTAAAACACATGAGCTCTTGAAGTCACCTCCAGCCTTTGTCTTTGTGCAAGGAGTCAGGAGTTTTCATCCCCTGAAATTTCTGTTATTCCATATAAACATTTAAAATGAACACCAAGAAGGAGGAGGGATAGAACTGGTACCCAGGGGACAAATATCCACAGAAACTAGACCAGAGTTACCCAAACCACTCCTGTCCCCATCTAGATGGAATGAGAAAAAAGTTTCCAACATCACTCAGGTATCATGTTATAATTTCAGAGTCCCTGGTTTCTGCAACTCTAACTGAACAACTTGCTTGGTTTATAAACCACAAAGGAGAAAAAGATCAGATCCATCACTGATTTAAAATTAGCCCTTGACACAAAATAGGGATTTCGACCACAGGGCATTAAAAATAAAGAAAATAAGTGATTGAAAGAATGGATGGCACAAAAAAAAAAAAAAAACTGGACACTTACTGAAGTCCATGCATGTTGACAACGCCACAAATGAGACAGGGTTTCCTCGGATGTGGCCCTGGTAGTAACAGTGTTCTCCTCCCTGAAAGCAGAAATAGAGAATGTAAGCCTTCCCCATCACAGAGAGAATCAGTCTCACCACTTCAAAGGTTTCTGCCCACCCTACACCTCCCAGAGCAAAGCTCTGTACAATGTTTCATTATCCAGATTCCAATTACCAAACCATTTCTAACAGAATTATTCATTAACACTTCTAGCCAACTGACTCCAAATCAAAAGACAGGGAAATAAAAGTTGACTTAATTTTCCTTTTATGTAGGTGATGACAGAAGGAAGAAAGAAAGAGATACTGAAATACACAGGTGGCCCTTGCACCAGAAAAAAACTTTAATCAGCTGTTTCCTCAGTCCTGAGTAACTCAATGTGAGCAGCAGCAAAATGATGCTCTTCCCCATAAAGCTAAGTAAAATGAATATAAATCATCTGAGAGTCAACTAGATTAAACTGATGGAGGAAAACGCCTATTTTTACAGCATTTGTATCAAAACTTGGCAAGTTTTACACTATTCATTTCTCCAACCAGGAATGGCTTTACTGGTAAGCAGTCTAGTGTATGGTTTGAAATTGAGAAATTTCTTCTAGCAACCAGTCACTCTAACTAAATTCCACTGAGAGACTCATTTCTTTTGATTAAATGTTCCTGGAAAAGGCAATAGGGCAGTTCCTCTGCCATCTCAGGGTGGTACCCCAGCCTGTAGATACTTGCTACTCACAGTGTGGTCTAGAAAACAGCAGCTCTGGCATTGCCAGGAGTGTGTCAGAAATACAGAATCTCGGGACTCACCCCAGACCGACTATATCAGAATCAGCATTTTAACCAGGTCCCTAGGAGATTCATGTGCACATTAAAGTTTCAGAAGCACAAGTCTAAATGACCTTTCCCATTCCCCCCACTAACCTCCCATTTATTCAGAAGCTGAAAGCTGCTAATCCAATTGACCCACTGAGAGATGAAAGCCTAACAATGGAAGGACTGATGGAATGGGTAGTTTAAAGGGGCAAACGTCACCTACATCACTATCTGGCTTAAGGACTAACTCTACTTAAAACACTCAGGGCTTGACAAGCGGAGGGGAGAGAACAGGAAGACGTAATCACGGAACATGGCTGAAGACATTTTCTTCTCAGGAATTCCAAGGAGGGCAGCCTGGCCCGAGCCTGCCGCTCCTCATGAGATAATCCCACAGAATTGCCTGGAGCTCAGCTTTAGTGAGGGGTGGAGAGCAGAAGACAGGTGAACAGTGCAATCCCTGACACTGTGGCACCTCCAGATTCCCGAGGGAGTCACTAAGCATCATGAACTGAGGATCCTGCTTGGATTGGATAGAGGAAGAGAAAGGGAGGTACTTCCTGTGTGGTTCTTATAGGGGATGGAGCCCAGAAGGCCACAGACTTAAGGGTAGAAACAAAGCTAGACACTGATTTCCAGGGTAGGGTTGCTTTAGATGTTAACAGCATGAGCTATCAGCTCCTTCACTTACTAGTTGTGTAATCTCAAATTATAGAGCCTCCCTGTGTCATCTATCAAATGAGGGTAATAATTTCATAGGATTATTCAGATGATTAAAGAGCTAACATGCATAAAGGGCTTAGAATAATGCTTGGCACTTGGTACACACTCAATAAATGTTTGCTACTAGTATAATGACTCTGTGTCATCTGTTGTCCTACTCAATTTACACACACACACACTCCTTAAATCATCACTTCACTTCTACAAAGAAATATTGTTACGTCTGTTTCACATAGGAGGTCACAATCTCTAAGAATTAAGGCTCTCCACCTGGGAAGTTGCCAAGTAGGGATGCAAACTTTGTGTGAATGTGTGAACACAAGGCCCGTGTCCCTCCTACACTAACTTATGAGTTAAGACTTAGAACTTGTGGGTTCTCCGGTGCAAATCTAAGCTTTCCCGAGTCTGACTTTTTTTGTTTGTTTTTAAACTTTGGAGTAGCACTCAGGGTAAATGTAACAGAATTTAAAATTCCCTCTGTTGGGCTGTTAGACTGGTGAACTGTCCAAAAGATTAGATTCTAAGTACAGAAAAGGTCATTATGTTTCAGATAACATTGATTTCCCGGACATATCTGACTAGACCAGAAATCAAAACTCTAGCTTTCGACTGGGCAGACACAAAAGGCCAACAGTCAATGGGAATGACCTTGAAAGAGAAAGAATTCTATCTAAAAGTGTTTCTTTAAATTAAATACTGACTAAATAACCCAATCAGATCTCTCTCAGAGGTCTAAAACTCACAGTGAACAGTAGACAGAAAAATACTAGAAACAAAAAGAAGTAAAACTAAGAAGTTAATCATAAGAATTATGGCATCAGATTAGGGAACAACAGAAGTTAAGTCATTGTATGAGGGGAAGACACATCAGAGGTAAAGGTACATAAGAAATGTTTTATAAATTACTAAAGTTTTCTTTACAATACCAACTTGGGGAATGTTACATTAAATTATAATAATAAAAAAAAAGGGCACAGAACTCATGTTTTGAAACGACCCTCCTTTTATATTGGGGCTAAATAGATGATTAGGTAATAGAAAACAACCTTTCACTGATTTCTGATTCTGAAAAACAGGAGTCAGTCCAAAAACAGCATATGATCAGGATCTATCTGCACAAAAGCCTAACACTACAAATGAAGTGAAGAGCTCATTACGGTTGAATCATTATCAATGTTTCCATGACACTTTAAGAGAAGCATAAACATGGTGGGGCAGGGGGTGGCTACCTCCTTGATTTGGGCTATTATTATTCAAATCTTGAGACTCTCAACTGGTATTCTAAGTAACTCTTCTAAATAATGGTGGAAATTAATTTCTGTGTTATGATTTTTTTCAGGAATTATTCACCATAAATCAATATTTATTTCCACTACAGAACTAAAGTAGATTTCTTTTTTCCTTTAATCCACCTGGAAATATTTCTTAACCCAGAACAGAGGCCTTAGTATTAAAGGGCTTCTTTAATTTATATTAATCTATTGTTAAATTATTAAAATAAATTCAAAAATTCAATTAATAGATTTTTTTAATAATATTTTTACCCATTATTTTTAAAGTAATAAATACTTAGGGTGAAAAACCTAAGAATTCAGGACGTTCATGGTAAAGAGTGAAAATATCCCCTTCCTACATATTGTCCAGGCTGCAGTTGCCTCCTAACAGGTAAACATTTTTGACAGATTTTGTGCCCCACGTGACAAGTCATCTATGCACATTCAAGGAAATGTGTAGATACATAAATACACATATATCTTTTCCAGTGCACAAATGAGTTTACACTATCCACACTGTTCTGCCACTTTATTTTTTTCCTTAAAGTAACATTGACATCAGCCTCATTCTTTCAACAATGGCAGAATATTCCATCATAGAGGTGAACCATAATTCATTTAAACAGTCCTGTTCTAATGGACATTTATCCACTAGAACTATCTCCATTTTTTTTTTTTTTGGTGTCATAAACCATATTGTAACAAACATCCTTTCATATATTTTTGTGCACTTCTGTCAGTATATCTGTAGGATCAGATTACCAGATGTGGACCTGGTAGGTCAAAGAAAATGTGCATTTAAAAATTTAATGGATATTTTAAAGGACAAATATAATTATATTTCTTTACACATACCTGCTTTAAAAGATGCACTGCATTTTAAAATAATAAAATGCATTTTATTAAAAATTGTATATTTCAATAAAGTATCACTTAGGCCAATTTTCTCGAATCTTATCAATGATAAAGGTTCTTCATATCTTCATATGACTTTCTTGAGGAACCAGATGCTTTACAGAAATAGGTATTACGTACAATAACCTAAGACAAATGTAGGAAAAGGAAAAAGACAGCACATTCTAACAGAGTTTGGCTTTTTAGTCATCTGACAATCATAGCTTTATTCCTTACTGTTTCTTTTGTTCCAGAAATAAATCTATTGTCCTTGAAACTTTCTTCATACTCCTTGATTTAATAACACAGCCATAACAGTACAGATGTTTATTTTTAGCTAATTAGATAGTTGTAGCTAAAAAAAAAATTACCAACCTCTCTAAAAATGAATTATATGGTAGTTCATATGTCATATTGGTTTATCTTCCCTCTGGAAAAAGCTTATTACAAATTTTACTCTAGGGAAGTCAAAATAATCATTTATTTGCAAAATTCAAAGACAAACCACATTTTTATTAAACGGCCAAAGAGATCTCAAAAGAAAAGCAGAATTTATTATAAATGTGATGAGATAACACAAAGGAAGCTAAAAAGCCTGGGTTATAAAACTATGAAACCCCAATAAAGGGAACCAATGAGAGCACGGCCACAAGGCCATAGTCATCTGCTTTCCATCCAGATCCTCAAAGGAAATCACAGCTTTATAAGCTCCAAGACGGGCCAGGGCCGCCTCTTCTAAAAAGCCTACTCAGATTCCCTCCTCCTCATAGAATTAAACTTGCTAACCCCTCCTCTGCATTTTCATATTTTCCATCTTTCTACCTGCATTCTTATTTCTATCCCAGGTCTCCCACTAGACTCTGGTCTTCTTTCAGGGAAGCACAGGTGCCTGATCTATGTTTATATCCCCAAGTGTGCTGTTAGAGAAAGAGCCTCCCAGAATCAAGCTTCCTCATCAAGCAAATGGGGAAATTAACAACCCACACTGCCTCACAAGAGTATGCAGGGGATTCCATGAGATACAAAGTCAAGTCCACTGTAAACTGCTAAATAATTAGGTAAGAGGGTGAAGTCAGGCAATATTTCCTCCGTAAGAGATTCTCTTGTGTCCCTTTAGGTCTGATTCTCATATTTTATTTGTTAAGGCTAACATTTCATGGCTTTAACGGATAATGCAGGTGACCGTGTCTCCCATCCAGAGAGTTTGTTTAGGCAGCTCTGAGGTTAGATCCAAGAATCTGCAGCTTAACAAGTATTCCATGTTTTTCTTACTTTAGGATTATACTAGAGCAATGGTCCTCAACCTTGACTGCATATCAGAAACACCATGGAGAGCTTTCAAAATCCCAATGCTCAGACTGTCCTCCAACTCAATTAAATCATAATCTCAGGAGACAGATGCAGGCATCAGCATCTTTTTAAATGCTCCAGATGATTCAAGGAAGCTGCAGAGGCTGAAAAGCCCTGCCCTAGAGAAATGTTGCTCAACAGCAGGGTTCTCAAAACTGACTATCAGAATCTCCCCCTAGTTCCCAGGCATTCCTGCAGAGCTGCTGAATCACAATCTCCAAGGAGGGAGGGCTCCAGACTTTCTAGAGTTGCAAAAAGTTCCCCAGTTGATTCTGATGATCATATTTGGAATTATTAACCTAAAAATATTCAACCCAATACCAAAGCACCCCCAGGTAGAGGATATCAGAAAGACAGATCTTTGAAAGAATGAAAGTGTCTGTCATATCCTGGGCATTGTGCATGGTGATGAATGACTATTTCATGATGACTGATAAAGTGAATATTAATTTTTCCATTTCAACAAGTGAGAAAACGTAGATTTAAAGACCGCCTTTACACCCAGGTGTGCCTGATGCAGGGTCAAGTCACTTTATCCTAGTGATTCTCTAAAAGTGGTTTCCAGCCCCAAAACATCAGCTTGTTAAAAATGCAAATTCTCAAGCCTCTCCCCAGACATAATCAAAGTCTCTGGAAGCCCTCCAGTGACTTCAATGCACTTTAAAATTTGAGAATAACTGCTTCACTCTACGTCTGCCTCTGCATTCTAAAACTCCTCATTACTGAGCTCACTGAAATCCTATTCTAGTTCCTGAGCAGATGCTAACTGAAGCATAAAGGATATAGAGCCATATCTCTTCTCCAGACTCCTTCTCTTGTTCTCCCCAAATCATCTGGTTTTATCAGAGACACAATGGAGGGTAAAAGGTGACATAAGAATATGCAAGAATTTTGCCATGTATGGAGCCAGGAAGAGCAGAGCTACTTTTCGTAGGTGCTGGTAATAGGACACCATACAGGATGCTCTGGCCAGGACTAAACGGACTACAGTGATCAATGTCCAGTTAGCCTGGAACGAAGGAGTGTCCCAGGATGAGGGTCATTCCGTGCTACATCCGTGAAAGTCACAGGCAAATCAGTTACCCTTAAAGGGACAGGGTCAGTGAAGACACTTCCAGACCAAAACACCACCCTGCAAGCCTCGTGATGCTGCTCTGCTCCCTGAGTCAAGACTCTCTCCCGCTCTGTGGGCACCAGTCTCGGGACTGGCCTGCTACCCTGCAGATCACGGGCCCATGTCCATCATCCTCTTCCACAAGCTGAGACCCTTGCTCACACTAGCACAACTCCCCACCCTGGGCTCACATTAGTATCATAGGGGAAGCTTTTTAAAAAGATCAAGCCTACTCCCAACCAATCATATCAGGACACCTAGGAATGGGACCTGGGCATGATGTTCATCTGCCCAGATGATTCCAACATGCTGCCTTAGGTTGAGAAGTTACACTCTACCCTAATACCCTTCGTAGAAAATGAAGACCTGCCCCGAACTCTCTTGCATCTTAAATTCCTCCCAGGCATGTTCACTGCCCAGACTCCTGTTTGTGGCTGCATGGCTGGAATCTGTTCCATCAGGAGTTTGTCTGCAACAGCCTCTTCCCAATTTCCTCCTGATTGGCACTGACATGAGGAATCTGCCCTCCTCCTACCCTTGCCCTTCCCTCAATGAGAAATGACATTTTAAAGTCTCCTTGAGTCAGGAATATTCTGAGTCTCCCTAGGGTCACCTGCATCAAGGAAATCCCTAGAAAAGCTGTATCTTACATTGGAGAGACTCCACCAGCCCACCCTGATTAAAATGTATAACCTGGGATTATACAGAATCAGACTGGATTCACAGAAGGGACATGGGTTAAACATCTGTTCAGGTACAAAGTGTAAGAGTATCTGATTTTACAGGCTCTCTAAGGAAAGTAGAGGAAAAAATCTCATTTTATAATAAATTAAAATTAAATAAAGCTATCACACGGCCGATAATCCATGGATTAATACTAGTGCATGTCAAAATCCTTACCAGTTCATGATAAAATAAGAAAAATAAGGGCAATTCAGTCAATTTCTCATAAATCTAAATATATTTAATTTTTTAATCTGTCCTTTGTTTTGAGATTAGCTATTGCCTTCTCTTTATTAAAATTATCCATTTTTAATTTTTAATAGGCTTTTTCTTTTCAAATAATTTTAGATTCACAGAAAAGTTGCAAAGATGGTACAGAGAGTTCTAATATACCTATCATCCAGTTTCTCCCACTATTAACATTTTATGTCAGCTGAGTACATTTATTGAAACTAAAACACTGGCACTGGTATGTTACTTTTTACTAGGCTCTAAACATTTATATTTCTTTAATGTTTCCATTCATTTTCTCTTTCTGTTCCAGGAGCCAATCCCGGGTACCATATTGCATTAGTTGTCATATTTATTCTTTTCAAATTGGTAGAAATAGTAAACAGAATTTAGGTATTTTGAAGGGGCTGTTTCCATACATGGTAAAATAAAAAGATTGGCAACCCCATATTAATCCCTAAAATTTGTTTTGTTAGTATACTGGGTTATGAAATATAAAGCCAGCATCAAGCGTATAAATGAATACTTCCTAGACTCTAACTTAGTACTATAGGTTTCAAAAGACAAAAAAAAAAAAACACCCTTATGTAAACAGGCTTAATTTAAATGACTTATTAAAATGTCATTTTTAATATAACCCATAGAAATAACTTCCAAAAGGTTACTCAATAACGCTTTGCTGTAATAATAATCTAGGACTCCTCATGGCCTGAGATTTTTCTGGACAACCCTTTCAAGGATGTTTGTATAGAGCAAAGCCTTTGAAGATAGAGATATCTCCCTCCAGAGCAAAGAACAAGCATGTTTACTTCCTATTATAAAAGACTCAGGTTTTCTAAATTCAGAATTTCTCTAGTGACACAACAGACTGTGTGTACAGGTGTCACCTGGCCCTTTCATTTATCACCCTCTGGGGACCGAGGCTCAAGATACAAGTCTAAGAAAGTGTTGATATTCTGGCTACTTCTATTGCCATGGGTAACAAAATCCTTTGTCTTTGACCCAGGGGTCTCTAGTCTTCTGCCAGCACAGAGGAAACTGTAACAGACTAATTTGTTAGTCTGTTAGTCTCTCAGCCCTTTGCAGTTATTGAAACTTGAATTTCCATTTCCCCCCAAAAATTAGGGGATTTTTTTAACAGTAGACCTCCACTTCCACATTTCCACTTTCCTGTAGGTCACAAATCAGCTGCAGATGAATAAAGTACACATTCTTCCTTTTATTACAGCTAGTTTGCCTCTCATTTATACTTCTGGTTGATACCTTTGGACATTTGGGTTTGCCATCCCTTTCCAAGTTCCAGTTGTTCAAGCAGTCTCCAAAACATCAGCTCATTCCAACATCTAGAGTTAAATGATCATTCAAATTCTCTGCACTATTTCAATATTCACTGATAAGCCCTAGAAAAGATTCTTCAACCAAAAAAAATCTTAAAAACTAAAAGTAGTCAAAACTAAGTGACAAAAAACGAGAATAACTTCATTTAAAAGATTCACGGTTTCTGTTGAAGAGGCAAGATATATAAGAATATTATTGTAGCAAATATTCTTGAATATTATTGTAGCCAAAGTTTCCACAAGAAAGGAGAAAAGAGACAGAACTAGAAAGCCACCGGGTATAAACAGAAGTGATAAGGAAAAGAGACTTACTGGAAGACAGCAAACACCACAGAAAATAGGGGCTATAACTTTCTTGTGAGCGTTCAGGTTGTTTTTTGTCTTTTGTTTTTGTTTTTTTAAAAGCCCTTTAGGGACCCAGTGAACTTACAATCTGTTTTGACTATTGTGCAGGAGTCTTTCCTTATAGTGAATTACCCTGGGTAAAGTCAGCATTGGAAAACAAAACACGAAAACAATGATAGGGTCCCAGGAGTTACAGCTCACAAGCACCCAAACTGAATAACTGGTAAAGTCTTTTGAGAAGCAATCCATTTTTAGAAGTTAGGCTCTCCTCTTGTCTGCAGGCTCAGGACCTCCAGCATGTACTTTAATTGTTTCACATTAGTTATAATCAAAATGCCTTCTGTATTAATTTCCTAGGACTGTCGTAACAAATTACCAAAACCTGAGTGGCTTAAACTAACAGAAACATATTTCCTCACAGTTCTGGAGACTGGAAATCTGAAATCAAGGTGTTGGTAGAGTCATGCTCCCTTTGAAGGGTCTCGAGAAGAATCCCTTCCTAAATTCTAGTGGTTGCCAACAATTCTCAGTGTTCCCTGGCTTGTGGCCACATCCTCCAACCTCTGCCACTGTCTTCATATGGCATTCTTCCTGTGTGTCTGTCTCTGTGTCTCTATGTCTAAACTTCCCTCTATAAGGACACCAGTCATTAGTTTAGAGCTTTCCAACTGAGCACATCTGAAAGGACCCTATTTGCAAAAAATAGTCACATTCACAGGTACCAGGGGACATGAATTTTGAGGGGACACTATTCAATATAGCACAACTTTTCATCTCTTTTAATGTGACCAAATGAATTTTTATGTTCATAATCCAGAGATTTGGCTTCTAAGAAGCTTGGCTCATTGGAATAAACTGCAGGCGTCTATTATAGCATCCTTCATATAAAAAGATTAACCTGTATCTTAATTACCTCTAGCCAGCCATTCTAGTTTCCTATAACTTCATTTAACAATAGTCATTATTGCTACACAAATAATACAGTAAACCTGACCTTCAGTTCTATTATTAAGTCAAACAGAGCTTCCAAAATTGCTTATTTTTAACCACAGAATAGGCAAGAGAAATTATTTTTTCAGCTGTCAGGTAATCATTTATAGACCCATTAATATAAAAATGTCTGATCAGACTACTAAAACATTTTAGGTTCCCACAAAATGCTCCTCAGCAACAAATTACTGTAATGCAGAGAGAGCACTTATCAGGTTCTCTGTGATGAAGTTCTAAACTGGGAGAATGGAAAATCAATGTGGACCACATACAGTGACTATATAATTATAAACTCATGAAATTATAACTCTTTCCAGGAAACTACTACATCATCGTATCTTTTTACAAACAACAAACTTTAAAATGTGTTGCTCTATGTGAATCCTTTAGCATAAGACATACATATTATCTAAAACCTTATTCTAGGTTAAGGTTTGAACATTAATAAGAAAAAATATAAATGACTAGAAGACTGTGGCACAAAAAAGAAAGCATATTTGGCTTCCTATAAAAAGGAAGAAAAAGATTTCTGTTCCATCTGAGAAGGATGTTTTTGTTGTTGTTTTCCTCTCCTTTTTTAAAGAAAATATAACTATATGAGGATTTGAGGTAAAGAAGAAAAGGGCATTTTTTTCTCACTTTCACTGTGAACTTTTTCTTTCATTTCACTTTGCTCCTATTGCATCCGCTCATCTACTCTTTTTGTGAAGAAGGAAGGATAAATAAGGAAGACTTCAGGCTGCCAAAAGAAGGCTGCATTACAGCATCTCTTTTCTCTCTTGCACCTTGAGCCTTAAACACTGTGCTCAAGAACTCAATACTGGCATTCAATGGCCATTTTTACTCCTCCATGGATGATTTTGAATTATCTCAGGAATTATTTAAAGGTACAAACAAAGGGTTGGCTTACTAAGGAGGAATTTCTCAAACAACATCCTTTAGGGAGGCAGACTAGTACTTAAGGATTGTACCTGATAAAAAGTGACTCTAAGCCTGAAAAAATGAAGTAGTTTTTTCTTAGCAACTGTTTCTGTGGGCACATGTTTGTCATTTCCCATTTTTTTTTTTAATACTTAAGGAGTTTCCTATGGGGTTAACCAAGTGTATCTGGATCTACCTCATAGATGTAATGAGAAGGCTGCTATAGTAAAACATTAGCTGGAAATCTGATCAATTATCTCCAAACTCAACTGAAAACATTCAAACTATTCAATACCAAGGTATTAATTCTCCTTTATAGCCTGCTCTTATTTTTGTAGTGGCCATTAATTCACCAGAAAATAAGAAATTTTATAAATAAATTTTAAAAAATACTAGTTTGGGACAACACCATGGGAACAATTTGTGATTTTTTTTTAGCTTCAGTTTCAAACATGTCGAAAACAACATTTTCACAACTTCCTGCTTAATCATAATTACTTTAATAGTTAACTCTTATTTCAAAAAATGTTTTGAAAATATATTTGCGTAAGACATTGTATAGTACAAAGATTAGTTCTGTAATTAGAATTAAAATAGGAACATTATTATAAAATAGTTAATTAGTTCTATATATAGAAATACTGTTAGTGCTACTTTTAATTTTTTTAATTTACAGCTGAACATGTCTTTTTAAGTTTATAGATAATGTCTCAAACATTAACAGATGAAATAATTCTTCAGATACTTAACTGGAAAAAAATCTTACACGAGAAAGAAAATAAAGAGGACTTTCTACTTAAATAGGTTACAAACAGAGCTTAGAAACAGAACTCATGCTGACACCAGCTGTGACTTCCCAGTTTTCCTTACTCCCAGCACTAAGGTACCTGACCTGTATAAACTGGTAATGGGCCAATATATTTTCTTCTGGCTACAGCGTTAAGACTACTTGCAATCTTCACAATGCCATTAAGGCAGCTGATACATTATACATAGTGATGGACCTTGAGCAACCTTGCTGGTCCCAAGGGAAAGCAAAATTTACTTAATCCCCAAAGAATTTTTCCAATAATGCAAAGAGAATTAAATTATGAAATCTGAGACCTCCCTGAAACCACACTGATGACAAGATGGCAGAGGAACATATGTCTGCACAAGCCTGCCAGGGAGAAAATTGCAGTGTCCAACACATCAAAAAGATATTAAATAGATGACTTGTGGATAGATGACCTGTGGTAGATAAAAAGTAAAGTTAGGGGACATACCGGGAATAACTGTTACATGTAAGGAAGAAAAACATTTTATGTGTTTGTTTATTAGATTTGTGTGGCTCTTTCACTCTCTTCCCTGGCAGGGTGTGTGTGAGTGTGGGTGTGCAGGTGTGTGTGTTAGGGAAGGGAGGGGGATGGGCGCTTTGAAGCACCTTGGCAGGGATACAACGAAATATCTTCCAGTCTCTTGCCAGGATGAGGACATGTTTCAGCTTAGCTACTCTTGTCCATAAAAACTTCACATTTCTTCCACATGCAGATGCGTGTACACATAAGCATAAGATGGGCATACGAGCCACATGTTTGCCATGTGCAAACTATTTCATATGGTTACAGTTCAAAAGCTACAGCAATTCCCTCTACTGAACAATACTCAGTCTAACTTCTAAGTAGTACTAAGGAGATCTAAAAATAAACTGTAAGAGAAAATGGCAGAAAACACAGGGCTTCCTTAGAAGGTATTTACTTTTCTTTAGGATAATGGAAATTTTACATTTAGAATCATAGAGATTCACCTGAACCCAACAATTTACATCTTCAACACATGGCTTACTAAAACAACTGTTTAGGAAGATGTGATTGCAAATAGTAAAATGAAGTGCAGTAATTTAAATATTTGCATTCTGATTCCTCTGCTATTATAATTACTGGTTTCCATGGAGAGAGCAGACTATAGTGGATAACAGCATGAATTCTGGCACCAGACTGCCTGGCTCCAAGTTCTCAGGCAAGTTAGTTAAACTTTCTGGACTCAGTTTCCTCATCTGCAAAATGAGGATACCAAGGGCATTGTTTGGGAACTAAATGACTTAATATACGTGAAACGCTTATTAGACTAATGCCCGACACATAGTAAGTACCACACAAGTATTTGCTATTTCTCCAACTGCTATGAGTAATTCTACTCCTATTATTCCTCAGTCCAGTTACAGGTATTGATCCCATCAAGGATATCAATATGATTCAAAGTGATAGCAACTGTACAAAATGGGAAATCCAGGATGGTAAAATGAGCACCTATGGGTACAATAATTATTCGCAAAAATACCAAATTCTGAGAATGATATAAAACAGAAGCATAGCAAACCTTATATATTTATGAATTCTGTTATGGTATGTTTTATTAGCTGGAGAGAACATGCCACCAATAGCCTTAAGGAAGCAAAATGAGTTTGGCTTTATAAGGAGAAGAGGTTAACCCTTCTAAGCAACTAGCATTAAACCCCTGGCAGCAGTTACTGGCCCCCAAGACTTAGTCCTGGAGTTAACAGATAGAAAACGAAAGCATAGTCTTTCCACCAGACAGTAACATGTGGTAATTATCAATCAGTGAAAGCAGCTCACTAGGCTGCTTTCCCACACACCAACCATCAAATATATGGTTTTTCCAGCTATACTATTGCTCAGCATTTAAAACACGTTATGTGGGGAGGGTAGACCTCAGTGATAGAGGCATGCTTAACATGCACAAGGTCCTGGGTTCAATCCCCAGTACCTTCATTATAAATAAATAAATAAATAAATACATCAAAACCTAATTACCTCTCCCCACCAAAAATTAAAAAAATAAAATACATTATAATACTTCTATAAGGATATCATGGCTCTTGTATTAGTAATAGAGAAAATCAATGAGTCCTCCTTCTGATATAATTCACCATTTAAAACTGAAAGTATTTAAAAATGGGCAGCAGCTCAAAACCACAGGACCCTAAAGACAAGGTTTCCTGCAGTGATCCTATTTGCAATTAAAGAATCAATTCTAAAACAGAAGATTCTCGAATTGAATCCCACCACAATCCCTGAAATTCAATTCAATAACCTCTTATCAAATTCCTAGATAATTAACCCTACTCGTATATTTACTTTTTAGAAAGCCTAGATCTCATTTTTATAGGATTCTTATATCCTGAGGTTTAAGAAAAATCATTTATGTCAACAGTTTGGAGGTAATGAAGTTATTAAATATAGTAAAATTTACAAGTAATTTAGCTATAGCTAGTAACTAAATATTTGGGTATAAGGAAAATATCTTGACCAATATTTTTTAATCATTGTAATATTACTAGTCAGACTGATGTTAAGTTATGGCTAAACTATTTCAGAGAATGGACTTGAGAAAAATTTCTCCAAGTTGTCTAATTTTAAAATGCATCTATTTGTGGTTAACTTGTTTTCTAGTAGTGTAAAAAGATACCAGATCCATAGCTATGACGTCTGAAATTTCCACTCTGGCAGAAAGAACCTGTGTGAGGTACCCACATGCCCATCCCACAACCTGTGACACCTGCACCTGAAGTTTTCCTTCATCCTTCACCAGGGGCTCTACTCTCAGAGTTTGGGCTCAGTGCTGAGAGTTCTTAACCTAAATCTCACAGAAAATGCAGCAAGAAGAACATTAACACAGATTCTAACATATGGGTAGTTGCATCTGCCAGGCATTCCTATCTCTGCTTCATTAATTGTGATCATTTTAATCAACTCTATTTACACACAAGCAGTTAAGGAATATGTACTTCCTACTGGACAAAATAGAGACCTAATACCCTTCATTCTATGGTATATGAACTGTATCTCAAAAAAGCTGTTTTTAAAAATAAAATCCCAGTTACCATGGCAGCAGGCGCCCCCAAAGGACCAAGTGAAGTTCTCTGATTGATAGTCTGCCCCTCAGCCAGTCTTAAAATGCACATTGCTAAGTTTCTTTACTGGATAAAGATCTCCCCATCTCCACAGAGTCAGGGAAAATGCCTAAAACTTCAATTTGAAATTCAGGGTGATAAAACTAAGAGGTTAGGTGACAACTTCTATAAATAGATTCATTAAAAAAAAATCCTTTCTAAATGCATCTTCTCAGGCCATAGGACTTCATTACTGTCTAGGTGACTAAGTATTATTCGCTTATCCAAGAGATTCCAAAAAAAAAAAAAACCATTCATTTAAAAAAGCTACAGTAGTGAGAAATCAAGATAGGAAGCATGTTTCTCAAATGTAAGGGGAAGTTTTAAATGAGAAAGGCATTTTGGACGAGAAATGCAGTTGCTGAGTTGCTCTCCTTGAAAAAAAAAAAGGAAGACAAGATTTTTAAAAGCCTTTTTATAGATTTTTTGGCTACAGTGGCTGTTGCTTGCATTTCATTTGAAAGACAGCCTCAAAAACAAAGATAACCTAAAAGCTATTTGAAACACACACACATACACACACACACACACACACACACACACTCACAGACACACGTCTCTACTTCAGATTATCACTGATGCAGCAGTATGTCTGACTCTGTACTAATGCATGAAGCAAAATTTACTGCACACCAAGGCCTGGTTTTTCTTTTCTTCTTAATCACTTACTCTTCTTGCTTCTGTAGAAAGAACTAAGATTCTGGATGGTAATGCTGTTTTGAGAATCAATAAGGAAACTTGATATCCAGGATAAGCAAAAACAGATTAACCCCTTAGTTCATCTTTTCTGCTGCAATAAACATATATAAAGACACTTTGGCAGATGAATAGCTATTTTTGTGCTCCCCAAGGCCAAGAAAAGAAATGGGTCAAGCATTTATGTACTATTCAATTACATGCAATGAATTTGAGAAAAACCTATGTCTCATAAAAGGATATGTTAAATAAAGTCTTGTTATTTAAAAAAAAAGTAGAAGAAGCAAAATGAAGTCACTAAACTATAGCATACACTTTAAATTTGCTTAATTCTATCGCTAATGACAAACTGAGGACATTTTTTACCTAAAAAAGGAGTCAACAATATCTTATAGCGTCTTTAATAATTCGTGGGGTTTTCTGGCAAACAAAACATCTTAAAAGACATCTTAAGAAACATTAGTCCTTTAACACACTTTTGTGCACCTTTTGAAGTATTCAAGTATTGAGAATTATGTTCCTCGTGGAGAAACCCATAGAACAATATAAGCAAGCTTGAATACAATTCAAAATCACAATTTCCTATGGCTGCTTTTCAGGTTTATAGAAGCCACAAAGTTAGCACATAGTCAGGAAGGTGTCTGCTGTCCTGACAGTCGCCATATGTAAATTTTTCTAAGTGATGTCAAATATCTGTCCTCCACTAGTATTTTTTGCCAGTCATTGACATATTCCACAATATGATGAAGGCAGGGTTTTTTAAAAGTATATATTTTTTTAAGAAAATAGAATTGAGTTGGAAATCTGACTTAGAGAAATAAAATCTAGAGACCCTACATGTAGCAGAGCCACCTGCTAGGAGATGATACTGTGCTAGGCTAGAAGTCTTTCATGGAGCTCCAACCCCAAGGAGGGAAGATGGATGTAACCAGCAGGAGAAAAATTATTTTGCAGAAAAATTCAAGCTTACTCTTTGCTTCTACATCAATGCCCCTGCTACTCTGTTTTCAGAAAGGACAGTGGCCATTTCAGTTTGCCTAAAAAATATTTTTAAGGAAAATCACACCACCATTCCATCAGATGAAATAGTTCCCTAGAGTCACAATAACCTCTCTCTCCCCTTAAGCAGACACTTTCCCCTCAGACACCTGCTCCCCAACACACAGCACTCTCTCCAATTCCTTTACCCATTTCCAGACTTCAACTTTGACCCACTCTGCTTTCTTATCCATCTTCTTACTGCCACTAAAGACATAATTTAGACATTGAGACAATGATCCTTGACTGCAATCAATTCAACTAAGTGATGGGTAGTAACCAGTTAAGAGCCAGTCAAAAGTCAGTACTGTAAATGGGGGTCTCTGTACCTATCCATCCTTAACGATTAGACTTCTGATCCAAAGACAAGTTGGGAGTGCTCACATACTGTTTAGAAATAATTTGAACGAATATAAAAGACACTCAGCACCTATTACTTTTGATTATTATCATGATATCAAATAATTTAACCAAAAAAATACTATCAGAACTAATAATATTGATGACTGGTCCTGCTCTTTCATTGGTAATAACACAATAAATAAATCCTATCTCTATCAAGATGTCTATTTTTACTTTTTGACTCCAAGGAAATCTGCTTCCTCCCCTACCCAGACATATACAAAGGATTTACCATTCCTCTCCTGTCGTTCTAAAACTCCTACTATGGCTATTTTCTTGAGAGGTGAAAAATAAAACAGGCTTTGTACTAGAGTGTGTCTTTACCACTTCTGCCCAAGGCAACTGATGTTACAGAAAAGCTACCCCAATGCATAACCAAATTTGAGAGGAAAATCTAAAAGGTCTTTAAGTAGACCACCATTTCAGGTTAAAGATAAGACTATGAAGGAGTAATTGTTAGGTACCTCCAAAAAATTATATATACAACAAGTCTAAATAAAATACATTTCAATTTTTATAGTTATCCTATTTTACATGCTATGGAATATATGGTAGGCAACCCGGTAAAAGAGTCAGCTCTGGAGACGGATAACCTAGGTTCAAACTGCAGTTCTACCACTACTACTGTTACTTTCAGCAAGTTATGTGACCTCTTGGTACTCAGTTTCCTGTTAAGTGGGATAATAGTTATAATTATAATCACAGGTTGTTTTGAGGATTTAATACATGTAAATTCACATGTCTGTCACGTCATGAGCAATAAATGTTAGTGATTATTATTATGAGTATTATAATTCTGCTTAATCAGAGCCTATATAACTGGAGACCTACAATAACCAGAATACTGGCAGTTGGATGAAATAGCCAGCTAACAATAAACAGCAAACTGCATGGTTTAGACTCATTTGCTGCTAGTCATCAGTTCCAGCTTACTTTGTCTTAAGAATCCAGAGGCATATTTTTCCACAATCAAAAAGATTTTGTTCCCAGGGTATTTGGATTAGTTGAGGTTTTATGTTTAAGGAAAATTTTTTAAAGTTTATGTCAAACACACAAAAGTTCTCCCTAAACTAAGGGGCAAATTTAGAATTTAATTTTTTAATGAATTGGAAATGTAAGTGAAAGATGAAATTAATTTTTTTAGTATGTTTTATAAAGGAACAAAAAAAAACCCATCTTTTTTTCTGCTTGATGCCTTTATCTTTGTAATCTTTGAAAAAAAGGTTTAAACAGAACTTTAAAATCAGAATTATGAATCCATCTGATCAGAATAAACTCCCTTCAATGAGACATAGACTGTCTTGCAGATTACAAATCATTATCTTAAAGATCACTAAAATGTATTGCATTTTACTATAAATATAAAATTGCAATCGAAAGCAAAATCTGGACTCTGAGAGACTGTATAAGATAAACAACCTGATTTCTTCAACAAATAAATTGCAATGGAGAAGAAAAAGAGAAAGAGGAAGGAAAAGATTTTTAAAACTTCCAAAAAAAAAAAAAAAACTAAAGAGGCAAAACTAAACTATAAGACATGCTTGGATGATAAAACTATAAACAATAGTAAGAAAAGGATAACCATAAAAGTCAGGATAGTGCTCACAAATCTTACAAGAGGAGGCTAAGGGGGACTTGGGTTTGGGAAAAAGTACATGGAAGAGGGTGCCAAGCTCTATTTCTGAAACTGGATAGTGGGTATAAGGTGTTCACCCTTTATTCATTTCTGTGTCAGTGTTATATTTTACAATTAAAAAGGTTTTAAAAATAAAATTGCAATCTAAATGATTCACCATGCTGTACACCAGAAATTGACACATTGTAACTGACTATACTTCAATAAAAAATAAATAATTAATTAATTTTGAAAAAAGATTCACCAAAGTAGCTAATAAGTATTTTTTCACACAAATGTCTTCCTTTCCTCACATTCACACTCACACCCTTAAATCAAATGCACTGCACCAGGATTTTCACAAATAAAGGTTCCATGACACTTGAGCAGAGCCATTCACTAGACTGGTTTCTAGCTATTGTTTAAATCAGATTTTATAAGGATTTGATTTTAATTTTGCATCCTCAAGATAAGTATGCCCATGTTTGTGCCAACTGACCAGAAAGGTTCCTTCCTACAGTTTTGCATTGATCTCACATACCCCTTCATTTACTGCAGTTCCAGAAGAGAAGCCAACTTAAAAAA
This sequence comes from Camelus ferus, assembly GCF_009834535.1. Classification (NCBI taxonomy): domain Eukaryota; kingdom Metazoa; phylum Chordata; class Mammalia; order Artiodactyla; family Camelidae; genus Camelus; species Camelus ferus. The sequence continues at coordinate 65,779,984 of NC_045702.1, forward strand.
AAAAAAAAAAATTCACAGGCCTCTTAGGGAAGGTGTTGTGGGCTGAATTGTATATTGTATTCCCCTAAAATTCATGTTTTGAACTCCTAACCCCAGTACCTCACATTGTAACTATATTTGATGGTAGAGTTTTTATAGAGGTAATTAAGTTAAAATGAGGTCATTAGGGTGGGCCCTGATCCAATATGATTGGTGCCCTTCTAAGAGGAAGAAATTAGGGTACAAACACATACAGAGGGAAGATTATATGAAACACAAAGAGAAGGACCATCTACAAGCCAAGGAGAGAGTCCTTAGAAGAAACCAACCCTACTGACACCTTAAACTTGGACTTCTAGCTTCTAGAACTGTGAGAAAATAAATTTCTTTGTTTAAGCCACCCTGTCTATGGTACTTTATTACGGCAGCCATAGCAAACTAATATAAAAGGTGAAAGAGAAATTTTAAAATTTAAGTTTTTTTAAGGTAGTAGATGGATGAAAAAGAAAAATATAAAATACTACAGTTGTCCAATTTTATTTATTCCATAATATATAGTAAAAAAGAGGAGTTTAAGGAAATTCAGAGTCATTAGTAAAGAAAGGAGAACTAACAGACTCCACGTAAAAAGAAACATCCCAAAGATCTAAGCACAGAGGCAGAGACATGAGGGAACCAGCAGGAAAATAACTGGCTACTGACTTTGAATGGACGAGGTGGGACTCAGAGCTTTCAAATGTGGTTCCTGAGAAAAACCGAGAGAATTTTGAGTTAGATTTTTAAATGGACTGAAAACAAATGGAGGTGATGGGTGAGATCCAAGTGGTTTTCTTAGAAGGAGAAAGTCCTCTGGCCCTAGGGTCTGGATGAAGTTTGATTTATCATTTCCCTTGTTGGATAGACTTGCAAGTTAGGCAAACCGTCCAGGTAAAAAATGCAACTCTCAGGCTGGAAAATCAGCAATGGTTGTGTGGTGAAGTCAGTGCTCTGGGTGTTATATGTACCCAAGGAGTCTAATGATCTCAGAGTGGGCTGTGCTTTCTGATTGAGTACATGTTTCCTGAAGAGGGATACTACTGTAGCGAAAGCTATTGCTGGATCCACCCTCCAATCTTCCACGCTCGTATTTGCATTTCATCATTCCACTGATGGACATAAATGGAAATTGACAGGGAACTACTTGCCTCCTTAACACTCTAACTTAGTAAAGGAGTAAGATACACTCTGCATGCAGAAAATTGTCATACAAAATGGAGAATAAAGCCAAATAATCAAGGATGAGAATGAAAGGAGTCCAGTACCTTCTAAATCAAGGTAAATTTTTTCCAACTCTAAGCAAAATGGTTCCATTTTCTTATGCCATACCCAGAAGAATCTTAATTTGCTTTCTGCAGTAACGTAGTGACATAAATCAATCCACCATTCAATTAGTCAGTTTAAAATAAATTTAGAATAACTTTCTAGAGAGACTGGCACAATTACTATATGTAGATCACTTGTAAAAATTAACAGATTTTGCTTTAAATGTGTATCAGTTAGAGATGTACAGATGTATAAAGATGGAAAATGTCCCAATGTCTGAAATTTGCTTTTGTAAGGTAGTAGATGGATGAAAAAAATCTTTGGCGTACAGATCATTTGGAGCTGAAAACAATCAAGACCCAAAAAGACTCAGGAAGAAACTCTGACCATTTCCTTAACTGCCTGAAGACTGTAGACAGAGGACCTGTCCCAGGAAGGGAGCCATCAATATAGAAACCATAGTACAAATCAGGTCTGTAGACAGGGAGGAACCTAGCAAAATCTGCTGCTAAAATTCCTGTGTCCCATTGTCTCTGCAGGGCCCAGCAAACATTTGGTTACTGAACATTTGCTTTTCCTTCTCCATGTCTTATTACCTTCGTCCCCTTTGAGGTCCCAAATCAGTATCCCCAACATCCTCTTTTGTCTTTAGCTGAAGATAGCATTTAAGGTGAGTGGTTCAGCCACTTGGGCCAATTATTCAGTTCTCCTGGGTCTCTCCCATTTGTACATGTTATTAAAGTTTTTTTTTTAACTAAAGAATAGAGTTTATTTAATAACAATATATAAATATTGATTTGTTAGTTGTGACAAATGTACCACAGCAATGTAAAATGTTAATTGAAGAAATTGGTTACTGGGTGTTCAGGAACTCTTAATACTACCTTGCAACTTGTCTGTGTTTAGAATTTAGAATAAATTCTAAAATAAAGAATGTATTTACATATTTTAAAATGGCAACATTGGATGTCTTTTAATAAATATATAACATCATTTGGTAAGTTTTAAATAACTCAAACTCACAATTCAAAAATTGTACTTCGTTTAAGTTTTGATTTAAAATACTACACACATAGAGAGAGAGAAATGATTGTCAAAATGTTCATAACTGTTGATTCTAGATAATGGGTATGTGGGAGTTCACTGTAGTACTCTTTTTACTTCTGTGTATGTTTGAAAATTTTCAAAATAAAAAGTTAACATATAATTGCAAAACCTAATTCCCTTCATGTTGTCACTTGACTAGGATAATATAATTTATTCTGGTTATTGATAACAGAGTTTAAATAAAAAGCTTTATTATAGTAATACATTTAAATTGAAAAGTAGTAAACATAGGCTTTAAGGGAAAATACCTTGGGAAAATGTTTATAACGTGATATAATATTTACTTTTAAAAAGCAAGACACAATATTGTAAATATATATATCAACTCTGTAAAAAGTGAAAATATAAATATATGCACGGAAAAAAAATACTAGAAGGAAATACAACAAAATGAAAGCAAAGTTTATGTGTCAGTGATGAGTTTATGGATGACTTTTACTTTTTTGCTACATTTTTCTCTATTAACAAGTTTTCTAAAGTGAGTATAAGTTAAATTTATAATCAGAAAAAGAAAGCAAGTAAATGGCATTACAATTCTGATAGAACAGATAGTCTAAACACTGTTTAGAAGAAAATAAACACTCAGCTAAAACTCACTCTAAACTCACTACTAAATATTGGGCCTAAGGAAACTCTTGGGCAGTGTTCAGTCTCATATGCCTTCAGACCTCATCATCAGTAGACTGGAAAGAGACACACACACTCTTATGCCTATAATTGGAAGAGGCTTTTATTACTGTGTAATCTTTTTCAGAGCTTACCTGACAAGAACCAATATCCTGAGATGCTTGTCTCCAGGGATTTGAAACTCCCTGGGACTTCCCTGTTTACCTAATAGGTTCACAATTTTACCAAAGAAATACCTCCCAAATGAATGCAAAGCTGTGCATCTAACCTAGAACCAAGATTTCACCTCTTGGTTCTCAGTGCCAATCTTAAAGGCAAATTTCAGAAATTATTTTCTCGGACATCATGTAAAAGAGAACTACTTGCAGTAATATTAATCCCACAAAGCATAACTCCAACAATTCCTATAGTCCACAAAGAATTGTTTTTCTAATAACTAAAGGGTTTTTTTTTAACAAGTGGGTGACAAATTTTCCTGATAAATTCTGAAATATAAAAACTCCAAAACTGTATATTAGAAGTATCACTGAAAATTAAGATCATAATCAGTACTTAAAACATTCTCAAAAAATTCCCCCCAAGAGGAAAATTTTACTTACTTTCACTTCCACAGTCTTCCCTCCATGTTCGATGTGTCTCTCTACGTACTCAGAGGACAGCAAATCACTGTAACAAAAGAAATGATGATTAAAGAGGACCTTAAACATGCAAATCAGTTGAAAATCGCCATCAAGTTGACAGCATTCCAGTTTTAATGATTCTTTAATCCAGATTTGAAAACAAAAATAAAACTTTATAGGTATCTCTCTCTCAGACACACACACACACACATACACTCACACACACACACTCACAGCCTAATACTTCAAAAAGGATAGGATGAGATTAAATTGACTGAATCACCTGTCACTCCATTGTTACAGAACTACCATAAGCACTCCATTATTTTAAAGATATATTATTTCTCTCTTTTTCACTTTAGCTTTTTATCATATGGGTGTTTTTTTATAATTGAAGTATAGTCAGTTTACAAAACTGTGTCAATTTCTGGCATACAGCATGTTTCAGTTATACATATACATATATATATTTGTTTTCATATTCTTTTTCATTAGAGGTTACTACAAGATATTGAATATAGTTCCCTGTGCCATACAATAGAAACTTTGTTGTTTATTTATTTTATATATAGTAGTTAGTACCTGTAAATCTCGAACTCCCAATTTATTCCTTCCCATCCCTTTCCCCCTCTGGTAATCATAAGTTTGTTTTCTATACCTGTGAGTTTGTTTCTGTTTTGTAAATAAGTTAATTTGTGCCTTTTTTTTAGATTCTACATATAAGTGATACCATATGGCATTTTTCTTTCTCTTTCTGGCTTACTTCACTTAGAATGATGATCTCCAGGTCCACCCATATTGCTGCAAATGTCATTATTTTATTCTTATTTATGGCTAAGTAGTATTCCATTGTATACTTATACTACTACTTCTTTATCCAGTTATCTGTCGATGGACATTTAGGTTATTTCCATGTGTTGGCTACTGTAAATAGTGCTGTACTGGGTTGCATGCATCTTTACAAATTAGAGCTTCCTCTGGATATATATCATATGGTTTCCATATACTACCATAGCTTACCATTTCTCACGTGTTATGTGTGATATGTTATCTAACAAAATATTAGTGTCCACCACAAAAATTTAAAAGGGAGCAAAGAAAATTAGAAGAAATAGAAAGGAATATACCTTCAGTATTTTAAAATAAACTCTTGAAATCTCTCCTAAACAACCTCCTTTTATAATTTTTTATATGTTTACATAATCTTAAATAGAATTCTCTATTAAAGGGGAAATTTTTTTGAAAAAATTTTTTTGAAAAATTTCCCCTTTAATAGAGGCACCTCAAGACACAACTCCCATAAAATGTCTTAAAGTCTTTACAGTTTTAAAGTACTAAAATATAAATAAATTTAATATGAATAAATAAAAATATAAATTCTAAATCTACTCCTTTATTAATAGACATTTAGCCATCTAAAAAAATCTTTTTCACAGTGCTCTGAAGGTCACCAAGCCAAAATTGTCACAGTCATTAAAAAAGGTGAATTTCTAAGCACAAGGGCTACCATGATAAGCACTGTACTTACAGTTGCTTGAAATGTGAACAGAAAGCTCAAACAAGCATTACATTAATGGGGGCACTAGAGAGAGCTTCTTATAGTATCTGATGCTTACACTACCATTTAGTAAACCTATAATTATTGTCTAAGTCCCTGTTTAATTTGTCTTTGGAATACATTTTCCTACTAACTTTATGGGGGAACCAGTTAGAATGCTCTATGCTGCAATTTGCAGAAAACACAACTAAAAGTGTCTTAAACAAGACATTTGTATCCTGTTTCTTGTTACAAATTTCTTGTTAGAAATTCCTGGGCAGATTTAATGTGCATTTGCTTTTGCAAATCTTCAATTCTGTTAGGTGAATAAGTATAAAGTTTATGAAATACAGGAAAAACACTTTTAAGTGTTTTAAGATGTTTTAAGTATAGGTAAGTAGTTAGGAAGCAAAACTTTGTTAGATGTGGGCAGAATGTGTAGGATGTGTAAAATATAAGTAAAAAGACCAAGTATGTATCTCACACTGATAAAAGGGATGGAGAACCAAAGGTACCTAATATGCATAAGGCACCTGGGCAATCAATGTTCATCATGTAATCAATAGACAAGAGCCATTAAATATTCAAGATACACTATACATAAGCACTTAATATTTATGAGGTCTTATTTCAACCACCTATTGGCGACACCCAGGGTTTCCCAACTTCCACACTACTGACATTTCGGGCCAGATAATTCTTTGTCTGGAAGAGTATCTTATGCATTGTAACATGATTAGCAGCACCCAGGAACTCTACCCACACACACACACACACACACCAGTCATGACAATCAAAATGTCTCCAGACATTGCCAAAGGTACACTGAGGGGGTAAAATTGCTCTCGTTAAGAACTGACACCCATTCCTGCCCCAAGTTTTTTCTGCCCAAAAAACACATATTAAATTCATGGCTGTTCATCAAGCTAACTGGCAGGCTATGGCTCTTGACCAAGCGTGTTTGTCCCTGTGTCTCTCAGATACAACAAGTGGGTGTCATAAGCTCGGGCCACCTTCCACCTGTGGAGCTTGCCCAAACCTCAGCTCTGGTCCTTGTAACTACGCATCAGCAGGGAAGGCAGATGCAACAGAGAGAGAAGTAGGTCTTACGGACACTGTGTCCCCAGGGTTAGCTGGAGAGTGGTCTTTCCACCCACCTTGCACCCTATCCTAAGTGTGCTCATCTACTCATTTCTTTCCTTTAGCTTCTCGCCGTGGGCTTTAATTTGATTTAGCAAATCATGTGATTTGAAGATTTTGATTTGCTTTATGGAGGCTTGCTGTTCCTTTACTTCCAGGATGGCTTGCCGGGTGGTATACTTTCAGGCAACCACTGCTTCAGAGTAATTTTCCACCCAACGTTAAGAGCAGTTCCAGTATTGGTTCATGCAGAGGCTCAGCACTGTGGATAAGACCAGGAGTGTGACAATCCTTCCCCTCTGCCATCAGAATGGAGGGTGGCCTGTTATTTTAAGTGGTTCCTTCCATGACTGTAACATGATTGCTGCAGCTCTAAGCACTGTATGCAGTTAAAAATATCCCAAGGTAAAAAGAAAGTCTTATATTTCTTTAGAAAAGAGTCAGCAAACCCTTCACAAAAACCTTCTAGAATTCATTTTCTCAAGTATGTTTTGTGTGGCAATGCCAAAACCAATCTTTTGACAAGGACATAGTTCTCGGAACAATCATGATTCTCCTCCTCTGGGGCCTCTCATGAGCAACATGACTGCCCAGAGAGAGATGAACCACATTCCAGGGAAGGAGAGTGGGGGAGAGAATAGCTACTATACAGTCAAAGGACAGTTGTCTTTTATTATTATTATCATTAATTTTTATTATGTGTATGTCAGATGTTCCACAAATTTCCAAAGACTTCCAACCAAAGAGTGAAGCTGCACAGGAAAGATCTGCCTGAAGCATAACTTGTCATTGCTCCACCATCTGCATCCCACTCTTTATCCAAGGCCATATTCCCAACAGGAGAGGTACTGTAATAGGGAAGAATGAATCTGACTCCATATTAGATCTGTTCCTCTAGCTCTAACCCTGTGCTCTGTTTTCCTGTGCTTAGTCATGCTAGTTCTGTACATTTTGTAAAAAAATGTTGCCTATAGCCTGAAATATACAGGATAGCCTATTCTCAAGGCTCCGACCTTTAAGGTTATAACATTTATGCATTCATATAGAGATAAAAAGTTACAGAACAGAGTATAACATTCGTCTTGTTGGAGGTTTACAGGAACATCATGACCTGACCTACCTGGACAGCTGCAAGAACAAAGGATTCTGACATCAAGAAATTTGCAACAACCAACCTCAGTGCCTGCCCTTTGGAGTTTAAAAGGAGCCTAAATTCTAACTTGGGTAAGATGGTTCCCGAAGACATTAGTTTGCCATCTTCTTGGTCTGTTGGCTTTCAGAACAAAGTCATTATTCCCTACCCCAACACCTTGTTTCCTGATTTATTGGCCTGTCATGGTGCAAGCAGAACGAGTTTGGACTCGGTAACAGTCACCAGCCAGATGTTTGCAAAAGACTGTCCCCCAACCTTGCTATCAGTCTCCAACACCTCCCAGCAGTGAGAGAGAACAATTACTGTACAGAGACAGTATTTGTTAGTAGAGCCAGCTAGGTTCTCTCTCTTGGAAATCTAAACTAGTAAATTCAGGGAAAAAAATCATTCATTGGCTGAAGGAAAGAGAAACGGAAAGTCAAAAATAAGCAGTCACTTGAGAGAAATTGAGCTATGTCAGTGGTGAATCCTGTTACCTGAAAACTGGATTTGCCTCTTGGTGGGTGTCAAGCCAAAAGATATAATGAAGCCAAAGATTGAGAGAAAGAAGGATTTGTTACTTGCAGCAAGTAAGGAGAACATTGGGGCTCTTTCCCAAAGCCATGTCTCCCTCAAGAGCAAAATTGGGGAAGTTTTAAGTTAAGGGTATATGCATATTCATGAAGGGGCCAGGGCAGTGTATGCATTTTCACGAAGGGGCTTGAGCAGAGAAGAATTCAGCACAGAATTGGGGAAAAGTCAATAGAGATCAAGCTTTAGTTGACTGAGAGTCAGAACAAGTCAATATCATCATCTTCTAGGTTCTGGTTGATCTGGTGGCTTAGCACTCAAGGAGGGTTTAAATTCTGCAGAACGATTCAAGAAAGTTCTTCAGGCTAATCTTTACCTTTGAAACAGAACTGAGAGGCTTCAGCACTGATTTATTATCTTTGCTATTATTACTTCTCTCACCTGATAACAGTCTGTTCTTTTGCTCCCTTAAGATCATTATTACTAAGACCTTGTTCAAGGGCAAGCTTTGTGGCCAGGCTTGGATCACAAAATTCCATAGGCATAAAATGGCTGCTCTTACGTCAAAAAGCTATATCTGGTTCTTTTCCTCTAGGGACCCCCTATCCTATCTGCTTACAAAATCAGAATAAAAGCCCCAGATCTCCACTGGATTTCAGGCCCCTGGAACCAGCCCATCCCTGAGGCTGGATATCTTTCTGCATCACTGTCATAAGAGTAAACTCCCATTATCAGAGCCAGCATGAGTGAGATCAAAAGTAACTATGTAAAATCAACTTAGAGGAGGAGTGTTTGTAGTGGCAGGAGGAGTCATAATAACAATATATATATATATATATATATTTTTTTTTAAACCATCTTTTGACTCCTCTAGGTTTTCAAGTTCCAAGGGACAATTTTTCTTTGAATTTTAAAATCTAGGAATTAAGAGAGTATGAGTCATCACACGAATGTAATTACAGCAAAGAAAACCCTCTGCTCAGGATGCAGCTATTTCAATCAAGCCTCTATCCCTACAAGTATTGCTGGAAAGGGCTCTATGTAATTTAAACGAAAAACAGCCTGTGCAATTTGATTGTGTTTGTTTGCAGTATTGTGGAAATCTGCTAAGTATTGTTATTTTAATTATTGGGCTGAAAACTGTTCTATTTAAAATGTCACTTTTTCCTCTACTGAAGCACAAAAATCCTTACCACCATCAACTTAGAACCTAAGTAAAGATTTCTGAAGCTTCTTTAAGTAGAGATAATCAAAATTACTAAGGTTCCTTGTTTTTCCTTTTTAGATCATCATTGTTTATCATCAAGTAGGAATCTTCTGAAATAACTTTAAATGCAGACAAGTGGAGGATCTCCTCAACATATGGGAAATTTTATTTTATCTGATTGGGTAGAATTTACTCCCTGTTAACAGCTTACTCAAAACTGATGTGTGAAAGCTTCCTTGTGAATTGTGAAAGATGAAACTGAAAATCATTTTCAATCAAATTCTTTAGAATTTGGTTTTAACAACTCATTTTCTAAAGGAAATAAGATGTTTTAAAAATTAGAAATGTATTCTGAGGCCCCCCCTTTTTTTAAATTTGCATACCATAATAAGCCTGGAATAAGCAAAACAAACACAATGTAAACATTTTCAGTCATAAAAATGATTATCCTTTGTCTAGCGGGCAAGTGTCATGAATCAGAGGCAGCTGGCATAGTACAAAGGTTTTGGAATTTAGAAATAAAAACAAATATTTTGATTTCCTATCCAGACTCTGCCATTTACTAACTCTGTGACCTTGGCCAAGTTATTTAATCTTTATGAACACATTTGGCCCAAGTATAAAATGAAAATAATAAAAATTTCCTTACAAAGTTGGTCTGGTATTAAAACAGAACATATGTGCAATGCCTCTCAAATCCTGATTTCAATTATCCCACTCCTTATTATCATCTCCTATCCATCTTTCTCTAGAACTCACTTTAACTGTTTGGAGACTTTTAAACCATGGACCTTACCTACTATTTTTTCACTGTCCTTCATCTTCCTCTTGTCCATCTCATCTAGTTTACATTCCATGATTCATCATGAAAATCACTCCTTTACTCCTCTCTCTCTCTTTCTCTCCACTATGTTCACAAAGCCAAACCTCAACCATGGTAAAACTCAACTCCTCTACTCATCAAAGCCCCAAGAAGCAGAGCATCCTGAACGGTCAAACATTGAACATAATTTATGACCACATATCAAGTGGTCCCCCGAGCAGACCACTGCCCATAAATCCACAAGTCCATTTTCCTAGTCAATTTACTCTGAGAAGACCCTTCCAAACTTTTCTCTCCTAAAATCTCTGAAGCATTCCTTCATCATCACTCCCTGCTGATGACCTCACCTCTGTATTCTGTATTCACTAAGAACATGGAAACAGAAAAGGGCTGCTTAATCTTTCCAATCTACCTACACCCCTGTTTTCTAAACCAGTGTCTAGTAGGAGGTCGAATTAGACTTCAAGGAAAGATTAGACTTCCTCAGAACAGGGATCCCTTTTGAGGAAAAATAATTACAACACCACTCTTGTTGTAATTACTGGTGATTCTGATATCTACACAGGTGATCCTTCCAATTCTGGCATCTCGCTCCTTGACCTCATCTCCTCCAATTATCTTCTCCATTTTACCTCACTCACCCAGCATATTCTCAAATTCAAGCAGCTCACTCTCTGACCATCTCCATCCATTCTAGCTTTCTCTTTCAACAGCCCATTTCAATTCTTTCACCCCAATAAGACTTATGACCCACTGAACTTAACTATCATTTCACTGTCCTTCACCTCCCTCATGTCTCACTCCCTTCCTTGCTCAGCTTAAATTCAATTTTAATATTCACTGCTTTGCAAATCTCCCTACCCATCTCCTAACATGTGATTCTCCCTTCCCTAAACCAATCCTAGTTAAAACAAATTCTGTATCCGCTCCGTGCCTGCTCAGTGTAACTGAATGAAGCTGAAGAACAGCATATCCTCATGCTGACACTGCTCACTTTATGCTGACATCACTAACATCAGGAGTCTCTTAAAACTGCTTGCAAATCATACTTCATTTTCCTAAGATGTTTATTTTCACAACTGTGTCTGAGTAATATTTTACACCTTCTCCCTCTCTCCTCAAACCTTTGACATCTACTTCCCATCTGTTTTGAGATGATGACTTTGCTGCCCATATCACTGAGGAAAAAAAGGCAATCAAAAAATACGTTCCACAGGCCCCCACCACTGCATTTCTGAACCTACCAGCAGGTGCACCCATACGCTCAGCCTTCCCTCCTGTTCTGGGAATTCGTTGTCCATCTAATTATCCAAAGCCAACCTGCCCACTCGTGCACCACAATCCATTCGTTCTTCCCTACCCAAGGGCACGGCTCCAGATATCCTTCCCACTCCTGTATCATCAAGTTCTCCCTTTCTACAAGATCTTCCCATCACTGTGTAAACTCTGTCATTTCTTCCGTTTCCAAAATCAAACAAACAAAACAACTCTCTTAACATAACTTCCCTGTCCAACTACTGCTACATATCCTCCTGTCCATTAAGCAAAACCACATAAGAGAACTATCCATAGTCATATCTTTCTTTCTTCTCCTCCCTTATCTCTTGAACCCATCTAATCAGATTTTAACCAAATCACTTCATCAAAACTGCCCTCATCAAAGTCACTAATTACCTACTTCCATGTTGTTAAATCTAATGGTCAGTTCTCAACTCCTCATATTACTATAACCAGCATTTGACACAGGTGATCATCATCCCCTTCTCTTGGAAACATTTCCTTAGATTTCCAACCAGTTACCACACTCTTGGCTTTTTTCTCCTAATTCTCTAGCTGCTGCTTTTCCCATTTTTGTTAGTTTCTTCCTATTCCCCAAATCTCTAAACACTGTAGTACCTGGAGGCTCAGTCCTTGATCCTCCTCTCACTCCCTTGGTGATTTCATCTAATGTCTCCCCTTAAATAACAACTATATGTTGATGACCCTCAGATTTATATCTCCAGTTTAGAATTCTCCTCTGAATCCAGAATCACATATCCAACTCCAAACTCAACACCTCCTCCTGCTGATCAAATACAGATATCACACTTAATATGTCCAAACTTGAGCTCCTGATCTTGCTTGACAAACTTGATTTTCCTAGTCTTCCCATCTTCAAAGATGGGAATTTTTTGCACCCAGGGATCTAATGAAGAAAAATAATTATACAGAATATATTTTGTGCCATTTTGAAAAGTCATTATCTAGTGTTGACAAGGTTACTAGGGAACCACTAACATGAACACTGTGAGCATAGTTTTATAGAACTTTCATGGAGGACAGTGTGACATATTAAAAGTATATCATTTTTAACTTGCAATTCTGTTTCTAAGAATTTAACCTAAGAAAATAAATTTTAATGCGTACAGATGTTCAGCTATAAACATTGTCAAGACAACATTATCATGTAGAAACACTGAAAATAACAGAGAAGCAATTAGACAAATAGGGTACAAAAACTTACAACTGAACATACTGCTGACACTAACATGTCACTGAAGGTATTGAAAGATATTTCATAATGTCTACTTAAGAAAAGTTCCAAATATTGCAAAAAAAAATTTATGTATGATGGAAAAAGAAAAATGTATACATTAAGACATTAGCAGTGCTCATCTCTGGGTAATTAGATTCCTGCTACATTAATTTTACTTGTTTTGCTTCTACACATTATCTAAAATTTCTATAATAAACATGTTTTAAATGTAAGAAAATAAAGAAATAAGTCATATATACAGTTTCATAGAAATTAAAAAAACTAAATTTGAAATGGATTTCACAAAGCCATCATCCCAAAGTTATTCACAAAACAACCTAAATATACCAAAAAAAAAAAAAAAAAAAAAAAGATTGGTTGAGCAAGTTATTTTCTATCCATTTAGTGGAAAATAATGAAATCAACAAAAACATTTAACAAGAGTTTATATTAACAGGGAAATCCTTCTTAAGTTAAAAAGAAAAGCAGTACCTGAAATCATATAAAAAGAATATAACAGTTATATAAACAAAACAATGCACAGGAGAAAAAAAAACAACTAGAAGGAAATGCACTCAAATGTTTAAAAAAATTCATCTTTCAGTGGTGGCACTATAAGTCATTAAAAATTTTTTTTTCCAGTTTATTAAGCAATTTCTTCTGGATATTTATCACCACATTTCTCAAAAAGCAATATGCTGAAATTTATATTTCTGGGTATTTTTAGATTTTAAAATTAATGGTAATAATAAAAATAATGGTTAATAATTTTGAGCCCTTATTACTACAATTACTACTATTATTATACACTGCTACTACTAACCTAACAGCTTCGCATGTATTAGCTAATTTAATCTTCACAACAATCTTGTTAAGCAGGTATTAGTAGTATTTCCACACAGATGAGGAAATTGAAGCACAGAGAGGTACATAACTCACTCAAGGGTACTCAAGGAGTGATAATTGGTAGAGCCAGGATTTAAATTCAGATGGCCTGACTCCAGAGATCATCCTCTTGCCCAACTAAACCCAACCCCTACAAGTACTTTGCCTTCTCTTTTTATTTATTTCATTTCGTACTTATGTTGCTAAATCATCCACAAGCTTTCCCACTGTAAAGAGTTATAAAGCCTTCAGTGTGGTCAAACACATCAGGAATTCTATCGATTCCATCTTTTTCTTAGCAACATCCCTCCTGTGGCTTTCCATCCTCCTGCTCATATCTGGACCAGCTGCATTACAGCTGTAATCCTGATATTTCTTTCATGATGATTCAAGGAATTTCCTTTGATTCCCTCCTCGTTGTAAACTTGTTCCCATATCTCACATCTTCATTTTTGTTGGTCTTCTCCCTTTTATGTTAGTGGGATTCATTCTCCAATAACTTCCAAATAAAGAATGCATGATGCTCATTTATTTGAGAACTTGCATGTACATTTTCTGATTGATGGTTGGATGTGTAAGTACAGAAAATCCCTTGGAATTCACACAGCATTGCTCCACTGTCTCCCAGCTTCTAGTATCACTAATGGGAAATCTGATGTTATTCTGAATCTGATCCTTCCAGCTGACCTAGTTCTTCTTTCAAGAAGCTTTTTTTGACCTTCTATTTTATCTCCACTATTCTGAAACTTCAAAATTGTATGTCTTTATGTGGGTCTTCATTCATTCACTTTTCTGGGCACTTGATGAGACCTTTCAATCTAGAAATTCATGTCCTTCAGTTATGAAGAATTATCTTTGATAATTTCCTTTCTCTATTTTCTCTGTACTCTCTTTATGGGATTCCTACTAGTCAGAGGTTTAATGTCCTGGTTTGATCCTCTCACAGTTTTTATCTTTTCTCTTCTATGTTCTACTTCATCTTTTGCCCTGTTTCTGAGAGACTTTTTTCTCCTAACTTTATCACTCAACTCTTCCATTGAATTTCATTGTTTATAATATTTTTTCTAATTGTTTTTCTCTGGATTTTTACACAGCATTTTCTTGTTTCATAGACACAGTACTTATCTCTCCAAACATATTATTATATTATCTCTCCATACATATTATTTTAAAGATTTTCTTCTGTTCCCTGCATTTTCTTTGTTTCAGCTGAATTTTCATCTGTTTGTTTTGATCTCTCTCTTTTTTGTTAGATGTCTTCCTCAAATATCTGGTGGTCCATATCATAAGCTTCATGCACTCAAATCTGCTTTTTTTCTAACTATTGGACTAATATTTAGCTTTCCCAACATAGGCCCTTGCAACTATTGGTGAAAGAAAGTTTGTCAAGATGAAAACAAAACATTCCTTCTTCTTCTAGAGTGGCAAGAAAGCAAATATTAATCTATGTCATAGAACAGTCTTAGAAAAATTATTTCCAACAGTACATTCTTACACAGAATCAACACAGGAAAAAAATGTTGTCATGTCCTATAAAAGTAAGTGTAACCTTTAAATAGTCTGTGATTCTATTTGGTTTCTTTACTTAATAATCTGTTATCCTAGTAATAATATTTAAACAAACATAATCTATTTTCTGAAAAGCACAAATAATTGTTAATCCAAAAGAGTGTTTCTGTCACTTCTGTCTTCTCCCATATGTTTATAGATATAAAACAAAATAAATCTATGACTGTCAGATTTCCCATTACAAAATAAAGCTCTAGAGTTTGATGTCTTTTTAAGTTAACAAACCTCCCTTCTCTTTCAGTCCCACACCATACCCCCGTTTTCTGAGATTCTGGAGCCTCCATCTCCAGAGCCTTTCCCAAGTTCTGGTTCTTATTGCAAACGGGAGTCAGCTTTCTCCACTCAGTTAAGTCAGTTACCACTTGTCCAATTTTTGTTACATCATCCAAAATTTTATTGATGTCTCTTATCTGCTTTATTCTTGTGAGTTTGTCCTACCCTCACTGTCATTATAATGGAGGAAACACACACGTTAGGGTTCAATCTGCCAGAAATATGTAGGTCATTTTGAAAGTTTATTTTTCAATCATGATCATATAATTTTTTATAACAGAAAATTATCAGATTAAACCTGAGCCAAGGAAATCTAGGGAATGAGGGTATGAAATAGACACCAAAGAGTAGAAAATTGTATTTCACCATTTGTCTCAAAACTTGAGCAGTAAGTCCTTAAAAGGTGCCCTTTCTGCCCTCACACATTTCATTCTTTTCCATTTGCTGTCATTTCCTTACTAATCTTTCAATTCCAAGGACCATTTCCAGCTAATGTCAGCCAATTTACAATTACTTTTTACAAGCGAATGGTAATCACACCAAGTCCAACTACTTTATCTTGGTTCCACCAAAATGCCTTTGTTTCTTCACAACACTAGACGTTACAATTAATAATGATAGCTTTTTAAAAATTGTAACAGAACTAAATAGCCAACTGAATGATGTCATTTTCAACACTGTCCTCCTGAGAGCCTTTTCGGTAACACTGCAGTGGAAAACTTAAAATTTCCCTTTTGGAATTGCTTTCAGAGACAATTTATGTGGCACATAAGAAAACCAGTCTCATTCTTTTTTTTTTTTTTTTCTTCTTATATATACTTTTTTTTTTCCAGCAGGGGGAGGGAAGTAATTAGGTTTATTTATTTATTTATTTTTGAGGAGGTGCTGGGAATTGAACCCAGGACCTTGTGCAGGCTAAGCATGAGCTCTACCACTTGAGCTATACCCTCCCCTATCCTGGCCTCATTATTTCTTAATCATATCTCCTGAATAATAAAAGAGGCTAATCAATCACTCTAGTGAAAAGATGACTGTGAATGGCTGCTGGCTGCTTCTGAAATTCGAATTTACCCACAGTTACTGAAGTTAGGCCTCCATTTAAAAGGTTCCAAAAATGCGCTGTAGACTTTCATAGCAATCCTCCTCAAAAGATCTAATAATGCTTTGAGCAAAAGAGCTATTGCTGTAATAAATGCAATGCCCCCCTGCGGTGACAGCTTTGAAGGGGACAATTCACCTGGTTGTACAAGTTTTGGAAAGATTCTTTAGAAGGAGCTTCATTATCTCATAGTCACTCCTCAAACTGGCTTAAATGAGCCATAAAGGGAAAGAAAACTAATCAGAACCTTGACTATGACCTAACCCAGAGTTTGCTTCTTTATTCTAAGAGCTACTAATTCAAACATAAAACTGCAAACAGGAAAATTAAGTATGTGTTGGTCGCTATGCTCTTAGATTTTACAAAATTACCTCTAGGGAAACCTTTTAAGAGTATATTTTCTTGTGAAAAACTACTGAACTTTATGCATCTGAAAATATGCAAAAGCAGATAGGAAGGTAAGGGGGAAGTGCTGTATATATCAGTTGTGCATGTCCACACTCCAGACACAGCAGGATTAATTATCAAGGCCTATGCATGTGGCACCTCTTTTCACAATTATCTGATGAACCATTGTATTCCTCTCAATCGAAATTCAGCCACCAAGTGAGAAAAAAAGAAAAAGAGTGTTTTCATTGCTGTTTTTCAGTCATCAATTTCAAATTATGCTTTTATAAAAGAGAAATCAATGCATAATGGTGAGGCTTCATGTTCAGTTACTGGGGAAGAAGCAGAAACCCTGAAAGAAAATAATCTCTATTATGACAAACAACCAAATAAAAAGGGTCCAAGATACATCCACAAGGCTGACATATTTCTCCCATGGCTCTTTCTGGTTTTTGCTCTAATTTTAGGTTTCAGTATCAAATAAATTAGGCATTTGAAGGGAATGCCTTAATGAAAATTAAGCATTTCTCTTGCTTATTAAATAAAGAGGATGGAGAAGAAAGAACCTATGAATATTCTATGCAGATGTACTAAGAAGGATAAAACTGTAACAGTTAGCAGGGACTCCATAAATATTAAAAAATTATAATGAAATGAAATGAAAGTGGGAACTAGAAGTTGCACAGGATGTTTCTAAAAATGCTTGAGAGTTGTGTGGGGGTTTTCTTACATACAGATTCCTGGGCCATGAGGAATGATATCAGGGCTGTGAAAGCCTGAAAAGATGACTGGCAAGCTAAACGGCAGGTAAACCATTTGTTGTGGAGTTTGGAGACTAAGAAAACTGAGTTATTACAGTTCAAGGAGAGAGAACCAAAAGATGGGGGGAAGAACACTAAACACCCCAAAAAAGGTATGTGCAAAAATAAAAAGAGCACAGAACTAAACATGGGAGGTGGTTAAGAAAGATGTGTTGGGAGTCTCACTTTCCCTCCACTACTGTTCGTTTTCATGGGAGGGATCAGTACTGGATTCTTGCCCAGATTCCTACCCTTCCTCCATCTAAAGGAATGAGTCGACCTGGTTAGGTGGACACTGGTCCATACTTCCTGAAATGGGTAGTTAATCTTTAAAAGAATGTAAACACTGAGGACCTTCTCTCTCTTCTTTTCCTGTCTGCTCCAAACCAGTGTGAACATAGAGCTTATGAGAAACTGTGTCTGCTCTACAGACCCAAATCTGCCCTAAATACCAAAGTCTAGACTTAACAGGAGGAAATGGAGACAAGCAGCCCTAACAGGATCATGTGGCCTTCTAACCAAGGCATGATGCTTTTCAACTGTTTTATCAGTAAAAACAGTGATCCTTCACTCTCCAGTTTCCTGCCTCTCTCTCTCAGGGTTTCTAAACTGGTCCTGGGAAAAATTGTTCCAAACAAGGTCCTGAGAACATAAGATGATTGAGCAATAGAAGAATTGGAAAGAAATAAAAGACAGATCTTTGATATTAGTTGAGTTTGAAGAAACAATAGCATATTCCATGATAAAAAACATTCCACATCAAGGCCCGTAGTACTAGGGTATTGATTTGAACCAAAAGAAAAAAAAGTTAGAGGCAAGTGAAAAACAACTAGCCTTAGCTTTTCCCCTTAAAGGAAAGTAAAACAATGAATGGCCTGATTTTGAATTTAGATAGAACATTACAGAGAAGAACTCTATTTTTCACTAATAAAGTAAAGTGTGATAGGTAGATTAACTCAACAAGGACCCATCCAACTCTAATACTGTGACATCGATTTATTTTAATTCATTAAAAAACACATCTATTGAGCCTCTACTACATGTTGGCATAGGAGAATGTTTGGAAAGAGATGAAAATATCACAGTCTGTGGATGACTTGAACATAAGTACAAGCAAAGAACTAGTGAGGACAATTCAGGGTGATGAGCATCGTAAAGGAAGTATGCAGGAGAAATCTATTATGTTTGCAGAGGAATCTCACACACACACAAAGGAGAGGGCACCAAATTGGGTCTGGAAAGTCCCAGGAGGGTGATTATGAAGCAAGGATGTTTCTAAAAGGAATTCATAACAGAACTGAGTCTCGAAGAAACTTAGAGACCATGAAGGGAGAGGACTCTGGGTGAGAGAGAGGAGCTTTCCAATGCCATAAGAACATGCAAATCGAGAGAAGCATGAGAGAACATGACCCCCTCAGGGCCCTCCAGGGAAGTCAGAACCAGCTAGAGCTAGCACTAGAGCCTGTGATGGATACTGGCTGTGAGAAAATAAACACTCTCACGTGTTCTGGTGCTAATGGAAGTTGTGTATTCCCTTTGACCCAGCAATTTCATTTCTAGAATTTATCTTACAAATACAATCCCATGTGTTCAAAACAATGTGTTTATATGATTTATCACAGTACCATCTGTAGTAATAAAAAAGCTAGAAATAACCTAAATGGCCCTCAACAGAGAACTATTTAGTAAACAGTATACCCATCAAATGGTATACTATGCAGCTCTTAAAAAGAATGAGGCAGTTCTCTATATATTGATAGGAAAGTATCTCCAAGACATAATGCTAAGTGAGAAAAGTCAGAAGAATGTAATTAACATGTCAAGAGATATGTAGAAAATATACAATTATATACGTGTGTGTGCATGTTCACATATGCATACACGTAGGCTACCTCACGAAGGACACACAATAAACGTAATAGTAAATTGCTATTCAAATAAAATAGAAAGTAAATTAAAAAGTAAATGTAAATTACAATTAAATGCTGCACACTATTTATAATAGCCAAGACATGGAAGCAACTTAAATGTCCATTGACAGATGATTGGATAACAAAGATATGGTATATATATACAACAGAATACTACTCAGCCATAAAAAAGAATGAAATAATGCCACTTGCAGCAACATGGATGGACCTAGAGATTATCATACTAAGTGGAGTAAATCAGACAGAGAGAGACAAATATCATTTGATATCACTTATATGTAGAATCTAAAAAAATGACACAAATGAACTTATTTACAAAAAAAGAAAGAGATTCACAGATGTAGAAAACAAACTTAAAGTTACCAAAGGGCAAAAGAGGGTAGGGATAAATTGGGAGTTGGGGATATGCAGATATAAACTACTATATATAAAATAGATAAACAACAAGGTCCTACTGTATAGCATGGGGAATTATATTCAATAGCTTGTAATAACCTATAATTAAAAATAATATGAACAAATATATATAGATGTATAACTGAATCAGTATGTTGTACACCAGAAATTAACAGAACACTGTAAACCAACTATACTTCAATTAAAAAAAAAGAGTAGATACTGCAGATATGGGGAACTGGGTGGCTGAAAGACAAGGATATAAAGGAAAAAGGAAACTTTCTTTTAAATTCTGTACCATGTGACTGTATCACCTCTTCTGAAAATAAAAATACTTTAAATCATAAAATAACTTAATAATAAACTATAAAATTAAAGTATGATTTTTAAAATTTTAAAATATAATCCCACATGTTCAAAAGAATATACTTACATGATTTATCACTGCCCCATTTGTAATAATAAAAAACTGAAAAAAAAAAAAAAAAAACCTAAATGGCTCTCAACAAAAAGAAAGCTTTTCCATAAGAGATGGCAGCTAAGACAGAGTCTGGGGAGAGAGTGTGTTTAGTGAGGAGAGACTTGAAAGAGCCAAGTGATGAGATGTAGAGTTTAAAAGCAAACAGAACAGTTGAGGAGAGATGGAAATGGGAAAGTTGGCTTTTTCCCTCAGTGAACCACAAGGACAAGAAATATTACACAAGTGTGGAAAAGAGAGAGAGAAGAAAGAAGTTACTGCAGAGGCCTGAATCAATTTGGGGAAAAAAAGCAAAAATCACAAAGAGGATGAAAGTGGTACTGAAATTTTAGATACAGTGCTAAAGATTCTGAAATCATGCCAAATGTGATCATCAGATCAAATGGAAGCACTTAGGGTATTTTTTTTAATTAGCAAAGGCCCAGGGTCTTTGTTTTCTTCATGGACACTCAGTTACCTTCCATTGTTCACAAAGTGAAGTGAGTAGTGGGGATACTCCAAATGGTGGACAGTAAATGACCCACGATGACTGATGAGTGAAACAAACACATCAATGGTGCAACAAGTGACAGAAAGGGAATCAACTCAATAATTGACAGACAGCTTCAAGTAGACTAATGTGTACAAGTTAAACTTAGCCCAAACTAATATTCTTAGGGTAGACATTTAACAATCTGTTTTTGAAAGGCAAAGGTAAAAATCTAAAAACTGGCTCTCTATACCAAAATAATAAGAACATGGTAACATTATCCCATGACTCCCATCCACAAGGCACAATAGGTCTGGTCTTGTAAGACCCCTTCAATGGTCAACAGGAAATGATGTGATAAGAAGGGGCAATACATGTAACAGGGAAGACAATTATTCTTTTTTTATACTTGGCAGCAGTCCAGAAACAGGGCAGGAGAAAACAGAGAAAACCTGGCCAAAGAGGAATATCAGGAGGCAGAGATGTTCAAGGAATTTCCATTTTTACCTTCATTAAAATAAAATAAAAAATAGAATAGCAAAAATATGTTCATGTTCACTGCAGTATTATTTACAATAGCCAAGACATGGAAACAACCTAAGTGTCCAATGACAGATAAATGGGTAAAGAAAATGTAAATATATACAATGGAATATTACTCAGACATAAAAAAGAGGGAAATCCTCATACCTGCAACAACATGGACGGACCCTGAAGACATTACGCTAAGGGAAATAATTCAGACAGAGAAAGACAAATATTGCATGGTATCAATTATATATGGAATGTTAAAAAAAAAACTTCCTTATTCTCATTTTTATTCCCATTGTTATCCTTTAAAAATGTATTTAATTTTTTTCTTATATATACACACATAAATAATTTTACTTAAATTTATACATTTGATGTATTTATTTATTTGATCCATTTATTTATTGATAAATACACAGGGTCCTGCATATTTATAATCTAAAATTTTACTTTTTAAATAAATCTTCATGAAAGATACTGCCAAAATAAATGACAAAGGAAATTTCTGTAACAGTATCTTACAAACTTACATATGTAATAAAATTTTTAACAATTAAAGTATTTAGTAGAATATTCAGTTTTCATTTGCAAATATATACAGTTAATGGTAAATATAAAACTTTTTTTTTAAGACAAAATCCAATTCAACAACATATCTACATGTTCAATTCTTAGGAAGATGTTAGAATTTAAAGGGCACTTGGTCCCTTGGCACTTTGAGTCTTATTATGGAAACAAGAAAATACAAAGAACAGATCTCAACACAATGTATTACTGAGAGTCACAATAAATGGAACTGACAATAGGCACATAGAATCCACAGAAAGAAAAAACCTCAGTGAATTAGAACAGTCATCTCAGGGTTCATGAAGGCAATAAGCCCTCATTCTTGGAAGACAGAATGTCAGTAGATTGGAGAGAGGCAGAGAAAGGTACTTCAAATGAGAGGAATAACAAAAGCAGAGTTGTGGGAGGGACAGAACTACAAGTGACCCCAGAGGTACTGTAAAGGTAAGTCTGGCTGGAGACGAGGCTTGGAGCTGAGGAAACAGCACTGACAGCTAGTGACTGTGGAGGGCTTGCTGTGTGCAGGTATGTTTAGGTGCTTTAAACGCATTAGTAGCTCGCCGAAGTACACCACCCATCAGTAGGTAGGTATAAACAAGCTCCAGTTTGGTAGGCAAGAAACAGAAGCCTAGAGAGGTCAAGTGGAAGCTCACCGTGCCCTATCTGGTCAATGACAGCACCAGATTCATTCCCAGTAGGTCTGATTCCTGAGTCCACGCTCTGAACAACCACATCCCTCTATTAATGGAAAAGGGTTAAAACAGACTACTGAGGGTTTTATTGCAGCAACAAGATGGCCAAAGAACATGAAAGGACTATTCAAGATGAAAGTCCTATTAAAAATAACCTAAATGCAGTAGGTAAAGAGGATTAGCAAAGAAGATTCATGATAAAATATCTTTACATTATTACATGAGTTAGAATGAATTTCTCCAATATAGGGTAGATTAGTGGAAAATCGCATCCGTGTATTATCATTATGACAACATCGAAAAGAGCAGATAACACGGTATTTCATAAAAAAGCCATCATCATAGTCACAGAGATCTGTAAATGCAGCATTTATAATCCAAAAGGGGAGAATAACTTCAACATTAATTTTAAATCATTTTCTTCAAATAATGAAATTTCCTAAGAATGAAACTGCAGTGTAAAATCTGAGAGTCATAGAGAGCCATAATATGACTACAATTTTCACAAACATTGAAAATATTTACTTTTTA
The DNA here is from genome assembly GCF_009834535.1 of Camelus ferus. Lineage (NCBI taxonomy): Eukaryota > Metazoa > Chordata > Mammalia > Artiodactyla > Camelidae > Camelus > Camelus ferus. The sequence continues at coordinate 65,803,112 of NC_045702.1, forward strand.
ATAGATTACATATTGTTCCACTTCCCAATTCTAATTTCAAAAGAAGTACTTCTCTTTGGTTTTAATATAAACCATACTGTAGTGATGAAAAGAATGGGATATTTGATTTATATCATGCACATACATAAAAATAGATGAAAAGAAGTATCTTTAATGCTAAGGCTGAAATTATTTTCCCTGGGATCTCTTGAACTTTTAAATGGTGTACATACTGATGAAAAATGCTTCACAATTTCTACTCACAAATCAACATGTGTGGATGTACATGGATGCATCTGAAATAATATAAATGCTCTCCTTCTTAAGTATTTTGCCTATACCTTTATTCAACTTTTTCATTTATTCAAATAGGAAAGGAATGTACATTTCTAAGTATACATATTTGAACAGCACAGAATGCTACAAACTTTACCATGAAGAATAAAACATTCATTATCCATATGTTCACATACCTGTGCTAATGTACACAGTTCATAAAATAATGAACTGAATCACTCATTAATTTTCCAATAGGTACTTCCCTGGTATCCACATTTCAGATAAGAAATGGCACTACTGTTCAAAACTGCAGATTTGAAATACGCAACTAGCATCAAACATTCACGAAGAGGAAAAACAAGTAAGTAACTTGAAAAGTGTGTTTCATCCACCTTCTCGCTATTGGTAGCAACAAATTTTTCCTTCTATGGCCGTGGTATATTCCTTAGAAGGCTTTTAGTATCCTCAAAATTAGATCTGGTACACCCAGGAAACAGGAAAACACATCGACGAATGAACAAGATAACTGGGGCCTAGAACACATCAGACACCTTGAGATTGGGTTAGAAATACATTTTAGTGACACCCCAAAACAGGCCATTATCTTCTGTTCTCATCTCCAACATCAAGGCTTCCTTAATTTGAGGCAAAATGGCAGCCTGACCTGAACAAGTTAAAGAACGATTGAATTAGAAGATGAATACAATGTTGACTGAACCACGAATTTTTTTTTTTTCCTAAGAGGAGAAATGCAAAGTCAGTCAAGAAAAACGAGGACTGAATGTGTATGTGGGTAGAGATAAGCATATTAATTTCCAATTTTATTTTAAACTCCAGATCAAGTACAAAGCTGGAGCGTCTACTGCAGTGTAATCTGTGAATACATATGTAAAGGATTGTTCCACATAGTGGCCTTGATAGCTACTAGAAGCTCCAAATTAAACAAATAAAACAGTTAAGTCTTCAAGTGTCAGTATTTAATTTTATATCAGCTAAATACCGTCTCACTATAACCTACGGATTGAAAAATAAAACCAAAATTTACTGCTTTCTTTTTTTTTCCTACAAAATACTCTGGCTAATTATACCATATTTGTAAAAATCATGTAAATTTTTGAATTCCAGCCTCTGTAAAATAGACAATTGAATTTCTCTCTTCCTTAAAGCCCATTGGATAAATAGCCAAAAATTGGTAATGGGCTTTGATTTATGTAAAATCAACAAACAACAGTGGCTCCCCTAAAGAGATACTTTCTTCTTAGATTGGGGAAATGGTTTGGACAGTAGAGCAAAGAATACAAAATAGATATGACTCAAATAAAAGCCCTATCACAAATTTTAGCAACACAAGCAGAAAATAAGAAACAACAAATTTCTATATTTATGTAGAAACAGATGCTATTTATAAATACATTTTAGGAAACCAGAGCAGGCAGACTATTCTCGTTATTCAAATAAGAAATCTACATTTTATTTCTTTTCTTAACAGATTTGTTCCTAAGAAAAATAATATTTCAAATGTAAGTTGGCTCACACACATACATGCAAAAGCAACGAAAATAAGAATGCTTTTCCTCCAAAGGTCAGAGGGTGAAAGAGGATGAAAGCCATAATTTGATTATTCACCAGAAGCAATTATCCTAATCTGGAAGGACAGATGAAGACAGTCACCTCATACTAGACCTCACCGTGCTAGCTAGGGGGAAAAAAGCATGTATGATTATCCAGAATTTTATAACAAAGAACAAGTGCAAAAAGTACTCACATGTATCTCTCAATAAAATCATAACAATTCCAAAAATAATCTTAAATTACACACTGAAATATGGTTGAGTGGTGGGAAATATGTACCAAGAAGCATCAAAGGCAGATTTAAGTTACAATTAGTATAGTGCAGTGTAGTGTAGAAGAGTACATATTAAAAATATTTTCTAGATATTTTTAAAAATGTGTATCAATATGGATATATAATTAATATATGGGCACCACCTGTGTTAGTGTAACTATCTTTTTTAAAAAATATTATTATTAAAGTATAGTCAGTTTACAATGTTGTGTCAATTTCTGATGTACAGCACAATGCTTCAGTCATATAGGAACAGACATGTATTTGTTTTCATACTCTTTTTAACCATAAGTTACCACAAGATACTGAATATAGTTCTCGGTGCTATACAGTATAAACTTGTTGTTTATCAGATTTTGTGAGAATCCTCCTGTATTTCGAAATGAGAGGCGCTCTGCCAGAGTTTAGTAGGTGTTCTGTGCAATTCAGTGAGTTTGTAGATGTAATTCTTGGTGTATTTGTGGGAGACGGCGGGCTGTGAGTCTCTCTACTCTGCCATCTTGGCTCCTTTCTAGTCTAACTATCTTAATGTCATCATTTAAATAACACATGACTGCACTCATTACCGTGTTTGCTTCCACCTATCCCGTAGCAAACAGAATTCTCAGATGGCCCCCAGGATTCCCACCCCATGGTGTATACACTGCATAATCCTTTCTCCAAGTATGAGCAGGAGTGCAAATATAATGGTCTACCACTCCCATGATTATGCTACATTATATGGAGAAAGAGATTTTGCAGATCTAATTAAGGTTCCTGATCAGCTGACTTTGAGTTAATGAAAAGGGAGTGAATATGGAGTGGGCCTGACTTAATCAGGTGAGCTCTTACTCAGGGCAAGAAGCAGTAGCAGAAGGCTCTCCTGCAGGCCTGGATAAAGCAATAGCTGTGTTATAAACTTACAATGGAAGGGAGTATGTAGCAAGCACCTGAGGAAGAGGTCTAGGCATCTAGGAGCTGAGACAGGTCTCCAGAGAATAGCTAACAGGAAAACAGGGACCTCAGTCTTACAATCGCAAGAAATTCTGAATTCTGCCAACAAACTGAATGAGCTTGGAAGAAAGCCCTGCACCTTAGGTGCAATCACCTCCCCAGCCAGCACCCTTTATTCCCCTCTGAGTAGAGGACCCAGCTAATTTTAAAATTGTCTTCTGACCCACAGGAATAACAAGATAATAAATTGTGGGGGTTTTTTGGGGAGGGGATTAGGTTTATTCATTTATTTATTTATGTATTTATAATGGAAGCACTGAGGAATGAACATAGGACTTTGTGCATGCTAAGCAGGCACTCTACCACTGAGCTGTACTCTCCCCCCCATAAATTGTGTTTTTAAAGCCTCTATCTTCATGGTAATTTGTCACATAGCAATAGAAAACTAACCCTAATCAAAATTCTCTTTTTGTTTTTACCCCACCATCTGCAACACGTATTTAATAAGCTGGATGTCTGGAGAAGTAGCAAAGCCACTTACAGGTATGTGAAAATCCTGAAAAAGACAAGCTTAGCAGTGAACATGTTGATCTAGAAGTGATTACAGAAAACCTGGTCCATTGGGAGGTAGCAATAAGAACTGGAGGTGGAAGGAGAAAATTCATGAAAGAGGTCATGTTTAGGAAATATCTACAGAAATAGAGTTGAGCTATGACAATAAGTGGGAAGACAAAAAGGACACTCACTGAGGCTTGGATATGCCCACATTTAGAGAATCAAATGATAATAAAGAAATAGGAGAAAACGAAATATGAATTAGTATTAATAAAAGAGTTCTGAGGATGAGAGAATCAACCCTTTCAAGTACTTACAGGGAAGCCAAGGACAAAAAAGGTCATTAAATTTGAACCCAAGTATGTTACTGGTAACGTGGGTGAAAGCAGGTTCAGTAGAAAAACACTGGCAGAAACCAAATAGTGAGAAAATTAAAAAGTGGTACATTATTTTTCTTTTTTAGAAAGGTAATACCGGTTAACATCACCACAACCATTCTAAAAATGAAAACACAGATGCACACAAAGAATGAAAAACATTTCAAGTATAATCCTATTATCCATTCCAGTCCTTGAATTCTTCAGTATTTGGAAAGATGTGGGAACAAAATCACGTTCAGATTATAGCTACCCTATGGGAAACTATTTATTTTCTAATTCAGAATTCCTTCTCATAAAGCTGATCACGGCTGCCATCCTTTTCAGATCCACAGTCTTGGGAAAACATTTTGGAAATGTCCAGTTGGATTAAGAAATATATGTATGCAGTTACTAAATAAAATAACAAATATACACCACTCTGTGTGATTTTTTTTTTTAGAGCTTGCTTATAAATGGAAGTTCAAGTCTAAGTTTTCATCTAGGGACTCCATAGTTTACAAGGCAATGAATATGTCTGACAATCATAAATGTTCTGAAATGTATACTCTATATTAAAATTGCTGATGGAATGAACCAATCTTTTATAATTTTTTCTCCTAAATCAAAATGAGACAACTGTTCATAGAACTTATCCCTTTATTGTCTATATTCTCTCCTACAGAATGAGATGGAATATACTCAGCTCTCCAAGAGATGTGGAGGATGCTAAAAGTCATACTTGCCAGGGACTGAGCTAGGTCCCTCAGACACAAAATGAAATACAAAATGGTAACTGATTTCCCAAGCCTCCAATCAAGTGGTTCACAAATCCTGAACATTTCCATGCCAGCTGAGATATGTCACAATGTCCAATGTCCATGGGGTGAAAAAACTGCTAATGAGGTACAATATTTAGAATTAATTCATTATTTTGGTTTTCCATGCTGTCCAACAGGCATTTAAGACTTCTCTGGGAAACTATACTCAATACCTTGTAATGGCCTCTAATGAAAAGACTATGGAAAGGAATTATATACAGATATATATCTGAAAAAATGAATCACTATGCTGCATACCAGAAATTAACACAAGATTACAAATCAGCACCACTTCAATTAAAAAAAAACTTCTCTGAATATCAGCACAAGGTTTCCCACTGAAAGTATTAAAGAGATAGGATATACGACTATATCTCTAACAAAAATTTAAAGAGATCTAGTTCTTGAAAAATTCCCAGGAGAGAGAGTGTATGTGTGAAAGGGGTTGGGGGAGAAGAATGATCATCCGGAAGCTCCTTTCAAAGGGAAAAGATGGTGGGGAGATATCAAATCATCATTCTTCGTTGACTAATGACTGGGTTTTAGGGTTAGCATGCAGATACAGTCATGAAATAAGCTCTTATCAATAGGCAAAAAAAAATGATCAAAGAAATCAAGGCAGACCTAATGGAAATTAGACAGCAGGGTCAAAAGAAAATCAATGTGTCCCTTCACCTTTCTCTGTCTCTTCTTTCTTTCACATGTGAACCTAAGCTTTAGGCTTTCATTTTTCCCACATGTAATAAACAGTGAAAGCAGGTTATTTGGTAGAACATGTGGGATGGAGCCAACGAATAATAAAAACTGTGAGCTCACATGAGGTTCAATTAAAAAAACTGTAACATGGTAGCTATGTATTTTCAATTTTAAAAATACTTCAGATTCACTGTAAAATTAGATTATAAAAAATGCTTCTACCCTTTGCTCCAGTAACCCCATTATTTAGAATTTTTCTTGAAGAAATAATGTCCCCCAAAAGCCCTAATATACAAATATGTTCATAATAGCATCATTTATAAGTTCAAGACCAGAAATAATACAAATGTCCAAAAAATGTCGATTACTTTGCAAATTATGGAACATCAGCAAATTAGGTCATATGTAGCCAAACGATGTTAATGTATGGAAACATTTATGACAGATGTTAAGTGGAATGAGCAGAATACAAGTTCTAATTAAGTATGATGACAATGACATAAAATACGTGCATACATATACACATAAATGCATATATACACACACACATATATATATACACACAGCAAAATTCCCAGTGGGGAAGGACAAGAAAGAAATGAAGAGGGAAAAGCCAGTTGTTTTCTTTGGATGGTAAGATTTTATAAGATAATTCTTTTTCTTTCATTTCCAGTAGTGTTGTCATAAATTATGGACATCTTTCATAAAATAATCCTTTAAGACAGAGTGACTAAATCAGGTGAATGTTTCATTTTATCCTAATTCACGTCTCATCACTTAGGTAGGCAGGAGGAATGACAAAGGAAAGTTATTAAAATCAAGAGACTAAGGAAGGGCTCAGAGATTTTTACATTAAAAAAGAGGAAATAGATGCAGTTTTGTCTGTTCTAATGAACTGTAAAGTAATGGTAAGAAAACTTTCTCATAGCTTTAGTCCCTGGTGGTTGTTTACATGTCTGGTTGTACTGTTAATGAATTGTTAACATACCACAAGGATAACAAATTATAATAAATATAATGATGAAATGAACTGATATATTGAAACTGGGATTGTGACAAATATTTTGTATCTTTATTCCTTTTACTGTCTGTACCCAGCCCTAATTAGAATGTTACACAGAAGAAAGGTATTATTAATTTTTTCCATCAAAAGAATTAAGGAAATGAACACATTCATTCACCCCAGAGGATTTCTGAACTTTGGGAGGGGCAATAAACCTTGCATCAATTATAACTCATGATTCTTTTCATTCTGCAGTGAAGGTTTTTAGCAATTTCCAAAAGAAAAAAGGAAGATTATGTAGAAACATGAGCAGTGACAACCTATTGTATTCAAAATACCCATGCAGGAATTATTACCAAATGTGTCAGAAGCAGAAGGCATAATGTGCTACTTAGTTTTCATTTACATTCATATTTATTTTTTCCAGCTAGTCAGCAACTTAAAAGCCTTCTGTGGCAATAAAGATTATGTGGTGATTATATTTAAGTATTATCTACTTAACATTCTTCTATAGGAACATCAAGAACATGTGGAGATCAGATTCATATTTTTTCCTAGACTTTGTGCTTTTATAATTTAAACAGAACAAGCAACTTAATTCCTAGCTTATAGAGCCCAGAGGATGGCATGCAAAGTTACTAATTCGCAGCAGGATTTTCTGACACATGTATATACTAACTCATTATGCTGGACATCTGCTGGAGAGGTCAGCCCAGCAGCCTCACTGCCTTACTCTGGTAATAGGATCCCTCCCCTTCCTTTGCAACATGGTCCCACCACTCATTGAATGGGCTGCTAATCACAGGGTAATCTGCTGGCATTACCACTTGATTCAACAATTGGACATATCACCCATGCAAGGCTGATCAAGTTCTTTCCCTTGGATTTTTATATATTCTTAAGTGGGGAAAGAGAAGTTTCCTTCCTATACTGTTCGCTGGTTGGAATGCTACAAGTCTGGATCTTTCTACAATAGTAGTATCTTTCTCAGCATGAAGAAAAACTGCATTAAAAGAGAAGAAGGCCAAGAAGAAGAGCCAAGAAATAAAAAGGAAGAGACCCGATGTAACTGAGAAGAGACTCGATGTAACTGAGACTTTGGATGCAGCAGTCATGCCTGACGCCAGCTTCACCTCCATTGTTCTGAATATAATTGATGCCAGTAAAAATAAATAAATTCCCTGTTTTGTTTAAGTTAGGTTTCAGACACTTGTAGTCAGAGTTCTAAGCAAAAGAAAAGTGAAAAAAGTAGAGGTACGGGGTTGACTCATCTATTCTGGTCTAACGATACGTTACACGGTGCAACAGGAATTAGATTGCTCCACTAATAGTTTCAGTTATTTGTGTGTGCCTTATGAAAGAGAAAAGTTCCTTTAAATGCTGCAGGAAGATCACATCTTGAGCTCACTCAGTAATTTTTAATATTAAATTAGAATTTTTTTCTCAGAAAAAAATATTTTGGCCAGAGGACAGAGTACATAAGGCAGGAATCCAAAATATGGCAAACCTTTGAAATCATTCACATAAAACAACAATAACTTTATGATTAAAAATCTTAAATATGAGTGTACTTAATATAAATTATCAAGTCTACTTATAGGTATGAAGAAAAGCAATGACCATTTTCACACAACAGAACATACTGTAAAATTTCTGGATAATTTCACGTAGAAAAAAATAGTATGCAATATTTCACTGATCCAAACCATCTTTCCTATCGCTTAAGCAAAATATTTTTCTCTTGGTTAAATACAAGTGAAACACTCTCATTGAGCATAAATCATCTTATAAACGAGCCATAGTGGAATTTCTTAAACATAAATCATCTTATAATCTGGCCATAGTGGAATTTCTTGACCGAGATCACACTGTTTTATATTTCAAGGATCATTTAGCACATATTAACTGATCAGACTAGAGAATTTTAGTTTGAAAATTACTGAGAGCATTTGAATTTTCAGGTTAAGAAGTGTCTAGTATCATTCACTTTGACTGGGCTACTGAACCCCAAGAATGCAGAAGTCACATTAAAATTACGTAATGAGAGAAAGAAGAAATTCCAAATGAAACAAACTTCCTTTAGCCAATGTCTTAGCCTTTTATGACACAAAGACCTCAATGAGAAAGAGACAAGCCATGGCCCTGCTCTTCTGAAAAATTCACATGTTAAATACTATTTCAGGGGTTTCTGAAATTCAGTGTCCATCTGTGAACAGGAGATTAGGAAACTGTGCTTTAGAGCCATTAAAAAGTCCATTTTTTAAATGCTATAATCACTTGTCTGAAAAGAGCCAATATATTTTTACATGTTTATTTCTGAGCCAGATCACTAACAGGAAACACAAGGCAGTAATACAAAAACTCAACCTATTTAGAATTTTTAAGGCCAAAACGCACCATACAAAGCACCCAGAAGACAAGAACAGGATATGGGTCATATTGTCTTAAGTGACCCTCAGCAAACGTTTGGCACACATAGGGGTGTCCTTCCCAGCAACAAGGTTTCCTCCAGACAAATTTTTAAATCTGTGAAAATAATCTCCACCCTTCAGTTTACATACAAAGTACCAAGATTTAAGATCTTTGGAAGGTTCTGGGAAATGGTTGTTTTCACACAGGGGAACTGGGTGCCGGAGCAGGAGAAAGACTTGACCCAAATAGCTTTTGTGCAAGGTGTCTTCCACCTGCTCCTTGAGATCCTAATTACCACCCTGCTTGTGCCCCTGGAGGCTGACCTGTGTGGTTAGCATCAAGGACATCCTGCCCTCTGGCTTCTGGTTGGGTTGGACAACAGAAAGCAGGGCAGAAGATCAGTGGCAGGGAGAAGAGTTAAAGACAAGAGTATTCATTCCCGGACTCTCTCACACGAGGTCCCCTAGAGTTGCCCATCTCTCCACAGAAGGTTTCAGCTTCTCTCAAGGGCTAACCACTCTACAATAGGACTCACCCTCTTAATTCTTTTTTTTCTTTAATTGAGATTTAGTCAGTTTACAATATTGTGTTAATTTCCAGCATATAGCATAGTGATTCAAAAATACACACACACACACACACACACACACACACACACACATATATTCTTTTTTATATTCTTTTCCATTATAGGCTATTACAAGATATTGAATATAGTTCCCTGTGCTATACAGTAGGACCCTGTTGTTTATCTATTTTATATATAATAGTTAGTATCTGTCCCCTTAGTTCAGATACCCACTCCCTCCCCTCATTCCCAACTGGGCTGGTACTAACAGCCAGGTTCCTGCACCATCCTTGGAGTTCCCTTACCCCTCTGCTTTTGTAAAAGGTTACATTATAAATAAACTCTCCTGGAATAATCTATTTTGAATGATATCTGATCCCTACTGGGCCCCCGACTGATTCACTCTTTTTCACATTTTGAATTATATACTATGTGAATACAAAATAAATTTAAAGTTTTTAAATTATATGCTATCTTGGAGTAAATAACCTACAGGATTTGGTGACCTCTCTATTGCATTGGGAGGCAGTGGAAGGAGTTAAAGATTTAATGAGAACTCACTCAGTAAAATTTCAGCAGTACTGCCAAGGTAGTCAGCAGTAGTTAAGGAGGGAGTGACACCAAGGTCGATACAAATTGGAGGAAACAAAACAGGACAACAGTGTTACCTTGGCTCTCCCAGGGACAGCTTGAAAGTACAATCACAAATCCATGCACTTGGCAGACAGGAGCCCTCCTTTATAGGTGTAGATGAACTGTGAGGTATAGAGCCCCCTGAAGAGTGCCATGTAGTTATGGGACCAGCCTCTCCCTTCTATGCACACCATGGACAGAGCATTAAAAAACCCACTGTGTCAGGCCTTCGCCAGCCAGTCCCAACATTCAAAGGAAGGGCACAATGGCTCTGGCCTAAATGAGGTCCCAGGAGAAAAGATACTAATAAGCTTGTCATTCCCACTGTCAATTTCTTTCACAATGACAGAGAGCACCCCGGCACACCGTGGGTCTTACTTAACACCTGCTCATTAACACCACACCAGTTCTCATGGGACTGCAATAAAGTCACAGGTGCCACGGCAGAGCCCTTCCTGATTAATCATTAATATTCCCCAGAAAAAAAGCTCCTATCACATGAGAGCTGGCTTTCACAATCCTCTGTGAACTTTTGGAACTTAACAATTACTCCGTTTTCATCAGTATTACAGAAGATGACAACACTAAAGCAGTTTTTCATGGTTTAAGGTTTCACCTTTTTAAGAACAAAATATACTTAAAATAAGTTTCCTCCCTATAAGAGTTTCAAAATCAGTACGCTAAACTTTAAAAAGGGCTAATGTATCTTGTCCCTAAATCAATACTAAATTGCTCAAGTCTTTTCCCACCACACAAAGATGGAATGCTAGTTAATGGAATGAAGTTAATCATTTTTTCTAGTTTAATAGTTTAGTCATGTTTTATAGATTTCAGAAAAGAAAACCACTATGTATGCTATAGCATGACATATAGTATACCATGATATATATTTTGGTTTTATAACTAAGCTCAATCTTTTCTACACCAGAAAAGTTTTAGAGCCCATAAGCTATCTACCCAAAGGAATAAGCACTGATACCACCTTTGTCCAAAGCTTTATGTAAACATTATAATATCCAATCACTTGTTGCAAAGTAATTATGTAATTTTCTAAGATTACTGTGTAAGAATAAGAGCTATTTATTGCTAAGGAGCCACTGCTAAGAAACCATTTAAGTAACATTTGACCTCCAGGGGTTTTCATGTTCCAAGTTTATGTGTCTGAAACAGGAAAACAGGAAGTGAACATACCACTGGGAGTCTTAGTGAGGTCCATTGGAAAATCTTTCTTTGGAAAGAGTAATTTCTTTCTTTACAATGTGCCTTATTGTCAATGCATACCAAAAGTAAGGAAAAAAACCAGTGTTTTATATTTGTACTCAAATCCCAATCATATCACTTATTCTATTAGATTTGGCTTATTTATTTTTTCCATGTTTTTCAGCTTTAGTTAGTGTGAATATGCTAATTTGGTAGAATAGTCTAGTGATGGGAAAAACGTCTAGATTACTAATATTATTTATTTGCAAAATAAAAGGCCCCTTATAGAGGAGTCTAATAATGACACTGCTCTGTAACGGTTCTCAACAACGTTTTAAAGAAGAAAAACCACGTAAGAATAGACTGCGGCATCTAGAACAAACTGAAACAACAGGTGATATGGTGGGTTCTGGGTGCTCCATCTGGATCTTTAATTTTCAGAGGACAAAGGGATGCAAAACCATTTCTTTCTTGGCCACCTGACATCAATGCTACACATCTACTATCTACCCATAACACCCAAACAAACATGAATCACTGTGTTATTTTTCAAGTTCTTTTCATTAGCATGGGGTGGTAAATATTCACCCTGGACAACCGCTCTTTATAAAGTAAAGGGTCTAGTTTAGAAATCTAAAACAAGAGAAGACCTAAGAATAAAATGAACCATTAACTCAACGGAACCACCTCAGAATCTCTGGGAGTTGGGAGAAAGTGGTAGTTTACAAGGATTCTCCTCGATCAGCAGGACATATATGGAGGAAAAAATGTAAAGAAAAAAATGCAGAGCAAATATATTCTGTAATTTTTATGAAAAAAGGAGAAACAACAAATATATTATATATATACCTTTTTTGGATTGCATGTGTAAAAAGAAACAATGAAAGAATAAGTCAGAAGTTAATAAAAAGAGTTACCTATAAGAAGGGAGGAGGTGGAAATTGGATGGAGAAAACAGAGATGTAGGTGAAACTGCTCCAAGTATATACTTTATATATTTTATATAGTTTTTAATACGTATGCCTTACACATTTCAAAAATTAAATAAAAAAGAGAAAATGTCAGGGGGAGGGTATAGCTCAAGTGGTAGAGCGCACTGCTTAGCATACACAAGGTCCTTGATTCAATCCCCAGTACCTCCTCTAAAAATAAATAAATAAATAGACCTAATTACCTCCTCACCAAAAAAGTAAATAAAAAATTTTTTTAAAAAGAAAGAAAAGATCAGTTCTATTTATATACAAACTGAAACATATAACCTACGTTATATATATATAAAATTTGTAACATAACTAAATAGAGAAACTAAGTATTTAAAGTAAATTTAGAGTATAGAACTTTGGCTGCACTTCCTTAATAGGAAATATTCTATGACCCAAAAAGATACAAAGTAGAAACTCCAGGCAGGGAGGGTGTGGCTCAGTAGTAGAGCTGCTACTTAGGATGTACGAGGTCCTGAGTTCAGTCCCAGTCCCTTTGTTAAAAAATTAACTAATTAAAAAAAAATAAACCTAATTTCTCCCCACTGCAAAAAAGTAAAAACTCCAAAGGGAAAAAAACAATACATGCCTCTGCTCCACCCCACAAATTTCACTAGTGCAAAATAAAGCATAAATTTTCAGATTAGTGATAAAAGAACAATACATGAGAATCTTAAACTTCATCATTTGCTGGGACATGTGTTTAAAGAAAAATCCAAGCTTTTAATATTTCCTGGGCTTTGCTGGCTTTGGTAAGATATTTAATGCACTAGGATGAAATGGGATGGTTGGAAGTCTGGTTCCATTTCCTCCTTCAGTTTCATCATTGTGGCTTTTTCCATTTGATCCAACATATTCCTTTTACCAGTTAGATTCTCTGAACCTCTTTCCTGAAACCAAATGCCTGCAGCTATGCACTCCTGTGATAATTGATTCCAAATGTACAACGAAGGGTATCAGGGATAGTAGAGACAGCCTAGTTCTACGGACAGAGGCAGAATCCAGAGTTGCTTTACTCTGCTATGATATGGGTAAATTATTTAGGTATTTTGCTACTTTCTTTCTACCTCTTTAAAAAATAGAACAAGATATATCTACTTCATAGTTAATCAATGTTTAATAAGTGCTTCCCAATGTCTTAGTCTGCCCAGGTTGCTATAATAAAATACCACAGCCTGGATGGCTTAAAAGTAGTCATTCACCTTCACAGTTTTGGAGGCTGGGAAGTCCAAGATTAAGATGCCCAGCTTCAGTGTCTGGTGATCACAACACTTCTGGGCTTGCAGACGGTGCCCTTCTTAAGGATACTCTCATAGCAGAGTGAGAGAAAGCTCTGGTCTCTTCCTCTCCTTATAAGGGCACTAATCCCATCAAGGGGCTCCACCCTTATGACTTCACCTAAACCTAATTACCTCCCAAAGGCCCCACATCCTAATGTCATCACACCAGGAGATAAGATTTCAACGTACGAATTGGTGGGGGGGGGGGGTCAGTGGCACATTCAGTCCATAACACTAATCAGCAAATAATATTTATTAGGGTTCAGATCAACTCAAACAAGGACCTACTGTATAGCACAGGGAACTATATTCAATATCTTTCAATAACCTATAATGGAAAAAAATCTGAAAAAGACTACGTATCACTGAATCACTTTGCTGTATACCAGAAACTAACAGAAACTAACATTGTAAATCAGCTCTACTTCAATTAAAAAAAAAATCAACTCAACCAACTTTAACCCCTAACTCCTTCTGAGATGTTTTTTAAAGTTCTTTAAAAAGAAGAAGAATGGTATATTCAGCACCCACAATCCATTTCTTTTCCTTTTTAATTAAATCCTTGGTAGTTTACTGAGAATGAAAAGAAAAAAGTGCCACAGTGTATGCTGAACTACTGGATCAGGTTTCTACCTGACACCAATGATCACTACATAGACCGGAGCAATAAAAAGTCATGGCTTTGTATATGAATTGCCTGGGGAGCTCTACAAACCAGCAGGTTCCCAAGTCCTCCCCAACAGGTCTACTGAACCAAATCTCTGTGGATTAGATTTGGCTTGGGAATCACCTCTACACAAGTCCCCCAAGTGATTCTGCTGCAGCCAGTCTGAGAATCAGCATTTGGTGATCACTGGAGTGTCACTTATCTCAATAGAATGACGATTTGGGAAATGCTGCCTCTGCAAACCTCTTGCTGCTAGAAGGCCCTTGAGCAACTTCTGGATTTGATGTGGCAAATTCTTAGAGAGCCCACTGTTGCCAGAAAGTGTATAATTTCTTGATGATGCTTCTGGCAAAAAACCTCCCTCAGCTGACTCTCAGATTTAAAGAGTGGTACCATGAAATATTCTTGTGAAAAAGTATATGATGGGGAGCTGGGAGAAAGGTGTGCCTTCCTAGAATAGAAGTAGCACCAGGGTCTATTTCATTCTCACTCTTGTGCAATCCAGGAGACTGTGAGTTTACTCTTTTCCTATTTTGAGTAATGTGTTTCTGCTTAACCAGCTAATTTTTGAGAAAATTCATAAAAATCAGTATTATAGTTACAGGTGACTCATTAGCTTAGAGCAGTGTTTCCTAATATGGGTACAGATGCCACTAGTCAAACACAGGATGATTTTATGAAACTTTCATTCTAATATTTGGGAAATCATTTCAACACATATCATTAAAATATGCAATTAGCATATCAAGCCTATGAGTTCAGATATTACTCTTAAAAGAAAGGTGCAGTAGATATTTAAGATGTTTTAAATGAATCAATCTCAATAAAAGTATGATGTAAATAATAAAATAAGTGGCACTTAGATGTGGCTAAAATTTATTCTTTCCATGAATATTTATCGAGTACCTATAATGCGTGTGTTTTTGGTAAAGAATATAGACAAGTTTCAGTCCTCATCAAATTTACATTCTAGTAAAGTCTAAACATGAATATGGGAAACAGTGTATACTATTTTTCATCTAAATTTGAATATACAGAATCACATCAGTGAAAATCACTCATCTCAATGTAGCATTCAGGAGGTTCAGGAAAATTTTACTCTATTGAAAATACAGGCTTCTGGCTTTAGCTACAACATTCAAAGAGCTTGAAAGTCATCATCCTCATCCTCTAAAAGAAGAAAAAGCTGAACTAACTGAAAATCAATGACTTTTCTTGGATCTATCAGAGAACGGAGGTCACAGGGCAAATTGCCACTCCAAAATCTGGAGAGATAGGATAACATAGACAGCTAAGAGAAGAAAGATCCCTGCCTTTACCCATTCCCCACCCAGCCACCCACCAGGCAAGGGGAAAAAGCAACCATTGTGAAATATGCTCAAAGCACTCCTCGCCTAAGAAGGGGAAATGCTAAGAAACATTTGTGAAGGACACAGCAAAAGGATACAAGTCCACCTACTAAAAGATTGAGATTTAATCATCAGACTATAGACCACCTCCCTCCCTGCCATTACGACCATAAGAACAGGGCTCCAGCATAACACAGGATTGCAGCTGAAAAAGCTTCAAAGCACAGATTCTATTTAAGAAGGAACTCTTAGGAAAACACAAGGATAACAGAAGAAACAAAAACAAGACCATTAGAGGAACTTGAAGCTTCTGCCACCTGTAACTACAGCAGTCATTAAAACAGCCCAATTCCTAGTCACATTAACATCAAACCCAATACTTCGAGGCTTATTTACCTGTAGTTCCCATTAACTAATACGTCATGTCCAGTTTTCAACAAAAAATTACAAAGCATGATAAAAGGCAAGAAAAAACACAGCCTGAAGAGACAACGCAAGCATCAGAATCAGACTCAAATGTGACATAGATTTTGCGATTATCAGACAAGGAATTTAAAATAACTATGATTAATAGGGTAAAGATTCTCACAGGAAAGTAGACAACATGCAAGGACAGATGTAAGTATAGAGACATAAACTCTGATAAAGGATAAAAAAGAAATGCTGGAAATCAAAAACACTGCTAACAGAAATGAAGAACGCCTCTGACATGCTCATAGGTAGACTGGACATAAATTAGTGAAGAATTAGTGAGCCTGAAGATATGTCAGTAGAAGCCTCTCAGATTAAAATATGAAAAGAAAAAAATAATGAAAAAACCAATAGAATATTCAAGGACTATCGGATAATTTCCAAATATTCCAAATGTAATGGGAATACTGGAAAAGCAAGCAAGAAAGAACAGAGAAAAAATTTGAAAGAATAATAGCTGAAAAATTTAAAATGACAAACACCAAACCACAACTCCAGGAAGTTCAGAGACTATCGCATGATAAACACCAAAATATCTACATCTAGGCATTTCATATTCAAACTGCTGCAAACCAAAGACAGAAAGAAAATCTTGAAAGAAGCCAGGGAAAAAATCTATTTTACCTACAGAGGAAGAAGGATAATAATTATAGTAGAATTTTCATCTGAAACCATGCATGCAAAAAGAGAGTGGAACATTTAAAGTTGAAAGAAAAAAACTTACCAACCTAGAATTCTTTATCTAGTTAAATTATTCTTCAAAAGTAAGGAAGAAATATAGAGACTTTCTCAGACAAACAAAACCTGAAAAAATTTATCAGGCCTGTCCTGCAAGCCATGTTAAAAGAGATTCTTCAGGCAGAAGGAAAATGATATAGATCAGAAACTCAGCTCTATGAAAATAAAGAGTGTCAAAGAAGGGACAAATGAAGGTACAATAAAATCTTCAATATCTCTTATTCTTAATTGATGTAACAGATCAAAGTAATAATGATGATAATGTGTACTACATCATATGGATACATGAAATGAATGACAGCAATGTTATAAGAGATGAGAGGAAAGAGTTAGGAATACTCTGTTATAAGATACCTGCACTACTTGTGAAGTGGCAAAGAGATTTTTGTAAGTAGACCTAGACTGGTTGTAAAGGTATATTGCAAGCTCTAAGGAAATATTGAAAAACAAAATTACTAAGTATAACTGATATCCTAAAAAAGAAGAAAAACTAAAATCATATAAATTGCTCAATTAAAACCAGAGGTAACAAAAAAAAGGGGGGTGAGAAAAAGAAACAAAGAACAAGTACAACAACAGAACATTCCAAACATGACAGATCTTAATTCAATTATGTCAATAGTCACTTTTAATATGAATAGTCCAAATATATCATTTAAAAGACAGGAATTATATGAGTGAATAAAAAAATTTTGTTGCTCACAAGAAATCCATTTTAAATATAAAGACACAGATATTTTAAAAGTAAAGGGATGGAGAAAATCTATCCACCAATTTGGTTAGCAGTCCTTTCCTGGTGGCTGAAACACAAACAAGAAGCAACTGCACATAAAAAACAGTGACTTTCTGACCCTCCAGAAATCTATTTTAAAAAAATCACAAAATGATCTTTAATGATGAAAAAGAGGGACATATAAGTCTCAGTGCCTAGAGAAGCTAGGCATGTCAAACCAGAATTAAGAAAATTTAATTATATCATTATTCTCCCACAAATCATGGTTTTTAGTTTAAATGCAAGAAGGAAGAAAAAAAGGACTCCTCTTTACTAAAACATAAATGTTTACAATCTTCTGAAATAGATTTTTAACGTCTTACTTAAAATTTTCAATCTAATATTCTTGATTTTATTGTCTTTTAGCTAAAGAACTATCATTTCGACTCTTCTTTAGGAGGATTTTATTTTGTTTTTATCATTGTCTTTTACTATGGATGAAAAATCAAACTAACTGCTCTACTCCAAAAATTACCTACACAAAAAGGACACACATGGACTATTCTTACTTATCTGGTGAGCAGGACATGAGGCCAGAAGTAGAGCAGGGCGTTGTCTGTCTGGAGTTGCCTGATCTCACTTCCCCACATGTGAACTGTGGTGTGCTTTTCTCACTGTACTTCTCTGAAGACCATCACAGCAACTGTCAAGAACCTTTAAAACATCCCTGCTCTTTAACCAGCAAACCTACATGTAAGAACGCATTCTGAGGAAACTTTTAGGGATGGCACAAAATTTCTGTAGAAGGATATTCATTGGGGTTGTTCTTAACAGAGAAAAAATTGAAAACAACTCAAATACTCAACAATAGGGAAGTGATTAAGTATTTTAAAACAATATATATTAATGAGATTTTATAAGATATATTATTATATCCAGTAATATTTACGTTATTATAAAGACGAATGTATTTTTTGAAATCTAGAAACAACTATCTTTTCACTCTCAGTGTTTCCGACACATAGTTAAGAGCTCTACAGCCAAGCTGAGTCCAAAAACAGCTCCACCACTTTACTAGTTAGGTGACCGGCAAATTTTTTAACCTCTGTGAGCCTCAATTTTCTGTTCTCCAAAATGGGGATGATAACTGTACCTATTGCATTAAGTTGATTAAATGGGTTATGTGCATGTTAAATTATTAGAACAGGGCTTGACATGTGGTAAAAGTTCAATAAGTGCTGTCTATCATTCATTTTATAACATCTTTGTAGTTACTAATATTCAACTTCTTTCATGACCTCTCCAAAGTCTATCCTGCTAAATTCTCTTTCACAAACTCTTCTCTGAATAAAATATAATAACTCAAAGAAATATTTCCCCCATAAGAGCAGTTATATTTTTTAGTGTTAAGCCCAGGGTTAAACATTCTCTTTTAAGATAAATTTCTAAATTTTACATTCTATGTTAACAACACACCCACCAAAATCTAAATTATGTCACCTCATTCAAAGGCATGGTACTATTTCTTTTCTATTAGAATGAGACAATGCCATTATAAAATTCTACCATTAAGAATATTTCTCACAAAGTTATCATCCAATAAACAATATATTTCTTCCAGAACAAGAATATGTATCAAATAAATGAAGAATGAAGTTTAATTTATGTTATATTTCCATAAAATTAATACAGTTGACCCTTGAAAAATGTGGGTTTGAACTGCCCAGGTCCACTTATACATGAATATTTTTCAATAGTAAATACTACAGTACCACACAGTCTGTGGTTGTTTGAATCTACAGATACCAAGGATCTGAGGAGACAGAGGGCCGGCTCTAAATTTAGATTCAGATTAACACCTGCATTGTTCAAGGGCCAGATGCATTTCTTTAAATCTATAAATGACCAGGTTATTATTAAAGAATCTCAAATAATTAAGAAATAACTATAAACTAATTAATATAAACAAATTATAATATACTCCAACCTTACTTAAGTCATTTGATGTAGAAAGAAGTTCTTTGCAGTGTTCACCTTCCATTCAAAGACAAATACTATCCAAATGTTACTGTTCTCCATCGGGTTGACTTAAGAAGAACAGAAATGCTGTCTTTTAATTTCAATTTTCAATAACAGTTGTCTTATTTAACTAGGTTAAATCAATAATCATTTAATTTAAACATTCTCTTTTAACCATTTTAGTATAAACATTAACAATGCTGCTTCTGAGAGTTTCTTGGCCTTCCCATCTCTGTTTCCCAACTGCCAACCGAGCTGCTATATTCTTATATGAGTTAAAGCCTTGAGTGGTTTTTAGAACTGGTTTAGTCCCATTTTACCCATGTGTTAAGGAAGGCTTCTGTGAATTAACTGTTAATACACTATGACACACTTTAAAAGGTACATGCTTAACAATCGCAGAGAAGACACTTTCTGAGAGTTGTGAGTTTTGTGCCTAAATTTATCTTCAAAGACAGGATAAGTTACAAGTCTACATGAGGAACGACACACTCCATGCAGTGGGTTTCATCAGTTGTATGACTTCCATGCCCACCTCCCCACCAGGCCTTAGCCTGAGCTACTGCAATGGACAACTATGGTTTTGTCTGACCAAAACAGCAGCCTCTGTAGGGGATCTGCTCCTCCACCCCAACTATCTTATGCCAATCACAATGCCCCATCCCTTTCTGGCCCCATGGGGAGGCACAGAAGAATCACTGGTTCCACAAGTGGGCACATCTCCCAAGCTAGGTCAGAGTTTTTCCCAAGGATATTCCCAAACAACAACTGGAAAGGAAGTTCTTTTGCCTCTTGGGCCACAGAATCCCAAACTGCCTGCAGTCACTCTTTAGAAAAAGACCGTTTTCAAAAGTAGAGAATAAAATTAACAGAGAAATAGAGATGGGAAAAGAATGAAACATAATGACAGTGTGAAGCTGTCCAAATCCCCAGGTCCAGGTGACCCTTAGCTCCAACCTGTATAACTTCAGTGTTTTGTTACCTGAACCAACAAATTCTTTCTACCAAAGCCATGACTAGTTAAAACTTGGATGTCTGTCACATGCAACCCAAAGAGTCTTGGGCCAAATTCATAAACTTACTGTTCAGACTAAAGATCCCTGATAGTTCCACATGAGACACATTTGAACTTGAGTCCATTACTGGCACCCTCTATCCAGAGTGTACCATGACCTGTCCTTTCATGCCCACCATAGGTGATTTGTTCCGAGTGAAGAATAGCCAGAGGCAGGTTTATCCTGAACTTAAGAAACCCTTTCAAGCACAGTTCTCTTCCAAGCCTTACAGGAGACTTTAGCAATATGTTCATATGGTCTAATGTATTTTTATATTTGCAGAAGATATTTAACCACACTGGGCTGGAACTGCTGTGGGCATTTCTGGCATCCAGACAGATAGTAGAGTTGGAGATACTCACATGGTCCACATCACTTTCGTGTATAGTTAAGTTTTTGCTAATCTTAATGGTATAGGAATGGCACCCAGGTACACTCCTCCAGCCTTGTGCCAAAGTCCTGCCACTGCTGGGATGTGCCCTATGACGGCTGACATTGAAGAATACTGGTGATGGAGATGAAGATTTGAAATAAAAGCTAAACTGTGGGAAATTTTTCCAGTCACCAGATGTCTAAAATTATAAGCAGAGGATTCCATTATCACTAATGCTTAGTCAAAATTCAGAGTGCTTTCCTGTCAGAAATATATTCAGTATAAAAAGCAGCATACTTATTTTTCTTTTTTAATGGGAATGGCATATTTTGTAAAGTTCGAATACACCATTTTAACTGAAACTTGGAAAGACATTTCAATAAAACTAGTGAAAAACTATGATGCCTGATTTGGATATTTTTAAACAACTAAAAGAAAATCCAGATTAAAAAAAGCTAATGGAATCGGAATCAAAAGCGACAAAGAACAGTCATGTAACCAATTGAAATTATTTTGACATTGAGAAGCAAATGTTATAAATTTGTTTAAGATTATACAAAAAGCAGCAATCCATCAAAAAGAAATGAAAATAATGAATAGGCTCTTGAGTTGTTTAAAAATGTAATTATGAAAAGGAGATAATCACATGATCATACCAGAAAAATATTTAAAGTACTTACTAATCTTTTTTTGGGGGGGAGGTTGAAATCATGTTCATTTATTTTTAATGGAGGTACAGGGGATTGAACCCAGGATTGCACGCATGCTAAAGCATGCACTCTATTACTGAGCTATACCCTCCCCCACTAATTTTTTTTTTAATGGAGGTACTGGGGATTGAACCCAGGACCTCGTGCATGCTAAGCATGAGCTCTACCACTGAGCTATACCCCTGCCCCAAATTTCTTACTAATTTGACATGAAATACTGACATCAATGAAATAATGCAAACTCATAGTATACTACAAAGTGAGGACACTGATGACAAACCATTTAATGAGGTCATTAATTCAGAGTCTTTAAAATTAGTCAACGGTCTCCACAAAACTTAAAAGGCCATAAAATCTTACTGCTGATTATGATAGCGGTTTTCCCAAATTTGGCCTCAAATCCCCCAAATTTACAAGACATTATTAATAACAAGAGGAAAAGATGAAAGAAATTTTCTAAACTACCAATAACTGAAAGTAAATTTCGACCAACCATGCTACTTAAAAGACTGAATTATCTCTACATTCTCTCTATAGAAAATTATATTTCAAAATGATTATCATATTAAGAAAGGTAATGAGAAACTATGCAGCCACAGCACACAGATTAAAATAAATTATTAAAGTAGTATGTCAGGAAATTAATTTCTGATGTTATTTTTCTAAGTTTTGTGATGTTTCCTATATTGTGAGTTTTTAAAAATATGCAATTTCTTTTCTCATTCTATATAAATATTCATATGAATACCTAACTTTGTATTTAAAATTTTGTGTTTTTTTCTTACAAAGGGCCATCAAAATTATGTAACTTAACTTTCAGGCCTTTATAGGACCTGAATCCAACCATGGAAACAGTCCTGTACCATATTAATAAAATCCCAAGTTCAGCCCATATTAGTCAAGGTTAATGTGGCAGATTCAGCATCTATGTCGGCCTGATCACTTCACCCACCCACTTCAGCATCTGTGTTAAATAGGTGCTCTCTGGCTCCTATGAGCGCAGGTCCACCCAGTCCTACAACCAAGATCTGAGTCTGTTCATATGCTGCTATGAACCTGCAAGAACAAGTCAGGTCTGTAAAGAGTGCTCTTCTAGTGCCGTAAAGCTCGAATTGTTTGAGGCCAATAGGTCCCATGGTGCTAGTGACAGCAATGGGCCTGCAGCCTCCAAAATCTCCCTCCTCAGCAGGAAACTTCTGCTTATGTAGACAGCTTCTCCCACCCCTGCAATGCCCAGAATGCTCCCTGCTTCCCCAGGGCTCAACCTCCAGAAGGTGGCAGCCTTGCACTCCTGTAAGTTAAGGAGCTGCCCCTTCTTGTATCTCCTTCCTCAGAACTCTGTTTCCCTGTCACACTGTCATCAACAACTTTCTAACACAAACTTATCAATTCAATCTGAGCCCCCGTCCCTTGTTTTCAATCCCCAAAGCCTTGAATTGCACACTCTTGGTTAATGACTTCTAACTGAAGACAGGAATGACCCACCCCAACATAGATTTGTTCTTCCCACCAGGGTGGCCTTCTCTTCCACTCTGACATTTCCCCAGAACATGCTGATTCCTTTCCCTTAGTTCAGAACAAGATGCAACACCAACCTGTCAACTAGGCCACCTCTTATCCTTATAATATATAAATTTATTGGGAAGTGAGTGGGTAAACAGAGAGTGCAATAATTGTTTTATAGTAATATAGCATGATATTTCCACATTTGGTGCTGAATTAACCAAAAGTCAATCTATGCTGATGCTTACTAGGGCTCTAGAAAAGCAAGTCCCCCATCCCAGAAAAAAAAGAGAGACAGACAGAAAAAAAATTTTTTTCGACTACATACATTCTAAAAGCATTGAAATTGTTAATCTGAGGAGCAGAATGTACATTGTTTAAGAGCATAAATTCTGGTACTAAATTGCCTTGTTCTGAATCTCAGCTCTACCACAAATTTTATGGGTAGCCTTATATAATTTATTTAACCTCTCTGTGCCTTAACTTACTATTGTGAGTTTTGAACTCATTTATACACATGAAGTGCTTAGAATAGTCCCTGGCATGCAGTCGATGGTAAAGTGCTTTTATCAATTAGAAAATCAGAACTTTGTGCGACTTCCTTATTTTTTAGCTTAGTGTTCTTTTAAAATTACATTTGACAAGGTCACCATCCTCTTTTCAGTGCTTCGGGCCTCAAAATTCATCACTGGATCCTGTTATATCTTGGGCCTTTATCCCACTAACTATGGTCCAGAAGATATCAACAGATGTTCCCACCCCCCACCCCCCAATAAAAAGGTAATACATGATCAAGAAGGTTTGAGAAATGCTGAGTTAAGCAAGTTTCTTTACCTTGGGGATTCTCCCTAGGAAGAAAAGTCAGCTTTCTAGGCCTTCAAATCCCCAAGAAAGCCCTGAATGCCGAAGTTTTGCTTAAATGATTTAAGATTCATTTAGGTTTTCAAGTCTTTTTTTATATATTTCTTTCTAGACCCTCCTAACTGTTGTGTCTCAGGCCTTGGGTCTGCCTGTCCACCTGATGCAAGCAACCGATAATAACCTGAACACTGCTGAGCGCTCACTGGAGACTCAGGGGGAGTGAGGCACCAACTTCGCATGGGCCGCACGCTCATCTACATGTGAATCAAAGAGGCGGTCACAGCGCAGAGCATTTCCCCAATTTCTCTGACCATAGAAACTCTTCTTGAAGAACTGTGAAAATCATCTCCAGAAATACCAGCTGCCCTAAAACAGTGACAAGATTTTTTTTTAAGTTTCTAAAAATACTTGTGTTTTGATTCAGAGTCTCCTTTTCTTAAAGAACTAGATTTCCCCACTTTTTTTTTGATTGAAGTATAGTCGATTTACAAAGTTGTGTTAATTTCTGGTGTACAGCATTGTGACTCATCTATATATATATTCCTTTTCATATTCTTTTTCATTATAGGCTATTTACAAGGTACTGGATATAGTTCCCTGTGCTACACAGTAGGACCTTGTTGTTTATCTATTTTGCATACAGTAGTTAGTATCTAAAAATTCCAAATAAGATTCCCAAACTTTGAACAAGATTTCTCTACTTTGAACAAGATCTCTACTTTTGGAGACAATCTGTCTTCTATTTGTTTCCCTTATTTAAAACAGCCAAATATTTTACAATATCCTATTTAATTTTGGCATACAACTCTGTCTTTTGGAAAAATTCAAAAAGTCATTCTCGGGATATATCTAATCAGAGGTAAAATCCAAACAAATGAAGTTCATTCTAATCCCAAAGAAGCTGTACAGAATACTTGAGTTACGGCAGGACCACCATGGATCCACTTGACTCCCAGATAAAGCGTCACCTCTACCCTTGAGCAGTTGTAATTGTAATATCTTGTGTTTGTAATAACTCAGCAAGTTACTTGACTTCTCGAAGCTTGACTTAACCCATATGCAAAAGAGAATCATCATGAGGTTTCAATGATATGGTGAATATAAAGTTTCTGGAACAAAGAAGACCACCTTAAATTGTCAGTTTCTTTCCTGTTTAGCTTTATGCCTTTGCAATTCTCCTGTAAATTTGTTTATTCCAGATCTCCTAAGACTCCCTGCTCTCCACAGGGGCAGCAACAGCACGCCTCCTACAGCTGCCTGCCTTTCCCAAATAAAATGTTACTAGTTTTCATAATTTCCTGCTTTAACTCTTTTTCATTCTGACCCTACTTAGTCACTGAAAATTATTATCAATCTCACAATTTGTGTAGCTACTTTTTTGGCAATAATGTGTACATTTCTCACAAAGAATTATTAGTTTTAACTAAAGGTTCACAAATTACATCCTCCTTTTATTTCAGCCAAGAATGAAGTTTTCCTAATCTTACTCCTTTGGACTGAGCTCAGCCTCTCTAAAAACGAATTGTTTCTTGGGTTAGGACCAAGAAGGAAGTGAAAACACTCTCATAAAATCTAATAGGGTGGAGGTTAGTTTCACTAGGTATTATGATTCTCTTCCAAGCTGCAAAGAGGAGAGGGTTCTGCCTCATCCAGATCGTTGACTTTATATCTATCCTCCATATATGTCTGGTCCTTTTCCTCTCTGGTTTATTAAATTAAATTTGCCTTTGGAGTTTCATCCTTTCTTGGGTTTTACAAATGCCCATCAACTATTTCGTTTTTCTTTTAAGCCATTAAATATTCTCTTTCACATGAAAGAAAACAACAGTATCTTGTTCAGTGGAAAGTTGTCCTTGTAACAGAATCCCCTGACGTTGGTAAAGTCCTTTGGGGAATCACCCCTCCTCCACATTCAGTTCATGTGGTTTGAAAGGCATCCAAGCTCCAGCAGCAGGTCCAGACTGGACTCAGGCAATGGCTACATCATAGTTCCTGGTTTTGGTACCTGGTTCAGGGATGGGCATGTGACTCAATCAAGACTGCTGGAAGACAATGAGACTCCCTGGGACAGAGGCAGGATGTCCTCCCTGCTGGACTGAAGTTGAGGCACATCAGGGATTATGGCCAAAGGTATTCACTGAGTTAGAAACTAATGGCGGAGAGGAGCAGAGCTCAGAGTGGAGAACAACAGAGTCCTGAGGCTTGAAAACCAGGCCTGCCCCTGGATTCAGCCGCATGAGTCAGTAAATCCCATTTTTCTTTACAGATGTAAGTTAAATTTCTGTCATTTGCAACTGAAAGATTCCCAACTGATACACATCATATTTCACTACATGGCTAAGTTTATAACATTAGCTTTTCACAACAACTCTGTCAGGTCAAGCACAGCAAGAACAAGCACCATTTTAAAGTCAGGGAAACTGACCTCTAGAGAGATTATACAGCACAGCCAAGGTTGCGTAACTAGCACATCACAGAGCTACAGCTCAAATCTGAGTTTTCTGAGTCCCTGCTCTGTCATAGTTTTTTTTTTTTTTTTAATTGAAGGATAGTCAGTTTACAATGTTGTGTCAATTTCTGGTGTACAAAATAATGTTTCAGTCATACATGAACATATGTATGTTCCTTTTCATATTCTTTTTCATTATAGGTTGCTACAAGATACTGAATATAGTTCTTTGTGCTCTGCAGTATAAACTTGTTATTTATCTATTTTATATACAGTAGTTAGCATCTGCAAATCTTAAATTCCCAATTTATCCCTTACCTCCTTTCTCCCAGGTAACCGTAAGCTTGTTTTCTATGTCTGTGAGTCTGTCTTTGTTTTGTAAATAAGTTCATTTATGTCTTTTTTTTTTTTTGATTCCACATTTGAGTGATATTACATGGTATTTTTCTTTCTATTCCTGGCTTACTTCACTTAGAATGACAATCTCCAGGTCCACCCATGTTACTATAAATGGTATTATTTTATTATTTTTTATGGCTGAGTAGTATTCTATTACACACACACACACACACACACACACACACACACACCCCACAACTTCTTTATCCAGTTATCTGTTGATGGACATTTAGGTTGTTTCCATGTCTATCATAAACAGTGCTTGTATAAACACTTGGGGTGCATGTATCCTTTTGAATTAGAGTTCCCTACAGATATACACCCAGGAGTGGGACTGCTGGATCATAGTAAGTCCATAGTAAGTCTAGTTTTAGTTTTTTAAGGAATCTCCATACTGTATTCCATAATGGCTGCACCAAACTACATTCTCACCAACAGTGTAGGAGGGGTCCCTTTTCTCCACACCCTCTCTAGCATTTATCATTCATACACTTTTTAATGATGGTCATTCTGTCTGTCATAATCTTTATTACAGAAACTTCCAACGTGCTTGCTCCTACTTGGCTCACCTCGCTAGTTCTTTACACAAGTGCTAGATCCTGGAAGATGGGTCCATTGGTCATTAAGAGAATTACAGACATTGTTAGGCACCATGGGAAACAATGGGGAAATATTCTATATGATATATTCTTCTACACTATAAGCTTAGCCTTGAAAATACAAAGTTATTAAGTGGCAGTACATGGTGCCCCACACATCAGTTCCACTGTTAAAGCTCAAAATGTTATCTCCTCCCGCTTTGGAATGAGCATCAGACTCCCCAGGTATAAACACAATACAATAATAATACAAATATAATCAATAAAATACTATATATAATAGTATAAATAATATAAACACAATCAGGAAATCAGAGAGCCTCAGTCCCCTCTCTAAAGAGACAGTGAAATACTAGATCTCTGAACAAGAGGGCATCATTCATTCCTAAATATCTTAGAGTTTCCACTGTCTTTCATGCTGTCTTGTCCCAAAGCTTATATATTATTTTTCTGTATGTTTCTGTACCTTGAGGCTGAAAGATAAGCAAGTACCAGAGTAAAAAGAGACTGCCTTGGATGATATCACACAAAATCTAACCAATCTCAATTCTTCTGAGCCCCAAAAATGTAGAAACTATTTCAAAATAATACAGTCCTAGTGCCTGACCTGGTATTTTGTCTATAAAACAAAATCAAATTATAAACAACAAAAGAAATGGAGAGCAATCCTCCTCAAGACCAGGGTAAAAATGAAACCTAGTTCTCTTTTCTCAATTATTCCATTTCTTACCTTCCTCACAAACCACAGTTAATTAAAATTGCATTTTTTCCAACTGAAGAAATATGAATTTTCCCAATCTTTAGTCTAAATGGACAAAAATTCAGATAATCATATTCAGTACAGACATCCATCACAAAGTTTCATTTGTAAAGTTATTTTTGTAAAGGAATCCATATTATGTAAAATGAAATTTATTTTGTTGAACCATAAAGTTGTTCCCTAAAAGCCAAGATTTAAAAATTTTCATCATAATAAGTCATGCCAGGCTAAAATATTTTCTTTGTGGATATAAAAACAAAATAAATGGAACAAAATGAAGACATTAGAAAAATCTTTAGTCTTCATTTCACATTTATTTTTCAAAATGATGCACAACCCTGAATATGCATGTCAATTCCTAGTTTTTTTCAATCCCTTGTGACAATCATAAAATGAAGAACAATAAGATTACTTTGGTAACAATTTGGAAAAAATTTCTCTTCAGACACTTATTACAGCTGTGTTTCTTGTGTCTTAGCTAAAATACTTCTTATGAAAACTACACTGTGATTTGCTGTTCTAACTGATGCATATTTTTATCTCTCTGTACAGTTGCTTTCTGTCAACACTTCACTACATAGAGAAAACAGAGACCAAAACAGCGAGAGGAATTTAAACAGAAATCAGCAGGGGAGCTGCTTACTTTTCAAAAGAGAATATTTTATATCAAATGAATAACAAATTGGATATCCAAGAAATAATAAGGACTTAACAACAATGAATGTAAAGAAATGTTCCAGTATTGGAAAATCATATTATCTCCAGCATTTAATAATGACTGCTAAATCGGTACATTGTGTCATTTTTAAGAGATGACAATTTATAGCAAATAATTTTAATACAGAATTCATCCAAGAATAAAACAGTCGATTGAGATGCTAATCTTAAGATTTAACTGATAAAAAAATGATTCTAAAATGATGGAAATTTTTAATCCCATATAACTGATAACCCAAAATACACACTAATACTGGTAATAGGCCAAGCATCATCATTTGCCCCTGTAAGAAGTTTTTAAATGTTTTATGCACTTGTAAATCTGTAATTATGTATTAAAAACAATTATCTTAACAGAGTAAACAGGAGACTGGAGTTTAAATCCCAGATCTGCTTCCAAATAGGAGCTTCTTTGACAAGTGGGCAAAGCGGAGACTTTGAAGTCAGAAATAAGTTCAAGTTCCAGTTCCACATTGACCAGCCATGTGACCCTAAGCAAGTTACTCAGTCTCCCTGAGTCTTGATTCCAGCACATGCAAAATAAGAAAGTAACAACATACACAGGTGGTAAAGATTAAATCACACACATGTTGTGTGAGTGTCTGTTAAATAAGCGAACAGTATAGTGTTTAATAAATGTTATCTTCCATCCTTTCCCTTCTTGTCTGCAATGCTGATGCCTCCTTCTGAATCTTTAATGAGTCTATCTCAAAAGTCCCTTTTAGTTCTCTAAGTATGAATCTGGAAAAACACATGAATATCTGTTCTCTCAATTAGTGAGTGTTACATGGGTACCATTTCACAATATTTTAAAATATAAATATGATATATATATAAATGCTTTTAAAAATACCTTTTACCAGTAACTTTCTACATGACACCCCATAATCCCTTCACCAACCCTTGAGGTCAGGTATGTTTTGAAGTTTAGAAATGTTTTAAGTTTATAAAGGTAACAATGTACATATATCATATATTACATAATGCTTCCAGCAGAATCAAAGGATCAAGGATAACGCTCTATAATCAAACATACTGATACAGGCATACTTCATTTTATTATGCTTCCAATATAACTGCATTTCTTACAAACTGAATGTTTGTGGCAGCCCAGTGTCAAGCAAGTCTATTGGTGCCATTTTTCCAACAGTGCTAGTTTTTAATTAAGATATGTACTTTTTTATACATAATACTATTGCACACGTAATAGATTACAGTGTATAGCATAAACATAACTTTTATATGCACTGGGAAATAAAAAATTTTGTTCGACTTGCTTTATTTTTTTACTCGCTTTATTGTGGTGGTCTGGAATCCAACCCTCAGTATCTCCGAGGTATGCTTGTGTATCTGTACCAAATTAGATTCACACTAAGTGGGTAAGCAAAGACTATTAAATACTTTTAAGCACTGAGATAGGTACAGTTCTCAAAGTGTCCTCCAAGATTCCCATTATCTGGTCAGTCAATAAAATACAGTAGTCCCTGGTATCCTCGGGGCTCCAGGAGCCCCCATGTATACTAAAATCCAAAAATGCTCAAGTCCTTTATATAAAATGGTGTAGTACAATGAATACGGTTGGCCCTCCGTACCCCCAGGTTTCCCGTCCTCAGGTTCAACCAACCGTGGATGAAAATTTAAATTAGTGGTGGTTAGCTGAATCTACAGATGAGAAATCCACAAATACAAAGGACTGACTATATACTTAGTGAAAAATATCTGTGTATAAGTGGACCCACACAGCTCAAGCCCATGTTGTTCAAGGGTCAACTCTACTAATCTAGGTACTGCATTAGGTACTGGTCAGAGAGAGGGACTTGACCAGCCATTGCTGCTTTGGGAGATGGAGAAAGGGGGCCACTGGCCAAGGAATGTGGACAGCCTCTAGAAGAACAATCCACGGCCAACAGCCAGCATGGAAGTGGGGATCTCAATTCTATAACCTCAAAGAACTGAATTTTGCCAACAACCTAAAAATACTTGAAGTAGATTCTTCCCCCAGAGTCTCCGGGAAGGAGCAAAGCCTGGATGACACTCTAATGGAGACCTGGGAGACTCTAAGCAGGGGATTCAGCTGAGCTGGACTTCTGACTCATGGACACTGTGAGATAATCAGCTTGTGCTGTTTTTAGTTGCTAAATTTAGGGTAATTTGTTGTGGCAGCAATACAAAACTAGTAAGTGTATATTCAAGTGAGATTTCTGAGACCAAACGAGTTGGTGAAAAGGTACAAAACCTTCTGTCTTCAGAGCTTTTAGGGGTTTCAGAACTGCATAGAGGGGATTCAGAACTATTAGTTTCTGTTACTGAAATATGTTCAGTGATCTTACCAAGCTCATAAATACTAACTAGGCTTTGAAACTTTCAATAAAATCCTGTGTTATATGCTTTTTAAAAAGGAGCGGAAAAAAAAATCTCCAATAATAATCTCAGTGCCCAGTCCCTTTGAGTTTGAAAGGTTTCAAAGTTAGCCAGTCCCTTCAAGATAGCTGGCCTCAGAGTATTGCTTTAAAAAGGAAACTGCCCCTGTTAGTTAATAATAGCTAAATAGTTACTGACCTGAACACCTCTGTGCACACCAGGCATTGTTCGGCGTACTTCATATACATTAACCCATGTAATCTGCCAAACACCACATGAGAAAAGTATTATTACCATTCCTATTTTACAGGTGGAAAAATCCAGGCACTGAGCAGTTAACTGATTTGCCCAAGGTCACATAGCTAGTAATGGCATAGTTTCTAAACCAAGGCAGACTAGCTGCTGTGTCTTTGCTTGGCTATGTTATCTCTCTGTTTGTATAGGCACCATTTAATCAAACACCTACAACTGACCCAGTCAATACAAAGTACCTGCTAACCTACAATTTATAGGCTAAATCTTTTCCTGTACACACTTTTGCACTGACCCCTCAGGTCTCAATAATATTTCCTCCAGGAAGCACAGTACATTAGCCAGCTAACCAGCACAATCTGCTACCCAGGGTTTCCTGTTGTGTTGTCTTTTCTCTCTTATCACAGTGTGAAATTCTGGAAAGTCATGCCTACTTTTGGATCTAAAAATCCCGAATAACCTGGTGCCGTGGCTACGTCCCTATGAATAACAGGGACATGCAAACTAAACTCATGGTGACTGACTGAGTTCACCATGTGAACCAGTTCACAATTTTCCAGCTCAAGAATACAACACCTCAGGTCAAAGCAAGCTACACAGGGCCCAGTAGGAAGCCTTCTTCAACCTAATTTGTAATAGCCAAGCATGTTTAAAAACCGAACAACAACAACAACAACAAAATGGTCAGTTTTCAACTGGATTTATCCACAAGACCTTATTTTGATTATAATATGAGTGAGCATAGTTTTTAATTACTGAAATTTGAACAGCAACAAAAAAGTTTGTCTTGGAATATATGTAAAGGGATGGGTGATATACAGGTATAGGGTTGGAGTCTGGGCTATATCTAGATCAGAAGAAACTGATGGCAGGAGGTGAACATCAGAGAGAGAACACTAGATCAGTGATTCTCAAACTTGAACACACACCAGAATCACCCAGAGGGCTTCGTAAAACACAGCTTCCTGAGTCCCAGCCCACCAGAAGTTCTGACTCAGTAGGTCTGAGTGATGATCTTGAACGTTCATTTCTAACAAGTTCCCAGATGATGTGGATGCTATTGGTCCAGGGCCCAAACTGGGAAATCACTAGTTGATCTGGGATTGGACCTAGGTATTGGTAGTTTTTATAAGCCCCCATGTAATTGTAATGTGCAGCCAGAGTTGAGATCACAGGCTAGGAAAACCGTTAAAGAAGAAGACATTAATGTAGAAACTTTACATGAATTTGCAGGACTGGGATAACCTATCACAAAAAGTAAGAGGTCCTTGAGGGTGGTCTACAGGCTATGTTATGGCCTGTGAGAAGAGCCCTCTTGGACCTCAAAAGGAGAGCCCTTCTGGCTAGATCCCAGTAGCAATCTTCTTGAGGGAAGTCCCTAAGCCTCTCCATCCTGGCACTGTGACTCCTAAGATCATGTTTGCAGAGGGAGGAGTAAATCCACATCTGCTATTTCTCTAAAATCCTCTGTTATTCATATCCGTGGCCATGTGTTACTGGTTAACTAAAAAAGCCTTAAAAAACCACTGCCAGAGGGCTGTTTCAAAGCCATTTCATCACTTTGACTTTGAAGAATATTTATTCACATGATAAATTTTAATTAGGAAGTTGGTGTGATTGTGCACTTTTAATGCAAGGTACATAGCAAAGTGAGAACTGGGATATTCTGTGACCGCTATTAAACTCTGTTGTCTGTTACAATCTGAACCACAAGCTTTAGAAGAGGAATTAGGGTGGGACCTGAGTCAGAAAAAAATGGTTTTCTAAAAAGAGGTATGATTTAGATCCACATCAAAATTAGATCCAGAAAGGCAGAAAATAACGGGGGAAAAGGATTACTCAAATGACAACAGGATTCCTGATCTCTACAACAAAGTTTGGCTGAAGACTCAATTAATACAAAACTATTCAAAATAATTTTTGTAAGAAGAGGAGGGTTTTTTAAGTATGTTATTTATATCAGAAAACTTAGAAGATTTGGTTAAGATGGTTTGATTTTGTTCTTTCTTTATGATTTCAGAATCTCTCAGTGAAGTCTGGTGTAAAACATGGGCTCAAATCATCCTTTGAATAGTGCAAGTTCTATGTATATCAAGCTTTTTGTGCAGTGAAAATTAAGAGATATCACAGTGCTCAAAAAATCTTCCCATGTTATCCTAGCTGGTGTGGAATACCACCTTTTAGAGTTAATCGTTGGACTTAGAAGGGGACTAGACCCAGCTAACACATCATCATGGAATAATTTATCAGATAACAGGTGCTTAACAGGACCAAGGTAGCCAGGACAGAATGCATTTGATTGGTGAGGTAATGGAAAGGGTAAAGCAAGGGCTGGAAAGGCCTGAGGCATACTGACTTTCCTACAGAGGGACGTGATGGGCTCAGGTGGGTCCAGAGTCAGGCAGCAGGAGGGCTGAATTTCACAGCATGCCTACCTAGAGCTATTCTTGGGGAAACCTGGCATTTGAATCTTCACATCTGATCATTCACCTACTTTCAGCAAAGGTTACTAAAATGAAAAAAAGTTAAAGCAATTTATGACAGGGTCTCAGTGGATATGAATAAGAAGATGTACATATGATTACAAAAGCCAATGAATAAAATACTGTAAGAATTCCCAGGCTTCACTGTCACATGACTCATTATTTCTTGGTAAAGGCAGCACCTCTTAGATCAAGTATAAAGGGGTGTGTGTGTTTTTGGAAGATCAGAGGGTTCTCACTTCAGCAAGTCTGGAATGAACTCAGCTGTAGTATTATAACAGCACCCCAGTCCATTCTTTGAAGGTCACCTTCATCCAAGGTTCTCTTTGACAGACACTGAGGGCTACCTGTCAATAGCCACTCTACATGCCACAGTTAACAGAATCCTGAGAAAAGATCCTCTCTTTTCTCACATGACAGGGGGAAGATGAACTCACCCTGGCTCCAGGGTAATTCTGACTATTATCAACTCATCACAGAGACACTGTTTCCTTTGCCAAGGATTGATATAAAATAGGAGGTTTGACTCAACTCTGGCCAACAAGACTTTGGAAGTTTCAGTAAAAAGGCTTCCTGGTTCCCCTCAGTGACCCAGAAGAGGAGGTGGTCTTTTTGTCTCTTCTGAACATGAGAAACAGCAAAGCAGCAGAGCTGAAGTCACACCTGGGGCTGCCCAACCTCTGGACTGACAGGTGGGATTAGAATCTCCTATGATGTAAGATTCTTTGAGTCAGACTTACCCATCACTTTGAACACAAAGCATCCTAACTCACTATCAAAGTGTGCTACAGGAACACAATTTCATGATATGAATAAAGTAAAATCATCACCCATGGTAGACCTAAAAAGTAGTACTACCTATGGATTTAGGAGTTATTTTGAGAATCAAAACCACTAACAGAAGAAGCTTCTTATTAGGTTGGTCAGAACACACCAGGTTTTTGTTTTCATGATAAATCAAATTTCTATACTACTATCAAAGTTATCTTTCTGAATTTAAGACTTTGACAGTCCTCCATTGCCAATCAGATAAAGTCCACATTCATTGGTGTGGCAGTCAAGAACTCACTTGGGCATACTTGTCAGGCCACCACCTAATAAAATAGCGTGGTTTCCCTGCTTCCTGATCTTGATACAACTCTGCCCCGAGGTACTTTCACACCACCAGATCATTGTTCTGTCTCTTTCCTCTGCTTCAATAATCCCTGTCCTAGCAAAACCTTACATAGCTTAAAACTCAGGAAAAAAAATCAATTTTTCTGTAAAGTTTTACAAAAAGCCCTTTACTGGGCAAGATCATTCATTTGCTCCATGGATTGAGACCACTAGAACCAGCTTTGATCATCTTGCACTACAGATTACTGGATAAGCATCTGTTTCCCCCCACGTGGCCAAGAGTACTATGAACATCACGATCACTTCGCTGATCTGAGTTGAATCTGATTAGGGTTTACAGATAGCTAATCAAATCTCTTTTGATTGGAAGATAAAAAGACATGAAGAATTTCACTAGTGGGTAGGGAAACAAATGTAGCTCTTTTTCAATTGACTGTTTCAACCTTAAGGATATCAAGAACTCATTCCCTTAGAATTCTAATCACGCTTCAAAATCCTGATTATCACCTCAAACTCCACTTCTGGTTAACGACTATAGCATTCTTAAAGAAGCCCTATCTGAGATTCAACATTTCACTTAATTTAATTATGGGTAAAGCAATCCTCTCCAAAGGCAAGCAACTGGAATGCTTTTGTCATTGATTCATGTGTTGGTTCAATATTTGATTAAAAATAAGAATAAGTGACAGCCTTCAGTCTTTGGCTTTTTTATGTAATAAGATGATGATATACAATTGAATTAGCAAAATGAAGATCATGATCAATCTATAAACTAGCCACCATAGAAAAGATAAAGAAATAAGAAAATAAATCAGTTCTAAAGTAAAATGTGAACCTGATTGTTCCAGAAGCCAAGAAGGCTTTCTTGCTGGCCCAGAAGGCAAAGAAGCACTTAAAGATTTATGGGGTCATGTCAAAAGGACATAGGAATCAAAACAAAAGGGTTCCCACTTAGCCAAGTTTCAGACAATTTGAGCATCACAAAGAATAATGACAGTGACTGAATGTAAACATTGCATAAATAAAAATCCACAGGTCTATCCATGTTCAAATCTTTTAAAATAGAGACAGAGAGATGGACCTTTGTGTTTAGGGATGCATATAAAGGTGATAAAACTATAAAGAAAATCACTTAAACAATTATTACAAAAATTAAGGTGGTTGCTTCCAGTGGTGGAATGGGAGAGAGTACATTGCAGGCTTGCGGGATACTGGCGATGTTCTATATCTGGGTAGTAGTTATCCTAGTATTCTCTTTATAATATTTTTAAATTGTTTACATGTGTCATTTGGACTATTCTGTATGTATGTGATATTTCAAAATTTTAAAGGCACTTAACATACATACATAAATAAATAAATAAATAAATACATAAGTAAGTAAGTAAGTAAGTTAGTAAGTAAGTAAGTAAGTAAGTAAATAAATAAATAAATAAGTAAATAAATAAATAAATAAATAAATAAATAAATAAATAAATAAATAAATAAATAAATGTTTTAATCAGTCAGATTGTAAAACTCGCCAAAAAGGGTAGGTGTCTGCAGAAATATTTTCAATAAATATCTCCAGTAAACGATATCCTTCCATTCAATAAAGTTCAGTACCACTCCCCGTGTCACTGTCCACACCTGTGTCTTACCCTTTCCCACACTGTTCCATCACTGTTTGCATCTCTACCCAGACAAGAGTGTCAAGATACTGAGGACAAGGTCTTTGTCTTTTCATATCTCTATCCCCACATCTAACAAAGTCCAGCATGTGACGAGTGCTCTATAAATGCTCAATGGATGGATATATGAGTGAGTGAATTAAAAAATGAACAAACAAGCAAGAAGTATAAAACAAATCCTCTTCAATATTTTCAGGCTTGAAGTCACACACACAAGTAACAACCAGCGCTAATGCATTGAATTGGAATATAAAGTTCATTTTTTAATTATATATTATCTCTGACAACAATGTTAATAATAGTGGCAAAGAAAAATAAATGTAATTAGTTTTCTAATTTCTAATTTCTAACCAGGGTACAGCGGGTTAAGAGGAGTAATACTATATTTGAATACATTTATATACAAAATATTCTTCATTTTTTGTTTCTGTTTCTGAAGACATTTCAGGATTTAGAATGTTCCAGATCAAACATTATGAATAAGAATTATTACTATATAATGCTATAAATATGGACTGTATATAAGATTGTATTCAGTCCTTACTGATCCTCTGGACATATAATAGATGTAACTTCAGTTAAATTTAAAATTCTCATATCAACCTTCTTTTCTTTCCTTTCCCCCTTTTTTTTTTTTAAAAAAAAACATACCACTTGGCATAAACAAGTCAGGATTAAAAATCAGTTAAACTTTCCATCTGTTTCTATTTAATATACATGGAAACTTGTCATAATTGTTGTTCTTATCCAAGGCATATTTTGATTAAAGAGCCCATCCATAAATGAAAGCCTGAAGGTATGTCTTAAATTCACTGAAGCATCATATACCTTAAACTTCACCTTAAAGGATGAAACTTAACATTTCACGTGGAAACATAACTGATTTAGGTATAAAGCTTGACTGTTCTTAACTTTTGACTCTGGAAATAAAGCATAAACAAACAGCAGAACTCAGTGTTCATTTGCTAATTTTTCTTCCCTTGGGACATTAGCAGAGAGAACACAATAAACCAATTTTTTTTAAGGGAAAATCTTCCATTTTGTTTCTGCAACTATAGTTTCTCTTTTAAAAGAATACACTGGGGAATCTAAATTCTCTAGACTAGGATTAAAGGGAAGTTGTCTGTATCAGAGTGATTTTATCATGTCTACTGGAGAGGGATGCGTGTTTGTGAATCGAAGAGACCCATCTGCTGCTTCTACCATTGCCGAAAGGACACCTGGCCCCAGGAGAAGCAGGGGAAGAGAACAGTGAGGCAACACAAAGAATAACCTCAAGAGCGACTTATATATTCTAGACCTGTATTGGCCTCACCTCTCCAACAGGACTGAATTGGATAAAATAGAAGTTAAGGAGAGCTAATTATTGCTGTAAGTCATCATGAGGTTTTCTTTTTAAAAATATGTAAATATGACTTTTATTAAAATATGCAATTAATATGCAAACACCTTGCCATAAAACATTAATTTAATATGTATCCTACTGTAAGACGAGTTTCTAATTTCTTTATCCCTGATTTTTTATACTTAAGAGCCAGGGATGCAGTCCAGCAAGTGGGAGTACACTAATTGAATGGTGTTGTTCCAGCACAGTCCTCGCAGAGTGCATCACAGTGACTTTCTCTCCAAACCCCACAGCTTTAGAAGAGGCACCAGTTAATCATTCCTCCCAGAGGCCATTCATACAAGTGTGGCCAGCTGCCAAGCTGTAACAATATTCATAATCCCGTCCTCAAATCAAACCATGATGCCATTTCTTCCTGCCTGTGGATTCTTATCCTATGCTTCTGGGATCATTTCCTCAAAAGAAGTTCAAGCTGATCTTTATCCTCTACCAGTTTTCAGGAAAAGCCCTGAGATTCTGTAAAACTTTCATTTTAATAACTATGCAGTTAATCTTTCTTGTTTCTTATTAGTACTTCTATCGCTATTACTTCTACACCATTATAGGTCAAAACTCTTCATGTTCAGACAAAATTAAGAGTCCCCTGAGATTATCATGGCCACACTCACTGCCTGAGAATGCTTATAGCTATAGTTAACACTCACAGGACAAGAGTACAATCTGCCACATCAGATCCCACTAGCTGAGAACATATGCCAAAAGGTGAAGCACAAGAAAATATACATGTATTCACAGTGTGTGATAACAGATTGATAGATATTTTTTGTATGTGTGAGAAAAATATTTCAGAGACAAAGAGCAGCAGGTCTGCTTTACACAGATGGTTATCACCTGGGTAAGTATGCACCTTATACCTCACTCTAAAACACAGTCTTTACTATAAAACAAATATCACTATTACAGAACAAGTGTCCAACTATTCAAATTGAAGCTTTAACTGTGCAAAGATTTTGTTCACCCAATACTTTAACAACCATATCATAAGCTTAAACTATACTAAGTAAATCTAGGGAATCCCATTTACTGTACCTGTACGTGGCAAAGTTCCCTGTGGTTGGGCTATACCACTATCACTGCTAGATAATTTAACAGAGTTCAATTATTTGGCACCTGGGAGAAAAACAGCAGTGAGCTGCTCTGATAATTTAATCTTCAACATGTCTCCTAATCACTGTAAAAGCACTAAAGAGTTTCTGTGCAATTATGCAAAAACATTACAAGTTTCATTGTTGCACATTAAGAGTATTTACTGAATCTAGCAAGTTACATTTTCAGCTCATCTAATATATCTGTAATACAAAAATATACGGTAATTATTTAAACTATAAAAATAGTATTCATATGGTATTTTCCTTGACAAAGTAATGACCGTAAATATTGGTTATATTGAATAATTCTGTAATTATTTTATTTACAATTTAAATACTATGCACACAAGTGTGCTGAAATCTCCAGATCCCCCTATTAAGAGAGCAGGTAATGATAAAAATAGGTCATGTTAAAAAAAAAATCAGATAAAAGACAGTGTGTCTGCACTAAGGCTGTAGTTTAAGAAACCAACCAGAAAGTGGAAAGCCTACATAGACCAGTTTAATATGAAGGTGTACAGGGACCTGAGTCCTCTGCTCAGCTCTGATCTCTCCTATAAAAGGGCTGACTTGAATGTTGTATGGCTTCCTCCTCACCCATGAGTTTGGCCCTGTGAACCCTTTAAAAGACTCCAGGCCCTAGGGTCCCATTGCCTCTAGGATTCCTTCCAGATGGTCCTTCCAAAACAACTTTCCAGGTCTTAGCTTTAGGACTGGTCTCTGCTTTAGATCACTGTCTGGCTCTTTGCCAGACACATACATTGGCCCTTCCAGTGCCTTCCAACCCAGCCAAGGGCTATCCCACTAACAACCAAAGCCACCCTGGGCCAAGCCCAGGAGACTTTCTGCCTGTCTGTAGAAGGAAGTTGTAAAGTCTAGTTTTACAATTCCTAGTTTAAAACTATCACTTTTCAACTCAGAAATAATGAGAGGAAATGAAATATGCTTCAGCTAAGGTATGTAAGAGATGTGAGGTCGACAGAAAATTCCTTAGGGTATTTTACAAATGGTAGAATACCCCTTAAAAAGTGACAAAAGTTTAAAATATATTTCAAAGGTAGAGTCTGATTACAAACCAAAGAGCATCAGATCATATCCATGAGGAGTACAAAACTCCAGACTTGCAGCGGACGTGGAATGGAAACCTGAAAGCCTAACAACTATTTCTACTTGACACTGTCCTTCCTGTGAAATAGAACTTACAGAAAACAGCTGTTATAGCACCATTTATAAACTCAAAGGTCCACTTTGGAAACCAGTTTAGCATTTCTCAAAGCAATTAAACATAAGCTTACCATAGGACTCAATAATGCCACTTCTAGGTATCTACTTAAGAGAAATGAAAACTTATATCCACACAAAGACTTGCATGTGAATGTTTACAGCAGAATTATTCACAATAGCCCCCAAATGCACATCGTCAGATGAATGGATAGATACAGTGCTATATCTATACAATGAGGTAATATTCAGCAAAAAGTAATGAACTACTGAAACATCTGCATCACAGATGAACTTCAAAAACATGCCAAATAAAGGAAGCCAGACATAAGAACACATGTTGTATGATTCCCTTTACATGAAAAGTCCAGAAACAGCAAACTTATAAAGACAAAAAGTAAATTAGTGATTGCCGAGGGCTCGAGTTGAAACGGGGATTAAGTTTAAATGGAAACGAGGGATCTTTTTGCAGGGATGAAAAGCATTTTATACCTGAATTATGATAGTTGCACCATTCAGTAAAGTTACTTTAAATATCATTAAATTGTATAACTTAAAAATGGGTGAATTTTATGACACATAAAAATACCTCAATGAAAAATTTTAATGAAAAAGTCTTTAATTTTATGCAATAAACATGTTCCTAAAAGTTTGTGTATTTTGGATTATATTTAATAAACACAAATAAAAGTAGCATTGAGAAAGAGAATACAACAACAGGTACAGAAGACATTTTAGAAATTATTTTCTAAAAAGCACACACAAATAAATACACACAGTAAAGCTAGAATGCTCAATGATGTGGACAATTCTTTGGGAAAATGCAATTTCCCAAAGTTGACTTAAAAACAAGTAGTTGAATACATAAATATCCATCAAAAAATGGTTTATCAAAGTCTTATCTATTAAAAGGGTTACAGGACCAGTCAGGGTAAAAATAAGGCCTTTTAAGCTTTAAATGTATATATATGTATGACTTACACTGTACAAGCATTTCAGGGAATTTTTTGTAAGTGAAAAATATCATTCTATATAGCTTTTTAACACCGATACAAAAAAAGAACTAATACCAATCTCATTTATGATTGTTGATGCAAAAATGTGAAATAATATAACAACAAATCTATTTTAGTATTTAATAATGGGATACCTGAAGAGACAGGTTTTAAACTACAAACTGCCCTAAAATCAGTAGCAGCATTCTAAAATGGAAACTGGAATTGGGCAACCCTCCCTTTTTTGTGGGGGAGGGGTGAGCAGGTCCCCCTAGTAAACCCTTGGAGTTGTCTGAACTCTTGGGAAAGCTTGAACCAGTAGAGAAAAGCAATTACACTCACCTCAAGGTGTTAATTGCAGAGTTATGCCACTACACGACGGTTGCTTGTCAGCCTGCCCCACTCCTGAAAACTACTTTCTTGTCTAAGCACTGGATCAGAGGAAATTAGGAGCCAGAGCTCAAGCAGGAAGGCTGTGCAATCCTTCACCTCCTTCTGGAAGAACGACTGTGACAAGGAAATTATTTGGTGCTCTGGGCTGTAGGCATCCCACATGGGATATTGTTTAAAGGTGAACAAGCCTGCCTTCAGGAAAGGTATGGTCAGGCCATGTGAATCAGGTCAGATCCTAACTCTGAATGTAGGGGTTCAATTCCACTTTCTGAGAATGCATGTCCCCACTTTTCACCTTGAAATAGAATGTAAGGTGACTTGGACAAGGAAAAGAAAGGATTTTCCCTTTTCTCTGCCCAGCTCTGAGCAGAGAATATGTCTGTGTGCTTCCAGTGGTGGCATTAACCTCCACAAGGAGGCCTGTGAGTGGGTTTGAGTTTGTGAGTTCTTAGAGGGACCACTCCTGGCAGATGTTAGCATCCATCACTGGTGGAGGGCAGTGGTGCCCAGCAGAGTAGCTGTCATGAGGGTCACTGCAGGGGATCTATCAGATGCAGGAACAGAGTGGCAAGATAAAAAGACTGGAGAACAAATCTCACAAACAGTTGAGGGAAAGGAATACTTGGAGATGGAGGTAATTTACAGCAGGAAGTCCAGCAGGGACTTGTGCCATAATAATTCAGATAAAAACAGGAGGTGTGATTCCAATTTATAGTCACAAATAGACCAGCAATATATGGGCTAGAACAATGAATTATCCAACATAAGAATGTAGAATTTATCCTCTACAGTCAAGAATAATTCCTAATAACAGGAAACTGGATATAATAAATCACAATAGGTCGAATAAGAAAATCCATATGTTCACTTTCATTGATTAAAGAGGCTTTCATAAAATCTAATATCCATTCCTTAAAAAAAAAAGAACTTAAACATAGTATGGGATACTAGTTTAACATGATAAAGACTAGCTCTCAAAAATCAAGAATCAACCTTCTACTTAACAGTAAATACTAGAGGTATTCCTAATTATCAAAAGAACCAAGACAAAAATGCTATTATCACCAAATAATAGAGTTCAGGAACTTTTAGAAAAAGCACTAAGGGCTTTTTCTAATAAGAAAGATCCTTCTGGAAAGAAAAAAAAGCTCTCTTGCTTTTCCAGTTATGTTACTGTCAAACTAGAAAACCCAAGAGAAACAAGAAAAACCATTAGCAATATTAAGAGTGACACCAATAATTAATTACAAAGTATGATGGAAAAATATCCTCACTAGCAACAAGAAATACAATTCCCAAGAATATGTTCTACTGAAATGTGCAGGACCTATAAAAACCAAAGCACCAAATTTTACTGAGAGACAGAAAAAAGATGCTTAAATTTAAAAAAAACCAAAAAACCAAAAACAAAAAAAAAACCACATTGATGTTGATGGAAAGACTCAGTATCATAAAATGTATACTTTTCACAAATTAAATTACAGGTTTAGGGACAGGTCCAATTGAAATTCCAGAAAGAGAGTGACAAAATTATCCTCAATTTTCCATATAAGAAAAGGTAAAAACGTCTAAGAAATTTTGCAAAATAAAATAAAAGAGAGTTTTGCATGCTAGATATTAAAATACTTATAAAGCTACCATAAATA
This sequence comes from Camelus ferus, assembly GCF_009834535.1. NCBI lineage: Eukaryota > Metazoa > Chordata > Mammalia > Artiodactyla > Camelidae > Camelus > Camelus ferus. Next base: position 65,846,665 of record NC_045702.1, read on the forward strand.
GTATGGTGGTACTAGGCCCAACAATTAATGAATAGATATTCAGAAAAGATTGCTTTGATAAGACATTAAAATATACAGTAACTAAACATGATGAATAAAGGGTCAAAGTTGGTGGGGGAAAAAGTGAATAATACAACATATGATGTAGGAAAAATCAGTAACCTCTACTTAGGCTATCAAAAGTCTTTCCTGTGATCTAAGAGGTTCCTTCTACCTTTCCAATCTCATTTAATAATTCCCCTGGCTCTCCCTGTTCCAGCCATCTAAGCCATCTTCATGTCTCTCAAACATGCGAAGCTTATTCCTGCCTCAGGTCCTTGACACTTGCTGTTCTCTCTGCCAGGAGGCCTCTTCAGTTCAAATGTCATCTCCTGAGAGATGACCTGTCCCTGACAACCACTGCTAAAATAGCACCCTCATCTCCACATCAGGCACTTGCTATTAATGGCAATATTTCTCTCTGAAATCACTTTATTTGTTAACATGTTAATTGTTTTTCTGATCAGAATATGGGCTCCCTAAGAATAGGGTGCATATTACCTTGTTTCTATTGAGACCTCAGGGTCTAGAAGAACTCTTAGAAGTTACTAGAGGCTTAAGAAATGTATATATATATACATATGTATATATACATATGTATGCACACATATGTGTCTGTATTCTGTGTGCATTGTGTACATACATGTGTGCCTTGTGTCTACACATATGTGCACATCCATGAAGATATGGGCCATTCTTGATAAGGACTACTCAATACAGATTTGTCTTCTGCACAATAATTTTGCATTAAATGTATATATAAACAAATATTTACCATCATGAATTTAGTTGAACAGGAAGATAGTCAGTTACAGAGTTACAAATACTAATAAGAACACTATTGGGTTATTCAATATCATCACATAAGATCGTCATTTAATTATAATCTCATCCTTATCACTTATTTTTATCCACACTGTAAATATTCTATTTACCACACTGAAAATAGATCATAGTTAAGTAAATGAGACTCTTCCAGACCTAACTTTCAATTCCAATTGAATTCATACCCTGTCTTTTACCTACTGGGATTCCTACTTTTCTTGCAAACTCAAGAGTCCCAGTGGAAAGCAAGCCAGGGATGACTACTTGGCAAATGATTCCCCCAAATGAAAGAAGACAAGACAGGATCTGCCCATTTGAATAGAATTTGGGGGCTCCTTGTCTGACTGTGCTCCTGCTTCTCCTCCCAGCCCATCCCCATCCTCCCACCCTTGGCTCTACATCACCTCCCATCTCCATGGGCAACCCTATCTACTTTGAGCCCCTGGTTGTCCTCCCTACCTAACACTGTGAAATACGAAAAAAAAGAGAGACTAATATGAGAATCACAGAGGGAGATAAACTATTTTTGTTGTTATTGGAATAATACAAGGGGAAATAATTTATTTTAAGAAGTTAAAATTCAAGAGTTGCATCATCTAAAAACTGATAGCTATACAACAGAACCCCTTCCAAAAGAAAAAAACAGATTATCAAAGATGGATTCTTTCTTTCTAGTTATATGTTTCCCATCCCAAAACAACAAACCACAGTCCATATGGAATACTTGCTTCTTTATGTGGTGTGTGGTGTGGCGTGTTATGTATGTGTGTGTGTGCACAGAGTATTTTTGTCAGGTTGCCTGTTGTAAAAAAAAGAAAAAAGCAGTATTGAAAAGAAGTTCTTTCAATATCTTTGCATTGTTTTGGCCAGTTTAATTACTTCTTGAAGACCAGAGGAGAGAGTTACAGGAGCATACTTGTCCTGAATTGCTCTGATAATATAGTTCAATGCCTTTATTGAGCCTTTTCTTTCTGAGGAATGTTTCACAATAAATTATAGCACCAGTTGCTGACCTCTGGAAAGATTCAGTGTGGCTTCAGGACTACTTTGACCAGGTCAGGCCATATGTTTGGTTTTGTTAAAATATCTGTTCCAAAGAGTGAAATTTCACAACTGTGTGACCCCAAGAAGGAGTTGAGAATTGCTTCCCACCCTTCAAAATCTTGATAACACAGGAACCGGCTGTGCTTTCTATTTTAATCATTCCATAGCCTTTATCTGCCTCCTGTGCAAGTTACAACCCAAAGGTTGAACTCTTATATACTTTCGTTATAGATAAACTTATTTACTGAACATTCAGAACGGATATTATGTAATGATACTTTTCCTTCCATTCCAATCTAAAAAAGAAATGTATTATTGGATCCATTATGCTACTGGAATCCAGCTACACAGAGACTTACTTAATTTGCCTCCAGTTTAAAATAAAACAAACAAAAAACTCTACCTGTTCCACAGCCTTAGAATTGCTTCATAAGAAAGAAACTTTGGTTAAAGAGTTGCCAAAATGGCAGAGTAGGAGGACCCTGACCTCTCCTCCCTTCACGGGCACACCAAAATTCAACTACTTAAAGAGAAACTGTTGGTGTGAAAGACCAAAACCTACCAGAAAAGACCTTCGAAAGACATAAAGAAGGAACTACACTGAGACATGTAGGAGGGGTGGAACTGCGGTACCGTTAGACCCACAGCAGCAGGTGGGCAAGCCACAAATGGGCAAATAGCTACAATTACTGAGATTCTCCCCAAGGAGAGAGGGATCGGAGCCCCACAATGTGTTCCCCAGTCTGAGAGTCCAGCACCAGGAAGATGAACCCCCAGTGTTTGGTTTTAAAGGCCAGTGGGGCTAACTTTCAGGGGATCCAGAGGGCATGGGAAATACAGACTCCACTCTTAAAGGGCACACATAAAATCTCACATGCTCTGGGACCCAGAGCAGAAGCAGTCATTGGAAAGGAGCCTGAGTCAGACTCGCCTCATGCTCTTGGAGAGCCTCCTGGAGAGGCAAGAGGCAACGGAGCTCACGCTGGGGACACAGACACTGGTGGCAGCCAGTCTGGGGAGCTCCCTCTACCAGTGGACACTGGTGCTGGCAAGCACCATTTTGGAATGCTCCCTCTAGCTTATTGGCCTCTAGACCCAGCCCCACCCCAGCCCACCAGCCTGAAGCCCACCAACCAGTACTGGGATACCTCAGATCAAGCAATCAGCCAGGAGAGCCCGCTCACCAGAAGACAGACGGCCTTAACACCTTCTGAGCCCATAGCCGACCCAGAGCACGGCCCTGTGTACCAGAAAGCAGGACCCAGCCCTACACACACAAGGGTGCAGGCACTAGACCTGGGACCCCTGGGGTCGTGCTGCCAGGGAAACCAGGACCCGGCTCCACCTACAGTGAGCAGGCACCAGCCCAAGAAACCCCTGGGCCCCACCCACCCTGCCTACAAGTGAGCCACCCTCCTTACTAGGGGGTGGTCCCCAAAGAACTACAGCCCTGCAGCCTGCCATAGCAGGACCCAGCCTGCCCACCAGCAGGCCAACACCAGCTCTGAGACACCCTGAACCCCTCAGCCAGCTGCCCCAGGATCTGGCCCCACTCACCAGTAGGCAGACACCAGCTTCAGGACATGCAGACCTCACTGCCAGCTCTATCAGGAACTGCCCCACCTACAAGCAGTCTGATACCAACTCTGGGACCCCCGGACCCTGCAGCCAGAGACCCAACGACCAGGCCTTGCCCACCAAAGGGCCAACTCCAGTTCTGGGACACCTTGGGCCCCTCAGCCTGCAGCCCTGGGATCTAGCTGCACCCACCAGTGGGCTGACTCCAGCTTTGGGACCCCCAGGGCCCTATAGTCAGAGTCCCCGGGACCCAGCTCACCAGTGAACCAGCACTAGGCCTGGGACCCGCTGGGGTTCTGCAGCCAGCCACATCATTACCAGTCCTGCCAATCAACAGCCTCAGCACAGGGCAGGGCCTGGCAACCAACTGGACAGGGCTCAGCCACGCCTATCAGCACGCCCACAGAAGTCAGCACACCACAACAGAAGGACCCACACAGCCGACATAGGGGGCACCCCTAGAGTATACAGCTCTGGTGACCAGAGGGGAGAGCACTACCAGGACACAGAAGACATCTCCTACAAAAGGCCACTTCTCCAACACTGGGAAACATAACCAACCTACCAGACACATAGAATGAAATTTTGCCATTTACCACAACATGGATAGACCTAGAGGGTATTATGCTCAGTGAAATAAGCCAGACAGCTAAAGACAGACACTTTATGTTATCACTTATATGTGGGACCTAAAAAATAAAACAAACGAATCAATGTAATAAAACAGAAAGAGATTCATAGATATAGAGAACAAAGGAGTGGTTTCCAGTGGGGGGAGGGAAGAAGGGGCAACAACACAGACTAGGGGACGAAGAGGTACAAACTACTATGTGTGGAATAAACAATCTACAAGCTTATATTGTATAGCACAGGGAACATAGCCAATACTTTACAGTAACCTTAAATGGAGTAGAATCTATAAAAATTTTGAATCACTATGTTGTCCATCTGAAACTAATATAATATTTTAAATCAACTCTTCCACAATAAAAAAAAATTTAAAGAAGAAAAAGTTTTTTTAAGTATGTTAAATAAATGTTATGAGCCTATGAGTGAGAACAAGAAAGAGAGCTTAAAGAGCATAATCAACTTTTCATCTTCCTGCTCCTTAACCAACATAACCATAAGACAAAATATAAACTGAAACCATGAAATAAAAACATTATCCATAAAAATGAGAAAAAAACTTTGTATCAAATCATCCTAGATCTTACAGTATGAATAAAATAGATACCTGACATCTATGTTTAACATAGATCCCAGGCAAAAAATAAATCACCCTGCATAGTTCTCAGCCCACACAATCTCTATTTATGCTATTATTTTATCCTTTGCACTTGTAATTTCAAATTTCCAATGCAATAAAAAGAAAAATGCCCAATGGAGTTGCTTGCCAGTATCTCTAAAGAAATTCTGTTTCACCCTTCGTATTCTAAGTTTCATGCTCTGATAAGTGTAGCCATATGTGTTTCTTCTTCAGGAACAGAAAGCTTTGGGGCTCAGATTTCTCCAAAGGAAGTGAAGTGGTTTGGGCAGAACTGACGTGAATAAATATCCCTTCTTTGTTGGAGTACTGAAAGTCAAGGCATTACAAATCTCAGAAACCAGAAAGCAAGGCAGAGGCTACCCACAAAAACAATGATTTAAAGGAGGAATGAGAAAGAGTCAATGAAATCCAGACCTAGGAACCTGGCTTTCCAAATCACACCGGCATATATTGCTCAGCCTTTAGAAACCAATCCCAAACACTTGCCCTCTTTCTTTTTTGCTGCTTCATTCGTCCCCAACTGACAGCCTCCACCCTCATCCAGTCATCTCCTCTGTCTCCTGGACAATTCCAGCCTCAGGTTTCTAAATCCATATGGCTTCCCAACCTGGAATTTGGTGCTTATTCTATGCTAAGGATACAACAGCAAAGGAAAAAAAATCTCTGTCCTCAAGGAACTTATACTTCTAGTGGGAGGGAAAAAAAGTAAAATATAGAGAATTAGTCGAACATTATGACAATGCTGGTCGTCAAACTTTTTACCTGCAAAAATGGCATTTTCACGAGTCAACTTTTGTATTAAACAGTGATGAATACTATTTTTAAAATTAAGCAGGGGAGAACAGGTGGTAGGGTGGATTTGAAGTGAGGTCAAGATATTTACAACTTAAAACAGGGTAGTCAGTCAGACTTCAAGTGGTAGAATTATATGAGATGGCTTTTCTACTCTCATTATTTCCTAAGGTGCATGCATTCCTTCATAATGAGTTTTTCAAAACTTTATAACATTGAGGAATTGCTGAAAACTGTAATGAGTCATATAAACATGTAAATCTGAGGTATTGCCATCAAACAGGAATATAAGATACAGATGGTATTAACACAATATTACTCATGACCCTATGAAATTAGGGTAAAAAATAATGTAGTAGAAAACATATATTCATATATGTTCCAAGCCATGAATTTTATAAATAAGAAATAAGCTGTATTTTACTGAGTACTATAGAAACTCAATTTATGTTACATTTTTAAAATATACATGATCAAAGAACAAAAAATTCCCATTGTTTGATCGCCCAAATAGTTGACTGCCATCTAACACATGCTTTTCAGTATTTAAATTGTTTGTGAACTACAAAAATGTGGGGAAAGGGAAGGACTACCTACAAAAGGTGCCTATGAGACAGCTTAATTAAAAAGCAAACTAATATATAACTTAAACTTTAAAACAACAAACAGGGTATTATAAAAACTTAGTAAATAAATTATATAAAAATTAGGATACCAGGAAATTTAATTATTAAATTAATCCACTGAACATGGATTGAAGTCTCAAAGGAAGAAGTAACTTATCCTGAATATTGACTAGCTCAGTAATCTAATAGTTTACATTCCCCAATGGAAATTAAACCAGCATGGTCCAACAGAACTTTTTGGTATGATGGAAATATTCTGCCTTGTCCCATAAGTTAACCATTAGCCACAAATGGCTATCGAGCATTTGAAATGAGGATCATGCAAATAAGGAACAGAATTTTTTATTTTGTTTTAACTGAATAATCTAACAGCCACAAGAGGCTGGTGGCCACCTACCCAGATAGGTAAGTCCCGCCTCTTATATCCTTGTTTTAAAATTAGCACATAGTCTCCCATCTGGCTGATTCCACATTGCAGACAACTTCAGCTCTAGTTTTCACTCTCTGTTCACCTTTTCTGTCCTTCTGGCCTCAAACTTTCTTCCTGCGCTGTTGTACAACTGATTTCAGCACAGCTGTGGACCAGTGCTCCTCAGCACAGAAACACTGGCTGACAGAGCCCTTCTTGCTCAGGATAAAAAGTGAAAGACTAATGCTTTTTTAAAAAAGTAAACAGACAGCTAAATGTCCTCTAAGACTTATTACGAACTATACTTACACAAAGGGAAGAGATTAAATCCAATGATTTATCAAAAGCCACTTCCAAACCTAAATTTCTACTATTCCAAACCTAAAATTCCAGGTAGACAAATGGCAATTCCCAAAATTTTATTGTATTTACAGAATAATCCCAGTACCCTAAACCTTACCAAAATCAACTCCCAAATCTCAAAGTATCTAACGGCATTATTTGGATCAGTCTTCTGAATCATTGAGCAAAACGGGTACCTTTCCTTTTCTGCTGTTCTTAAGAAAGATGTTTAATATGCAATGTATTATTTTCATAGTTCATTGTCATTCATATATATATATACTTTTATGAAAAATACTGGAGTAAGTCTTTCCTTGAATTTTACTTTCTTAAATCTGTTACAGTCGTTCAATTTCAAATGGATATCCATTTCCTGTTGTTTACCAGACTTTATAACTTACAGTCAATAGACATAATAGTTTTAAACATAGTATTTAACTGACATAGGAAGATGGAGTAAAATATAGTAAGAAAGCAAAACTTTACAGAAGGATAAGAAAGTGGATTCAATGTGTATCTGAAAACACTTGAGTGCAGCTCAAGAAAGACTTACTGGTTTAGCAGGACATCAAGAATAAACGATGTTCCAAAGGCATCCAGCTGGAAGCTTGCCTGGTCAACGTGAGTCAACTGCATTATCAAAAAGATAAAAGGTATTTATTATTCGGCCATAGCGATCACTTGATAAGCATTTCTTATCATTTGAAAGTTTTATAATATCATAAATTAGAAAACCAATTCAACACAGAAATCCAATTAAAACAAAGTAAAATTTGCACCTTCTCAGAAGCCATTCACTAATGTGAAGTAAAGTACCACTTAATCAAGGAGGGCAAGTACTCTCCCTTTCTGCTTTATCTCAAGGGGCTAAACATTTCATTTTCAAAAAGACTGAACTGCATTTTATTGTTTTAGATGACTGGCTCCTTTAAAATTAAACTTTGTACATTAAAAAAAAAAACAGGGAAAATATGTTCAATACAAGAGTAAGTTAATAGAGTGACTATGATCTGTTTACACGGAAGACATTTAAAAATCTTTAAAATAAAAAAAAAACCCTTTTCATCCTATCTCAAATGTACACTTTAAAAATAATAGTTCAGTTCTAATTTGCCAAACGTGATTTCATAGAGGTTTCCACATCTTCCTAAGAGCAAAACTGAACCTCTGCCCAACTACTGCAAATATCACCTATCAAAATTTTCTTGGATAAAAAAAAAAATCACTATTTTTATGCCGTTCTAGGAACTCCCAGAAAAAAATCACAAATGACCCTAAATTTTAAAATATATATTTGTTACCCACACATTAATATCAGTATATTGAATAATCATGTGCCTTAACTGAAAAGAAAGGAGGAAGCAAAACTATTCATTCCATCTGACTCCCCACATTACCTGTAACTATATCTAAGCAGTAGGATTAAATATTATTTGATTTTTTTGTTTATATGTGTCTGTGGTATCCAAAATTTCTAAAATATATGTGTATCCTATGGTGAGAAAGACGCAAACACTATTTTAGAGATATGAACCATCAGAGCAACTGTATTTATATAGCATGTGAGGCAGATGGTGGTGCTGCTCCCTGAGAAACAGCGTTTCTTAGGAAGGGACATCCTAAGATTCTGGGGAGAATATAGGGCACCTCAGTCATACCTGGGAATTTCACACGAAGAAAGCTTTGGTATCAGGAGAAAGGAAAGAGCTTAATTAATAATCATAAAGCTTTCTGGAAACAAAGGATAACCTTCTGTTTTTAAATCTTTGAAATAAATGGGAGTGGGAGAACGGCACCCCTCAGTTGCTAACATATTCCAATCCTCAGGAAACCCCAAGGATGAAGAACTATCTGGATATCCCTTAGCCATATTAAACACTCAACCTTAACTCCTCACTCTTCCCAATTTAACACCCAGGTTATCACCAAATTCTGGCATTTTTTTTTTCTTTTTATAACAGTTCTTAGAGCCACAACTTACTCTTCATTCCCATGTCTGCCACAGATCATAGCCTCCCTGATCTTTACAAAACAGACTCCTTCCTTACCAAAACCCCAAATGTAAGCCTTCTATTTCCTCCTACATCAAATAAAAACGTTCTCTTCCTGGATGTCAAGATCCTCCTCAATCACCTTCCCCACCCGAGACGTAATGGCACACAGGTCCCCAAGGACCCACCCATAGCCCATTTACACTCAGCTCTCTCTTCTTCTACTCTAGTTCAACAAGCTACGTGCATTCCAACCTTTTCTGTAGCTTCCATTCATCACCTATACTGAGTGATCTTCCAAACCAGACCCTTAGGTAGTCATCTTCACCAAGGCCATTTCCCAGAAATGGCCCTAACCATCCTTCAAGATTTGGATCAAGTTCCTTTTTATGTTCGTCTGCTAGGGCTGCCATAAGAAAGTACCACAGACTAGATGGCCTAGTCTTTCTTTAATAGAAATTTGCTTCCTCATAGTTCTGGAGGCTGGATGTCTAAGATCAAGGTGTCAGCAGGATTGGTTTCTCCTGAGGCCACTCTCCTTGGCTTGTTTCCCCTTTTTACTGTGTCCCCACATGGCCTTTTCTCTATGCCTGTGCACCACAGGCATCTCACCCTCTCTCTCCTTTTACAGGACATCAGCCATATTGGATTAGCATCCATCCTCATGACCTCATCTCATTTAATTACCTCTTTAAAGGCCCTGTCTCCAAGTACAGTCACATTAGGGGTTAGGACTTCAACACATAAATTTTGGAGGGGACACAATTGAGTCCAAACATTCCTCTTCTATAAAGTCTCTCCAACCCACTCCAGCTTCCTTCTCTCCTCTTCCTCAATATGTTTGTTTTGATATGAGGGCATCAGTACTGACCAGTATCAGGTATTCAATAAGTATTTCCTGACTGACTAACTCACACGAGGGTTTGTTTGATCAATCACCTGGATGCGTAAATGAACAACTGAACAGCTATACATTACCTGCTTATGGAAATGCAGTCCTGACATTAGCACTGTTCCTAATACCCTCTCAGTGGATATCTCTTCTTTTGTCTAAAAGCTATTTGAGTTTCCTGAAGTGCTAACAACCGTATTTTGGGAACAGCCTGAGGAAAGCTCTATTGACCAGAATTGATGTCTCACTTAAATGAAACTCTCTCTCCTCCATCCTTTCTCAACATTCATTGTGGTGAACAGGGCAGAGGACACATGTTATTCATCATGGTATCATGATTACAGCGTGGATCAAAGTAATATTGCTCTTCTTTATTATCAAGATATTTAGTGTTTGCATTAATTCTGTCCAATTCTAGTATTTTCTTTTTCCTGCAGCTTCAGTTTACATCTGGTGTTTTATTTTATTGATCTCATCTGTATCTCAAAGAAAAACCCATTACTTAAATTCAAAAGAAATATCTATTGACGGCAGGTTTAACATGCTGTTTAGTGAAAAATGTTTGCATTATTGACAGTAATAGGAATAGGTTTATTGTTTTAATGTAAGGCAGGCTTCCTTAGGCTGTATACAGATTGATTCATTCACCAAACATCTTATAAGAGTCTACCAAGTGGGAACCCTTTTCATCTGGGGGACAAGGTGGTGAAGAAGACTGTGTTTCTGCTCTAGTGGAGTCTACCTTCTAGTGGAAGAAGACAGAAAGTGACAAGTAAATAAAGTGAACAATTAAATAAAAAATAAATTTAGAAAATAAATACACTGTTCTCTGATTTAATAAAACAGGGTAAGCAGGTAATCAGCCTTGGTGGGGTTCTAGGTGGTATGGAAGGCTCTCTGAGGAGGTGACAACTGGGTGATGACCTGAATGATTAGAAGGGATCTATATCAGACAGAATAATGGCCCCAAAGATGCCCACACTCTAACCTCTGGAACATATGAACATGTTACCTCACACGGCAAAAGGGACTTTGCAGATGTGATTAAGATAAGGACCTTGAGATGGGGAGAGTATCCTAGGTTATCCAATTGGACCCAGTGTAATCACCAGAGTCTTAAAAGGCTCAGAGTCAGAGAAGGAGATGTGGTGATGGAAGTAAGATAAAAATGAGATAAGGAAAAGGTCACATGCCAAGGAATGCTGGCAGCCTCTAAAAACCGGGAACAAGCAAGGAACAATTCTCTCTTAGAGCCATCAGAAGACACACAGCCCTGAGAACACCTTCATTTTATTAGCCTTTTAAGCCCAGTTCAGACTTCTGATCTCAAAAACTTTAAGAAAATTAATTTTAGCTGTTTTACGACACCAAGTTTGCCGTGTAATGTGTTATAGCAGCAATGGGAAACTAATGCAGCATCACTTGCAGTGTCTCTGAACATTTAGAAAAGCAGCCCCGATAACGAGTCAATTGCATCAGTGTTCAGTGTCACTTTCCTCCATGGCTTGGTTAAAACCAAGGCACCTATAGCAGTAGACCTGACACTCATGAGGACACAAGGATCAAACTCCAAACACAGGACTTCCCAGCCAAACCAACTTGCAGTGGTGATCACTAAAATACACGTTAGCGTGGTTTCCTGGCATTCTGTGTGGTCTTCTACCGTTTAGGAACCTGCCATCCCCGTATGTGAGACTTAACAAGTAGTCCAAAGAGAAAAAACACATTTCCTGCTTTAGGATATCTTGGAGAAATAATAAATTAAGTAGAATTACACTGAATTCATGTGATATTAACAATCCAGCTTATTACTCAACACCTTTGAAGTGAGCCAGGATGGTTCTCAGAAAGTTAATCCTAGATCTTACCTTCTTAGCTCAAAGGAAAAGAAACTGTTTAAGAAGAGACAACTAGTATAATATGAGGATTTTCCTTTTTATATTTGTGGGAGGGTGCCTAACATATACTGCCCCCAATTCTAATATTATTCACTTTAACTCCAAGATTAAAGGGTAGTTATGGCTGTCAGAGACATTTGAAAATTATTAGCGAAATGCACTTTCAAATTATGACATGAGAATGATTTTTAAAACTATTAACCAAATGCTTTATTACCACAAAATAATACTGAAAGAATTCCTAGAGTTCATATACTATACATCCTTATTCTACAGATAAGGAAACTGAGGCAGTGTGAGCAAATGTTTCCAAATCACACTGCTTGGGAGCAGAGCAGGCATTTCACTTCCAGGCCGTCTTTCCCATCACACTTCAGCCTTGCTTTCATTCTGCAGTCTGGAGGTGCCTGCAGGTTTTACTTGGTTCTAAGGAGTAATTAGTATAATAGGAGCATTTTTAGAGCCATGAAAATGCTCTAAAGAGCACTTTTAGATATGAAAAGAAAATCAAACCAGAAAAAAAAAATCTTTGGAACTCTGATTTCATCAGAAGAGTCAATAATGTTACCGTATCTGATATAAAGCACACATTCTAAGGCCAAATTGATGACAGCCTTAGGAATAAAGAACTATAGTATACAATATACATGGAAATCCATATGTTAGGAAAAAAATTACACAGGTATGGTGAAGTGTGTGTGTGTTCTAGGCGTGAGGCTGACTTTTATGGAAGCTGTGAAACAAAAGATTGAGGGAGAAAAATGAAAAAATATAAAATAACTATCCAGATGGCAAGAAAACTTAATAAATCAATATAATTACATAAGGATAATTTGAATTTCAAATTTCAAAAATGAATCATAGAATTTTAGGACCGGAAGAACCTGATAGAATCCCCAGAATGAGGCCTGTTTATTATTCATGGCCAACAGCTTAAATTTACATGTGAAGTTAACATAACCCCCCATGCTCCTTATGCATTTTGCTTTCTCGCAGCCTGTCTTTTTCTCCTTATTTCTCCTACAGCCAGTGAACCAGGGCCAACCTACATATTCCAAAAAGCAGATACAAATGAACTTTTCAAGCTTGCCTTATATATCACCTTTTTTTTTAAAGCAAAGATGACACTAAAACTCTCATGGTAGAATCAGACCTTTGACACCAAGAGAAAGACAAGGTAGCTTGGGTTTTTAATTAAGCCCAACCTGAATAATGAATCAGTGAATACCAGTGGAGTGGGAGTATGACCAATCAAATGGCATTATGCAACAGGATAATTCTGAAAATAATTAACATAATTAAAAAGAAGACTTCATGCATGTAACAGAATCTTTAGCTACTCAGCATCCTACATTCTTCTTTTCTATTTGATTGCTTCTATTTAGTTTTTTTTTAAACATACAAATGTAATTCTCAGCATCCAATACTTTGAGTTCAATAAAAAACAAAACACCAGTAATTACTTTTGTCTATCATCCCTGTTTTTCTACATCAGAAAAGGCAATTGAAGAATCACCATAAGCTCACTGTAATTACTCCATTGCCTTATGTGAACTTCTGACAAATGAGGTCAAAGAGACTACTACATGTCTGTTACCAAGAAGATTCCTCATTCTAGAATTTGTTGTAGGCACATCAAAAATATAGTTTTCTCCTGGCTACTTAGTTAAAATATAGAACTAATTTTATGATGCAGAACTGTATTACAATGGCTTTTGTTAACAGAGGATTCTACCCAACAGATCTACCTAATACATAAATTAGCATAAAATATGCAAGAACATTAGTGTTTTTCTATCCATAATTCTGTATCTATATCTCTATGTTAAATACCTCCCCCTTTCCATCTGATCAACTCAATCATGTCCATAGTTGTCATAATCTGTATCATGTATTACATTGAATATACACACTGTCTTTAACAAAAATGTTCTTAAAATCAAACCTGTTGCATTTAGTATTGCAAGAAACAAATAGCGTCCAGCAACAGGACATTTTAAAACAAAATGAAAGAAAATAAACCAAAAAGCACAGCCTTTAAAGTCAGGCAGAACAGGGTTTGAATTCTGAATCTTCCATTTATGAATGGAACAAACTAGGGCAAACTGTTTAATGTCTCTGAACTGAAAGTCCTTGTCTGTTAAAGACCAAAAATAATAATACACACTCTGTAGATCTATTGTGAAAACTAAAGGATAAGTTACAATCCATTCAAGCTTTGTGGGGCCCTGATCTCAGGAAACACACCAGGCCCTGGGGATACAAAGAAGAGTCCCCTGCATGCCAGAAACTCATCAAAAAGGGAAGATGCTACACAAATTTTTACAAACTATTTGGAAGTCCAGTAATAGATACATATACAAGATACAACAGCAGCCCTCTGACTGCCAGGTTACAGAGGACTGAGGAAGTGCTCCTCAGACGAACAGTGCAGGAACTCCTAGGTGAAGCCACATATACCACACACACAAAAAAAGACTTTTCTTAGATAAGTTCTTGAGAGGCATCCCTGGATTTGCCTTGCTGAGTTTCCAGTCTGACATCACTGAAAGCTCTAGATTCTGTGATTTCTGGTGGCCTAGGACTCTTTCTTCCAGTGGCCCCTGCTCCAACAAGCCTGAGGGCGGAGGGGCTGTGCCATCAGCTGGCATCAGCTCTGATTCTCTCATCTCCATTCAGGAAGTCAGGCAGCCTCATTACCTATTTATGCTCCGCTATCTTCTGATAAATCAGTCTCTCCATCATCTTGGCCATTAACCGCCCATTACTAGGCCTTCTTTTCAGGCCTGAACAAGAAAATGCTTACTCACATAAGCCTGAAAGTCGAAGCAGAACTTTAAGTTCTTTAGCAGCCTGAGAACAATACAATATGTAGTCATATGGAGCTGTAATGAAATCTGAGTGCAAGGAACCCCAACGTTTGGATGCAATAAAATCAGCAGACAAAATCCCTCAGATGAACCAGCACTGGAAAACCGATACTCTTCCTTAATGCAAGAAAGACTTGGAGGAAAGATTACAGGTCTTCCTGGCTCCACTGCTGACTCGACATTTGATTTTTGGAGTTATTAAAACTTTCGATGCTTCATCATGTTTTTCCCCAAATGGGAAGTGAAAATAGCATGAATACTGAACGCTGTGAGAAAAACACTTGAAAGTTTTTGTTTATGGTGAAAGAGTATATAAAAGCTTGTTGCAAAGAACAACGGCACTACTGAGCACTAAATAAAAGACAGGTAAAAAGAGGAGAGGAAGGGAAAGCCAGTTAAGCTATTATATTATCAAATAAATAACTAGTCAGTTCAGTTCTAAATCAGATAACTTAAAAGCAGGCCTGGAAATAAGGATTGTCTCTGCCAGCTGGGTCACAGTTTCTCCTGGAGGCAACATCAGAAACAGGCCCAGACCAAAGAATAAAATTCAGAATGGTGAGTTCTTTGCATCAAGATTCACTTCACCCAGTTCTGTTATGTCAATGGATTTTTGTTTGCTTGCTGGCTTAATTTCGTCTTCCTTATATAGATATTAGAGGCATCTGAGAGTTAAGGCTCACTTCACTGAAAAGGCCAGCTCCAGGTGTTTGAAGAAAGAAAAATCAGAACTATCACTGGACAAAATCCCATGACAAACAGCTGGTATGTAAGAATTCCATAGTGTGGGGAGAGTTCAGCGGTAGGGCATGTGCCTAGCATGCATGAGGTCCTGGGTTCAATCCCTAGTACCTTCATTAAAAAATAAAAATATAAATAAAAATAAATAAAACTATTTACCTCCCCCCAAAAAAATTAAGAAAAAAATTTTTAAATTGAAAAAAAAAAAAAAGAATTCCATAGCATTTTCTTTAGGAAACGAATTTACCTAGGGTAAGAAAGTTCTTTCTCCCCTAGAACTAAAGACTAAAACTATGTAATTCTAGAGGACTTTCTGCTCACACATGTACATATCCATATCCATATCCATAATGAACATTAAAAGGACCAGATTCTTTCTTTACTATCGCTAGTGTTCAGGAGTTTTCCAAGAACATAGTCAAGTAATAATCTAAGTAAAACATTGTAAGAGCAAAGCTCCTGCTTAAAAGAAGAAGAAAAAAGCAGTAAGTCTCTAACATCAAGGGTATTCAAAAGATGATTTTTTATCTGTAACTCGACAGTCACCCACCAAAGGCTTTCTTTACTGGGACACAAAATGAGAGAATTCCAGAGATGCAAATTCTTGCAAAAATATTTATTTTGGGGGGTTTCCCAAGTAGCTAGAATGAAGACTGGCAGGAAGAACACACTAGTTATCTTAATTACCACAATTATCAAGTGAAGGAAGGAATGGATATATGTGTGTACTTGTGTGTGTGTGTGTGTGTGTGTGAGAGAGAGAGAGAGAGAGAGAGAGACTGATTGATTGATTGATTGAGAGGAAACATGCAGATTACCAAATATCTAGGGGAAACCAAGTCACAAAACCATGGAATCTTTCAATTCACGCATAGGTTAGCACATAACAGGAATCTGCTCCAGAGATTCTGTACAACAATCTGCCCCTCAAATTCTTAAATTGATGGGTTTTCACATTCTGCCAGCTGGTGTCTCAAGCTGCTTTGAAGGGTAACTCCTTGTGATTAAATTACAGGGAAATCAAAAGAATTCATTCACGATGCACATTTGTGAGAAAACACAAATACCGAATAAGAAAGTTTTTGTTATCTGCTGCATTGCATGTATCTGGTCTATAGTCTTTCTGAGAAACTGACTTCAAAACATCCAAATCTAAAGAAGTTACAGAGTAAGAATTTTCAAACATGTTACTAGGAAAAATCTAAGGGGGAGCAAAATAATAAAATTATTCTGTCAGATAAGAGTAATGAAAGAGAGTCGAGAGATTAACGTACACTTCCATTATTTAGTGGAGCTCGTCACCATTAGCCCCACAATAAATCGATCAATTGTGTCACCTCATTCTGAGCACTAAACACCTTCCTTAGAAAAGTGAAATGCCTTTTAAAAATACACTGACTGTAAATAAGCTCTTAAAGTAGGAATTCTAAGAGATACTATTTTTAGGAGAGACAGAAAAACTCATCAAATCAAGTCACACTGTTCACTGTACGTCCGAAATCACATGCACATGCATGTGTGTGTGCACATGTGTATACATTATGGCAGGGATAGCTTGTAGCCAACTATAACCTGGAAAATAAACACTACTTGAAACAAGGAAGCTCTGGTGCTGGTGAATCCAAATCTATAAAGCTCTACTAGAAGGAATACCTGCGGCCCTAAAAGGGAGGCAGGATATAGATCCTCACTGGAAGGTTTTCTAGACTTAGGACAAGCTAACAGTGCCTAATGATATAAAGTCAGAATCAAATGTAGACTCTCCCTTAGCCCTGAAATATGTCTTCACTACAAGAAAAAAACCACAACAGTACTTTGGCAATTTCTAACTATTGTTATGACTTTGTGTCTGAATATCAAAAGGAAATAAAATCCTAGTCTCACCACTCTTTTCTTCACTGGCATGAACTGAACTGTTGAAAGAAACAGTATCATATGAAAGGCTGATGGAGCTTGACCTCCTCTGTGTCGGAAACAGAAAGGATACACAAACAGGACCGCAAGGAGCCATGACCTTGGGAAGGCAGGACGGTAGAGTTTAGGAGCCACTTGCTAGATTAGAGCTACTCATTCCTTCCTCTGCTTAAACTCGGCCTCAACAAAAGAGCAAGTACGCAGGGGCACTGAACTGTTTCCCATGTTCCATATGTGACTCAAGTCTCTATGCTGTTGATGTGTTTTGATATAAAGCTGAATAAGCCAAACTCTCTAGTTGTTGCCTCTATTGGCAGCAAATGAGAGCAGTTTAACGAGGCCTGCGTGCATCTGCCATGCTGGATTAAAGGATTCCTACAAGACATCCTGATTCTCTTCTCCAAAGGAAAAAGCCTGGCCACAGTCATTCTTTCTGTTCATTTTATAATATTTTTATAGAGTTTTTTGTTGTTGTTCCTCTGAAGCAAATGAATACTCTGAAGTCAAACAGAGTTCACTTTCAGTTAATTTATTAAATGATACCCTGGGAGAATTTCTTCACTTCTGAGAAGTGTGTAGGTAGTCACTCTGAACTACCCCCACTGAGTTTCTGGGAAGCAGCCTCCTGGCAAAACCTCCTGACTGAAAATGTTCCCCAGATCAGCATCCTCAGCAAACTGCCACCCAGCCACCCTCTTTGTCCTTCTCTGGCCTTCCCTGCCTGTTCCACCACCTCTGTTACCACCAAGATATCCTGAACCTCTATCATAAGCACAAGACTCCCTGAGAACCACAGCAGACTCTGTGAAAGATACAGTCCCTGCCCACAGATGTTGACTGTCTGGTAAAAGACATGTTACTCTTATACAAGGCAACTATACAGCCCAGTGAGAAACTCTCACATCCTAAAGAGTTTTCCCTCTGTTTTAAAATCTCTGCAGTTAGCTTAAGAAAAGCAGCAAAGGATGGTGGCTAAGACTGCAGATTCTGGAGCCAACTTACCTGTTTCAAATTCTCTCTCCACCCCATCCCCAACTGAATGATCCTGGGCAAGACATTTAAGCTCCCTGTGTCTCAGTCTCTCCACTTAGTAAATGGGAGCAATAGTATTAACCTCCAAGGATTGCTGGGAAGACTGAATGCCTGTAAAGTACACAGAACAGTCTAGTTCCATCAATGAAATTTATCGTTACACCACATGAGCCGCAAAAGTCTGACCAAGTGTATGTGAACAGAATTTTGTGTTACATCCAGAAGTCAGAATTGTCCTGGTTTTCCCTTGTCACTTCCAGATAACAATTCCTCCATTCCTCTCTGTTGGAGGTCCATGCCTGCCAGTTACACCAGTCTCCACTCTCAACTCTGTACCAGGAATCTCTGTATTCTCAACACATAGTACCTTACTTTGTACAAAGCATGAGATCACTTACAAATTTAAAACTAGAAATCTATGAGGTATCACCTCACACCAGTCAGAATGGCCATCATTCTAAAGTCCACAAACAATAAACACTGGAGAGGCTGTGGAGAAAAGGGAACCCTCCTACACAGTTGGTGGGAATGCAATTTGGTGCAACCATTATGGAAAACAGTATGGAGATACCTTAAAAAACTGAAAATAGACTTACCATATGATCGAGCAATCCCACTCCTGGGCATATATCCAGAGGAAACTCTAATTTGAAAAGATCCATGCACCTCAATGTTCAAAGCAGCTCTATTTACAATAGCCAAGACATGGAAACAACTTAAATGTTCATTGGTAGATGACTCAATAAAGAACTTGTGGTATATATATATATATATATATCTCCACTGGAATACTACTCAGCCACAAAAAAATAAAATAATGCCATTTGCAGCAACATTGATGGACCCAGAGACTGTCATTCTAAGTGAAGTAAGCCAGAAAGATAAAGAAAAATATCGTATGATACCACTTATATGTGGAATCTAAATAAAAAGACACAAATGAACTTTAATTTACAAAACAAAGACAGACTCACAGATGTAGAAAATAAACTTATGGTTACCAGGAAGGAAAGGGGGTGGGATGGGATAAATTGGAAGGTCGGGATTTGCAGATACTAACTACTATACATAAAATAAACAACAAGGCCTTACTGTATAGCACAGGGACCTATATTCAATATCTTGTAGTAGCCTATAATGAAAAAGAATATGAAAAGGAATATATATGTGTGTGTGTGTGTGTGTGTGTGTGTGTGTGTGTGTTTAACTGAATCACTTTGCTGTACACTAGAAATTAACACATCGTGAACTGACTATACTTCAATAAAATAAAAGTCTGACAACTCTGATCTGATAATGAGATGAACAAATGTTATTTTACAAACTGTAATTAGTCAAAAATGGAAAGTAGTTAGGAATATAACCATAATAGAGATTGCTTTCTTATAGTTA
The DNA here is from genome assembly GCF_009834535.1 of Camelus ferus. NCBI lineage: Eukaryota > Metazoa > Chordata > Mammalia > Artiodactyla > Camelidae > Camelus > Camelus ferus. The sequence continues at coordinate 65,866,317 of NC_045702.1, forward strand.
GTTAAATCAATTATTTCTCTCGGTTTTTTTGTTTGTTATTTCTCTAGGCACTATCATGGTTATAAAAGGTATAACCCTTACCAGCACATGCATTCTACCGATTCTCCTTAAAAATTTCTTACCTGTGTCCCTGTACTCATTGTATTCAATCAACACTTTTTGGTGAGTTTGTAGCCATTTGGCTAGATAGCTTGAAATACACATTATTTATAGTTCAGAGGGAGAAGAACAGAAATTTGTGCTTTAGGGACCCACAATGAGTTATGTGATTCATTCCCCACCTGTGAGAAAACAGACATCTACTCAAAACCATCTTGAAAAAATGATTGTTGAGCCTATTTTATAAGTTTTTGAGACAGTTTCTCAATCTCTATTTGTAGTTTGTCCCAATGCTGAGTCATCTTATTTTCCCTCTTAAATAGCTAACAGAACTCTCTTAATGCAATTTAGACTTATTTCCTCCGCTTGTGAAACAGGGTATGTCCAAAAATGACTTGAAAGTATGCTTCTCATCTGTCAGGCACAGTAGAAATGATTTGCTACTTTGTAAGCTTTATAGCAGGCTAGCACTAAAAATATCTACCAACCACACAGGATAAAACATGGTACAGAAAGAGTTCTCCGACATCCATGAATGTATAGAGATAAAAGAGAAGTACACTTCAGTGCACCAAAGTAACACTGTCTTGTAAAGAAGAATCCAAGTGCATTATTTCAGGGTCAGGGGATGGATTACACTCAAACACTATAATGAAAATTGTGTGGTCTTCTTTGGTGAGACAGTATGCTCCTTGGAGATCACAGAATAAAACTGAAAATACTGCCAGAGATATGAATACTTCCTCAGTACAGTTTTCAATGAGACTTTCCATCACCCATCTTCTTCGGAGTAGTAGTCTTGTTACTCATACTTGGTAGACATGCTCTATCCTTGAGGTCATACTGGCTGTTCTCTCCTCCTAAGATGCTCTTCCTCAGATATCTGCCTGGCTCACATCTCACATCCTTCAAGGATTTTTCCCATTGTCACCTTCTCTGCAAGGCCTATTGGATCATCCTACTAAAAATTAAAACCTATGCTCCTCATAATCCCCTGCACTCCCAATGCCCATCACAATGTTTTTCTTTTCTCTTCCACAGTACTGACCACCTTCTAATTTACTACATAATTTACCATTTATTATTATTTTTTCTATCAATTAGAACATAAGCTCCACGAAGAAAGAATTTGGGTTTTTTTTTTAATTCACTAATGTATCCCAAGAATCTAGACAGTGCCTGCCTGTATTAAGCCTTCAGTAAACATTAGTGGAGTAAAATTTTTACATGTCAGTTCACAAATAAAATCATAGGGAATAATTCCATCACACACACAGACACACACACATACACACAATATTAATATTGCCCAAAACAGTTAGTGAGCCTTAACCTGAAAAATAAAAGAACCAATGGAAAAATTTTAATTGCAAAGCTGGCAAGTTTACTTCATAAGAAAAGGAATAGGAATCTAAGTCTATTAAATATTTGCAGTCTTATCAGTTCCCTCATTATTCAAAGATAGGAAAATGAAAAGAGAAATCAAAAATCTCCAGTTCTAGTGAAACCATGCTGCAGAGAACAGGAGCTATAAAAAGGCATGATTGATGGTTCCAACATACTAAAATACCCCACGGCACAAGGGCCAGAAGGTGCAGAGAAAAGTGTAGCTTTTTCTCTCATTGAGTGAAATGTGAGAACTAAAACAGACCCAATGGCAGAGTCAACAAAGAACTTAAAGTGTTCGAAGCCCACCTACTACATATCTCAGCTCAGGAATGGGTCTGAAAGCCTCCATTCCAACAAAAGGGGAACAGACCTGGCACCTGTCAGGACTGTGACAACCACAGGACAAAAAGGATGCCCCACTCAACAACCAGGGCAGGCTCTGGTCACCACAACACCAGCCACATCCACAGTCAAAGGGGTAACTGCCAACACACACAGAAGAAATTTGTGGCAACCATCCATACTAAAGACAGACCTCGTGACAAAATTATTAGGGGTGCACAGTCTACATAGGAATTCATCCTCTTAAAAAAAAAAACCCTTCAAGACCACAGTGGATAACTGATACTCCATAATCCATAGTGCCAGAGAGATATTAGTAAAATGAAGAAGCACAGGAACTACTCCCAGTTAAGAGAATAAGAGAAATCCACTGAAAGAATGATCAATTAAATAAACCTCAATAGTCTACTAGATCATGACTTCAAAAAGGGAGGGATCAAAGCACTGAAGGAACTAAAAGAGACTATGAATACAGACAGAGAATATTTAAAAAGGAAATTGAAACTATAAAGAGGAATCAATTAAAAACAGAAAACTCAACAGCAGACATAAGAGCTGAGCTAAAGGCAATCAAAAGCATACTAGACAATGCAGAGGAATGAATCAGTGACTTAGAATACAGGATAACAGAAGTCACCCAATCAGAACAGCAGACAGAAAAGCAAATAAAAACCAAACAAAGCAATATAAGGAACCTATGAAATAATATAAAGCATGCCAACCTATGCATAATAGGGGTCCCAGAAGGAAAAAGAGCAAAGGGGACTGAAAAGGTATTTGAAGAAATCATGACTGAAAACTACCCAAACCTACAGAAGAAATTAGATATCCAAGTACAGGAAGCACAGAGGGACCCCAGCAAGAAGAACAGGCTGCAACCTAGGATCCTTTATCCAGCAAGGCTATCCTTCAGAATAGAAGGAGAGAGAAAGAATTTCACAGATAAGCAAAAACTAAAAGAATTCAGTAATACTAAACTTACGCTAAAAAAATATTGAAAGCTCTACTCTAAATAGAAAAGAAGCAGGGTGCTACAGAAAGGAGAAAACCATAATTGGAAATGTGATAACTACAAAGAGTTGCAAAGAATAAACATGAAGATGTAAAAGAGGACATCAAAATCATTAAAGGCAGGAAAGGGGAGCAGGAAAATATAGTTTTTTTCTCTTTTTTTCGTTCTATGTGGGATGTGTTTGAGCTTATATGACTACCAGTTTAAAGCAAACAGATACAGTAATGGGTTAATGTACTTGAAAAACAGGGTAACTACAAGTCAAAGACATACAATAGAGTCACAAAACCCAAAAAGAATCCAAGATAATACAAAAGAAAATAATCAAACCACAAAAAGAAAAAGAAAGGAACAAAGAGGAGATACCAAATCAGCTGGAAAACTAAGTTCAAAATGGCAATAAACACACATCTATCAATAATTACCATAAATGTCAATGGGCTAAATGTTTCAATCAAAAGCCAAAGAGTGGCAGACTGGACAATAAAACAAGAACCTACAATATGCTGCATACAAGAGACCCACTGTAGGGAGAAGGACAAATGCAGATTGAAAGTGAGAGGATGGGTGGAAAAAGACATTTCATGCAAATGAAAATGACAAGAAAGCAGAAGTAGTAATACTGATTTCAGACAAAATGGACTTTAAAACAAAGGCCATAAAGAAAGATAAAGAAGGACACTATATAATGATTAAAGGATAAATACAAGATAAGGATATTACACTCGTTAATGTATATGTACCCAATATAGGAGCACCTAAATACAGTAAAGCAAATACTAACAGACATAAAGGGAGAAACTGATGGGAACACAATCATAGTAGGAGATCTTAATTGTTAACATCACTGGGCAGATCTTCCAGACAGATAATCAATAAGGCAATGAAGAAACTAAATGACACAATAGAACAGTTGGACTTGGTCATTACATCCCCCTAAAATAGGATATACATTCTTTTCAAGTGCACAGGGAACATTCTCTAGGATAGATCATGTACTCAGGCATAAAAGAAGCCTCAACAAATTTAAGAGGATAGAAATTATTTCAAGCATCTTTTCTGACTACAATGCCATGAAACTAGAAATCAACCACAGAAAAACAAAGGAGAAAAAAACGACAGCATGGAGATTAAACAACATGCTACTAAAAAACCAACAGGTCAATGAAGAAATCAAAGAAGAAATTAAAAAAATACTTTGAGACAAATGGCAATGAAAACACAACCACACAAAATCTATGGGATGTAGCAAAAGCAGTTCTAAGAAGGAAGTTCATAGAGATACAGGCCTTCCTCAAGAAAGAACAATCTCAAATAAACAACCTAACCTATCCCTTAAAAGAATTAGAAAAAGAAGACCAAACAAAACCAAAAGTCAGCAGAAGGAAGGAAATAATAAGATCAGGGAGGAAATAAAATAGAGATTTAAAAAAAACAGTAGAAAAAGTCAATCAAACCAAGAGCTAGTTTTTGAAAGAATAAACAAAATTGACAAATCTCTGGCCAGATTCACCAAGAAGAAAAGAGAAAGAACACAAATAAACAAAATAAGAAAGGAAAACAGAGAAATTACAACCACTACCACAGAAATACAAAATAGCACAAGAGAATACCATGAACAACTATACGGCAATAAATTGGACAACTTAGAAGAAATGGACAAGTTTCTAGAAACATGCAATCCACCAAGCCTGAATCAAGAAGAAATAAATCATTTGAACAGACCAATCACTACAAGTGAAATAGAATCAGAAAAAAAAAAAAAAAAAAAAAACCCTGCAAACAGAAGTCTAGGACAGATGGCTTCATTGGAGAATTCTACCAAACATACAAAGAAGAACTCATACCAGTCCTTCTCAAACTCTTCCAAAAGACTGAAAAGGAGGGAGTACTCCTAAACTCATTCTATGAAGCCACCATCACTCTGATACCAAAACCAGACAAAGATACTACCAAAAAAGAAAATTACAGACCAAAATCACTGATGAACATAGATGTAAAAATTCTCAACAAAATATTAGCAAACAGAATCCAACACCACGTAAAAAAGATCATACACCATGAACACTTTCTGCAGTGAGCATATGATGCCAAAAGAAAAGCATATGGGCTTCTTCTAACCCAATTATTTCCTGAGAAAGAGAAATAACACAAACAATTAAATTTGGAATAACAGATTTTGGAAAGATTGTTGAAAACTGTTGGAAACTCCAGAACACATGGTTGATTGATTAAGTGCTAAAATATTTATTAAATATAGGAATCCACTGCAAGAAAATGGAAATTCTTCCATTGGGCTGAAGGCACTGTCTAATGCTGGCCAAGTCATCGCGACAGGAAGGTGAGCAAAGGAACTTAAACGATCACAACTAGTTTAGCTTGGGACCAAAACCAGAAGAATGATAAAAAGTGGAAAGCCAAAAAAGAAAGAGAAAAAGAGAGATTTGAGAATGACTAAAATTTATTAACAGCTATATTAAAAACCACTGATTGTACAATTTAAAAGGGTGAATTTTATAGTACATGAATTGTATTTCAATAAAGCTGTTGTTTAAAAAGCTATATTAAGAATCAGGGTTGTGGTCATAAATATATTTCAAATGCAAAGTCTTCAAAGAAGAGGAATGGTCTTTGTTATACGAACTGCTGCCTTCTATAAAATTTGGGAAGCACTTTCTTCCTCAACTCTCAGTTCCCTTAGATTTTTTGCCTTTTGAAGTTGTTCAGATAAAACATGTTTTTAAAAAAGAAAATAAAACAGCTACTAAAATAGAACATCCTATCCTCTAATAAAGTTAAAAATGTAGATTTCAACACTCAGTCTGGTTTGGGAACTATGAGTCCAACCTTTTATCTCGCTGTCCATTAATCTCTTCGTGTTATGCCCTCCCTTCCTTTCTTCACTTCCTAGCTGGGAGCAGCTCTAGAGGATACAGACTACTGAAGTCTCAGCTAATGCAGAGATGCTTCCCACACCAAAACAATGGAGCTGCATTGTTACTCATTTAATTTCAAGAAAACAAGTCCCTTCTGATGTCTGAACCAATATTATTATGTTGGGGAGAGGGAGGGAGGAATAAGATTAACTTTGTTGAATTCCTAGAAAAAACACAGTGAGACCAAAGCTGGAACTCACAATTAGCACCACAGTCCAAACTGTTCTAGTCTCCTGAAAGGTCTGATGCAAATCACAGCTCTTGTGAAAACAGAGAAATCTAGTTATCTGTGTACACAAGAAACTGGGCACTAGTTTTATACCAAGAAATGATCACGATGGGAGCTGAAAAAGAGAGAGAGAGAGAGCTAGCATGAACTGAGCTTCTACTATATGCCGAATGCTCAGCTACAAGCTTTATGAATATTATCTCTTTAAATTTCACAACATATGAGTTGGTTGCTATTCTATTCCTATTTTACTCGTGAAAACACTCAGGATTAGAGAAGTTAAGTGGCAAAGGTAGGCAATGAATCCATGCAGTCTAATTTAGACTGAAACCACTCTAATTTCAAGTCCTCTAATTCTTAATCACTATCTTATAATACTTTCTTAGAAGAAAACTTTGTCAGGGAATAGCTTTACTAAAAATTAAGACTTATTCTAAAACTAGAGTAGATTCTTCACTAGTACAGTACTATACAAACACACAAAGAATCACAAAGAAAAGAATATTGATGACAACCAAAGAAATTTTTCAAACCTATTACAACGAAGGATACCATGAGAATGAAGAGATAAACCACAAAAATTGTTTAAAGTATTTGAAACAGAGATAACCAATAATAGGAAAGAGTCCACAACATAGTTAAAACAACCATAAATCAGTAAGAAAAAGACATTTGAGAAATGGGGAAAGTATCTCATCAGACCATTCAAAGGAAGGAATATAGACCCCTAAAGGTGCTCTACCTCCTTAGTCATCAGAGAAATGGAAATTAAAGTAATTAGACACTATTTCAGACCCATAATATTGCTAGAAATTTAAAAGTCTTATGATTCCAAGTGAGGATAAAGATGGGGATGCACAGAAACTCTCATGTACTGCTGTTGGACTGTAAATTGGTATATCATGGTGTGATTTAGCAATATCTGAAGTGGAGAAGGTACAAACCCTAAGAATCAACAGTTTCACTTCTAAATATAAACCCTACAGAAACACATGCACCTGTGTGTATCAGTGACATACACCGCAAAAAATCAGAAACAATCTATAAATGCCATTAATGGGAGAATAAACAAATAAATGAGGGTGGGCTTATAAGATGGAAAGCCAGACAGCAATAAAAGGGATGAATTCATTTTACCTGGATCAACATAAGAGATTGAAAATCAATGTTGAGAAGTGGCAAAGGGATGTACGTAAATGAGAGTCAACACATGCATCTAAAAATCACACAAAACAGTAATATATACTGTTTATGGATGAATGTTTACAGAGTAAAAGTACAAAGGCAAGGATTAAAAACTTTGTTGCAGGAAAAGATGCCCACTAGTTGCAAGATCATTTCCTCTGGAAAGGAACAGGGAATGGAAGGGCAGGAGAGCATAGAGCTACATTAAATACGTTTATTTCTTTAGGAAAAAATACTAAATTTTGTCAATGCTGGGTGGTGAGTACAAGAGTGTCCATCACATTATTCTATCTGCCTTTTTTGTATGTTTAAATTATTTCAAAACATAAGCTTCTTAAAATTAAAAAAAGGAAGAAAAGTTGTCTTGAAATTTTCACACCACACGCACCTTCACGTGCTTGATTTCACTGATGCCGCAACAGCTCAGGGATGAGTAGCCCAGCTGCAGAGCTGTCTCTAATACTGTTGCCAGAAAAACTACAAGAAACAAAAATGAATAGCTGGAAGCTGCCAGGAGGCACACGACTCAGTCTTTTAAAACCTTCACCAGAGCTGCTTCACACGTACTAGGCTAGTTTATAAAACTGTGGGTCAGGGGTAAGGGGGTAGGGAGGGATAAACTGGGAGTTTGGGATTTGCAGACACTGACTACTATATATAAAATAGATAAACAATAAGGTCCTACTGTACAGCACAGGGAACTATATTTAACACCTTGCAATAGCCTATAATGAAAAAGAATATGTATATATATATGTATAACTGAATCACTATGCTGTACACCAGAAATTAACACAACTCTGTAAATTGATTATACTTTAATTTTTAAAATTTTAAAAAATTAAATAAATAAATAATTATGGGTCAGATCCTGACCCATTAGAGGGCTCTGAAATCACACTAAGTGCACCATGGACAGATTTTTTTTTAGAAAATGACAGAAATGAGTAGAATGAAAAGCATCCACTGCATGTATCAGGGTAAGTACTGTTTCATGACACATTTGTTTTGATCTTTGGGGTGTGTGTGTGTGTGTTTTCAGTTGTTCATACAAAAACTTTAACACAAATGTTCATAGGAGCATTATCCATAATTTGGAAAAAGTAGAAACAATCCAAATCTCCATCAAAATGAATGGATAAATAATGGAGTATTATTCATCAATAAAAAGGACTGAAGTAAAAATGCATGCTACACCATGGATGAACCTCGAAAACATTATGCTAAGCAAAAGAAGCCAGTCACGGAAGACCACATAGATTATGATTCCACTGATATGGAACGCCTAAAACAGGCAAAGCTATGAAAACAGAAAGCAGACTGGTGGTAGCCCAGGGCCGGAGGTGGGGATAGACAGCAGGAGAGAGTTTGGAATGTGTGTGAGGTTTCTTTCTGAGGTGATGAAAATGTTTAAAATTGACTATAAAGAGCCTTGCACAACTGTTTAAATACACTAATAAACTTTGAACTGTATACCACTGTTAAATGAGTAAAGTCTATGGTATACAAATTATATTTCAGTAAATGTCTTATAAATATCTTTAACATATGAATTATTTGGTTCCTGAGATTATACTAGATTAGCTGAAGTCATGAAAACTATTAAAGAATGAATTTCTGTGGGCCAGCTCCTTGATTTTAACATTTTAATGTGGGGGGGGCCCTTCCCTAACACAAGCGCTCACTTTCTTTTCTGATCATAAACCTACTGTCATATCAATCCCTTCATTCTCACTAAGATATTAGTGCTTGAAACAGCTCAGAGTGTCATCTCTCCCTAAAGTCTCTACTTATACCAAAGTGACTGTTCTCTAGTGGTGTCTTTTCTGATTTAAATCAAATGTGCAGATCTTTTAGACCATGGAGATTCCATGGAGTAATAGTGCTGTAAGGGTAATATCTACTGTCTAAGAAATAAAGTAAATAACTTATATTAATTTGTTAGTCCATCACAGGGAGGTAAAGATAGGGGGAAAATAAAAATAAAACAAAATATTAGACAAGAAAGTATTGGGGGCTTAGTTACAGGGAGGAAAAAAAAAAAAGCTGTTGTGCTTGGTTCAAAAAAAAAATCAAAAATGCAAGAACAAATATCAAGGAAACTCCTTGGCTGAATATGTCATATGAGTTGAGAACCATCAAAAACAGTATATGTCACTATCCCAGAAGACAGACATCATTGTCTTCAAGAAAATGCAGCTCTAGGCAGCAAACGGCAGTCTGATGAGTAAAGTCACACACAAAGGTTAAATAGCTTGGATTTATTTTTGTGGGAAGAGATGGGGCTATAAACTGACATGAATGATTTTGTCACAGTGATTAAGGCAGCCGGGAGCCCGCAAGGCGGCTTTATGGGGTCCAACAGCAGAATGCCAGTCACCGTTCGAGTTCCACCACTTTTCCTGTTGTTTTCTCCTTAACATCCTGCCCTGCTTTTCCTAATAAAAGCTGCCTCACATCTGAAGGAAGAGGGACAGCGACTGGTGTTCAGGTGCCCACAGTAATGGGATCCTCACAGCACTTGGGCATTAGACAGGGCGGCTCTGCTGGGCCGGCAAGAATGCACGTGGGGGAAGAGGAAGAAAGAGGTCAGGGATAAGACAGAAATGTGGAAGGAGGCCCATGCTCCGCTCAAAACCATCCCAACAAACAATTTTAACAATCCAGAGGCAAGAAATACTGTGATTTGTGGAAATACATCAGCAGTACATAAAATCAGTAACATGAATGGTCACAGAACTTTCTCTCTGCATCTGTGACATGGAAAATTGAAACAAAGGCAGACCATACATATTTGCTGAGGAACAACTGTGCCTCAGGTACAGTGTCAATGTGACACTGATGAATACGTGGTGAATATGAATGACAAAGTTCCAGCCCAGCAGTAGAGTCCATCTCTTGGGGACATCTTCTGTTATCAGTGCTCTGATACCCCTGTACCAACACACACGTAAGTAGGAACAATTTTATGCCAAGCCTCTGAGGCAAGTTTAACTTAACATCTACCTGGAAAACTGCCTTGTCATTCTTTAATGCTGAGTCTGAATCCTGCAGCCATTTGGCAATGGGTCACTCTGGAAGACTGAGAAGTGACACGTTCAGCAAGTGTGGAGTGCGGACTGAGCACAGAACTTTGAGTTTAAATCCAGGGGACGAAGAGCAGCGACAATAAGGAGAATCATTTTAGGAAGGTGATTATTCCAGCAGCAAAGAGCAGAAGTGACACTGTAAACCACATCAAAAGAAGGGGATTGAATGAGGGACACTTTAAGGGGAGCAAAAAAAACAAACAAACAGAAAAAAGAAAAACCACATAAAAAACAGGTTTAAAGGTACGTAGTGGAGTGGGAGGCTGGTTGAACTGTAACACATTTTGCAAATCCCAAAATAAGTCAGTCCGACAACGGGCAGCGGGGATGGTTCCCAACACTGAATATAAATAACCTTTCAGAGACTTGTTCTTACTTTAGTTGCTAAGAGAAAAAGAGGCACTTGACAGAAAGAGAGTAGGACAAAAATAAAAAATAAACCAAGGACCACAGGGAAAGTGAACAGAGTGAGGCTCTGTTCACGGGAAAGTGACAAATCGGAACAGGCAATAGGAACACAACAGCACCTTCCCTGAGAGATGAGGAAAGAAAGAGATGAGAGAAAAGAAAAGAAATAATCGACCAGGGAAAATCTGACATAACACCCAGGGTCTGGGAGCTCTCTGAGTCACGGCATCAATGACGTCATCTAGTCAACATCTTGTTGAGCGCTTGCTGTGTACAAGGCTCTGAGCTCAAAGCAGGGAAGAAATAAAAATGGAGTTGAGGATGCATGCCTTCACGCCATGTTTTTCCCTACAATTAAATTTAAGTAATTCCTCTCCCTTCACTATGACGACTGCGAACTTCATGATTTCATATGCAGGACACTTAAGAAATGTCCCCATCAACTCATTCATCAATGATCTCAGGTAGATTTCATATAAAGTTGGTTAAGTTATGAATAAATAGTACTTTCCCTTCATTAATTATGAAAGAACATTGTCTATGCAAAATCATTGAGAACTATAAAGACACTGTACTAAACTTACCTCAGAAATTAAATGAGAATTCACAGTATCTCAGCACCAATATTTTTCCCCCTTTTTTCATCCTGGAGGATAGTGAGAACCAACAAACGTTGCTACAAGCCATCGTTTGAAAGAGCCTCATCTCCAGTCCCTCACCCAGTCAGAAATGGCTCCACTTTTGGTGACAGCAGTGAATACAATTTGAATTTTGTCCACCTCCTTATCAATCAGTATCTGTCCAAGTTTTAAGGTACTTGTATGAGGAAATAAGTTTGGGGGGAAGAAAAGCAATGTACTATTTATAGCTAAACCAGCTGTATAAGAACAATTCTGTGGTCCTGAATCAAAAGTTCCATCATCTTCCATGATGTTTAAGTTTCTATCAAAGTCAATAAAACTCCTCCTTGATTATTTAACACAATGGTGAATTTGCAGATGCATCTATAAAAATTTTTCCCATTGTTCTTATGAAACACTTTCCTAAAGTTTTCTTAGAAAGCACATCAAATTACTCCTAACTATTGCTAAACTGCAAGTAATACCAAACTCGCCTTGACAATAACCCACTATTTATAGCAAATGGAGACTGACACCAAAATTATCCATCTCAATAAGAACAAATTTTCTAAACTCCTACTTTTCGATTATTAACATACATTTAGTTAACGCATTCCACGTGCCATGTGAAATAAGCCCATTGCTCATTTTGCACAAACTAAGTGTGATTTTTCAGAGCATCAACTGTCGCATAAGTTAGGAAATCAATCTTTAAGAGAGCCTCACCTCCTGACCCAGGAGATGCACAGTGACTACAGTCCGAACTCTACAATGGGGAGAAGGGTGGGCCCCTTAAAGCCCCTCCCACTAGCCTGCAGAGCTTTGGAAAAGACCAACAAAGATTAAGATGGAGGAGGAGGAAGGAAGACTAAGGAATAAAGAAGAATAAGAATAGGAAGAAGGAAGATGAGAAGAGGAGGGGGAGGAAGATGAGGAGGAGGAAGAACAGAAGGAGAAGAGAAGGAGGAGGAGGAAGGGGAGGAGGAGGATAGGGAAAGAGCAGGAGGAGGAGAAAACGGTTCCTCCCTCTGAACCAAACACTTAAAGCTCATGGAGGGATGAAAACAATCCCAGAGGCCATCAGAGTAAGTCCTGCTAAAAATCCCAAGGCTCTCTTTAAAAACATTAAGACCTAGATCAAGAGTGGAGCCAACTACTAAAACCTCAAGAAGCTGAGATTAAAAACTCAGAGAGTACCTCAGATTGTTTCAGGTCACTCTCTCTAGTTGAGCCAGAAGGATACTGGACTGAGCTGGCACAGCGGACCCACGATCTTCTCTCCAGAACTGATTTTTGTATTTCCCTGAGCCTCACCTTCCCCTCCTCTTGTACCCATAGCCTGTTCCTGCCCTGTTCTGATGAGTCAAGATTGTTTTCTGCCAACTGCTCCTACTCTAGCCTACCCTGGGTTATTGCTACCCTGCATGACCTTGACTGCCATAGATCCAGAGCCAGGTTCCAAGCCAGACGCCAAAGACATAAAAAATCCACTAGAAATTCCTGGACACCAGGTCTGCGAAGCAGCAGCTCTCTCTGCAGCATCTTGCTATATAATCTGAAGAAAGAGAAACCACTGAAAGAAAACCTTGAGCTGTGACCCAGGAGGAGCAAATGGTGTATATCAGCCAGACCTCGACACCCTGACCTCACTAGTGGAGGAAGGGAAGGCAATTTCTCCCAAACAAGCCTGCTTAAAAGGCAAAGTGGAAAAATATATATATATGTAAATAAGAACAGAAATTGACCAACTAGAGGGAAAGGCTAGAGATATGAATCTCTGCCAAGTAGAATTAAGTGGTTGAAGAAAACTGTGAAACGGTTCTACTGCCTTGGGTAAAAATTTTAAAACAACTTGCAAAATATAAGCTCTGGAGGCCAAGCTTTGGAAAATACCATTGATTTCCCATCTTCAAAGTTAGCTAAAGTTCTTTACTCGGGACAAAATAAAAATATGCAACAAAATGGCAACTATTGCTAAGTGCTAAAATCCCAATACAAAATTAATTTTTAAAAAGAAGAAAAATGTGGATTTACCCTTGCTGATGAGTATGAGTCTGAAAAAACTCCTCAACAGAGACAACAAACAGATTGGGGGCAGAGTGGAAAGAAGAGGGGGGAGAGATTAAGTTCCTTACTCCTCTTTTTAGCTAGAACTGCTGATATTTCTGGGTCACGGTACAACATTGTTTATTTTCCAAATCAAGTTATATAAAATAGTCTGCTCTAGGGAAAACAGATTTCTGTCTTAAAAGCTACTCAAAAGGTAAAATCAGAAGTAAAGGACACTTAGAAGTATACAATCAGTTTTTCTACACGATATATTTATATTTTTTAAAACATAGCACACTGAATTCAATTTATGTGTCAAATCATTGTAATCATCAAAGGGACTGTACATTCAATATCTGAAAAGACAAACTATTCATGTATTTATTAATCTGGAACCCTATCTTGTTCCAAAAAGGATTTCAGGTTGTTTTATGTGGATAATTACAAGATAAGATAAAAATTTTAAGTAGATGAGGAACCTGGGGGAGAGGGAAAACTCATTAATTCAAAACCTATTTATTAAGCACTGACTCTGCACCAGCCACTGCTCTAGCTAGCGGAGACGTGTGGTGAACTAACGGACAAGATCACTGTTCTCATGTTGTTTATAGTCTAGCGATGGCATACTGAAAAAAAGACAACAAACAGGTCCATTGGTAAAAGGAAAGTCAAGTGCTAGGAAGGAAAAAAGAGTAAGGGTGATAAGGAGGATAGGGGAACAGGACAACTTTAGAAAAGGAGACAGAGGACATGTCTTAAGATCACATGTTTTAAGCCTGGATATTTACGTGAATCTAACTTTAACATGCACCTAAAAATGTGCACAGATATGATTTCCCAGACTGACAAATTATCATGTCCAGAGAGATTTTAGGTGACTCTTGGGTGGAAATGAGGATGGGGAGAAGGTACATGATAATGAGATAGGAATGAAGCTACCACAAAATCTGGGAAAGCTGGGACTTTCTCTTAGGAGGAGGGCACAATTAGCCTCTAAACTTCTGGCACCCAAGTCAAGGAAGGAAACACAGTTACATTACAAATCTCTTCTCTTGGTCCTGTTGAGACACCATGCATAATGTCTCCAAGACTTCAATGAGTACTGTAACTGGTTTCTCAGGAATATATCTTACAATGTCCTTCAACTTACCTTTAGAAAAATCCTGCACGAAAAGGTCAGGGGAGTGACTGAGAAAATCAATCCCAACTCATACCAAACTCCCTCATGACTGACTTAAATCCAAGAGATTTAAGGGAAAAATACCTTAAATCTTGAGAATATATGGAGCTCCTCGACCCTGGGTGCAAATTAGAATCCACCGGAGAGATTTAAAAAATATCCCCACCCCAGAATCTCTGGAGGTGAGGCCAGTACACTATGGAGGAATGGATGATGATTTTCTATAAATAGTTCCTTTAAAGTGAATTTCTGGCAGATTAAACTCCACCAAGTACTCAGAATAAAGATATTCTCTGCTGCCATTTAGATGCAGACTCAAGATATCTCTACATGGTTAAAAGAATATCTGAGCTAGAAGTAGAAATTATACCCATTTCTACTTTCTACATAGAAATGAAGGTATATACCAAGTGCTAAACATGACATCAGTTCACCCCTGAAAGAAGTTAATGAGAGAGGAGACATGGGCAGGGCCAAGAGTTTTAAAGAAATGGTAGGTTTGTTCCAACACACAGATGAATGGGTGACCACATTAAAATAAATAGCAAAGATTACAAAAGGGTTATTGTATGTGGATCTCTAACATTTTCCTTGAGAATTCTTATTCTAATTCTACTACTTATTAGTTGTATGACCTTGGGCTGGTTAACTAGCTTCCTTAAGCTTCATTTTCCTCATCCATAAAATGGGTATTACAATAATACCTACCGCAGAGTGACAGCTAGTGCATGTAAATAACTCAGCACAGTGCCTAACACATGATAAATATTCAGGAAATATTCATTGTTATTTTTCAACACTTTCCCTTAATATTTGCTTCCTAACGATTTTATTACCAAAGTAAACACATCCAGCTAGATGTTCACAGAAGTTATCATTTTGGTTAATCTCTTTTATGTAAATCCTTTCACATTCTTGACTCTGGAGCTACTTGTCTATGAAGACACAAAATATATTTTGTATCTTCATTTGGAAAAGATATGTGACTACTGATTTCTGTTCAGCATTGAATGTTCCCGTTTTATGAAGCTTAAACCACAAATGAGCATATACAATTTTGGTGTTGACTTACTGGATACTAAAATCTTTGATTTCCAAAGAAAGATTATAACAATCCACATACACATCCAGTTCCAAAACAAAACACACATCCTGCAAGAGGTGTTTTCCACCTTTTAAATGTTAATTATCTTTATATAATCCATTCTCACTCTCAAGACAGTAGAAATGAAGCATTCCTATTGTGTTCTGCAAGTTTCTTCACGACTATAGAACTTTTAAAAGTATTTTCAAGGGCTGCAAGAAATATATAGTTCCTATGGGACAGATGTAAGAAATCTTTGATCCCAGTGCCACAGAATGATATCTAAGGAAATGTTGATGGCCTTCTGCCTTAAGGCCAGTTTAGCATACTGCTTAAACATACAGCTGGAGGGGAGTGAGGCTGAAGTGCCTGGGGCCAAATGCTCTCTCAGCTGCCTACCAGCTTTGCAATTTTGCAGCTGATAAGTATTACCTGTCACATGATTCTTGTGGACTTGCAATGAGCTCATGTATCAGGAACCCAGAAAACTGTTCAGCACATGAAAAGTAACCATATAAGCTACCATTTATTAAATATTTTAATATATACCATAACATGACAACATTATTATAAGTATCTCTCTTTTCTTGATTTCTCTTTCCTTCCTCCTTCTCACCATTCTCCTCGAGATCTATCTCTTCCTCTTCTTGTACTCTCTTCCACTCTTTTCCATAACATCCTTTATCCCTTTGCAGCTTATCCATAATCCCTAATGATAAATGTGGCACTGTCTGAGCCCCATTGGAGCTATAGAGTACTATTAACACTACATGACAAGAAAGCAGGCCTTCCTCCGTGTACTTTCAGAAGGGGATCTAATCACTAAAAATGATAGAACACTTGGCATTCTTTCAAATAAGAGAAAGCAAATAAAACTAAGGACAATTTTTATCAACTCATAAGCTCTTAGTGTCATTCACAGTTTTCCGTGTGTTGCTGTAAAGAAGCAATGCAAGATGAGGTTCTTTTGCACACAGTAAAATCATGATGAAGAATTTCAAAGACACCCAAAAATATATACAAATTGGGATCTCCCAGACTAAAAACAATACTTAAGGAAAATTCCTACAATTCTAAATTTCATTTTCTTTCAGCTATTTAATTATAAGAGGTTAGTAGGAGAATAAAAACGTACTGGGAAATGCCTCCTTCCTATTTCTAGCATCAGCAGAACAAAATTTTGATGGGTGGCAAAAGTTGATCAATATTGAGCTACTTGGGTTTAACAAATGCACATTAAGAAAAAAAAAAGATGTTTGTGCTATCCTTGCTAAATATTTCTAAAGCTGTAACTCCTAGGAGTCCTTTTCCGCCCAGGAAGCAGTACTGCAGACGATTTACAGTCAAGCTGACTCAGTGCTCCCAAGTGAAACAACCCAATTTTAAGTACAGCTCAGCCACACTCAGGCAGATGTATAAATACCCTCATAAAAATGGAGCACAGCTACCTACCACTTGCCATCCTGTGACCACTCTGAATTTTCCCCAATCATTACAGATTATCAAAACTCTAATAAATGGTAGACTCATGTTCTTGGCACTTGGCTGACCACTTGAGAAACTGCAACACCTTCCAGGCAATGAGATAAAAAAAAAAAAATAAGTAGCCTGTCTATTCGCTGACAACAAAGACTTCTAAGAAAATGAAGTTCTGCTATTTGTAGAGAAACAATCACGGGCTGCAAAACAAGGTACTGAAAATGTGTGGGGTAACCACACATCATAATCAACCACCAAATAACCTAATTTTGATGCCACAGTAAATCTATCATGCTTGGCTAGCAAAAAGGGAGTAGCCATCAAGGTGCTTCTCCTTAAAAATAGCAATTACATGATCATCAGTATGAAACCATCAGTAGGACTTGGTAGGTGATATCTTGCCCATGGGGGTATCCGGTTAAAAATATGTTTTATCCTATTGTCTGCAAACATAC
This sequence comes from Camelus ferus, assembly GCF_009834535.1. NCBI lineage: Eukaryota > Metazoa > Chordata > Mammalia > Artiodactyla > Camelidae > Camelus > Camelus ferus. Next base: position 65,883,873 of record NC_045702.1, read on the forward strand.
AATTTTTTAGCACATTTTCAAGTCAGAAGAAAGACTGAATATTTTGAATATTCTAGTTCTGAGTGCTATTTTACAAGACCAAAATGACTTCAGACTAGGTAGACAATCTTCAGGATAGCAAGGTTACCCATAATCAAATATCACTTCTTTGACTACCATTTCTAGGACTTTAGGACACAATAAGCCTTCAGTTTGGGCCAATCATCCAACTCAGGATGAAAATAAAGTATGCATTCAAGTAATTGGCCATATAGTAAAGAAATCTTTTACCATATGGACTCATAGCAACAGAATTATTATTTCATATCAATCAAATTGCCAGTATTTCCACAGGACTAGAATGAAAATTTTTTCCCAAAAATAAAAGTGCTATTCCATTTAGTGATGAAAACTGAAATAATAACACATTAAAAGTAAAATTATTTGTTTTATACCATCACAGTTCTTATGAGCTTTCTGAAACATCAGGGAATATATTACTGGTTTCCTCACTCTAGGTTAATGACTCGATCTTACCAGGTGAGAAGTAATTCTTGAATTAGGTTAGATGACCTATTAGGTTTCTTCCATCTCTAGGACCGTTAGATTCCACTTAGTTACATAAACTCGAGTAATTTGTAACTTACTTCTGGGACTGTGTTAAATTCGGGTAACTAGGGCACCATTTTGCATTAATGTGATGTCATACAATTTCTAAATAGTACTTAAGCAACATGAGGGAGTTAATGTTATTTAACAAAAACTCACATAGTGCTTACAGTATACCCAGAGCTGTTTTAAGTGCTTTTAAAATATTAACTCACTTATAGTATGTAACTAAGTATACTTAGTAACTAAGTTCTTGTGAAGCTTAATGAGTAGGTGAATTGGCATTTAGCAATGAATTCAAGTGAACAACTACATTCACTCAGCCTTTGAAATTAACGTTATTCATGTCTAACAATTAGGGTTATCCCGCAATAACACGAATCTGGTCAGTAACTTTCCTTATGGAGATTCTTAAATGGCCTTCGGGACAAGTCCAAATTTCTCAGCACATCATGAAGGTGCTGCAGCTTCTATATTCTGCTTTCCATGCTTTGTCTCATCTGTCCCTTTAGTCCTATTTGCAGTTAACAAAAATGTGTCCTGACTCCCACATGCCCATGTTCCTGCTGCCCCTTCAGTTTGATATGCCCGTCCCTTTAATGTGGCCTATTCCTACTTACCCTCAAAACATAGCTCATTCAGCACCTCCCTCTGACACACTCATTGTGTGCTCATCTGGATTAAGTACCACGTCTTTTCTGCTTCCCCAGCTCTCTGTGATCACCTTCAGAAAATCACACAGAAGGGAAAGTATCCATTCATCGATCTTCCTACTTGTCTGAAAAGTCCTTCAAGGGTAGAACTGAGTCTTCTATTGCTAAATCCCCAGGGCCTTGTACAAAAATTGGTACACAGTATGAACTCAAGTAAGTAAATGCCTTTTAAATAAACAAAACAACAAATAAATATACATGTTTTTGTGAGCTGATAGAAAAGCATCCTCATTGTATTTCTGAAGTAGAAAGGAAGTTGCTGGAACTATTTCTTGGTAGCTAAGATGCCATAAATTATATCTACTTAATCGTCAAAGAAATAACAAGGCCCATACAGAATTAACTTATGTTTTTAGGTTCAATGACAGCTCCCATTGGAGTGCCAAAATGCAGGACCACTCCTTAGTTTCCTAACTGCAGCAAAAGTTGGCCTATGGCAACTACGTCTTTACAACTGCAGTTGCCACATTCAGTCTAAGTAGCCAGTGACCTCTAACAGTAGTTAAGGAGCTTGGTAAATGGCAGTGGCTCCCAGGTGATCCAGACACCAACCAGATGCACTACATGTACCTTACCGTGGGCCAGGCACTCAGATAACTGCTTGGAATAACTACTTTGATGACAAGACAGTGTCTTCACTTTCATTTCTGACTGGAATTAATCTATTCATGCTGTTTTACTTACCTCCCACCCATCCATTCACACCTCACCAAAAGCCAGAGTCATTCTTCTCAATTGTAAGGTTTACTGCTGTGGGCAGCAGAGGCTGCACAAGCCCAGAGCATCTTCTGCCCCAAGGGGAGAGGCTTAGGAACCAAAACACCGCAGAAGTAGTGCTCCAAAATGGGGACAAAAAGGAGGACCAGCCTGTTGTCCAAGAGTGGTGGTCTTTCACTAATTCAGAGGGCAGAGGGTACCTAAGTACATGACCAGCAAAGGGCAGAGACTCCATGACTTTCCAGGTTCAATCCTGCAGTTTTCTCTTCCTGCATTTCTACCTTCTCCTGGCTCCCTTCCTCTCTGAGAAAGTCTTTGTGATTTTTTTAAAGCACTGTTTACATCAGCAAAAATTTGGACTGTGAGAGACTCTACAGGATGACAGACTCCATGTCTTCAATGAATAAATTGCATGGAAAAAAACAAGGAAATGATTGGGGGAGGGAGGAAACCATGCATTAAAAAGACTTAAAAAACAAAAAATTAAACTAACTGCAGTCCATAGACATTATTTGTGTCATGGATCAAAGTCATATATATATTATATTTATGTATATATTTATTTACTATGTTTATATTATGTTAAATATGTATTTAATATATTTGTACATTTAATATTTAATATATATTAGCTATGGAAATATCATGATTATATTTTCTTAAAATTCTTATTTTTTATAGGTACATAGTGAATTTTTTTATGAATGAAATGATTTGCTTCAAAATAATACAGAAAGGGAAAGAAAATATGTAGTCTGTAGATAAAACAAAATTGGTTAAGGGTTGCAAATTGCTGAAGCTGGGAGGTCATTATAATATTCTCCCTACATTTGTGTGCTTGAGATTTTTTATAATCAAAAGTTGTAAATGAATGTGAGAATATTCCTCCACAGAAATATTCTAATTTATTGAAAAGTAAGACCGGTGTCCTATGCTTCTTCAGTTTTACTTTGGAAACAAGTCAAAATGGAAAAGGTATTTACGAACCATTAATTCAAATAAGTAAATAAAATTCAAATAAAAAAATAGGTATTTACCAAACATTAACTCAAATGATAGAATCCATCATTAAAGCCTGGCATATTAGATTTTCTACTACAATAATCTAACTGATGGATATTACTATAGCCCTTTAAATTAATCTCCATCTTATATTAAAATTTTAACAGAACTAAGTACTTGGCTACAAATACAGATTTAAGTTGTATTTTTCTATTTGTACTTATTCTTACACTTACAAATAAATTACTATGCCTATCACATCATCAAAAAATATCTTAAAGTATTAAGAATATATTTATACATGTGAAAATGATCAGCCTGCCTTTGCTTCAGTGAAGTGTACAAAATTTTCAACTACATGAACAAGTTCTATCTTAATATGTACTTACAGGTGGGTGAACTGGTTGCTGGGATGATGTATGTAAATACCAAAAAATGCTTACAGAGCCCCCAAATATTTACTTAAACTAACCAGGAAAATTCCAAATAATTTTCAGGCATACCAGTGGATGTGTGATTTTGATCTAAATATGGGTAAATGGTAGTTAGATATATTTAAACATAATTTATAAATGCCCCCAAACAACGTGGCCCTCATACCAAAAGGACTGCTACCAATGAATTAAGACGGGAGGGGGGCGCCTCTTCTGGAGGTGAACAGGTACATCTGTAATGTCCACAAAGTGAGTGAGCCTAGAACCTTGCAGTTCAGCTTAATTTTTAGTTTAGTTAGGGACGTCTAGGCTTGTTTTTCCAATTTTCCTACAGTACCAGTCTTGGCTTAAATCACATAAAGTCTTCTCTTTGAGATTTAAAACAACAACAACCACAACAACAATAATGATGATGCAAATCCTGCCAAAACACTATATTCCTTCTTCCCACGCAGGGCTTTTGCTCGGCAGAGAGAGGGTCTCCGCCCCTTTGCTTGGGTTGCCGCACAGCTGGAGGCATCCCGCACAAACTCCTCTGGAGCAAAGTCCCCAGCCTGTGACTATTTTGGCATTTTGTCCAACACTTCCCCACCCCACCTCCTTCCTTTTTTTTGCACAGGGAGCGCCATGCATGACTCGCATTAGAATTTCGCTCGTTTCACTGAAGACATTACATCTCCAGGGCAACGGAGAGCAAACGTGGGGTCGGGGTGGGCCGGGCCGCGCGGAGGACCAGCCCCCAGACCACACCTCTCACCTGCCCGCCGCCGGGGTCGCCCCGCACACGCGTGTCGAGCTCGTCGTGCCCACTTTCGTCTTCACCGCCGGAGCGGTAGATGAGCCGGAGTGGAACGATGCTCTGGCGCTCCAGGAAGCGGTTTTCGTTCCTCCTCTCCATCTCCGTCAACGAGGCGTCTCCTTCGGGCAGGAAGGGGACAAGGAGGGATTTGGGGAGAAAAGGCGAAAATAATTACCCTGACCCACCCTCGTCCATCCTGCGGTCCGATATCTCCCCTATGAAGATTCCACTTCCCCCTCCGTCTTGGACCCCATTTGGGAAGGACGCAAAGACACCAGACGGAGAGCCTTGGACCAGTTCATCTGAGAACAGCCAGGATCGGGGCCCAGAAGCAGAGCACCCTTCTCCTATCCTTCGCATTCCTCTTTCACTTCAGAAGAAAAATAGGCATTTGACCTAAAGCGTCTAATGCATCTGCGCGCCCCTCACACTGGATTTTTGCTTCACTTCTCACCACCCTTCTAAATAAAAAAATCTCCCCGCGCACTCAGGAAATGGAGATGCCCCTTTACAATGCGCTTGAGGGCTGCAACGATGCCCGGGAAATGGTACGTCCCGAAGCCACAGAGGGCGGCGAACTTACCTGGCCGCCCGCAGCGCGTCAGGGGACAGGTCCCCAGAGCGCACAGCAGCACGAAGGGCACGGACACAACCGCCGCCGCCGCCTGCATGGTGCTGCCTGTCAGCCGGCCTCGCCCGAAACGCTCAGTTCCTCATGCCCGGGCAGCCGGGTCCGGATCCGGCGCCCGGGGCCCCCGGCTCGCCTGGGCCGCCCCCTCCCAGCCCTAGCCGGTGCTGCGGCGGCCGCGGCGCTGCAGCCTCCACCGCGGCGCTACCTCAGTGCTGCATTGTGCTCCGCGGGCGCTTCCGCTGGCGGGGGGAGCGAGCGAGTGCTGCATTGGGCGGTTGGCTATAGCTAAGTGGTTTTTAGCGCCTCCCACCTCATCTCCTGGCAGAAGCTCCGGCGGGCGACGAGCGCTCTGCGGGGAAGCAAGCGCCTGGCGCACTCGCCCCCTGCGCGCGGGACAGGGGCGCGCGCACGGGAGTCAGCTGGGAAATGTAGTTCTCTCCCCGCGCCCCGCTCGTCTCCACCGCAGCGCGGACTGTCGAGACCTCGTGACCACTGGGTCCTCTACCTCCTGGAGACGGGAGGGAGGAGGAGGGCAGAAAAAAGAAAGGTCATCGCTGGCAGGACTCCTGGCACCGAAGATGCTCGAATGAACCGCTGCGGGAGCTGGGATTCAGCCATTGGATCCCTGAAATCATGTTTCCCGCAAATTTAAAAATTACTTAAATTATTATCAGGCAATCAAACCTTCAAGAGTACATGGTAAGTAAATCATTCAGCAAATATTGATTGAGGACCTACTATGAGTCCGGGGGTTGACTAAGAGGAGGGGATACAGCGGTAAAGGACATGGTACAAGAGGCACCTGCTGTCAGATACACCGAGTAAACACCGTTTTGTACACTACAGTGTGAAAAGTGCCCTGGTGATCTCTTGTACGGTTTCCAAACTTGAGTCAGTTTTTTCCACCCAGAAACCGCTGCCTGAAGAAAAGTCGTGTCCCTGGAAGAAGGACCCTGCAGCACATGTCAAAGACACATGGTAATGATTCCCAAGTCCTTCCTCAAAGGGGCTTACCTCTATTTACTTGAGTACTTGTGTACTGCGGAAAAAGATAAGAGTACTCAAATATTTGGTGGATGCAGGGTCTGAATTGATATTGGTGCCTGGGACCCAAAGCACCTATTATAATGGGGGCATGTGGCAACCAGTTAATAAATGGAGTCCTGACAAAGGTTTGGCTCACAGTGGGCCAAAAATGTCATTTGCTTAGCCTCGGAATATTTTAGTAGAAGAGAAGTATTTAGTACTTCATAAAATCATTCACACTGTGTCCCTGGCCTATAGGATAAAAATCATTATAGTGTGAAAAACAAGAAAGAAAAAGAAAGAAGAGGGAGGGAGGGAGAAAGAGAGAGAGAGAATGAAAGAGAGAGACAGAAAGGGAGAAAGAAAAAGAAAAAAGGGAGGGAGGGAGAGAGAAAGGAAGAAAAGGAAAAAAAGAAGACCAAATAAGTAGGAATCTCTGAAACTGCCTCATCTTTCAGCCAAATAATAAATCAAAAAAAAAAAATCTAAACTTGGGTTGCTGGAGGTGGTGGAGGAAGTTAGAGCCCCTGTTAAGTAACTAAAATATGGCTGATTCCCATCATACTCTTATGGGTCATAAAGATTGACAGCAGACTCCGACCAACTGCACTAAGTAGTAGGCTCAATTGCAGCTGAAGTGCCAAATGTGGTATCTTTACCACTGCAAATGAGAACATAGTCCCAGGTACAGGGTAGGCAGACATTGATTGGGTAGATGGATAATTTCCATCCCTGTTAGGAAAAAAAAAGGTCAGACAGTTTATTATATTCACAGGGAAAAGGTTACAGAATACATTTGTAGTTTCACCCCAGGGCTATTTAAACTTTCTTGTCCTTTGTCATACTGTAATTTGAAAGGATGCCACACAACATCACATTAATCCATTACAGCAGTGATAACATGTTTATTGGACCATATGAGCAAGAAGTTGCTAGCACATTGGAAACTCTGATAAGACACATGCTGTCTAGAGGGTGAGATACCCTAAGATTATTCAGGGACCTTGTCACATCAGTAACATTTTTTGAGTTCCAGTGGTCAGGGGCAAGCCAGGACATGCCATCCAAAGTGAAGGACAAATTTTTGCATCCTGAACTTCCCAAGCATGAAAAAGGAAGCATAATACTTAGGTGGCCTCTTCTGGTCCTGAAGCAGTATATCTCAAGCGGGAATACTGCGTCCTCACAGGGGCATGAAAGACTGCCAGCTGTGAGCAGGAAAAACTCTGCAGTTGTATAACCAGGCATGTTCAAAGGTCCTAGAGACATCACTGGAGTTTACGGCAAGCCCCACTAGGAAATCACAACCGAGGCCCTGGGGATTTTAGAGTAAGGCCATGACGACTTCTGTGAAGAATTATATACTTTTTGATAAGTGAAAACAGACTGTTGTATGAGATGACGATGTATGAGAGATTAAAGCACCCGACAATAGGGCAAAATCCTCAGGTGGTTACAACTGCCAATCATGAGCTGGTGTTTAATCAGACCTGTCAAGACATAACTTGGAACAAGTGCGGCAGTAATCCATGGTAAAATGGAACTGGTCCATCCAGGGTTGAGCAAAAGCAGGACCAGAGGGCTCAAGGAAATTCCATGAGTAGGCAGCCCAGAACCCCACATCATCCATCACTGTTGCATCAGTTCCTCTTCCCAGGTCACCCCTACAGGTCCATCCCTTAAGTCTAGATGAAAAAGGAGAAAAATCTCAAACTTGGTTCATGGACTAGTTACTTGTGTGGGTACGAGCTGAATATAGATGGCAACAGCGAGACAGCTCCACTCAGGGTTGGCATTGAAAGCCAGTCACAAGGGAAAAATCTTCCCAATGGGCAGAGCTGCAAGTGGTATAGCTGGTCATCCCCTTTGTGTGGAAAGAGAAGTGGCCTGAATTTAGATATACATGAACTCAGGCGCAGTGAAAAAAGATTTGACTAGCTGTTAAGGGACAGGTGAAGAAAAAGATTGGAAGATTGAATATAAAGGATAGAGGCATATGGCATATGGGAGTGGGCATGAAGCGTGAATATCTTTATATCACATGTTAATCCACCCTAATGCGGGCAAAATGGGTACATGAGGAAAAGGGCTATGGTGACAGGGATGAAAGCTATGTATGGGCTCAATAGTATCGGCTCCTAGTCTCTAAAGTTTATCTAGTGTTTCTGCCATTGCCAAATGTTCAGCCTGCCAGAAACAGAGACCAACACTAAGCTCCTCATATGGCACAGCCTCTCGAGGAGACCAACCAGGCACTTCATGGCAAGTTGACTATGCTAGGCACAGTAACAGACGTACTCCAGGTTAAAAGTCGCTCTTTCCTGCTCACACCATCACTTTTTGAGAATTTTGATGCATGATTTCACATTGTACCAGGGGACTGACTTTACAGCAAAGGTGTGGGAGTGAGCCCATGATCAGGTGATCCACGGGTCTTAACACGTACTGAATCACCCAAAAGCAGCCTGAAAGAGCATCAGAAAGGCCTGTTGAAGGCATAGCTATAGCATCAACTTGAAGGTGTGGAGGTGGTATTTTTGAGGATGGGGTATCACCTTCTAGGATGCAGTATACACTTTGAGTTCAAAATGTTTATATGGTGCTATGTCTGATAAAATAATACATAGGTCTGGGAACCAACAGATGGAAGCAGGAGTGGCCCGACTTGCAATTAATTTCTCTTTTGACCCTCTTGGAATTTGTGCTTCCCATCTGAGTGTACATTGTATAACACTATTTTTGCTATTAGGAGAGATTAAAAAGTCAAAAATCAAAGTTTTCTTCAACTTCTACAGAAGCTGCCTTCTTGATTTTACTAAATCTGATAATTTAACAAAGTTCACCTATTCCTAATAATCATTTGCCATTTAGCTTGAGGTCTGAAGTCAGCAAAATTGCTGACAACTGAACTTACAGAACAAAAGCTAAATGCAATTTACTGTACACTTAAGCACAATCAAGTAAAATTAAGTAATATATAGGGACTTTGATACTTTTAACTTATTTTCTCATTAAGGAATTGTGACATCCTTCAGTAGATATGGCTTTGTATATCTATGTCTCGGTCTGGTTCTTGGTTTCTTATTGTTCAAGTCTCATTTATTTTGGTCACATGCTATTCTTCCGGTGTTCAAAATTCATGTATCTTTTTCTTGCTTGAGTAATGCATTTTGCTAATAAATTATTTTTGCAACTTTAACTGCCCAGAGCTCTAGAATTTTTTTTGAGGGGGGAGGCTAGGATTTTAAGGAGGCTACTTCCCTCTAGTACTGCCTGCAAAATTGATGCTAATTAATGGCCTTTGTTTGCAAGAGCCTAAATTCTGCTTTTTAACCTTAGTTATGCAGAATTATTAGCCTGCACAGACAAAAAGGTGGGCATAATACTGCTTCTTTATGCAGAAAGGGTAACTTCTTGTTTTTAAGTGGTACTAATATGGATACCATACTACTTTTTGTGTAATACCATTAAACATTTCTTATAAATAGTGCAGTTAAAAGGCTAAACAGCCCTCTCATTTGATCTAATTGTCATTGTCCCACGCCATTCCTTCTCCTCAGTCTCTGCCCCCACCCTCCCCAACAAATAATGTAATCACAACACAAGGCTCATGTGTATTATTGGTCACAGCACACACTTCAATGCCAGCAAGTCTATACCGGCTGTTATCTAAAGTAATTTGGGCCCAATTAATATTGTCTGAACAACCTACTCTAGACTAGCATTCTTTTAGACCTTTTAAGATTGCAATCCTGTGGTTTCAGATCCAGCTAGCCCAGTGAGGGTTCAGTTAACATTATGTTTAAAAACCTTTCCATCTCCTATAAGAAGAGGCCTATCTATTATCCTTACATTTCACAATATCAGTGAAACATAGGACTCGAATGATACTTAGAAGTATAACATAAAACTAAAACTTTCTTTGGTCTCACACCAAAACTACATTTATAGAAACTCATAATGTTTAAATACATGTAACATTTAGTATTTTAACATATTATTTCGATAGCAGAATATTAACTACACATCCATCCTAGCACCAAAGTGCTAAAAACAAACAAACCCCACCTAAATTCTTGTTGGATAACAAAGTAATCCCACATTTCTGGAAATAAGGACTCAAGTTCAATGTCATTCATGAACATAATCCCTTTGTTTTCTATTCCTCTTTCAAAGTTAGGTATATTTTTGTCTTGACATTAATAAAGGTCCCCTACAAATTACACACATTAGAGTAACATCTTATGTAGTTCCACTATTTATTTTAATACATATAATACTAATATATGCATATGAAGTCATCATTGGCTTCAAAAACAGATTCTATTATTGTGCGTAAAATACCTCTTGCTACAATTGCTTGTGAGCTCAGAAAAATAGACATTTTGTGCAATAAAACCACATTGTCTTCATTACTGCTGTTTCTAGCTACTCCTAGAAAAATGGAGCCATCAACTTTGAATGCTACGATGTCTGTTGTCCTTGGCTTAATTAGGATGCCTTTTCTTTCCTAACACTTTTCAACTTCACTGCTCTTGATAAGTTGAATTCTTGATATCAAAGAATTCAATTTATCACATGCTTACTGTGATTTGTCTAGACACTTTTAGGGAAGCACTTTCTATCAAGCAAACCAAGAGTTTTCTATCTACCCTGCTGAGGACCTATGAAGACCCTTACTACATTAAAGATTATTTTTCTGTGAACGAATCTGGGAATCAATTAAGTGCTGTTAGAGAGTTAAAAAAACAATAAAACACCCTTTCTGGGTAGACACAACCCCAAAGCACCTTGCCCAGGGGAAAAAACTAGGAAAAAGTACTCCTTCCTCTAACAGGGCTGCAATCCCAGGGCATACTACTAGTTGCAGACTGCGGATTGGATTTCTTACCTGCTCTCCCCCTTGGCTCAGTGCTCACCTGCATAAGCACAACCCACACGAACACCATGTGCTGGTCCTGCTAGTTTATAGCACTGTTCCAAATAAACTGAAACTTAGGAATTTTTTAAAAAGTAGAATACTCATTATGAGGATCTTGGAGGAAGGTGTTTTACTACAAGTCCAGCATTCGAAATAATAGTTCAAAAATAGTGTCAAAATAAAATTTAACAACATTTAACTACCGCAGAGGTTCAGTTGAGCCTCTTCCTCCTTATTAAATACAACTAACACAAAATCACTCCGAACCATTTTAGGGCCAACAGTGTCGCTACAAATAGAAGAGACTGTCGGTCTAAAGTCCAACGATTGCAGAGCAAGTTTAAATACCTTTTAATTGGAAATTTGGGGGAAACACAGGTAATAACAAAGGGAAAAAACAAATTATTTTCCAAGTTTCTCTAGGTTTTTTAGAAGGCTATCTAGAGTCACATATATACACATACATCTGACAAAATGCTACAGTAGTAATTTACAGTGGAAATAAAGTTTGCATGTATGCACTGTAAAGGATATTTCAGTGATCCTGCTTTAGGTACTGGTATGAACAATAAAGTTATTGAAAAGCTAGTATTTCTCATTGACCAGATGGTCAAAATAACATATACTTCAAAGCCATACAGGATTTCAAAAAATTAAGACTGGCAATCAAAGTTAATTTTAGTGACAAAGTATTCACACTATATTCAATGGCACTATTGTAAGCCACTTACTGATAAGAGTTGAAATTTTTCTTACATTTGAATTTTCTTTTTTCTAAACTATTGAATTGCCAACTGCCTAATCAAAAGCAATCTGCAAGTTTCAAAACATATCTTTAGTTCAGTGCCATCCTTTCACTTTCATTTCCTGATACCAAATTAGAGGGTAAAGAGTTATTTTTATAAGAAATTATTTCCAAAAGTAAATAATTAAGAAGAATGGAAAAACTATTATATTCCATATGCTAGCCTGGTTAAGTTTTTCCTTCATGGCTTCTATTAATCCCTACAAATAACCTAACTCCTCAATGCCAACACCCTAGCATGGTCCAACTAGTTCACCTTTCAGTGTCAATGTTTCTGGTAATAATGATTTCCAGAATTCAAACACTGAAATATATTTTTTTCCTTCCTGTATGAAAATTAGGTTTTTAAAAGCAATACTGTCATGTTATCATGGAAATCTATTTTAACAGACAATAGATATAACTAGAAGATCTAAATTTATAAAGCTAAATTTTGATATTCTCAAATTTTCACTTGAAATTAGTTAATTTTCATGGACATAAACCAATCTATTATTCATAGTAGTTCTTAGGAAACAATTATGAACACAGTATGTAAAACAAGATGGGTCACAAGTTTATTCTACAATTTTTCTCTAATAGGCATTCAATTCTGTAGAAAAATGAAAAATATCACCTTTATTAATATTTACATTTGGTTCTGTAAAGAAAATTGGCACCAAAAAAAGCCCCAAACCTAAGAATTTTTATATTTATAAAAATTCCAAGAATATGATTTTCATTGCTTTTGAAAGGTTATTTATTTTTGAAGTCTAAAAGCCAGTAAATGTAGAAGTTGAAGGGGAAGAGAAAAACATTGATAACAGATTATTTGAATTTTCCTCTTCCCAAATATCTAAAATATCACACATACCACTGTTTTCGGTGTAGCTTTTGAAACCCAAAAATTCTGACTTCTCTTCACTTGTCTGAAATAAGTCCAGTAGAGATTGTTCTGGTGAGCTACAAATTCTGTTTTCTTCTTGTGTAGTAAGAAATTCAGTTTCTTTCTTATCTAACTCCACACTTGGTTCCAGATTTTCTTTTTTATTTCTTCCTAATAAAATTTTCACTTTCCGATGGATTTTACCAGAAGGTAAACTATCCATATTCTTGAGGTCACATGTGTTGGGTTCCTCAGGAGGGCTCTGGGATGGAGTCTTTGCCTGAATTGTAAGGTGCTCCTGTGAACTGTTCATTGCTAACAGATCAGAATCATGACAAAACACTGAATGAAGGTCCTTTTTCTTTAGATCCTTTGCTGGAAAAAGCACAGTATCTGACTTCTGTTGTGGTTGAGATGCACAATTATCTGTATTGCAATTAGAAACTTGTATAGATATTTGTGGCCTACAAGGACAGTGATCTACCCTGAGTTCTTCTAAGTCATTTTCATTTATAGTTAATTTATGTTCAGAAACGTCAAGAATGCGTTCCTGTTTATGTGGAGGTAGAGGTGTAAAATTTTGCTGTATGTCATTTTCAGCTGGATTTAACATGGAACATTTACTAGACGTTTTCTCATCAAGTCCTCTCAATTCACTTGAAGGGTGGGAGATGTGTTCCGAAGTAGAGACTAACTTTTGTTCAGGTTCCTGGGTTTCTTTATATAGGAAACTCTGCTCAATCACCTGTACATTATTTTCCCTGAAGTCTTTCTGAGAAGTATGTTGCAATTCCAGATTTTCTTTAGGTTCAGACTTTTTCAGGACATTTGTAGTAACAGGAGAAAGGGATCCAACATTGTATTTTATTCTTGAGAGAAAAAAGCAAAAGAAAAAAACTGAAATAACTGCTATCAAAAATTCCTAAGTATTTTAAAACTAAATTAGTAAAAATCATTTAAAACTACTTATGAAACTTATTTAACTTAGACTACATTAGAAAAATATAGAACTCTTAACATTTAGCCAAAATTACTTTAGATGTTACTAAAATAATAAAACTTTATAGATATAGCTGAAAACTCTAATGTACCACTTCTCATCTATTCTTTCCTCTTCCTCCCAAAGGTAAGCAGTATTTTGAATTTGGTATTTAAAACTACTTTGACCATATAAATCAAAGAAAGATGATAGAAAAGGGATTTGGGTCTGCTCCTAATGTTTTCATTCTCCTGAAACATTTCTTAACTTCTAAGCTGTGATTTACATTAATGTTGTCTCCTCATTTTACTTAGCATGTGGAAAATGAGTATTTACTGGGAAATCTAAGGCAAATTGGATATTTATTTATATTTAAATATAAACTATCTAATATCATAGTGAGCCAGAAACCTCGTATCTTTATACTTCTAAAGATGACAAGTTAATAATCCTTACGTTTCACACAGTCGACCTGAAACCCTCTTCTTCATGGAACGTCTTAATATCCTTGAGATGCTAGTTTGTATTAGACACTCCTAAATTACTTACAAACAGAAAGAAACTTAACAGCTCACTAAGTATGCTTTATGTTACACAAGTCACAGATAACAAAGAGAAACACAGAATTCCATCTGCCCCTTCAAAACCAGAATGGCTCTTTTTCTGTTTCTTTTGTTGATACTTTTACTTAAGACTCCTCTTGAACAAATGGAAGATTAAAAAAATGTAAAAACAACACGCTCTCCTTTAAAATCTAGAGATGTTTAGGTGACTTGCCTATAGAGAGAAAAATTGTGCAGACAAGATAATTGATTAAGGAATAACCAATTTATATGTAAGTACTAGTTCAGAACTCTGCTGCACAGTGAGTTTTTAGGGAATTCTAAATTCTTACAGTAGCCCATTAAAGTCCATTTAATAGTTGGAAATATGCATCCTCTCCAAATATCACATAAAATCAGTTATGAACAATCATTCAGAAAGTTACAGACATACGATGTTTAGGAACTACCTAGATACAGCCAAAACTTTTTCTAGCTAATTTTCAGAAGTTGTAGCTTGGTATCACATCTTATAGTCTTCTTTATGCCTTAAGATTGGTCTAAAAATGGTTATAAGGACTAAACAACCTATTGAGATATTATCAATTCTAGGGTATATCCATATAAAAGCATTTCTTTTTATTTTAGATTTATGGGAATAAACTTAATGAGGTTCATTTTGTTAATGTGCAGTTATTGTACGTTGAACAGCATTGTACTCACACTTAAAAGTCTTGTCAATACCTTTAATAAATATCATCAGCAAGCAGAGCTTAAGTGAAGTATCTAGTCAAAGTATAAAGATGACTTAATAGATGAAAAGAGGGAAGATTTCTTAAAACTCCTTAAGATTAACTAAAATTCTAGCTTCATTACTCCAAGGAGATGGTCTAGACCAGGGCTGACAAACTGTACAGCACATGGGCCAAATTTACTCTGCTGTCTATTTATAAAACAAACTTTTATTGGAACATAGCCACACTCATTCATTTATATACAGTCTGTGGCTGCTTTCATTGTACAATGGCAAAGTTGAGTAGTTACAAGAGATCTTATGGTTCACAAAGTCTATTACTTGGTTCTTTATAGAAAAAGTGTCAACTTCTTTTTTAGACTATACTGTTAAGAAGAGAACCTTAAAAGTAATTTAAGGTAAGCATTTTTGGTAGTGGAGGAAGAGGGGAATAGGAAAGAATTAATCAGTTCTTAACCATACTTATATCCTAAAAACATAATCCTTCTAAGAAAAGAAAACTTTGGATTTTAGTTTAATAAAACAGTTTAATATTCTATTAAAATTTAAAACTTGAGTTGATAAATTACCTTTTCTTTTTAGGCATGTCCCTTTCATATTCCACAAAGTCAAAAACTAACTTAGATACAATATCATCAACGACTTGATAGTGATTACTCTGTGCAAAGTTTCTGTGTTGCTCACTTAGAAGATGCTAAAATAAAACAAAAAAGTATATAAATCACAAAATTATATTTTAAAAGCAACAGATATCTTTTCGTTCAGGTTTTCTAATATTTTCATGCCCCTAAAATTAAGATTCTACTAACTACTGCAAAGAAATATCCTTCACCAGAATTTAAAAGAAGTAGACTAAAAGTAACTTTTGAAAAACCATTAAACTACTTTGGTTTTCAGTCTTCCATTCTTCAATGAGAAAAGTCAAATATTAACTAATTTGTAGTTTCAATGGAACTGAAAGGGAGTGAGCTACACTGGAAAGTGAAGAGAAAAGATGGAGAAAAATAACAGTAACATTTAAACATTTAGAATGTGCTAATATTTTTGAAAACACTTTTTTCCCTTTGCTACTTTATTTAATCGTTATATAATTACCACTAAATAAGGAAGGTAGAGCTTATAAAATATTAAGTAAATGAAATGTAATTCAGCATACAAGAATCCAAAACAAGAATTTAGAAGGTACAATGAACAAACAAATGAAGTACAACTAATGCTGTGAAGTATTAAAAAAAAAAAAGAAAGATTCATAATCGAGGAACACATTTGAGAATGAGCAAATACCTGATCTCAATTACCCAGTGCTCATAACAGAGAGTACCAAAAAGCTTTTCTTAGTCTTAAGAGTGGTCAAGAACAAAAGTAAACAAGCTTAGTGCATTGGGATAAAACTCAGGAAGAAAAGTTCCTTCTGAATAGGTGAAATCTCCAGGCTAATTCTATCATTAGTCTATCATTTATCAGGGAATTATAACTAGAAGCCTGTATCAAGACAATCATGGAAGAACCTCATTTTTGCTTCCCTAGTTTCATATAATTTTAACTTTTGATGATTTGATTGTAATTCCAAAAACTAAATTCTTCAGTGGTCACAAATACACAATATTCTGGAATACATAGGTATTCTTTCCTAGCTTGCAAAATTTACCATATACAAATTATGTATGCTCATTAATGTTAGAACTAATGAGAAATGAAACATTAACTCTAAGTTCAGATTCAGTTTATTTATGTTCTTGTAAGGAAAAATAATAACTACAAAGAACTAAGAACAACTTTCAGCTTTTGTATAGTTCCTCTCCACCTCCACCTACCTCTTCTTACTCATTCTTTAAGTCTCTATTTAAATGTCACTTTCTTAGTTCAGCCTTCCTTGCCCTTCATTCTATGTTAGGTACCCTCATTATTTATTACTACTGCACTTGATATTCATTTTTCATCCTACTTGCAAATACATGTTTTATATTTATTTTTTGTCAGACCATAAGATGGTATAAGGGTAAAGAATATGTCTGCTTTGTTTGTTGCTTAATCTTCCATAATCAAATTTGTTAAATGAATGCCTTCATACAGGTGGAAATGAATCACTGTGAAATCAAAGATTCCAAAAACAAAATAATTTCTTATCCTTAGTGACTAGGAAACATACATGAAAAACTGTTAAAGTATCAATCTTAACCTCTACTCTCATTAATTTTCCTTCCTTGTGGTAACCAGTGATTTTCAGCCCCAACATTCTCTGAGCATCAAATTAAGATCCACAAGCTGATATTAAGGAAAATATCCATTCTAGATTATTCTACTGTAACAGCAAAGTAAAATTTCAGGACCCATCTATAATTTAAATTTTCAAAATGATTTTTGGAAAGGGCATTTTTTTTTTCTGACAAACTACTAATTTGTTTTGGGTTATAAAACAAACTTCAATTTAGACTCTGAAGACAGGGTAGTTTATGAATCTGATGTTTTCAAGTATTAGTTTTTCAACGTCTCTACCATCTTCTACCAAAACCAACCTATTTTAAAAATTATCAATTCAAACAATAACAGCTAACATTTAATAAGCACAGTGCCAGGCACTGTCCAAGGTTACAGACAGGAAGCCAAGATTCAAATCCAGGCAGCCTGGATCCAAAGCTCTTGCTCTTTTTTATCATATTACAAATTGTAATAGTTCTCATCATTAAAACTTTCTCTTCATCCCGTATATATGTTCAACTATTCTATTTCTCTGATATTTCAAAGAATCTTCTCCACTTTCTCATCTTCTTATTAGTAAATCACTTGCCCATTATTTAATTGTGAAGGCCTGAAAAATTGTGGCCACTCATGACCCATCATCTTATCTCCCTCCCAACAGAATCCAATTGGCTCCACTTCTAAATTATATCCACAATCTGACCATGTCTCATCACTTCTACTACCAATGCTTAGTCCAGGCCACCAACATCTGTTCTTTGATCCCATTAATTTAGCACTTTTGCATGGCTTATTTCAATACTCACAAGTCTTGTTCCCTCACTTCTCTCAGGTCTACTCAAATATTGTCTTATCAATTAGGTATTCCTTGTCTGGTCTAAATAAACAGCAACATTTCTGCTTTATGTTTTCTCATAGCACTGATCTAATGTTCTCTCCATGTATAGTTCATTATTCTTTTATCCTGTGGTCACCTATCCCTCCTCCCCTTCCACTGAATGTAATCTTCACTAGGGTTGGGAATTGGCCTCTCCTGTTCAATGCTGTGTGCCCAGAGCAATGACTGGTATAAAGGAGGTGCTCAATAAATATTTGCTGAATGGACAAAAATGATTTTTCAATATACATTTCCCTACTTTGGGCTCTTAAAATTTAAGACAATTCTATCAAAAAGACATATTTACTACTTAATAATTACCAAGTTGTAAACCACAATCAAAAGAAGAAGCTAAAATTTAAACAACAATTATTTGTAGTTTTAGAAATATCAACCCCCTAAATACAAAAATCACATTTACAGTGTTGAGATCTTCATATTTCTGCAAGCAACATTCACAATATCCTTTTTTCTTCTTCTCTTTCAAATGGACTTGAACTGGAATTCCACCACATTTATCACCATCCGTTTGGATTCTGACAGGAATATATGGTAAAAGATTAACCACTGAACATAAGGAATAATTCTCAAAAATTTACAGTCCTCAACTATCAAACAGAATCTGCCATAATTTTCAGAGATAAAAACAATTACTTTAAACCATTTTTCTTTTTAAGAAATTGAGAAGCAAACTGAGAATGTAAAGATTATTCTGGAGAACACTTAATTGTGCATCACTTAAGAGAAACAACACATTTTGATTATTTGCAAATATTTTTAAACCCCTCCCCGCCCGAAGGTCTAAATGTGACATGCTTAGAAGAGATTCAGACTTTAAATCTAGCAAAGAGGCATTAAAGATATACAGGGGGAAATCATCATGGTGACTAGAAACACACACACTCCATGGCATTAAATAAATTATTTAAAATATTTGTTTAAAAAGATAAAAAATCACCTGAAGGTTAAACCAACCTTAGTTTAACCTGAGTTTGCTTTTGGGTGCTAGACGGCTTATCCATATCAAATGGACTGGAGGGCTTCTGAATAGAATAATTTATAAAAGGCATATTGGTCAGCTGAAGATAAAATGGCCTATAAAGTCTAAAAGAATAAAAAGATAAATATATGAGAATCTTTATGATGAAAGAAAACATGTTTGAAGTCTTATATTTCAAAATCATGTAATTCATCTGGAATCTGAAATAAGTAACAAAAACAGTTAGATTTCCCTTCCCAATTTCTAGATCCATTAGTTTTTAAGCATATAATTTCTTTTTATACTGTGGTAAAATACACATAACAAAATTTACTATCTTCATCATTCTTAAGTGCACAGTTTAGTTGTATTAAGTATATTCACAATTTTTTTCAACTGTTAACACCGTCCCATCTCCAGATCTCTTTTCATCTTTCAAAAGTGAAACTCTGTACCCATTAAACAGTAACTCCTCATTCTCCTTTCTCCTCCAGCCTCTGATAACCACCATTCTACTTTGTTTCTATGAACTTAACTATTCTAGGTAACTCTTATTTCATTTAGCATAATGTCCTCAAGGTTCATCCATGTTGTGGCCTGTGTCAAAATTTCATTCCTTTTTAAAAGCTGAATAATATTCCATTGTATGTATATACCATATTATCCATTCATCTGTTGATAAACATCTGGGTTGCTTCTGCCTCTTGGCTATGAACATGAATGTGCAAGTATTTCTTTGAAACCCTGCTTTCAATTCTATTGGCTATATACATAGAAATGGAATTGCTGGATCATATGGCAGTTCGAAATTTTTGAGGAATCTCCATACTGTTTTCCATAGTGGCTACACCATTTTACAATCCTACCAACAGTGTACTTGAGATCCAATATCCCCGTATTTTCACCAATACTTATTTTCTGTTTTTCTTTTTAAAACAGTAACCATCCTAATGGTTGTAAGGTGATAGATTTCTTTGTGGTTTTGATTTGCATTTTCCTGATGATTAGTGATGTTGAGTATCTTTTCATATACTTGTTGGCAATCTGTATTTTTGGAGAAATGTCAAGTCCTTTGCCCACTTTTTGATTGGGTCATTTGATTTTCCGTTGTTGAGTTCTTTCTATTAATAATCTTATTAGATAAATGATTTGCAAGTTTGCTTTCCCATTCCATGGGTTGCCTTCTCAATGTGCTATGTCCTTTGGGCACAGAATTTTATCATTTTGATGTAGACCAGCTTAGTTCTTTTATCTTTTTATTTCTGCTTTTAGTGTCATATTCAAGAAATCATTGCCAAATCCCAATGTCAAAGCTTTCCCCTATGTTTTTTTCCCAAGAGTTTGATAGTTTAAGGTCTTTGATCCATTTTGAGTTAATTTTATATATTGTATAAAGTAAGGGTCCAACTTCATTCCTCTGTATGTGAATATCTAGTTTTTCCAATACCATTTATTAAAAAGACTGTCCTTTCCACAATGAATGCCCTTGGCATCCTGGTCAACAATTATTTGATCACACATATAAAGATTTACTCCTGAGCTCTCTATTCTATTTCACTGGTAGACATACATAGACATACATCTGTCTTTATGTCAGTACCAAACTGTTTTTTGACTACACCTTTGTAGTAAGTTTTGAAATCAGAAGTGTCGAACTCCAACCTTGTTCTTCATTTTCAAAATTATTTTGGGTGTTCAGGGTCCCTTGAGATTCATGTGAATTTTAGGATGGATTTTTCTCTTTATGCAAAAAAAGTCATTGGGATTGCACTGAATCTGTAGATCATTTTGAGTAGTACTGACATCTTAAAAATATGAAGTCTTCCAATCCATGAACATGGGATGTCTTTTCACTTACTGGTGCCTTCTTTAGGCCTAATTTTGTATTTGTAAATTTGTAAAATTGTGTTTTTTTCTCACAGTAACATAGTTTCATAAAAAGAAGCATTCAACACATCTATGTCACCTCAGGAGTACCCAGGAGAATTAATTATGTGTGTCTAAATGACTAAGTGGAATATCAAAAGGAAGAAATCTAATTCTCCCATGTCAAATTACTTACTTATATCTGTAGTCTTCAGTAAGATTATTCCATAAAGCTTCAGAATGAGTTTAGGTAAGCTACATCAAATTAGATGTTATACTCAGGTTTTGTATTTCCAAGCAGTAACTAATAATTTATTTTTCACAAATGCAGATGCAATCTTTAAGTAGTAGTTCTAAATCACATGGTACTGCATTTAGCCAGAAAATGGTTATCTGAAATACTGAAAAGTAAGTTGCTCTCATGATTGCTCTAAACCAGATTTTCAAAGAAATACTATCTAAAACATACTGAAACTAAATTCAGTCCTTGAGCACCAATTAATTACTGCTAATTTCTGCAACTGTGCCACATGCATATCAGTATCATATAAATCTAACATAAAGAGATCTAACAGTATTAGCGGAAACAGCTTAAGTAGTTAGATTTTCTCCTTTAAGTACTATATTTAAATTATACAGATTGAATTTAGATACTCACTGGCTCATATCTTCCACCTTTACAAAAGGCTTTTTGAGTCTACCTGCTGATAATATACAAAACATGACATTAGAAATTTACAAATCAAGAATTTTTTTTTTTAACAAAACTACTCTGGCTAAACAAATCCAAATAAATATGCATCCATTATCCATTTAATTTCAATTTGAAGTTTTAAGCCTCAGGTAAGATATTTTACAATTATCAACACATTTCCAAAATAACAGATGCTCTGTCCCTATTCTGACATTAGTAAACTGAATGGATCCCCCAAAGGATCTAAGAATAGAATTCAGGAGGATTTTGAGGAAATCCTTTCCCCAGGAAAAAAACTTAACTTTTATTTTCACTAATCCCTAACTGAAATTTAACACTTTCTCCAATTTTGCATATAAGCCACAGGATCAGAATTAGCAGCACTTGTAATTTTGATATCAATTGAAACATAGTTTCATATAGTATTAGTTACCACAAATATCCCAAAGCATCATTATGTTCATCACTTCAAAACAAAATTACACTAGCAATTAATCATAATCACTGCTAGAACTTTTTAATGTGTAATAAAACAAGTATATAATTATTTTATACTGAAAAATATTCTGATAACTGAATTTCAGTATAATTGATTTCCTTAGTAACCGAATGATTTTTCAAAAAATGTTTTAAGATACATTATTCTAAGAAAGAGTTCATAGGCTTCACCAAACTGACACAGGGGTCAATGTTCTAAAACAAAAGGGCTAAGAACCTACTGAATAAGTCATTTACAGGGATTGGTTCCATGATTTTTAAAGATTTTTTTTTTATATGATTTGTTCTATTTTCTAAAGCAAAACAAATACTTAAGGGTATCAAAGTACTTACTTCTTGCTTTTTGAGTGCTGATCCCTACTCTTTTCCCCTAAGGAGGGAAAAAAGATACAGCAAAAATATTGGGCTTGAAAGTACAGTGAAAACAGCAACTGCAATTAATATCAAGATAAGAAAAAAACCATAGAGGAAAATAACTATATAAAAGAAGGGCGATTATTGTAGTTTCATGGGGAGAAAAAAACAAGAAAAAAGCTGTTTTAAAATCAACTCAATCAAAGAAATGAAAACAAACAAAACAAAAAACAAAACAATGATTATTCAAGAATTAAAGATCTTAACCACTGGGATGAAACTTAGTAATATAAGCTCACTTTTACAATAAACTCAACAAATATCTTGTATTCCAGCTATTGTTTCTATCTTCACAGAAAGAAATCAAGCAATAAGGAAAAAGCTGGTTAATGAAATAATCTAGAAATAGTCATGTAAGGTAATTTTATGTCCTTATTCAGCAAAACCTTTGTAATAAACTTAACAAAGGAATTATTTAAAAATTTATTATAGTCTGCCAATTCCAGTCAAGATGGACTATGTCCAATATGGGCAATCCCCATTGATTACAATTGTAAACAAAATTCAATAAGCAACTACTTTAGAACTAAAAGTAAACAAAAGCAGGCATACTGCAGAAGGAAGTCAAAACTTAGAGAAGCTACCTTTAAGGGCGTATATTTCTCATTCCCCTCATTCCCTTTCTCTTGCAATGTTTCCTTAAGGATGGACCTCTAGTCATGGGGTTGGCAGCAACAGCAGAGCCACTGGCTATTACCCCCACACAAACCCCATCTTCTAGTTACAAAGAACGAAAGAAAGAGGCTCTTGCAGTCCAAAGAGTGTGAAGGGAATCCCTGTATTATTTCCTCTTTCTTTTCTTCCACAGTTCTGACCTGACAGTGGGCCTCAGTTGCAAAACTGCTGTTGGAAAAGGTGCCAGACATAGCTAAAATCGAGTAATTCTAACTTTCTGACCAGAGGAACTAGAAAAAGGCCTGGAGAGTGGAAAGGAAACTGCAGACAGTAGCAGGCTGGAGAAGGGGATCCATAATTTCCTGTGTAAATACCAGGTGTAACTCCAAGGCTAAACTCTAAGCTGCATATGATATGCTAAGGACAGACCCAAAGCAGCACAGCAAGGGCTCTGAAATGGAACTAAGATTTAAACCACTGCCCAAGTCTTGGGCTAAGCTGTAAGTGATGCATGCAAAGGACAGAAAGCTGCATTTAAGCCTCTGAAAACTGAAATGGAGATTAGAACCACCACTTACAGAAACTGAGACTGAGAACTGAGAGTTTGAACAAAATTGGATAACTCCCTCCTAAAACAATGACAGCAACAACAACAAAATGAGTGTTACCCAGAGCTTTATAATAGACAATGAAGATGTCTTTCAGAAAGCAAATGTGTAAAGTGTGGCATATCCAACGATGGAATATTCAGCAATAAAAGTAAATGAGCTATCAAGTGATATGGAGGAAATTTAAATGCCTAGTAGTAAGTGAAGAAGCCAATCTACATACTGTATGATTCCAACTATATGATATTCTGGAAGAGATAGAACTATGGCAATAGTTAAATAAGCAGTAGTTGCCAGGGGTAAGAAGGGGAGAGAGGGATGAATCGGTGAAACATGATGGCTTTTTAGGGCACTGAAACTATTCTGTGTGATACTATCTATGATAGTGGATACATGTCACTATACATGTCCAAACCCATGCAATGTGTACTACGAAGAGTGAACCTTAATGTAAACTATGACTTTGAAGATGACTTATCATTACATATTCATCATTAGTAACAAATGCACCACTCTGGTGTAGGATATTGATCAGGGGGCTGTGTGTATATAGAGACAAGGCATATGTATATGGAAAACATCTGGACTTTCTATTCACTTTTGCTGTCAACCTAAAGGTACTCTTACAAAAAAAGTCTACGCTAAAAAAAAAAAAATCCAACATAAAATGTATGAGACACAGCTAAAGCAGAACTTAAAGGAAGTTTACAGCAGAGACGGTTCTTCAAAAAGATAGTTATAACTGATGAAACTCTAGCCAAGCTAACCAAGGAGGTGGGGAAGACACAGAATAATGGTATCAGCAATGAAAGTGACATCATTAGACTTCACAGACATTAAAAGCTTAATAAGGGAAATTACACACACTTTTCCATCAATTAAACAATTCTGACAAAATGTACAAATTCCTTGAAAAATACAAACTACCAAAGTACATTTGGGGAAAAAAAACCCTTAATTATCTCTATCTAATAAAGAAACTTAATTCATTGCTGAGAATTTTCCAACACAGAAAATTTCAGGCCCCAGATAACCTTACTAGAAAATCTGGCCAAACATTTAAGAAATACAACAGATTCTTAAAAACAAAACAAAACAAAACAAAACAAAAAAAAACTGTCTAGAAAATAGAAGTGAAAATACATCTCAACATTTTATGAAGGCAGCATTACCCTGACATTAAAACCAAAGACATCAAAAGAAAAAGACTAATATTCCTCATGCACATATATACAAAAAATCCTCAACAAAATACGTTTCAGGTAAACTGAGGGAAAAAACTCAAAGCACTTTAAATAAAGTACTGGAGCAAAATATACTTCCTTTCTTTTTTAAGATACATACTAACAAGAGTATGAGAATCTAAAAATGTCTTAAAATTTATATGTATTATTTAGCATGCATAAGATTAATATATGTCCATCATTCAAGACCCATAAATGCATCTTCATTAAAAAGTTTTATGCTTTAGTAGCTGGCAAACCAAAAAAATTTCCTGGAAACATTTGTTTTCTCATATACAGAAAAAAATTCAAGTTTTGGAATCAAGCTGACCAGTTACACATCCTGAATTATATAGATACTGGTATTCCTATCTTTTTTGTTTTGGGAGGAAAGTAAAACCTGTTTTGCAACTATTTATCACAGCTTTTTGTTTTTTTTTTCTCTCAAGGGGGCAAACACTCCTAGTGCCTGGCACATAACAGGCACTGGGTATTTGCTAAATACTGAGTGAATAATGTGTTACATGTGTAAACAAAACCCAGTGTTGAAAGAGGTAAAACGCGATCTGGGCCCTCATGCAGTGTATATTAGAGTCGAGGCACAGGTTAGGCACTATAACCTGTTAATAAGCATCTTTCAATTCTTCCCCTACCCTTCTGTTACCATCTGAAGCAGGTCTTCAGCATTTCTTCCCATTACTTTCATAACATCCCAGAATACTTTTTAAACCATGGACTGTGACCTATAGGGCTGTAAAATCAATTTAGAGAGTTGTGGCCAGTATTTTTTTTAAAAATGAAAGAATACCACAGAAGTATTAGCACATTAAGGGTAAGTACTGTTTCATAAAACTTGTTTCAGATATGTACTGACTTATTTATGTTTATAGACAGATATGATAATGCATGTGTATTTGAGTCCATAAATGTGCTTATCAGTTTAAATTTTTATACATTTATTTCTATATACAATCCAAACAATCCACAAAGTGCTACAAAGGTAATTTATATGCTATCTAGCACATTTCAGTAAAGAAATATCCACCCCTCACTTTGCAAAAAAATCTGGAAATAGTCCCTTGGAATTTTTTTTTTACTTCTAATAGGGTAGTTACGATGTAAAATCTTTATTAAAAATTGTGTTCAAGAGAATAACCTATCCAACAAGGTTTGCTCTCCTATTATCTCTCAAAAATGTTCCAAATCCTTCAAGATTAAATCTAACTTTATATAGCATGCAAGGTCTTATCTGAACTTGCTAATTTTTCTAGCTTCATTTCCTGTCACTTTCCCACTTAAAGATCAAGTTGTAAAATATGACAAAATTTCCAAAACATGCCATCCTACTTATGGCTTCATATCTTTATATACACTCTTCCATAAAATTTATTTTCCTTTCAGATTCTAGTCATTTAAGGATTGACTGATTGAAGAAAAAGCAGACCACAAAAGAACGTTCTGAGAGATAAGAGAACCATGAGAAAGCAGAGATGAGAGAAGGTCCAGATGAAAATAAGTAAGTTCAAGGAGGAATAGAATGAGAGCTGACAGAACCAATATGACTGGTTTTAAAAAGTGTACACTTGATTTGCCAAATTGTTCCACAGTTTTGTACCTCATAGGCTGAAGAGTGAATGGGAAGTATAAAAGTGGAGATAGAGATATCTAGATGACATAGATTGAATAGTAGGTAGGGACATGAGGTCAAGGGAGGTTTTATTCTATTTGTTCTAAAGGATAGAACAGGCTTGATTCTATACAGAGGCTTCAAGGAGGATGCTGGTAAAAAGGTAAGAGGCTAAAGATACGGGAACAATAGGTCTAACAGACGGCAATGCCCAATGAACTTGTTTAACAAATATTTTGAGGTGAGGTCAGATAGCCATACATGACAATATTTACAGAACAGTTGAAAAATAAGAATACTTCCTATTTATGTTCTCAAAAGGAGTATATTATACACATGAAGAGCTCCTCATGCAGTATGTCAACTGCCATGTTATTCACAAAAGTATATTCTTTGAGTTGCAGTGGGAACTTTTACCTCATAAGTAAATCCTAAAGTTAAATGATACACAACAATTTATTCAAATAATAGAAGCATGCATTTGGTACATATTACAGCAATAATATTTTCCACTTGGCAAAAAAATTTACAGATCTATAAAAATCAAGCTTAATTATTTTTAATTTAGCTTAAAAATTAAAAAATAACATACCACATCTCTTACAGAAGTGCTTGATTTCTTCAGTAAATTCAACTCTTTTTTCTTTTGTTCAATGTAGTATCTAATGTCTTTATTAAAAGAAAGAAGGGCTTAAGATTAGCATTTTTACCTTTTGAGTTAAACACTGCTATTTTCTTATAATTGTACTAAATTTAGATGAAAGAATTACCATTACAGGTATCTCTTGCTATCAGAATTCTCACATCTAAAATTAGGATCCAAAGGACAGAGACAGATACTTTTGACAAATACTGTCAAAAACAATAATAAAATCCTTACCATCAATATGAAGAATTTTTACTCCCCATGATAAGGCATTTGATAATATACTATTTGAAGGAATAAAATCCTGTATAAAAAAAAAAAAAAGTTTGGTAGTATTTTTAGGAAATTACCAATAGTAATTTAGTAATTACTAAATAAAGTATTACTAAAATAAAGTAATTAGGAAATTACTATTTTAAGTGAGCTATTTTAAAAAATATTATTTGAAGCTTAATGTCACTGAGATGGTTATTCAGAACAGACCCTATACAATAGTAAGAAGGACATCAGATTTTTCTTCTGGAATGTCTAAAATCATTCCTATTTAATAATATTCCCATATTCCTGACAATTAACGTACACTGTAGCATTTCACTTAAGAGTTTTAAGAAATTATTTCCTTTAAAAACACAAAAATGCCACAAGCTTCAGAAATATCCAGTTAACATTTTAAAAGGCCACAAGATGGAGATGTTTCTTCATGAAAAGCAGGTTCTACTTTACATAAAATGAGATACATGCTGATATTTAGGCTTTTTCTATTAAAAACAAGGCAAAGAAGATTTCAACAACATCTCCACTTTAGTTTTTAATAAAAGAATATACACTGAATTTTTTAAATTTGTACTTACATGGTCCTTGATAGCTTTTTCAACTAGTAATTTTCCTCTGCTTAAACATACCTATAAAAAGACCAGAGAACAATCAAACATATAGTTATAATGTAGTGCCTCACCAGAAAAATTTTTTAAAAGATAAAATAGCTAAAGTATATAGTTAAAATTTATAGATAAATCTTAATACAAATATGAAATGTAAAACACATAACAAATGTATGGTAAAAAGTGATTTTATAAAATGTGATTTCCTTAGGGTCTTTGTAGTAAGATCTCCTATTTAAAAAGTTGTTTCTTCTTTTTTTGGTGGAGCAACTAAACTCAGCTGAATGAGACCCAAGGTCAGTTCTGTAGTAAATTCTATTCAACATGAAAAATAAAAAGTTAGGCTGATCTGAAATTCTGTCTAAAATTAAATAGTAAGTTTACATTTTAATTTCCTATTTAACCAAAACTCTAATATGGATAAACCGTATATACTGTTTTCACATGGTGTTTCACTTTTTAAACAAGACACTAGGAAAAGCAGTTTAAGTGCTATCAGCAGGAATTAATTTGGAACTAGTCACTGGTGTACCACCTTGTCCCTCCATAAAAGCATTAACGGAAAGAATGTATGACGCTTGCTTGGTTGTTTCTTCTTTGACTTTTTTTCTTCTATATATTTGTCTCTTTTTCAAATGATGCTGCTTATCTAACTCCTTTCTTTTCCCTGTTCTCCCTTGCCCCCATTTTTCCCTGGTTCTCAAATGGCTATAGTAGGTAAGTTCGGGAGGATATTTAAAAATCATTTAATTAACTTCAATCAAAAAATGAGATAAAACACTTTATTTTGCAATCTCTTCCCCTTTCTATACCCAATTACATCAATTCAATTTATCCTTCACTGTATGTTACAACTTATTGGCAACTGAGTCGTAGGGATGTGATATCAGTAATTCTAGAACAGGGGTTGGCAAATTTTTTCTTTAAAGGGCCAAACAGGACGTGCTTCAGGTTCTGCAGGCCATATAGTCTGTTGTAATTATCCCACTCTGCCTTTACAGCAGGAAAGCAACAGTCAATACATAAATAAATGGTATATCTGTGTTCCAATAACACTTTATGTAAAAACCACGCTTAGCTTACACGCTGTAAAACACAAGTGGCAGGCTGGATTTGGCCCATGGGCCATAGTTTGCTTACCCCTGCTCTGAAACAAACAAAAGGTTTCTATTTCTTCTTTAAAATAATGACCTGCTATTATTTTTTAGTTGTAAATTACTCTAAAAATAAAAGCCATCACTAAATGGAAGGGCATATTTTAGGAATGAGAGTATGACTGACTACACAAGTACTATTAGGAGAAAAATCACCTTTCTATATATGATAGCAACCTTATTAACAACTTGAAAGCTGCGCTTAATATAGTGTACCTAAGTGAACTCTGCTGTCAGCCTGCTCCTGAAAATTATGAGATCTCATAGCCTTTCTGAGAGTCTCAAAACATATGAGACTTACTGAATCTGGAGACTTAAATGAACTTCCATCATGGCTGGGATGAGGTGATGTGGTTTCTGCAGTATATGCAGATTCTGGACTTGGTACAGGAGAAATTCGTCCCAAGGTCTGTGCAAATTTAGCTTCTTTTTTATTTGAAATAAGATAACTGATATCTTTGCTGAGAAATTCTTCAACTCGCTAAAGGAAAACAAAGTATTTTTAAGTAAGTCATGTAAATCATAAACTGTTTAACACACTAGGCATGGTAAAAAAAAATGTCAATTTGATGCATTTTAATATTTTCTAAATTGGTGGTTTTATACTGTATTATTCTGAACCTAGAGTTCAGAATGGGAGTTCCAATAACACAACAAGAGCATGTACTTTATATATATTAAATAGTTTAATTCACATAACCACCCATGGTATTAACATTATCCATATTTTATGGAGAAGAAAATTGAAGAGAAGTGACCTGCCTGAGATTACATCAGTAGTAACAGAATTTGGACACAGGTATTATGATGCAAGCCCATGCTCTAAAGTAGCACTTCCCAGTAGAACTCACTGTAGTCATTGAAAGGTCCTTTATCAGCATTGTCCGACATGGTAGGAACTGCCACATGTGGCTACTGAGTATTTGAAATGTAACTAATGTGACCAAGCAACTGAATTTTAAACTATATTTTATTTTAATTAACTTAAATCTCAATTGCCACATGTAGCTAATGACTACAGTATTCAGTATTCGACAGCACAACTCAAACTCTCAAAGTTACTAACATCTTTCCATAAATAAGCCTTAAACTAATGGAAAGGTAGGAACCTTTACCCTTAAGAGTTTATTACTGTTTGAAGAGAATTTCCCTAGTTTGAAAACCACTGCTTAAATGCCTGAATTTATAAACACATGTTATCATAGTCAATGCTATTGAAGATCACTCCCATCCAAGGGCAGGAAAGTTAAACTAAGTAGAAAAATATTATTAATCATTAACTATCTGCATAAATGAAAGACTTCTAAACTATTTTAAATAGCTATATTTAATTTTCATAGGACCTCATAATATAAATGAGGGTAATATAAAACAAAGCAAAGTATGTAACAGATGAATTAGTTTCATCTAAGCATTAAGCAGAATTTGCTAAGACCAGTGGCTGCCTTGGTTAAATGCAAATCACTACTTCCTTTTTTTCTGAGCAATATTTTCTTCCACCATTAAATAAAGTATCCACATTTATATATTCCAGAAATTATAAACTTAAATGTCTACAAGGGCCAGCAAGAATACAGATGAACAATTACATGCTAAATACTTTATTTTCATTAATATGTAGCCCTAGAACCGCCAGAGGTTCCAATTTTTCAAGAGAAGCTCAATCTCCTACATGCTTTTAAAAAATTGTGATAAAATACATAACATAAAATTTACCATTTTAACCATTTTTGAGTGTACAATTCAGCGGCATTAAGTACATTCACAATGTTGTGTAACCAGCCCTACTACCGATTTCCAGAATGTATTCCTCATCCTAAACTAAAAATGTACCCATTATACAATAACTCCCCATTATCTCTTCTCAGCCCCTTGTAATCTCTACTTTCAGTATGAATTTGATAATTCTAGGTACTTCATATAAGTGGAATCTTATATGTGTTCTTTTGTGTCTAGCTTATTTCATTTAGCACAATGTTTTTAAGGTTCATCAGTGTTATAAGCAAATCAGTGTTATAAGCAAAGATCAGAATTTTATTCCTTTTCAAGGTTGAATTAATATTCCAGTGTATATGTAAACCACATTTCTTTTATCCATTCATCTGCTGATTAACATCTGGGTTGTTTCCATCTTTTGGTTATTGTGAATAATGCTGCTATGAACATAGGTATACAAATATCTCAAGACCCTGCTTTCAATTTGTGGGGGGTATATACCCAGAAGTGGAATTGCTTGATAATTCTATTTTTAATTTTCTGAGGAAATAACAGTGTTTTCCACTGGCAGCTGCACCATTTTACAATCCCACCAACAGTGCACAAGGGTTCCAGTTTCTCTATATCCTCACCAACACTTATTTTGATAATGGCCACCCTAATGGATATGAAGTGGTATCTCACTGTGTTTTTGATTTGTATTTCCCTAATGATTAGTGACACTGCATCTTTATGTGCTTACTGGCCATTTGTATGTATCTTCTTTGCAGAAATGCTTATTCAAGTCCTTCACTCATTTTTTAATCAGGTTGTTTTTTTTTGCTGCATTGTAGGAGTTCTTTATATTTTAGATATTAATCCCTTATCAGATATATAATTTCAAATTTTTTTCTCTCATGTGTGTTGTCTTTTCACCCTCTTGATAGTGCCCTTTGATGAACAAAACTTTCATGTTTTTATTAAGTCCAGTTTATCTGGTTTTTTTTTCATTTGCTTCTGTGCTTTTGATGTCATATCCAAAGAATAATGCCAAATCTAATGTCATGAAGATTTTTCCCTAATACTTTTCTCTACGGTTTTAGCTCTTACGCTTAGATCTTGATCCATTTTTAATTAACTGGAGCATATCATGTACAGCAAGGGTACAACTTCATTCTTCTGAATGTTGCTATTCAGTTTTCCTAGCATCAGTTATTGAAAAGATTATCCTTTTACCCATTAAATGGTCTTGGCACCCTTGTTGAAGATCAACTGACCATATGTGTGAGGATTTCTGGGTTCTCTCTTCTATTGCATTGGTCTATACTGTCTGTCCTTATGCTATTACCACACATTTCCTTTGGTTTTCCATTTTCTATAGATTGAGCTATAACTTTTTAGAAGTAAGTATCTTCCATAAGCTGGCCCCAATGTAACATTCTTTCTTGCCATTTCCTGCATCTAAATCCCAAGCTCAAGTCATACTGTAATATTAGGAGTTGCTCATACAAATCACAGAGACATGTAATTTAAATATCCTCTTCCCTCTATTTAGTTTGTCCATTCTACCTGGCTTTCAAGATCAGCTCAAACTTTCTCTTTACTATAACTCCTACAGGCAGAGTTAATCATTTCCATATTCTAATGACAATTTCTACATAACTTCTGTTAAAACAGTGACAATGCTACACCGTAATTTATTTAGGTGTCTGATGTTCCCATGGGCTGAGAATTTCTACAGGATTAGACTACATTTTATTTTTGCATCCCTCGAATCTAAAATAGTGCTAGCGTATAATAGAGGCACCAGTAGAAGAATTTTTAAATGAATTTCCACATGCCCAAATCATAATCATTCTTTAAAGCTGAGTTCAAATTGTGTCTATAAAATGACTACCAAAATTCCTGAGTTGGAGGTAATCTTTCCCTCTTCCTAACATTTTATGTTGTATTACACGTAATTGTACCGATGCCATATCCACTTAAGATTAGCAGTTGCGGGTGGGATGGACATAAGATTCATTTTTTTTAATCTGCCAGAGCACTTAATACTGCGTTCTGTACTGGTGACTTAGTTTTATCATGGTCTTTATTAGCTTTTGCTCATCTAGGTCTTTAAAAAGTAAACTTGAAACTTATTTTCTGATAACTCAAGGTCACAATGAAGACCAAAAACAAGGAATTGTCTTCACTTCATGATATGGTAAGGTATCTGATCCTACATCTCTGTTGTTCTCCAAATGTCTTATTTTAGTTCAGACTGCTTAGACATGGACCTAAATGTGGTTGGTTGTTTTGCAATAGCAACTTTCCTTGCCACCATCAAAGATATCTCCCCATTATGTCTGATTTGAGTGGTGTGCTCTCAATGATTGGATTTTAAGAACCCAATGGTATGTTTAGATGTTTTTATTAAGACTAGAGAAAACAAATGTATAAAATGGACAGTTTAAAAAAAAAAGGACAACACTCTTTATAACCTGAAGCAAGATAAGTTAAAATGGATAAAGGTCCTAAGTAATCCTAAAAACTAAATAACAAGCATAATCCTTTCAAGGAACATCTATTTAACGAAACATTTCTTAAAGTTGAATCTTAAGACTAAAATTAGTGTACTACAGGAAGTCAAAGTTCCTTTACAGTTCACATGCAAGATCTTTGTTAAGACTTTTTCAGTGACAGAAATGGTACTACGCTAGGGACAGAAATCAGGACATCACTGAATTATTGGAAAGGTGTCAGGGAAGATCAGAATTTGTAATAAATCAAGTTCAATAGAAAATCCATAGCTTCGGGGGAAAATTTGGAAACTTATGCCATTAATACGCTCCTCACTTAAGTGGTCTACTTCAAACCTTTTAGGATAAAATCTGAAGTGTGTAAAACTAACTTTCAACTCTCTCCCAATTACTATCTAACGTATAAATGAATTCAAAATTTGTTTCTTGCAAGTCCCTTAGGAACTGCTATAGGATGAAAGAGAGAAAAAGGGGAATTGGCAAGCAGTCCCTGCAGTTTTAGCTAGAGCAGTTCCCTTTTTACTGGCTTTACATAGTGGACGTCTGAACATGATTTTGTTTGAAGGGTTCCACTGCTAAAAACACAAATCTAAAATTACTAACTTAGATCAAAATGGTTAATGAGTTTTCCCATCATATTTAAGAAAGCTGTCAAACTATACCAGGTAGCTACTTTGTAGCCACTGTTGCTAGAGGAACAGAATGGTGCAGTAACATGTTAGTCTGTGAACTAGGCTAATCCTACCCTGGGCCAGTCACTTAACTTCTCTGGACATTAAGTGCTTAACTTCTAAAATGAAGGGGTCTTTACTAAATGGTGGCAGGCTATAAAACATGACCTTTAGGAATGCAGTCATACAGTCATTATGATACATGCTATAACTATTACAAATGTGTGGCAATGTTTCAGTTTAAGAAAATGAAGAGCAAAAAAGTAGAACAGCTTTTCAAAGATAAGTAAGTAAAATAATCAGACCAATAAACAATTCTAAGAAACTTGTTATGTGTTCTGCAAATTTCTATTCTAGTAATGGTAGGATGTGTTCAGACTATTCAAAGATGTTAGCTATGACCAACTCAAAGTGCAGTGAAATGTTTAAACAGGAGTTAGGAAACAGATTATTAAAAATCTTAACCTGACTTGCTAAAATTTACTCAATATTAACCTTAAGCCTAAGAAAATCTTAGACTTTTACCCAAATTTTCTAATTTCTTAATCACTTACTCAGTGTATATAAGGTAGGAAAGAAGCAGGTTTTCCATATTTATAATTCAAAATTCTGTTACCTAATAATACTCATTCTGTTGAAACTATGAGTCAAGAGAAATTTTAATTCTCTGTGGTTTGAATAGGTTTTTCCTGCTCTGTAAATAAAATTCTTACTTTTGTGTAGCTTCCTAATCATCAGAATCAAGGAGTTCCTGCCATCAGGAGGACATCCCAACATTGCAATCAGAGGTTCCTCCAGGATAAGGGAGTCTCATTTCTCACACTTTGTGAACTTTGCACCAGACAATGATCACAGAAACCTGAAACTTTTGTCAGGCTATAAAAGGTTAAAACAAATGACTTTTCATTTATGATTAACAGCTGATAAAAATTTTAAGCTTGGTGCTTATATGGTTATATGTATTCAAAAAGGAAAATTTTAAATGGTTACATATCAAAAAGTACTAGTTACACTTTTTTGTCAAAGTGTATGGTTTTGACTTACCCCTCCCAGATCCTTAATGTCCTTTTGTAGTTTTTCAGAGATGGTGACAGAAGGTAAATCAATGTAAAATACTTTTCCCCAGAGTGGCTTATATTTGGGTTTTTCTGGTTTGTTGTCAGTTTTCAGAGATTTCAAAGACGGTCGGTTTTTTTCATTTTTGACTTGGATTCCACCTGTTGTTGAAAAAAATCTGGAATTAGATCATGTTTTATCCAGACAAAAAATGTTTACTGTTTAAACAATATTTGTTTATAAAATAATCATATCAGAGAGGAAAAACTTCACAATCTCACTACTTTAGCAGCCATTAATTAACATTTTAATATATTTCTTTGTAGTGCAGACTTAAAGGCCAAATACTCTATACATTTTAACAGATACTATATGGTCCAAAATGATTACTGTTCACAGTCAAGAGATGAATCTGAAGAAAATATTCATGCGTTTATTCGTGTTCTATGTATCAAGGCAGGGAAATAACTATACAAGACCAATTAGAAGGAGTTTTCTTAGGATGTAAACGCCATGCAATATTAACTCAACAAATATTTATGGAGCTTCTGCCATTCTGCTGAACACTCAAAACTGTACTTAGAATGTTGAACATTTAATAATGCAAGAAACCTGTTACCCAGAATGACTCAGTCCTCAAAAGGTTCCTGACTGCTCAAGGTATAGTTTTATATAAAGTCACTGTATATATTAAGAAGAATTAAAGATCCACCAGAAGAACCAAATCGCCATTCATTTTCTTCTTTCCTTTGAAAACAAATCTGAGATCCAAACAGCTGCTTAAATATCAAGTTTAAGAACACAACCGGTTCATAAAGAATAGATCACATTATGTGTACATTATTAAAAATAAAAAGAGGCTGAAACGTTTCACCGAATAAAGGACTGAAAATGGAAGTTTGCTTTTGTTTCTATAATGCTGTAAAAGCAATGGTCTCAACTTCATGAGACCAAAAATACACCCACAATTAACCAACTTAATCAGGAAGCGAAAAGCCCCGAGCACAGCTGCTTTTAAACTGAGACTCGAGCTGCAGCCCCAAAGGGTCGCCGCATCTCGGGGAACCCCGGCGAGTTCCCGGGTCCGCACATTGTCTGCTAGTTTTATAACCGACGGCACGGCCGGGAATTTGGGGCCGAGGCTGGAGCATAGAGAGCGCGAGGAGCCGACCGGGATCCGTTCCCTTTCTGAGGCAAAACCCAGAACGGAGCCTTCCTTCAGGCCACAGAGCAGGACGCACGTGTCAGAACAGAAGAGAAGCAGAGACTCGACGCGAGAACTCAGAAGAATCAATGATGGAACCATGACGGGAGGAAAGGATTAAAGGGACTGTAGGCGGAGGAGGGGCTTCATACCCTGGAAGTGTCCTTTGCTGTGGATCCTCATGGCTCCGGAGTTCATGGCAGCCGCCCGGCACCTACATGCTGGATCCGGAGAGGGTGTCGCGCCGGGCGGCCGCGGAAACACGGCTCCTCCGGGCCCGTTGACCCGCAGGTCGCCGCTCCTCTTCCGCGGGCTACCACACCCACGCAGTAGAGATGCCGCGTCGGCCTGCCGGGTTTCCGGGACCGCAGGGCCGGAGGAGGATGAGGCGAAGCACAAACGAGTGGGCTGCGGCGGTTGAAGATTTGAAAACGCGTCACGCGGCCGCGGCGCCGATACGCGCGCTCCGCCCCCTCTCACGCCGCGCGCTGCGCCCCGCCTCGCGTCGCCCCCACGTTCCCGCCCCCTCGCGCCGCGCGCCCAGCCCGCTTTTGCCCGCCCCTCGCGCTGCGCGTCCCGCCCATCTCGCCCCGCCTCCTCGCTCGCGCCACGCCCCTCCCCTCCCCTCCCCCATTGCGATGCCCTCTCGGTTTCAGATCCGCGAACTCTTCCTGCTGCTTCTCGTCCCTGTGTTGCTTGAAGCGTCCTTGTGGCTCCGAGTTAACCAAACGTAGTGAATGCAGTTAGCGCCGCAGCCTGGCCCTGCCCGCCACCAGGGTCACTCCCGTCTTCTAAGGTTGGGGGGACCGCCTGCCCCGCAGCCGCATCCTCCACCAGGTACGCTTGTTTCCCGCAGGTCGGCTGTCCCGGCAGCTAGGGGCGCAGCGGCTGCGGCTGAGCCCGGTTTCAGCTTTAGGCGGGGCGGGTTGCCAGCCGCAGCCTCTGCTCAGCGCGCCCCAAGTCGCAGAACGTGGTTTTCCCGCTGTCACCCCGCCGGCTGGGGACAGGCCGCACGGAGATTTACGGGGGAGAGAGTGCACGGAGCGCGTCCGAGCGAGAGTTGGGCCAGGAGGCCTCCGGCCTAGAGCGCGTCCAGGTCGCCTTGTGCCTTTTAGTACTTGAGTGCGCTGCTCTGTTGACCTTTGCTGTGCCCAGACCGATATTCGTCTTACTGTATAGAAGTTTATTTCCGTAATAACAGAAAGAATGGGGAATTTGAAATCTCAAGTCTAGGATTTGGGGTCTCAACCGGCCCCTACAATTGTAAAACTTTGGTTAAATTACCTAATCCCATTGAGTCTCAGTTTTTTCATCTGTAAAAATGGGATTTGTAGTAAGGATTAAATGTAAATGTTTTGAGAACTAAATTTTATTTTACAAGTGGGAAAACGCTTCACGCACAAATTGACTTTGTTATGTTTTTACTTGTAAACATCTTAAGGAGTAAAAAGGGTTAATTCTTGTACTACTTTGCATTCCTTAACTCTTGACAATGATAGTCACTCATTGTTTAATGGTTGATTTTTAACTTAGTAGCTCAGGAAAGTTAGTGTCCATATCACTGTTTCACAAATAGCTACCTTAAAGCAGAGATAAGGGTAGATTGTAATACTGTTAGCCAAAATGACGGACACAAAGAAATGGTTCAGGTCTGCTAAGGGAAATGAGAGTTTTGCTATGGATGGCTTTTGTTTGAAGGGCTGGGGAGACGATCATGGAACTATCATAATTAGACACTTCATAATATTTGTCTGTAATTCAGGAAAGATGTCTGGGAGAGAGAAGGAAATGGAAGAGAGGGAAGATAGATAGATTTGAGAGACATCATACAGACCAGTCACTGATTCTCCATCATGGGGTGATGCTTGAGAGGTTGTCACATCTTGAAAGACAGGAAGAGCTATAGTTTGAACACACATATTCGACATCAGAATTTCTATTTAGGAAAAACAGTCTTTTCAAAATAAGTTAATAAATAAGTTACAGAAAACACAAGGTTTTTATGTTTATAGAAAGTTTTAAAAAGTTGAGAAACACTAATTTAGAATGTAAAGTCATGGAAGGAAATGAAATTGCCTAGGAGAGCATGTGAAATAAGAGAAGTAGTGATGAGCAGAGGTTGATGAAATAGTGAGAGAGAGAAAAAGCCACGGTGTTAGGAAGAGAACTGGAAACTAATATTCAAATGTCACAGAATTACAAACAATGGGATCATGCAGACTTCACTAACTGTGGTTTTGGGTAATTTGATCCTAAATGTTAATCTGTGAGAAGGGGGTAATAAACACTTCTCAGATGTTGTTAAGATTAAGTGAAACGTTTTTGAAAACATGATTAGTATGGTGTCTGGCACAGAATGAGAACTTAGTAAGTGCTATCTATCATTCTGGCGAACTCTACACCAGCCACTCCATCTTCAAGAGTTCAAAAAGGCTAAGACTTGAAAAATAGGCCTTCTGTTCTGGTATTTAAGATATCATTGGTTCCTTAATGAGACTTTCAGTAGCTAGCTAAGGTGAGTACTAAGTTAAAAACGATGGGCTTGAAGTGGAGACAGGTTGAGTGTACTCTTGCCGAAAATGTGTTGTGGTAAGGGAATTATAAAGATAGAAAGGGAAGATAGGGTCTTTGAAAGCTTAGGGGATATGAGAAAGATTTAAACATGTTTTTGTTGAAAATAAAAACAGGAAGCCCCTTTTATATTCCAGTGAAAGATAAGGTACCTCTCTTACTTACTATAAAGAGGAAGGACTGTAACAGAGTTGCACCCTAGGCTTTTAGACACACCCTTGACTGCACTGTAGGTGATAATGTCAAGCTGTGAATAAGCAGAAAGTCTGTTTTACTGGACAGTGTTGGAAATTTTCTGATCTGTAACCCAAGGACAATTTTTAAAAATTATTACTGGAACTCGTATCTTTTAGTTGCCAACAGAAAAAGGATGTGGTCATATATCTGCAGCCTATAAACATAGAAACCTCCTTACTGTCATGAATAATCAGAGCTATTGGTAAGAGAATAGGATTATGTTAATGTCTTGAGATGTGCTTCAGGTGAAAGGTATACATTCAAGAAGAAATGAATGGGTACAGCGTTACTTATGGTGAGAAGTTGGTTGAAGAATTCTAATAAGCAGAGTTGGAGAACATGAGCAGAAGTGTGGTCTAATTAAATGAGTATTTGGCTGTGAATCATGAGAAAATGACTTTCATTCAGTATGAGATCTATTCCTAGGTAGTTTGACCTTGAGCAGATATTAACTTTGCTATGCTACATTTTCATCATCAACTGTAAATTAAGATAATCTCTGCTCAGTCTACCCAACAACTATTTGTGGTTATCATATGAGGCCTAATCTGCTTTTTCAGACTACCTCATATATATATGGAGTCTAAACAAATGGATTTATTCATTTTCCTGTAGTACCACTTTCCTTTTCTCTTGCTCTTCCTTAAGTCTCGCCACTTGGCTAACAGTTGTTCCTCTTTCCTTTTCATAGCAAGCCTAACCTAGATTTAGCCTTTGTATCCTGCTAGTTTGGGGCCTTCAATAAGAGTCCGGTTTGATTGCTTTGCCAACTGTTGATCTATTGTTTTCTGAAATGTGTTCCATTACTATTTTTATTGATTAATTTTCACATTTTGCAGTCTTACTACCCCGGTGAACTGGAGAGCCTCAAGTTTTTCTGAGGCTAAGTTCTTAGTTTTTCAGGCTAAGCATATGAAAGGAGAGTGAGTTAATGGCAGTGGCACTGCAGTTCATGTCTCAGGTGAGAGTGAGCTGGGAAACCAAGGAAAATTCAGTGTATTAAGTCTTCGAACACAACCTAAGTGAAGAGTCAAAAACAGAGTGTAAGCCAGGCAGAAGGATTCAGAATTTGAGAATGAATCACCCTGAGGCAGTGTTAAGTCAGTGGCTGCTGTGGGACCCATAGGAGCTGTTAAGGATAATGAGTTGGTTCAGAGGTTGTGTTACATTCCAAACTAGATTGTAAATTCCTTTAGGATATTACAGAATACATATTTGACCATGACTATGAAACAATTTACCTACCTCTGTTGCTTTTTTCTTTCCTTCTATATTGAGTAAGCACCTACAATGTGCCAGGCCCAGTACGATTGATTTACCATAAGACCTCTATATACGTCTCATCACTGCAAATTTAAAACTTTTCTAATACTTTTAATAATCCACATACAATAAAGTGCACCCATTTAAAGCAAACAGATTGATGAGTTCTAACAAATATGTGTATCCATGTAATTATCACCTCCATCAAAATAAAGAACTTTTCGGTCACCTCAGAAGGCTATTTCATTCCTTCTTCCAATCTCCCTTCTCCTACCAGTGGTAACCACCCTTCAGACTTTTAATTAATAAATATTTTTTCCTGTATTTCAACTTCATGTAAATGGAATCATGTAATTATATGCTTTGCATCTGAATTATTCTGTCGAACATAATATTTTTATGATTCATCCATGTTGCTCCAGGTATCGATAGTTCATTCCTTTCTATTTCTGAGTAGTATTCCATTGTGTGAATAAACAACAGTTTATCCATCTCCTGTTAATGGGTATTTGGGTTGTTTCTAATTTTGAGTGGTATGAATAACGCTGTGAACATTTATATGTAGGTCTTTTTGTGGACATATCTTTTTATTTTTCTTGGAATTGATGGATCATATAGTAACATTGAGCATATTTTCATGGCCATTAGTATACCTTTGATAAGTGTTCAGGTCCTTTGTCCATTTTTAAATTGGGCTTTTGTCTCTTTCTTACTGAGTTGTAAGTGTTCTGAAGGATTTTGTATACTAGACTCTTATCAGATAGATTTGCAAAATTTTCACCAATTCTGTGGCTTGTCTTTTCACTTTTTTGATAATGTCCTTTGATTCACAAAAGGTTTAAATTTTGATAAAATCTAATATTATTTATGTTTTTCTTTTGTTTCTTGTACTTTTGGTGTCATATTTAAGAACCTGTTGCCAAATCCAAGATCATTTAGCTTTACTTCATTTTCTAAGAGTTTTATAGTTTTAGCTTAGGCCTTTGACCCATTTTAAATTAATTTGTGTACATGGTGTGAGCTAAGGGTCCAACATCATCCTTTTACATGTGGATATTCATTTATCATAGCAGCATCTCTTGGAAAGACTGTTGAAAATCTGTTAACCATAGACCATAGATTTTCAGGACTTTCAATTCTGTTCCATGATCTGTATGTTTATCCTTAGGCTGCTTCTACACTGTTTTGGTTACTGTAGCCTTTTAGTAAGTTTTGAAATTGAGAAGTCTGAATCCTCCAAAATTTGTACATCTTTTTCAAGACTGTTTTGGTTATTCAGGGTCTTTTGAAATTTCGTATGAATTTTAGGATCAGCTTGTTGGTTAAAAGCAGTTGGAATTTTGAGAGTGATTGCATTGAATTTGTATAATATGACCATCTTAACAATATTATGGTTTCCTATCCATGAACACAGGATGTTTTCTCACTTATTTATGTCTTCCTTAGTTTATTTCGGCAATGTTTTGTAATTTTTATTGTATACAGGTTTGAACTTTGTGGGTCCAATTATACGTGGATTTTATTTAATTAAATATGTACTACAGTACTACCTGATCTACAGTTATTTGAATCTGTGCTACCTCGGATACAGGGGATCAGGAGGCCAACTATAAAATTATACTCGGGTGGAATTGTTTTCTTAATTTCATTTTCAGACTGTTAAGTGTTGTATAGAATTACAACTGATGATTATATGTTGATCTTATATCCTCTAGCCTTGCTTAATTTGTTTATTAGCTCTGGTAGGTATTCTTGGTGGATTCTTTAGAATTTTCAAGATATTAAAATCATGTCATCTGTGAATAGAGATGGTTTTACTTCTTTTTTTTCAAATGTAGATGCCTTTGTTTGTTTTTAGTTACTTAATTGCCCTACCTAGAACTTCCAGGATGATGCGAGAAAGTAGACATCTTTGTCTTCTTCCTGAATTTAGGGGAAAGCTTTCAGTTTCTCCGTTAAGTATAATGTTATATGTGGGTTTTTCTTACATGCCCTTTACCATGTTGATGAAGTTCCCTTCTTTTCCTACATTGTCGAATGTTTGTATCATGAAAAGGTGTTGGATTTTTATCAGTTTTTACTGTATTAACTGAGTTGATCATGTGTTTTTTTCCCCATTCATCTGAGTAATATGGTGAATTCCATTGATTGATTTTCACAGGTTGAACCACCTTTGCATTTGTCTCTTGTGGACAGACTATAGTTTCTTCTTCTTTCTTTCTTTTTTTTTTTTTTTGATCCAGCCATTTTATTTCTATGTATTTACTCAAGACTTAAACTTGGATATTCGTAGCTCCTTATTTGTACTAGCCCCTAGCTTGCAATAATCCAAATTTCCATCAATAGGTGAATGGATAAAGAAACTATAGTATAGCTATACAGTGAAATACTACTTAGTAATAGAAAAGAACCAAGTACCAGTACATACAATAATGTGAATGAGTACCAAAAGCATTATAGTAAATGAAAGATGCCAGAAGAAAAGTAATACATACTGTATGATTCCATTCTTGTGAAATTTTCAAAAATTCAAACTAATGTATAGTGACAGAAGAACATTAGTTGCTTCAGTGCGTGGAGGAGGAGTGCTGGGAAGTAGCAGTAACAAAGGAGCAGGAGGAAACTAATGAGTATGCCAGTTATGTTCATTTTGTTTATTAGTGATGGTTTCACAGGTGGTCAAAACTTATCAAGTTGTAAGCTTTAAATGTATGCAGTTTATTGTATGTCAGTTAATCCTCAATAAAGTTGTGAAGAAAGAAATAAAGAAAATGAAGAAGATGTGATATAGATAGATAGAACAGAATGTTATTCAACTATAAGAAAGAAGAAAATTCTGCCATTATGACAGTGTGGATGAACCTATACGTTATGCCGAGTGAAATAAGCGAGACAGAAAGACAAATACTGCATAGTATCACTTGTACGTGGACTCTTAAAAAGAAAAAATCAAACTCACAGAAACTGAGTATAGAAAAATGGTTGTCAGGGGCCAGGGGGTGGGGAAATAGGAAGAGTTTAGTAAAATGATACAACTTTTCAGCTATGAGATGAATATGGTTTGAGGATATAATGTCCATATGGTGACTGTAGTTGATAACACTGTGTTATATAATTGAAATCTGCTGAGAGAGTAGAAATTAAATGTTTTCACCAAAAAAAGGATAAGTATGTGAGGTGATGGATGTGCTGATTAACTAGATAGAAGGTATTTTTTTCACAACGTATATACATCTATCAAATCACCATGGTGTGTATCTTAAATATCTTACAATTTTACATGTCACTTTGACCTCACTAAAACTGGAGTAGAAGAAAGAAAGAAGGAAAGAAAGTCTTTATAGGGATTGGAAAGAAAATTCCTAAAGTGATGAAGAGTTATTATTTATGAATGAATGAATGAATGAATGAATGAAATAAATAAATAAATAAATAAATAAATAAATAGTCTAGAGCAAACATCATCCTAATGGGGAATCTTAGAAGAATTCTTTTTAAATTCAGGAATAGAACAATGATACTCATTTCCACCATTCTTTGTCTAATACTGTCTTGAAGATCCTAGCCTGTGCAGTGAGAAAATTAAACTGGAGCATGATGATTAGGAATGGGTGCAATCCAAGTCATTGATTGCAGACAACATTCACTTCTACGTAAATAACTCAAGAGTTTCAAAGTCAATAATTAGAAATAATAGAGGATTTTTTTAGCAAGGTTGACGGGGTATAAGTTTTAATACACAAAATCAGTGGCATGTGCTTACAACAGAGAGAATGTGTAATTAAAAGAAAGACACTGTTTATATTAGTGTTAGAGATTACCAGGTACCTAGAGTTAGATCTGCCACAAATATGCAGTGTCTCTATAGGACAAATTTTAAACCTTTTCAGAACAACATTAAGGAAGACCTGAATAAATGAAGGAATAGATGGTATTCATGGATAGTAATTCTCTCCAGATTTATCTATAGATTCAATTCAATTCCAATCAAAAATCCCAAAGAGGTTTTTCAAGGAACAAGGTAAGATGATCTTTAAACTTATATGATGGATCATAGGGCCGAGAGTAACCATGACACTTCTGAAGGAGAAGAACAGGGAGAATGGACTTTTTCTACCAAATATAAGGACTAATTAGGACACAATAATAATACAGTGTGGTATGGTTTAAGGATGGATAGTTGACCAATAGAGTAGATAGACTAGAAATAGTTCCACACAGAAATAGAACTTAGTTATGACCAAATAGTATGTTGGGTTAAAGGAGAAAAGAAGGATTATTTAATAATTGGAGCTGGATAAAGTATTCATCTATTTTCACGTGAAAAAAGATGACATTGGATCCCTACTTCACATGCTATTAAAAAAACTTCTGTATGGATTAAGGACTCAAAATTTGTCAATAGCAAGTTTAGCACTTTTAGGGAGAAAATATAGGTGAATATCTTTTGAACTTTTGAATAGGGAAAGATTGTTTAAAGAAACCACAAAAAAAGTGTTATCTATAATGGAAAAGATTGATGAATTTGGCTATATTAAGAATTTTGACCCTTATCTTACATTGAATACAAAATCAACTCAAAATGGATTAAAGACTTCAATTGTAAAACCTGAAATTATAAAACTCCTAGAAGAAAATGCTACCTTTTTC
Source organism: Camelus ferus (assembly GCF_009834535.1). Taxonomy (NCBI): domain Eukaryota; kingdom Metazoa; phylum Chordata; class Mammalia; order Artiodactyla; family Camelidae; genus Camelus; species Camelus ferus. The sequence goes on from NC_045702.1 coordinate 65,928,796, forward strand.
CCCACCTTACTGTCATTTGTTGAAGAAACTAAGACAATAGTCCTGTAGACCAGAGTGTTACACCTTCTTTTATGTTGTGGCCACCTTTACCATGTTACTTTAGTCTCTGAGTTTCCTATAAGTTTCACAGAAACTAGTTGTTCAAATCCCAGTGATAGTAAGATTGGTCAGTACTTTCAGGTTTAGAATTGTCTGTTTTTACTGGGATAATATGAAGATTTTTTGTGAAAATATTTTCATAACTCTAATGATAACATTCATTGAATGCTTTTCATATTCCTCAAAGCACTTAATAGAAATATTTAATAAAATAAGTAAATAATATTTAATAAATATTCACTGATTCATTTTAAAGTCTTTTATATACTCTTTTCCTTTAGGCTTGTTATCCCTTTCCTGTGTGAAAAGATAAGACATTACTTTCTTTTTTCACTACAGATTTTCAGCGACTGATGTTACAAACAATAAAGTATTGGAACATAGAGTTGAGGAAAAGTCTTAAACCCGGTAGGTAAATAATAAAAGTCTAAAGAAATAAAACAACTACCATTCATTTTTATAAAGGTCATTATTGAGATAATTGACAAAATTGGAAAATGAACTGTAGATTGTTTATCAACATTAAGTTTCCTCAATTTGATAATTGTATTATGATTTATATAGGAATATTCTGAGGCATTTAGGATGAAGAGTGTGTGATGTATGCAACCTACTTTCAAATGGTTCAGGAAAAAAAATGATGTGTAGTATGAGAGAGCGTTTGGTGAATTTTTGGGCTAATAGGAACTTATATGTTGCCAATGGAAATATGAATTGGTCCAGTCTTTCTGGAAACCATTTTGGTAATTTGTCTCAAGTTTTTATCTTAGCCTAGCAATATTACTTTTTTTTCTATAGTGGTTGTAGGAACACCACAAAAAGATGTATGTATAAGGATATTTATATGAGCGTTTATGAAATTAATGAATTAATGAAAAATTGGCAATAACCTAAATATCTAATAATATAAGGCTGATTAAATAAATATGATTCAAAACCACACAAGCATTAAAAATGATAATGTAAATCTGTATTTATTGACACAATGTCTATAATATATTTTTAAGTATCAGAGCTAGCTGCTAAACAGTATGAATAGTATTAACCTATTTTGTCTTTAAAAAAGATGCATGTACACAGATACGCAAATGTTTGTATATATTTGATTAGTTAGATGTAATCTGCCTGCGTGCATGTATACACATATTATACATACACATGTATGTGCTTTTGTGTACATAGACATGGAAAGATGATCCCCATATGTTATTGACTGGTTATTTTTGAACAAGTTTATAGGTATATGTTGCTTTTCTCACTGAAGTTTTCTAAGATAATGCTTCTTATGAAGGTTATGTGTTTTAATTTTATTTTGCAACAGTGTTTGATATGCAATAAAAGTAGTGCTATATTTGCTGATATCTCTATACTAGATTAGAGTATCTGAATAGTTCTTTTGAGCCTAAATTCAGATTCTGAGCCTTGTTGGTCAGCTGCTTTCATTCTGTTACTTGGCCGGAGTTTGTTTTCTTAATGCTCTATTAACTGTGTTACAAATGTGATGCTGCTCACATAGCTTAGCTGAAGTACATTACAATTTTTGGAAGATCAGAGAACGTGTTTTATTAATGAGAGTTTTTTAGTGCCTTTTTATATAAAATTCATATATTTATTTTTGAAAGTGGTCAACAACTTGTGCTTTGATAGTAAAACTGATTATTGTTTTTATAGTTTGTTTACCTTTTAGCTGTTAATTTTGAGGATGTTTTTCATTAAACTTTTTTTTTTACATCTTGCTTTTCTTTAGCAGATTTTTCTTCTATTAGTTAAAAATATGGATCCTGAGGCAGAGGGACCACCAGTTATCAAAGTGACACCTCTTCAACAAATGCTTGCCTCTTGTACTGGAGCTATACTGACATCGCTGATGGGTAAAGGAATGTTATGATGTAGATTATATAACTGAATTAATCACAGGTTCCGTTTGAGTTTTGCTGTCTGTGAAATAATGATAGTATTATCATTCATGCTACATCATGATAACATGAAAAGAACTCTTGACAGAGAATCGAGACTAGAACTTTAGTCTTGCTTTGCCATTCTCAGGGTGAATGCACTTTAGGATAGCCCTTTCTCTCTACTTCATTTTTCGTCTGCGAAGTTAGGGGCTTAGATCAGGAGTTCTTTGAAGTCCCTATCAATGTTAAATTTTTATGACTCTGTTATCCTTTTTTTAAATAAAAAGTAAGAAGATGGAATAAAATATTAGCATAATGAAAAATACAGAGAATTTGGGCACCTTATAGTAGCAACAAATACAAATTATGTTTTACTTTGTTTTTAGTAACTGTGAATTGCTTAAATTTCTCTGGACCACATTTTTGTTTTATAATGACTTTCTTAATAGATGCAGCCAAATGACATAGTTAGGTGGCAGTTTAGCATTTTAATGATTATGAGTTGGCTAGTTTATTTAAATAAGATAGCATATCATTAGAACAAACTAAGCTGATTGCTTTAGAGTATAGTATCTTCCTTCAGGTCAGACCTCTAGGGTTGTTAAGGCCGTAGAGATCTTCTAATGTGACCTCCTTCTTCTCAGATGAGGAAATAATAGCATGCAAGTTTAAACCTTTTTCCTTTGCTGTACTGTTCCCAGTGGAGTAACAGAACATGGTAGTAAGGATGATTTATGGCTAGCTTACTCAAATTTGCATCTGTAGTTTTTATTTGATACAGGTGAATTTAACAGATTAGGAAGACTTATGTTGTTTGATTATTGATTAGTTGTAATACAGAGCTATTCTCAGATATTTAAATAGACTTTTGGAACTTCTATTCTTTACGTCAGATAACATTTTCTTATAAATGCTAATATTTTAGTTTTAATGCTAATAGAATTATAATTGTAGAAATATTATAAGTGAGAGTTTAGAACTTGTGAGAGAAGTAATTACATTTTCTCATTGGTCCTCTTTAAACAAAATTCATAGGCAAAAAATTAGAATGTTAACACTCAAAACCACTTAAAGATAAATAATCTTACCCATTATATAGTTATGAGGAAAGGTATCATTTGATGTAGTTTGTATTCTTTGGACAAACATCTGTACAATTTACAGGTATCACTTGTTAATTGAAATTTCTGTATCTTCACAGTGACACCTTTTGATGTTGTTAAAATTCGACTCCAAGCCCAAAACAACCCATTCTCCAAAGGTGTGTATTCTAGTTACCCTGAAAATGTTATGTTAGATTTTTGAATGCCACTGCATTCATTTTTGTTTGAATAATATTCTCTTTTTGTCAATTTTATAAAATTGATACCTTGATCCTCACGCAGAAACTTTTTTGGCTCTTAGTTGTCCATGATGAAGCAGAAAACAAATACAGGTTGACCCTTGAACATGAAGGGGGTTAGCATCGCCCATCCTCCATGCAGTTGAAAGTCTGCCTATAACTTATAGTTGACCCTTGATGCCCACAGGTCCTCAGTATTCACAGTCCCTCATGCTCAGATTCACGCAACTGTAGATCGTGTAGTGCTGTAGTGTTTACTACTGAAAAAAATCTGCATATAAGTAGACCTTCACCATTCAAACCCGTATTGTTCAAGGGTCAACTGCCTGTGTGAGTGTGTGTATATGTGGCACATATGTAACACTTTTATGAGTCTACTCATGAAAGCAGAGGACGATTTTATATTTGAGTACATGCCTCACAAGCAGGAACAGAATTATACGTGTAAGGAACCTTAGAATCTAGCTTCCTCCTTTAGTCTAAGTGCTGCACCCACCCTAGAATATTCATCCAACAGTCATCCAGTTGTTGCTTGAATAGTGATAGGACATTCATCATTTTATCAAGCAGCTTGGTTAGTTGCTGGACCTTGTAAATTATGTCAACTTTGAGGAGAGTAGTTACATTTTTATTAGATGGGCAAAAATAGCAATTCCTTGATCAATATTTTACAGTTTTATAAAGATAATATTAGTTTAAACATGTTTAAATAGCAGAAAACAGACTGCTTGGACTATAAGAAAGTTAGCTCTGACAAAAATGCCCCTGTTGAATGCATGGCGGTGAGATGGAGAGCACTACAGGCATTATTTCGGATGAGTGAAGGACAGGTGGACCTGTAGGAAGAGACTGAAAAGGAAGGTAGTTTCCAGTACATTAAAGTTAGACTAATAGTATTGTGAAACTGACAGAAAATATATGGCCAAATAGAGAAGACAGTTTTGGCAGCACGAACAAATACAATAATGGGAAGGAATTGTTATTAGAGAAAGTTGTAGCGAATTAGGAGGGAGCTGATGAATATCTAGACTGAGCAGTATAAATACAGAGAGAGGGACAAAGCATAGCATTATTTTCTACTAGATATAATCGATATATAACATTGTACTAGTTTTAGGTGTACAGTAGAATGGTTTGATAACATGTATCTCTTGAAAAATTATTACCACAATAAATTTAGTCGACATCTATCACCTCACTAGTTAATAATTTTTTCTTGTAATGAGATCTTTTAAGATCTGCTCTCTTAGTGACTTGCAGATATACATTAGATATCATAATGTATTTTTTGTCTGAAGCTCCCTTACATACCACAGAGTTTTCTTCTGGCCAGAGAAGACATACACTTATGTTCTCTTTTCAAAACAGGTTTTCCTCCTTTATCTTCCCTCTCCATTCCTTCACTAACCTAAAAGAATTTATTTCTGTATGCATTTGCTGACTACAGTCCGGAAATCCCTAACTTACTCAGTTGCTTTTCACCAGTGTGAGTTGAGAGCCCAGTGCTATGTCATTAAGCAAATCAAATTATTTCTGTTTCATCCTAAAAGGTGAAGACAAGGTTATGTGTCTTTTCATGATTTCTTAGTCTGCTCATCGTACTTCCAGTTTGTTCATCTGTAGAAATAATACAGTTGTGTGAAGTAATCATTGACTATTGCAATCTTCTTTGGTAGGAAAATGTTTTCTATATAGTAATGGACTCATGGATCATCTATGTGTCTGTGAAGAGGAAGGCAACAAAGTATGGTATAAGAAGCCAGGACGTTTCAAGGGAACATTGGTAAAGAGATTAAATTATTTATCATCACAGTATGTTTTCCATTCTTATATTTACTGTTATGTATGAAAGATTTAATGATTGCAGGAGAGTAAGAAGTTCACCATGTAGTTAGCACATTTATCCACAATTAAAAGATGGACAGTGAAGCAGGAAAGGGGAAGTACTTTATTGCTTTTAACTCTTTGTTAACTTTATTTTCATCTCTTCATGCTTACTTACATAGGAAAAAAAAGGGGGAGTTGATTTTTAAAAAACATTTTTATTTTGAGATCATGTGCAGTTTTAAGAAAAATATACAGACAGACCCCATGTACCTTTTCCCTGTTTCCCCTGGTGGTAACATGTGACAAGATAAGTGCAGTCCCACCACCAGGATGTTGACATCTATACAGGGAAGAAGATACGGAGCAGTTCCAGTCACCACAAAGATCCTTCCTATTTCCCTTTTCTGGCAACCACTAATCTGTTCTCTATTTATATAATGTCATTTCAGGAATGCTATATAACAATCATATATAACATTTTGGGATTGGCACTTTTCACTTAGCATAATTATCTAAAGATTCATCCAAGTTGTGAATGTATCAGTAGTTTGTTCCTTTTTATTACTCAGTAGTATTCCATGGTATGGATATACCACAGTCTGTTTTCTGGGTGGTTTCCAGTTTTGGGCTCTGAATAAAACTACTGCATACATTCATTCACAGGTTTGTATGTGAAAGTATAAGAAAAAACTACTCACTGTTTTTCTCTCCGAACACTCCCCTTACATTTCTGAACCAGATATGTGGGGTTTTTCTCCCATACCAAGCAATTCTCCAGTGGACACCAACTGGGTATTCTACAATTTAACTCATTTCTGACACCATCTACTTGGAGTTAGCATCAGGTCCCACAGGTTAAGGACCCAGTCCCACAAGTCTGCTCCCACTTCAGATACCAGTCACAAGTCCCAATTATCACCTGTGTTTCTGATGGACTAGCTGTAAATCAGAGGTTCCCATGACCACCTTCTTGGGTTCGATACTTTGCTAGAACAGTTCACAGAACTCAGGAAAACAGTTTACTTGCTAGATTACCAGTGTATCATGAAAGGATACAACTCAGGAACAGCCAGATAGAAGAGACGCATAAGGCAAGACTTTAGGGGAGGGGTGTGGCACTTCCAAGGCAGTCTCTAAGTGTCATTCTCCCAGCACCTCCATGTGTTCACCAGCCTGGAAGCTTCCAAATCCTATACTTTAGGGACTTTTACTGAGGCTGCATTACATAGGCAGGATTGATTAAATCACTGGCCATTGGTGATTGGCTCAGCTTCTACTTAACTCCTCCCTCTCAGAGCCCCTGAGGTTGAGGACTGGGGTAGGGAAAGGGGGTGGGACCAAAAGTTCCAACCCTCTAGTCAAGTAGTTGGTTCCCCTTGGCATCCAGCCCCTGTCTTGTGGTTTTCCAGGGCCTTTCCCAAAGTCACCTGATTAACATAAACTGAAGTGTGGTTGAAAGGGCCTTGTTACGAGTACTTTCACCTCTATCCTCTGGAGCTATTTCAGGACTAAGGACAAAAGACCAAAAATTATTAACAAGATATGCTTCCTTTGCTCTTTATCATTAGGAAATTATGAGTTTCAGGAACTGTGTGCGAGGAACCATGGATTAAGGCCAAAACGTATATTTCTTATTATAGATCTTAATATCACTGTAAGTCTTCATTTCTCTGGGGTAAATGCCCAGGAATGCAGTTGCTAGGTCATATGGTAGTTGCATGTGTATGGTGTAAGAAACTGCCAACCTGTTTACTAGACTGATGGTACCATTTTAGATTCCTAGTGGGAATGTATGACTAATTTCTCCACATCCTCGCTAGCATTTGGTGTTGTCACTATTTTTATTTTAGCAATTATGATAAATGTATAGTGATATCTCACTGTAGTTTTAATTTGCATATGGCTAGTGATGTTGAATATCTGTTCATATGCTATTAGCCATCAGTATATCCTCTTCAGTGAAATGACCCTTCATATCTTTTGCCAATTTTCTAATTGAACTGTATATATTTTTACTGTTAAGTTTTGAGCACTCCTTATATAATCTAGATACTAGTCCTTTGTTGAATGGGTGGTTGGTAAATATTTTCCCACTCTCTAACTTGTCTTTTTATCTTCTTAAACAGGGTCTTTCATGGAGTAAAATTTTTAATTTTGATGAAGTCCAGTGTATTTTTTCTTTATAGATCATGCTTTTGGTATAAAATCTAAGAACTTTTATTTACCCTTAGATCTGAATATATTCTCCTGTTTTTTAAAGTCCTTGATCCATTTTGAGTCATTCTTATATAATGTATGAGTATGTTTGTTCATTATTTTTGTTGTTCTAACCTGTGCTTGTTCAGTTGCGTTTGTTGAAAAGGCTCTCTTTCCTCCATTAAGATGCTTTTGCATCTTTGTCAGAAATCACTTGGGCATATTGTGTGGATTTATTTCTAGGTTGTTTATTCTGTTCCATTTATCTATTTGTCTATTACCTGTATCAGTACCACACAGTCTTAATTACTGTAGCTATATAGAAAGTCCTGAAATCAGGTAGACTAGTTTCTCCCACTTTGTTCTTGTTTTTCTTTTTCAATGTAGTTTTAGCTATTTCTGAAGATTCCTTTGTCTTTTCATATAAATTTTAAAATACTCCTGTGTATATCTACAAAAAATCTTGCTGAGGTTTTTCTAGGAATTATGTTAAACCTGCATATCTATTTGGAAAGAAATGACATATTTCCTGTGTTGACTGTTCAAATCTGTTTTTTTTCTTTCTTCCAGATATAACTGACACACAGTACTGTATAAGTCTAAGGTGTATAGCATAGTGATTTGACATGCATATATCATGAAATGATTATCACAATAATCATCCATCATCTCACAAATACAAAATTAAAAAGAAAAAAATTTTATGCTAATAACTCTTAGGATTTACTCTCTTAACAGCTTTCACATATAACATACAGCAGTAAATTTATCATGTTATACATTACATCCCTAGTATTTATCTTATAACTAGAGGTTTGGACCTTTGACTACCTTTATGCAGTTCACCCTTTCCCCACCCCCCAACTCTGTTAATCACAAATCTGATCTCTTTTTCTATAAGTTTGTTTGTTTTTGAAGTATAATTGGCCTTCTGTGTTAGTTCCTGTTATACAACATAGTGATTTGAAATTTCCGTATGAATTTGTACACATATCAAAATGATTACCATAATAATTCTAGTTACAGTATGTCACCATATAAAAATATTACACAGTTATTCACTGTATGTGTTCCCCATAAGGTACATTTCATCCCCTTAACTCATTTACTTTGTAGTTGGAAGTTTGTACTTCTTAATCTCCCTCATACCTATTTCTTTCCTCACCCCAACCTCCTCCCCTCTGGCAACCACCTGTTTGTTCTCTGTACCTGTAACTCTGTTTCTGTTTAAAATGAAATGTTTATTCATTTGTTCTGTTTTTTAGATTCCACATATTAGTGAAATCATACAGTATTTGTCTTTGTCTGTCTAAATAATTTCACTTAGCATAATACCCTCTAGGTCCATCCATGTTGTCAAAAATGGCAGGATTTCATTCTTTTTATGGCTGAGTAATATTCCATTTTCTACCAATATACCCATAGATAGATAGGTATCTATATCTCATATCTTCTTTATCCATTATATTGACGGACACTTGGGTTGCTTTCATATCTTGGTTATTGTAAACAATGCTTCAGTGAACATAGGGTGCCTAATTTGAATTAGTGTTTTTGTTTTCTTTGCATAAATACCCAGGAATGGAATTGCATATGGTACATCTATTTTTAATTTTTCAATGAAGCTTCATATTGTTTTCAGTTTGTGACTGCACCAGTTTACATTCCCACCAACAGTGCACAAGGGTTCCCTTTTCTCCACATCCTCGCCAACACTTGTTATTTGTTGTCTTTTGTATAATAGCCATTTTTACAGGTGTGAGATATCATTGTGGTTTTGAGTTGCATTTCCCTGATAATTAGTGGTGTGGAGCATCCTTTCGTGTACTTGTTGGCCATCTGTATGTCTTCATTGGAAAAAATGTCTTTTTAGGTTCTCTGCCTATTTTTTAATTAGGTTGTTTGTTTTCTTGATGTTCAGTTGTATATGTTCTTTGTATATTTTGGATACTCGCCCCTTATTGGATATATCATTTGCAAAATGTCTTCTATTTAGTAGACAGGCTTTTGGTTTTGTTTTGTTTTTCCCCCCAACTAATTTTAACTTGAGTGAATCAATATAATTGAAATTTCTTGTAGACAGCAATAATTGAATCATGTTATTTAAACTGCTCTGTGGGTTTTTACCTTTTAATTATTGTATTTAGACTATTTATATTTAATGAAGTTACTCATATGTTAGAGTTTAAGCCTTCCATTTCTTTTTTGTTTTTGTTTTCTCTTTGTTCTGTTTTCAATTTCTGTCTTGTTTTCCTGACTTTTTCTGCATTATTTGAACGTTTTTTAGAATTCCATTTTAATCTGTATGGTTTTTGTGTATTTATTCCTTTGCTGAAGCTTCCTGATTTTTCATTTGTTTTGGATATGTTTTAAGTGATCATTTAATTATTTTTATGTTGACTATTTAGAAATCTTTATTAGATAATTCTAATTTCCTTATCTCTCTGTGTTGGTGTCTACTTATTACCTCTTTTCATTCAGTTTTACATCTTTCTGCTTCTTAAAATGACAAGTGATTTTTAACTGAAATGAGGAAATTTTGAGTTTTGTGTTATGAGACTCTGAATCTCATTTAAACATTCTATTTTCGCTGGCCTTTTTGATACTGTTAACTCAGAGGAAGAGAGGTGCCACCTTGTTACTGCAGAGTAGACTGGAAGCCCAGGTTCCTCACTCAGCCTCCACTGGCACACAGAGTGGGAGGGCCGTCTTCATTGTTGGACAGTACGGTCTGAATGTTTGTGCCCCCGGCAAAATCATATGTTGAAAGCCTAATGTCCAGTGAAATTATTTTAGGAGGTGGGGCCTTTGGCAGTTGATCAAGTCATGAGGGCAGGGACCTCTTTTCTAAGACACCCTTGGAAAAGAGACCCCAGGGGGCTCCCTTGCTCCTTCTGCCGTGTGAGGATACAATGAGAACTCTGAGACCCAGAGTAGAGCCCTCATCTGACCTTGCTGGCATGCTGATCTTGGACTTCCAGCCTCAAGAACTGTGAGAAATCGATCTATTTCTAAGCAACCCAGTCTGTAGTGTTTTGTTACAGCAGCCTTAACAGACTAAGACAGTGGAAGTGGAACTTCTGACTCCCCTTGTGATTCCCACTGACACTGGTGAGGTGGTCTCATTACTGGTGGGTAATGGTGAAAGTCCTGACTCTCCAGTACTCCTCCTCTGATACTACTGTCAGGACCCTTAGCACATTCGTTATGTTATTTTGAATCCCCAGTCTGATAATTCCAGAATCTCTACCATATCTGAGTCTCGTTCTGACGCTTGCTTTGTTTCTTCAGACGTTTTTTTTTTTTTTCCTTTTAGCATGTTTTGTAATTCTTTTTCTTGAAAGCTGGACGTGTTGTATTGGGTTAAAAACTGAGGTAGATAGACCTTTAATGTGAGGTTTTAAGTTTATCAAGTTAGACCTTAACCTATATTTACTTCTTGTTACAGCTGTGTTGTCAGAGACTAAAATTTCTCAAGTGTCCTAGTTTTTGTCTTGCCCATTTTCTTTGTGTTTTCCTGGAAACTCTTCAGATAGGATCTGAGGCTTGAGATTCTTTTAGCTGTGATCCTCTGTTGTTTTTTACAGGAGCCCTATTGATGTGATGACTTTCAATTGGAAAATTTAGCCCTCTAATACAATTCTTCATGTGTTGTAGTGTAAATCTACCATCTTTGTGTGTTTTTTTTCCTAATTGCTCCCTTTGTTTTTGTTTTCTTCTTTCATTTTTTATTTTTATTTTTATTTTTTTGATTTTTTGAATTGTAATAGTATCACTTTGATTCCTCTATCCCATTTCTAGGGAGAGAGTTCTCCTAAAGTGTTTCATATTTCTGCATATGTTGTGAGCATGGCACTGCCTGCCCTTCGTTCCTGACCATCTCTTCAAGGATGTTTGTATAGTGGATGACCTTGGATGATACAGTGTTTCCCTCTAGAGCAAGGGAAACGCATCCTTACTGCCGGTTACGAAGGATTTGGATTCCCTAAGATCAGATTGCCTCTCCTGTAATGCAGTCCACGGTGTCTTCAGGTGTTATCTAGCCATCTTCACATTGCCCTGTGTAAATTGGGACTCAGGAAACAGGCACCAAAATGCTGACATTTTGGGTACTGCTATTGCTGTCAGTAATAAACCTCTTTATCTCTCACCCCACAGAGTTTGGTCTTTACCAGCTCTCATGATACCATGGCAGGCTGAGCTCCTAACTTGCAAGTAGAGTAAAATCGCAGCCCCCTTACAGTTCTGACACCCTTCAGTCCTTCCTCTTCCTTAGTACGTCTTTGTACATTACAGATTCCACAGTTCACTATTAGAATTTTTATTTAAATGGTCTTATGTCTTTTAAAGTAGTTAAAAAGAAAAAGGAGAGGAATATATGTTTTATATGTAATGACATATTTACCATTTCTCCCTTACTTCCTTTTTGAAGATCATAGTTACTATGTGGCATCATGACCCTTTATCCTGAAGAACGTTTTTCAGGTTGAGTGAAAGTATTTTGACAGCACATTCTCTCAGTTTTTGTTCTGCAGAAATGTCTTTTTAAAGCATTTTTGAAGTGTACTTGGCAGCATATAGAATTCTGGCTTAGTTTCCCTCTCCTCCCCCCAGCACCTTAAATATGTCATTACATTGTCTTTAGGCCTTTCATGGGTCTAATGAGAAGTTAGTCCTGCATTTATTGTTCTTTCTCTACATGTATTTTGTTATTTTTCTTTACTGGTTTTTTTTTTTTTCAGTGTTTGTTTTTATTCAGCTTGGGATTTCTTGAGATTTGGGACTCTGTAAATTGATATCTTTCACTAATTTGGGAAACTTTTTAGCCATCATTTCATCAGGTAACTTCCTGTTCCATTCTCTCTCCTTTCCTCTATGACTCCAGATAAACTTGTATTATATACCACTTAATACTTACCCTCAGGTCTCTGAGCCTCTGTTCCTTTTTCTTCATTCTTTTTCTCTTCCTTCTTCAGATTTAGTCAGTTCTGTCTCCAACTCCAGTAACTCTATGCTGTTTCCATTCTGCTGTTAAGCCCACATAGTGAATTTTTCATTTCAGGTTTAGAATTTTCATTTGGTTCTTTTTTATAGTAACTGTTTCCTTGCTGAATTCCAAATTTGTCCATTCATTATTCATATATCATCTTTTAAGTTCTTGAACATGTTTATAATAACTGCTTTCGAGGTCTCATCTGTTGATTGCGTCATCTTAATCCTTCTCTGTTGGTTTCTGTTGACTACTTTTTTTTTGAGTATGGACACTTTTTCTTGTTTCTTTTTATGTCTAATGAATTTTGATTGGATAGTGAACATTATGACAAATGCATTGTAAAGGCTCTGGATTTTTTTTTTCTTTTCTTTTGAAGGGTCAGTTTTGTTCTAGAAGGCAGTTAAGTTTGGCTGGATTCAAACTTCACCACTCACCTTTGGTGGGCTGTACCTGAAATTCCCGCCCAGCCTTTAGCTGCTGGGTGTTTTTGTTTGCTTGTTGTTGCCAGAACTTTGTTTACTCCTCCTGGGGTTGCATAATTTCGTGGTGAGCCATGTTTTGTGGCAGATTTTGTCTGCAAATTTGAGGGCTTATGTCCTCTGTTGCCTTTTCCCCAGGATTTCCCCCCTAACTTTCTGATTAGCCTACCAGCCTGAACTCTGTCTTTGCCATCTCAAGCAAGTAAATGTGCTTTTCCTTGCAACTCCCACTAGGCAAAATGCTGTAAATTAGCAAATCTCACTCATTGCACTTTGTCTTTTAACAGTAAACTTCGCTCTAGCTGGCTTTAAGTTCTTCTCCAGAGATTCAGATATTAGGTTTAAATAATATTTTCTCAGATTTCATAATTGGTCAGGAGAGTTAAAGCTAACCAATTCTCTGCCATTCCTCCACTTCCTTTTTATAATAATCTTTGAAAAACATGCTTCTAAGTCGTAAGTAGGACAGTCCAAAGCTGAGTAATACACCTTTTATTCAGTAAGTAGGAAGTATCATCCAGAAATGCTTTACTTGTGCTTGAAAGTTGAGGGAAATTCCTTTTTTTCTTTTTAAAGAATGGACATACATAAATCTGTGAGAAGCTTATATTCTAGAAATAAATGCTTAAAAGAAACAAATTACCAATAAAATACCACTATAAACTTTTTTGGGTATATATTTTGACCACTTTTCTATTATAATTTTAGGATGCCTTTTTGAAAATCATTCGAAATGAGGGCATTAAATCCTTGTGGAGTGGCCTTCCTCCCACCTTGTAAGTTGAAATTTAATATTTTTCTTACTAAATGGTGGTGGTGGTTTTGTTTTGCCTTATAATCAGCTTGTTTGGACAAAATCATGCATTTTTAATATTAGAACTTTTTCATTTCCTAGAACATTGTTTTGTGAATCTCTCAACTACCCACACATTTGATGACTTGCTGGAAGGACTCACAGGACCTAAAGAAGGTTATACTCACGTCTGTGGTTTATTACAGCAGGAGGACACAGAGCAGAATCAGTAGGGGGAAAGGCACAACAGTTGAGCAGGCGTAGGCATCCTGAGATCCAGAGTTCACCCTCACGACATCGCAGAGCATGCGCTTGTTCTCCGAGCACTGAACTGCAGCAGGACGCGCCGTGTCCCCCTTTCAGAGCACTGGAATCTCAGAGTCCAGGGCTTATATTGGGGGTTGATGACGTTGGTGCAGTGTTTATGACCAGCTGTGATCACCAAAACTCCAAACCCCCAAAAGAAAAGCAGATGTTTACCAAAAATCACATTTGAACAAATCAACCTAGACAAGTTGTTTTAAGGCTCCAGACATATAGATAAACCTTATTATAGGGAATATTCCAAGGGCTAAACTCCTTAGAGATGACCAGAGGTCAAGCATGCAAATAGGCCCTCTTGAAGATATAGAAGATTTGAGCAACCAGGCCTGCTGTGTTAAGTCTTTAATGCACGAGCATATTTTTTTTTTCATGTTCAGAAATTAAGAATTTGATGTCCATTTGACTTTTTATTTTACTAAAATAATTTACTAAAATAAGGTATAATGATACGTATACCTCCCAGATAATTTTAATTTTCTACTAACTAGCTATTATGTATGAATTAATAGAAGCTATTAGGGCTGAATGTAAAAATCCCAAGTAATACGTTGCCTTTCTCTGCCTTGTTTCTTTCTAGTTTATCATTTTATGGAGCAAATTAGTCTGCTTTGAGCACATATTCTAAATAGTGCCTAAGGTTAGTGGCAGATCGAAGAGCAGCAGTCAGTCCTATTCCTAAATTCTCATCATCACACTTCACTGTAGAACATTAGTCATTCCCACATGTGATCTGTCAGTGTCTTTTGGTTAGACCATAAACACAGACTGGTTTCTTGTTGCTTTAGTACTTATGACAAGACAGTACCTGCAACTTTGTGTTTAATTAATAATATCGTCTTGATATTTTCATTTGAAAGAATATGTTATTGGAATTTCCTCAAAACTCTAGTATTATATGATTCTGATGACATTAATTGCAATTTATTTTCACTTATAAACAGGTATGATATATGATCCATACTTCAAAAGTATTTTACAATTGTGCTTGTACTTTATACTTCACGTTATGGTAAATGTAGTTGGGAAGGAAGATCTGGGAGACCAGAAACAGACAGAGTAAGTCAAGGAGATTGAGAAGTATCTTCATTTGTCTTTTCCTATTTATGACCTGACCAGGTGCTCTGTAACTTGTCTTCTCAACTCGAATGTAAACCTCTGGAGAGCAGAAACCTATTTTACATCTTTTTGAATGCCTACCAAGTTAAACACTTGACAATTTTTAAAATAAAAGAAAAATTGATTTCATGGCTGATTTGCTATGGTTTTCAGCTTATATAAAATAGGAGGAGTTTAGCTTATATTTAATAGTAATTTAAGAATACATTTAAGCCCTTTGATAATTTTTTCTAAATCTTTTTGTTTGTGTTTCTAACAGAGTGATGGCTGTTCCTGCCACAGTTATTTATTTTACCTGCTATGATCAATTAACAGCTCTTCTGAGATCTAAATTAGGAGAAAATGAAAGCTGCATACCAATTGTTGCTGGAATTATGGCCAGATGTGAGTAATAAGTTTACTATATTTCCACTTTGATTTGTTTAAAGCTTCTTTTTAAATCTTGACATTCATAAAGAATTTATTTAAAATATAGAGTATTGGTGAAGATATATTTTGCACTGTACTTTGTACTAATTTGTTAATACTCTAGAAGTCATATCATATGATGATTGCCATCAGAATGAGATGGTATCAGCCTATGCCTGTCAAATCTTGGACAGAGATTTTAAATTTGAGGTAGTAGACTTCATATTCTAGATTTTAGGATGACATCCGATTGATGTCAAATTGATGCCAAAGTCTTTAATAATTTTCCTTAGAGACTTTGAGATGCAGAGTTGAATCAGCAGCAGATTTGCCTCTGTACAATAGGACATTCTTCTTTGTGCAGTGGAAGTGAGGTTTGTAGTAGTCCTAGTTGGTGTATAATATTCCTGGAACTGCTTCTGAAAGAGTTAAAACCTAAAAGAGTAGAGTATGTGAAATAATTTTATTAAGGAAAAAAAATCTATGCCAATACGTTGGCATCATTAGATTCTTGATTTTAAGATTTGCAGACATTTCAGAATAAAAGTTTAAAATATAAAATGCATGAAATATTCATTTTTGCATGTGTGTTTTCATCGTACATGACTTTGTTTTTGTTTTCTTATATTTGCTTGTTTGTATAGTTGGTGCAGTAACTGTAATAAGTCCTCTAGAATTGATTAGAACCAAGATGCAGTCTAAGAAGTTTTCTTCTGAGGAACTGCATCAATTTGTCAGGAAGAAAGTTTCTGAAGACGGTTGGACTTCCCTCTGGAGGGGCTGGGCTCCTACTGTTCTTAGAGATGTCCCATTCTCAGGTAGGATTTATCTTACTAATATCTGCTTATATATCACTTTTAAATCAGCTAAATGTTAAACCCTTTAAAGCTATTGGTAAGTTATCTTCTTTAATGACCACACACTCCTAGTTTAGTGTTGGGCTCTCAGATATTGTTTAGTCTTTATTGATTGAATAGTTTCTAATTCAAGCCCAGTTTTCTCTGTGTTTAATTTCTTTTTAAACATTAATTGGTGTGTGTATTCATATTTAGATAATTCAAACTACCTTTAAAATTATTCTAAATAGGTTATAATTAGTAAAATAACTAAAGTACTACAAATCAAGATATTATACGTTTAAGACCACCTGTGAATTATATTGACTCCTACTTTTTTCAATTAAAGATAAAAATCTCCTCCATTAAATGAGTGTCCTGTACATAGAAAACAAACTTGTGGTTACCAAAGGGAAAATGGGTAGGAGAATGATAAATTAGGAGTTTGGGATTAACAGATAACACAATAGATTAAAAACAAGGACCTACTATATAGCACAGGGAACTATATTCACTATCTTGTAATAGCCTATAATGGAAAAGAATATTTAAAATATATATTTTAATATTTAATATATATTAATATATTTAAAGGTATATATAAATGTATATAATACATATATATATAAAAACTGAGTCATTTTGCTGTACACCTGAAACTGACACAACATAGTAAATCAACTATACTTCAATTAAAAAAAAATGAGTGACCTATAAAGCACTATAAATCAAATAGGAAATTGTGCTAATCACTGAATTATGAAAAGGGAGAAAATCATGAAAAAGAAATGCAAAACTAACAAATAACTTGTATAACGTGCATACTTCAATAGTATTTCTCTTGTAAATCTCAGAATTTTCCATTTAAAACCTGGAAGAAATAATTATTAAGAACCTTTGTATTCCTCTTTCTTTTTCCCTTTGAGTTATTCCTTTTCTTGGACTCTCATTCACATCTCTTTTATCTTTTCCTTCCCATTAGTATTTTTCTTTAACCTTTTGTGTTCAGTTATGCTGTTAGAAACATCATGGATTCCTAAACTAATTCTTTTTTAAAAAATTGTACTTATATATTTGATATCTAAAAAGTAACATAGATGTAAATTATGAAATGTACTAATAAAATGAACATCTGTGAAGTTACCACTTCAATATATGAATTACAGTATTGCAGTTTTTAAAGTCATGAAACCACGTATATCCATCTCCGTTGTCACATCCCCAGTGGTGATCACTACTTAATTTTTATCATTTATGAGTCTAAGCAGAAAGCAAGGTGTGAAGGCTAGAATCTGTCCTCCTTTAATATATAACCTCAGATATTTTCTTTAAAGTTTATATTTCATTCCTAAATATGTGTTCATTTTATTCTCTGTTTTTATAGCAATGTACTGGTATAACTATGAAGTTTTAAAGAAATGGTTGTGTGCAAAATCTGGTTTACATGAACCAACATTTATGATCAACTTTACTTCAGGGGCACTATCTGGTTCTGTAAGTTTATTCTTTTGTCATTAATATTCCAGAATAATGATAGTTGTCTTACTAAAAAAGAACAGAATATTATGAAGCATTTCATATCTATTGATACTGCACTTTGGGGCTGCACTGCTTTAAAAATTTTCTAATTATTTAATGTCCTATTTTGACAAATTATTAGTCATTAAAGTAATTTAAGATGCTTTTATATCTGTTTATTACATTACAAATATATTTTTATGAAAAACTTTTTGATTTGTTAGATCATTACAGTTATGATAATAATGAGTTTTAAAATAGTGCTTTATTATTTACAATGTCCCCTTTGGCAGTTTGGTCATTAAATGCCAGTAGATCTGGTTAGGTAATATTTCATAGAATGTCATCACATATGTATATTCAGATTAATAGAAGTAATTTCATCCTCTACTGCTAATTCCTGTTTCTTTGTGAACATTTTGACTGAGTACTTCTTAAAATAATTTAAATAAAAATTATAATCAGAAGGGAGGAATTTCAAATGACCATCTTTGGGTAGTAGAGAGTTCACCATTTCCCAACCTTCCACATATGAAAAGTCATGTAGTGGACTTCCTTGTGCAAATTCATATCATCATGATCTTGGCTACAAAGAGTTTTCTTATACCCACATACCTACAAAATGAATTTGTGATGATATAGTTGAGGAGCTGACATTGGAACCAAATGAAACAAGAATGAAGGAGCATAGTGAAGAAAAATATTGGAGTAACTACATCAGAAAACCTAGGCTAAAGAAGCCACTGTAATTGAGTTCAAAACTCATATGTGAATGTTCCCTGGTCTGAGATCTGTCAGATTAAGTTTAGTGGGGTATAACCTATTGAGGCAAAAGAGCAGTTCTTTTTAGCAATGTAAGTCGTTACAATACCAGCAAAATCTTTTCATTATCTCTTACTTGTGAGGTGATTTAAAATAATTTAATTGTATTTCACTTATATCTTAATCCAGCATGGATGAAGAAAGACAAGTACTACTTGTATTTAGAGATTCATAACAGTTAGAAGTAGAGAATCAATTCTGTACTTCATGCTTAATGTCTAAAAAAAAGTGATCAGTGGCTACCGGATGTTATACCAGCTTTCTAGTAATATGAATGAACATTCTCTATTTTACTACTTCTGTCTAACATAGAAAGTTTATTGAAATGTTTTTAATGATCTAGAAAATATTGCTGCCTTTTGACTGTTTTCAAATAAAAAATTGTCTATGCAACAGAAAAAGCACATCAGTGGGAGTGTCCAGGTTTTCTATCAGAAAACAGAGTAGCTTAAACCGTATCATTTTAGGTGTCAGGCTTATACAGCATTGTTGCCACCTTTCATACTGTCAGACCCGTCAATCTGCGGGTTCTCCATCTGCAGATTCAACCAATTTTTTCCCTGGTTGTTGAATTCATGGATATGGAACCTGCAGATAAGGAGGGCCAACTACTATACTGTGCCTTTTTATATAAGGGGCTTAAGCATCTGTGAATGTCGGTATCTGTAGGGGTCCTGGAACCAATACCCCTAGGTATTAAGGGACAACTGTACGTGTTAGATTGTGGAGATGGAGAAATGATCATTGATTCTATCTTACCTGAGATCTTTGAAACTGATTTCATTTCAAGACTTTAAGTCAACATAGTCAGAAATAAAATAATAAGGGGTATTTTATGAGCATATTGGCCAAATGTGAGTTGGGAAGCAAAAAATAGAGACCAGGATTTAATTTGCATGACTCATATCAAATATTAAGAGACATTCTGAAGGGAGTTTATTCTTTCAAGAAACCTTCCTTGCTTAATTAGGGAATTATGTAAATAACTGTTAAATTGATTCATTTTGAGATAAGTTTTCAAAAATGTGATTTGTCAGCTATTATAACTACCTTTGATAAATATGTTGAAACCCATAAAGAAAAGGTATATAGAACTGAAAGTGCAAAGTCCATTTTATTTAAATTTAATTTTTTAATTCTACTTATTTTTGAACCATTTGTTGGAACAATTTAAATGCTTACTAGATACTTGAGAATTTCTGCTTTAAAATATGTATTATACCTTCATATGTCATAAAGGAATGATAGAATACACAGGAGCTTCAGAAATTGTGAATACTGGTTTTGAAGTCAGAGGTTTGAATGGAATTCTGAGTCTTACCATCAGTAGTTGTGTGACCTCAGGAAAACAGGAGAACGTTTCTGAGACTATTCATTTCCTCCTGAATTTGCAAAGGACTACATAAGACATACCTGTTTTCTTTAAAAAAAAAAAAAAAAAAAAAAGAAGAAGCTTCTCTTTAAATACATTTTCAATTTCACTTTAGTTATGGTTTTTATTACTGTACTTAAGTAATGTGGTAATTAGAAGAATATAAAAATATTTTAGGAAAAAATTTTAAATGGATTTAAATTAATCAATTTAACTTTTTTATTAGTTTGCAGCTGTTGTAACTTTGCCATTTGATGTGGTAAAAACACAAAAGCAGACACAACTCTGGATATATGAAAGTCGTAAAAGTAAGTTTAACTAATTTAAAACATTTTTAAGATGCCATGAAAATTTTTGTTTTTCTTTCCAGATAACTAAGTTAGGAATATCTAAAATAGGTTAAAACAAGATTTTTTTCCTTTATTGCCTTACTCTTTACTCTAATGAATACACTTTTAGAATGGAATACTCAGAAAAAAACACTCTAAACCTAAGCCAAAAATTTAAGAATCTTAAAGTCTACGTATTTTGCCTGGCATCAGTTAAGTCTCATACCTGCTGTATAGAAGATAAAATTATGTAAGTATTCTTTAAGATAAATCTAGGCAAATTAGGGTGAAGGACAGGAAATTACTGGGAGACCTTTCTCACTTGGTGTGTTTTGTTTCATTAGTATGCATATACATTTTCTTCTTTTTTTTTCTGTTTATTTTTTAGCTTCCCTTCTTTTGACGTGTTTTTTTCTGCCTATTATCCCATCTAGTTTTAATTCGTTATAACCCGTAATTTCTTCTAGAACGAAAGTGTACTCCTAGTTGCTCCTACTAGATCCTCTCTGTCTTTATCATCATAGAAAGGGTAGTAAACCCATTGGAAGTGGGGCTTCAATTGTACCTGAAAAATACAGTTGTTAGGATTTGAAAAATTTGGATGGTTAGTGAGTGAGTGTTTATTTTATTGTTGTCTATGCCTGAAATATTTAATCCAAGCAATGTTTTCTTACAGTGTATGAAGTTGCTTATCACCTGTAGGAATAGCTCTTTGATGCTGGACCTTTAGTCAGGCTCGAGGTTCTTAAAGCTCTGCCATTGCTCACCTTCAGTTGATAATGCTTTCTGTTCATTTTCTTTTACATTAATTTCACCCTGCTATTAAAATAGAGACCAGTATATGGCTTGAGCTCTATAAGATTAGAAATACCCAGCTACTGGGCCTCCTTTATTTCACCAGTTATTTTCTAAATTTAAATGAAATAATTTAAACATGAAGTATAAGTTACCAACTTGTGGTATAAAGTTTTTGTCATTGACTTTCTTTAGAAAGTTAAATTTCACTCTAAATACTTCGGTCTTGGTTTTAAAATGTGTCTTCTCTGCTGGGTTGCTGTAATTGTTATATTCATACTTACACTATTTATATTGATAGTATAGCTTCTTAAATAAATCACAAGGCCTCATGGAACTTTATAGTAGTCAGAGAGTCTGGTATTTTATACAAAAGAAATCTGAGATGATGAGGTTCTCTCCATTAAGTAGCAAATTCTAAAAAGCTACTTAAAATTTTTTTTTATTTAAAAATTTTTTTGTTTTGTTTTCTGGGGGGTGGGAATTTGTTAGGTTTATTTATTTATTTTTAAAGGAGGTACTGGAGATTGAACTCAGGACCCATGCACTTTATCACTTGAGCTATACCCTCTCCCCCTAAAAAAAGCCACTTTTGAAATACATCTTTCTTTAATCTTTCCCTTTTTCCCTAGTTATGCTTAATAATACATACTCTAATCTTTCTTAATGACTCAAGAGTTATCATCATTGTACACATTCACTACTGTAGAGTTTCATGAATGCAGCTCTCAGAAGCTAGTGAGAATAACATAGGAGTGTTTGCCCATTATGCACTGGTCTCAAACCGAGACTCTGAAATCTTCAGCATGTCAGCTGTCACAGTGTTCACATGGCAGTATGCCTGCTTCTTAGCAGACTTTTTTTTTCACTTATTGCATCTAGTAGACTATAGACTAAGCCAGCTGCTTAGAATCATTGTGTAAAAGAAGGTAAGCGAACTCTGTGTATGAACAGCTCATCCATGATCTTTATGTTTGAACTTCAGTGACATCCACTTTTGCTATTTTTAAATATATATATGTTAGTTTCTTATTTTCAGATATATTTCAGATATCTGAGTAGTTGCAAATAATTGAGATGTTACTATTAAAGGATAAATCTGCCCTTTGGAGGAGAAAGGACTTACCTATTTCGAGATTGGCACATCTATTCATAAAGGTTATGATAAAGTAGGACCTCACTAGGGAGAATGAGCTATTTTCCTCAGAAACTCTTTTTGGAAAAAAAATTTTTTTAAATGTGTGCAATGAAAATTTAATGAAAAATGGTTATCAGGGCTTTACTTTGGCTTTGGGAACCCCATGAAGATTCCTACACATCTTTTAAAATTTTCATTATGAAAGATTTTTAAGATGTGGAGAAAAGTATAAAGGATAGACACCACTATGCTTAAGAAACAAACTATCAATTCAGGAGAAGCCTTTTGTATGTTCCTCCTTGATTGAATCTGGACCTGTGTACCTTTAAACATACAGCTTTTTCTAATTTTTCTTTCTAATGACTCCAACTATTAAAAATAAGATTTAAAAACAGCTCTTTATGTAAAGAGATCTTTTCTTATTACAATGAAATGATATACCCCAAAGGCCATAAACACTATTTTATGTGTATTATCTGGGTTAGAAATTAAGTGGTGATTTATAAAACAGTGTTCCTTTATTTTGGCATTTAGTTTCTATGCCTTTGCAAATGTCAACCTGGACTATAATGAAGAACATTGTTGCTAAGAATGGATTTTCTGGATTATTTACAGGTAAAAATATTGCCTTTATCAAACGGTTGACTAAAATGTTTACTTTTATTTTAAATCTACCACCTGTCTAAATTACCTTTCAGCAGGAAACTACTGAAAACATTCCACATTTACTATTTCTTCTTAAATATCTCTGCTGTAAGTTTAAAAATGTAACATAACAATATATTTACTATTCATAAGATATTTCTATATAAAGTAACATGAAATTAAAGTGAGGACGTGGGGAGTGAGTAGTTTGGCTTGTTCTTTGACTCCAGTTTATGGGACAGTATTTGATCACTTAATTTGATAACTATTAGAATGAAACCAAATAAATTACATTTTTAAAAATAAGGTAAAATTTGTTCTGATTTTGTTTCTATTCTCTTTTCAGGCCTAATTCCTCGTTTAATTAAAATTGCTCCTGCTTGTGCTATTATGATCAGTACATATGAATTTGGAAAGGCTTTTTTCCAGAAACAAAATGCTCGGAGACAGCAATACTAGTGATGTTGTTTCAACCTGAAGTAAAACTATGACCAAATTATAAGATGGAGACTCTTAGGCAAGAGCTTTTTCACCATTATCTTACAGTGATTTTATATCTTTATCTGTAATTTAAATGAATAGTAAATTTCTACTTTGACTTTAAATCATAATCCTAATTTTAAAATAAATTTTGTTATCCTAATTTCTGAGCTATTGAAAAAGATATTCCAGAATCACAACCATTGAGCATTCTTGTAAAAAGAAAAGTTATTCCTTAGCACTGAAGCAGTTATCTCTAAGAATTTGATATAGATTCTAGTGTAACTTAATCCTATTGGGAGTGTGTCAGATACATGAGAACATTTTGAATTATGTGCTGAATGACGTAGTCTAGAAGAAAAATTCCCAAGTCTTTTATACAATTTAAATCACAGACATAGATATTTAAGTGTTTCAGCAAAGTAGATAATGGAAGGCTGTCTGTTAATAACATTATTCACATTTACCAGATATTACCATTTTATTTAATTCAAATGCATTTGGGTTTTTGGTCTTTTTTAAAAACCCTGTTGCTGCTTTAAGGCCTCATGTGCATTAGGATTTCTCCGATTAAAGGTATAGCTATTTTATCTTCATGAACCAAAATATAATTTGCATAATATCAGTGCTGCTATTTTTGGTGACTAAAGACTCTGAATTATCTACTGTTCCTGTGTGAGAGAGGGAGGCTTTACTGATTGTAGTAAATGTTCATTTCACTCAAACTTGGGTGTGCAGTGGAAAACCACACTGTATTTACACTAGTAAAAATGATGTTTCAGCACAGGAAAGGCCTCTGGCTTCACCATCTTGTAATTCAAGTATCACTGTTCGCAGAGTTCTCTAGGCGACTTTATTGGCTTGTTCTAACAAAATTGAAATTATTAATACAGTATCAAACACAAAATATTTCCAAAATGTCCCCTGATTTTACACATCTCACATTAGTATGCTGGACCAAGAAATAAACAGGCAGCAGTTTCCTTGAAGAAAGAGTTTTCAGTCACTGGAGGCTCATGCCTAAGTGATTTAGTTTATGAATGTAGAAATGAAATGACAAGGATATGATGGCAAGACAAGAAACAATATCCTTTTTTAATATTTTTTTTGATCTTCTCAGGATCTGTATCCTATCAGAAGAAGCACTTTATTGCAGTCTGGTGTATTTTATGAAATGTGAAGCATTTCTCCCTAAAATAGAGTATTATGTTTAAGTGACAAATCTTTAGTGTTGATAGAGGAATTAATATATTTTCTATTGTAGTAGAAAACTGTTTATATGTTTCACCACAGATAAACTATTTAGGGTTTGTATTTAACCTTCTGTGTTCATTTTATCCTGTGTTAATTTACCTCAACTAAATAATTTAACTTAAATAATTTGCAACATATATATTCATAAAATGTAAATATTTATAACTTTGCCATATTTTCATTAAAATATTTCATGCTTTCTTAAAATCATCACTGTGCTACTAGTTAAATATTTTCATATAAAATTAGTGTTAATGCTATATTATACACACATATATACATATTACACATGCACAAAAGTTTACCTTGAACACTGCTGTTTAACAATATTAAGTTTAAATTTACCTTGGTTCTCCTATGCTTCTTTTTGATAACTGGTAGAAAAAGGCAGAAAAATTCAGATTTTGAATACTGCTCTCAAAAAACAGTCACATATTTCAACTTAAATGTCACTTATACATACCAGATGGGGAATTTTCATCTTTCCCCCACCCCAATACTGACTGCAGTTGTCGAAAATTCTTCCTGTATGACTGGAATAACTTAAATCAAATTCCCTACATTTTTTCTAACATGCATCACACACAGTGTAATCTGGATGAAAAGAAGGCTGAACTGAAGCTTCCTCTATACTTAAGTGATAAAGAAGCATTAATAGTGGCAACTGAAAAAGCCTTGCCTACAAATTGTGTTCTTGGTAATACTTCTGAAAGCGAAAAGTTTCATTCTGTTAATGTTAAATTTTCTAACATACACATTTAATTTCTTATGTGTAAGTTTTTTAAGAAGAAATGTCTTATTCAAGTATTACATATTTGCTACTTTTCATATAATACCCATCTGACTTTTTTAAAAAGTAATACAGAATTTAATTTTTTCTTCTATTTCTAGGAAAATTATTCATTATGTTTACTTAACCACATTTGACTCTAAATTCTTCCCTCTTTTTTGCTGGGGCACAAATTCCAGGGATGTGGGAAAGTATAGTGTATCACTTGTGAATTTTTTTCCAAAATGAACTTTTAAAATAAATTACTACTCTTATGTTTTAATCTATCACTCAGCACTTACTGAGACCTTTTATGTGGTAGGCCTTATAAAAAACACTGGAGATAAGACATTTCAGATACTGGCACTGGCCTCGAGGATTCAGCTGTGATTGTTTAGAAGTATGCAAAAGGAGTAATGGAAAAGCTGAAGAGTTCTCCCCTCAGCCTGGGGGTAGCGATGGATTGGTCAGGAAATACTTCTAAGATTAAGACATACCTGAATTATGATCCAATTAAACATACCTGAAGGTTGAGCGTCTCGATCAGTCCCAGTGGCCTGAACAAAGAGTTTGAGTATGAGGTCAGAGAGCAGACTGGAAATGGTCCAAGAGGCCTTGTGTGCCAAAGGGGGAACAAGAAGGCAAGAGAAAACCAAGGAAGTATTTTGGCACAGCTGTAAACGTTAAAGAGTTGTGTTGTGGTGTTTGTTTCTTCCCCCAAGATCAGTTATTTTGGTGGTGGTTTTGTGTTTTGTGTGTGTGTGTGTTTTTCACTGAAAGAAAATATGATAGCATAGTTTAGCACAGCATAGAAAAGAAAACATCAGAATGTGTTACGTATTAAGGCCAAGTGTTGTGTAGTGAAACTGCTTTTAGCTGTGTTTCAGAGTTGGGTTTTAGAAAAAATAACTGCCAGTATGGAAAATGGGACTTACAATAAGAAGTGACCTATTTGAAAACAATGAAAAGTTTTGGTTTGGACTGAAATATATTTTTAAAAGGTACCACAGTGACAGTTATATAATTTTATCTTCCCCTTCCAGTCAGTGAAAAAGAACAAATGCTAAAGCTAAATATAAGTAGCTGCTTTGCTTACAGAAGAGCGAAGTGGACTAATTAAAAAAAATTAGAACTCTGATGTTCAAAGCAGTCATGTGACATTTCAGAGGCAATCCAATGTATTAGTTTATCAAAACTGGAAATTTTAACCCCTGATAGGAAATTTAACAAAGAATTTCCATAAGTGGTGAATCTGAGACACATTTTTTAATCACTTCATAACTTGTATATAAATCTAATAAAGATGACTTAAATAAAAACAAGCTTAGTGTACTTGCGTTTTTTAAGGTTTCTGTCCATCTTAATTAGCAGTAGCTTGCATTTGGTATTTACTGCTTAAGAATTTATACATATAATTTCATTTAATGCTGACGTCATCCTGATGCCATCACATAGGTGCTGAGAAGATGGTCATGCTTCCATTTCACCAGTGAGAAACCAAACATGGTTGTTATGTAAGTAAATCAGAATACTGCCAAAACCACTACTGTACCACTTCCACAGATGATGCTGATCCTAAAGCATATCATGTCATTAAAAAAAAAAGTATTTAATTTGATATGAGTTGAAATGAGGATCTCTAAAACCATATTCATATGAATAGTTTAGGTGTTAAGTAATACACATTTACAACATTTCCTGAAACAAAAGTTCAGTATACAACTTGAATCAAGTTAACTTTTTGTCAAGGGAAAAATAAGACTACTACTGCATGGTACAAAATGTTTAATACACATGCAACAAGTATAGTACATCAAGGCAACAAAATACACATGGAAATATTAGCAGATAATTCAGCATTCTACTTAGGGGAGGATATGTGAACAGTGAACACTAACTACCACCTAAAATTAAAGATTGAGACATACCTCATGCAACATTAACAAACTGCTTCTATAACTAGTGTGAAATGAGCTGTGTAGAAACCTAAATTCACATTAGCATATGAATTTTATACCAAGAGCTCCAAGAAAGGAGGAAGAGTCATTATCCTCAGATGTCATGTTTAAATCTGCATCTAGCAGCATGGTTAAGATGCACAAGTTACTGTGTACAATAGACAAATCTGAAAATTTTTATCAGTTACGGAATCTTGTATTTACTTTCTATATTATAAAAATGTATGGAAAAAATTTAACAATGATTTCATTTAATTACTGAAGGATTATAAATGTCATCTGAGAGTGGACCATGAATGAAAGCATTTAAACATTCTAAGAGTTAGGAAAGCAGCGATAGTGATTAAGGCCAGCCTAAAATTTTTGAAGTTCCCTTCCTTAGCCATTTTTCATTCCCTTGTCCGAAGGTTTCCACTTGTCCTCATTTAAACTTTCCTTCCATTCCCCATGCTGATTAAAGATTGCTTTAGATACCTCACTCACAATAAGATACACAGAATTAGCATAAAGGTACCATTTCTCAAGAACATTGCATTACTACAGGTACTAAAGCCTTAAGCTAAAGGAATAAAGCTGGATATGTTCTGGTACAACTAAGATGATTTAAGGGCTTCCAGGCCTCCTTTGTCCCTGAAATGACATTGTTACTATTTATTACCTTAAATTCCAACTCATAAGAGTAAAGATCTAAATATTACAGAGAACCACCACACTCCCACATTTCTAGTACAAAGAATGATTGTGATAAGTTAAGTGCTTCTTGTCGCCTCTCAATAAAATATTTTAGGAGGAATGTTATTCCTATATGTCAAAGTTACTAAGTTTGAATGTAATGTTTTATTAACAAATAAAAATAGCATATGAAGTCCCCAATAAGTATTGTAGTAGCCTCTTCATGTAAACAATGTATAAAACGTCTTTGGCACAACTGATCATGTTTTCCCTATATTACTTACTGTAGAAAATATACTTCATACATTTTCTCTTTCAATATGGTGGAATTTTTAGGGACAAAATGTATAGTTGTTCCAAAATTTGCAAAAATTCAAAAGACAGCTCATAGTTTTTTTTAAAAAAAGAAAATGATCTTTTTTACCAGTAGAAGTGCAATAATTTTTAACATTAACATCAACCTTAAAGTGAGATTATGGCCTGATTAACGAGAGAAGCTGTAAAGCATCTATGACACAATTCACTGTTGCACCCATGGGAGAACAAACAGCTCTGGATGTCAGACAGATTGTTAAGTACAGTGATTAGCCTACTGATCCTTATTTAAAAGCTTCTCAAATCCTTAAATGAACTTCAAGTCTTTCCAGATAAAATATTTTTCAACATCTGTTACACATTTTTAAATGATTCCAACTTATTAGGCATAAATGTGATCTATTTTTAATTGATAACCTTTTAAGAAAATCTGAGAAAACAAAGACAAGAAACATTCATTTTACCTAAACGGCCTAAAACACTGTAAAATACGTTCCATGTGACCCTAACAAATTTAGTAACTGTCTACAGGCACATCCTACAAAATTTATAAAATGTTAAGTAGAATGTTAAGTTAATGCCAAATGATAACTGTTAAAGAAAAACTAAATAAACCACCATGAAGCTGCAGCTGAGACCCTTTCTCCTCACATTAGAGTCAAGGCTTTTTATAAACATCAGAACCTAGGAAGAAATTCATGAAAAGTGAAATAAGTCATTTTTAGAAAATTTAATCATTGAATAAAAGAGCAAAGGAAATACTTAGCTCCAGAGTCTCTAGAATATAACCTTGAACTCAAGTCTCTGGCAATTAGGATACATTTAAACATGAAAATCAGCTGAATAATAAATATGTACAATTTGCAATGAATTGTCAGAGAATGTCTGAAAGCTTTTTAAAAGCCTATTCATTTTTAAACTTCCTCAGTGACAAATATAAGAATTTTAAAATGAAAAATGGCAGGATCATTTTTTTTTCACTCAAGTTCACATGGAGTTGACTGAATTATCTAATATAAGCAGTAGAATTCTAGACATGTGCCAGAACAATATAAAATCCCAAAGATTTTCCCAGCAGTCAAACTTATGTAAATAGAACATTTGCAACATAAAAACTCTTGGCTTTTACATAAAACTTTTCAGGATGGAGTTAGGCCTGGACTTGTCACCTCTGTTGTAGGACTTGCAAGGTAGTCATTAGATTTTAGGCTTGTTAGAGATTTGTAACTTGCCACTGATGTTAGAGACCCACAAAGACCAAGCAATGAGGGAGTATCTTCTTTACCTGAAAATTAGGATAAAAATAACAAATATTTAATTGCCCTTGAAGCATGATACCAGTAAGATCCTAAAATCATTAAAAACATACTTTGCGAAATACTGCAAACAAATCTAACTATAAAAATCAAAGTCGTATGTCAGCATGTTTGATCTTTCAGAGTTTCAATGTCACCCTTAAAAAAATATTACAGAGGATTATTTGTGTTTCTCATAAAAGTTCTAGATATGGAAGTTTGAAATATATTTTGGAGCAAAAATTAAAATTTACTTTTTTTGGAGAATATGTTCATATCCAACTAATAAGGATAATAAAAAATTAAAGTAACAGTACTAGTGCCCAGGCCACAGAACCAAGAAATCCATACATAGGAAAAGGAATGCAGCAGAAGCAGAGCTGCTTTAAGTCCATTGGAGGGTGTGATCTGGGGAGCCTTTATCCACTTACTGAATGACATTTATTCAGCATCTACTGTGCATCAGGAATATTGTTATGTGCCGGACTTGAGTAGGCCTGGGACAGAGGAATGGCAGATCTGTTTTCACAGCTGGGAAAAACAAGTTCTTTCCAGAGCTGAAAAAGTTTCAATACACAGTGTGCAGACTAAGTGGCTGATTGGAGGCTGTGAAAGGCTAATTAGGTCTCAGCAGTTTTCCAAAGATGGAAAGCTTAGGTTTTAGTCACGTGGTTATAGAAGTGTGAAGCTGAACCAGGTATCAGATGTTTCTGAATATTATATGTTATTTCAAACAGCCCCTCTGAAACGTTCTCACAGCCACTGTACTTTAACCCACCTTGTCATACTGTATCGTAATTGTGGGGCTCTCTCCTTTATTAAACTATACACTACTTGAGAAAGGGCATGGAATTCGTTGTGTTCTTTATTATATTCCCAGTGCTGGCACACAGTAGATGTTCATTAAATAATTATACAATTAATGAATGATGCTTCAGTAAGAACTGCACTGGGACACAAGAGAGCTCCTGTGTCCCTTACAGCTGTGTGACCTGGGGAAAGGTATCTTCTCTGAGCCTATTCTTTACTTTGTAAAATGAGAACAGATACCAAAAGATGACTATGTTAACTTCATGGTTTTGCCTACTAATAAAATACACGAAAATATAATGATGTTAGGAAAAAATATGGAAGAGCAATTGTTACATTCAGATTCAAAATGTTTATCATGTTATGTCAGGATCAAAAGATACAGATGTTTCAAGAATCCATTTAATGTTTAAGCTTGGAGACCTATTTCAGGCCAAAATGAGGTCTAGAGTTCTTGCTAGATGCTCCAGGAACTCAACTGCTTTGGATAGTCTCTCCCAAATTTCTAATTCATCATTGACCTCTAATGTTTTAAAGAGATTTACTGCTAATTACATATACAAAAATATGTTTATAACCACTTTCTTTACTGTGGTAAATATGTATGTCATATACAATTTACCATTTTAACCATTCTAAGTGTACAAGTCAATAGCATTAATTACATTCACAGTATTGTGCAACCATCACCACTATTTCCAAAAATTTTCCTCATCCCAGTAAAAACTCTACCTATTTAAGCAGTAAGTCTCCATTCCCCTCTTCCCCCTAGTCTCTGGAAACCTCTAATTTACTTTCTGATTTCATCCTAGATTCATTCTTACAAGTGGAATCATACAATATCTGCCCTTTTGTGTCTGGCTTATTTTACTTAGCATGATGTCTTTAAAGGTTCATCCATGTTGTAGTGTGTGTCAGAATTTCACTGCTTTTCTATGGCTGAGTAATATTCCATTGTAACTACATTTTGTTTCTCCATTCATCTGTATGGACATTTGGGTTGTTTTCACCTTTTGGCTATTGGAAGTAATGCTGCTGTGAGCACTGGCATAACAAGTATCTGTTTGAGTCCTATTTTCAATTCTCTGGGGAATGTATACTTAGATTACCCATATTTTTAAAATATAAACATTATCACATAGTAATTGCAAAAGACTAAACAACCTAAATGTCTAACATAGTTACACAATAGAGCACTATGCAGCTGTAAAAGAGAATGAGAAAGATCTCTCTGTATTGCTGTGTAGTGATTTCCAAGATATGCTAAAAGTAGAAAAAGCAAATTGCAAAACTGGGTATACAGTATGTTACTTTTTATCTAAAAAAAGGAGAACAGGAAATTATCTGAATTTGCATATGTTTTAAAGATCAATAGAAAAGATAATGCAAAAACTAATAAAAAATGGTTACTTACGAAAGTATACATGAACAGAGTTGAGATGAGCTTTAAGCATAGTAATAATATACTGTTAGTTTGAAATTAATGTAGAAGTAGACATGAGCAGAGTTGAGATGAGCTTTAAGCACAGTAATAATATAGATACTGTTAGTCTGAAATTAATATATATAGTAGGAAAAAGCAAATAAGTAATTATGTTCCTATAAATTAGGAACCAATATTTTCATCATAAGATATAAAAATACAAAATCAAGTACAAGGAAACCTTGAATCTTGTGTTTGAATTATAAATTAAAATAAATTTAAGATATATTTTTGTTTAAAAATATCCCTAACTGTCCACTGAGGAGGGCTAGAAACAATGACCAATCCAGTAGTAGTAGGTACCCCAAAGGCCTAGATTATGTTCTCTGACATTATTTTCTAGTATAAGGAAACAAGACTTCATGGAGAAATAGCTGATTCTGGGTGTGGGCATGAAATATACCAAAGTAACCCAGAATATCTAGTTTTACACAAAGCAAGGAAGCTGTGACAGACTACTGTAATGTCAAAAGGACATAGGAGCCATCTTTTTAAGAGTCTCTCAATGTCCAAAAAGGACAGTGACCTCCTGGGGAGATACACTGAAAGAGAGCCATTATTTATGTTGTATTCTTGCCAAATATGTTTAACCTGAGTATGATAATAATGAACAATCAGACAAGTCTAAATTTTTGGACATTTAACAAAACAGTTTGGGCAGTTAAAATATAGAAATGTCAAGTGAGAGAAAAAGAGAGGTCAGGGATGGCGGTGCTCTGCTAGATGGAAGGACACCAAAGATACTGAAAACTAAATGCATTGTGCAACCCTTGACTGGACCCTGGACCTAAAAAAAAAAAAGCTTTTAAGGATATTACTGGACAGAGACATCAGAATATTCAATAATTATCAGGTAATACTGTACTAATGTTAAATAATCTGGTGGCTTTGTAAGAAAACATCCTCATCCCCAGGAAATACATGCTGATGTATTTAGGGATGAAGTGTACGATATCTGCAATGTACTTTCAAATGGCTGAGCAAAACAGAAGACATGGATATATGAGTAAACGGAGGAGCACATGCCCACAAGAGCAAGATAAGTTAAGTATGGTGAAACGGTAATGACTGGTGGGTGAATCTAGGTGTTCTAAGCATATACAGGTACTCATTCTCCTGTTCTTTCACTTTTTATAGGTCTGAAATTACCCACAACAAAAAGTTGGAGTGGGGGAAGAAGGCCAGGTACCTAAAGTCCTCAGCTGTGCCCTAAGGAAACAAACCATACAGTAGAGCCCAGCAGCACAGCCAGGAAAGCAGGGGTGATCTATAGATCCCAGCCTTCAAACACCTACATCTAGTCTCTGAAAATACTGATGATGTGGAACACTCAGGGCAGTGTGGCCCCCTCAAGGAAGCCAAAAGGGGCTTCATTCCAACACTTTATTTAAAAATAAAAAATTTTCCTAAAGGTGCACAAGGATCCAAAATGATTTTGTCCATTGTGACTGCAGCTATGCAACTATACATATAAAAGGAAATAAACAAAACTGTGTTAAGGTAGAGGATGGTAGGTGATTATTCCAAAATAGTCTTGAATGTTCATGCAGTGTCAACAGTAGCTAACCTTTACACATATGCATATACCTAAACACTTTAAATTATTACAATGGATTAAAAATAACTATGTTAAAATCTGAGCTAAAAATGATATTTTAAAAGCAATTTATTGATATGGGGGGAAAGAACTTAAGGTTAATGAAACTTTCTAGCCCAGATGACTGGGGGAGTGGTAGTTCCTACCAGAAACTAGTCAGTCATCAGGAGCAGAAAATGGATTTTTGTTTTATAGCAAGAAAAATCAGTTTTGTTTTCAATGTACTGATACAGAGTCTGGACTATACAAATCTTCAGATGGTACTGATCCAAACGTTATTAAGTCATTCATGCAGCAACATTTACTGTGTCAGACATTGTGACAAAAACCACTTCTTGCCCATAGGGACTTAGTATATGGTGGAAAGAGACACAGAAAGAAAATTAAAATAAAATGTAGTAAGTGTAGTAGGAATAATAAGTAAAGGGTATTATGCAGACTCGAAGGACAAGTGTCCAATCAGAAGGTATGGGTTGGGGAACAATTAGAGAAGTTTCAGGGCAAAAGTGGCCATTGAACTGAACCCTAGTGGACATACATGCCCAAGGAGGCAGAAACCAGAAAAGGAAGGCTCTGAGACGGACAGCATGAACAAAGCACAGAGGGAGGAATGAGTACCCAAGGTACAGGGAACTACAAGCAAGAAATGAAACTAGAGGAATGGGCAGAGGTCACTGAAGACCTCAGGGTTCACATTAAGAAGCCTGGAAATTATCTTGAGTAATCATAATAACACATCTGTGTTAGGACTAAAATCAAGTCTTCTGAATTCAGAGACTATGTTCTTAATCATATTCTTACATAGCAATGAGCCACTGTAGGCTTTAACATAAGGGAATTACACATTTAGTTTGTATTTTAAACACTTGACGGCTCTGTGAAGAATGGTTTTGAGTGAAATAAAATGTTTATAGGGAAATCAGTAAGACAGCTATAGCAGCTGCTTGAAACAGGTTAGCAGTGGAAAAGACACAGCATGGAACACGTATAAAAATCTTTAGAAACTTAAAACTGGTAGGACTTGAAGGCAAAAATGTCAGGTGGGAGGAGCCATGACTGAATAGTTTTTGAGAACTGATAAGTGAATGGTGAGATCGTCAACACTGTAAGCAAGAGAAGTTGGAGTAGGGAGGAAGGAGTCAATGAGGAAACGGAGAGGAAGTAAATATGTATCCTAATTTTAAGGAAAGCCTAAAGAGGTTCCTTAACCACAATCATACACCCATAAATATAGGGGAAATGTTACATTAAGCTGTTGTGTAAGGACCATGTTACCTCTATGTGATCAATGGTCAAGAAAATAAGTCGTCATCATTTTGTGCAATAAAATTTCAAACTATTGGAACCGACATATGTTGTACTTGTAGCTGGCCAAGAGGGAGTTGTGACATAGTTGTTCTTCCATATGCATACCTGAACTTGGTCACAGGCACTCACATTGATATCACTTTGAGTTACATGTGTTTATATGCTGCTTAAAACAACTTCAAAATCATTAACAGTGTAATTCGCCCTTAAAATTAAGAATGTGTTCATAGAAAAGCATGAAAACAGACAGTGGGATATAAATTTCGTATTACTGAAACAAATACTCATTACTGGAATTGCTACAATTCATACTCTCTTGTAAAACAACACAAAAGTGCATGTGAAAAAAGAAACCTGTAATAAAGAGAAAAATCCTGCAAGTAGATGAATCTCAGTGACTTATGCAAAAAGGATTGCTTATCCCCAAGGCCAGGCATGTAGCTGAAAGCAGAAGAAACTCCTCAGAATAGATAAAGAAATTTTAAAGCACAGGCAACTGGTGTGACATTCATGCATCATGCAGGATTTCTGTTAAGATGTCAAACATCAATTTATCATGGAATTCCTGTGGCCTTTGA
Organism: Camelus ferus; assembly: GCF_009834535.1. NCBI lineage: Eukaryota > Metazoa > Chordata > Mammalia > Artiodactyla > Camelidae > Camelus > Camelus ferus. The sequence goes on from NC_045702.1 coordinate 65,964,245, forward strand.
AGAGAAGCTGTTTAACTTTTAGAAGACACTGATGTAATTGAGGAAGAAAATGAAACTAAGGCATATAGGAAAGTGTCTGCATCAAAAATGTGCAGAATATTTGTTGGTAATTTGAAAATAAATCCCTCCAACAGTGGATGATACTGTGAGGAAAGACACAGCCACTGACAATTTTTATTAAAAATGATTCAGAAGAGATGGGACTCTGAATGTGAAGTTCCTGACAACTGAATTCACTTTTATTTTCCCTTTTACAGATACAGAGGAATGAAATTAATTTTTTAAATCCATGCTTACAGCCTAAAAGAAGTAACAAACAGAAAATAAAACTAAGAAAACATCTGCATTTACAATAACATCTAGAAGAATAAAATACTTAAGAATAAATTTACCCCAAATATTTAAGAGTTGTACACTGACAACTACAAAATATCACTGAAATAAATTTGAGGTTAAAATAAATGGAAAAAGATCCCGTATTTCCACAGAATGGAAGACAATATTGTTAAGCTGGCAATGTTTCCCAAGTCGATCTACAAATTCAATGTAATCCCCATCAAAATTCTAACTGCCTTTTTATCAGAAATGGCAAGTTGATTATAAAATTCATGTGGAAATGCAAAGGACCCCAAATAGCTGAGACAAAGTTCTGGAACTCATACATCCTGATTTCAAAACTTACTACAAAGCTACAATAATTAAGACAGGGTGGTTCTGAAGTAAGGGTAACGTGGCATTGGATAGACACGCAGACCAATGGAATAGAACTGAGAATCCAGAAATAAACTCATATATGTATGGGTAATGAATTTTAACATGAGTTCTAGGGCCATTCAATGAGGAAAAGAATAGTCTTTTCAACAAATGGTCTAGGGGCAACTGAATATCCACATGCAAATGAATAAAGCTGGAACCTTCGCTCACACTATATACAAAAAAACTAACTCAAAATGGATCAAAGACCTAGAAGTAAGGTCTAAATCTATAAAACTCTTAGGAGGAAATACAGGTATAAATATGCATGATCTCGGATTAGGCAATGGTTACTTACATGTGACACTAAAAGCATAAGCAACCAAAAGAAAAACTAGATAAATAGGACCGTCAAAATTTAAAACTCTGTGAGTCAAAGAACATTAGCAGGAAAGTGAAAATATATCCCTCAGAATGGGAGAAAATATTTGCAAATTGTCTAGCTGATAAGGATCTACCATCCAGAATACACAAAAAGAACTATTACAACTCAACAATAAAAAGATAATGCAATTTTCAAATGGCCAAGAGATCTGAGTAGACATTTCTCTGAAAGTGATATACAAATGAGCAACAAGCACATAAAAATATGTTCAACATTATTATTCATTAGGGAAATGCAAATCAAAACCACGAAACTCCACTTCACACCTACTAGGATGGCTATCCTAAAAGACACAATAGAAGTGTTGGTGTGGGTAAGGAGAAACTGAAACCCTTATTGCTGGAGGGAATGTAAAATGATACTGTCACCTTGAAAAAAGTTTGGCAGTTCCTCGAATGGTTAAATGTATGATCCAGGCAATCCCATTCCTAGTTATATACCCAAGAGAAGTAAAAAATATATGTTCACACAAAAACTTGTACATGAATGTTCACAGCAGCATTATTCATAAAAGCCCAAAAGTGAAAACAATCCAAATGTCCAACAGATGAATGGACAAATTGTGGTATATTCATACAATAGAATATTACTCAGGCATAGAAGGGAATGAAGCACTGATAAATGCTGCAACATGGAAGAACTGTGAGAACATTATGCTAAGTCAAAGGAGTCAGACAAAAAAAGCTACACATTGTATGATTTCATTATATGAAATGTCCAGAATAGACAAATCCAAAGAGACAGAAGGTAGATTAGTAGTTACCCAGCAGCAGGGGAAAGGAGGAGTTGGGACTACTGAATAGGTGCAGGCCTTTACTGAGTGATGGCAATGTTCTGGAATTAGACTGTGGTGATGGTTACAAAACAAAGCACATAACAAGAAATCTGAATGAAATTACTGTCCAGATTACATTCATACAGAAAAACAGATATACATAATATTATAAAACTGGGACTAGGGGGAGGATATAGCTCAAGTGGTAGAACACATGCCTAGCATGCACAAGGTCCTGGGTTCAATCCCCAGTACCTCCTCTAAAAATAAATTAGTAAACCTAATTACCTCCCCCCTCAAAAAAAAAAAAAAAAAACTAGGATGATGTCATGAATGTCTTTTAATTTTACTTTACTATTTTCATTTTATTTTTACTAGGATTCAATATAAGAAAAGGCCAGTAAAAGAAATGCCTCACTTTCAATAAAATTTTTTCCTTAAGAGTTAACATTTTTTAAAGATTAATTTACATTAAGAGATCATGAAAAAATGTACAGTTTTATCCATCAAGTATGAGTGTTTTTTTAACAAGTATCAATTTTAGAACTATCTATTATACTCTTAAAACTCCAAAGTTTAAAAAAAAAGTAATCCAATAAAAGAACAGGTTAAAAATGTGAAGATAGTTCACCTGAGGATACAGATGGCAAATAAGCATGTAAAAAGATGTTGAACATCATTTGCCATCAGGCAAATGCAAATTAAAACCATGATGAGATAAAACGGTATACCTACCACAATGGATAAAATAAAAGATAGTGATAGCACCAAAAGACGGCAAGATGTGGAGAAACTGGATCACTCACACATTGCTGGTAAGGAGGCAAAATGGTACAGTCACTTTGAAAAATAATTTAGCAGTGTCTTAAAAACCTGAACATGTAACTCCCATACAACCTAGCAATACAACCTAGCAACTGTACTCCTAGGCATCTATCCCAGAGAAACGAAGACTTCGGTTTACACAAAAACCTGCAAACAAATGTTCATAGCAGCTTAGTCCCCATAAACTGGGTGGCTTATAAACAACAGAAATCTACTTCTCACAGTTCTGGAGATGGAAATCCAAGATTAAGATGCCTGCAGATTTAGTGTCTGGTGATGGTCCCTTTCCTGGTTCACAGACAGCAGTCTTCTTCTGTGTCCTAACATGACTGAAGGAGTAAGGGAGCTCTCTGGGGTTTCTTTTTAAGGGCACTAATCCCATTCATGAGGGCTCTGTCCTCACACCTAATCACCTGTCCAAACCCACATTCTAATACTATCATACTAGAGATTAGGTTTCAACATACAAATCTGGGGAACACAAACATTCAGTCAATAGTAGCAGCTTTATAGCCCCCAAAGGAAACAAATGTCCTTCAATGAGTAGTTTTGGAAACAAAACAAAACAAAAATGATAGTGCATCCATACCATAGAATATTCTTAGCAATGAAAAAGGAAATATTGATACACAGAAACACTTGGATAGATCCTAGGGGAATTATGCTGAGTGAAAAAAAATTCAATTCCAACAGCCTACATACTAATCTGACTTACTCAGTACTCTTCATAATTGCATTACAAAATTCTAGTAACAGAAAACAGATTAGCGCTTGCTTGGGTTAGGGAAGGGGTAGAGACAGAGGGCAAGGCTGGGAAGAAGGTGGGTACGGATATAAAAGAGCAGCACAAGGGATCCTTGTAGTGAAGAAACTGTTCTGTATCTTGACTATGGTGGTGAATACATGAACCTACACATGTGATAAAGCTGCACAGAACTAAACACACACCCACACACTACTGAGTACATGTACATTTGAATGAAATCAGTGGATCGTATTCTCAATTTCACAGATGTGATACTGTACTACAGCTTTGTGAGATGCTGCCAATGGGGCAACCTGAGTGAAAGGTTCATGCAGCTCTCTGTATCACTTATTAAATTGCATGTGAACCTATAATTATTTCAAAATTAAAAGTTAAATTTTAAAAAGGTGGTAGCCAGAGAAATTTCTTAAAATGTGATAAGCATTGAGGGAAAAGTACAGAACATGAGGGAACACTAAGCAGAATAACCTTGTGTGCATTTTTGTACTACTTAAGTATATCTTCAGGGTAAATTTCTACACGTGTGATTACTGGACTAGAAAATAAAAGCATATATAGGATTGTGTTAACTCTTCATTAATTTAGGGAAAACTCACAAAGTATTTATTTCCATTTCTTTCCATTTACTTTTCTGACTCTTAAGAATGGTTATAGCTTTCCTCATAAATGAAACAATTTAACAAGAAATGTGCAGTGTCTAAATATTTTATATTCTCTGCCATGATTTACATTGTTTTACCCCTAACTAATAGACTCTCTCATTGGTTACTTGTAATATATGTGAAGGCTACTGATTTCTGTCTGATCATTTTATATCCTGCTATTTCTCAGGACTACTTTTATCTAAGTTAGTAGTATTATTTCTCTGTGTTTCCTAGGTTGATGGTATGAGTTGCAAAATCCAACTCTCATATCCCTAGAAGTTTCTTCTTTAAATGCATTAGCTAATATCCCCAGTATATGTTACATAGTGGTGGACACAATGGGTATCTTAGTATTTCCCCACTAAGTAAGATGCTGGCTTTAGGACAAAGACATACACACACCTATACACATGTTCATGTAAAAGAAATATTATTCATTTATTTTTTCTTGAATGTTTTTATCACACAAGTGTTGAATTCTGTCCAAGGCTTTTCTGGCATCTGTGGAAGATAACCTTTCTGTCTTAGATCTATTAATATGACGTATTAAATATGATGTATCATATTAATGGATTTCCCAGTATTGAATCAACTTTACATTCCTGGATTAAATCTATCTGGTTATGGTGCATCATTTCTTTCTGTGTTGCTAGATTCTATTCATTAATGTATTGCTTAGAACTTTTATATCAGTATCTGTAAGTGATATAGGTCTATAATTTTTTAATTTTTTCATACTGTATTTATCAGATTATACTTATTCCCTATATTTTTGTGTATTTGTGTGTTCTCCCCTTTGTGATTGAGTTAGCTAGATCTCTAATTTGTTAATTTTAAAAAAGGCTTTTTGATTTATTAAGTAGATTTTTTTCTATTAATTTGTGATTTTATCATTATTTTCTTTACTTTGTTGTTCTTTTCCTAGTTTTTTGGGCTGGGAATCATTTTTAATAATAAAAGTAAATAAATACGATAAAATTTTGACTATTGTTTTAAGAAAATCTCACAAAATCTGCTACGAAGAGTTTTCACTGCCATTTTTTTTTAGAAATTCACAATTTTAGCTTATATTTCTCTTTTACCGAAGAGTTGTTTACTAGGTTTATTTATTCCCAGGTGAAAGCCTCTTTGATTAAAAAAAAAGAGTATCAATAATTTTTATGGTTCTTTTGCATTGTGATCAGAGTACTGTCTGTGATACTTCTACTTTATGAATTTACTGTTTTCATTATGAGCTAATGTATGATCACTTTAGTGACTGTTTCATCTGCATTTAAGAAAGCATATTATCATAAATGGGCAGAAGACTTAAACATTTCTCCAGTGAAGACATACAAATGTCCAATAGGCACATGAAAAAATGCTCAATATTGCTAATCATCAGAGAAATGCAAATTGAAACTACAATGAAGTATCACCTCACACCAGTCAGAATGGCCATCACTGAAAATTCAGTCTACAGGTGATAAATGCCAGAGAGGGTGTGGAGAAAAGGGAATACTCCTACACTTTTGGTGGGAATGTAATTTGGTGCAGCCATTAGTGGAAAACATTACAGAGATTCCTTAAAAAGCTAAAAATAGACTTACCATATGACCCAGCAATCCCACTCCTGGGCAAATACCTGGAGAAAACTGTAATTCAAAAAGATATATGCACCCAATGTTCACAGCAGCACTATTTACAATAGCCAAGACATGGAAGCAATGTAAATGTCCAACAGATGACTGCATAAAGAAGTTGTGGTACATATACACAGTAGAATACTACTCAGCCATAAAAAAGAATGAGATAATGCTATCTGCAGCAACATGGATGGACCTGGAGACTGTCATACTAAGTGAAGTAAGCCAGACAGAGAAAGAAAAATACCACATGATACCATTTATATGTGGACTCAAAAAAAAATGCCACAAATGAACTTACTTACAGAACAGAAACAAACTCATAGACAGAGAAAACAAACTTATGGTTACCAGGGGGGGCAAAGGGGTGGGGAGGGAAAAACTGGGAGTTTGGGATTTGCAGACACTAACTACTATATATAAAATAGATAAACAAGGTCCTACTGTAGAGCACAGGGAACTATATTCAATACTTTGTAATAAGCTATGATGAAAAACAATATGAAAAGGAATACATATGTAACTGAAACACTATGCTGTACACCAGAAAGTAACATAACATTGTAAATCAACTTCAATTTTAAAAAAATTACTTCAATTAAAAAACAGAAACAGAATAATGAATATTATCTATTAAATAGAATAAAGTTCCATATACCCATTAGAGCTACCCTGCTGACTATGCTCCTTAGGTCTTACATGCCCTCACTTATTTTCTGACCATTTGATTTTATACTGAGAATAGTATGTCATGTCTCCTATAAAGGTAGATGCTTTTATGTGGTGTATAATCCTGTTACATGTTAATTGTGGCTTTTAGCACTGAAACCTGTCCTTCTTTGTGATGCTTAGTGTGTTTTTGTTACTCTTATTTAGTCTGATATCAGGCTTGCAATCTCTGCTCTCTCAGTGTTTCCATTTGCCTGGTATACTTTTTGTCTTTCTCTTTATATTTTAGCTATTCTGAATAACTTATAATCTTGTTATAATTATTAAGTGTTTACTATATTTCCTATGTTTCTCTCTCTCTATATGTTTTCTTTGCCATTTTATTTTGTCAATTTTTCCTGGTGTTCTCTCAACATTTTGATGTTGTTCTATTTGCTATGTTTCTTTTTCTACATGATGGCAAGTTTACTTCTGTTTTAATTACGTTACTTACCAAGGTTTGTAGTTTTTTCCTAGTTGCTACCGACATAAAACTAGAGAGGTATAATGCTAGTGTCTCATTCTCTTCCTCTTGTAAGCTATTTGATCATTTTGCCTAGAAGCCCAGAATGTGTTTCCTTTATTGTTAACGTCTAATAAATTTAGTAGGATATGTCTTGGAGTTGATAATTACAGGTTAATTTTATCTGGCATTAGGTTAGCCTTATCAATTTGTACACTAGGTCTTTTATGTCCACATACTTTTCTTGGGTTACAGATTTCAGTATCAGTTCTGCTCCACTGTTTGTCTTCTTCGGTGACTACACTGATAAATAAGGTCAGTCTTCTTGGTTTGACTTCCAATTCAACCACTTCTTAACTCATTTTACTTCTTTCTTTATCTTGTTTTCATTCTCTTGGTTGTTTTACTGCTTTTCTTCAATATCCTATATTAAGTTTTCATTCAAATCTAGTTTTCTTTAGAGACATAATTTTTTCTCCTTTTTCAGTTTTATTAGGTAGAATTATTACAGTTTGACTGCATAGACACATTACATTGCATGTAAATACATATATACAGTTTACTGCACATTTTTTGTTTACATATATGTACTAATTATTGTTTCTAAGAACAGACTAGATGTTTAGCTTTTTAAACTTAATAGTTATCAAAGCCAACTACAAAATAAGAATCAACAGAATGCGGTAGAGACATTATAATTTAATATTTACTTCTGATATGATTAGCTTTTTCTTTCATTTTTTTCTAGAGTTTAATTGTGTCACTTCATTTCTTCCTGTTTCTTAAACATTTCTGTTTTTAGTTTTTGATTTTGGATTTAAAATGCTTTTATTTTATCTCAAAATGCTTGTTTGAGAATGTTTAATAAAATTATATTGGTTGTGTTACAGTTTTTTCATGCCTCCCTATTATTTTTCTGGGGGAAGTTTCCATCAACTGAATAGTTTTTCTCAATTGATATGATTTTTTTTAACAGCAATTCTGTTCATAGTTTTTGCTCCTCAGGAGGAGAGAACTGGATGATGTGGGTGGTTTATGAAATTTTTAATTCAGGAGAATTCTCCTGTTATCCATGTACCAAAGTATGGTTTCCTTGTTGTATGGCTTTTATGGGGGGACACTGTAGATGGAAAGAATGTGTGTCTTCAAACTTAGAAAAAAATCTTCTTTTGTTTTACACAATCCTAAATATACTATATCCCTTTTTGTTGTTGGATTTAACTTGGTGAATTTTTGGACTAAGGTTTACTCTTTTTTTGGATCCTTTTATTAAGTATTTGGGTATGGGTATGGAAATTCATACCCAAATTTAATCTTGAATTATTAAAGCCAATACTTAAAATATATGTATAGACTTTGTTTTTTTAGGGTAGTTAGGTTCACAAAGAAATGGAGCACAAAGGTACAGAGATTTTCCATAGATCCCCTACCCGAGACATGCATAGTTTCCCTTATTATCAACATGCCCTGCAAGAGTGGTATATCTGTTACAATGCATGAATCTACATGAACACGTCATTATCACCCAGTGTCCATAGTTTATATTAGGGTTCACTCTTAATGCTGTACATTCTATGAGTTGTATAAACATATAATGGCATGTATCCACCATTTCAGTATCATATAGAGTAGTTTCACTGCCCTAAAACTTCTGTATGCTCAACCTATTCATTCCTCCCTCTTCCTCTATACATTAGTTATTATAGTATAAAAATATTCATTATTAATTTTGTCCTATTGATACTAAAATGCCCATAATTTAAATTAGATTAAAACCCTAAATAAATGTGCCTTTTATATGAAGTCATTACAAATAAATCCATAGTATGCATTAGTTTTTTAAAATATACATATTCTAAATATGACAACCAGTTTACTCATTTCCATTTACATTAGATACTCTAATATGTTATCTTTATTATCCACATCATCAAAAACAGATTAATCTGTAGTTAATACACACTATTTACTAAGCTACTAAAATAGACTAAGGCCCTTTGAGAATATTTCAACAACCATCTTAAAAGAAGCAGAAAATTCAGCTTTGTCTTTATCAGGTGAAAATATGGGTAAGATATGCTACCCTCAGGAAGCTTCCATCTCAGTGGGGAGTTACAGACAAGAATCGCAATATAATGTAGGGCAACATGACAGAGTGCCTGGGATAGGGTAGATACAGAAATGGGGTGGTTATTTTAAAGTACAACAGTCAATGAAAACTACCTTACAGATCTGATACTTGGACAGAGACTTGATAGAGGTTACCAAGCAAAGACCTTAAGAAAGTAGTTTCAGGGCAGTGGGGAAAGCAAGTGTAAAGAGAGCTGAAGCAGAAACCAGCTTGAAGGAAGAGTTAGGAGGTCAGTTTGCTGTGGTGTAGGGAACAAACAGAAGAGTGGTATGAAACAAGGCAGATGCTGGTAAGGACAAGATCATGTAGGAGGCCATGATAAGCAGTTTCGATTCTATCCTGATTGTCATTGAAAGTGATTAGAGAATTTTAAGTGGGGGCATAATATTTTCTGATTTATGTTTTCAAAGATTACTGATCAGTATATGGAGAATGGACTGTGAGGAGGAGGCAAGAATGAGAGATGAAAATAGTCCACCCAAGAGGCGTTGTCCAGGTGGCTTAGACTAGGGCTGCAGTAATGGGGATGAGGAATCAATGCATACTGCCTCCATGTGCTGTATGGGAAGCTGACAGGACTTGCTAATAAACTGACTTCCAGTCACAAGGGGAAAAAGTAGCATCTAGGATGGTAACTACTATGGTGTTATTTATTGTAATGGAGAAGACAGAGGAAATTGGAGGCATAGAGGAATACAGTCCATCCAAGGTAAGGACTTCTCTGCCTTTCCCTAGCCCTCACACACACCAGCAGATGTAGAACTGGGCAGAGAAGAGAGAAAAAATGTGAGCACCAGATCATACCAGCACCACTTGTCCAATCCAAAATGCTAGAGTCACAGATCTAGCAGATCATACCAGCACCACTTGTCCAATCCAAAATGCTAGAGTCACAGATCTAGCCTATACTCGGGGGGAGGAAGGAAAAGAACTTTGAACCAACTACGCTATTGAAGCTTAAAAATGAGTAGGTTGAGTCTCAGAAACTTAAATGTGATCATATAATTGAAAGTAGCCTGAAAAGTTATGAAATTGGACTATGATGTTGTTCAAGAAGATGCAACCCAATGGAGAGGGGTCACTAGAACACAGCTGAAGGCAGTAACAGGAAAAAATAAGACTCTTTCATGTTTATTCCCCAGGTTTTTCAGAATACTCAGAAAATAAAGCACCAAAAGTGACTTCAGAATGAGGAAGTGATCAGCTGGTTCAAAAGGTGCTGAGAAGTTCAACAGGATGAAGACAGAGGACTGACTTCAGCAACAGGCCACTGATTGATCGCCTCAATAAAAGTCATTTTATTTTAGCAAGTGGTAGAGATACAAAAGCCAAATTGGAGTGGGCAAAAAAGAGGAGAGGAAGTGAGGAAATACAGGTAACAATGACAGAGTATCTTTCAAGAAGGTCAGCTACAGACACATGAGGGAAAAAAATGAGAGTGGACCATTTTTAATCATAACGGCAGCTTAATTCCTAGTATGCGTCACAGAAATGCCAGTAATATTCTTCAGGGGTTCTCTGCAACCAAAGTATATATAGTGCAGGAAAACGTAATTTTTCAACAGATTTTTTTCTTACCTCCACTGATTAAATTTAATGTGTCTTGTTTTCCATCTCCTTCTTGTGACTGACCTGGATCCAGTGAAGTCTGAGAAAGGCTAACTTCAGCTGATAACTGGTCAAGACTCTGATAACTTTTTCTGTAAGACAAGAGTGAAATACTAGTTTAATTTCTTCTCACAAAAAAAAAGAATTCCTAGAAGCATTCTTAAATGATTTTCTTCAATTTACTGAATTTCTGGTTAATTTCTCCCCATTGTTCTCCCTAAACTTTATCAGGGCTGCAATATGATCTCCATTATACTTTTCTTTCTACCTTCTTTGGAAGTCTGTTTAATCTACTAAAAAAGGAAAAGAGAAAATTTGTCACACAAATTTAAATCCTTACACTAATTTTTGATGATCAAGTTAGTTAAGAAATGGCCATTATCAATTGCCAAAGGTGCAGAAAACCTCTCATCACTTAATGTAGAAACAAAACTGGCATAAGTTAATGATGAGCTAGTATCTCCAAAGACCAGTACCCTGATATTTTTACAGATGGTTTCTACATAACAATAATAACAAACTAATATTATCAGTTCCTATAATTTAGAAGTTTAGAAAATGTTGGGTAGTAAAATACTGTTTGTGTTAAATCACTGTCAAGATAATTAACCTCCTTCCCTTACCTATTTGTAATTAGGAGCCCACTTTATACCAAACAAATTCATTAGAAATTATTTACAACAGAGGAAAAATTCAGTTATAAATTCAGTTATAAATGCTGAGATAGACCATGTAAACTATACTGTATTTAATCAAATTATTTTCCTGTGCCTAATAGGTAGAAGGCTTGCTTTTTAAAATGAACGGCTTAAGATAAGTTTCTGACACTGTTATTTCATTATCGGAAACTTTTTAATTAGTATCATTAAATTTAAAATTATGCATAGAATATTTACAAACAACAAAATACCCAGAAGCAAAAAGGACTTAGAATTCATTTGACTCTCGAGGAAGGACTGAGAGTTTGACAGCACACGTTTACAGAATGTGAAGGGCTGTCATCCACAGAGGAAGGAAAGACCATGAAAGCATCCTAAGGTAACAGCAACACCAATACAAGATGAGCTTTTTGTGTGGACTATGGAAGTTCCTTTCAGAATATCACACTTCTAAATCCAAAGTGATCTGGGGACCTTTCTACTCTCCTCACATTTATAGGCTTTATTTACTTAACCAAATGTCAATAAACATTAAAACAGAATTTAGTAGACAACGATGTTTTGAAGCAATAATAAAAATTGTAAGCCAGAATTAAGCACCTTACTCATAAGACATTAAGAACAGTATCACACAATATCTTCTTTTCATGGAACTAACTAGTCACCATCATCTAAAAGGAATCTAATTCAGTAATGACAAAGAATGGCTTTGGTTTCCACATTCTTACCTGATTTCCAATGCGACTGGCAGGTCCATCTGACAAATTATTTTGTTGTCAAGGAGTAACTATCTGTCTATCGGAGTTCTTTAAAATATCGTATAAGTCCTACCTTAGAATTCTAGACTTATTAAAATCACAGTATAAGATTTAAGTGTAGCCCACCAGATATGTCAAACTAATGAACAGTCTGTTCCTATTTCTCAGAATGGAATTCTAAAATGGCAATAGCTTAATCAAAATAAGAACCCAAGATAGTAAGAGTTATGTATTATGACTATATAAAAGTTTATAGTTTAATCTATGCCACTACATTGTTAAATATAATTTAACTTGTAGGAATTGTCATATGTCATGAGCATTTGAGACAATAAAATCCACTGCATTCGACATCTTACTATTTAAACATTTTAAAACCATTCGAATACAGACCTCTATACATAGAATCTGATACCAAATGAAGGCAAACTAAAAGGAAATTAAGCAATAGACCTGAATTCAATTCTAAGTAAGTTTTTCTTGAAGCCTACACTTTGTATCAATGACCAGAAATAATGATATGAATAATCTATTGTCACTTATTTGCCCATCAGATGTATTGAGTTCAGTAATAACTTAACATGATCTGGTAGTCACTGGACAACAGTGTGTGATCCACAGAAGGAGACATTATCCACATGCAGAAAGTAAAAACAAATAGATGCGCACTGTATACATAGAGGCACTTGGCTGTGCATGGAAAAAGAGATAGACCATTCTTTTTATTCTTGGTTTGATTTTCATAGAAGTATGTTTAAGGAACAAAATAAGCATTTGCTACAGCAAAATGTCTATAAACTTAATTTCCTAAAATTAATGGAAGGATGCAAGGGAGCTTGACGGGGATACACGTGAGTCAGGTTAATGCAAAAACTTAACTATCTATAAAAGACTCCTACAGTCTCAGTGCTTGAGGAAGTTCTTCTTTAAAAAGATTAGAAAAACACATGGGAAGAAGAACCTCTAATGCATCTGAAGTGATTATATCGAATGCATCAGAAGTCAGTAAGAAAAATTAGCCTAAATAGTAGATAATGAAAGGCCTGTAAAAGCTTGTAATTCTTAATAATTTTATAAATTACAGCCAAATTGGGAGACAATGATAAATTTAGAAAACTAAAAAACCTTAAGTAGAAAAGATGAATATGGTGACAATGAATTTGATCTTTTGGGACGGGAATGATGGGTTAGGCAATAATCTAAAAAGGTTAAGAAACAGATAATCTAATAAGATTATATAACAAATATCTAACAAGCTCATGTGACCTAGATTTTACATATATACATTAAAACAGAACTTATTTTAGAAACAAAAAAGTAATCGATTGCTCTATGTGTGTCTTAGGGAACGTGTTTTATATATTTATTCATTGTTGAGCTCTTATAGCAAGCCTGTAATAACTTAAAAATTTTTAACATGATATTCTTATGTTTGAAGTAAAGGGAAAGATACAACAAAATCCAGCATAACTAATGTTTCCAGGTCTAAATAATCAAGAAATAAACTGGAAATTATATTTTTAAAGTTTTATAATCAGTGTCGTAAATAAATTTAAGATCTACTGTGAAAAGGATCCTTCCACGATCAGGTGACCACAGCCAAGTTATCTAACGGCTCATTTTAAGAAATGTCAACAAATCCATGAAATTCACTGGATCAAACAGCACACCTTCTTTCTTCTCAAAGCCAACTGGGAAAATAAATTTGCAGAGCCCAGAGAGAGAAATAACTCTGGACATCCCGTACTCTTAAGCAGCAAATTATAACAACTCTCATTATGGGGTCAGTTTCTTTTTCCATATTATCAAGAGAGCTAATGTTCCCTACTAAACAGGTTTTGGCTACCTCCTCTGTAACATGGAGTTTCTCATAGATGTTTCTTGAACTTAATGTAAGATATTGATCCAATGAAGAAGAATTAGTGATCAAGTTAGTTCAAGAGCTTTGGCTTATATTATAAATTCGAGGAGAGTAGAAACTAGATCCTGATAAAAAGTTATGATCTGTTTCAAAGATGATTTATACCTCACTATCCTGTTCTGAAAATCCAAAGTTTCCATTTTTACATGAAGAAGTTGCTACTGTTTATTCTGAACAACTAGGGATTTGCTGGTCATTTTAATTTTACATAAGGTTTTACAACCTCTAGGAAAGCAGAGCTTGGGCTGGTGGATGAGTGTATATTCTGAAAATATGAAAGATACAAGGTCCTTTGAGAGTATAAACAAAAAAGATTATAATATAGACTATAAACAAAGATTTTCCAGTGAGGTACCACCTTATACCAGCCAGAATGGCCATCATTCAAAAGTCCACAAACGACAAATGCTGGAGAGGCTGTGGAGAAAAGGGAACCCTCCTACACTGCTGGTGGGAATGCAGTTTGGTGCAGCCACTGTGGAAAACAGTGTGGAGATTCCTCAAAAGACTAGGAATAGACTTACCATATGACCCAGGAATCCTGCTCCTGGGCATATAACCAGAAGGAACCCTACTTCAAAAAGACACCTGCACCCCAATGTTCATAGCAGCACTATTTACAATAGCCAAGACATGGAAACAGCCTAAATGTCCATAGATAGACGACTGGATAAAGAAGAGGTGGTATATTTATACAGTGGAATACTATTCAGCCATAAAAACTGACAACATAACGCCATTTGCAGCAACATGGATGTCCCTGGAGATCTCATTCTAGCTGAAGTAAGCCAGAAAGAGAAAGAAAGATACCATATGAGATCGCTCATTTGTGGAATCTAAAAATAATAATAATAATAATAATAATAATAATAATAATAATAATAATAATAATAACAACAACAACAACAACAACAACAACATAAATACAAGACAGAAGCAGACTCATAAACATAGAATACAAACTTGTGGTTGCCAGGGGGGAGGGGAGTGAGAAGGGACACACTGGGAGTTCGAAATTTGTAGATACTGACAGGCATATGTAGAATAGATAAACAAGATCATACTGTATAGCACAGAGAAATATATACAAGATCTTGTGGTAGCTCACAGCGAAAAAGAATGAGACAATGAATATATGTATGTTCATGTATAACTGAAAAATTGTGCTCTACACTGGAAATTGACACAACATTGTAAACTGACTAGAACTCAATAAAAAAGAAGTTTAAAATAAATAAATAAAGATTTTCCAGGAAGTGATTGGGTTCCAGGAACTTATTACCTCATATGACTTATGATTCTGTTTAAATAGGCATTACCGCCAGTATTTCATGTGCAGAAAGAACAGGTAAGAAAAGGAAGTGGTGCTTAGTGCTACACAGCAAGGAAGCAGCAGATACCTCTAAGTCCTGACTTTAAACTCTAGTCCCAGGGATCTCAGTACTACTTCCTAGCTTCATAATTTCTGTTCAGGGATATCAGTTTGGCAATAGGGCCATCAAAAAGCAATGTCAACATCTGAGGTCAAGTCAGATTAAAGGATGATGCTGGGAAGGAATGGGTGCCTCTTCTTTAACTAATGGAGTAACTGAGTCAAGAGGTATAAAATTTGGATCCATGCTAAACAGACAAGCAGGCAGTTACACTGCATTCTTTTCTGAAACCATAATTATTTTTGTTGCTGCTGTAAGACTCTGTAACAACCAGTCACTATTACTATATGCAAAGGTAAATTAGAAATAAATCTTCCCCTTAGACTTCCTCACTGGTTCTTCAGTAGCTCTACAGGCAGGTAGGGGTACATGCAAGTCCTTTGGCTAAAATATATTACCTCCCACCATCTAAAGTGACAATGTAAATATTGCAATAAAAAGGCATAGTTATTAGTCTTTTAACTTGTCAGGACATAATATTTTTGCAGTTAAAAAAGCAGGAGCATTTCATGTATAGATAAGTGTACCAAGTATTGCTAAAAATTAAGTTTTTCAACTATAAATTAGAAATACAAACAAACTAATCTTCTTCCATTAATGAAATATGCCAAAGAAAGATACAAATTGTATACCAGCAAATAAGATATATTCCAGTTATTTATAACTTTCCTAAGGGCATAAAAGGACTTGATTCCAATCCATGAAAGAGTCAGTCAACTCTCTGAATCATATTAAGCAGCGTGGTATAGTAGATAGTAAAGAGAGTTCCACTAATTTATTCTGTAATTTAATGTCTGGCTACTTACTACCTAGTGAAAGGCACCCTAAGAAGCACAGAAAGAAGTGTGTTGCTCTACCAGTGAAAGTTAAAACAAGGGCTCTAAAAGAAAAGCAGGGAAAAACACAAAAAGAGGGAGAGAAAGGAGGGAGAAGAGAAGGGAGGAGAGGATGGAGAGGAAAGGAGGACAGGGAGAGAGAGAAGGGAAGACAGAGGATGGAAGGGGAGGGAGGGAGGGAGCATGATCAAAAATTTACCTGCAGACAGACAGGAAAATAAAGACATTGAAACAAATTACCAAGATGGGAAAGTGGCTAAAAGTGAAAAGAAGCTAACACAATTTACAAGTTCCAAAATTAAGATTACCTAAAGATAGTCAAAGATTTTGCAGCTCTTTCACTACTGGGAAACTGTGACTAAATGAAATAGTCCTGAACACTGGGACAAAAACAGGAAAAGGATCTTGTGGCCTTTAGGTAGAGTGATGGTATCTTCAAAGTCCTCCAAAATTAGATTTATTGAAAATGAACAAAACTCATTCAGAACCACCAAGAATAAGTAAATTTCTTTTTATCTTGTCATGAGATGGAATTTGATGTTTTCTAATAAGCATGAAAATTAGTCCTAAGGCAAATACAAACACTAACGCCAGAATTCAAAAATAGATGGCTCTAGATAAACAACAAGGACCTACTGTAGAGCACAGGGAACTACATTCAATATCTTGTAATAACCTATAACGGGAAAGAATATGAAAAACATATATATATATATAAAACTGTATAACTGAATCACTATGCCATACACCAGAAACTAACAAAACACTGTAAATCAACTATACTTCAATTAAAAAAAATAGATGGCTCATTAAATATGAGCTCACAGACTTAACTGAATGACCGGCTGAAGATTAACTTAAGTAGGTAGCTGGCGTATAATATTGCGTAAGGATTTCTCAATTTTTTTTTACTTTTCCAGGGTGCCTTATCTTCAAACATTAACACATTCCACTGCCTTAATCTAACCTTCCCAAGCCAAAATAGTCTTAAATCCTACATTTGTTCTAAGCTAAAAGTGAAGAATGAGAAACCAAAGTGGACAGCCATACGTTTTGGTACAACTAAATTTGTAAATTAGTTGGAAAAAAAGGTATCACACTTACTCATACCACTGTTTATTGTGTTTTCGGTAAAGCAACGTATCCAAGGCAACAGCATTGACATCCAGAGCTCCTGGGGAAGGCCACTGGTTGGTGAGGTGGGCAGTTAACTCTTGTCTTGATCTTAAATCATTATTCTTTAGCACAGTCCTGTGAATATTAAGATGGTGAGTGCTTTTGTCTTCACTGCTCTGCATGGCAGAGGAACCTAATGGCATCAATTTAGGCCGCCCCCAAATTCACCTTTTTAATGGTATATTAACAGACTGTGAACAGAACTACAGGTAGGCTAGTCAGGGCTAGGACTATTTTGTCTACAAATCACTACCTGTGAAATTCAGATTTCCTATCTCTTCCCCAGAGATACTGCTAAAGGACTAAGGGACTGCATTTTACATCTCAACTACAAAGCAATGGTGATATCTTAAAGTTACAGGTGATCAGATGACAGTTAAAAATATCAAAGAAAGTAAAGATTCCATGTGCGTGATTCTCTAGCTTCAAAATTCACAATCTATTGAAATAATTTAACTCAGTAAACAAAACAATTAAAATTAATAAAAATAAACTAATGCAGAAAAATGATGGAAGAAAGAAAAATCCATGAGGTTCCTATAATTGTTTTTGATAGAGGGGACCACTAATAAAGCCCCACAAATGATTAAATCAACGACAACTGCACTGAACAATATAATCCACTGGAAATATTTCAACTACAGAATTAAGCCATTACAACTCATGGTTTATTTTCGTTTTTGTAGAGCTGTTATAACAACTGCAAAAGAACTAGCTTTCTGCCACAATTTCAACTTCACAAACCAACTGATCATTCTCACAAGACTAATTCAACATTTGAACTAGTAGTTAATTTAACACAGAATTCTGTTTGTACAGCTCTTATTCTACCTCCAAAAGACCTTAAAGTTCCACCTGAGCAACCTACTTTCTGAAACAGGAGTCCACAACCTCAGTGCATCCATGTTCTGAGCCATCAGCTCCTATCAGAAAGTAACATGTGCCTGCCACTGACTTGCAGAGACAACAGTCCTGCTGTAGGTGGCAGAGTCACTGGTGGGCTAGTAAAACAACCCTGCACTAGAAAAAATCAACCTGCACACCTCTGGCTATTAACCGTGGTTCTACCGGAATAATCCTATTTTTTATATGTTTCTAGCAAGCTACATATGAATACAGATCTGACAGGATACCTGTGTGCATTTAAAACTATTTGCTTCATTATGTCCATAAAGAAACAGTATCTGATGTAAACAGTAGACTGTCTCTCAGAGTGGAATACTAGAGGTGAAACAGGCAGCAGTCGACGATGAAGTATCCCATTAAGATATTCCTCTAGGCTAGGTCCAAAGATTCCATTTCAGTGGGAAAGGAATGAAAATTTTTTAAAGGACTTTTAAGGGACTTTATCATTGGTTTTTATGAAAACAACAAAGAGCAATTAGAAAACTTCTAAGACTGACAAAAAATCGTATAAAGCAGAGATGCAGATTACTACAGAGAACCTATTATAAATAAACTATCATTATTTTGGGTTCTCTTGCTAGATTTTTCTTTCACATATTCCCTCTTTAGGGGTTCTAGTGCATGTCACTGGAGAGCTCAATTCCAGTGTCGTAAGTGGCCTACAAGAAATAGTCAGAGCAGAATGCAGGAAAGGCAAACGTGCGTCTGAGGAAACAACATTGGTAGAACTCAGTTAATGATAAGTAATTGAACTATCAGTAATTATCATTAGAAATCCTAATGATACTGTATTCTCTGGGAAGCTCCGGTACTCGAACAGAACATAAGAGATTTCAGCATACTGATTAAGACCACTTTTCACCCACATTGCATCTGTTTCCCACCATTTGTGAGGAATGTGGACACACTAAATGCTGGCACTTGCCCTGCCAGAACAAGAAGGAAAGCTTCCTGGAGGATCCTGTGTAAGGAAGGCCCTCTCTCACCACTTCCGTACACCAGGCAGCAGGCAAGTGAATTAAAAGGCTGAAAACCCCATCCTTGAATTCTGAATCTTGACTGGAGTTCACTGAGAGTAATAAACAAAAGAAGCAGTTTATTCATTCCAGCAGTGAGGTCCTAACTAAAATGTACCAGCGAAGAGACATTCTTGATGTTCTGACTTCCCAACTCTCTGAAGTACCTCTTTTCAGGTCTACTTTTCCAGTCCTTTATCCATTCCATGAGTTACTGATGTCAATCTAATGAATTCCATTTGTGCTTAAGAGTTGGTTGTGGTTGCATGCAATCAGAGAATCCTATTACTTACCTTAGAACAAACAAAATATATCTAGTTAACTTCAAGATCTACTCAGTAGTAATCCAAATGATGATAATATGAAGAATGAGGATTTTTTCCTTAGCTGGCCAAACTTAAAAATAGGTTCATCTTAAACAATTAGTTATTTCATAGTGCAAAATCAGGGGCAATTAAAGGTAGAAACTACGTGATCATTAGTATTTAACTGAATAAAACTCTAACCAATGCTAACATTACTGAGCTAATCTAAAAACTGAATCATTCTATATGAGATAGATTCTACTTGACATTTCGATGACAAGTCAATTTAACATTCTCTCATTAAGGTAATAATTCTACAGAAAGATACATTAAGGTAAAATTATTTAATTTACTAAAGAAGTGGAAATAATATACCTAACTTAAAGAACTTTATTGTGGAATCTACCTCTAAATTGGTAAGACAGCTAACTTCTCCTAGATTCTCAATAGAAATTATTCAGGAACTTGGCCACAAAAGAAAAAAAATCCAATCTTTTCCTCCCCAGGTTTACTGAAGTATAATTGACAATTTAAAATTGTACACATCTAAAGTGTACAACTTGATGATTTGATATACACATACAATACGAAATAACCACTCAAGCTAATTAACATATCCAGCAACTTACATGGTTAACTTCTTGTGTGATGAGAACACTTAAGATATACCCTCTTATAAAATTTCAAGTATACAGTACACAATTGTTAACTATATATTAAATTGTTGTACATCAGATCTCCAGAATTTATTCATCTTGCAAATTGAAACTTTGTACTCCTGAACCAACATCTCCCCAAATTCCCCTCTCTCTAGGCCCTAGTAACCATTCTGTTCTCTGTTTCTACAAGTTTGACAATTTTAGAGTCCACACATAAGTAGGATCATGCAGTATTTGTCTTTCTGCATCTGGTTTATTTCACTTAGCATAATGTCACCATGTTGTCATGAATGGCAGGATTTCCTTCTTTTTTAAGGCTGAATAATAGTCCATTGTGCCTATATGTGTGCATATAGACACAGGGTCTTTAGATATATCACATTTTCTTCATCCATTCATCCATGGATACATGGACAGTGAAGTTACTTCTACCTCTTGGCTACTGTGAATCATTCTGCAATTAACACGACATGCAGTTATCTCTTCAAGATCCTGAAACAGAGAAGGACCCTGAGGAGCTCTCCCCGGTACAAGAATTTCTGTGTCCTCCCTGTTTCTCATTCATATTAAAATTCCCAGTATCTAGCACAGTTCCTAGAATAAAGCAGGTACTCAATAAGTGTGTGTGTGTGCATCAGAAAATATTATTTCAAGGGTTTATCTTTCTAAATGGAAATCTGACCTGAAATTGGTAACTCCACAGAGCTCCCTTGCATGGCATATAAAGTCCTTTCTCATCTGGACACACACACACACACACACACACTTGCCCTCTATGTCTGAGTAACCAGGAGCAACCATGCAGTTTCCTGTATCTGTGGGACTCTCTAATCTCTCCGTGTTTGGCTTTTGTTGTTTTCTCTGCCTGGAAGGCCCATCTCTTCCTGTACGAGTCTATCAAATGTCTAAACCACTTTAAGGAATTAGTATACGCATCACCACCTCCTTAAATCCTTCCCAGTTCTTCTCCTTTACAGAGAAATGCTGTTTCCCACTGTATCTATCACAGCACTTGCGACATGTTACTGCTCTTATTATTTATATGTCTATGTCCTCTGTAAGTACTTTGAGGGCGGGAATTAGAATAGACTTATTTCTGTATTCTTAGCACCAATTCCAGCATCCAGGACAGAAGAGAGCTCAATAAACATCAGTAGAATGAACAAATGTTCAACTATAAAATAAATTTTATCATTACCAAAATAAGCTATAGCCCACTTTTCTAAATTTAAGGACAATACAGAATCTTTGAGAAAAAGCACCTTGAAAAATAATCAATCTGCAAAGGAAGATGGCAAATATAGAGTAATATATCCTACTTTGAAACTACGAGAAACTAAATACCAATGCACTTTTCTTGCTTAAAATAACAAAACATCCAGGTAGCTTTAATGTTTAGGGAAGCAATTAGATTACTGTTAAGAGTGTGATAAATCTTTGCTAAGCATCACAACAAACTTACATTCTACTGGTTCTCTACCTTGACTATACATTCGAATAACTGGGGAAACACTGAAGAAATATTGATACCCAAGTCTTATCTCAGATCAATGAAATGAGCTTCTATGATGGTGGGGGCCAGGCACCATAATTTTTTTAAAGCTCCCTACATGATCTAAGATAACTTTTTTCCCTTGTGCAATAACAAAACTACATATCTCTCTGACTGTTACTTTTTGGTCTTTTTCAGTAAAGGTCCTTTCCTCCAGTTAATCCTTAAATTACCATGTCACCAACAACTCGCTCCACTCCTATTCTCAAAATGCTCAGAGTCTCTGTAAATACAGAGTACCGCAGTTACAAAAACAAGATCCTACATTCTTTGAGCCCTCAAAATTACATTCATTATTTTAAATGAAAGGCAAAAACATAAAATTTCCAGTTTGGTCTCTTTCTTTCCTTTCAGACATCAAGCTCAAGTCTACTGTTACTTACAAGCTCTTTTAAAAGATGTAGAATCCCATACTCTATATTTTGATAGCAGTGCTTAGCCAATTCAAAACTGTTAGTTTGTTGATGGGTTTGATTCTTTACCTTGTGTCTCCAAACCTGAGGGTGATCCTCTCTCCCTCACTCTGCTCCCTGCCCACCTACCTGGGAGGCTGCGCTGCTGCTCATGATGAAATTATACTGGCGGCTGTTAGACAGACATAAGGCATATAACCTTTGGCACTGAGCATTTACTATCTGTGACTCCAAGTATTCCTAAGTCACCCTGAAGGTCCATGATGTGAAGCAATTTCTAACTTTGAGAAGTTCATACATTTGAAGACGATGGCTATAAGGCAAGTGTGGAGAGTGAATCTAGCAAAGGCCTAACACCCCTGCAGCAAACCTTTGTTATTTTCCACTTATTACTGATTTCCTGGTGTGCTGTAATTCTCAGGAATGTGCAATATTCCAGTGCTGTTTGTGACAGGGCACAATGAGAAAATCTTAGGCTATAATCTTCATGAAAATAAAAAATCTAATACATCAGGACTACAGTAATGCAGAATTCTACATAACGAGCAGAACGACTAGGTAGAGAGCACTGAAGTTTGGACAGCGGAAAGCCACCAAACACAAGGTGTTGATACACTCCATCCCCTCAGTCTCTTAGGAACACAGATAAGAGAGTTACCTGCTTCCTGCTTCTCCTGACTCTCTTGGAAGAGGAACAGGATCATCACCCAGGCCTATCTGTTTACTGTCCGTGTCGGTGTCTGCCATCCACCCAATGTGAACTCTGAGGGCAGCAACTATGTTTTATCCATTCCTGAGTCACCAGCACCTAGAACAGGGCCTGGCTCTTCATGCATTCTCAATAAATATTTGTCAAATGAATGAATGAATGTCAGAGAAGTTACAAAAGCAACTTAGTACAAATAGAAGTGGAGAGATTTACTCATCTCTATTTATTTATAGTTTACCAGAATTGGAAAATGCTTATATAGCTTGTGAATATCTTAGCTTCTTCTTAATGTTAGTATAAAAGTGTTCTCTGTGTGTTTTTGTTTTTTGTTAATTTTAGATCCAGCCATGGGATAAAGATTCACTTTATATCACTTTGCAATTATTTCCCTTTAAGCAAATGTTTTCAAAGAAATCTAAAAAGGCGTCAGGTATCCAAAAATTATAAATTATTTACCTTTGATGTATTCTTGCCTCAAAAGTTAACCCCAAATCTAACAAAGTCTTTTAAGTGCTTTTCAATCTTGTTTATGCTTTTTTTAAAAAAAAACCTGAAGTATAGCTGATTTACAGTATTATATTAGTTTAGGTGTACAGCGTAGTGATTTGATATTTTTATGAATTACATTCCATTTAAATTATTATAAAATACTGGCTACATTCCCTGTGCTGCACATTACTGGTTGCTTACTTATTTTACCCCGGTTTCACTTAACTGGACAGTATCCTTTGAAAAGAAATAGTGAGTAATTTACAACTTCAAAAAAGCCTCAAATGCCTCCTTTCCCCTCTCATTTTAAAATATAAGATAAACCCTGGATCTTTAGAGAAATGGCTGATTCCAGGGCAGGAAATATATAAGTCTGGGATATCTTGTACCAGAAAACAAGAAAGTTATCAAAGACAAATGGGTCAGGTCAGAAAAAAACAAGAATTAATACAAAGGGATTTCCTTTAGACAAAGATGGGATAATTGAGCATCAAAAAGAAAAATAAATTTAAGTGACAGAAGTACACTGAAAACAGGCTTTGCTGCTATAACACAGAAACAAAGCAAAACAGTGTTCTGCAATCACATAGTGAAAGTAACTGGCCTTATGGGGAGAACAGGGTTGGGGTTGACAACTCAAAACCTATTCAACTTTGTAACTGGAACACTAAGAAAAATAGTTACAAGCCTAATACAATTTCAAACCCAATTTAAAATATTTGTTAAGTTCCTATTAACTAAAGAAATATTACAGTAACTTTACAACTTTGACAACAACAAAAAAGTAAAAGCCATTTGATGGAAAAGGGTGTAAGGACGGTGTAGGCTGCTGAGGCTGAGCCTTGCCATGGAGGCAAGGACAAAATGCACAAAGTTAGGTAACCAGTAAACAAGTACCCCCAAGTCCTAGTTCAACTGAACCAGAGAAATGCACAGTGAGAGAATATTACATACAGTGAGAGAGTGCCATCTATTGGTGGCCCGCAGTAATTGCTTGAATTAGTGTATTTTGTATCTTGCTGGTGTTACTTGTTGAGAAATCTTTAACTGTGAGTCAAGGTGATTTCTTTGCTATACTCACATTACCCCCTTATTTATGAATCTAGTGTGAGCTAATTCACATTATGGAAGAGATTATATGTAACAAGTTCATAATCTCAAAAAATAAAAGAGAGAAAGCAAAACAAAATTTTCATCTGATTAGTAGCTAAGTAGGAGGACATCAACATCTTATTCTGAAAATTAATAATATGCTGTAAGAACTGTCATGGTAACCAGCAAATATCCATGATGAGGGAACGTTCTTTATAGGTGACTCCAGCCAATAAGCATGGAAAGAATAACAATTAAGAAATCACCATTTAAAAAATCCTAATGAATCAATTGCTCCAAGTAACGCTCATCCATAGTTAAGCCACTAGATGAAAGGCTGATGAGAACTTTCACAAAGGAGAAATAAGGCTGTCATCACCTAAACCCACTGTTCTACCTTAAGATCAATAAAGGTGGGACAACCTATGAGCCTCCCAGTATGAAGTACAAAGCACTACCTATAAGAAGTTCTTGCCATAAAAATTAAATTCAAATTTAACCCAGCACCTTAGAGCAGTGGTTCTCAATGCTGGCTGCACATCAGAAACATCTGGAAAGCATTTTAAACATGTGTACACTTGCTTGGGTTCCCCCCCCCTTTGATATCTCTTGAGGCAAAGGCTCAGGCAGGCATCCTCATTTTTCCAAACATATTTTTAAAAGGCTCCCTGAATGATTCTAAATGTACAACCAGGACTAAGAACCACTAATCCAGAGTTAAGAGGATATGCTTTATAGGATAAGCAGCACAGAGCAGTGATTCTCAAACCTTAATGTGTCAATTAATCCCCCGAGGATTTTACTAAATACAGATTCTGATTCAACAGGTCTGTGGAGGAGCCTGATAATCTGCTCCCAGATAATGCAGAGACAGCCGGTCCACTTTGAAAAGAGAGGATAAGAGAGAATACAGCTGTCCAGTGGAAATTAAGAAGAGCCACACATGTAATTTAAATTTTCTAGTAGCTGCCTTAAGAAGAAGCAGGTGAAATGAATTGTAATGATGTACTTACTTAACCCAATATATCCCAAACATTATCATTTCAACATGCAGTCAATATAAAAAGTTACTAATGAGATGTTTTACATTCTTTACTTTGTACTACCTGGTGTGGATTTGACACTTACAGCACATCTCACTTCAAATCAGCCACATTTTAAGTGCTCAACAGCCACAAGTGGCTCATGGCTAATGGACTGGACAGCACAAGGATAGAAGAGCAAGTCAAATAAACCACAAAGAACCCACTCAGGATGCTCCATGTTCTGTAGGAAAAGTCTGCAAACAGACCATGACAGGAAAAGTAAAAGTAGCGAAAACTGCTCTAAATTAAGAGGCTGATGAGACACAGCTATATGTAATGTATGACATTCGATCCTGATTTGAAAAAAATCAACTACAAAAAGTTATTTTTTAAAAAACAATTAGGGAAACTTGGTATGAAAGCACATCCGATCATAAAAAGAACTGCTCCTAATTTTATCAGGTGTGATTATGAAATTATGTGAGAAAGTACCCACAGTTTTTAGAGATGCACAATGAAGTATGCAGGAGTCAAAGAGCATGATTTGCTTCAAAATCATTCATCAAGAACTTAAAAAGAAAAAAGATAAAGTAAATGTGACCGACTCTTGGTAACTGTTCAATCTAGGTGATCAGTAATCAGAGTTTTCTTCCCCCTGCAATTCTTTATTTTGTGTATACTTGAAAATTTCTTAACAAAAAATTAAAAATATAATAATAGCTTTAGAATCTCAAAGCTAATTATAAATTTATAAGTGTTAAATGCTAAAGAATGGAAATTACTGAACAAAACAATGATATTTATATATTAATAACACTGTGTTACCTATAAACTGTAATTTAGGATGGCTTCCTTTTTTCATGTACTCAATGTAAAATATTTACTGAATACAATGAGTCAGTCCTCTATGAAATTTGTATGGCAGTCCCAACTGTTGTAGGCCCCTGACCCAAATATATGGACATCTGCTCCACAGGATAATCTGCCAGCGGTTTTAATCAAACATCATGATTAAGGGCAATGAAATAACACTATCAACCGGACCATGATGACATCATTGCACTCTCTTGGTAGGATTCATACCACTCACTCTAAAATTTGTGAAGGAGAATGCCATAGCATCACTGATTTCTGGTTTGCAGGCTGACAGATCATACCATCACTACTCACTATGAACTACACCAGGTTAACTGCTTAACTGTAACAATGGCCTAGTTGTAGCAAAGCATGATTCTTTACTTCTATTTAGACCCTTCAATTCCTTCTCTAGGGAACCCTATACAACATGTTAGTATTCTCATTTTTCAAATCATGAATAAAAAATGTCATCGGCTAACTAGAAAAAAACTCCTTATTAAACATTTTATTCATATTAATCACGACAAGGTATTTAGTTTTTGCATACTATTCTGAGGTTGTCTATTCTTGAGGTCTGCAATGACTATTTTACAAAGAATCATTTGTACAGTACAACAGGTATGCAAAGGTTGAAACCTCTGGATGAGGACAAAGCTTCTCTCCCATATATGACATTTTAAAAATAACAGTATGGTTGATGATGTCAATCTGTCCACTTCACTAGCCTATAAAATTACTAGCCTGTATTTTTCAGAAATATCAATCTCATGTGAGACAATCACTAAAAAACTATTCAAATTAAAAGTGACTGAAGAGACTGACAACCAAATGTAAAATGTGATTATGGACTGGATCCTGTACCAAAAACAGAAAAGAAGTAAGAGACACTACTTGGACAACTGATGAAAGTGAAACACGAGTTACAGGTAAAATGGAAGGACCATATCGATTTACATTTCTTATACTAAGAGCTGAACCATGGGTATCTTTGTTCTTAGGAAGAATACACAGAAGTACTAAGGGATAAAGAGATATGATGTGTGCAACCCCTCAGGTGATTCAGAAAATGTTAGTATCTACAGGGAGAGGGAGAAAATTATGACAGATGTGGCAAAATGCTGAAAGTTGGTGAATCTAGGATAGGGTATAGGGGAATTATTTTGTGCTACCCTTGCAACTTTTCTTGAAAGTTTGAAATTATTTCAAAATAAAAAAATGTTTAAATCATCCTCAAGATTTAATATTAATAAAAACTTTCACCACAAACAACTAATTGATAAAATTAAGTTTGACAAAAATGTGATTAGTACAAGTGCTTTGAATGGTGACAAGTTAAAGAGATGTGCCAGAATGTAGCTCAATACACAGTTTTCTTCATCAAAAAAACTCTTGCTATGGAAAAAAATCAGCTCTACTAAACGGTACTTACTGACATTCTGGCACAACCTGGTACCAGTTTATATACTGGCACTGTACTTTGAGTAGTACTGGTCTTACATACTATCTTTTTGCAATCAATCCATCAATAACTAAAGAAATGCTTTTTTAAAATTATGCATATGCATTTGAAATAATATACACCAAATTATAGCAGTTACCTCTGTATAGCACGACCAACGGTGATTTTTATTTTCTTTGTATAATCTATAATGTTTCTACAATGAGCATGGATTACTTTTATGAAAAAAGTAAACTTTTAAAAAAGAATAACTGAAAAAGAACTAAATAGCACACAATCAGACTTCCTGGAATTTGAATCCTATGTCAAAACATGACATTTTTCTTAATTTTACATACTGCCCAAAATTTTCCAAATGGATCTCACTTACAGCTGATCTTGAAGCTCCACGATTATATATTCTAATTGTTCTTTTTCCAGTTTATGAGCCAGATCAGAATCTTCAATTCTCTGTAGCAGTATTTTATTCTGGGAGACAGATTCAGATAGCTGGTTCTCTCGAAGTCGTAAGAGTTCTTCAAGATAACCCTGGAAATACAGATCACCAAAATACAGCAAATGCAAAATTCTAATACGTATCTTGAAGATAAATGCTGAGTAGCTTAAATGTTATTCTTATGTACATGGTAATGAAACAATTTCAAAGTATCACTGATGAAACAATTTTAAAAAGTTTTAATTGAAAAAAATTTAACATATGTTCTCCATCATTTAAATTTCTTAAGTTCAATAAAGTGTTTGTAATTTAAGATAAAACTTAGTTAAAACATTATAATTTGTAAGCTCCACAACAGTGATTAATACATGCCTCCTAGCTTCAAAATACAAACCTAATTGCAGAATGACCAACCAAAAAAAAGCTGCCTTTATGATTATTTTCCAAAAATAGATATTAACGTTTTAGTGTCAACAAACTTGTGGGAAGCAGTATAATGTTTAGGTTAGGTCTGAAGGCTTAGGGACTGCCTCATGTCATATTCTTGCTCTACTACTTTTAAGTATGTGCCTTCGGGTTAAGTTACTTAATCTCTGTGTCTTTGTTTCATCAACTAAAAAACCAGGAACAGTTAAGTGTACCTAATTGGGATGATTAAATGAATGAATACAGGTAAGCTCCTTAGAACACTACCTGGTACCCTATGTGCAATATGTAATTCCTAGCTATTATTATTAGCAAATTCTAACGGATATGAGATTTCTTGGACAGATCCTTCTCGTCTTTTCACTTATTTACTGTTTCTTTGTCCTTTTGCTCTGCTTTGTGGGAGACTTCACTGAATTTATCCTCCAAATCCTTATACTAAGTTTTTGAATTCAGGAAATATTATTATTATTTATAATGGAGGTACTGCGGATTGAACCCAGGACCTCATGCATGCTCGGCATACACTCTACCACTGAGCTATTCCCCACCCCCTGGGAAATCTTATTTTTTATTTCCAATACTTTGATGTTTTCTGACTGTTACCTTCTCATGGCATCCTATTCTTTTTAGATACAATGTGATTTCAAATTCCTCTCAGGATATGAATTAGAATCTTTTTTTCTTAGAGCATTCTTCTATTCCATTTCTTATCTTTTCCATGTGTCATTACAAACTGTTTTAGCTATTTTGGCTTTATGATTTATGTTAGTAGCAACTAATACTGTCCCTGTCATTGAGCTTCTCAGATATTTTTCCTGACAAGTCTCAAATACTTGTTTTTTTAAATAATAAAAATCTCAAAAATTAAGGTTTTTACAAATGAAATTTTTCATCTATATACATACAGCTTAATATAAACTATATATGATTACTTACAAACATCAGTAATTAAACAATACTTAAATACCCATTACCTAGATGCATTACCAATACTTTCAGAGCCCCTACAATGCATCTCCCTCATTACATCCTCTGCCTCCTCTGCAAAGAACAATATCCTGAGATTTGTGTTTATTATCCCTCTGTTTATCCTTCTAGCTTTACCACAAGTGCATGTTGTCTTAAACAACATACTGCTTAGTTTGGACGGGTTTTGTCTATATTCTTTTATAATTTGTTTTTTCATCTATATCTCATCCAATGACATCTAGCCATAGTTTTTTCATTCACTCTCAATAATGGAGAGTATTCCATTGTATGAAAACTGCAACTTATTTATACACTCTCCTGTCAATGGCCATTTGTATTATTTTAGATTTTTCTTAATACAAACAATATTAATGTGAATACTCAGTTATAAGAAATCCGGTACACACATCTGAGAGTTTCTAGGACACATGACTGGGCCAAAGGCCACACATATCTTCACAGTTACTAGATAATGCTAAATTGTTCATACTGCTGTTTTTATATAATCACATCCCACCTGATACTAATTCACATGACTTTACATTAGTATTAAAGTTATACTGAATTAATAAAACTCACTGAAAAATACTTCTTCTTTTCCTTTTATCAGAACAGTAAGTATAAAATGGGAATTATTGCCTTTTGAGTATTTAGCAGAATCTCCCTCAAAAACCAAACAATTTTGGTGACTTGGGGGGAAGAAAGGATAGATTTTAAACTACTTGTTAATTCCTTTAATGATTATATGTCTAACAGTTTTGAGAAATAATATTTATAAAAATTCTCCATCTAAATTTTCTAAAGGATTGATATAAAGTGCTAAATTTAATTATTACTAATTATGGGGGATGTCCACCACATTTATAGTTGTATTGTCTACTCTAATTCTTAAAATTATCTATCTGTGCCTTAACTCTTAGAAATTTAATTGTTCTTGGGATTTGTATATTTCACTAGTTCTTTTTTAAATTATTTTTTATTTATTATCTTTTCATCCTTTTGGGGGGGAGGTAATTAGGTTATTCATTTTTTTAACATAGGTACTGGGGATTGAACGCAGGACCTCAGGCATGATAGGTATGCACTCTACCACTGAGCTATACCCTTGCCCCCTTTATTTCATTCGTTTTTAAGAATAATCAGCTTTTGGTTTTATTACTTCTGTTTCTCTGTTTATTTCATTAATATCTGCTCTTATTTTTATTATTTTTCTTCTTTTAAACTAGTTCAGTAGTTTTTGTCTACTTCTTAGATGCTCATCTCTTTAATTTTCATTCTTTCTTTTCTAAATTAAGCACTTTCACAAGTATTATACAAGTTGCAACTCAGAACTGTAAGTATGCATTGTTTTCATTCTTGTTCATTTCTAAGTATTTCCTCATTTCTTTTTGACCCATAATTTAGAAGACTTATTTTTATAAAATCTCCATCAGACTACAGGTGGTGGTAAACTTTTTCTATTGAATCTAACTTTATTGCATTGTGTTCACTATTACATAATTTCTTTGGTATTTGTGGGCATTCGTTTTGTGACCTAGTACATTCCATAAAAATTGGATAGCTGTCCTATGCGCCCTTGAAAAGAATGTGTATTCTAATCATTAGCATTTAACATATTTTAGATCAAGCTTAGTAGTTGTGTTATTCAAGTTCATTACATTTTTACTAATTTTTTGTTTAATCTGCAAACTATTAAGATGTTAAAATTTTCTACTTTAATTATGGATTTATCCATTTCTCCTGGATATTCTATTAATTTCTGCTTCATATTTTTCATGGCTACATTGTTAAACTCATTTTAAGTTCAGCACTGTTTTACATCTCTTGTGAACTGCTCTTTTTCAAAAAGGGCAATTTCTTTCTTTAGTCTTAATAATGCTTTTTTTCCTTAATGTCTGTGTTGAATGATATTAATATAGAATTATTTGGTTGGTATTTGCCTACTATATTTTTACCTTCTTTGCTTCAACTTTTTTGTGTCACTATTTTATGTATGCCTCTTATAGATAGGATATAACTAAAATTAATGATTAAAAAAGAAATTTAACAGTTTGTCTTGATTGTCAAGTTTACACCATTTACTTTTATGGTGAAGTTGACTCCTTTGTATATTGAGATTTATTCCTACTACTTTATTTTGTTTTCTTTACACTATCCTTATTTTTTTTCCTCATTTGCTTTTCTATTGTATTAGTCAAATTTTCCTTATTTCTTTTCTTTCTCATTATTAGTTTAAAAGCTAAATATTCTATTTCTTTTAACTGCAACTTTGGAAACAGGCATACACATTAAAAAAATGTGTCTACACTCCTTTGCTATAATACAAAGACCTCAAAAGGCTTTAGCTTCAATCACCCTTTCTCACTCTTTCTGATATTGTTAGATAGTATTTTAGTTCCATTTTACTTTCCAGGGTGGGCTGCAGCCAGAACTGATTGTTAAGCTTCAGATTCTTTGTAATTCAATTGTTAAAACACTGCTGTTATTAAAAAATTGAATTATATAAACTTGCAGTTAAGTAAATTATATTAAAAATAAGGAAATAACTACTCAAAATCCATCACTTTCCAAATATTTTACTACATTTTACTATTAGTATTGGTGTTTTTAAAGCCATTCACATCTATTGTGTCCTATCTAGTAGAAATACTACATAATGGTGTGCATCTCTTCCCAATTCTGCATTCAGTGGTATCACATTGATAGTTTTAAGTTGGCCATGACGGGATTATTTATCTCAGAGAAAGCAGGCTCCTCTTCTTTCCCTGCAAAAGCCAGTTGTTAAACATAGTCCAGAACACAACTGTCACCCTATATAGGTCATTAATACTGCTGCTCCTGCTTCATGTAGTTAAGGTTTATTTACCGATTTCTGTGCTTACTTTGGCATTCTGCATCTCACTCCTGCCTTTAGGTTCAGTTTCCATCCTGCATGATAGTGGGCCTAGATCTGCAGCTCCCCTGTTGGTATTAAAATACAGGTACCTAGGTTAAGGGAATGGGCTCTCATGCCCGCCCTAGGAGCCAGCAGTGGCTTTAACTCATGACTTACTCCCCTTGATTTTAGGCTGTTCCTTGTTTATAATCCTTAGTGAGCTCCTGTTCTTTGAAAGAGCAGCTCTGTATGAAACTCTTTCAAAATTTTATTCTACTCGGCATGTTCAGAATTTTGCAATACAAAGGCTTTCAGATTATCTCAGTCTGACTTTTTGCTGGTAGTTGGAACCAGAATTCTTCTTTAATAGGGTATTAAAGTTTTCTTCAACTAGTTTATATGCATTTTTGTAGCTATTAATAACGGGATATTTTTCTTTATATTTTCTAATCAGTAGCTGTTTCTCTACAGGAAATCTCATATTTGTAAAATTACTTTGTAACCATTTTCCTCCATGTATTTTTTATTATTCTAATATCTCTATTGCTAATTCTACTGGGCTTTCCCTATATAGATCATCTATGAGTAATGATAATTTGAAAGAAAGAGTAGAAGGGAAAATAGATAATACAGTGGAAAAGAAGAGGTTACAACTCAAGATGTTAGAGTTTATTTTCCATTTTGTCATGTACTTCACTTGCCAACTACAATGCTTAACACACAAGAGCAGCTAAAATAGCTGCTTTTTTTAAAAGAGTGTGAGAAACATATGTGGAATCTGATTAGGCAATCACTGCATTTTCACAAACCAAAAATCTTCTATAAAATTAATCATAGGAACTAATATCTCAAACATATGAATGAAACGGCATACAGGAGAATAAATGGCTTATTTTTATATTAAAACATAAAATTAGAAAAAGTTTAACAAACAAAAGCCTCTCCTATAACTTGGTCTGATTCTTAATTAAGAGGAGGACAATCCAAGAATAGAAAGGAAGTAGCAATAGGTAAATACTTATATTCAGCTAAAAGATCTCTTGGTAGTGACAGTCCAAAGGCAGTAACTAGAACCAAATCAAATGACTTTTGACAACTGATAAATACCTTCTGTTCCAGGGTTAGTTGATATTTTTGTTTAACTCTCTTACACTTGTTGAACCAACTATTCTCATCCATGATGAAAGGAGGCCCGACGTTCTCTGGAGTGCTGCTTTCACTACCACTGCTTCCCAAAGTCCTCAGCTCTTCCTCATCACTGCTGATACTATCAGAACTGAGAAGATTAAAATTTTTTAAAGAAATAAAGTTCATAATATGTTCCACTTTGACTTTTTAAGAAATACTTCTCTATTTGCAAGCTATTTGGGAGCAAGCTCCAAAATATTCAGCACTAACTATACATATAATAAAAATATTATAAAGACTTAAAAAAAAAAAAAAAAACACAAGTCCAGAAACCTAACAAGGGCTAGCTGACTCCCTCTCACAATGTCAAACCTAGAGATGCTACAGAAGTTCAAGTGAGGTCTACAGATTTTAATTAGAATTAACATAAAAACTGTGAGAATGTCCAGAGAAGAGAGCTAGAAATTCCACATGTGCTGGGAAGAGCTTTATAGCTGGTATCTTTTCACTGCCCCACGTGGATCAATGCCTGTCCAATCTCCACTGCAAGGCAGAAAATAGCACTGTCACCCTATTGCCAGTGAGGTATAATGTCAGGGTAGTGCTCAAGGTCAGCTCAGCTTTGACAAAGAGAAGATAACAAGAGGTTCAGAAAAACCAGTCACTTCTAACTCTTTTTTGTTAGGGGAAGAAGGAGAGGCAAAGGTGAAGCAGAGAGAATATTCATTACAATCCTTATCTAAAATTCCTCATGACATCAATATGTTAGAGGAGTACAGAATAAGGTGGGGAAAAAAAGAGGGGGAGAAACTAAACGAAGAGCAAAGTGTGCTAAGATGGTCGTCTGGTTTAGAAGAAAAATATAGGTATTAATATACTTAAAAAGGAATAGGGGAAATAAATTTTAAAATATGAGCAATGGTACTAACTTATAACAAAGAACGCATAAAAATAGTCTATATAAACTTAAGGTATAAAAAGAAACTCTGATACGTCAAAGAGAGGAGCAAAATATAAAAATAGAGCAAATTCAAAACAAAAAATTAGATGACAGAATAAACCCTAATATAAAAGAAATTACAAAAATCTTAAGTGGGTTAAACTCAGCAACCAAAAGTCAGATTCTCAGGTTTGATTAAGACAAATAAGGGCCAACAATAAGTTGTCTACAAGATACATATGACTATATAACAATTAAAATGAAAAAGATGGAAACACACCAGGAAAATATGAACCAAAAGAATTCCAGTTCAGAAGTTATAATTTCATAGGTTAATCTACATATAATGGTACAAAATACAATAAAGAGCAAAGAAAGATATATATTTCATCCCCCACGATCTGTGTTTGCATCTGTTGGGCTCCTGAGTCTGGAGTCCAAGCATGTTGCAGATTTGAATCACAGACCTCTGCATAAAGAAAGGTCCAACCGTGGAGATGTTCTCGGTCGATGATCTAGAAAACAAACCAATAAGAAAACACACACTAAAAGGAAATTTGCCTGTCACATTTGTGGCTTTGGGTGACTTGCAGAAAAGAAAGCAGTGTATCATGATAAAGTTCTACCTTTGAAAAACAGGCAAAGAACTTTAAAAAAATGTTATTTGACATTAAAAATTAAATGGATGAGCTAAAAGATACAAATGAACATGGAATTTGTAAAATATAAAGTAGA
This sequence comes from Camelus ferus, assembly GCF_009834535.1. Lineage (NCBI taxonomy): Eukaryota > Metazoa > Chordata > Mammalia > Artiodactyla > Camelidae > Camelus > Camelus ferus. Next base: position 65,999,706 of record NC_045702.1, read on the forward strand.
TATAAATAAATTACAATATTTATTAAAGATTTTTTAAATGCTAAGAAAAAACAACTGCTATATCAGGATAGTATATACAGCAAAATTACCTTCCCAGAAAGAGGGCAGTATGAGCATATTTTCAGAATACTAAAACCTGAGGGACGTACTAACTAAGTCTCACTAAAAGAACTTACAATTATATTTCAGGAAAAAAGAAAATGATCCAAGAAGGCACACTCAGCAAAGAAAATGGTTAACTTCTAGGTAAACCTAAATACTGAGAGTGTAAAACACTAACAATGATGCCTACTTCATGGAATTTTAAATAAATCAATGGCAAACCTAAAATTCTCGACAGTGATAGCATATGTCAAGAATGAAATGACCTGAATTAAAACAATAAAAGGTCCTCATTTATCTGGGTAAGTGGTAAAGATATTAACTTTAGCCTTTGTTAAATTTTACATATGCATAGTCAAATTAATGGAGTACCAATAAAAGAAGAGTAGCATGTAAACTATAAACTAGTAGACGAATAAAATGGAGGGAGAGGGAAAATCAATTCCCCCCAAGAAAAAGAAGATAAAAAGAGTAGAAAAAGAAATTAGGACAAACAGAAAGCAAAAAGCACAATAGGAGATATCAATCCAAATAGATCAGTAAATAATCCTAAGCACCTCAGTTAAAAGACAAAAAGCCCATTAGGCTTGATTTTTTTTTAACTCCATTTAATTACTATTTTGAAAAGATATACTTAAAAACAAAAGTTAAAAGAACTGTATTTCATAAATTCCTGCTATTTTTTTTCACTAATATGTCTGAAATCAGGGTATAGATTACAAGTGATATATTACTACTGCTGTTAAGCCATTTTCTCACATATTAAAGTCTCTGAATTGAGATACATTTACAATGGAAGGCATGTCAGATTAGATAAAATATGGTTTAAAAAAGATTAAAAGATACTAGAAAATTATTAACCTAAGGGAAAATGGTTGGAATCTATTAATATCAAACAAAGTGAATTTTAAGAAATTTAAAAAATTACTACATAATTATGGTTACTACATATTGATACTAATTCAAGATAAATTAAGAATTCTAAACCTGTATGCATCTAATAAGTTAGCATCAAAAAATATGCAGTAAAAATCACAAGTAGTTAAAGGAAAAATTGACAAATCAAATATCATAATAAAAGAATTTACTGAATCATCTCAACAATTAGAAGGCTGAAACAGGGACAAATAAAAAAAGATATAAAATATTAGAACAATACCATTAACAAGCATAATATAATGAATACAGGACCCAATCATTGGAATACCAACCTATTCTAGATTATTTCTCAACAAATTGCAAGGAACTATTATTATACAGACCATTATGCAGACCATGCTCACTAATCACAACATTAACAAAGGCCCTGAAAATAACTGAAAATTTAAAATTACACTCCAAATAATCTTTGGTCAAAAAGTTGTAATGGAAACTGTATTAAAACAGCAAAAATAAAAATAATTTATCAAACTTTTAAGATGCACTTCAAGCAATATTTATAGCCTTATATACTTATAAAAAAGAAGTAAATGAAAGTACAGAGAAAGATAAGATCAAAAAAGCTCTCAACAAACTGGGAATAGAGGGAACATACCTCAACATAATATAGGCCATATGTAGTGAGCCCACAGCTAATATCACACTCAATGGAGAAAAGCAAAAAAAAAAAAAAAAAAAAGCTCTCTTCTAAGATCAGGAATAAGACAAGGATGCACACATTCACCTACTTACATTCAACATATAATTCAACATAGAGGTCTTAACCAGAGAGCAATTCGGCAAGAAAAAGAAATGAAAGACATCCAAGTCAGAAAGGAAAAAGTGAAAACTGTCACAATTTACAGATGATATTATATTATATATAAAAAACCCTAAAGACTCTATACACACAAACCTGTTAGAACTAATCAATTAAGCAAAATTGCAGGATAAAAAATCAATTTAAAAAATCAGCTGCATTTCTATATACTAATAACAAATTTTCAAAAAGAGAAGTTAAGAAAACAATACCATTTACAATTGCATCAAAAAGAATAAAACACCTACGAATAAATTTAACTACGAAGGTGAAAGACTTGTACACTGAAAATTGTAAGATGCTGACGAAAAAAACCGAAGATAAAATTAAATGGAAAGATACTTGGTGCTCATGAATTGGAAGAATTAATACTGCTAAAATGTCCATACTACCTACATCAATCTACAGATTTAATACAATCCCTATAAAAATTTCAATGCATTTTTCACAGAAATAGAACAATCCTAAAATCTGTATAGAAACACAAAATTCCCCTAAGAGCCAAAGCAATATGGAGAAAGAATAACAAAACTGGAGACATCACACTTCCTGATTTCAAAATATATTACAAATCCACGGTAATCAAAACAGTACAGTGCTGGCAAAAATACAGACATAGAGATTAATAGAATAGAACAGAGAGCCCAGAAATAAACCCATGCACATATGGTCAATTTAATGACAAAGGAGATAAGAATATACAATGTGGGAAGGATGGTCTCTTCAGTAAATGGTGCTGAGAAAACTGGTCAGCCACATACAAAAGAATAAAATTGGACCCCTATCATACATCACACACAGAAATAAACTCAAAATTGATTAAAGACTTGAACACTAGACCTGAAAATGTAAAAATCCTAGAAAAAAACACAGTAGGTAAGCTCCTTGACATCTATCTTGGCAATGATTCTTGGATTTGACACCACACAAAAAAAAAAAAAAAAAAAAAAAGAGCAAATAAAAAAAAGCAAAAGCAAAAATAAGCAAATGGGACTCATCAAATTAAAGGCCTCTGCACAGCAAAGGAAATCATCAAGAAAATGAAAAGGCATCTCCCGACTAAATGGAAGAAAATATGTGCATATATCTGATAAAGGGTTAATATTCAAAATACATAAAGAACTTATACAACTCAATATCATAAAAACCTGAACAATTCAACTGAAAAATAAGCAGAGGAACAGAAAAGACATTTCTCCAAAGAAGATACACAAATGGCCAATAGATGCATGAAAAGTTGCTCAAGCCTCACTAATCATCAGGGAAATGCAAATCAAAATCACAAGATTATCACCTCATATCTATCAGAATGGCTATCATCAGAAAACAAGAGATATGCTGGCAAAGATGTGGAGAAAAGGAAACCTGTCTGTATTGCTGTGGGAAGGTCAACTGATATAGCCATTATGGAAAACAATATGGAGGTTCCTCAAAAATTAAAACAGAACTACCATACGATCCAGCAATCCCATTTCTGGGTATATACCCAAAGGAAATTAAAACAACCTTGAAGAAATATCCCATGTTTATTGCAGCATAAGCAATCAAGATATGGACACAACTTCAGTGTCCACCAACAGACGAATAGGTAAAAAAGACATGGCATATATATACAATGGAATACTATTTAGCCATAAGAGATTAGGAAATTCTGCCATTAGCGACAACATGAACATGTTGCTGGAGAATAGATTCTTGCCTCCACAGGAAAGAATTCAAGAGCAAGGCACAGTAGAGTGAAATCAAGTTTATTTAGAGATACACACTCCATAGGAAGAGTGAGGTCCATCTCACTCAGAAGGAAGAGCAGCTTAGGAGATACACACTCCATAGACAGAATGCAGGCCATCTCAAAAGGGGAGAGGGAGAGAGATCGAGAGGTTTGGAGGTGTTTAGTTTTTACAGGTTCAGTAATTTCATATGCTAACAAGTGGGAGGATTATTCCAGCTACTCTGGGGAAGGGGCAAGGATTTCTAGGAATTGGGGCCCCACCCACTTTTTGATCTTTTATGACAACCTAGGAACTGTCATGGCACCTATGGGTGTGCCATGAGGCTCAAGGTCTACTGGAAGTAGGATCTTCCACCATCTTGGTTCTAACCAGTCTGTCCTCAATTGCTATGTCATTCCTTCAGTGGTTGTGCTCTGCCTCCTTCCCTCTCGTCTCAAGAGGGCAGGGAGAAAGACATGAGGTCAGAGAGGTACTGGACACCAGATCAACTAAGGAATTTGTTCTTTACTTTGAGTCAGAAGGAAAGAAACTACTGGAAAGTTTTGAGCAGAGAGAAAAAATGATTTGACTTACATTTCAAAAGGATCACTTTGGCTGCTCTACGTGAATAAACTATAGAAGTCAAAGGTAGAGCATGAAGATCTTCAGGTTTAAATTGAGGAGGTGATAGTGGCAGTGCCAAAGGATTTTCTAATGGATCACATGTGGATTGTGGAAGAGATCATTCAACAATGACTCCAAAGCTTTGAGCATCAGAAACTAGAATGGTAAACTACCATTCTTGGAATGGCAAAGACTAAGGAAAGGAAAAGAAAGGGTTTTTTTTGCACAAGGGTGGTGGGGTGGTGGATAGGTGGGTAATTAGGAGTTCAATTTTGTACATGTTACATCTGAGGTGTTTATTACACATCCAAGTGGAAGTGTTAAGTTGGCAGCAGGATGTATCAGTCCAGGATTTGTAGTAGTGTTCCAGGTGGAAATCATACATTTGGGAAAAAGCAGCATGTAGATAGTATCTGAAGCCATGAAACTGGATGAAACTACTTGGAGAGTGAAGGTAGACAGAGATTATTCAGGACTGATCTCTGAAACAGTCCAGCATTTATAGGTTGGGGAGATGAGGAGAAAGCAGTGAAGGAGAGTAAGAAGGAGCAAAAAGGAAGAAAATAAGAAGAGTGCTGAGCAACAGCAATCACATATATCAGACAGCGATCAAGGGTCAAGTAAGGTGAGGAAATCAACTCCTGGATTTGGCAATGAGACTTTACTGCTGATTCTGAAAAGAGCAGTTTCAGGGGTAGGTATTAAAGCTCATTCCAATAGTTCAAGAGAGAATGGAGGCAAAAAAATGGAGAGTCACAGTTTTGTAATAAAGGAAGGGGGACTGAGAAATAACTAGAAGTGGATGTGGGGTTAGGAAAGTTTCTATGTTTCATTTTTTAAGATAGTGAAAATAACAACATACTTGTATGCTGTGATGTGTAGAAAGATATAGAAAAAAGAAAAGTAATTGAAGGGGGCACTTGCCAGAGCAAAGACAGAAGAGAGCTGATTTGATGCAGTACACAGGCCAAAGGATAGGGCTTCTGAGCAAATGATTAGTTTATCCCTGCTAAGTGGGGGACAAGGCAGAGTGAAGGACGGTTGGTTCCAGAAGCCCCGGCAGATACCAAAATCCATAGATGCTCAAGTCCCCTATATGTACAAGTCTCATATACATTAGATCCATAGTTGGTTGAATTCATCGATGTGAAACCTGCAGATGTGGACGGCCAACTGTTTAAGGAATGCTACATCTAGCAAGGGCAATTTAACAGCATACTTGATCATTTACAGTCTTTTTAACTCAGTAATTCTGTTTGTAGAAAATTTCTAAGTACAAAGATTTAGCAATAAGAATGTCATATTTAAAACTGAAAAACTGAAGACATTATAAAGGGCAATAATCTTCACTTATTACTAGACTTTTTTTGGCCTAAAATCCATTCAAGAAAAAGTGTTCAAGGATGTTTAAAGTTATATCAAGCAGTTAACTCAGAAAAACACAACTCTTTTCTCACTGGTACACAAACTAAAACTTAATTAAACGAATTTTAAATATGAATTATATTCTATGATGTTTTCTATTAACATCTTTCATAATTTCGCTTCAGATGGATAAAGCTCTATTTCAAAAGACTAATAGCAAACAAACATTTTTTAAAGTTCAGCTTCACCAGCAATCAAATAAATGCAAACCAGAACAACAACAGAATACTATTTTTATTTATAGAATTAGCCACACTTTTAACACTTAGTTGGAAATGGCGGAGGCAGGTACTCTCAAATATCACTGACAGGAACTGGGTATGGCCTCTGTGCAGGGTGGTCTGACAGCATGTTTCAAAAGCTTTAATAACATATATGCTGTTTATCCCAGAAATTCTACTTTCAGGATTTTATCTTAAATAATTATTGTTACACATAAAAAAATGTAGTTACAAGGACACTAAGTGCAATACTATGTGTGACAATGAACTGAATGTACTCCAAAAGTCCAATGATAACTAGGTTAACATTATATAGATAATGAAATTCTACTCCGTTTAGGAAATGAGGCTATGGAAGGATAGTTAAGGACATGCAAAAATGTTCAGTATACAGTATTAAGGGAAAAAATCAGTTACATGTACACTGTGATTCCACTTTAAAGAAAAATATTCCTGTGCATAGAAAAGGCTGAAAGCTATCCATCAAAACATTAAGGCTTCTAGCAGCTGCTTCTTAAAGATAAGATTATGAGTGACTTAAGTTTTCTTCTACTTTCTACATTTCTGTATTTTCTAATTAATTATTCTACAATAAATACACATTGCTCTCCAAATAAGTTAAAAGCAGTAATTTGAGGAGGGACAGAATCTCTCTGGTTTTTTAAAATCAGGAATTAAATAGAGTTTTGTTTTTTTTTTTAATGTGTTTAAAACAGGTATACTTGGATGGAAGCAGTTCAATTTTTAAAATATTGGTACTTTACGACTATTAGAAGAATTTAAATCGTTCTAAAAAGAAAAACTCTGTGGTGAGTAATGCTAACTGGGTCATGACTAGGTTGAATTGGTATTTTCCTTCTCGTTTTAGTACTCTTTATATAACAAGATGGTAGGAATCCTTTAGTATATAAAGGAGAGGAAGATATACATACATGTTTAGATTGGTGCATCAAAGAGGAAATTGTATTTAAAATCAGACAAAACAGGGATAAGCAGCTGGGGGCACAGAATATATACCATAAATTCATTCTTGGGCACCAACTGAGAAGATTCCACTATCATACCTTTTAAATGCACTGTATTAGTCTCTTATGTAAGTAAGAGAGGAAAATTTGTATTTACATTTATCTTCATATTTTAAGTAATTTCCTAAGTCACTAAAAATAGCCTTTTTATCTGCATGTTGATGACCAAACTCCTTTCTCCAGCTGGCATTGTACTCTTTAATTTCAGACTTGTGACCCACTTTGCACAAACAGGCTGTGTGATTATGAACAAGTTATGTAACCTCTCTGTATTGCAGTTTTCTCATTTAAAATAAGGACAGTGGTGCCTACCTCACTGGATTTTGAGGAGAGTAATGAGTTAATAGAAGTAAAGTACTTAGACCAATGCCTGATATATAATAAACATTCAATAAATATTACTATTATTTTTACTAGTATTATTTTAAACTATTTATATTCACAAAATGTCCTATAATTTAACATATGCCAAAACAGTATAATTTTATGTTTTATTCAAAATATCTCTTGATGTATTACTTTCCTAAAACTGATGTAGTAGAATTATCATCCCTCTTCCCAAGGGATGCACTTATTTAAGTTAGAAATCTTGGTACCATAATACTCTATTCATCCTTCTCCTTCATCTTCTAAAATATCTTCACACTCCTGGCTCTGAAATCACAGTGACTTCTCTCACTAGATGGTGATTATCTTCAGTAGAGTGACTGTATTTCTCTTTAGAAGTTCACGAAGTTCCTATAACTCTTGACATCTATGTATCCCTCGCACCTAGGAAAGATTCTTTCCTACATGAGACACTCAATAAATGCATCTTGAGTGTGTGTGTGTGTGCATGTGTGTGTACATACATATATACACTGCATACATACATACCTGTACTCACTCGCTCTCTCCCTTACAGCTTTGGCCTGATCATAACATTTAGAAGTACATAAGAGCATTATTCTATTCACAAAATCAACTATACAAGCAGCTTTTCAGAAAATCTATAGACTTCATCTGATTAATTTTCAATGCTAATGAGATTAGGAAATCCATAACTCTCACACAATACTGGTAGTAGGATAAACTAATACAACTCTAAGGACAGACTTCAAGAGCCACAAAATTTTTCACTGCACTTACCTGAATAACTCTAAATTCACAACAGAAACAAAAAGAAAATTTATTTACACAAAACTGTTCATTGTTGTGTTCTTTACAATGGCAATAAAATGAAAAACAATCTAAATAATGAATTATAGTTTTGAAACCTCAATGGACTATCATAGAGCTTTTAAAATTATTATATTGACTACAGCAGTAGAAATATATGCTGTTTTTTTAAAAACTACATTTATGCTAGGATTACACTTGTATAAAAAGAGTATACTTATATACTAACAAAGCAACTGAAGTTTATATTTTTGAATGATTTCTGTTACTGAAATGTTTTATAAAAAGTAGTTTTAATCAGATGAATATATTGCATAACAAGACATTCAATTATAAGTTAAGATTTCAATAACATATTTCAAAATGTCAAATACCTTTGAGTAAACTTCAAATACGGTGTGTAGTCTATTACAGCAGGAAAGCTGCCATCCAATCCTTCTCCCTTTAGACAGAAGCTAGGACAATAGACAATAACTGTATTAATATATAAAATTTTAAATCAAAGTGTTATAAACAATCTCTTGTTAGAGACAACTGTTTCATCAAATTACAGGTGAGCTTTTAATTTTTTTTTATTTGTAATTTAAATGTGACTTGGTACAAATAAACATCAAATAAAGATATTCTACCTTCAATACCAATGACAAAGGCTTGCACAAGTTAATAACACTGTTACATAAATATATCATGCAAAAGTAAAACTTACTGAGAAATCTGATCAAACTTTGTTTATTCATTTCATAACTATCTTGGTCTTTACTAGACTCTTACAACATCACTAGAGAATTTTCAAATGAAGACTTGTTCACATTTAAATACAAATTCTCAGGTGGCACTGAATATCTTCTAAAAAGAACTGAGTAATTAGAAAATGAGGGTTTTCTAAACTACCTCAATAGGTGAAAGGTTGGATCTTATACCTAAAAAGAATGCTAAACAACTTCTGAACTCCAGGCAATCCATTTTGAAGCCGTCGCAACAAGGAAAAGGTTAAGTGACTTGCCCAAAGTCATGCTGCCAGTAAAGAAACTGGGTCTCCTGGTCCCCCAATCCAGTAATCTTTGTTCTGTATAATCTTATATCCAACTGGATTTTTTAAAACATTGTTTAGTTTATTGTTAAAAGGAAAAAAGTACATCTTTGTAGGAAGATAAACACAGGAACATTTATAAGATACAAGTTGATCTTTCAAAGGAAAAAATTCATACATGCACTACTAACTTCTGGTTTTGTGGGGGAAGTTTATCTGTTGAAATACTTATTCTAATATATTAATACCAAGGGTATGTTTGTATTTATACAGACTTGAATAAGGAGAGAATCAAGGTGGCAACATTTTATATAGACTTTCCTTCATTTATAGAAATATTACTAATGTACCTTTAAGACATCTGCTTTCTATACAGTATCAATGGGTTACAATAAACCAAGAGTTTAAGTTTAGATATTTGTCCCAGTAATATTTTCAACTGAAAAATAAAATTGTGAAGAATTTACACAGAGTCAGCAGCAGGCCATGTAAAAAGTTAATCCCTTAGCGGGATCATAAAGACAACCATCATACTGCATCTATTATGTTCATCCTAAACAAAAAAGCTAATTAATATAATTCTACTTCATTAAACTTGAAATCTATAAGGTAAAAAATACTTTGAAAAGCAAGCGATTTACTAGAAAAAGGTAACCTCAGTGAAAATGAGTAGCATTATTTTTAATTCAAGAAGTAAAAGTAGATTTTCATTTAAGTATTATATTTGTTTTGTTAATATTCTTAGATTTTTAAGTGATACATTTCACTAAAATATAATACTTCATTCTTATGCTTGAGTTCTTGCTATAGACAAAATTTTTACTTTTAGTATAATGGAAAATCGTGGATCAACTGAAGAAATGCAGAAGGATGCTCCCTTCAACCTAAAAAGAACTTACAACATCCATTTTTAGTACTTGTAATCTTAGTTTAGAATCAATTCATCTTGTTGATAATAAAAGCAAATATTAACAATTTTATTAATATTCTAGATACATAACAAGAAACAAGATACTGAAGATAGCCTGTCAATACCCTCTTTATCTCAACGTATGAGATAATGAAAATCTTTTTGGCTTTGAATCTACTTGTCTTCCTCATTTTAAAGCAGTAGTTGAAAAATACTAAGAGGTAAGGTCCGAAACCTTCCTTCAGTGCTACCAGAATACATGATTTTTCTGCTTGGAGGGATGTGGCCCAAGCTTTCTTTTTACCCAAACTAGAGAGCAAGCCTGGCAGTTAAATCCTTAAGTTTGAGATAGCCTTTTCTGAGAGCAAACTTATTTAGAAAAGCAGTGTCATTCCAAAGGGAACCTCATAAATCAAATCAATATCCAACTGTGTGCCCTACTTAGAAATCTGAAGGAAAAGAATCACAAGTAGAAATTACTATGAAGTAGAAGAATTTCAAATCAGAATACATATAGATGAAGCACCTGAAATCAATAGCATTGAGTCCAAGCAGCATACCAGCAAGCATATTTGCTTCCTCACCCAAGACAATTGCTCCATCTTCATAAAATCTCCTAAAAAATGAAATGGGTGAATACACAAATATTAAAAACAGACTGAAGTTTCATCTAGAGAAATCATTTAGAGACCAAACTAAAGTGGAAAGAACTTAATTTTATTTAACTTGTCTAAACAAAAACATACTTGGATCACTTAAATCCTGTAGCTATTTAGGAAAAAAAAAAGTGCCACTGTAACATTATCAGTGTTTCTATCTCTCTTAAAAAGAATCTCCAAAGTGACTCATTCAGTGGACCTCGAGTGTCTAACATTTTTCCGTAACAGTGAACCAATATAAATGGAAGCTGAAAAGTGGCAAGTTCAGTCATTTATACAGGTCTATTTTCAAAACGATGTAGACTATTATTCTATACAAAGAACAAACACAAACATACATTCTATTTTTCTATAATTCCAAGGGTTATTAACTAAATTAAGAACTAAGAAGGTGTGATTAATAGTAACTCATGCTAATCTTTAATAGGGCAGATGGGCTGCCAAGGTAGCTGCACATGAAATATAAAAAATTCATTATCTCCTTGACAAAATGTGAATATGAATCTATCTTTGCTAATCCCTGTAAAGCCTTTTGTTTAGGTTAATGTCAGTTTTTAAAATACTAAAGTTTTATTTTAAAATAAATACTTTGAAAAAATATCATTTAATATATGCTTAAGGTATTTTTCTACAAAAGAACGTAAAATCACTGAATTTACTTTTTAAAAAATATTACCATGCAAAAACTAGTTTATGTTCAGTAACGAAGATAATTAAATTGTTATAGTTATTTATATTATACACTGGCAGTCAACACCACTCTGTAACATCCCACTAAAAGGAAAACATTTTAGAAAATGAAATTTGTCTTGCTCTTTTCCATATTTATGAGTTTATAAAGGCTGCATATAAAGTTTATATGCTCGTAATCCTATCATCAATTTTAAAGTTTACAGTTTACCAAATATTTTTACAAACATATTATTTGATACTTGCAAAGCCCATGAAGTAAACGCAGGAGGAATTGTCATGCATTTCAAATTCACCATCAAGAAAAGAGTTAGGTCAAAACAATCTGCCCAAGCTTATGTTGATAAACTGCTCAAGGAGGAAACTCAATTATTCTTACTTTAAGTTCTATATATTTTCTATTAAACCATAATACTTCTTGTAAAACAAAAACATTTAAAGAGAATTTAACCTCTATTATGGTCCTTAAGAGATTTTAAGTGAATAAAAAGTACAAAGGAAAATAAGAGACAACTATTTACCCCTCTGACGGATATTAAGGCTGCAAACAAAAATAGGTGGGAAGCCTAGCTTGAAGTAGATGTTTTCTGTTTCCTTGGAAATATGGGAATTGCTTTTATTGGTTTACACAAAGGGAGAAAAACTAACAATTCCAGCCTAACAAAGATTAGTAAACTAAACGGGAGGAATTTCTACATATTCAACTGAGGTGTTCCACCGAAAGGTAAAGATATTTAGGCAAATCTATATATCTGATATTTTGCCCCTGTTCCAACAACTAAGTTGGCTGTTGACAGAATCTTTTATCAACTCCTGGAAGATCTATGATTCCAATGGTTCTAAACTACAAGATTCTACAGGGCATGTGCATTTGTTTTAGTTTTTGATACTGACAGTCACCCATTATTCCCAGTTACTTCCCTACATAAGAAAAGGTCTACCTTTGTTTGCCACCTTGAGCCCACCATGCTTCTAAGTATATTCCAAGAGTCAGATCAAAACTATTCTTTTGGGGTGGGGGGGTAAATAGGTTTGTCTGTCTGTTTGTTTATTTAACATAGGTACTCCGGATTGAACCCAAGACCTTGTGCATGCTAAGCACCTGCTCTGCCACTGAGCTATCCCCTCCCCCCAGATCAAAACTATTCTTGCTTGCTTCCTAATGTCAATCTTGTTTTAGGAACTATTGGAGAATACCTAAAACAAATAAAAACTAACTGGTCTTAGGAATTTTTTTTAAGTCTAAAGGTCATTTATATGTTTGTATGTCGTATTGTTTTAATGAGCTTTTTTGCTTTTGTTTTACTAATGATTTTTTTAGCTAACCAATATAAATGAAGTGCTTGCTCAGTGTGAAATCAGTAATTCCACTCAAATAAAATCACACCTGAAGCATAATATTGCATAGATCTGATTTACTGCAACAGAGGGGGAGAGGAGGACAAATGAAGATGAAAGTCTAGTCAAGAGAACTGTTCTTTGTATGCTGAACTACTTCATTATTAGTTCTGGTTAAGAAAATAACACATTTTCAGTAAATGCACTTTTGAATTTGAGATAACACATTAAAAATAACTTAATTCAGTATTTAAATGAAGACTGAACTGATCTGAAAAAAGATGATTTTTTATCACTTAATCAAAGATTTATTTAAGTCATTCACATGTATTAAAGAGGCAAAAGCTACTAGGAAAAAATAATTTATTATTCCCTTAATCAAACCAACATATCAACAATTTTGACTGAGAATCTGATTTCTGTTACCAATACTTTCAAAGACTTCTAAAGACTGTAAACTTTCAATATCTTCATTTTATCTCACCAAAAACCTGGAACATTAATAAAGTTTGCTTATATAACCAAGCTTATGTATCCAATGAGCCAAGAGCAAAGCCTAAGATGACTAATCCAATAACAGTAAGTTATAGACTAAAAAAATTCCCTTTCTTTTGTTGAAAATATGTTTCATTTTAAAGAAAATATTTTTATGAGAAGGATCTAACCAAAATAGTGTGCAGAATTGCAAAAGTGTATTATAAATATTGAAAGTACCAAGGTGAAAAATGTATTAAAAACTTCAATTTAAAGATTTATACATTAGACTGTATCTTTAAAGAAGTTTGTATTTCAGAAGCAAAGGAAAATTGTGAGCAACTATTTGATATCACTGTGATCTGGAAGAAAGGCCTCCACTTTCTATTAGGTATACTCTTTCCAATCACTTGTATATTGACCAGAAAAATATCAGAAACTAGAAAAGTATTTAAAATAATACCCTAATAAGAATAATACTTCTTTTCTTATCACATATAATTTAATTCTAATTGAAATAGGTCTCTGTAATGCTATCTTTAGTGTTCATTCTGTAAAACTATTTTAAAGCCTTTTGGGGACTTCAATAACAAATATCCTTTGTATGAGATCCAAAGTGAACAACCAGAATAGATTACATTGATAGTGCACAATATCATGTTTCAAAATTTCCTTTTCTGAGAGTCAGAAGTTATTCTACACGCTGAAAGTGCAATATTAAAATATGAGAAAGCTTATTTTATAAACCAAAGAAATTTCATTATCAACATTCTTATTCTCTTCCCCAATTTATTCTTTATATAAGAAGCTTTAAGGGAGAAGATAAGAAGATTCTCCCTCATGACATACAAAACAGATTACAGCATTACAAATAAATGTTCTATTCAAAGTCAAACTGAGAAGGAAAAACTGGCCAAAAAAATACATCTCCAAAAAGCCTTGTTAAGAATTAATAAATTTAATTCATTAACTATTTTATCAACAAATATATAATGCAGCAAGAACTGTGCTAGGTACCAGAGATAAAATGGTGAACAAGCTAAACATGACCCCTCTTTATGGAGCTTCCAGTCTAGGGGAGAGGACAGGCAACAAACCAAAGAAAAAGATAACTAGAGATGACAACAAGTATGAAGTAAATAAATAGGCTGTTCAGGCAGAGAAAACCTAAAGGAGAACCAAACTTAGAAGAAAGTCATTAGGAAAGGCATTCTCAAGTATTTGGCCTGAGACCTTAGGCTCACAGAAGGCTGGTCACACAGGACTTTGTAGGCCACAAAACATTAATTATAATTGTGAACATTTACTAAGTGCCATGCATAGTTATAAGTGTTTTACATTAATTATCTTCTTTAACTTTACCACCAAGTATTATGCCATGGAGGAGGTAAGCAATTTGCCGAAGATTTCACAGCTAGAAAATGGTAAAACCAGGATTTGACTCCAGGAAAGGTGTTCAGAGAGCCTGCTAGCTAAAGTAATGAGAAACCATCTCAGTGTTTAAAGTGGGAATTGACTGGATACCTCCTACTTTTAAGAAGATTGGCTGGAAACTGGGTGGCTACTGACAGGGGGCAAACTGGAATCTCAGTTGGGAAGCCAATGGAGTGGAGGTAAGAGAGAAGGCACGTATTACTGTTGCAGTCATGGTAATAAAGGTAAGTGGGTGGGTTCAAGACAGACTTTGGAAACAGTCTTGAAAAGATTTGCTAATGGAATGACCATAGAGAATAAAGGAAAAAGAGGAATCAAATATGAATTTTAGATTCTGACTGCACCAGCCATATAGGCAAGACAGTAAAACCACTTGCTAAAAGAGGGGGTGAACAGGATTAGAAGGGATAAAAATCAAGAAGTCTGAACTCTCTAGCTAGATATTTAAATGTGATGTCATGACCACACAAGTGGTATTTAAAACTCCAGGGAGATGGATGAAATTCTAAGAAGAGAAAGAAGAGCAGACAATGGAGGACTGAGCCCAGAGTACACTGACACTTAGAAACTGTGAAGAGGGAGGGAAGCCAGAGAAAGAGCAATTATAGAGAGAGAAGGAAAAGCCAGGGAATGCTATATAAGTTAAAAGCAAAGAGGCTTTTCAAGAAAGAGGACGTTTTCAACCATTTTACGTGGAATACAACGTGGATAGAAAAATGCCCAGTAAGTTGTGGTAGCTTGTATATTACTGGTATTCTTTTATAACATACCCTTGGTGAAGTGTTGAGAGCCAGAAGATCAACAAGAATAAACAGAAAAGTGACTTTAAGGTAAGGAGATGGTGACAGGGTGTATACAGATTTTTGAGAAGTTTGGTGATGGAGCAGAATACTGGAAATTAGGTTCAATGGAGACTTTTTTTTTTTTTTTCTTTTTAAGGTACGAGATACCAGTATGTTTCTACATGGGTGGGAATGATCTAGCAATGGGAGATAGATTGAGGATTAGGAGAGGTGGTATCTAAAGGAAGAGGTGAATGGAGATAGAATCCAGAAGAAAGTAGCCTCTGAAAGCAGCAGAAACTTCCCATTACAACAAAAAAGAGCAAAGAGAATGTGGTTAAGGTGTTTTTGGTGACAGGAATGACAGGTTCAATTTTCTAATGAAAAGAGGCCTTGTATTAATAAATTAATGGAAAAAAACCTAATTCTCTCTAAATAGCAATTTTAAAATGGCAGTTATAATACTTCTTACTCTCCGGTCACATGTCTGTATGAATGACCAGGAATATTCTTATTTTATTCTTATCTTTACTATAGAGTAATGTCAAATGTATCCTGAAGCTTTTCTTACTCATTCCCAGGAATATGTGGAATTATTGTTGCATGCAAATTTAAAAAGAACAAATTTTTAAAACAAAATTTATTTTAAAAGTGTTTAGATATTTAATAAGCCATAAATATTTTTATAGACAAAAATGACAATAGTTGAATTATTAATCAGAACTTTTAAAGTTGAACTATTCTAGACAAGCCTACAATTGAGATTTCATGATTTCCGGTGCAATAGGTGGAACTCATTTCTCTTCCTTCAGGTAGAAAAACCTGTATTAAGCTTTCTTATCCCACATATAACTCTAATAAACCTCAAAAAAATTTTGATAGCTTGATTGGGATGTAGTTCATATACCACACAATTTACCGTTTAAAGTACAATTCAATGGTTTTTACTATAGTCACAAAGTTCCTGAACTATCAGTATGATAAATTTTAACATTTTCATTATTCCAAAAAGATACCATGTACCCATTAGCAGTCACACCCCATTTCCCTCCAACACCTACTCCGTTTACCCCAGCCATACAAGCACTGATCTACTTTCTGTCTGCATAGATTTACTTACTCTGAACATTTCATATAAATGGAATCATACACTAGCTAGTCTTCTGTGACTGCCTTCTTTGACAATATAATGATGTTTCCAAAGTTCATCCATATAGTAGTGTGTATCAGTATTTCATTCTTTTTAACAAGAAGTTTATTTAAAAACAAGACACATGACTTGAAAGAAAAACTCTTGGGGATTCATTTCCCTTAGAGTAATTTATGCCTACTTAAAGACAGACTCCTCTACAAATAACAGCTACTACAAAAATTTATAAAATTATCCTTGGCTTTACAATGATGAACTAAAAACATTAAAATTCTCCAATGAACAAGGTATACAAGGACTTTCATGTTGTTCTTTTGTTGCTGTTGTTGAGCAATGAAAGCAAAATAATTTACTGGAATAAAAAGGTAACAGCTGAAGTGCACAAGCATGGAGAAAGGGGGTATTTTCACAGAAGTATTTTTCCCCATCCCATCTCCATTTGAAGTCAATCAAAACATTATCAATGGCCACTCACTTAAAAAATCAATATGCTTGTGTACATATACCAGTTACTTTATGTAAAAGAAAGGAATGGAAAAGGGGGAAAAGAAAGAATAGGGGAAGCTACACTTTGGTAGTCAGGATGTGGTGGAATCAAATTGGGTTTTCTAACTGATAATGTCTTTTTGGTCTGGAAGAACAGAGTTTTGAGATAAAGCGGCAGCTTCCCTCTTTAGTAGACACCTTCTGTATGCTGCTGGAACACATCAATTGTATCTTCCTCCACTATTTCCATCTGTACAGATGTGTCTGTTCATTGACTAGAGACCCTTCAATGGGAATCTGATCTGCCTCACTGCCAAAAATCTTTTCATCAGTTTACTTAGTGGTATTATATGCCTCTGAATCTTAAACTGCACCATAGAACCATCCTGCCCTACCACCTTCAAGTTAATATAATTGTTGTTCTCAGTCCTGACATCTTGGGCTTTTCATTGGCCCTGCAGAGCTCCAGTCTCCTCAGCTACAGCTTCTCAACAGAGGCACCAGGCCCCACAGAACAAGCACACTGGTAAGCACCAAAAGCGTCAGGAGAAACTCTTCATTCCTTTTTATGGCTGAATAGCACTCCACTGTATGGAATGCACATTTTGTTTACTCACTTATCAGTTGATGGACAGTGGGGCTGTTTCCTTGTTTGGGCTATTATGGATGATGCTGCTATGAAACATCTGTAAACACATTTTATTATGAACATGTGGATTCAATTCTCTTGGATATACATACCTACATCTACATCTACATATCTTGGAGTCAAGTGCTCGGTCACAGGGTAATTCTACATCTAACCTCGTGAGGAATGGCCAGGTGTTTTTCAAAGTGGTGGCATCACTTTACTTTCCCACCATCAGTGTATAATGGTTCCAATTTTTCCACATCCTTGCCAATACTTGTTATTGTATGTTCTTTTGATTGTAGCCAACCTAGCAGGTGTACAGTGGTATCGTGCAGTTTTGATTTGCATTTCCCTGATGGCTACTGATGTTGTGCAGTTTGTTGGTCACTTCTGTATCTTCTTTGGAAAAAAAGTCTATTCAGATTCTTTGCCCATTTTAAAATTTAAAAAAAAAATTTTACTGAGGTATAAGAGTTCTTTATATATATATTCCAGATATAAGTCCCTTATCAGATAATATGCTCTCCCACTTTGTGGTCATTTTTCTCACTTTCCTGATGGTATTCTTTGAAGCATAAAGTTTTTAATTTTGATTCAGTCCAATTTATCTGTTTCTTATGTTGCTTGTGATATATCTAGGAAATTACTGTCTAATTCAAAGTCTTGAAGATTTACAACTATGTTTTCTTCTAAGAGTTTTACATTTAAGTACGATCCATTTTGAGTTAATTTTTGTATATACTGTGTGGTAGCAGTACACAAGCACCTTTTAATAATGCTTTGTTTCATCTTAATAATGTTAAACTTTTAAACAAATTCAAATCTCTAAAGTCTTAACTCTTGAAAGATCTGGTAATTTATCACTATTCTATCTACTTTTCTATACTTTGTAGAAGTATATATATATAGAAGTACATACACTTTATACAAGTATATATACTTTAGAAAAGTGTGTATCACCTCATTCTTTCCCCATTCTGTGACAGCTCAGTAATTTTTGAAGTTTTATACTTTACTCCTTCTCCTACTCCTACTATAATATCGAGAAGATTAACATTTCTTCTGAACACTACTTTTGTCATTATAAATGAGGTAGAACTGTAGGGCAACTGCAAACTAATCAACAGGACTCCATAAAGTAATTTTATCTCTAACTTTATATTTTCCACAGTTGTTACTTCATATCCTTGCCAGAATATTTTTGATCTTGTGTCAAATGTCACATTTGTATTTTTTAGCTTAACTTTTCAGGCTGGGGGTGGGGAGAAATTAAAATTTTGAGAAAATAATTCAGCTTCTACCTTACTTCTCTATCTCTAGGCCTTTCCAGCAACCTACCAAAACAATTTTCTACTTTTTTTTTTTTTTTTAGCTTGGATTCTATCTTGACTCTGTCAGCTTCTCACCTCTGGCTATTTCCTAATAACACTCCAATCCCTAAACCATGAAACTCTCCAAGGGTTTTTCCAATTGCTCACCAAGACATCCTCCACCATAGCAAAAGGATCACATGAATTTCTCTAATACTTCAGAGCCATCATAATGTACTTTAGAAGATTTATTTAAGTTTTGTTCCCCACAATCACTCCACCCAATCTTATCCTTGGATTTCCACTGATTAGTGACTTCAAGCTTGCTGTCTTAGCTCATGTAGCTCCTCCTTCTGTACTAGGGTAAACACTTGTATTACCATTTAAAGGATCTCATTACTCTTTCACTGTGAAGAGTAGAACAAGAAGAAATCACTTGATTCAGATACTCTCAAGATTCCTAAAGAATTAGAGATCATTTCTCATTGTTCTATAAGCACTTATGTCAGGAAGCATCCAGACAAAAGGTAATGTATAACTATTCTTTCCAATACTATGCCTGTCATTTTAAAAACCTAATCTTCCAAATATATGTTTTGCTAGGGACTCACAATCAAATTTATTTATAATCAAGTTTCTTTGGCTTGATTTCAGTGAAAAAAAAACCTTAAAAGACAGACTGCCTCTTTGTAACTGCATTTTTTAGTTAACTTCTAGAATGAGAATTCTGAAATTACTCTCTACTTCCTTTCTTGAAAATTACAGAGCCACTATAGTCACTTTCAAATACTGTGTGTGTATATACATGTAAACATTACATATTTCTCTGTCTCTCTGTGTATAAACATATACTAAGCCATGTTTCTGTTTAAATAATACATGTTTATATATTGTTACAAGAATATTTATACTTTATGGGCTGTTTTAGAGCTGAATCACTTTTTTTTTCCCAAAAGGATGGCTAACACCTAAGAACAAAGCAAAAAACATTTTCCTTAAAACATTTAAACTACTCACTCTAAAAATAGTCTATTCAAGTATTCTTTCTACCCCACCCAATTGTATAAACTAAGAAATAAGACTAACAACTTACAGAGATTATTAATACTTTAATTTCTACCTAGAAAAGACTATCATAACTTTGATGCAATCTCATTATTGAATAGGAGATGATTACTGTATAAACTTGGTTTTGATTTCATTAATTTAGGATTTTTTAGATCTATGAGATTCTGATATTACTTTTATTTCAAAGCCTTAGGATCCTCAATATTTAGTATCTTTCATAATTAAATGTATATACTGGTGGTGATAAATAAAAGAAACAAATGCTTCATTTCATAAGGTTCATTTCAAATGTCTAAGAGTTTATCATCAACTCACTGTCCATTTTTAGAAATACCACAAGACAAGCACACTGCTTTAAAAGAATTCAGTAAGCATATATCAGATTTATTTCATGCAAATACTTCTCTTAGTTAAAAGTTTTTATATCCTGGTCAAATTTATAATCATGGTAATTTTTTCTTTGTATCTTCCAAATAAAAAATTATTTTATTACCTAAAAATGTAGACACCTAATTAAAGATACTGTAATCTGTACAGGCTAGTCAGCTAAAAGAATGTGTCACAATAAATGCCTAGATTGTCTCAAAATCCAAAATGTCAAATACTGCATCAGGACACGGAAATTAAGATTCCAGATACACGATTTCTGTATATATATGCCTAATTTTCTCTGTCGAAACTGGTTTATAGTTGTCACTCTCTTCCTCTCTTTTAGAAATATAAGTAATAAGGCAGAAATAAGTATGGTAATTTAGAGGTGCCTAAGGCAGTGCTCTCAGACAGAACTTTCTGCCACGAAGCAGTGCTCTACATCAGTGCTATCTAATTTGGCATCCATTAGCCACACAGGGAAAGTGAACACGTGGACTGCGATAAAGCAACTGAAGAACTGAATCAGTAACTCTATTTTATCTTAATTTTAACTTATATAGCTACTGTAATGAATAGTATATACCTAGGATATTGAAATCATTGAATATTTTCATTTGCAAATACTTTTGAAATGGAAAAAAGAGGTTTCTTCAACAAATGCTATAAATATAGATTGGTAAGACCAGAGCTTAATAGGAATGGCTGTTGTCCTAATATGAACCTTTTTTCTATTATCATAAAAAAAATTAATAAGGTCCTGTTTTTCACATGACACAACGTGCCATCTCTTAATCCTACCCCACACAAGAAGAACATTCGTAGGGACTGCTCTAAAAAGATAACTGAGCAGTCATTAATTATATATAAGAATTAAAGAAGTGAATGATTCATTTTTTCTTTAAAGTAATGAAATAAATGTTGTAGTCTGGAAAGACAAAGAATGCTACAGGAATTTCATAGTTAGATTTTTCTTCAGATCGGTTAGGAAAGTCTGTGTAGAGAATGAAACTTCAAGTGTTGAAAAAGTAAGAATCAGAAATTATTCAGAAAAAAAGATATTCTAGGCATAATGTGGAGCCTGAAAAGATAAGCCAAGGTAGAGGTGTGTTTAGTTGACAAATTGCATTTTCCTGAGAAGATAGTATAGTAGATTTATCTGAGAAGTACAAAAAGGAAGAAATAAAATAGAGGAAGACTTTAGAAACAAATGAGTCTTCATTCTATTTTTATTTCTAAGTCTTCAGGTGAATCTTTTAAATATATATTTGAAAATTAAAAGGACTTTTAAACCTGGTTGTTTTGAAGTCTCTCAGAGCTGTAGAGATGTATTCAGATAAATGTTTTTCCATGAGTGCTACTCTGATCCAGGCTCTGCCCTAAAAAGAAGAAAGAATCAAATATGAAAAAAAAATTAGAAGTTGAAAGATATTTTGTCCACTGCATCATCAAAAATATAAGCATTTTAATATGTAAAGAGTAACTCACTCAAAATATACATTTGATAAAGACTAAGAATATTTAGATAAAATGAAGTAAATTATAATTATATACAGTATATAATATATACTTTGTTTCTCTGAAGGTGTAGGGTACAGCATGTCAGATTAACTGTCTAATGTCTGAAGGGAAAGAACCATTAATATTGAGTTAACCTGAGTTACAGACTTCTTTTGAATTGCATAATGTAATCATAAGACATCTCTCTACTTCAATGCCCACCAATATGCTAATTAAAATGAGTCTCCATATAAAACATGAGGAAAAGAGTCCATTCTCATTAATAAAAATAATCACTTTCACACCACTTGTTTACAAGTCCTTCCAGAGGGAGGTTTTAGACAACTAATAATGAACCAAATTTCATTACTTATCACGCATCCAAATCATGAGGTACAAAACCTGGTGCCCCCAGAGCATTCCAAAAACTTAAACCAGGAAAAAAAAATCCACAACAAAAATACCCCAGAAGCATACTCTAGAACAAAATAACAGAACATACAATTCTGACTAAATATGAATAATTTAATTTTACTTTTGAAAAGGGATAACATCATTCAATAGTCAGGACTAGCCAGTTACATTTTTTTTTTATAATCCAAAGCATTTCTTCTGGACTCTTTGTTTAGAATGAAAGAATATAAAAGATTACATTTGCAGTAAGAATTTTGTATTTCAATGACTTCCATTTTCACTCAACCCTTTCATAAATCTAAAAAAAATCGATGAAGATTGACTATACAGAAAATCAAAGCACTGCAACTGGCAGTTGAGAACTAAGGTGCACTATTCAATATATATGATGGTCAACTACCAGTATGGGGGAAAGGATGGACTGAAGAGTCTACAGTTGTAGAAATTGCCAAAAGTCTAGTTAATTCACCAAACTGTGGGACAGGGAGGATCAAAAACGAGTTAATCCAGACAGTGGTAAAACCTGGCAGGCTAGAAGCAGCAGCATTGGTGGGAAATAAAGGAATGATACAGGTGTGGTTAATATGCCAGTCAATTTGCTCACCAACCTCAACATCTCTTTAGCTTGCCCAGTACTCAGCCCATTGTTCCTGCTGAATAAGCCTAGGGAAACCTACAATTAGGCGCAGCTGATTGGAAAAGAGGAAGGAAGAGGCAAAAACCAGCCAGCAGTCTCAAGTTCCTTAAAGTTACATCTAAAAGACCCAGAGACTAATAATAGTGGCTCGAACCAAAAGGCTACATTTTAAAACAGAAGCAGGGAAAGCTGCTCTCCAGAGAAATGTGCTATTGTTAGATAAGAAATGCAGGGGGAAAGTCCTGCTTCCTGATTTATTAATTTCAATCCATACAAAACTAGGCTGCACCGAGTTTCCTGTCCCTGGATGTTTGTAGAGTTCTCTGTTACATTATCATAATAAATGGTGCTGATTTTAACAGTTTCTTTTTTTTTTTTTTTTCAACAAAAGAGACAAGATAAACAGACTTATAAAGGTTGCTGGGGCTGTAAGGTGGGAAAAGCTCAAAATTAGGTTTAAGACTTTATCAGTTAGACAGTGATGAACCACTGAAGGTTGTTGTTTTAGAGACACAAATATTTGTTTGTTTGCCATTAAAGGTTTTTGAAAAAAAATTATTGAAGTTGGTCAACACTTTTTAAGAATATAATTAATACGTGCTTGGCTCTGTTTTAAGAGCTTTGGATACATTAAGATATTTAATCCTCTCAAGAATTGTGTGTGTTAGGTTACAATACACAATACTATCCTTACTTTATGAGGAAACAAACAATAGACTCAACAGGAAGACACGAAACTCATCTCACCACCAAACCGACCGACCTAATTAAATTAATACACATACACTGTACTTTCCCTCCTATTTCAGGGGATAAACTGTAATCATTGAAGAGGGTAAAAAGACAAATCACAGAGCGGACAGATATTTGCATTATATGTATCTGAAAAAAGACTCTTATTCGTAAAATACAAAGAAGTCTTACAAATCCAATAAGAAAAAGGTAACTGAATTTAAAAGTGGGCTGTAAAGGGAAGATTTTTACCTACAGATTCAATTCTTTAGTAGATATCAGAATACTCTGGTATTTTCTTCCATTTTGTGTTAATTTTGTAAGTAATATTTTTCAAAGAATTTTCCCATTTCACTTATTTTTAGTTTACAGGCGTGAAGTTATTCATAATATCCTCTTTTAGGATTTTTAATGTCTGTAGGATCTACGGGGCTTGCATCTTCTTCATTCCTGATACTGGTAAATCATAATCTTTTTTTTTCCCTTCATGAATAGATTTGCTAGAAGCTTATTAGTTGTATTAATCTTTTTAAAAATGCCAACTTTTGGTTTTGTTGATTTTCTTCTAGTGTACATTTGTTTCAGTTTAATTGAATTTTTGCTCATTATTTTTTTCCTTCTACTTTGGGTTTATTACTCTTTTTAAAGCTTCTTGAGACAAAAGCTTTGATCACTGAATTTTCAGCCTTTATTCTTTTTTTTTAAATAAAAGCCTATTTAAGCATATCTATTTTCCTCTAAGCACAAGTTTATATGTTATATTTTCATTATCATTACTTTTAAGGTTTTTCAATTTAATTTGTAATTTCTTCTTCCATCCATGAGTTATTTAGAAGTCCTTCTCATACTAACTACCATATATAAAACAGGTAAACAATGAGTTTCTTCTGTTTAACACAGGGAACTATATTCAGCATCTTGTAGCAACCCATAATGAAAAATATGAAAAATACATGTATGTATATGTATGACTGAAACATTATGCTGTACACCAGAAATTGACACAACATTTGTAAACTGACTATACTTCAATAAAAAAAAAAAAACTTAAAGAATAGAAGCCCTCCTCAAATTCAACTCAACAAGCTAGTTATCTTTTTGTTACTGATTCTAACTTAACTCTACTATGGTTAAAGAATATACTTTATACAATTTCAATCCTTTGAAATTCACTGAGGTGAATTACAACCTAGCAAATGATGGATTTTTGTATAAGTTCTATAAGAATGAATATTCCATAGTTTCCTATTTTGATTTTCTTATATGCTCTAGTTCTCTAGTATTATTAATCTTTATTAGTATTTTAATGAACCTATTATAATTACTCAAAAGCCCACTACCTGTATCTCACACAGGTCAGTTTCAATTGTCTTCTTTATTTCTTACTTTTGGTCATTTAATCTTGTTTCCTGATATGCCTGGTGATTTCTGATTAAATAATGGACACTGTGGAGGAAAATATGTGGCAGCTCTAATGCTACCTTTCTCTAGAGTAGATTTATTTTTCTTCTGATAGACAGATAGTGTACTTGAAAACCACCCTGCACCATTTAAGGACACCACTTTTAGATCTTTGGGGGGCTGGTCTTCATCTAAATTTCCCTCACTCCCAAGGTATTGGCTTTCTGGGGTATCAAATGAAAGCCTGGAGTGTTCACAGGTCCTCTCCAATTTGTTCAACTTCCAGTTTTGGGGCCACCACAATAAAGAACTAGGGATAGGAAAAGCCAAGCAGTGGTTAAAAGAGGAGGTGGGTGGAATTGTGAGTCAGTAATAGAAAATGAACACAGAAAATTTATGGCCTCTTTGCAATATGGTATCTTACTGTAAAGTTCTAGTATTCAGTAACTCCGGTGTATCTGTGATTAACACCGTCTCTGCCTCTTTCAGTAGAAAACTTGGCTAACCAGCCTCTGGGACAAAGCACTGACAAGGCCAGCTTCTGAACAAGGGTAAAAGTAAACAAAATGAGATCAGGAAACACTAGAAAGGATTAGGGATATATGTCATCAGAATGTACTAAGGACTACATTCACAGTTCTGATGTGGTATAGGTGCTCCATAAAAATTCAGGTGGAAGGACACATGGATATATGAATGGGTGATGTGACTAGTATATTCAGAAATTGGTCTCATATGTTAAATCCATATTAAATAGAAAGAACATACAGAGAAAACAACCACAAACTAGCAAAACCTAACCTTGCCCAAAGCAAAAACTTAAAAAACAAAAACATTCTTAAAAACAAAGAAAAAGGGGGGAAAAAAACTCACACAAAATATGCAGGAAGAAAGGAAGAACTCAGGAAGAGTGTAGAGCTCATACTTTGAGGCCAAAAACCAACAAACAAAACTAAAGGGGAAAAAGGATTTCTTGAACTTGAAATCAGTTGGACTACCAAGAAAAACCAGTGGAAGTATCTGCAAAATGAGTAACAGTAGTAACTAAGAATGCAATTAGTAGAGTTTCTGTCAGACATCATACATTATGTTTATAATTCAGAAGCAGTGAAGTAATCTGTTGAGATGAAGTTACTTTTCTAAGAGTACTAATTCTAGTCTGAAACCTAAATAAGTTGACACATAGAAATCCAATGTCACCAAATCCCTGCATATTGTAGAAAGAAGAGCTGAAAATACACCTGAGATGGAAACATTATAGACATGATCTTCAATACAAATATTCTATTCCATTGACAGGCTACGTATAGGCCCTGGAAAATAAGCACAACTAGTCACAAACTAAGCAAAGAAAGGGAGTGGTCTGCATGTCACAGATCTTAGCTTACAGTGACCAAGTATTACACCTCTCATGGCGGCAAGTTTCCACAATGTGAATCTAAGTTGTACAGTGATACAAGGACACAGACATTTCTGATCCAATCAAACCAACTAAAGTTAAAGAATGTTTCTGTACTGAATCAGTCACTGCTCCATAGTGTGTCCTATACTCTACTGTTTAAAATGTGGTTCACATAACCCTAAAACTGTAATTAGAGTGAATCTGGCTTCTTATATAGAATTCAAAAGTGAAGATCTAACTATTTTGGTCCTAAGTGTACAGAGTTGTACATTGTTTAGCAGGTAAGTTTGGTGCTTTGGTTCTGACACATTATCACAAGTATCAAAAGTAAATGAGAGTGCTTTAAATGTGAACAGTCACTCAACCTGCCACCTAAAATATTTGCTTAATCCTTCAATCCTGACACTTGGCAGGTGTGATTCACTGAGTAGATTATTCATTGCAGCGCAGAGCAAACTACTTAAAGTCAGGGGTAATCTTTGCCTGTAGACTTTTCCCCACTTAGCCAGGCAAGTAATAGATCTCTCCCCACTAAATGGAATCTGTTCGAGACCTATCAGAACAAAGACATAAATACAGGATTTGGAACATGATTGTTCTGTGATGTTTTGATACTCAACACCAGTTTTTATATAGAGTAAATATTAATTCTCTCTGCTGGGCAGCATCTTGCTGTGCAGAGCCTGGTCCCAAGTGTCTTATTAAGAGAGCTGGTCTGCTGGAATTCGGGTTTCTTTGGTCCACCCAGGTCAAAATGCTGCATTTCTAACGTTTGTTAACTTCTTAATTACCTTCTGTATTTTGGGATATACTAATTCTATAAATACATTCTCTCCTATATTGAAGGGATTTACAATACACTTGTCATGTTAAAATCTCTACTTTTAATGTGAAGATAAGAAAATAAAGTTTATGTACTATCAGGGTACTTTCTATTTTCATAGACTTGATTCATTCAAATTACAGCTAGTCTTTTAATCTTAACCTATAGAAACTGAGATACAAATTCAACTAGGATACAAAAAAGGATTCAAATTGCACATTTTAAAAACCTGTAGTCAATGAGACAATTAGAAAGTAAATAAATGAACTCAATAGTTCAAGAAAAGGGAGGTCAAAGGGCTACTAAGACAACAGTTGTGACTAAAAAGAAGTCTGTTAATATACAATGAAAAATAAGACAAATATCTATGAGAAAAAATTTAATAAAAAAATCGAGGTTTAATTGACCTAAAAATGAAGACATTTACTGGCTTTAAAATGTGTAAGTCAATTTAAAAATGTATAATTGACTTAAAAATGAAGGCATTTATTGGCTTAACAATGTGTAAGCTTAAAAAATGTGTAAGGCTGAGCAGAAAACTGATTAATCTAAAAGAGTTAGAAGATCCTGAAGCAGAGAACTAACTGTGCTAAGACAACCCCTTGGTTGGAGATTGGCAAGAAGTAGTGAAGGAGGGAGCAGCAGTTGTGCAAAGTGAATTCTACAGCTTCAGTCTGCAAAAGGTAACAAAATCTGAACTATCAACTTTATCCAAAAATACACTTCTATAGCTATGAATTTTTAAATGTTTAAATTTCTAACTATGTCACTAAATTTAAATATTACAAACCCTGTTTTTTAAAGTTAAGATATTTGTATGGTATCACTTTTATGTGGAATCTAAAAAATATAGCAATCTAGTGAATAAAACAAAAAAAGCAGACTCACAGATATGGGGAACAAATTAGTGATTACCAGTGTGAGAGGCAACACAAGGGTGGGGGAGTGGGACGTACAAACTAGTGAGTATAAGACAGACTACAAGGATGTACCGTACAACACAGGGAATATAGCCAGTAATTTTGTAATAACTATAAATGGAGTGTAACCTTAAAGACTGTATATAAACTAAAAAGAAAAAAATAAGTATTTGGTCTATGTTTTATAAAATATTTAATTTCAATATCTGTCAATTTTGCTAGTCAAAAATTTTCCAACAGAAAAAATTCCTAAATAAAAATGGATATAGGAAAAATAAACTTAGAAACTACACTTTTGAAAGATGATTGTTATTTTTTTTATTATACAGACGTGATTTATAAGCTTATAATTGTCAAATAATGAACAGAATTGAATCAGGTCTTGATCTTAAAACTGTACATATCTAGTATTTTCAATCTTTATTTTCCACTTACATTTCATTCTTTAACTCTTCTGTATCAAAAGCAGTAAGGAAAGTTACGATGACAAACCAGTAAAAAAAATAAATAAAATTATATATTAAAGCTGATATAGCTTACATCACCAGCTCAGACCTTAACAATCTTAAAAATTTTGAGGACCCTTTACTGTGTTACAAGTCAAAACTGGAAAGGAAAAAAAAATGAACCATTATATGCTACCATTAAAAACCATATTTTAACGAAAAAAATAACTATCTTTTCCAAAACAAAAATATTAATGAGAAACATATCTTTTATATTTTTTCAAATCTCTTCAATGTATGGCTTAATAAAAGATAACTGGATATCTGCTTCTCCATTCTCTTTGTTACAACGTGTTGTTCTGTTTGAAGCAAATCTAACATTCCATTAGACAATATAAATACATTTTTGTTAATATCAACATTAATGTTATCAGAAAAGTCTTTAAGTACTAGAAAGCTATCAAGCTTAAGATAGTGAATATACTACAAGTTTTCCAAAATTATCATTTTTACCTGAAAGCTTTCATTTTACCATTGGCAACAAATACTGTCAAGCTGTTTTCCTTGAAGGAACAGGCTTACTTCATTTATTTTTATTTAAGAAATGCTTACCAAATGCGTAAGTCTAAAAAGCTGTAGTTTGAATATTCTTCTTTCAAAATAGTATTACATGAATAAAGTGTTTAGTCCAGCTAACAATTCAAACTACCGCATGAGTACTTTTCCTTGAGAAAACCATCCTATTTCAATATGCTGCAGAAATGCTTTATACATAGCTCCCATTTTGGATATTAAAAAGACAGGTACTTGAAGGTTGAGATTTAATTAAATTAATAATGTTTATTTCACCATCATGGACATTCTTAAGTGACACTGGCTTTTTTTTTTTTTTTTAAGACTGAGTGCATGTGAGGAAAAACTCAATGACTACTAGTATAGTTTGATGCCACTGCTTTAATTCATGCTCAGTCACCAGCAATCTTACCTTCCGTTGCTTCTGCATCAACAGTACAAATATTAACCCTGTGCAAAAGGCAAATAATATTTTAGTGTTCTGCGAAAATAATTTTGACATTACGGACCCCGAGGGCAGAACACTAAGAGCCACTAATTTAGGTAATTCAAAAATGTAGAAACTTCATAGACTACTGAATATTTTACTGTGCTTCTCAAAAAAGAAATTCATAGTGACTGGCTTCATACTTTTCTGCTATTTATAAGGCAACAGTGAAGATTCAAGAGCATTCTAAAACAACTACACGCAACTAAAAAATAATGAAACAAGCCCCTGAAAGATGTTAAATTTGGTCATGTGCTTAATTCCAACAAAGAAAAGAAAATGAGTATTTTATATAGCAAAGAGTTCAAATTTTTCTATTTGGGTCAAAAACTGCTTAGGATTAGATTATACACATTGCACATTATTATTTATGTCTTACCTTAGCTCTAGAAGAACTGACATTTTCCATATTTTCAATGCTGCAGATACAATTCTGTGAAACTTTCCGGCAAGCCACTCTGATATAGTCCCAGAAGCTACGAGGACTTTCATAACCAAACCAGGTTACTTGACCTTCAGGAGACAAATTTTAATACAAAATAAAAGAAAACTAGACTAGAAATGCAAAACCCAAGAACAATAAACCCTGAAAAATAAAAGGCAGTAGAGTATGTGATAGTGGAAAGGGCACTGATCTCACTGTCCAAAAGCTTTAAGTCTGGTCCCGGTCGACCTTTACATAGTTGTGTTACTTTGCACAGTTTATTTAATGGATCTGGATCATAGCTTTCTCAACAATAAAATAAAACTAAAAGAAGCAAAAAGGGTCTACACACTAAAAACTCCCTTGTGGTTTAGTATCCTACTATTCTAACGTGATCTTTCAGATAGCACACAGATATCCCCCCTTTTGGTTCCAGTTAAGCATTAATTTAAATGTCACCAGTTGCATTCTAAAGCTTTCTGTTCTTGGAAAAACAGGAAAAAAGTTAAAACACACTTTTTCTCCTCTTCACAGGGGTACTTTAGAGAAATGAAACAATGTCTGCTCTCAAGTACATATAATCAACGAGAACCCTACACTCACTAATCATTCCCACTAACTCACTACCATTCCACCCTAACCTTCAGATGCATGTCACTCATCTGTTCTGCTCTTGTCACCAACCCACGAAAAGTCCTCCAGGCATTCACCATTCTAATCTTCCGGATTTGGGTAATTATGGGGCTGTTCGTGAACAAATGTTCTTTTGTGTGTATCCTATATTAGAAGTAATAGTTTAATGTAGAACTTTTAGTAGTAGATCCATGGGAACAACTTTGTACTCTTGAGTACTTTTAAACAGGATATGAGAAACATCTCAATACTGTCTTCAGATGTCTGGAATGATAATTCTTTCCTAGGGAAGCTGTTTAATCTTAATGTGGAGAGATTAGCTTTGATATTTTAAAATCTCTGCTTCTTTATTTTCAATTAATATTTGTCTCAAATCTTCCTTTCCCCAGTAATAGGTTCTCTCTAAGCAACATCAAAAAATGTTAAAGTGCTCTTGTTCACACACACTGTATCAGGAGCAATGTCTGAAATGACATTTGAGTAGTTTCCAACAACAGCAGCCTGTAAGAATAACTGGGCTTCTTTTAAAAAATACTCATGTCTGGGCTCCACCGAACTGAAAAATCCGAATCTTTGGGGGCGGGCTTAGACATTAGTATTTTTTAAAAGATCCCCCTGGTATTTCTAGTAATATACTTCTGATTAATCAGCTGATAGAAAGCTCACATATCATGAGAGGTAACCCCTATTTCATCATGCAGCCATTTCAAAGGCCTCCTCTTCTTATAAGCCACATGTCACCTCTACAGTGAGTCAATCCCTCCCTGTGTGCTGGCATAGCACCCTATGCTTACTTACCCTTATAATTATCTGTTAGCTTGACTGTCTCACACATTAGACGGTAAGATCACTAAGGCAGGGACTGTGTCTTATTTGTCTTTAACACTTTCTCCAGCACTTGACACAATACTTGGCTCACAGTAGGCATTTAATAAATATTTATTAAACAAATGGACCAGTTAATCAGCATAAAATAGATCTTAATTAGAATGCACATAAAATTTTGAATTTTAAAAATCTAATTAGTATCTTTTTACAGTAACAGCTCAATGACAAGCTGGTGTCAAGATGTCTACATGCTAGATTACAATGATCAAATATTTGGACAAGTATATTACCTTCATCTATGTATAACTAAAAATACAGAAACATCTACAAATCCTTACTCAAACATCTATGTAACTCATATGTCTCTTTAAAGACCAAATCTTACCAACAACAAATAGAAATCTACAAGAATATTTATAATCTTCCTTCTTTCTCTCAATCTCTCCCTATCATTTTCCTTTGTCCCCTCTCTTTTTAGTTAAAAAAAAGTTCCTAGAACAAGTTCTCAGTATGGTCTGTCTTTAGGGCAATTTTCATGTCATCAATTTGTTAGCCATTTGGAGAGGAGACAGGATGCCTAGTGTTAAGAATATGGGCTTTTGAGCCAGGTGGCCCAGAATTAGATCACCTTCTACATATGCAATATTGAGCCAATGACTTGAGTCCACTCTATCAGTCCAAATTTCTTCCATAAACTGACAATAATGGTAGTATCTACATGATAACACTGTTGTGAGGATTAGATAATGTATGTGCAGCAATTGTATAAAACCAGTACAGATGTGAACAATTATTACTAGTCTTATTACTATTATCATACAAATAGTTAAGGTACCCAAGCTCCTCCTGCATTACAAACAAAGTGGGAATAAGATGCAAAGTTTTCCCCATCACTTGCTTAGAATCTAGAAAGGTTTTTAAAATTTACTCCCTAATCCAACCTTTTCCCACATCAACGATTCTACATTTACCTCCCTAAAATCTAGTTGTGACTCATTTTCCTTGGCTTCTATTAATTGGGATCATTCTGTAATTTAAAAATGGGGATAGCTGCTGCCCTTCTCTCAGGAAATGGAGTATCAGCCACTGCCAGTGTCTCAAAGGGAGAATCACAAGGTTTCTCTGGTAACTTTATTTTAAACCTTCTCATGAGTTTGACACGGCTGAGGAAAATAATTTATGAGAAGTTTTAAGTCAGAGCTATAGGAAACCAAAAGAACATAACAAAGTCCCACTTTGCAAGAGAGGAAACAAAGATACAGAAAAACTAAAAATGTAGGCTTAGGTTAAACAGGAAAGGAATGGGCGCTACATCCTTAGGACTCCTGCTATGTGTGGGATATGCTACCCAAAAGTTAATGACAAGATTTCCTAGATTACAAACCGAGAAAATAAACAATTAACAGAATGACATATTCCATGACTTACAGAGCCTTAAATATACCAGTAGTGTCTTCACAACACTTCTATCTACTCAACAAACAAGATGTGAGGATGGCTGCCTGGATCCTGCCCTCCTTCCCCTTCTACGAGCATCACTTCCAAAGTGAAGCGCTTAAATCAAGACACTGAATTTTTCACGTTCAGAAGGATCTGCTTTGATTAAGAGAAGGTGGATTCACTTGTTAGAACCTCCAAACAAACTCACAAGTACATTGTCTGTGAATCCTGGGATTTTATTTAAATAATTAAATGATTTCTGCATCTATGAAAAGGACTGAATTTAATTAAAAATAATAGACCTATTCAATTGGTTATTTGAGATATTATTACTTGAACATCACTTTTACTTAAATACAGATTAACTGCTAGTAAAAGATGTACTTGGGAAATTAGTCTGTAACCAGTGTTCCACAGGAAAATTAAAATACAAAGCTACAAGCGGATCATGCCTTTAATTATTGAATACACTCCAAAGATATTCTCATTTCCTTTGAAAATAATCACAAAAGCAAATCACATAGCAAGAAATTGACTAGCCTATATTTTGAAGAAATTTTATTTCAGAGAAGAAACATGCTGTCACTAACAGAATTCTCTTTTTAAAGTTGCTGACAAGTATAGGTGTATAAAATGCTTTCAATTATGTGTTCTTAGAAGTCGACTTTTTACCAATGACAAAGTTAAAGAAGCTTTTCAAAACTTATTCCCAACCTATCAATCTAACTCTAATTCATTTTAGGCACAGAAGTGGTGAACGTTTGCTAGACTAACAGGTGATCTGCTACTAACCAGCTATGTGATGTCTTTCCCACTGAACTGCCTCAATTTCAGCACTAAAAATGGCCTGTGACTTCTAAGGTCCAATGTTACTCTAAAATTGCTCTTCTATGTTATTTAAATTAGACACCTATTCAAATCATGCATTATGTTGTGTTTTGCTTTTATCTTTATGGCCAGAATGAGACCTTCTAAAAACAAGAACTAAAATTTCCAAAGTGGTTCTCTATTTAGTAGTGGCTAATGACATATCTTTTGATAATATAAAATACAAATGAATCTGTTAAGTGACTTCCTTTCTCCACCACTGGTATTAGTGCTTAGCTATGTAAAGAGCCAATGAAGGACAGGTATCATAAGCTAAAGTTCTGTTAGTGTTATAATCTATCACCTAGATGACGACATCAAAGACTATTACCTTGGAGCTGCTATTCATCTAGATAAGCAATAAAAGAAAGACCCATCAAACTAGTAAGTCACTGTAATATCACTGCAGTTTCACATACTTAAAGGAAATTGGTTATTTGTAGATTTACCGTTTCCAATATATTAATTTTTAGATGTTTAACCTTTCACATTAAATTCTGTAGCAGCAATTCTAAATTTCTTACTGCTAATTATGAAAATCAGTTTAACATTTTCGACTGGAGAAAATTACCATTTCTGCAAGGTCAGAATCTTTTCCTTTAAAGAAAGCACTACTATAGTTGAAGTTCATATTTATTAGATCACTTGGCTTTGAAAGTAAAATTATGACCTTGATCAATTTTCTAAATAAAACCTCATGTTAATGTTCTTAAAAAAAGAAAAGAAATTTAAACACTTTAAATAATAAATTTAATTACATTTCAAGCTGAGTCTAGATAAGATACTCAATTGTACTTATATTGGTAGCTCTATATGTTACAGGATGCCTCAAGTAAATAATTTAGCCAACTAATTACAGTCATAATCTATAAAACATAATTATCATCCTTTGTTACTGATAATTCATGTCCTGTTCACTGATAAGGAATTTATAAAAAACATCTTAAGTATGTATCTATACCATAAAAATGAGCCAATTCTTAACCTTCCAAGAAAAAAAAAAAAAAAAGAAAGATAACCAGGTTCACCCAAAACTCTGAAAACTGAATTTGACTCAATAGGCTTTTTTATCCCAATAATTTTACTATCTTTCCAAGTAGAGTATAAGGTTCTGTTGTGTTCTTCCACTAGCATTTTTAATATGAGGCTTAGAATACTAGTAGACTGGATTGGAGTACTGAAGGCTGAAGTCCACACAGAGAGCTACAGGTAAATGTGTAGCCCTGAAGAAATCAAGCATAATATGTTTCAGTAGTGATTAAGGTTATACATAGGGAACATAAAACAAAAGAAACTGTTCAAAGTTATTGTTTGTGCAAATCAGGATGGAGGAAATGAGAAGACATTCGTTTTTCTATTTTCCATCCTTTCTTTTTGTAAGTGATCTTTAAAAATGACTATTTCTTTTCTAAGTGAAAAATATAATAAAAGGCCAGGTCAATAGTACAGAGGTCTAGCAGTGTTTTGCATACAGTAGGAACTCAATAAATAGTTTTAAATAAAGACATGCTAAGCAATATATTCCTATCAGTGGTTCAAGAATGGTCACACAATTACTGTTGACAGCTCCCATGTATGTTTTGCCAAATGACTTTGGCCAATTCACACAGCTATCTTGAGACCCAGTTTGCATGTAAGAAAAATATTACTACAAAGCACTTACAAAATCGAGAAAACAACCAATAAATCTTATATTATTAACAGTTATAATAAAATATAAATAACACAGATATGCTTGATAAATAAAATTGTGCTTA
This sequence comes from Camelus ferus, assembly GCF_009834535.1. Lineage (NCBI taxonomy): Eukaryota > Metazoa > Chordata > Mammalia > Artiodactyla > Camelidae > Camelus > Camelus ferus. Next base: position 66,035,326 of record NC_045702.1, read on the forward strand.
AAACTATCGAACTTACTAGAAATATGGAAGGGGGTCACATAGGAGAAGGAAACTAAATTGATTATTATATTGTGTGGGTTTACAAAAAACTTTTAATTTAAAAATTAGCATAAGCATAGTTGTGCCCTCTGGATTAACAAAAACAAAGCAGAAAGCTTTGTAAAACCCATGCAATGTACTAAAAAAGATCACTTAACTGATACAGCCCTCCCCAGTAAGTCAATTCCATGCTCCCGTGCAGCTCAGTGGCGGGAGGCAGCACCAGCATAGAGTACCTTGAAGAGGTATTTGGAGATGAGCCAGCCATCTGCAACTTTGGGAAATCTCTTTAAAGAAATAAACAACAACAACAACACACAGAGATTTAAGAAACCTGACATCAAGTTTACAATAGCAAACTGAATAGCCCAAATAAGATGGATACACATCATCTTGATGAAGTAACCACTTTTACCTAATAAGTAAAATGAACTTAATTCAGATGAATATGAGCTCTACTCCGCACGTAAATCAAGCTGGTCCCTTGTAGCCTATTCTGTTGGAGAGGCTAGGGTGTCTGTAAGTCATAGACATAACTGAGAAGCAGTTGTTCCCTGTTTACTTTCACCTCCATCATTCTTATCTAAATATAAAAAATCAATACTGAAATAATGCAAAATGAACAAAATGCCTGACTGAATTTGCTAGCTTTGCACCTCAGAATTTATAAGATTGGTTAGGAAAATTACTCATTTATTGAACTACATGGCTCAGAAAGTTTTTAACTTTAAAAATAAATACACATTTTCATTGTTAACTTTGCTAAAATTTATATTCATTTTGAAGAGCAGTTCTCTCTTTTTTTGGTCTAAGAAAGCTTGTATATTTTTTTCTGAATTATGAGAACAGCACTTAAATATCTAGCAAAATGTTCTTCAGTTTAACTAATGTTGACTAAGTGCCTACTTTATGCAAAATACTGTTTTTTCTACAGATTCCAATTATTGTTTAACAATCACTAGCTGGAAAAGTACTATAAATTCTTGCCTACATTGTTTAGAAATTCCTATTATAATTATACAGGAAGACTCCCAAGCCAAATTTCTGAAGTCATATTCCCCCCAAATTTTCTTCTTTCATAAGCAAACACTGAAAACTCCAATAGGACATGGTCGCACACCTTTCCAAATACTTAGACCTTTCATGAAACTAAACAAAAACTAGCCAGTCAGTAATGTATGAAAAATGAAAGAAAGGAGATATATACAGTTGTGCTACTGGCCATTTCTTTATCTCTATTATTCACTCTCTATCCTCCTACCTCCATTTGTGTCATGTTAAACAAATATTAAATTTGGAAATACATTATCCAAAAGAATCTATAACCAAAAGACATCCCAGCTGAAGCCCATATTAGAACATAATGCTCTTTCTACAACTAGAACAAACAAAATGAAAACCTCTCAGCATTAAATGTAAATCAGAACACAATACTTTTCACTGCAAATATTAAGAATACCAATTTTTAATGTTTAAACCACATTTACTAGCTCTGGCTTGAAAATAAAGTTATATAACTTATTTGTAGTCATTTAGATAATCAAAAAGTTACCAAAGTAAAAACAATTTCCAGGAAAGTTGTACTTCGAGTAATTTTATTTCAAAAAATGTATCAAATAAGATATATCATGTCCAGATTTATATCACAGCTTAATCAACCCCTGGTACAAAATGGGAAATAATTACTGAATCTACTATAAAACTCAATTTATAGTTTAGGTTTAAGTTGTTAATATGTTAGCCTTTATGCCCTGGTTATGCATATGACGTTGATCCTGGCTGTTAAACACTATGTGAAAATTTTTAAAAATACAACATTTTTACTTATTTGTAGGCATTAATTGCTTTCATCATAATTTAATATCTCACTTTAGGTCAGTTATAAGTAACCAGAAGCATCCAGACCAAATGACAATCCACCAGATTCCAAACTATCTATAGTCAAATTTCAACACCAGTCTCACTTGGTAGATGGGCAAGGAGAGGCCCGGAGAGAGCCTGCCCAGACGCCAGCACCTCTCTCTGCTCCCTGCAGCCTCATGCTGATCTCCTCTTTTGGCTACAGGCAAGATCCAACAGATGGAAAGGAATCAGTCAGTTGGTTTTCCTGGCTGGTAATGAGTTCTCACTGACAGCCTCAGGAACAGGAAAAATAATGGGGCAGTAAACATGCAGTGTGACTGAGGAGAATATCTTTCATATAAAATTTAAATCCTTGGCTTAGTTTCTGCCGAAAATATACATATAAGTGAATAACAAAGTTTACATTATTTCAAAGTGGCCCAAGGAGTGCTTGTTAGTAGAATGTTCTCATTTGCCATGGAAATAAAGCCTTTTGTTTTAAAATATATGATACTAAATATTTAATTATATATTTTATTTAAATATATTTATAACATAAAATACATGCAATATCACATATAAGATATAGATACATTTATACACAAAGTACAAAAAATCTATTTATATATTTAAAGTATATAATATTAAGACAATACAGTTGAGACAAGACCAAATAAAGTGTTTTGTTCATAAACAAAATTCATTCAAATGTACGATTATAGTTATACACTATTATGTTAGGTGTTATTTAGTTTCTAAAATTTCAGCCAAAAGAAGGATCTACTCAGAGATGGATATGCAATAAAAGAATGCTTAATCATACTGAAGATACAGTATTTTCTGACCCAAAAGTATGTAATTTTCAAAAACAAGTAACTGAAAATAAATACAACTTTATAATCCTTCTATTAATGTGGAAATTGGCCCTCATACAGAAAAGATTATTGACCACTTCTTTAAACAAATGAATTGGCCTTGGTGATAAGACTGAATATAATTCTAATCCATAAATATGATATGTAGTCCTCCAGTTTTCATGTTAGCCCTTGTTCCAACTTCAGCTTTCTATTTATTCTGATTTCTTTGATGTCTGAGTTACATTATCATCACTGATAAAATTTGATAAATGTTAACAGCTACGTAGAAGGTGAACTTTTTGCCTTTGCTGTATTTAGTCTAATTTTCACTTTCTTTTCTGTGTCTATACGTACTTTTGCAATAAAGCTACAAGTAAACGACTTTGTACGTGATCCAAGACAGATTCCAGACAAGATCCTGAGATGGATCGATCTGCAAACTGACTGCCATTTATAAGGCAAATAACAAAACTGGTTATAAGTTATCAGATAGTAAGTCAGGATTTTCACAAGTTTTCTTTTTAAACTGGCAATACCAGATAGAATATACCCTATTCTGTCCTTGATAATAAAAGTTTTTATTGTTTGAAATTCTGAATCTTCATCCATGTATTTACATGTAAGAGAAAAAATATTCAGTGAAGCAATATTTACAACTGCAATATGCACTGTTAATTCAGCTAACAATGAAACAATATTATCTTCTCTTCTACGTGGCCATTTTTCATTTCTTAATGCTTCTAAAATTGAAGTGTAATATTATATATAACATCTTAAAGTTTTTAAGTTTGCTTTAAAATGACATTTATAGGTAGATGGTAGGTATATTAGAAACAAAAGTACGTGGCTTATTGATTCAACAATTTTTTTAAAAAACTGAGCACCAAAAACTTGCAAATATTTTACATTTGAAAAGTCATAGTGACTTTAAAGAACTGTAGAATTTTAATAAAATAAAAATATTAGATTATATGAGTGAGCAACTCACTGAAATTAGAAAATCAGAAAAACGTAGGAACTGAAATTATGATACTCTCCAAAATGAACAAAAGTCCATTAAATTGTACAATCATTTCCCTGTTCTAGAAAATGAGAAACATTTACTTCCTTTCAATGAGCAATATTTGAGTATTAAAGTGATCAAACTGTTGCTGAAATCATGCAACAAAAAAATTTAACTAGAAAACAACTTTCCAATACTGAAAGTAAATAAAATACAATTTGATCATTACAAGTACAGTAAGCTGCTCTCTGCTAATTTGCAAAAATCATACGGTAAAACTGGAAATGTCCCATTATTTTTCTAGCAGAAGCTCAAAGGACTACAAACACAGAAAAACAAACATAAACATGAACTACCATCAGAGACCATCAGTTCCTGGCAAATCCAAGAATTTGGATTAGCCGGTAGAATCATAAAAATTTTTAACTCTCTCATATATTAAAAAAAAAAACACTAAAAGTATCCTAGGCAATTTTATCAATAAAATAAGTCTTCTCATAATACTTTCTTCTATGTGGTACTCCCTCTCAGAAGCCAAACCTAAATTTGGAATCCTTTAATTTGAAGGGGTTTTGAAAATGAAGTTCATGTAAAATAAACCTGAAAAAGTCTCCAAGGATAACAAACTTTAAAACCATTAATAAATCTCTCCCTCTATGAGTAAGAAAATATTTGGAAATTAAAATGACTCCTTGAAAATTCTGGTATGGTTATAAAATATAAAGATTATTCTGTCTATATCTCCTAATAAGTACAAATACTTGAGGTATATTTCTTGCTCTGCACCTAAAAATGCCTACAGCAAACATAGTAATTAAGAGTACTATGACAATCACATAGGTTCAAACAGAAACAAACAACCAAGTATGTGGGACTGTGTGTTTAAGAATTTTAGACATTCAAAATTATATAAAATATTATAAAACTAAGACAAGAAAAATATTTCAGATGTTTTGAAACAAAAACTCTCAAACGAAAAGTAAGAATAAAAAGAAATAATAAACTAGTATTCATGTAAGAAGACCAGTATCAAGGGAGAAAAGAGGTCATTGATTAAAATGGGCTATTTAAGACTAGTTCCAGTCTTTGTGGATGTAAATAACTATGATGTAAATAATGTAACTGTGATGCAAATAATTACTTCTTTTCTATTCTAGGCTAGTTAAAAAAATTCACCCCACTAAAGAAACAGGCAAAGATCATATCAGGAAATAAGGAAAAAAAGATTAATAAGTGTGAACATACATTCAATCTCATTTGCAAATAAAAACACATTAAAATAACAAAATGTTTTATGAACTTCATATTAATAGAAAATCAAAAAAGATTATATTTTCCCTTATCAAATTAAAATTTTTTAATATTAAAAATAGTACAATGAGAATATGAGGAAAATAACCACATACATTATTGTTGGTACAACTTTTCTAATAGAGCAACAACATATTAAACATAACATAGTACATATATAATAATGCACATACCCTTTAATTCCAGTAATTACAATTCTAAGAACTTATTAGCTATTATTTTTAGTAGAAAATAATTTTAAAGAAATTAGAAAACTATATGAAAATAAATTTTCAGTGATATATAATAGCATGTTTATGAAAGGGAAACTCTGGTAAAAAATAAACAGCAAATTAATTGTGCTTCATTCATACAATGGAATATTATTCATCTGTTTAAAAATGACATGGAAATATACACAAAGGAATAGAAAACATATGCTCAAACAAAAACTTGTACATGAATGTTCACAGCAGCATTATATACAAGAGAAAAAAGTGGAAACAATACAGATGCCCATTGGAATACTACTCAGCCATAAAAACTGATAACATAATGCCATTTGCAGCAACATGGATGCTCCTGGAGAATGTCATTCTAAGTGAAGTAAGCCAGAAAGAGAAAGAAAAATACCATATGAGATCGCTCATATGTGGAATCTAAAAAACAAAAACAAAAACAAACAAACAAACAAAAACAAAGCATAAATAAAGGACAGAAATAGACTCACAGACAGAGAATACAGACTTGTGGTTACCAGGGGGGTGGAGGGTGGGAAGGGATAGACTGGGATTTCAAAATTGTAGAATAGACTACACTGTATAGCACAGGGAAATATACACAAAATGTTATGATAACTCACAGAGAAAAAAATGTGACAATGAGTGTGTATATGTCCATGAATAACTGAAAAATTGTGCTGAACACTGGAATTTGACACAACATTGTAAAATGATTATAAATCAATAAAAAATGTTAAAAAAAAGTTACATTTACACTATACTTTAGTATATTGAGTGTGCAAGAGTATTATAAAAAAAAAATACAGATGCCCATTAAATGATTAACAGATACACAAAATGTGTTATATCCATATAATGGAATATTATTCAGCCATAAAAATGAATGAAGTACTGATACATGCTACAACATGGAGGAGCCTTGAAAACATTATTCTAAGCGAAAGAAGCCAAACATCAAGACCATATATTTTATGATTTCATTTACATGAAATGTCCAGAATAAGTAAATCCATAAGGACCAAAAGTGTATTTGTGGTTTCCAGGAAATGGGGGGTGGGGAGGAGACAAAAGGAAGTGACTGCTTAGTGGACATACAGTTTCTTTTAAGAAAGTAAATGAAAATGCTCTGGAACTGACAGTAGTGATGCTGCACAACATTGTGAATATACCAAAATCCAATAAACTGTACAGTTTAAAATGGTTAAAATAGTGAACTTTATGTTATATGAATTTAATTTCAAGTTTTAAAATGCTAAAAAGCAAAACGAAATTGAATATTACAGTTAGGGCAAAATACAGACCATAACAAAGAAAATATAAATATACACATATATTAATATGCACATCTACACACACTATACATGGTAGATATACAAGGCTGCCAGTTGTAATTATAGCTGGAACTTCTGGAAGTTTTTATTAATGCTTCCTACAACTTCATATGTGAACCTCTTGTCATTTTTACAAGGAGAGGGGTAAAAGAAAAGGCAAAAAATGATTGTTAGCTCAAGAAGATGAAAGTACATATACAGTAAGGGGTTAAATTAAGGAATCATGCTAGAGCTTTATTATTTTATTTTTTCCTTCCTTTTTTAAAAAAAAAAATAGATCAGTAACAGAAATGCAAACGAAGTCAAGTAGTCTACATGGCCAGTATGGGATAAAATCTTAAAATGAAGAAAAAGGCTTTTCAAAAGGCATCAGAAAAGTAAGAAATGATAAGGGCTGTAAAGCTTAACATTGAATAAAATATAGGAATATGACTTTAATCAAACAAGATACATGAAGAATATGGAAATTTGAGTGATACTTAAATTTTTCCAGTTAACTTTCTCACCATACTTGCTTTAGAGACTGAAACTTTCTGTTTTTAGAATCTACATAGTTGCTTCTTTACCACTGAATCTTAAATTTACTACATTATATAGAGGTTCATTTTATTTTCTATACAATTTAAGATGCTGAACCAAATTTACCATGCCACATATAACCCTAGATGCTTCAAGAATTTTTTGAATATTATGATTTTTCTGAGATATAAAATCTGCTGAAGCTTACCTAAATTTCTAAGTACATAACTTAAAAGGGTGTTTCTCGGAGTGGCCTTGTCCATTGTCTAAAAGCCAAACTTTGGTAACCTTCTGAGCCACTTTCTTATCTATTATATCATGTTTTTTGGCCTGAGTAGGTGGGTTTTATTGGGTGAGTTGTGTTCATATGTTACTACAGAAACAATTCAAGTCTCATTTTATGTGCAAACCAAGAATCAAAAGTTGGAAAACCTTCAAAAACAAACAAAGAAAATTCAAAAGCCAAATGGATAGGTTTATCTTTACCCATTGTTTCTAACAGTGTTTATACTGCACTTCAAAAGGTGGCCTCATGGGGAGGTAACTATTTATCGTTTAAATCAGGAAGAGCTTTGAGGTTCAAGCCAGGGTTCCTGAACAATGCTTAGGTATCATAAGAGTTCAGCTGGATTGGAGAAATTCTAAAATGTCAAGTCACAGGCATTCTACCTCATCTTAAGAGTCGGAATCCAGATTCTATTAAAAAAAAAAAAACACACAGAAAAGCAAACAAACAAACAAACAAAAAAACCCCAAGATTATTACTCTAGGGATTAAGAAATGGGAATTTCTCAGAGTTCTACTTTCAAACAAATATTCACTACCACATCCCACACACTGTTCTAGAAATTTGGGATACATCAATGAACAAAACAGACAAAGAGCTTCATCCTAATGAAGCTTATATTTTAGCAGAGGTAAAGGAAGACAATATCCAGTAACCACAATAAGCAAATCACGTAACATGTTAGAAGTTAAGACCTAAAAAGCAGCACAGGGAAAAGAGGTCAGGAGTGCTTGGGGTGAAAGGAGGAGAGAGGTGAGTTCTAATTTAAAGTAGGCTGGGAGGGTTTGGGCCTCAATGAGCAGTTTGAAACAGATGGAAGAGTTAACCATTCAGACATCTAGAAGTGTTTTCCATACAGAGGGAACAACCAGTGGGATGGTGCACTATGACAGCAATGTATCCCATACAGTCAAGAAAAAGGAAAAGACTGATGAAGCTAGAGCACAGCAATTTAAAAACAAAAAAGGATTCTCCATACGTAAGTATAACTGGAAAACAATGTTCAGAATCAAGGCAAAATCTTAAATTGAATATGAGTCAGCAATCCCAATGTCAAGAAGTATAATTAGCAGATTAACTTACAGAAAATTTGACATACTATCTCATTATAATTGGTCATTTTTCCCCCTTAATTAGTAGTGTATTACCAATTGGTAGGCTTTAGTCCTGTATGATACTCAGAAGCTTTTTCATTTTAATCAAATTATTTTCCATATAACCTTTACAAAATTCACAACTGTATCCCATCCCCACACCACCCAGCTGAAGTTACAAGATTGCTTCTGACTCCTTTACTGCTAAATTTCACATTTCTTTAACTGTCTGGTCTACTACACACTCCTATAATCAAAGTCACATATGGCATTTTGAAAATTGAAATTTTAAATTTTTATATGAGACACTTTTAATGCCTCTTTCCAGTGTGAAGCCTTCCCTGACCCATCAAGGAGAATGGATTACTCACTCTTTCACACTACATCATGCTCATTAGTACTTCTATTATGACTCAATGACACTAGTGTATGTCACTACTTAACTAATGTATCCTCCTTTGTCCTCCAAAACTGAGTTTCCTGTGAAAGTACACCTTATTAATCTTTGTATTCCACACCCTAGCACAGGGCGTAGAGGGACTGCAAATAAGAGAATGAATAGGATTAAGAGATTATTGTGTGTATATGTGGAAAAGATTAGAAGGGAAAGGTAAAAAATAAAAAACAGGAAGGCACATGTGCAATGTCAAATTTAAGGTATTTACTCCAGAAAAAGAATAACAAACTCACACTATGACTCATTTCCAAAGCAGAGGAAAAGTAAGAGTTACATTTGGCCAAGAAAAATGTGGAGCGATGGTAAAGGAACCTTCCTTGGCGTTTCTTTCTACTGTGCTCTATGAAAAACTACCCAACTTCTTAAAGTAACTGAGGATCAAGGAGTGGGAATTTTAAGTTTTGTAATGAAACAGTGGGATCCTTCCCATTATAAAATGTTTTAATGGGAAGCAACAGAATTTAGAGGAGTTACAAATATATTTTTAACTTACAGTAAATGTACTGTTGGTATATAGTTCTGTGATTTTTTTTTTAAATGGCAAGGAGTCATGTAACTATGACCATAAGACACATAACAGTTCCACCACCCAGAATACTCCTTCATGCTGACACTATATAAGTGATGCCCCCAACCTCAAACCCTGATAACCGCTGATCCTCTTCTCTGACACTACAGTTTGGCTTTTTCTAGATTGTCATATAAATGGAATCATACAGTCTCTAACCTTTAGAGTCTCACTTCTTTCACTTAGCATTTGGTATTCAAACAGTTTGTTGTGCACAAAAACAGGACTTTTCCCTTTTGTTGCTGAGTTCGTCCACTGCATGGATATATAACAGTTGGTTGATCTATTCATCACATGAAGGATTTTTGGTTGTTTCCAGTGCTTACTGATTATGAAGAAAGCTGCTATAAACAGGTCTTTGTGGAAACCTAAGTTTCCATTTCTCTTGAGTAAAGAGGTGAGATTCTGGGAAACCATTCTGCATTCCCACCAGTAACACAGGAGAGTTCCAATTTCCCCACTGGCCCACTAGAACTCAGTACAGGTGTAGTAGTGCCTGACTATGGTTTTAACTGCATTTCCCAAATGACTACTGATTGAGCATCATTTCATAATTCCTTGCCATTTGTATATTTTCACTGGTGAAGTGTCTGTTCAAATCTTTTGCCCATTTTTAAAATGGGTTGGTTGTTTTCATAATATCACTATTTTATAGTTCTTGGCTTTACTTTTATATACTTGGATATAAGCCCTTTGTCAAATATGTGATTTGCAACTATTTTCTCCCAGCCTATCCTTTGTCATAGTCTCTTAATGGTATCTTCTGGAGATAGTCTCTTAATGGTGTCTTCTGGAGAACAAAAGTTTTCAATTTTGATGAGGTCTAAACATGATTTTTTTGTATTTATAGATTATGCTTCTATTGTTATATCTGAAATCGGTTTGCCTAATTGAACATAACAAAGATGTTCTATACTTTTAAGATTTTTATACTTTCACATTTTACATTTAGTCTATGATCCACTTTGAATTAATTTTTGTATGTGGTGTGAGGTATGAGTCAAAGTTCACTTTTTTTGCCATATGATAATCCCACTGCTTCAGTATTGTTTGTTGAAAAGATTATCATTTTACCAATGAATTGCCTTTTCATCTTTGTCAAAAACTAATCAAGCGTATTTGTGTTCATCTATTTCTGGACTCTATTCCATTCCACTGCTCCCTCTATATAAACTTTCACCAATAACGTACTCTTTTAATCACTGTTATCTTGACAATAAGTCGTGAGTGTCCAGCTTTGTTCTTCCTTTATGAAATTGTTTTGCCTATTCTAGTTACTTGTTCTAGCCATGTATAGAATCAGCTTGATATCTACAGAAAAGCCTGCTAAGACTTTGAGAATCTACTGAATCCATAGATCAATACAGAGAGAACTGACATCTTAACAATGTTGAGTTTTAGAGGAATTATCTTATCCAAAATGTCAATTGTACCAAGGTTGAGAAACCCTGCTGTAGGCCTCTGTGGATGCCTGCTACAGACTGAATGTTTGTGTCCCCCCCAATACTGAAACCTAATCCCTAAAGTGACTGCATTTACAAGTGGGGTCTCAGAGAAGTTATCACATCACAAGCTCTCAGGACTGGGATTTGGGCCCTTATAAAAGAGACCAAGAAAGATCCCTCACTCCTTCCACCATGTGAAGACAGTGAAAAACAGTGAAGAGATGGCAGTCTATGAACTTAAAAAGTGGGCCCTCACCAGGCCAGTGCCTTGATCTTGGATTCCCTAGTACCCAGAACTGTGAAAAGCAAATTTTTCTTGTTTCTAAGCCACCCAGTCTATGGTATTCTATTGGAGTAATCCAAATGCACTAAGACTCTTTAAGGAAGTTCTCTTCTAACACCTAGTGTGCAGAAATGTTTTATCATGAATTAAAGTTAAATCTTGTCAAATGATTTTTCATACACCTATTGAGATGATTCTGTGATTTTTAGTTTTTAGTCTAAATAAAATGAAATACATGAATTGATTTTCAAATACTGAAAATCCTTGCATCCCAGGACTTGACTTGTTACTATTTTATAGAGTATTCCAGTACCTATGTCCATGAGGGGCACGGGCATATAGTTTTCCTTTTCTTGTAATACTTTGTCTAGTTTTGAATCAGGCTAATGCTGACCTCATAAAGTGACTTGGGAAGTATTCTCTCCTCTCCTAGAGTCTGGTAAAGATTGAGTGGGATTATTATTATTATTTCCTTCTTAAGTAGTTGGTCACAATCAACAGTGAAACCATGTAGGCCTGGAGTTACACCTGTTGAAAGGTTTCTGACTGCTTAACCTCTTTAACAGATACAGGACTAGTCAAATTATCTATTTCTTCGTAAGTTTTGTTAGGATTTGTCTTTGAAGAAACTGCTCTATTTCATCCAATTTGTCAAATTTATGGTAAGAGTCATTCATAGTATTTACTTATTCTTTGAAAGCAGAGTCTATAATGATAAGCCCTCTTTCATTCCTGATATTGGCAATTTGTGTTTTCACTTTTTCTTGGTCAGTCTAACTAGAGGTTTATGAGTTTTATTAATGTTTTAAAACAACCTGCCTTTCAAGTGGTTTTATGTCTTTAATTTTATCAATTTCTGCTTTTGTCTTTATTATTTATTCTTTCTGCTTGCTTTGGGTGTAATTTTTTCTTCTTTTTTTAGTTTCTTATGGTGCAATCTTGGCTTATTGATTTTAAACCTTTCTTCTTTCCTAATATAAGCTTTTAATGCCTTAAATATCCCTTTAAGCACTTCTTTAACTGCACCCCATACACTTTGATATGATGCATTTTATTTTCCATTTAGTTCAAAATGACTTTCTTATTTTCCTTGAGACTTCCTCTTTGAATCATGAGTTGGTTACAAGGTTTTTTAATTTCCAAATATTGGTGATTTTTCATATTTTTCTGCTCTTAATTTCTAGTTTAATTCATTTAGAGTCAGAGAACATACTTTGTATGATTTTAATTCTTTCAAATTTGTTAAGGTTTGTGTTATGGTTCAGAATAAGATCTTCTTGAATGTTCCATTTGCCCTTGAAAAGAACATAGAATCTGTTGTTATCGGGTGGGGTATTTTATAAATGTCAATTTTAAGTCAGTTAATTAATAATGCTGTTCAGATCTTTTGTACCCTTACTGACTTTGTCTACTTGACCTACTGATTACCATAAGAGTGCTGAAGTTGACAAGTACAGCTGTGGATTTTTCTGTTTTTAACTCTCTAGTCAGTTCTATCAGCTTTTGCTTTTTGAAGCTCTGTTGTTAGCTGCACATATTTTAGGATTTGTTATGTTTTCTTGACAAATTGACTGTTTTTTTATTATGTAGAAGTTCACCATCAATCCCATCAATTTTCCTTGTTCGAAAACTTACACTATCTGATATTAATATAGTCAATGTAGTCCAATTTTCTTTTGGTTAGTTTCTGCATAGAATATCTTTTTCTATCTTTTTACTTTTAATCAATCTGCATCCTTATATTTAAAGTGGTTTTTAAATTTTATATAATGAGGGTTTTTTTTTAACCCAACCAATTTATTTTAATTTAATTGGTGTTTCTATATCATTCATATTTAATGTAACTATTAATACAATTGGATTTAGGTCTACTATTTGATTGTTTTCTGTTTATCCTTTTTATACCTGCCTTATCTTAGGTAATTTGAGTATTTTCAGCATTCCATTTTAATTTATCTATTGGCTTTTTGCTAGCTCTCTTAGTATTATTATAGTCACTGCTTTAGAGATTACAATGTAAAACCTAAACTTTAACAGTCTACTCAGAGTTAGTATTTTATCATTTCAAGTAAAATACATGACCATATAGATCCCTTTACTTTCCCCTTTTTGTTTTAAATGTCATTTATATTAAATATGCTAACACTGAAACCTCCCAAGACATGCTGTAATTTTTGCTTTCAATAGCTATTATTTTAAAGATCTTGAGGCTAAAAAAAAAAAAATCTGCTACATTTACTCAGATATTTACCATTTCTGTTGTTCTTTTTTCATCACAAAGTTCTAAGTTTCCCTGGTATCTTTTTTAGTCTGAAGAACTTTCATTAACATTTCTTTTAGACCAGGTCTACTAATAACAATTTCTAATTTGCCTTCATCTGAGTATTTCTTTATTTTGCCTTCCTCTGTGAGGATACAGAACTCTGAGTTGGCAGTTCTTTTCTTTCAGAACCTTAAGCAATTCTTTCACTGTGTTCTGTGGTTTCTGATGAAACACCTGTAGTCATTTGAATTGTTGCTCCCTATACATAATATATTTCTCTTTCAAGATTTTTTGTCTTTTATTTTCAGAAGTTTGGTTATGATGTATCAGGGGAGTGCTTAATTTTGAGTTTACCTTTTCAGACGTTTGCTAAGCTTCTTGATCTGTAAGTTTATGTCTTTCCCAGATCCAGGAACTTATAGCTTTATTTTTTTCTAATGTATTTTCTGCACCAATCTCTTCCCCCTCTCCTGGGATTCCAATGATACAAATGTTACATCTTCTGCTACTGTCCAGCAGGTCCCTGAAGTGCTGATTCTTCAGTTTGGATAATTTCTATTTTCAACTTCATACATAGCTCTATAATCTCCACTCTGTTACAGAACCCCACCTAGTAAATGTCTTATTTCAGATATTTTACTTTTATGTTCTAAAATTTCCACTTGGCCTTTTACAAGGTTTTAAATTCTCAATTCAGAAATTCTCTTTATCTATTAATTTCAAGAATATTTACCTTACATCACAGAGCATGGTTATAATGGCTGCTTTAACATCTTTGCCTGATAATTCATCTCAAGACTGGCATCTTTGTCTTTTCCTGATAACTGGTCATATTTTTCTGGCTCTTTGTATATAAAGTAACTTCAAGTTTTATAATGGATGTTTTAAATATTATCTTTAGACTAAATTCTGTTAAAATCCCCTAACGTATCTTGATTTTTGTTTTTCCTTTTGGTAGGCAATCAACCCAATTAGAATCAGACTGCCAAGTTTTTTCTTGCTTTATGTGGGAAGAAGTTCCAATGTAAGTTCAGTTCATAAATCCTTAGCTATATTTCTTTGGGCTTTCCTCACATATATGCTGCTCTGGGACCCGGGCAGCAGTTTGTACCCTAGCTCAATTCTCATATTCTTAGCTGGGAGGCCAGAACTTTCGCTGGTCAGTGCTCTCTTCCCTGATACACTCTTCAGCTCTCAGGTCTCTCCTTTTCCTAATTCCTCTAACCTAATACAAGGTGTTCTCTTTGAGTTTTAACCTATCACACTATGGCACAATTCTGGACAACTCAAGTTCTTGTGGGGAGAGCAGCAAGAAAAAAGAGAAAAACATGGGAAGCCTCAATACTCTCTGGTTCACAGAGGCTTTTTTTCCTGATCCTGTGGCCAGAAAGAGAGGGTTACTGTCAGAGATTCTGCTCTCTGCATCCACAGTACAATTAAGGACCAAGGGTCCCTCAGGTTAAGGCTGAGGATATCGAAGAAAAAAAAATACACAGGACACTCACTCTAATGATGGTTTTTCTTCAAATTTTAGTATCTCTCCCCAACCTGGCTGCTATTGTTTACTTTCCAAAGTATACAAGTAGCTGCTTTTTAAAAATTCAGTCCAGAATTTTTAGCTGCAATTGGTGGAAAAGTGCTGTTGGGCTGAACTGAGATCACCCCAAAGTCACATGATGATGCCCTAACATCTAATGTGACTATATCTGGAGAAACGGCCTATAAGGAAGTAATTAATGTTAAATGAGGTCATAAGGGTGAGGTCTTGATCCTTTAGGATTAGTGTCCTCATAAAAAGGGACACCAGAGAGCACTCTCACTCTCTCTCTCTGCCATGTTAGGACATAGCAAGAAGGTAACTATCTACAAGTCAGGAGAAGAGTTCTGACCAGAACATGAGTCAGCCAGGACCTTGGTCTTGGACTTTCCAGCCTCCAGCACTGTGTGAAATAAATTTCTGTTGCTTATGCCACCCAGTCTGTGGCATTCTGTTATGTTAGCCCAAGCATACTAAAACAGAAAGTTAGCATAGTAGTGGACTGACTCCATTTTCACTAGCATCATAGGTTCAGTTAGCTTTTTCAATTGTCACTTTTGAAGGCTATAATGTGGTAAGATGTACCGTATACTAAAAGACATAAGATAAACAGAACCCATGCATTCTGAAAAAGGATACAGCAGAAAAATAAGGTAAGTTTTCATAGGAAACTTGCCAGAGATAAGAAAAATGAAATGGAGAATTCAGAATGTAGTAATACACAGAAGAGGAAGGAGGAAAAACCATCTGTAGGAAAAGCTTATTAAGAACTGGCTAAAAGGAAATAAAGAGGAAACAGAAGGAAGAATGCAACCAGAGTAGAAAGTGAGATGGTTACCCAAATAATAGTTTCAATGGGTAATACCAGGAGACCTCATAGTCAAGTAGAAAATAACCTTGTATCTACAGGAACAAAAGAGTAATTAAAAGTCAGGGCTAGAGAATGGAAATGGGTGGATTTATGTAAAAAAAGGAAAATGGTAAAAAGGGGTAACTAAAATTAAAAAAATATATAATGCATTACATATTGTATTACATAAACATGAACATATTACATAATATAGTGATTATATATTACTATGGTATATGTGATATAATGTCTGAGTTTTTCCTGATTAAAAACATTTTCATTACATGACAATAGATACTATCTAAAAGGAACTAATGAACACTTAACAACTGGTGCCAGACTTGTTCTATCTCAACATTACACACTTTGATTATTAAGCTTAACTGTTCACTGAAATCAACAACAAAGGGCAGTGACAACTTTCAAAGAAGAAAAGAAGAGAAAGTTTTGGAACTTTCTTTAGAGATAGCAAGACTTTGACTATGCAGTGGGAAACATGGAATTTTAGGAAAAAATCTTCCTTATTCCCAACACAAAACAAAACAAAAATTAGAAACGCTGGATAAAATATAATAAATACACTTTAAAACATAGCAAGTACATGAAAAAAAAAAACAAAAACACAGAAATCCTTAAAAGGCAAACAATGAAAAACAAATAGAAAATAAAGGAATCTAGAAAAACTCCAAAACTGAATGCATCAAAATAGACTCAAAATACAGAAAGCAAAAACAAACATATATCCACCGGATAACTTGATAAATCCATCAGAATAATAAAATAATTTGTTTCTAAGTTATTAACAGATCAAGCTGACAAAAATGCGACTATCATTTGAAAGACATAATCAGCAATTAGAGAATACACATTCTTCTCAATATGGAACACTTATTAAAACTAATCATAAGCCAGGCCATTAAGCAAATCTTACAAATTTCAAAAAATGTGCCATACAGACCAAATTCTCTGACCATAATTCAATCAACACGGCAGTAAAAATGAAAGGGTAAAAGTGCCTATTTTCAGAAACTTTAAAAATTAACTTTCAAATAACACATAAGCCAAAGAATAAACAATAATTAAAAATAGAAATTACTTAAAGATGAATGTTAATGAAAATAACACATTCCAGACTTGTAAATGTAGCCAAAGCAGTACTTGGAGAGAAGGTTGAAAATTAATCTGCATAGAGTTCAGTATAAACAGAATATGATCAAAAAAGATATAATAGAGGAAACAATAATACTATTAGTACATATAAATGGTCAACAAAGACATAAATTAGTTATTTGAAAGACTAATAAAACTGACAAATTCAAATTCTGGCAATACCGCTCATGAAAAAAAGAGGGAAAAATAACTAATAACCAACATTAGGGATGCAAAAGGGGACCGACTAGCTGACATTTGTGTGGAAAATAATATCAGGTATTTACTGATGGAATTTTTGCTTCATTCTTTAACAGCAACCTGAATTAAACATTGTTGGACCTCCACATCCATGCATTCAACCAATCATGGATGGATAAAAAATTTTTAATTCCAGAAAGTTCCAAAAAACCAAATCTTGAATTTGGCAGGTACTGGCAACTATTTACATAGCATTTACACTGTATTCAGTATTATACGTAATCTAGAGATGATTTAAACTATACAGGAGTATATGCGTAGGTTATATGCAAATACTATGCCACCTTGTATAAGAGACTTGGGTATCTGCTGATTTGGGGATCAGGGAGTCCTGGAATCAATCCTCCACAGATATTGAGGGATGACTGTGTACCAAATCCTTTAGAGGAGGGGGATGGCTCACAAACAATGAGGGTACAGAATAGTTTTTTTTTTTTTTAAAGCAGAATCTTCGCTTTTAACATCATAAAGATATGAATATGGCCTTAAGTTTGGTCTCTAGATCTCTTCAGGGAGTTTTGACTTTATTAAACCATTCAGTTGAATTCATCTATTTTAAGTGTGTCTCATTAAAAGAAAATACTGCAACCAACTAGAGATTAAGTAGGAGGATATAGAAGAAATTGACAACTGTAGAATACGATATAGAATAGAGAAATCAACAACCTAAATAGACCTATAAGCGTTAAAGAAAGTAAATGAGTAGTTAAGCTGCACTTGTGCACACACAAACCACTGTCCCCTCCTTGACCCAGAGTTTTTACTGGCAAATTCTACCTAATAGAGGAATCCAAGCTTATGCAAAATTCTTCCAAAGAATAATGAAAGCTAAAACACCTTCATTTATTTAATGAGGCAAATATAATCTAGATAACAAAAACCAAAATAAGTACCAAACAGAAAAATTATAGACAAATTTTGCTCTTAAACTCAGAATAAAAACTCCTAAAAAACTAGCAAACTAAATCCTAAGTCTGACAAAGCATTTTAAAATAATACATGAGGTTCAAGTTAGATTTTTTTCCAAGGCTATATGGATGAATTAACATTAGAAAAACTATTAATGCAATTCTTCACATTAAAAAATTTAAAGGAGATTTCTGGTTCCAGAAAGGTTAAAGTAGATGCACTTTCCTCTTGCTAAATACAACCAAAACAAACATAAGAAGATTCTGACGGTGGAGAATAAAAGGAAGATTGGCTTAGGGACCTTGGAACGCAAGAAATGACAAGGCTCACAATCAGCCAGGAGGAAAGAAGTCTCAGCAATTTTGTCTTCTCTGATATCACTCTGTGGCGCTGTTATGATATTCTGTTACAGCTCCATGAGGGTGGAATTCTAGATTCTCCATTCAGTCTTTTCTGGCCTGGATGGTGGTGGTACAGCGGTGCCTCTGTGGTATTTGGCTAAAGTAGAGCAGATATTGTCTAAAAGTCTTGTGTTCTGCGAGGCTGGTACTATTCCTGGTCCTTTAGCTAGAGAGGGCAGGTCCTTGGGGCACATGCACATGCCTGCTGATATTTGCAGGCAATTGGCTTATCTAGTACTCAATTTTAGATATAAAGCAACCAGAAAATCCAAGAAACTGGCCACCATATCATTCCTAAGGTCCTGAAGTCCCTAGACTTCTCCCTACCTTTCAAAGTCTCATGTTTTATAGGTCCAGGGTTTTGGGTTATACTTACTGGAGGAAACAGGGGAAAGTATGTCCACTTTACCTTCCTGGAAGTAGAATTCCTCCTAAATTTCATTTTCATAGCCACCTCATCCATCCCTAAAATGGACGATGAAGAAAATAATACTGCATTTACCCCTATCAAACTTGATCTCAGGCAGCTAATTTAGAGAATCTAAAATATAAGATGAGCCAATAGTTCAATTTTTTTTTAAAGCCTCAGAATTTTACTTAGCCTTAATTTCAACATGAACATAAGTGTGACGTGGAAATCAAAAAGTCACTGTAACCTCAAATTCTAACTAATATAGAGGTTCGCCTATCTGAAGCACTTAACTCTCAATATCAGATTTTAAGATCTGGTAAACCAGTGATAAACCAGAAGAATAACTAAGATTATAGTGCCTTCAAAAGACTGAAAGAACTAGGGACACTATACCTGGAAGAAAGAAAAAGGGGAACTGAGGAAAAAGGATTATATAATAGTAATCTTTTAATATTTATTAGGCTATTTTAAAAAGTAGCAGAAAATAGATCAAAGCATAATTAGATAAGTTGGCTTCATATACATAAGAATTTCCTAATAATCTGAACTGCCCAAAATGTGATGGACTTACTATCCTAAGTTCCCAGGTATCAGAAGTATTAAAACAAAGACTGTATGTCCACCAGTAGGAAATACCACTGAGCAGATTGTTTCAGTAGGAGGGAGACTAGAGTAGCGATTTTTAATCTATGATTCATGGTGCTATTGGAGTGGTGCTGTGGAGCTGGGTGTGGAGTGTGATTGCTGCTGAGCTGGCAAAATGCCAGATTTCCCCACCCAGCTTCAACAGACCTTCCATTTTATATATCCAGCATCTGTACTGACTTTTATTACGGGAGGTGGGAGTGGGCTGGAGAGAAGGATTACGCTTTAAAAGAAATAAAGTTCAAAATGACTGAACTTAAGACATGAACTAAGGCCTCTCTGAATATTCTGTGATTAATTCTTAGTTCTCAGCTATATTCCAGAAAAGTAAGATCATCGTCTTATTAAGGGATTATTACAAACAAGATTAATAAATGTGATTTTAAAGTCCTCCTTTTCTTCAATAATGGGGCTTTTAGAATAAATGAAGCTCTTCATGGTACCTGTGTCAGCACAGCCTATTTTGTGCCTGGGGGTGAATTGTATCTTTCTCTAAAAAAAACTGATGAACTAAAAGCCCTTTTCTTCCAAACATAAAAAGTAGCTGGAGAAAAGTAAATCTTATAAACCCATGAATTTGCATATTTTAAAAGTGTACTTTTATCAAGAAAAACATTAGAAAAATTGTTAAATAAATTTTAAGTGAACACACTGTACTAGCAAAATAACTACATAACTTCTCTAAAAGTAAAAGCAATTCATTGCATATTAGAATACCAAAAAATGGAAAATACTATGTGAATGTTTCTAGACACTTGAATCTTTAATAAACTACCTGATTTTGAAAGTTATAGATCATCTCATGATTCATACCTATACTAATAACAGTGACCATAATAGCTGACCTATAGAAACTTTTTCTAAAAGCACATTATTATTAATTATTAATCTTACCTACCTTAAAAAATTCACATAAATCTCACTGAATCATCTTTCTTATGGGGTCTGTCATACTAGAGGAATTCTGATCTATAAATCAACTAGAGATTCTATTTTCAATGCAGTAGTTCACTGGCTTCTCAGGAATAACATTCATGGTGAAGTAAGCCTAGAGGTCTATGATCGACATTTTGCTGAGGCATGACTCAGAAGATGGCAGACAGGCATGCAGGAGGGGTCCACTTATGGCAGTGAGTCTATCCCATCACTCAGCAAGGCTATATCAACATGGTCTAATTGTTTTAGTTGTTTACAGCTGTTGTAGTTGTTCACATATTTTGTGAGTGAATTATATGCCAAATGGTATCCCACATCAAGGGAATTGAGGCCCTGTGATAAAACACTTGTGAACATTAAAATATATCAAGCTCTACCATATTACATGTGTTTTAAAGTAAAGTATTATTTATAAATGTATAAAATTTTAAAATATGATCACTACACAATATTGTAACCATGACAATATTTCAAAATACTTTTAGACCCTGTGTTTTCATAAAATTTATTCTCTTATGAAAGGTCACATATTAATGGCAGAAAATTTAGAAAATACAGAACAGCAAAAATAAGAAAAATAAATAAACAACCCTTTTAAACACAGAGTAACCAACTTTTAACAGAAAATTTTATGGATCCGATTTTAAACTGCTTAGGGCTGAAAGACTTCAAATTTTGTTACCCTATTTAGTTTCAACTGTTTGTTGTAAGTCCACAGGATTGTTCAACTGATCTGAACAATTACAGTAAAACTTGATGCTTTTGGCATAGAAAAAACACAGGATAGAATTACCCTTCAGATTAAATTTGATTCTCATAAATTATATTACCAAAGCAGATTACTTATTTGAAACTACCATACCATAAAGATTGTAAAGATAATAAAAACTTAAGTTAAAACTTCTAACGACCAAGTTTCCTTCAGGAAAACTAGATAATGGAATTAATGTGATAAAGTTATTATTTATTATTACTAAGATTCCTACTACATAATATTTCTTGATATTCAGCAATATTTTACAGATAGATACTTTTAATTTTAAAATACTTTGTAATTCTGAGAGAACACAGCTCCTATCTTATTGTTAAATCTTAAAAGATTTGTTTCTGACATAAATATATTTACTGATTTATTTTTTAAAAAACCAAAGTCCAGCATCTCCATTACATAGCTCTTTTTAACCTACTTATTGCTAAAAATTTTTCAAAGATTCCGAGTTTAATGAAGAAAAGATTAACCAAACAAACTTAATGCCTGGATGCTTCTTTGTAAATTTATTAAAATACCATCTAGTAATCTTTGGAAATAAGCTACCTTTTAACTTGAGCTTTTATTTTAATTTACATGTAGAAAGTGATTCTGCTTCTTACATGCAGCAATTAATATACTCAATATTTTTTATGCATCCTGGAAACGGGTATAAATCAAGAATAGAGATTCTTTATCAGGGACAAAAGTCAAAAGATTAGGCATTCTAAAATCAGTTTTATGTTTCTCAAGATGCTGCGTGGCTGCTGTATGTATATACCAGACTGTATGGCTTTTAAAATTTCAAACTTGTTAATAAGAGAGATGTTGGGAGAATAAATAATATATTAGCGTTGTTACCTTTTAGCCGGTGACTTAGAATCTGCTCCAAAATAGCTGCAAAATTGTTAAATTCAGGAGAAGAATCATCAATGGTCTCAAAGCAGGACCGATCAATCAGGGTCTTCACAGAAAACCTATAGGAAAAAAAAAAGATTACTGCTTTTAAAAAGACTTGATTCACTCACCTAAATTGGAAAAACTGGAAGAAAGCAATTTGGGGAGATGTTACAGACATACTTTATAAGATTATATATTCTGAAAACTCCATTTACTCAAATTCAGTCTGTAAATAGAAAATTTTAAAGAAATATCAGGCTTTTCACTTACATATTAATATCTGTTGACTACATTAAGTCTTAGGAATGGTTTACTGTCCACAGAGCCATTAAAAGCAGAATCAAAAAATGACCTAAATTATTAAGTACAAAGCCATAATACTACTAGTACGAGATTTGAACATCACACCAAAATGCTTTTAAGAATTTTGGAGCACAAAATTGAATAAAATAGGATGTGAGTATTCATTAAGTGTGGATTCAAAGTTCTCATGAGCTAAAATAGGAAGAGTTATAATTCTGTAAAGTGTGCGATATTTTTTCTCTTATGAATGTCCTTTGTCTCTGTTTTTGACTGCCAATAATCTGCGTTTTCCAAAACTCAGCTCAAATGCTATGTCTTCAATGAAGGACTATCCTCCTACATGTTCCTAGCACAAACTAGCACTTCGTTTGTATCTCCCTTAAGGATGATTACAACTTATCTTACTGTTACTATTTGTATTGTCTATCTCTATCTTATTAGAATATAAATTCCTCCAGGGCAGGAACATATCTTCTGAATGTTTACATTTTCCTCTGCACACAGGGCAATGCCATGAACAATGGACTCTCTTAAGTACTTGTTGATTTATTTGTAAGACTGATTTTGTGGGAGTGGCAAAGAAACATTTAAAGGCTAATGTCACAGCAAGACAAAAAAAGTTTGTAATTTTTTCAAATTGCAGTCTAGTTGATTTACAATGTTGTGTTAGTTTCTGGTGTACAGCATAGTGATTCAGTTATACATATATAGATTCTTTTTCACACTCCTTTTCATTGCAGGTTGTAACAAGATACTGAATGTAGCTCTATGTACTATACATGAAGATTTTGTTGTTTCCCTATTTTATATATAGCAGTTTCTAGCTGCTAGTCCCAAACTCCTAATTTATCCCTCTCCTGCCCTTCCCTTTGGTAACCGTGAGTTTGTTTTCTATGTCTGTTATCTTTCTGTTTTGTAAATAAGTTCATTAGTTTATGACTTTTAACATGTATACATTCATGTAACCAGGGTCAAAATCAGGATATAGAACAGTGCTGCTGCCCCTAGCAACTCCCTCATGCTGTCCCTCTATAGTCAGACCACCCCTTTATACTCATAACCCACAAGGCCAATAGATGAGCGCCTGAGTAAAGACAGAATCACAAAGGTATGAAGAGAAGGGGTAACGATGTGGCTGTTAAATAATTAGAAATGCAAACTATGAGGGAGATAAAGGAGCACAAACTGTTCCTTAGGTTTTAGGCTTACTGGCAATGATTATTCAATCAGGGCCAAAGATACAGGAGACAAGTATAAAGAGAAATATAAAGAGATTTGTTTAGACGAGTGGTATCTATCAACACTTACTATATTAGAACTGAGAAATGTTTAAAATAGAGACAGTCCTCCCTTTGCACAGTCAAGCGGGACCATAAAAATGACCATGCAAGCTGAAACCATGCAGAGTGATCTTAACAATCAATGGAAAGAATTACAATTATTTTGTGCCATTTACAAATTTTTGTCAAAACATTAAAAACTCTCACTGCCAGTTATAATTCATAAGAAAATGGAAAAAAAAATCAAACATACTTATTTAGCAACACTGTAATTTAAAACATTAGCAATACTGAGAATTACAGTGTCTTTGTAAAAAAAACCTGTCAAGAGTGGTTTAAACAGTGCTTGCTTTCTTTTCTCATTATATAAGACAAAAATGCATGAGCAAGTTTTCTATGCCTTGGCAAATTGTCATATTCTAAATTTGGATCCATCTCCAACATTTTATCCTGTGCCGTTTCAAAGTGGTGAAAATCTCTGACAGGCTCTAGAACGTGAAGTGATTTGCCAGCATCACTGCCTCTGGGACACCTTCATCCTTTCTGTCACAACCACTTTGGTCATTTATATCAATATGTTCACCTTCAGTAAGTTCTTCTGGCAGAATATCTCAACTCTCCTGAACAGCACCAGTGTCAACATCTCCACAATCAACTGTTTATTCTAGGATTCCACTTTTGTTTCATTCCAATTTCACTTTCAGCATTACCACTTTCTGTTTCTTTGCCACAGTTTTGTCTCTGTTGGCCAATTTACTCTTTCAATCATGCATTTTTGTAAAACAACACATCGGTTTACAACCCAGAGACAAGGAAGCAACACAACTACAGGTTTTGATTTCTGTGTAACAGACGCATAGTGACCAATGCTAGACAGACTTTTGAAAGAAGTGGTGTGACTGGTCACTAATCATGATGTGCATCTGTTATTTACACAGTGGTCCGTGGACTAAAGAACTAGCAGCAAAGTTTTAGTTCATGCAGTTACTCACAGAATACAGTCGTAGTCAAATTATAACTGTGTTGTTGTGGGACCAGTATTAACTACATTGTGGTAACTAAAATTAGTGCATATTGGAACTGTGCAAAGTGAGGAATGCCATACTGATTAATTTTAAACAGAATAAACCCATCACATGTTAGTATAAATATTTTATTAAAACTATATTTTCCAAAACAAAAAGTGGCAATAGCATTATTTTGCATCTGTGCAAATATCTTTAATGTTGTGTTCAACAGAAAATAACTAGATTCTCATACCTGTTTCTGCACTCAATATCTAATATCGCACACCATGCAGCCTCTGGAAAACGCTACTGTACATTTTTTTTTAATGGGAACAAAAAAGCAAATAATATCTTAAGCTTGTTAAAAAATAATTTTGACATTTCAGACCTCAAAAAGGGTCTGAGCACAAGAGCACAAAAGGAACCACTACTCTAAGGCATTCCTTGTATGTAATGAAATTAACAGTGCAACTAGAATGGTACTACTTATACATCATAGAGAAAAGTTACTCAAATAATTTTTCATCTTCTTTGGTTCAGATGAATAACTCTAGGAAAGGCTGAGATAGATTAATGTTCAGCTATGTAGTATTATCTACAACAGCAACTGGAGTTCCATGGAAGTCATTATGTAAAGAGAGAGAGGAAAAAAAGAACACGTAAGAAGTAACACTAATGAATTTGGTCTCTTATATCTTACAGTCAAGATAGATAAATACTAGATGTAATACATGAGTAAATGAATAGAAATAAAAAGAAGGTAGACCAAAACCAGATTAAAGAGGGACTTGAAAACTCATTGTTGTTTCATATATCCTTTTCATCGACAATACACAAGAAAAGTGCTGCCAATCTTCAGCAAACTTTTCATAAAAATAGATAAGTATAATGTTCTTATTCAGTAAGAGAATGAACTGGGAAGTGCTCCTCAAATGAATAAACAAAAACCATACACACAGTCATCACCTCCACCTTTGACCTAAACAGAAGGAAACTTTCAAACGTTTGAATGTTTCTCTCTAATCTTTAATAGATAGAAGGGAATAGGAAATCTAACTCTGCAATCATACGCAAGGTAAATGAGTAATCTACCCTTTTAAAAGATTAGGACAGTAATGCACATTGGTGAAAGCAACTGAAAATTATATTTAAATATAAAAATAGTACGTGCTTATTTCATCAAAAAGAGCTAGATTAGAACTCAATTTCCACCTGTAATATAGTCTAATAAGATTTTAGTCACTACTGTCCTCCAGGAATAATACAACATTACCTATTGTATTTTGCAAATGGGAAGAAAAAGCCATGGAGAGTAACACATTTTTGTAGCATCAAGAGCCATATGCGGATCAATCAGTAGTTGATAAAAATTTTTTTGTCTCATGTTATCAGCCAACTGTCTCCTATGGAAGAAACTATTTGCATGATGAAAGCCTAAAATGGTGAATCTCAGAGCACTGTTATGACTTTTACTTTTAGTCAGATTAGTTTCTTACTAAAAACTAAAACAAAAGCAAAGCACAAATATCCCAAAGCATATCATTAGACACAATTTCTGTTATTTCCAAGCATGAAGCTATTTTAAGGGCAAGAAGCATTTAAAATAATTTCTATTATAATAAGATTAGTAATGAAGAAAAATAATTTTTCCCAGCATTGCTTCATCATTTATAGCCTGCTTTCCTCCTACCAACACAAAACAAAACTTCAGAAAGCAAATTAGTTCTTTGGAGTCTATGTTTTACTTCTAGCTAGCCAACTCCTCCCACTCAACATTACTTCTCTAGAATCACGTGGCTAGCTCCATTATGCCAGAATAATGAGAATCTTTTCCTCCATAACACTTAAGACATGCTATGAAAACCAAACCTGTAAAAAGAATTTCAATACATCTGAAAAATATCACACAGATGCTGAGCTATTTCCTGATAATGACATTAATATTAGTCATCTATTTCCTAAAGAGGACTGATTTTAAAATAATGCAATGACAATTTGATGAATGTCTAAAAATATCAAATCAAGTCTAAGTAACAGCTTTTACATAAGAATTAAAAAGTCAAAAATTTACATAAAATGGTCTTTTAATTATGTGAGGTTTTTCAAATGTCTCTGTCTTAAAAGATTCTCTTTCCCACCTTCAATTTTCTAAAGGACTCAAATTTCCAAAGAGAAGTTCTGTTCGGTTAGAATTAAGAAAGAATGATTGCAACTAAAACCTTCATACTTAAGAAAGCAGGAACTACCTCTTTTCCTTTAGCAACATACCAAGAAAGACGAGATGGTTACCAAAACTATATTTTAAAAAATCCTCATTATATCCATTAAATTAATTCCTTCCATAGTTCATAGGTTGGTAATATAATTGTAACTAAAAAGAATTAAGAAGCAAAAAAATGTGACAACAAAGTAAAAAATAAGATTACTTTGTTACATATCTACACTCTTTATTGGAAAGAAAGTATTTTAAAAATGGAAATGCACTTTAATATTTAAGGCCTTGCATTAGTAATATACACATACATATTCATATATATACAGTGCAATCAAGTAGAAAAGAAATGTACTCCCATATCTTTATAACAAGCTTATATAATGTTAACCATGTACCAAATATACTTCACAAAAAAATTAATTTCACAAAAGATTTCATCTATACCGTTATGTCCCTTTACATGGAATTATACCTGAAGATAACTACAGTACATAAAAGTAACAATAATCATCACATTTCAAGGGTTCAGAAAAGTTATAATCCTTCAGAAGAGTGATATTTTTAAATAGAACATAAGTGTCCAAATTATGAGAATTCTTTCCACTATTTCATACCAAATTTACGAGATTTCTTATATTATCATTGTTAGTAGTCTCTACCAAAGGGGTAGGGTAACTATACTCTGCCATTAATACCCACCATCAATAATCAACAAGGAGACACTGCCGAGAGATATGATACAATCCCCTTTCAAATGAAATGTAAAATGTATCTACAGATGAAAATGAGGACAGTATCCAGGTATCTGTTGATTGGAAGGGCTATTTCTTTTGTTACATTTTACACCAGAAACTCCCAAAATCTTTTTGAATTAGCAATTTGCCTTATTTTTTCAAGTTTTACACAAGTTAAGAATTCCCAGCCATTATGTACACTTTCTCTTTTATTTTTTCTATAATTTAAACTCTTCTATAAGTAGAAAAAAAATATATGCACGTAGCAAGAGTCTGTAGACTACTGTCCGCAGGACAAATCCATTCACTTGCCTGATTCTATAAATAAACTTTTATTGGAACACAGGAAAAAAAGTTCTATCTTCTCTGGAATATGTGCCCTGAAACTCAAAAGACTCTTCTACCATAGTGTTCATCATTTTTTTTTAATTTTGCTCAATGTAAAAATTAAAAGGAAATAGGTAGAAGTATATTTTAAAATATTTTTCCCACCTGTATCATCAAAATTTCTTTTAAAAGAGAATTGTTAATCTAGGCACCTTAAGGCTGAGCTACTATATTATTAACATCTTTTATTACTATATAAACAGACAGATAACAGCAGATTGCACAACATAAAAATTAACATTGACACACTATCTTAAAAAAAGGGAAGAAAATTTTTAAAAATTATCTAAAATTGGAAAGTTACCAAACCAAGAAAATGTCCCATCTTAAAATAACTCATTTGACTTATTATATGAAAGAACTCCCAATTTGGATGATGTTAATAAGGAACACTTTAACTGTACACTTAGGTCACATATACCTCTGGAGTTCAATTGTTCTTTATTCGATGACAAATAAAAACATTGAAGGAATATATCTTATCATAGGGAAGCTATCTAGTAAACTAGGTAACAGCAGTACAGCAATAGGCAGAACAGGGGCTCTGATATCCAACAGCCCTGGATTCACACCAGGCTCTGCTATTACCCATTCCTTGTCAAGACCCTTCACTTCTATGAACCACACTGTCCTCAGCAATCAATTACCTAATTATTGTGAAGATTAAAGGAGTTGGCATACATAAAGTATTTAACACAGAGTTGACTTATTCAAAAATTACTAAACGTTAGCACACATTCCCTTTCCAGTAGACCAGTGTTCTCACAGAGTACAACTAGAAAAACTGGGGGGAGAGGAGGAGTACAGATATCATATGTTTGAAGGCTGCAGAGAGTTGATGAAACAATGAGAATTAGAAAAGCTAAGACTCCAGAAAAGGGGGAAGCTCAAAAAAGCTGATTGCTTTTCTTTTACCCAGGAGTATCTGCCAGTTTTGAGTGCTGGCAGAGTCTGCACCTACAAAAAGCTGTTAGTGGGGAACAGATAAACTAGGAAAGCTTTTGAAGCAGACTTGTAAAGGCCTCAAACACAGTACGACTTTCTCTCCATCAGGAAACTAAAACCCTAATCTTGAAAAACAGAATAAAGCATTTTGTAGTTTCAGAACACAAAATAATAGTTCAGGACTACCAAAGAAAGGGTACTGGAAAAGAGATAAAACCTAGGTAGAAAATCCTGAAAGGCCAGGGCAAACTAAAACCTGACCAAGACTTAACAGCGCTAAAGTCCAGCCTGGATTCAGCATAATCCCTGACTGGATGAAGGTGATCAGTCACCACACAATCTTCCACAGGAAGATAACATTAGTAAGGGAAAGAGAGCACTATTCTGTACTATTAGTCATGGGCACTAGTATGCTCTTGGCCATGTTTTCCTCAAATTGGGTGGTATATTCCATCTATATGCTCCATGGTGGTCTCTTTCTACTATATGTTAAGTTCTAATGAATACTCTGGATACATAATGATGGACAAAAGGGTAAGTGTAAAAATACTGAAAGAACAACAGAAGTGCTAAAGAAAAATTTTAATACATACTTCAGGCATTCAGTTAAAAAATTCTAGACATGCCAAAAGGTAACACTGTATGACAAAATGATAGAAGGAGAGAGAAAACAGACAATAAAAACAGATGTAAAGATGATCCAATATTCTAGATCACTGATAAGAATTTTAAAATAAGTATGATTAATATGTTCTTGAGAATAGAGGAAAAGATGAATACAGATGAAAAGGTAGGTATTTTTATCAGAGGATTAGAGTCTTTAAAAAAAAGAATCAAATAGAAATTCTAGAACTATCTGAAATTGAAAACTCATTTGCTGGGATAAACAACAGATGAGGCACAACAGAAGACATGATTAATGAATGGAAAAAGAAGTCAATATAAAATACATAAAGTGAAGCACAGAGAGGAAATGAGAATAGAAAATACAGGAAAGAACATGAGTCAAGTGGGGCCTGGTAACGTTTAACACACATATAATTGCAATGTTAAGAAGATAACAGCCAAAATGTTTCCAAAACTGATGGAAGAACAATGGAAAACAAAAATACAAACGTATATTGCCTGAATATCAAGTATAAAATATAGTAACAAAATAATCTTGCAGAATTTAAAATGTATGTAGATTTTAAAAGTATGTCTTAGGATGAGGGGGGATAAATGGTTCTAACATTATTAGAGAAGTTGTAAAAGTTAAAATTGCATTAAATCATAATAAATCAAGGGTAAGTGCCATAAGGATAGAAATCAATATATCAACAGTTGACCCTTGAACAACACAGGTTTGAACTGCAGAAGTCCACTTATACGTGGATTTTTTCCCCATAGATAAATACTACAGTACTGTACAATCCAAGGATGTAGAATTGCAGATATGGAGGGTGGACTGCAAAGTTACGCATGGATTTCTGATTTGTGGAAGGTCAGCGCTCTTAACTTGCACATTGTTCAAGAGTCAACTGTATAGAAGAAGAAAAAGGATATATGACCAACAAGCTCATAGAAAGAAAAACTATAAGGAATAAATGAAATAATAAAAAATACTTATATATAAGAAAATAAGATAAGAGAAAAAGTGAACATAAAACAAATAGTAAAATAGTAGCCATACACCCAAATGTAATAACATGAAATATAAATGGGCTAAATACTCTAAATAAAAAACTAGATAAAATGCAAAATCCAATTCTATCCTGCCTAAAGAAACACTTTAAATTTAAGGACACAGAAATACTAAAAGTTAAGAATGATGAAAGCTGGAGAAGGTGTGGAGGAAAAGGAACCCTGCTGGTGGGAATGTAGTTTGGTGCAGCCACTATGGAAAACAGTATGGAAATTCCTTATAAGACTGAAAATGGACTTACCATATGATCTAGCAATCCCACTCCTGGGGATATATCCAGAGGAAACTCCAATTCAAAAAGATACATGCACTCCAATATTCATAGCAGCACTATTTACATGTATGTAAGCAACCTAAACGTATGCTGATAGATGACTGGATGAAGAAGATGTGGTATGTAAATACAACAGAATACTACTCAGCCATGAAAAAGAATGAAATCAAGCCATTTGCAGCAACATGGATGTACCTAGAGATTATCATATTAAGTAGAATAAGTGAGAGAAAGACAAATACCATATGATATCACTTACATGTGAAATCTTAAAAAAATGACACAAATGAATTTATTTACAAACAGAAACAGACTCACAGACATAGAAAAAAAACTTATCATTATCAAAGGGGAAAGTGGGGGATAAATTAGTAGGAGTTTGGGATTAGCAGATACAAACTACTATATACAGAATAGATAAACAAGGTCCTACAGTATAGCACAGGGAATTATATTCAGTAGCTTGTAAAAACCTATAATGAGAAAGAATATGAAAAAATACATATATATATGTATAAGTGAATCACTATGCCGTACACCAGAAATTAATACAATGTTGTAAATCAACTATACTTCAATAAAAAAGAACAATAACATTACCAAAAAAAAGAATGGTAAAAGATACATCATGTAAATGTTAACTAAAAAACTGTTTTCACTATGTTAATAGCAGAAAAAATAGACTTTAGAAGGTAAGAACAGTATTAGAGGTAAAGAAGGACATTTCATGATAACAAAGGAATCAAACCACTAGGAAGAGATCACAATTCTTAATCTGCACACAGCTAGTAATAGAGCAACAAAATATTTATAGCAAAAAAAAGGCATAACTAAAAGGAGAAACCGACAAACCTATACTCACAGAGGTAGATTTTAACACATCTCTATCAATATCAGACTAAGCATACAAAAAACTAGGAAGGATACAGAAGATATGAACACAACATACTAGATCTAATTGGCATATATAGAGCATGTAATCAACAATGACAGAATACAGTAGTCCCTTGATATCTGTGGGGAATTGGTTCCAAGACCCCTGAGGATACCAAAATCCACGGATGCTCAAGTCCCTTACACTGGCCTTCCATATCAGTAGATGTAGAAACAGTGGATAAATAGGGATGACTGTTAATATTCTTCTCAAGTGCACACAGAATATTTATCAGAATTAACCATATGGTGCATCATAAAGCAAGCATAAACAAAAAATCAGAACTAAAATCTTTTCAAGTATTTTCTGCACAGTGGAATTAAGTCAGAAATCAATAACTCAAAACAGAAATCCTCAGCTGAGTTAAAAAAAAACCCATGAGTCAAAGAAGAAATCCCAACATAAATTGGAAAACATTTTAAAGTAATAAACAATGAAGATACAAATTTTACATCTTGTTTACTATCCCAAAGTAATGTCAAAGAAGGGAATCTGCAGTCTTAAAACGCATACGTTGGAAAGAAGGCTGAAAAACAATTATCTAAATTCTCATCTCAAGAAACTAGAAAAAGAATAGGAACTTTAAAAAAGTGAAGGAAAGAAACAATAAAGACCAAAGAGAAATCAATGAATTAAGAAACAAATGTAAAACAAAGGAAATTAACAAAGTCAAAGGTTAGTTCTCTGAAAATATTAATAAAATTTACACACTCTTAGCAAGGAAAAAATGGGAAAAACAGAGATTAGCAGTATCAGGAGAGAAAAATAGAAAATAACTTCAGATTTTTAAGCAACAAAAAGATATTAAGAGGATATTAAGGTGGGGGAGGGTATAGCTCAAGTGGTAGAGTGTGTGCTTAGCATGCCCGAGGTCCTGACTTCAATCCCCAGTACCTTCTCTAAAAATAAAAAAACCTAATTGCCTTATCCCTGCCAAAATAAAATAATTAAATAATGCAATAATAAATAAATAAAAATATTTTTAAAAGAGGATATTAAGATATAAAATAGATAAACAACAAGGACCTACTGTACAGCACAGGGAACTATATTCAATTTCTCATAATAAGCTATAATGGAAAAGAACCTGAAGGAAAAATATATACACACAACTAAATTGCTTTGCTGTACACCTGAAACTAACATTGTAAATAAACTACACTTCAATAAAAAATTAAATTAAAGAAGAGTATATTTAGAAAAATTTAAGTTTAAATTTAATAACATGAAATGGGTGTATTCCTTGAAGAACTTGCTAAAACTGATACAAGAAGAAACAGGAAATCTTAATTTTTCAGTATCTATTATATAAATCGAATCTGTTACTAAAAGACTTCCCACAAAGACAATTTGCAGTTCAGATTTCTTCCCTGGTGAATTATTTCAAAAGTTTAAGAAAGAAATAATATTAATTGTATATAAATTCTTCTACAGAACAGAATAAGAGAACTTTTCCCAACTTGTTTCATAAGGTCAGATAATCTTTTTTTTTTTAAGGTCAGATAATCTTAATGACAAATTTAGACAAGGACACTATAAGAAAGAACAGTTACAGACAAATAACTCCCATGAACAAACATGTAAAAATTCCAAATAAAATATTAACTCACTAAAGGCAAAAATATGTAAAAAAAGATAATACAGCACAACTAAGTTTTTTTTTAATTCCAGAGTAGTTTAGAATTAAAAAGTCAATTAATGTAATTCACTACATAAAAAGAAAAAAGAGAAATCATATGTTTACCTTGATAGAAAAAGTATTTGATAACATAGTACTCAGTATCTACTTATGATAAAAATTCTCAGCAATCTAGAAGTAGAAGGGCATTAAGAAAAACCTAAGGGAAACATCCTACTTAATGGTAAAATTGTTAACGTTTTCTGCAATACTGTGGTCCTAGCCAGTGCAGTAAGACAGGAAAGAAAAGGCATAAAGTTTGAAAAGGGAAGAAATAAAACAAGCAGAAGACATGAGTATATACTGAGAATGACCAAAAAAAAAAAAAAAAAAAACCCCAAAAGCCTGCAAAATAGCTGTTGGAATTAGTAAGCAAATCTGGTAAAACTGTTAGATTACAAGACCAATATTTTTAAAGGTCAATTTTATGTCTATATATTAGCAAAAAAGAAAGAAAATGAAAAAATTTAAGTTATTTATTATAATAATATAGGAACAATATCAAATATTGAAGAACAAACCTAAGAAGAGATGTCTATCTATATATTCAAAACTACAAAAAATCTTTGAGAAAAATTTCACAACAGTTAAATACAAGAAGGGACATATTATATTCATGGATTGCATGTCTTAATACTGTAGAGATGGCAGCTTTCCCAAAACTGATTTATACGTTAAGTACAATCTTAATAAAAATTACAGCAAAATTTTTAATGGAAATTGATGAGCCGATTCTAAAATCTAGTTTGCAAAGGCCAAGAATAGCCAAGACAATCTTGAACAATAAAAGTAGAGAACTTGTATTACCAAATATATTATAAAGTTATAGTTATCAAGCCAATATGATATTAGCTCAAGGACAAATAGGCTAATGGAATGGAAGAGAGAGTCCAGAAGCAGACACACAAATGATCCAGTCACCCATGAGAACACATCGTCTTTTTAATAAATGAAACATTGAATAAATGATACTTTTTAATAAATGATACATTTAATAAATGAAAATCAAACTGATTTCCCTAAGGAAAATATTTAACCTTGACTCCTATATTTCACAGCATAAACAAAAATAAACTACAAGTGTACTGTTGATATAGATGTAAAAAAGCACAACAATAAAGCTTTTAGAAGAAAACAGAAGAATATTTTCATCACTTTGCATTAGTCCAATTTCTTAAGCACATCACAATAAGCACTAACCACGAAGGAAATGTGTGGACTACTTTACGATTACAAACTTCTACTCACCAAAACACAGTTTACAGAGAATAAAAAATCAAGCCACCAAATGGGAAAAGATATCTGCATTACATACATGGAGCAAAAAACAAAAAACCTGCATAAGATGTACAAAGAACTAAACATCAAAGAAACAAAAATTCAGACATCCCAGTTGATAAATGACTTGAAGTGGCACTTCACAAAAGAGCATCTCCAAATGGCCAAAAGACTTACGGGAAAATGCTTAACTTCAACAGACATCAGAGAAATATAAGCTATGTAAATCCGCCATCAAACATACAGAAGAGGTAAAATGAAGACAGAAAAATTTCAAGTGCTAGTGAGGAGGTAGGGCAACTGGAACTCTTACACAGTTGACCCTTGAGCAACACGGGTTTGAACTGCACAGGTCCACTTACACTTAGATTTTTTTCACTAAATACAGTACTACTGATCAGCAGTTGCTTGAATTTTAGGATGCAGAACCACA
The DNA here is from genome assembly GCF_009834535.1 of Camelus ferus. Taxonomy (NCBI): domain Eukaryota; kingdom Metazoa; phylum Chordata; class Mammalia; order Artiodactyla; family Camelidae; genus Camelus; species Camelus ferus. The sequence continues at coordinate 66,070,745 of NC_045702.1, forward strand.
GATACAGAGGGCCCACTGTAAAGTTATATGCAGATCTTTGATTGCACCGAGGGTCAGCACCCCTAATCCCTATATTGTTCAAGGGTCAACTGTACATTGCTCACTAGTATGCAGCCTGGGACAATGCCTTTGGGAAACTGCTGTATCCACTGAAGCTGAATAGATATGTGCCATAACCCAGAAACTCAACTCCTGGGTATATTCCTGACAGAAATATGCATATACATCCACCAAAATACACAGTCATGAATATTCAAACACTAATAGTCAAAAAGTGAAAACAACTCAAATATTCAATGGGTAGAATGGATAAACTGTGGTATTTTCATAAAATGGAAGAAGATACTGCAATGAAAATTAACAAACTACAGCTATGTGCAACAAAAAGGATGAATCTCAAAAACATAATGTTGAGCAAAAGAAGATAAATGGAAAAACATACATACTGTATTATTCCATTCATTTCAAATTCAGAAAGAGGCAAAAACTAAACCACAGTGTTGGAAGCTAAGAGAATGGTCATCCTTAGTGGGGGGTAGTAAATGAAAGAAGACAAAGAAGAGCTTTCTGAGGATTTGGTTAATGTTTTTTTATTATTATTATTATTATTATTATTATTATTATTATTATTATTATTATTATTATCATTATCATTATCATTATTATTATATTCCCAGAACTTCTTTATCTTAAAACTGGCAGTCTGTACCTTCTGACCACCTTCATCCTTTTGCTAACCTTCCATCCCCTGCCTCTGGCAACCACCAATCTATTCTCTGTATCTATGAGCTTATTTTTTGCTTATTTTTTGTTTTAAAATTCCACATATAAGTGAGATCATTCGATATTTGTCTTTCTCTGTCCGATTTATTTCACTTAGCATAATGCTGTCAGGTCTATACACGTTGTGGCAAGATTTCCTTATTTTTTATGGCTGAAAAATACTCCATTGTGTATATATTCTACATTTTCTTTATCCATTCATCAATTAGGTTGCTTCCATGTCTTGACTATTGCAAATAATGCTGCAATGAACATGGGGATACAGATATCTTTTTGAGACAGTGATCTCATTTATTTTGGGTAATGTTCTTTTTCTTGACCTGGGTGATAGTTACAATGCCATGACTTCTTTGCAAAAAGAATTCACTATACACTCATGCTGTGTGCACTTTTCTATATGCATATTATAAGTCAATAGAAATTTCTATGAAAAATGGAAGCAAAGTGTAGCTACAAATAAGGCTAAACACACTACTATGATGTTCTACATATGTTTTAGAGGTTGGCCACAGATTTAATACTAAGATTTCTAACAGCTGTATGAGAAAAAGAGAAATTGTCAGTTATACATTCATTTGTGTGTAGTAGATATAAATAAATCAACTGCCTAGAGATATAATTCTTGGCACTAAAATATTTCTCGTAAAAATTTTCACAAAAGGAAGACGCCTTCTGATATAATAAACAACGTTCTTGACAACAACTTCAAGAAGATGCTCTGTGATTGCTTCTTATGCTGACCCTCAATCTAGGTTGATGGACTCTTCATTTATCATAAGGCAAAAGAAACAAGATAGGAGAATGCAGAGAACTGCAGTCTCTACATACCCAGCTGCTCTCTGGTGATCTGGGCTGACCCAGAGATATATTTTATAATCCTGTAAGACTCAACACAATAGTGGATAAGCTTCACATATTCCTTCCAGAATACTGTATCTCTCAACTGCATTCTGACATTTACCATTCAGCAGTGAAGTTAAGCCAATACCCTCTAGTAAATTGGTAGAGGACAGCTATTATCTATGTCACTTGAATAGGAACCCTGTTTACCTAGGGGAAGAGACAGTGCCCTGAGAATGCTGAGAAGCCTACCTCCGACTAGTAACTGAAAAGATCATCATCCTACCTCCATTGTGAACACCTACTATTAGGGCTCCAAGAATCTTTAGAAATGGTAACTGAACCTTCTCCAAAGCAATACAGTATAAGCAAGCAATTGATCAAAGTCCCAAGCCAAAGTTCTACTATGTATATAGCATGACTAAAAGAGCTTTAGCCAAAAATATAATCACCATAGGCAAGGTATGAACAGTCTTATAAGGCATTCTCAACAAATAGTAACAAGAAAAATAAGTCAGTGAATTCAAAGCTATTCAGAGGATTATATCATCAATAATATTTGGTAACATCTCACACATCTGTGTTTCATTCACCTAATTCAAGCATAGGAATAGATAATTTTTTTCCGATTATTCAGCAACCAGAATATTAAGAAGTTTGGCATGCTAAAGCTCACTCACTTAACTCAGGCCTCTTGGTGACTTTTTTTTTAAACATAGGATAAATTTATTTATCTGCTTTCCTAGTTCACAACCAATTATAATAAGCAAGTCAGGATGAGAAACACAAAGTAAAGAGCTGGCAGAAACAAGCAGAGTTTTAAGAAGTAACAGCTAGCTTGGTAGGAAGAGAAAGCAACTGCAAAAGCAGACCAAGAACTCCAAACACACACTTTTCTGGGGCCATGTAGCAAACAGTTCTATGTACCTGAGGAGTGGCCAAGGGCAGCCACTGCACAGGGCATATTCACAGAAACAGATCCAGAGCAAAGTCATCATTAAGGATTATATTATAGTGCGCAGAGTCTTTTTAAAATAAGGTAGGAAAATGTATAATCCCTTTAAAAAAGCAATTCATTCAAAATGTTTAAAGTATTGTTACTGCAGTTTAAATTTGAACATTTAAATTACAAGCTTCAGTTATATGGAAGACTACACTTCACAGTAACTGATCTGTACAGCACTGCAGTTTTAAGCTTAACTCAAACATTAGATACATGGAAAACATGAGCATCTCATTCTCCATGTATACTGAAAAAATGCGGTGCTACTGTTATTTGAAATAACATTCAAGCTAGGAAACAGTATCTTGACCTAGAAAAGTAAGAACAATTATGTACATATTATTAAAAGCACTTTGATTTGAAAATCATCATTTGTCTCCACTGTGCTTAGCTCCTCATACCCTCTCCTTAAATCTCTCCTAAATTCTTCCCATTCACAAGACAGGAAAATTATGACTCTGTGTGGGGAGTTTCTCTTAAGGTATTGGTTTAAAAGTTTAACAATTTTTTTTAATGTTTATGCATATATGTTTAAATGTATATTTAAAAAAATTTTAAAGCTAATGTTAATCCATAGAAAAAGAATTTATATTTTAATTCTCCTTGTCAACTAAAACCAAAGGAGTATGTGAGCTTCTCAATAACCTATGAAGCTTATAATTGATAGAAAAAAATGAGTAATACCTGATTATCTACAGATGAAAAATGCAAGTTAAAAAAATACTGGAGGACTTCAACAACTTAATTTTTCTAAATGGTAGAGAATATGCAGGGAAAACACTAGTTGGTACACAGAACCAAAATCAGGCTATCAATATTTTGGAGTCAAGAGTGGAATATTTAGAGACCTCGAATGACCTAGTTCTTTCCACCACAATCTGTGAAAAATACGATGAAACAGTACTTATTTGCTGAGATATGTACCATCCAAGTGTTTTTAGTCTACAATATATAAATGTTCACTTAAAAAAAAACTGATGAAACAACTGCATACACAATCACAACAAACCTAAATTCAGTGCCTGACTATCCTAGCTAACCAAGTAACTCACTTTCAAAGTTCAAACTATAACAATATTGTTCTTGTATATGGCGTTTTAAATCTAAAGAATTATGTAGTCACGTAAAAAGGTTTTAAGCCTAAACCGAGAGTATGCCTAAATGGTTGAAGGGGTAATGAAATGCATGACTGTCTAAGTATTAACAGATATACTAGAATGATAGTCAGGAGTAGGGGGAGTTTGTTTTGGTTTGGTTTTCTATACTGTTCCATTTTTTTCAGAGTATCAGTAGAGACAATATGGAAGACACAGTTCACGATGTGTTTGTTTACAGAGAAAAATGCATGTGCCTCACCTAGCTACCATTAAACATATGTCTACCATTACCCTGCTCCTATTTGGAGAAATTCAAAACCAAACATGAATCCATTCTGCTTGAAGGCTATTATTAGTTTTAGGACTGTCATTGAAGGTTACCAATGGTCTATTCCAAGATTATTTTACAGATGGGAAAACTAGAAAACAGGAAGGTAGCATGGCTTGTTAAAAGACACAAGATTAATGACAAAGTAAACTTAGAACTAAATTATAATTCCACTAAACCTGCTTCTTCCCAGCTTATCAAACCATGTCTGATCTGCTTATATAAAAAGTAAAAAATAAATTCATTAAACAGACATGGGTCAGATACCCAGGGTTTGGTAACTCTGAAAAGGAAAAGTGACAGAAATGCACAAATACTGATTTGTTCATTTTGCAGAATTTGAGGCAGGGATACTTAAATCACCCAAATGGCCTACAATTACTTTTTCCCAAAAAGTAAAAGCCTTTTAGACAAAGCCTATCAATTAGATCCTATTACTAGACATGGACAATAATTTATACATACCATCAACTATTTGGACATGAAGAACAGCCTTAGTAATATTCATCCACATAAATAAATACATAAGTTGAAATCTAAGCCAGAAATTGAAATTTATTTTAGCTGCAACACTAAATTTACGTGTATATTGTAACTAAAGACAGCACTTACACTCACTTCAAAATAGAAAATAATTAGGCATAAAAAAAGAAAAAACACAGCTAGCCCAGACAACTGTCCACACAAATCAGTGTGATGTGACTGAAATTTCTTAAACATAACTTAAAATGTAATTTAAATTAGGTTGAGATACAATTCCCTTTCTTCTCCTGAAATCTCTGATGCCATGACAAAAATGGAGATGCAAAAGGAATAGTACTCTCCACTGAATTTAATCATTCAATAAATATTTACAAAGTGTCAGCTGCCTTAAGTAAGAAATAAGCAGACAAGGTCGCTGCCCTGTAAAGTTTAACACTTATGGGGCTTTTATGAAATGCATCACCCCAAAAAGCACTGTGTATGTTGGAGCCTGCTTGAGAATATCTGCTTTAAAAAAGGAATTACTTTTAATATATGTAAAATAAAGTTAAGAAAATCAGCCTTGTTTATTATTTACCTAACTTAAAAAAAAAGATTTGCCTATATGTAAAAAAATTTCATACAACCTATCTTCCTCAAAAGGTTGCATCCTAGAGATCACAAATGATAAATTAAACAGATTCCATATTAACATCTCACTGTTTATAACTCAAAGTCCCAAAAGAATCAGTGAGGCAGGTCTTCCTGCTAGGGGCAAACATCTGTGATGGTTCAAGTTAAAAAAAACCCAACTCATCAAAGTTACTGAATCTAAGTCCTAGTATAAATATTTATATTTCATTTAAGATGCTAGACACATTTTCACACACGAAAAAGAAAAAAAAAAACCATATAAATCGCACAGGAGGAAAAGGTTTCATCGTTCCCTGACTCTTAGAGGATTTTCGATGGCTGATTATGAGAGGGTTAATGGAACAAAGTAATTCTACAACTTGATGGTTCAAGGAAATTTCTGAGAAATGTATGCTTAGGACTTTAATTTTTTTTAATACTCAGAAATGAGATTTAAATACAATGTCAGCATGTTACAAGTCAGCTATTTCTGAATACTAGGTTGACTGAATGTAATTATTCCTTTTATGTCTCTATATTTTCTAAAGTAAGGGAACCCTACAATTACTGGTAGAAAACATGTACGGAAGGCAGACCTTGAAATCAATTACTGACTAGGCAACCTCCACAGTCCCACTCTTGATATCAACAGCAGAAACAGCACTAGTATACAACACACACACACACACACACACACACACACACACACACACACACACACACGGCTGGCATCTACTAGGCAGTCAATATTTGCGGCACGAAATGACAATACAGATGTAAATAAGCCAAAACGGAAACAAAATGCAGTCCGATTTTGCAGCAACACTGTAAACAATCACAGTAACGATTACTTTACTAAAAGCTGGCTGACAGCTTAACGTGCACCAAATGAAAGAGCTCTTCCTCCCTGTCCTCTTTTACTCAGACACTAGATTGCACATTCAAAACAAATCCTCCCCCGGCCCCGCCCCAAGCCCTACCCTCAGCTGCTCCCAGTACTGAAACTGACGGAAAGTCCTGGGCCTTGGCTGTACCCAGACCTGCCCCTCTCAGGACACTCCCGGCCGCCAACACGCCCGGCGCGGCAGGGGCTGGGGCTATAGCGGGCGCCCCTGGGGCTCGCCCCAGCCCTCCGCCCGCGGCGCCGGCCGCCCCCTCCCCTCTCCCCCAGCGGCGAGCTGCGCCGTACCTGCACACCGTGATCAGGTTCCTCCTCTCCACCGCGGCGTTGCGGGCGCTCAGGCTCTTCTTGCTGCCGCCGCCCCCGCCGCGGCTCCCGCCCAGGCCCCCCAGGCTTCGGGAGGCCATGGCGGGCTGACCCCCGCGCCCCTTTTGTCTCGTGTCGACCCCGCCCGCCCCTCCACACCTGCTTCCCTGGGCTCTTGGTTGGCGTGCGACTGTAGGGGCGCAGGAGGGTCGTAGAGAAGGAGCGTGGACGGAGAGAGGGTGTGGAAAACGACGGGGAACTCGCACCCGGAGACTGACGGCCGGAGCTCGGCACAAGAGCTCCACACTCACACACACTCACGCGCACAAACGCACGTACCACCCCCGCCCTCGCGCGCGCCGCCAGCTGCCAGGAGGCGCGTGCGGGTCGGCGTCCGCCGCTCCCCTAACTCCCCGCGGACCTCGGCGGCCACGCGCGCGCGCGCGCGTGCCCGCCGGCCCCGCACGCCCAACCACCGCACTCGGCAGCCACTCGGGCCCCAGCCGCGGCACGAGCCTCTAGCGCGCAGTCCCGCCCTCCCTTGCACCTATGGGGCCGACGCCGCCCCACCTGGAGCCAATCTCGGTCCGCGAGGGGCGGGGCTGGTTGAGCGGAATTTTAAAGCAATGCGCTAGAGCCCCGCCCCGGCGCGTGGGCAGCTGTCAAGATGCCGGGCTCGGGCTCGCGCTCGCAGCCCGCGTGTCGCAGGCAGTCGGCACGCAGCTGAGCACCGCCGCAGCTGGCCTGAGGATTGTGGGAGGCGGGGCTCAGGAGTGCCCTGGGAGGATTGCTGACACTTGCCCGGAGCCCAGCTCACGGATGGAGTCTCTGGCTCAAACGGCTGACCCTATTCCTGGAAGCCAACTCTCAAGTGGCATCCGTAGCTACAACGCCAAGCAAGCAGCAGCGCCGGCTCCCCCATCAGACCCAGGGCCTGACTCCCAGGAAGGGAGCGGGGTTCCTTTTGTCCTAACGCCCTCCCCGGGCCTGACAGACAGCTACGAATAGCCCAAAGAGGGAGTGTCCGCAGAATCTCTCTCTTGGGGCGTCTGGTGGTGGGATTCTTGACCCTCGACGCCACGTCGCTCCTGCCCTACCCCCAGCACGGCCTGCAGCCGGGACTAACCGCCCCTATAAGAATGAGCGCGGTGCGAGGGTACACTCTGCTCCTTGCGCCCTTCATCCGTCCTGGGCAGTGACCCCCAGAATTGAGGGTGGGACGGAGATGAGCCTTTGGGAGGTAGGGCCTTGGCCCGGTGGTGCTGCTGCCCTGAGAGAGGCAGGGAGTGCACCCTCGTCGCGCGTGTTCGGAACCTAGCGCCTACCTTCCAGAGGTTCTCCACCCCTCCGTCTTTACCAGCGGGGAGGTCCTGGGGTGGGCCTGCGTTCTCCGGCGCTCACCTAGGTTGCCCGTACACCTCTCTGCAGCAATGCCCAGAATTTAGAGTGATATCCTTACTGACTGCCAGTCCTACGGGGCCTAGCATGGTGCTGTGAAAAGAACAGGTTCTCAATAAATGTTTATTAAATTTAACTAGAAGTCACATTTGACGTGATTTTACTCTAATTTTACAGTTCTGGGGGCTCCAAAATCCATTAAACTTCCACCTCTGTTTTTAAAGTTTCTGTCAAAGAATGTACATCATACAAATTACTATGGGAGATACTGTTAGTCTATGTTGAACGCTTTTAAAACACACAGAATTTTGTATATTGAAGCTACAGATTATTAATTTCTGAGGTTGTAAAAAAAAAACTTAAAACTTTAAAATCATCAGAGTTCACAGGAACTATATTCAGTATCTTGTAATGGCCTATAATGAGAAAGAATATGAAAAGGAATATGTATGTATAACTGAATCACTATGCTGTACACCAGAAATTAACACATTGTAAATCAGCTATACTTTTTTAAATAAAAATGCTTGTAGGAAAAAAAATTGTCTTAACTAATTTACTACAATATTCACACATTAAAATTATTTAAAAAAAACAATTTTGAAGACTTTAAACATTATCTTTCACCTAAATAAAAGCTGGAGGGCTTTTCTGGTGAATACGTTTGTTGCCAAACATTGCTTGTCTACTCTGTAGTACCATAGAGGCTTGCAAGTAGGTTTTACCCTATTCAAATTGAAATTGTTGTTTAAACACAGATTAAAAGTGCATCGAGGAAAAAAGTGGAAAGCCATCAGTCATCAAGAAAATTCCATGCTGCTTTGTCCTGCAGAAGAGAGAAAACACACGTCTGAAATGCTTATCAAGGAGTCAAAACTCAGTGTCGTTATTCTCAAAATAATGCACCTTTCAAGTACATTTTCATGTCATTTGTGCTATGAATTTACATTTATGATTGAAGACTTAGTAAAACTCCATTTTAGATGATTAGGTAATAATGTTATTTTTCAAATGCTACTTTCATGGGGATTCAGTTAACACTGGTACTTGGTGAACAAGATTTCCCTTTAAACCATTTTCTGTATGTACAGCATGTCATTAAACTGCCACATGGGGGCCTTACTCGATAAAGCTTTTTCTTAATTATCCTAAGATATATGTCCTGAGTCTCATTCTTTCTTCGGATTACTAATATGGAGATAGTTAATCAATTACATCCAGTACAAAGTACAGTACTACTATAGAGCCTTTCACAATACTTTTTGAGCTTCTTTCGGCACCTATTGCAATTCTTTATTTTGTTCTCTTAACTTTTTTTGTGGGGGTGTAATTAGGTTTATTTATTTATTTTATTGTATTTATTTATTATTATTTTTTTAATGGAGGTACTGGGGATTGAACCCAGGACCTCCTGCATGCTAAACACACCCTTTACCACTAAGCCACACCCTCCCCCTCCTTTATTTATCCAAACATTTACACAAAGGTTATTCAGAGATATAAAAAGATACAATAAAAATAATGAAAACAGCAGATGCCTAATTTAACCTACAAGAAATCTGTAGAACTGAATGAGCTGAGCATGCTCATTCACTATTTTCCCAATCTCCTTGTTCTCTCCATCAAAAAAAAAAGACAAAATTACAACTATAACATGTAAAATGTCCTCAAACCCCAAATGCTGTAAGCCAGAGAGATTACCAAACCATCACTTATTTTAATCTCAAAGAAGTGAACTTTCTATGTATGCCCAAACCCAGCAGCCATACAGAAAAAACTGATAAAATTGAAGAGAAAAAAAATTTTTTTAATCTATGAAGTAAGTTTCACCATATATACAATCAAAGGAAAAATGACAGACTGAGAAAACATATTTGAAATTCACATCATGGACAAAAAGCTAATATCCTTTTTATAGTGGCATAGGGGAATGTTGAGTAGAGTAATGCCGGTATTTTATCCCTATTATGTTGTTACTTTTCATGGAAGTTCCTTGAGCACATTTTAAAGCTGATGGAATGACTTTTCTGGTAAGCAGCCTGAGGTGACATCAAAAAATGGTTTGTTATTGCTATTCAGTTGACCCAGAAAACCCCACAAAAATCAAGCAAAGCAAGAGCTTCAAATCATGTTCACTTTAAGAACACTCATGAAACTGCCCAGGCCATTAAAGGTATGCATATCCGAAAAGCCACCAAGTATCTGAAGGCTATCAGTTTACAGAATCAATGTGCACTATTCTGTTGTTAACAATGGTGGACTTGGTAGCTGTGTGTAGGCGAGACAGTGGGGCTAGACGCAGGGTTGATGACCCAAAAAGTGTTGAATTTTTACTGTACATACTCAAAAATGCAGAGAGTAATGCTTAACTTTAGGGCTTAGTTGTAGATTCTCTGGTCACTGAGCACATTCAGGTGAACAAAGCCTCCATGACGTGGTGCAGGGAGAGCTCATGGTCGGATCAACCCTTAATATGGGCTCTCCTTGCCATATTGAGATGATCCTTACTAAAAAAAAGAGCAGATTGGCCCTAAACCAGAAGAGGAGGTTGCACAGAAGAAACAGTTATCCCAGAAGAAACTGAAGAAACAGAAACTTATGGCCCAGGAATAAATTCAGCAAAAGATAAATGCAAATAAAAGTAAAAAGAAAAAATTTTAATTAAAAAATAAACTTAAGGAATGAATGCACTGGGAGGGAAACGTTAGTAATGCAAGAGAGAGAAAAAATGATCAGAAGTGACAACGTGGGAAAAGCATTGGGTTTTGAGGCACAAGTAGATGGACTGAGCTTTGGTTAAAGTGTGAAGGAAAAGCCCAGCTGGGCTAACAAGCTAAGTCACAAATCTAAGTGTGGTAAGTGTCGGTTTACTGATCTAAGTTCTGCTGGGCTAACTCATAAATCTGAAGTTTAGTGTCAGTTTACTGGGCTAACAAGGTAACTCGTAAATCCAAGCTCAGCAAGTGTCAGTAACGTGATCTGTTCCGAATTGATAAGCTTCAGTGTACTGATTCCTTTCCTTTTGTTGTTTGAGCCTTATTGGCTAATAGCCCCATACTTGTAATTAACCCTATAAAACCTCATGTGCACGTCTTGGAGGTGCTCAGACCTTCGGAGCAGAAGCCTCTCTGAGCCCGCCTGGCGTAATAAATCTGAGTACTCCAACCCTCCGAGTGGTGCTTGTTTCTTGGCTGGCCTGTCATTTCCATAACAAAAGGTACTAATTCTCAATTGTAACCATAGAGAAAGGTGGAAGTATAGGTGCAAATATAAGTAGTTTTAAGCTTTTATTATTAGAAAGTTGAGGAAGTTCTCATCTGATAACTTCTGCTTTATCTTCAAGTTAAAAGACAAAGTCACCAGCTGAATGATTCAAGCAATCCTTCTTAAAGTGAGTAGTAGATTAAGTTGACTAATGGAATTTAGGACTCCTGGTCAGTGTTTGAGGACCAGTTTAAGATCGGTGATGATGAATGAGACATATCTATTCTATTGTGTGACTTTCCTTGATACTGTTAGTATCTTAATCATCTCAGGTATATTTTTAGTATCCTAGTCATCTGAGGCTGCCATATCAAAATACGATAGTCTGGGTGGCTTAAACAATAGAGATTTATTTTTTTCAAAGTTCTGGAGGCTGGGAAGTACAAGATCAAGGTGCCAGCCAATTTGGTTCCTGGTGAAAACTCTCTTTCTGGCTTTTAGGTGGTGTCATCTCCCTCTGTGCTTACAAGACCTTGTCTTTGCTGAGCCTGAGGTGGGGGGTAAGAGAGAGAGCAAGCTCTCTGGTGTCTCTTCTTAGAAGGGCACTAATGCCACTATTAGGGACCATCCTCATGACCTCATTCTAACCCTGATTACCTTCCAAAGCCTCCATCTCCAAATACCACCACACTAGCGGTTAGGGCCCCAATGTATAAATTTGGGGGGAACACAACACTCAGTCCAGAACAATTAGACTGCTGACATGCAGGTATAAGGAAAATGTTGATTTCATGCAGGAATGAGATTTTTATGAAAGGGTAAAAGGACAAGACAAATACAAGGAAGTCTGGGATATTATCAATGTGATTTTAAGATTGGATACAGAGGGAAAGAAGAAGAGAGAAATGATGGATTAAGGTAGAGAAGAGGGATCAAAGGACTGGATGATCTGCTGAGTTCAAAGAATAATCATAATGGATACAGTTAAACCAGCAAGGTAGAAGAGGAGATTGGAGATTGTGCTCAGAGTGTGATATGCTTGAATTAGCAGTTTTGCAATTAGAGCACTTACGAGTGATGACAAAACCCAAGGTTTGTAACCATGGTAACCTGTGCCAGTGGAGAAGTGGAGGAGTAGATCTGGTGATGAAAGGAGGTTAAAAAAAAAAGAGTCAGTGTCTTGAATGGCCATTTATGTTGTCATGAAGTCACCCAGAATTATGACAGGATTTAGAATAGACCATAACTGCTGTGTTATCTTCAATAATTCAGGGGGAGTAAGTGGGGGATAAGTAGATAATAATTCTGTCAAATTAAGCCTCAAGGACTGAGAGCAAATTTTGTTGATTTGCTTGCTTTTACAAGAGGGTGGAGAAATAATGGTCTAGAAGTGGCAACAGAAACCAGGAAGAACACTCCTCCTCTGGGCCTGAGGTATAAAAGGGATGAAATTATTTAAAAACAAAGCAAAACAAAAACATCCGTTTGAGAGTTTGACGAAGGAAGCAGAGTCCTCAGGGGAGATCCACATTTCCATTGAGGAAGGAGGGTGGAGGGTCCACTCAGAAGAAATGGAGGATACAAGGTAGTATTGGTCATACAGCAAGTGTTCCAGGGGGCATGATAGAAGGGTGGAGCAGAAAACGTCCAGGGCAAGGAATTGCAGAACATGTTGGTACAATAGGGTATGGGTGGTGAGGCTAGCATTATAGGCCATGTTGAGTATCTTCACAGGTCTCACAAAGTATTTTTTGTGAAAATAAAGAACTCTGGGTAAAAGCTGATCAAAACAAGATGGATTTGGTCTTAACAGTTTCTTTGAGGAGGGCAAATGGGCCCTTAGTTCAGAGGGCTTTTTTTTCCCTTCTTCTTCTTCTTCTTCTTCTTTTTTTTTTTTTAACTTGGAGGAAGGGCTTGACAAACTAAAAATTACAGAGTCTAGACAGTGATTACATGGATCATGTCAATGAATCTTCAGAGTCATTCTCTGATGTAGGTAGTTATATTCTCGCATTTACATACAAGGAACCAGAGACTTGAGGCTAAGTAACACAGTCACACAAAGAAAGTCTTGATCTATTTGATGCAAATGAATCTATTAATAAGATCCATCCTTTTTCCTGACATGTTTACTGCCTTTTTGAGAAAGTAGCTCCAGGTAAGGCTTAAATACAAAACTCCTGTTTTGCACACAAAGTGCTTAAGAATCAGGAAGGGTTTTATGCAATGACCAACTGCATCCCTCATGGAATACAGTCTCTAGAGAGTTAAGAGCACCAGAGCTCAGGCTTCCCTAATGCTTTGTAAGAAATATAGAATGAGTTTCACCATTGGAGGGAGCAAGAAAGACACCTGATTGACTCAGGGAGGACAGCAGTCCTTTCAACTCTCTCCTCCCTCTTACCCTTCTTTTTAGACTAGAACCTCAGGCTCATGTTGCACCAAATTGGATTATCTTACACCAAAGGGAATTGTCAGCATTCTCCAGCACATTGACATCATTTTGTACCCACTCCCCTCCTCTTCTGTTTCTATCGCATATCATCGTTTTTCTCTGTCACCTTAATGACAATAAAAACTCTTCTATAACATCATAATAACAAAATAATATTCCATGGTGTGGTTGTATCATAATTTCCTCTACCAACCCCACATTGTTGTACTTTTAGTTTGATTCCAATTGCTATGCCATGGTAGACAGTATCAGCATTGCAATATCTGCATATCCATGGTTACTGTTTTAAGAGAAATTGTTGAATACACTTTTTGACTCAGAAACTATGGGCTGAGTCAAAGGAAATGAAAACTTTAATGGATACAAATTGAATTCTTCTCCAGAGATGTCTTATCAATTTATATTTCTACTAACAGTACATAAGAGCATTTCCCTAAACCCTTGCCCATTCTGGACATTATCATTCATTTTGCTATTTTTCCATATAATAAGCAAAGGGCAATATCTTATTGAAATTTTCCCTTTTTTATTAGTAGTGAAATTACACACTTATTTCATGTGTTATTTGCTACTTATATTTTGGCTTTGGATCTGCTTGTTCACATCCTTTTCCAATTTTCTAAAAGAGTATTAGTTTTTTTTGTAGTATCATATTGGTCTATTATATGTATAGCAAATACTTTTTCTAGCTTGTTGCCTCATTTATGGTGCCTATAGAATTACTGTATACAGAGATGCTGAAAATGTTTTATATAAATGAAATTCATCATTCTTTTTCCTTTATTGATCTATCCTTTGGTCATATTAAAAAGGCCTTTCAACCCCCAAGATTATACAGATATTTTATGGGTTTTTTTTTTTTTACATCAAAAATCGTTCCTCTAGTGCTCTCATTTAAAAACATATTTCTGATAAGTTTATATTGTATAGCACAGGGAGCTATATTCAACATCTTGTAACTTATGATGAAAGAGAATATGAAAATGAATATATGTATGTTCCTATATGACTGAACTATTTATTGTGCTGTACACAGAAATTGACACATAGTAAACTGACTATACTTCAATAAAAAAATACATAATAAGAAAAAAACATATTTCTGTTAAAATCTATATGCACTGTGGCTCCAGGAAGACAGATATCATGTTCATTGTGTTTAGCATCTAGCATATTGTTGTCAATATTTCATAAACATTTTTGGATGAAAAAATAGTTCATCTGTATGGAATACGTGGAGGTGTGAAATTAGGATATATCTTTATTTTTCCCAAATAGGTAGCCTTTTGTCTAATTCTATGTATTAAATGATCCATCTTTTCCTTACTGATTTGAAATATTAAATTTATCATGTAATAATTTTAATAGCAATTTTGCATCTGCAATAAAAATTTCTGCTCATAATAAATCCTCTGAGACAATGAACATAAATGTTTCATAGAAACTTCTCTCTAGATATTTCTCCAGATACACAATAGAGATATATGCTCTTAATTATACCCACATAGGCTTATGCTATACATAGTCAATATATATTTTCATCATCTGTCACTATTTGTTTGTGTTTATAATGTTTTCTTCCATTCATAAATGTTGTAATTTTATGCAGTCAAATTTATGTATTTTTATTTTTATGGTTTCTGTGTTTTCATGCTTAGAAAAGCTTTCTTTATGCTTAGATTATAAGAATGTTTACCTATCTTTCTGTAGTATGTTTATTTTTCTTTCTTTCTTTTTCTTTTCTTTTCTTTTTTCTTTTTTTTTTTTTTGCATTTGTATATTTGATACTTACAGAACTTGGTATAAGTCAATTGGTAAAATAGCCTAACTTTTCCAAATGGCCAATAGTTAGCCAATACTAGTATTAAATAAAGCATTCTTTCCCACTAATATGAAAAGCTTAGGTACTAAATATTTGTATATATTTGAGGCTATTGCTGGATTTTTCTATCCTGATCTACTGATTTATCACTTGAGAGCTAGTGGTACCAAAATCTTATCAGTACTGAAGCCTCATAATTATTTTGAATATCTAGCAGGGAAACATCCTGTAGAGAGATTTTAAACTACTAAGGTTCATTTGGTATATTAAATTATGTGGGAGGTATTGTCAAATGAAAAATAAATCTTCTTAGGTTATATTATATGAGAAAATGTTACTAATACAGATATTCTAGAAATCATATGAAATCCCTAAAACTGGTATATCTGAAATGTTACCAGTCATAATTCTGCTTATTGTAACCAAATTTCTTTATCAATTACAATGTAACTAGGTGTTTCACCACACTTTTAAGCCTTTTGTCATTTATAAACAGTTATTGTTTTATTCTGATGCCTTTGCAAAATGCTTTCTCTTCAAGATTTACTGGTTTCTGGTAAGTTTCAGATGATAGCACTAAACTGAACTGGGTAAGAAATTTTAAAAGTCTGATGGAAACTCTGATTCCATAAAACTGTTAACAAAAAGGATTAGTTACATGGGACTGAGGAAACTGATGAGTATGATTATAATTTCTGATTTTGTCTGAAATATTACTGGCTTTTAATCTATGTTTTCTAGATACAAAGAAACACTTCTCCTTAAGCTAATTATGACTCAGCAATTTGGTAAATTAAACCTATTAAGCAGACTTGGAACGGTTATCTTTTCTCTCTACCTGATCCCTACAGAGACTGAAACTCTTAGGTTCCCAGTGGTTTTATCAGATAAACTACAAAGATCACCTCCTAACAGGTATAGGAATCTCAAGGTATTTTGAGGACCTCAAAAAGAAAAGAAGTCACCTAAATCTGTAAGGCAAAATCGGTGACAAACCCTTAACACAGCTTTCCTGGCCCTAGGAGATCTTATTAAAATTTCAGCCTGAGTGACTCTTTATGAAAAGTTCTAGCACAGTCAATTTAAAAGAGCTTATATGATCAAATAATCAGACTTAACTTATGCTTAATTTACTGTGTTTCACGTAATTGATAATAAGGTTAATATCTTCTCAGATATGGTTGGCAATGTTTAGAAGACAAAGCATAGTGGTTATATTTGTTTTCTATTGTTATATAACAAATTACCACAATATTAGTGGCTTAAAAAGATGCATTTATTAACTCACTGTTCTGTAAGTTTGAAGTCTGGCACAATATGATGGAGTTCTCTGCTCAGGGTCTCATAAGGCTGGAATCAAGGTGTCAGCTCATCAGGAAGCTTTGGGAAGAATCTACTTCTAAGCCTTTTCAGGTTGTTGGCAGAATCCAGTTCTTTGCAGTTTTAGGAGTGAGGTACCTCTTTTCTTGCTGGTTGTTGGCCAGGGATTGCACTCAACTCTTAGAGGACACTCTCAAGTCCATTCCATATGGTTTCCTACATCTTCAAGTCAGTGACAAAACACTGAAGCCCTCTCATGCTTTGAAACTCTGATGTCGTCTTCTGCTACAAGACAGAGAAAACTTTGCTTTTAAAGGGCTCATACAGTTAGGTTTAGCCCACTTAGATAACCTCCCTAACTCAAGGTCAACTGATTAGTAACCTTAATTATATCTAAAAATTCCCTATGATACTGTGAAATAAAATTCACATTTTATGGCGAGATAAAAAATTAAACATAAAAAATTTTCTCTGCCCTTTGGCCTCCTGTCTCCCCACTACTGTGCATTGTGTATCTGCATTATGCATCGACTAAACCTCCCTATAGGCAGAAATACCTGCTCAACCATAAAGAGCAACATTCTCCTAGTACCAATAAGGTCATTCCTTAAAAGATAACATTCTTTCCCAATCTTGTAAGGCGCCATGATAACACTTAGTTCTGGGTTGTGTAGATTTCTCTAATATGTCATATAATGTACAGCACTGTCTCCAAAACCTTATATAACTGTGCCTTGACTTCTGACAGGTGGAACAGTTCTCAGAGCTTTCTGAGTTGCTCTTCCTAGGTTATAATCCTTAAATTTGGCTCAAGTAAAATTTTCCATTTCTTTTTTTGATTGACTGATACTAATTTTTTTCAACACCACATAAAGTAATGTAATCACAGGAGTAACACCAGGGAGCAGATATCATAAGGGTCATGTCAGGATTTCACTCACCACAGTGGTGAAAGAAGTAACACCTTCCTTCAAAGAATTATATTGTTAAATGCCTATTAATTCGGCATTGACCTCCACACTCCAAACAATTTCTATTGAAATCCTTATCAGAATTTTTATACAGTTAAACTTCAAAGAGACCATTAATCACCTGGTGGTCTCCACAGCTTGGGAAAACAACACTTGTCATTTTTATTCATTCAATAAATATTTTTTTAGTTGCTGTGTTACTCAGAGTTCTCCAGAGAAACAGAATCAAAAGAATACATATGTATATATAAAGATAGATAGATGTGAGAGGAGATTTATTATAGGAAGAAATTCATATGTCTCAGCTCAAGCAGAGAGACTGAACTCGCCTTCCTTCCCTTTTGTCCTAGTCAAGCCCTCAGCAGATGACATGATGCTCACCTGAATGGGTGAAGGCAAACTTCTTTGCTCAGTCTGCTAATTCAAATGTTAATCTCTTCTGTAGACACTCACAGACACATTCAGAAATAATGTTTTACCAGCCATCAGGGCATCCTTTAACCAGTCAAGTTGACAGGTAAAATTAGCCATCACAGTTGCCTGCTATGTGACAGACACTGTGGCAGGTTGTGGGGCTGCAATGGTGAGCAAAGTTTCTTCTTTAAAGAGATTTTAAGGTTTAGGGGAAGGGTATAGCTCAGCAGTAGAGCGTGTGCTTAGCATGCATGAGGTCCTGGGTTCAATCCCCAGTACCTCCATTAAAAAATAAATTAATTAACCTAATTACCCCCCCAAATAAAAATAAAACAGTTGTTTAGTAAACATTAAAAATATATATACTTTTAAAAAATAAAGAGGTTAAGGTTTAGATGGGAGAGGTATGAATAAAAACTAAATAAACACATATATAAACTTATAAAGTATGACGAATGTCCCAAATGAGAGGAGAAAAAGGAGAGGAGAGGTTGAGACTGTTACCCCAAACTGGCTTCACCTCTTTGTGGGGTGTGAGCCAAAAGACACAATAAATCAAAGACTAAAAGAAGAAGGATTTATTACTTGAAGGAAGTAAGGAGAACACTGGGGATCTTTCGCAAAGTAGTGTCTCCCTGAAGAGCAAAATTGGGGATGTTTCAAGCTAAGGGTATATGCATATTCATGAAGGGGCTTGGGCAGTCTACAGAGTCCATGCTTTAGCTGACTGAAGTCACGAGGATCAGAAAAGGTCAACATCATCATTCCACAGGTTCCAGTGATCTCGTGGTTGAGTGCTTCAGGCTAATCTTTACTAATAAAACAGAACTGGGAATCTTTACAACTGATGTATTATTTTTGCTATGGTTACTTCTCTTGCCTGATAACAGTCCTTTGTTTCTACATTCTTTTGTCCCCTTAAGATCATTAATTACTGAGACCTGTTCAAGGGCAAAGCATCATGGAGAGGCTTAGATCATAAAATGGCTTAGGCCAAAAATGGCTTCTCTTACATCAAGAAAGCTCTGCCTGGTTCTCTTTCTCCAGAGACCTCTTCCCCTATCTGGTTAGGGAGTAAGATTCCAGAAGGTACTATTTCCATAGAATACAATGTCAATAGTGCCCCTGCAGTTGAACGACACTGTGTCCCTTCATTGTATTTCACAGAGGAAGAAATTTTTTTTTAAATCTCCACTTTTTTTCAATAATGTACCTGTGGTTTTGCCTCATGTGAGAAGACTACCCTTTATCACTCTTCAGTGGTTTCTAACCATCAACCCAGTGAGTGAGACTATTGTTGGAAAACCCCTCCTTTATAACATATGGGAATTTCTTACTTGACATCTATTCCTCATCAAAGTTTGGTTGTCTGGGTCATTATCATCTTTCCAGCAGAAAAAATAGAATAAATTGGAGAATAGACAAGAGTGTGGAAATTTCCTGGGCAACAGATGAATAATTTTTAAAGGCAATGCCTAAGTGCAGGTTTGTCCTGGGTATGCCTGAGCTCCCTTCCCACTTCAGTGAAATTTAGCAATCATATCAGTGTCTTAAACCATTTAACAGAACCCCAGGCCAACAGATCTAAATAATCTTACTTTACTAATTTTGTGGTTCCCAGTTTGTAGGGTCAGGCAGAATTCTAATTGAGGGGATGGACTAAATAGAATATATCACCCAAATCAGCCCATATCCCATTCCCACGGGCTTGTCCTCTGCTCTGCCTTGCCACACGTACATATTCCCTACCTGTATTAGTCATGACTCTCCAGAGAAACAGAACCAATTGTGTGTGTGTGTGTGTGTGTGTGTGTTAATTATGAGAAACTGACTCATACAATCTTGGAGGCTGAGAAGTCCCACAGTCTACAGTCTGCAAGCTAGAGACACAGGAAAGCCAGTGGTATAATTCATCCCCAGTCCAAAGTCCTGAGAACAAGGGGACCTAATAATGTAAACATCAGCCCAAGAACAGGAGAAGATAAGACGTCCCAGCTCAGCAGTGAGGCAGGTAAAAAATAAGTCACTTCCTCTTTTGTCCACTATTTGGTCTTTTCAAGCCCTCAAAGGACTGAATGATGTCCACTCACATTAGGGAGGGCGATTCTACTTGACTGAACCTACCAATTCAGACACTAATCTCATCTGAAACACTTTCACAGACACACCTAGAAATATTGCTTAATCTGGGGATCCTTATAGCCAGTTAAGTTAACTCATAAAATTAATCATCACACTACCCATTTCTGTTAAAAAAGGTGTAGTTTTCTTATTATCTCTTGGGTGAAGGACACAATAAATATGTTCTACTGAGCTCTTTTCAAACAACTTCTATCTGCCCTTCCCATGAAGTTGTGTAATAGCTCTCAGCTGTCTTTCACGAAAATACGAGACCTTGAGGAAATTACAGAATTTCTACAGACTTCCATTTTCTGATCTCTAAAGTTGGAGTAATGGTGACAACACCTATTTTATAGAATTTAGGGGGGAAAGAAATAAAAAAAACAAATGAAGCTCTTAAAATGAGGTGTGGTGTATGGTAAGTGTTCCACAAGTGTTAGCTATTATCATTAATTGTTCTTCCCAGAGGAGGCACCAGAACATCAAATCCGGATTCAGTTAGGGTCTCCAAAATTCTGTTACATGCCTTGGCAAGAGGTTTATAAAGTTAACCTTAATATTTTTTTTTAAACACAAAGTTCCATACTGGACAGAACATCTGTACTTTCTTATCAGACATTTCCTCTTCTTCATGGTCTCATAAAGAATGCCCTGTCATTCTTCAGGTTTGTCCAATAGAGTATTTTGAAATAACACTCAGGGTAGATGCTTCATATTACTTTATCCCATTACTATAAAATCAAACTTTATGTTAAAACCTACTCTCCTTAAAATACATTATATTCACCTGAAGCAATAGCCATAGAGGTATAAATTATGCCTTCAGTTTGCTGTGAACATATTTACTAAGAAAGTTAAGCACAAGGCTAATTGCTAAACTCTCTCTCAATGCTGTCTTGCTTTATCTTCTGAGTAACTTTTATACTGACCAGTCAAGATTTTGTAGCTCTTACTTCCTATAGTACTGAAAAATCATTTTTTTCCAACATAAAATTAGATTAAGCGTGCCTTTTCAAACTTATAAATCCTGGAAATTCTGATATGACCTCTTGCCCTTCTACACCTTCTTCCTTTGATTACTTCTTATGAATAGCCTATTTTAGCAACTTTAGTATACAAATCTACAAATTATGTTACCATGACATTTAAGGGCCTTCAACAATCTTGATGATGGTACCTTTAAAAATATACCCAGAATCTAAACACTTTTCATTACTCTCACTGCTGCTTCTCTGGGATCACCCAGATTATTGGAATATCTTCCCAGCTGGATTTTTGCTTCTTCCCTTGGCCCCACTCTCACTACAGTCTGATTTCAATTTCGCATCCAGAGCAATCAGATTATGTTACTCCTCTGCTCTAAACTCTCCAAGGGCTTTCTCTCTAACTCCAAGTAAAAGGCCCTCTAGGATCGAATCACACATCATTGTCACTTGTCTACATCATCTCCTGCTGCTTTTCCCCCTTGATCTCTCTGCTCTGGCCTTGGATGGCTTCCTGCTCTCCTTGGATGTGCCAGAGATGCTGCCACCTTAGGGTCTTTGTGCTATTGTATCCCAGAGAACAGGGCTCATTTTCTTACTTATTTCAGTCACCTACTCAGTGAGGCCTTCCCTGACACCTCTCCAAATTGCAAACCTGTTTCCTCTGAATTTCTTATCTTCTTTCACTGCTTTGTTTATCTCTAACCACCATCTTAATACTATGTCTATATTTTCCATTCACCTATTTGTTCATTTTCTACTCCTCTCTCTATGATATAAAATATTAGTGCAAATTTTTTTGTATGTTTTGTCCACTGATGTAAAGAGTACTTACATATAATAGGGGTTCAATTGTTATTTTTGATTCAATGAAACTAGCCCCAGCTTTCTTTTCCTACTTTATGTCCCTTTTATTCATTCACTCATTATTTATTGAACACATCACATTCTGGATATTATGCTGGGGTGACCAAAATGAACGAGACAGCCTCTTGCCTCAAAGGGCTCGTGTACTAGTAGGAGACATAAACACGCACAAACACCGATAAGTACTCTCAGAATGAAACCTCATACAATACATATTAGAACATGGAAGGAAGAATGATTTGTTTTAATTGGGCGCTGGAGGTAGGAAAGAAGGACTTGCTGAGTAGGTGTTCACTGAACGGGCTTTGGGAGGAAGGAAATCACAAACATTAAACAAAATCTGGGATGGGGAAGACTGTGGCAGGTATTGGAGCTGCAATTGGTTAAGACTGGAACAGAGGTGTAGAGAGGGAAAGCTGAAAAGGGGAACACAAGCCAGAATCTGGAAGCCCTTACGTGCAAAAGAGTTTGGACTGTACTATTTAGGCAGTTGAGAGTCACTGAAAAGGTTTTAGTCAGGAAAGTGTCACAGTCAGATCTGTTTTTCTAGCAACTTTAGAAGGATTACTCCGGGATTTGAATGGGAGGGGTTTGAGATGGGAGGCAAAGAGCAGGTAAATTTTTTTTAGAGTAATTCCTCATTTTTGCCTTTTTTACTCATAGTCCTCTTGTTAACTCTCAGCGGACTGCACAGCCCAACTTTATTTATTCATTAATTCAACCAATATAGATTAAGCCCTTACTTTGCTTTTGGGGATTATGGAAGTGGACAAGACAGAGCTCTTTCTTTAATGAATTTACAGTGTAGCAGGAGGAAACAAATAAATCATAAAAATAAAAGGCAAAACCAATAATAATTATAAATATCTAAACTGGTTGAATTTTTAACACATTTTATTTCGTTTTATTTTAGATTTCAACCCTCTTCTTACTCAATGAACATTCACCTTGAAGAGTACCTTTATCTTATCTCATGCTTTGTAATGCAAGGTCATCCATGAACTTTGAAATGTTATAATCCAGGAAATGCTACAAGCTACAGTACATAAATATCAGTCAGGTTTTTTTCCTTTCATTATATTATAACTTTTAGGGGGGGTGGGATAGACAACTAACTTTATAAAGTAAAAAATTTATTGAAACATTTAGAATAGTTGAGTTAAAATGAGGAGCAAGCAAGTAGAGGATATTAAATATTATCATGAACCCAAAGGATAATTTTATAGAAGTCAAGTTTGCATAGATTAACAAACAAAAATAAATCTTTCTTTTTTATATCCAATTTTTGATTAAAGAAATTCAGGCTTTAACGTCTGAAGGAAGAATTTTTAAAGTTATTGTAATATAATTCAGCTGTCTCTGGGAAATACATTGCAAAAAGACAAAAAGAAAGAGAAGAAAGATATAAAAGAAAATTCACTGTAAATAGTTGTGTTTGAAGATTTGCTGTCTGTCCTTAAGAGCTATAATGAAGTTTTCCCACTGAACCTGGGAATCAGACTGCCCTGTGATAGTTAACCTTAAAAACTACATATAATGGATCAGAATAAAATTATACCAATTTTAATTTGTGTAATTGTACACAATTGTAAGGCTTACAATATATGGCTAGGATAGCAAGATACAGAGTCATTGTATGTGAAATTATTAATAAATCTAAGGGAAAAATGGGATCAATGAGAAGAGTAAGCCATAATATCCTGTGATTTTTGTTAAGTGAGTGTTGCCAGTGCCCAGCGGAGACTCTTTCACGAGAGGAATGTCCTCAACCAAAGTGCCCCTCTGCCTCTGGTGGCAGAGAATTCTCCACTGTGCACATAGACAGGACATGTGAGTTTCCACTAAACATGAATGTTATAACTTCCACATATCCCCACTCACTGCTTCTGTAAGGCTTAACCTGGTATCTACAGATCGACAAACCACCCATCATACTGTGCAAAATTTAGTCTATGCTTCAATAACTAAGAAAAAAAAATTTGCTACCTGTGTTTTCCATAGTATACTCCGTGCTAAATTTAACTACAAAAAATCAGCATTGGGGAGAGGGAAATATCTCAGTGGTAGAGTTCATGCTTAGCATGCATGAGATCCTGGGTTCAATCCCCAGTGCCTCCATTAAATAAATAAATAAATATTTATTTATTTATTTTATGGCAAGACTTTATTCTACTAAATTGAGTTTCTTAAAGCCAAGAACAAATATTTTTTATGGGGTGGTAATTAGGTTTATTTATTTATTTGCTCATTCATTTTTATGGCGGTACTGGGGATTGAACCTTATGCAAGCAAAGCACACACTCTACCACTGAGCTATGCCTTCTCCCCCGACAAGAACAAATTTTTATTCCTTGTTATCTGCTACAGAATCCGTGCCACATAGTACAGTGTCTTGTACAAAACATGCAATCAAATATTTTAATGGAAAAAAAAATAACATCACAGGGACTTTTAAAAGTATATAATTTTTTTGTTCTAAATGATTATCCCTTGTATTCTATTAAAACTTTATAGAAATCAATAACTAAAAGCATAGGTTTTACTTTCAGTAAAGTCTGTTTTTAAAAAATGTCAAGCTTATTATAGAGATATATCATGCTACTTATGGAATAATAGAACATGTATATTTTTAAATTTTGGAAATAACTCACATTTTCTTTACCCAAATAGTCAATGTTTTTAATTCCTTGTTTTTACTTATTTATATGGTATACTCTTGGTGTGATTCTAGAGTCCTCTTGTATATGAAAGTAGTCACAAATCATAATTTACTTTTGTTTCTCTATTGTTAAGTAATTAATTTCCAGTGTATTATTTGGACTTCAAATGATATTATGATAATCATTGTTGTCATAAAGATTTTTGTATTTAGGATTATTTTTCTAAGACCAATTTCCAGAAGTCTAATTACTGGTACAGATGTTAATACTCTTAAGGTTTTTTAAAAAATATTGCCAAATTGTTCTCCAAGAGGTTAAAATCAATTTACACGTCCAATGGCAAGAAATAAAAACGCATGCTTCATTGCACCTTGCCATTTAGACATTACTTTTAAAAATCTTAGAGGATAGACAAAAGTAAACAACAACAGCAAAAGGCCAAATTATTGTTTCTAAGTGCCAATTATTATTTTGAACATGCATTGAATATTTCTGTTTTGTAAATTGTCTAATTATTTTGTTTTGCTGAGAGCCACATGCTATGTATCTAGATATTGCTGTTAGCATTTTAAAATAATTATTTTTCTTCATATTTTTATATTTGTATAATAAGGATAAACTTTCACTAGCTGCTTACTATGTATTCGTCCTTTACATATATTATTTCATTCAATGATTAGAAAAGCCCTACAAGTGACTGCTTTATCTCTATTTTACAGATGTGGAAACTGAGACTTGGTGAAGTAAAATATGAATTCGCTACATTAGTATCCTCATTAGTTAATAAAGATCTTAACTTTTGGTCTTTCATGTCTTCTTTAAACATATTCCTTAGTCTGGTTTGCCTTTTAATTATTTTTACCAACAGAAGTGTTATATCTTGATGTCAAATCTTTCAATACTTTCTATTGTGTTTCTTTTCCTGTTACTTTTAAACTTATAAAGTCCTTCTCACTTTGGAGGTTTGATATATATCTAATTCATTCTTTTAATTTATCTATGCTTCCTTTTCTGTTTATTTTCAAGCACATGTCCAGAAGTACATTTGTAGGTGATATGAAGTAAAAATCGAAATGGATAAATTTTCAATAAACAGACAATTGCACAAAAATTCAATTTGTTGAAGACTCTTTCTTCACCATTGTTTGAGATGTTTCTTTTACTACATGTTATTTTCTGATATATAACATTTATTTCTGAGTTAACCTATTTGAAGGAGTATAAAGCAAACTAACAGACTTCCCTGATGTGAGATTTTTGCTGACTCATTCTCCACTGAGAATAACTTCAATTCAGAGGCTATGCTCCAGGAAGGAGAAAATAGGCTGATACTCTCAGATTAATGGACAGAACCTCTGGAGTCCCTCCTGAAGATTCACTGAAGGTAAGAGGAATGCAGCACCCTGTAAAACACCCTGATTGTTATCACTTTTTCTGTTCCATACAGTTTTTCTACAAAACCTCAAGACTTCAACTCTAAGAGGGGCTCGCAGTCTTTAAGGCATTAGTCTGCTGTGATTCCGTTTGCCAGGCAAAACAATAAAGCTGCTCTTTCCTTTGCTCCTAAAACTCTGCTTCTGAATTCACTTTTGGGGGTGCAGAGGATGATTTTTCAGCAACATATTCTGTTCCCTTGACCTGATCATCAGTTTTGTGCCAGTACCATATTGCTTTAGCCATACTTGAAAATGTTAACACTTTCTTAGTATTTTTTCATTACATTTGAACATCTTTCATCTTTAGATGTTCAAGTAGTATTTAAGTTTTGTGAATAGAAACTAAATGACATGAATGCATCTTTTATAACTAAATTATGCTCTATAAAGAAACATATTTCAAAGATCAATTGTATTATTTCTTAGATCAATGTTTAAAACAAATTGCTGTAGCACTTCCATAAACTTTAAGACATCTGGAAGATAAGGTAGTCATTGACTATCTGACTGCAGAAACTCAGCTGGAAAGACGATGTTGTTATCATTTTATTGAGTATATAATAGCTTATTATTAACTTTTCTTTTAAAAAATCATAGTAACTGTTAACTACCTTGAGAAAAGGTCTACACTTTTGGCTGGAATTTTCCTTCTTATTATATACTATGTTTAGGATAATGATCACCTTTGATGAAAACTGTATTATATAAAAACATTGTCTTCCATCAATGCATCAGTGAAAATTACAGCCTTAAGGAAGGTCTGAATGCTGAGGGAAAAAAAGATCTTAATATATATATGCATTCATGCCTTCCCATTCCATGTCTTTCCCCATTCTTCCATTTATGCCCATTTCCTTGGCACAATGATGGAGCCCATTTTAAGTCCTTTTTCAACAATAAAACAAGCACTTCAAATATTCATCCTTGCAAACTCTAATGCAACTGCATCTAGCATTAACCTATGTGACGGAATTAGGGAAAAGATCAAATGTGGATATATAGGCTCTCAAAAGAAAAAAATGTCCTTAAGTAGCACAATAGTTTCCTGAAGAAAGTCTCATTCTGCTTTTTAAACACTTAATATCATTTTGTACCTAAAGAAACATAGAAAAGTGGTTAAAGATGTTAGTTCCAGAGTTCAAATTAAGGTATGGGATCTGGATTTGAATTTCTGGTTTGCCAGTCACTGACTGTGTGGCATATTACAGCTTTTTAATTTCACTAAGTTTTAGTTTCCTATTCTTTAAATTAATATAATTATAGCCCTGACTATGTCAGGATTAAGTGTGAAAACATCTGATTTAGAGCTCAATAAATATTAGTCATTATTTTTATTTTCTTTCCTCCAATACATTAGGAGCTCTTTTTGAGGGCAAGGTCTAACTCGCTTGTCTTATACCTGGAGTGCTCAGTACAATTGCTCAATAAATATTTGTTAACTTTTGTTGTTAGGGAATTGCTAGATCTGAGACAACCATCTGCAGCATGCTATAATTTTTTTTAAATAATGTATTTCTTGTGGCAGTCGGATTACTAGGGCACATGGTGGCAAAAAGCAGGGAATTCCTTCTAAAACTGGTCACAAATCTTGATCATACAAGAATCTCCAAAAAGTTTCCAAATTATGAAATAGCTTTCTCTTCAATAAAGGTGATTTGCTAAACACATAGCTAAATATGATTAACTTACACTTTTGTAACATTTCTATGTACAAAAACTCATAAATCAAAAATTTTCATGAAACCCCATGTCCTGATTCATTTATTTGAAGCATGTACACAAAACCAAAAATCACATCTACATACATCAAAGATTTTCAAACATTTTGAAAAATATATTAATGTACTATTTTCTTCATAGTCTCAGAAAGATAGGCATCTTTTAACTTCACTGAGTCTTAGTTTCCTCATCTTGAAAGGAATCTTTCTGAGAATGTCAAATGAAGGTAGTGATGCTGTTTTCCAGCTAAGACCTTGCAATATTGTTCTACAAATGTGGAATCAAGATTCAAATTAAGGAGTGCCCAGTAGGAAATACAATGAGGGAAAAAGCCAGATGATCAGCAATGATATTAATTTAGTCATTCCTTCAGCCAGTAAATATTTACTGAGTGCCTACTATGCTTCATATACTAGGAAACAAAAGAACAAAGCAGAGATGGGCTGCCCTTATATAGTTCATATCTCAGTGGGAAAGACACACTACATAATGGGCAAAAATTGCAATTGTGATTTATAATAAGAGGGAGAAGTACAATATACTTTGTGAGTTTCTATCAAGGTATCAATCTAATCAGTAATATTTCCCTGAGGAAGTGACTTTTGAACTAAGCCAGAAGAATGAGTCAGTTAGCCAGGTGATGGGGTGTGTGTGTGTGTGTCCATGCAAATGTATGCTGGGCAATTGTGAAGGTGTGAGAGGACAGAGAAAGATCGTTCCAGGAGGGTAGGCAAGAGGAACACCGTGCACAGCAAAGCTCCAAGAAGCTGACAGAGGCCAGTGTGGCTGGATCATGAAGAATTGAGAGGAGGAGGAGCCTGGAGCTAGAGAACTAGGCAAAAGCCAGATCATGGAGGACCTCCAGGATTGAACCTGAGAGCAATGGAAAGCCAATGCAAGTCTTATCTGGGGGTAGAACATGGTCATAGGTGCATTTTTATAAATAACTTTGGCTGCTGTGTGGAAGGTGAATTAGAAAGGTTCTGAAATCGATGTGGAGAAACTAGATAGGAAGTTCTGATAGCCCAAGTAAGAGAGGATTTTTAACTACTCTGGGGAAGGGGCTGGGATTCCCAGGAAGTTGGCCATTGCCCACTCTTTGACCCTTTATGGTTAGCCTTGGAACTGTTACGGCACCTGTGGGCATGTTATTCACCATGCCAAGGTTGACTCTTCCCCTCTCCCCAGGTTTCTGATACAAATTAAATGGCGGTGCTGTGTACTCAGATGTGACTGCTGAAAGAGAAGCCAGTCTGGGGACAAGATCAAAAGTTCAACACTCAGTGTGAGACTTGTTGGGCCTCCCTGGTGGCAATTCCCACAAAGTGATTTTTAGAATTTACTGTCCTTAACAGTAACAAAGATGATGGAGCATGAGAAAAACTTGACAGTGGAATAACATATGATGCCATATTGATGCAGGAAAAACGGATGTGGGGCGTGGAGGAGGGCTATGTCCCAGGTCTCAGTGGAGCCCCTGGGACGTGCCCTGCCAAGTGTGGGTCTTTGGCTTCACACAGAAAAGAATTCAAGAGCAAGCCACAATTGAGTAAGGCTGCGATTCCCAGGAAGTTGGCCATTGCCCACTCTTTGACCTTTTATGGTTAGCCTTGGAACTGTTATGGCGCCTGTGGGCATGTTATTCACCATGCTAATATATTACAATGGGCATATAATGAAGTTTATGGTCTGCTAGAAATCAAATCTCCCACCATCTTGAGCCTCAAGGCTTACTAGGGGTTGAATCTTCCACCATTTTAATGTTAATGCTGTGTCATTTCTTGAATGGCTGAGCCCTGCCCCTTTCCTTCCTGTCTCAATATGATGAAATCATTATAGGATAGTGTACTTGTTTGGGGTGAGCACTATTTGACTGTAATGCATAGTAATCAATAAGATAAAAGAAACAAAGCTAGAAATAATAGCAGAATATTAACTGCAAACTAAATTGCCATTTCCTAAAAGAACACTGCAGTGTGATGGCAATAAGAAGGAACACAATAACTACAAGGTCATGGCTCTATCAAGCAACAGAGACGACACAGTCAAATACTTGGCCCAATTACAGAATACCTAACTGGGAAAGACCAACACAAGGGAAACCAACTAAAAGATAAGAATCAGAATTCATCAGTATCTCAAGAAAAGTTCACGTGATAAATGACCAGTTTTGCAAATTTTTTTTATATTGTGGTTAGCATCACGTCCTCATTTTCTATATGTTAATACCCTTTAAGGTATTTTAAAAGATAATTTAATTATTAGTTAATTATTTAATTATTACAATGAAAACGCAACTTGTAATAAGCAATATTTCTTTCTCTCATTTTCCAAGTATTGCACAATAAAATAAACCTCAGGCCTCAGTTGGCTGGCTTTAGAATCCTGGATTATTGGAGTTTAGACACTACTAAGGCAAATAGAATGTACTCTAGGACCTATAGCCCATCTCCTGGGTCCTAAAAAAATGGTAATTAAAACAAGTCAAGGGTAAAGATAAAATCAAGATGAGAGAAATGTCACACAACAGTGAAGTAAAACAGCTAGTCTGATTGTACCTGTCCCCTTAAGACATATCCAACACCAGCCAATCTGAAGTCCTACCATTAGAATCCCCTCTCAATATGATAGAAAGAACAACAAACTCAGTGTCAGAAAATCTACACTATGTTGACTTGATTCTCTTTCTAACTGATTGTATGGCCTTAAGTTCCTTAACATTTCAGAGACTCAGTGTAATAAAAGACCTGCATGAAATAACCTCTAAATTCTCTTACAAGCCTAAACTTCTATGAATCTAGAAAAACACTAGGACATGAGAATTACTCTAAAGTAGAAGCCATTTTACAGAAATAATTTCAAAAGCATTAATAAACAAACACTCTTGCAGACATAGTAAGCAATTTTATGGTTATCAGGGGAGAGGGGACAGGAAGGGATAAATCTGGGAATTTGAGATTTACAAAGGTTAACCACTGTATATAAAAATAGATAAAAAACAAATTTCTTCTGTATAGCACAGGGAACTATATTCAATATCTTGTAATAACCTCTTAATGAAAAAGAACATGAAAATGAATATATGTATATATATTCATGACTGGGACATTATGCTGTACACCAGAAATTAACACATTGTAACTGACTATATTTCAATTTAAAAAAAGCATTAATATTCAAGGATTTCCAAGATCTTTGCTGCACCACTCAAATTTTCCTCAGCTCTATCCCGCCTTGACTCATATACCACTTAAAATTGTAATCATTCCAGGACTAGCATACTCAGTCCCTTCCTCTGCTGTTTTCCCCCAAAGCACATTCCACCTTTTAACATACTAAACCACTTATTTTTTTATGCTTTTGTCAATCTGTCTACCCCCACCACCAAATGTAAGTTTTACCTGGGCAGGGATTTTTGTTTGTCTTGTTCATGTATGTATGACACACATCTGTAATAGCACATGAGATACAGTGGGTAATCAGTTAATACTGTTGAATGGATGCATGGGTAAATCCCAATACAATTTCAAAATGAAACACTTGCCAACTTAAGTTACAATTATAAAATCAGACTTAGCCAACTATGCATTGGTTTATTAGCACAATGTTCCTTCCATATGGAAGTCAATTTTAAGTAGATTTGCCTTGTGAAATAATACAAACCTTTTAAAAAAATATATGAGTGAGTAGACATCATCTTGTTGAACTGATTTGACCTTGTTTCCAGGAGAGAGTTCGTTTAAGATTAGACAAGTTCAAAGTCTATGAATCATAAAACAATTAAAAAACTAAAAAGAAAATGACACTTTTATGCACTCTGCAAACTCAAAAACCATGTAAGGTAACACTATTGTGTGAGGAATTCCTCAGTGCTGATGTTTAGGGGCAAAAGGTTTGGCTATAAAGTAAGATAATGATTAAACGGATATATTCTAGGATTGATGCAACCAAATAAGCATTGAACATTGAAGGAATTCCCCTTTAGAAATAAACTTCAGGACAAATTTACCAAGCACACAAGAAAACTGGGCTCATTATTTTGTAGCCAGATTTCATTTTTAGCTGAAACTTCTCTCAAGTAAGTCATGTGTTAGTCTACTAATGATAACAAGAACAACAGAAGTAAACTTCAGAACTGAGACATCCAGGTACTAAGCTAACTACTGTATATTCAGTCATTTCAGTTGCAGTGTAACCAAACACACTGTCCAATGTTAAATTACCAGAACTGAAACTCAATTTGTTAATTGTAAGGCCCATGCTCTTCCTTACAATGGTAGGTTCTCTCTTGTTTCTAAAACTTAAATTTATCAGTATAAGGCAAAATTTGCTCCTACTGAGAACATTCAAAGCATATTTCTGTAGAATATGAAGATAAATTTACCACCCGAAAATTCAAACTACATCATTCCTTGGCAGGCATCATTGAAATTGGTTCATAGTATTTACTTTGAAGAAGATAGTGGTCATTTTAGGTGTACAAGTTCAGTTTTGTTTGTAAAAAAAAAAAAGCAAGACATCCATTGCGCATACCAAATTATACTAATAATTCTCACCCCTGTAAATACACGTGCCCAACTTGAGGGTCTTTCTGCTCATTCATCTTCCCATCAGCAGCATCAAACCAAGTGCCAGCCTCACGGTACTTCGTACAAATTCTGAGTAAAGGAAAGAAGAATCAAGAAAGAAATAGCTACTCCAGTAAAGTCCATCTTTATTTGTTCAGATATGCCTTAAAATGTCAAATAATGCTGTTAATGGGAATTTCTGCAAGTCCATTCAAACAGACAGAAATTGAGCATTTACTATCTGTACAGCACTAGCTGTACAGCATTAAATAAGACACATTTCTACCTGCATGGAGCTCCACTCTTAAGGGGAAAGACAACTGAGTCCCTAATTGACCTTACTTTCTTCCTCAGGTTGAGGTACATGGTGGTTAGTCAGGAAAAGTTCCTCTAGGCCTTTGATCTTCTCCATGACTCTTAGAGGTTGATATGGAAGCAGCAACTGGATAAAATGTAGCCATGTTGCACAGACTGTGAATGGCAAAACCAAAGCTAGATTCCAGTTACTTCAGTCTACCATATATTTTCTTATCAGTTAAAGAAATATCTCTCTATTTTTACCTCTGCCTTTCTCCCCTGTCCCTTTCTCTCTTTCTTTAAAAACATGTTAAAGGAATTTTTAGAAATATGAGAAATTTTCAAAGAAATGTATGGTATCAGGAGTTCTCCGTGTTACTTGTTTTAGCCAGGTAATTTTGCCCTTCACTCAGTGTGGCCCTTTGCTCCCTAATAAACAGCAAACCCTCCTGAAAATGGATAACAACAATCGGGGTCCTGGATCCTCTACCTTATGCCCATCTCCATGCTTTACATAAAATATCACTTTTTCCATCATAAAAATAATACACTTTAAATATGGGAAATTTTTTAAATACAGAAAAGCTTAAAGAAAAAAACTGACAAATTCCACCACTAAAAAACCATTCTTCTCATTTTGATATATTTATTTCTATATAATTTGATATATAATTATTTGATATATTTATTACATCAATTAATTTGTCTCACATAGTTAATATCATGCTGTCACAACTTTCCCCAGCCATTTTTCTTGCATATTAATGTAGGTATTTTCCAATGTTATTGTAAGTTCTTTCTAAGTACATTTTTTCCTTTTTTTAAATTAATTTATTTTTATTGAAGTATAGCTGCTGTATAATACTATATAAGTGTACAATATAGTGATTCACAATATTTAAGGGTTATACTCCATTAATAGTAATTGAAAATATTGGTTATATTCCTTATGTTGTACAGTATGTCCTTGTAGCTTATTTTACACCTAGTAGTTTGTACCTCTTAATCCCCTACCTTTATCTTGCCCCTCTTCCCTTCCCTCTCCCCACTGGTAACCACTAGTTTGTTCTCTGTATCTGTTAGTCTGCTTCTTTTTTGTTTTACTTACTAGTTTGCTGTATTTTTTAGATTCCACATGTAAATGATATCAGTGTCTTTCTCTGCCTGACTTATTTCACTTAGCATAATGCCCTCCAAGTCCAACCATATTGCTGCGCATGGCAAAATTTCATTCTTTTTTATGACTGAGTAGTATTCCATTGTACATGTGTATGTATGTATGTATCTATATATATATATCTCATCTTATTCATCCATTGATGAACACCTAGGTTGCTTCCACATCTTGGCAACTGTAAATAATGCTACTTTGAACATTGGAGTGCATGTATCTTTTTGAATTAGTGTTTTTGGGTTTTTTTGATATATACCCAGGAGTAGAATTGCTGAGTCATATAGTAGTTCTATTTTTAGTTTTGTGAGAAACCTCCATACTGTTTCCCACAGTGGTTGCACTAATTTACATTCTCACCAACAGTGTACATGGGTTCCCTTTTCCCCATATCCTCACTAACATTTGTTATTTGTGTTCTTTTTGATGATAGCCATTCTGATAGGTGTGAAATGATAGCTCATTGTAGTTTTGATTTGCATTTCCCTGATGATTAGCAATGTTGAGCATCTTTTCATGTGCCTGTTGGCCATCTGCATTCCTCTTTGAAAAATGTCTGTTCACTTCTTTTGTCCATTTAAAAACTGGTTTTTTTTTTTTTAATGTTGAGTTGCATGAGCTGTTTATTAGGGTTGGTATTAACCCCTTATTGATCATATCATTAGCAAATATTTTCTCCCATTCAATAGGTTGTCTTTTCATTTTGCTGGTTTCCTTTGGTGTGCAAAAACTTTAAGGTTTAATTAGGTCACATTTGTTTATTTTTTGCTTTTATTTCCTTTGCTTTAGGAGACAGATCCAAAAACTACTGCTGTGATTTATGTCAAAGAGTGTTCTGCCTATATTTTCCTCTAGGAATTTTATGGTATCCAGTCTTACATTTAGGTCTTAATCTGTTTGGAGTTTGTTTTTGTACATGGTGTTAGAGAATATTCTTTTCTATCCACATGGCTGTCCAGTTTTCCCCACACCACTTATTGAAGAGAGTGTCTTTTCTTCATTGTATATTCTTGCCTCCTTTGTTGTAGATTAATTGACCGTAAGTGCATGAGTTTAGTTCTGGACTTTCTATCCTGTTCCATTGATCTATGTGTCTGTTTTTGTGCCAGTACCATACTGTCTTGATTACTCTCGTTTTGTAGTGGAGTATGAAGTCAGGGAGCGTGATTCCTCCAGATCTATTCTTCTTTCTCAAGATTGTTTTGGCTATTTGGGGTCTTCTGTGTTTCCATAAAAAATTTTAAATTATTTGTTCTAGTTCTGTGAAAAATACCATTAGTATTTTGATAAGGATTGCGTTGACTCTATAGATTGCTTTGGCTAGTATGGTCATTTTAACAATTTTAATTCTTCCAATTCAAGAACACAGTATGTCTTTCCATTGTGTCATCTTCAATTTCTTTCATCAGTGTCTTATAGTTTTCTAAGTACAGGTCTTTTACCTCCTTACATAGGTTTATTTCTAGGTATTTTATTCTTTTTGATGTGGTGATAAATGGGATTTTTTCCTTAATTTCTCTTTCCAGTAGCTCACCATGGTGCATAGAGATGCAAAAGATCTCCATATATTAATTTTGTATCCTGCAACTTTACCAAATTTATCGAAGAGCTCTAGTAGTTTTCTGATGACATCTTTAGGATTTTCTATGTATAGTATCATGTCATCTGCAAACAGTGACAGTTTTTACTTCTTTTCCAATTTGGATCCCTTTTATTTCCTTTTCTTCTCTGATTGCTGTGGCTAGGACTTTCAAAACTACATTGAATAGAAGTGGCAAAAGTGGGCATCCTTGTCTTGTTCCTGATCTTAGAGGAAATGCTTTCAGCTTCTTACCATTGAGTAGGATGTTAGCTGTGGGTTTGTCATACGTGAACTTTATAATGTGGGATTCTTTCTTTAGGGCAGACTTCCTAAATTAAGTCAGACATTTAAAGTGTATATTGCTATAATGTTTCCTTATTCTTGTTTTTTTGTATATATTTTTAATTGAAGTACAGTCAGTTTACAATGTGGTGTCCAGCATAATGCTTCAGTCATACATGAACACACATATCCCTATTCACTTTTAATAATTTTTGCTGCCTATTTTATTTCACTTTTATGAACACTTGATAGTCTTATTTTTCTTAATGTCTTTTCTGTTTTAATTTGCATGTCTTTGTAGTTAGTGTGAACATTTCACTATATCTTCTTTGTTCACTAGAGTACCATTGCCTTTTTGTGTGTAAATTGCCTATTTGTGTCTTTTGCCCAGTTCTGTTTGGGCTTTTGAATTTTCTTATACATGTATATGAACTCTTTATATATTGAAACTATTAATCTATTGTGATATTTGCAATGATGAGATATTTGTTTAGTTGATGCCTTTAAATCTGAATTTATTCAAGATAATTTTTGTGTTCTTTTTAGCTTTATTTCAAACAATTATTTATAATTATTTCCATATCATTATTTACTTTCAATGCCCATCATTGGCCCTTTCCAGTTATTACACTTTTACTCTCAAGTTATAAATTTTTATTCCTATCTTATTCCTTTGATCATCTTTATTAGGCTATCTGGGTAATAATACTACTTACTCAATACCAAACACTTTTCAAGTCTTACCCAATTTACTTCTTACAAAAATCTTAGGTGGATTCTGTTAATGTCTCCATTTTAACAATGCACAAATCAAAGTTTTGAGTAACCTGTCCTAAGTCACTCAGCTGATAAGTGATGCAGTTGGAATTAAAGCCTTCTGAGCTCCACTTCATTCTCATCTTTGCCTTACTCCTTTGTCCTCTCTCCCATTAATTCTGTAATTCATTAAAAAGTCTTCTTGTGTTATTACAGTAATTTATTTTAATAAGACAGTGACTTCCTCAGAGGGATGATTCTCTAAATGGATTAAGGATGCTACTACAGGCTAATTAAGGTATATGGTTTTCAAAGCACCAACTTAAGCAATTAGCCTACTGGTCTAATCTCTATGCAACTGTCTCTAAACACTTACCACTTTCCATAAACATGTATTGAATCTTTATCTGTATAAGTTGCTGTGCTATTAAAACATAAAAAGACATTCCTAATTATATAAAACACTAATAATAAATAATAAATCTTTCATTTGGCATAGATAATGAACAGAAAGACTGGGGAGGGGTAGAAATCACTTTGGGCTAGTGTAGACAGAGAATGGTTCACAGAGGAGTAAAATTCAGGCTTCTTTTTGTTATTGACTTGACACATGGCTAAATCACTTAGTTTTAAATTAAGTCAGTTTATTATAATCTGATCACCATTTTGCCCAAGATGAGGCTGTTGCTTCCAATGGTTAAACAATGTCAAGAGAAATAACCTCTTTGGAGATTATTATACTTACATTGAGTTTTCCTTTTTAAGTGCGTGTGTGCATAAAAGCAGTATGATGTAATCCAAAGTTCATTCAGGTACAGTCATTCAATGTCCTCTGTCATTCAGACAGTCATATGTCCTTTCCACATAAAAATTATTTAGTCATAAATGGGTGGAGAGTGTGTGGATCCTTTATTGCTGTTGCCACAGTTGAGTCATTTATCTTGCTCTTTGGTCTGGAAATTTCAAGTATATTCTTTCTCTGGCTCAGATCAAGTCCACCAAGGTGAATTTGCATTCTTTTTTTTTTTTCCAGAATATTGAACCGTCATTTTGATTCAGGTTGGCAAAGTAGAAGAGGTAGAAGTAGGGGAAGTGAATTATTGGAGAGATCAGAGAAAGAAGCACACTTAACACCAAAAGAGTCAGGTGTGGAAGAAACTCCTGAAAAATTAAAAGTTTTCTTCTTAGGAGAAGAAGGAAAAGTGGGAGAAAAGCATAACAGATAAATGGTAAGAGTGGCCTGAGGAGATAACAAAGGGCTGAGGGAGCTAGGATATGACTCTGCATCTAAATATACAATCAGAGAGCCTTTACATTTTTCAGAATACATTTTTAGTCAATGCCTGTTGATTGATAGAAACACATGTAATAGATTTTCTATTAAAGGCAGAATTTAAAATTTCTGAAAATTCTATATTTAAAGAAATAGAAACATTGATTAACAACACATTTACAAAAATTAAAAAGCAAAGAATTAGAATTAAGACCCATTTGTGAATTGTTTAATAGGCTGTGAGATCAAGAGAACAAATGAGAGTAGCTAAAATATTCGTGGTTCCACATCTAATATTTACTATTTCAATGCACTGACAGAAACTCACCATTTATGGATCGTAGATAGGAAATATTCTTTACATTTAAGATTGAGTTGTTTGGAAGTGTTAATGAGGGCGTGGAGAAAAGTGAACCATTGGGCACTACTGGTTGGAATGTAAATTTGTGCCACCACTATGGAAAACAGTACGGAAGTTCATGAAAAAATTAAATATAGAACTACCATGTGGTCCAGCAATTCCACTTTTGGGTATTTATTCAAAGGAAAAAAAACCCCACTAATTCAAAAAGATGTATTCACTCTCATATTCACTGTCACATTATTTACAATAGCCAAGATATGGAAACACTCTAAGTGTCCACTGATGGATGAGTAGATAAAGAAAATGTGGTGTGTGTGTGTATACATACACACAAAATGGCACAATGAAATACTGTTCAGCTATTAAGAAAGAATGAAATCTTGTCATTTTTGACATGGATGGAACTTGAGAGCATTATGCTAAGTGAAATGAGCCAGACAAAGACAAATACCATATGAACTCACTTATACATGGAATCTTAAAACAAAAACAAAAAACAAAGAAACATGCTCATAGATACAGAGAAAAGACTAGTGATTGCCAGAAGCAGGGGGTGGGAGTGGGCAAAATGAGTGAAGGGAGTCAAAAGGTACAAACTTCCAGTTATAAAGCAAGTCATATAATAAGTAAGTCATGGGGATATAATGTACAGCATGGTGACTATAGTTAATAATACTGTATTGCATATTTAAAAGTTACTAAGAGAATAAAATTTTAAAATTCTCGTCATTAGAAAAAAAATTCTGTAACTATACATAGAAATGGATGTAAACTAGACTTATTGTGGTGATCATTTTATAATATATACAAATATTGAATCATTATGTTGCATACCCGAAACTAAAAAATGCTGTATATAAATTATACTTCAACCAAAAAAAAAAACCAAAACAAAACATTGGTAGATCTTCGCAAATTAGTTTCGCTTGAGGTAGGGTTAGAAAGGTGCATTTCAGAAGCAGTTAATGTTACTTTGGATGGCGAACAGTTTCAAGAAAAAAAAGGCAACAAGCCCACAATGGTATTATGGTATCTCTACCACAGGAAAAGCACTATACAAACTACAGTACTAACAAACAAACAATAAAATACACAATCCCAGTCTATCTGGGCCTGGAGAACTTCTACAAATAAAATAATCTACAACTTGTCTGAAGGCAGAATATAATTTTTAAACTATCTATCACTATAATTTAGCATAATTTTTGGCTTATGACCAACACTCAGTAAATGTTTGTGGTACAAATGATACCTATTGAGCATTTTCTATGTGCC
Organism: Camelus ferus; assembly: GCF_009834535.1. NCBI lineage: Eukaryota > Metazoa > Chordata > Mammalia > Artiodactyla > Camelidae > Camelus > Camelus ferus. Next base: position 66,110,036 of record NC_045702.1, read on the forward strand.
AGACATTGTTTCTAGGTGCTTTGAACAAAACAGCATGACATTTGAGTAAAAGACCTAAGGGAAAAAAATGAAGAAATGAATCATATGGTACAGCTAAATTAAGAAAAGAGAGTTTCAGGCAGAGGTAATGGTAAGTGCAAATGCTCTGAGGTGCCAAGCATGCCTTGGATGATGAAAGAACAGAAAGCTGATGAGATGAACCAAATAACCCAGGAAAGAGTAATAGGAGATGAGGTCTGCAGTGGGAGGGGGCCAGGGACTTACAGGCCATACAACTTTACCCTTAGTGAGAAGGGAAACCACTGGATTGTGAAAAAATTTGACTTGACTTACTCTTAACAATAGACCCTGGGGAGGGGGAGGTAGAGAGAGACTGTTAAAGAGGGTAAAGGTATTGAATTGTACATTATGGGGGATTTCTTGAGTTTCTTTTCCTCGGTTTACATCTTTTTATGGAGCACATTTTTCCTCTTTCTTCTGAATAAACAGCACAGGGGAGATAAAAAATAGGGGTAAAGGTAAAAGCAGACCAGTTTTGAAGTTATTGCCTTATTTGTGGGGACAAATGCTGGGGAAAGTGGCGACAAAGATATGAAATGGTATCGTATTCGCTCATTTTCTTTATTATTTAGGGACAGCCTTTTTTCTTTATTATTCTGTTGAAAGTATTAGGGAATAAATAAATGTAGCTACATACATGACTGAAAAAGAATGCCAAGGAAGGCCAAAAATAGATTGAGAGGGGGTATTACTATAAATAGACAGTAATTGTTGAGTGTTGAAGAGTTTCAGGGCCATTTGCCTTTGGGTACAAGCCTTTCAAATACACAAATCACTTAATCTTATAATAACACTCTATGAAGTACCATTATTATCACCTTTTTACCAAAGAGCCAACTCAGGGACTGAAAAGTTAAGAAACCTGTTCAAAATTACACAGTAAAACACAGCAGAAATAGTACTTGAATCTAAGTTCAGGTTGTTTGGTGGAGTCAGTGCAGAGAAGAAAATTGCTGGAAATTAATTTAGTTTCAAGATTTATAAGTAGAAAAGCACAGAGTGAAAAAAAGAGCAAATCATCTGAGAGGTGAGTTGGGTTGAAATGGAGTGAACATGCATGTATGTGTTGGGGACAAAGAGTGAAGAAGTTAAGTAGATGAAGATGGTGAGAGAGAGTGTGTGTGTGTGTTGCAGCCAGCCTTTAAAAGCTAAGTGGCAAAGTCTCAATGTGATAAACTTGGTGTTAGGGAGCCACTGCAGGCTTTCTAAGATGGAGTCATAAAATGAAAATGTTTCATGGGGCTCGAAAAGGCAGTGGAGGGAGTGTACAACAGTGTACAACAGTGTAGGGGAGTGATTAAATAAGAGTGCAGTTGTCATGGACCTAGAGATGATCATACTGGGTGAAGTGAGCCAGAAAGAGAAAGACAAATACCATATGATATCACTTTTATGTGGAAATCTAAAGAAATGACAGAAATACTTATTTACAGAACAACCAGACTCAGACATAGAAAACAAACTTATGGTTATCAAAGGGGAAAATGGGAGGGATCAATTAGGGAGTTTGGGATTAACAGATACATACTACTATATAAAAAATAGATAAACAACAAGGTCCTACTGTATAGCACAAGGAACAATATTCAATATCTTGTAATAACCTATAATGAAAAAGAATATGAAAAGGAATATATATGTATGTATAAATGAATCACTGTGCTGTATACCAGAAACTAACACAACATTGTAAATCAACTATATATTTTTTCAAAAATCCTGCATTACTTTAGGAAGGTTTTAGAGCAGTTTACAAGGATATGTAAAATACATAACAAGAACACGTGAAGTAAAGCAAGGTAAAACAAAAGTAGAAACAAAAAGCAGAGGCACGTATCAGAATAAAAACGCATGTGACAGAGGAAAGTGTTATACATTTGCCCCAGGTGGATCACAGGGTTGGTGTTCAAGTCTTTAAACAGTTAAACCATGTTGTACAAAGGCATATCCAATTAGAACACAGAGAAAATGAGTTGCCTATTAGAAAGCCTAACTAACAGTATGTAAAGAAAGAAACTTGCTTGTATGGCTAAGAAAAAAAAAATCAAGGCAAGTAAAGTTTGGAATATAGTATGGAAAGAAAATTATGGCTTTGAAGTAAGAGTTATTTAGAGAAAGTAGGGAAAATATGTTATGCAGCAAAAAATAAAGGAGTTTTCTTCTTTTAAACTTTACCAATGAGCTGAGAGGTAACTCTTGTTAAGTTGGAGAATGCAGACAAAAGATTACAAAAATATCCATTTCCCCTAGGCTGATGAGTATGAAAAGCTCTGATGTGGGTTAACACTGCTTTATGAATTTGATTTATGAAGATTGCACTTACTTTTCAACTTGAGGAAAACAGAGGACCAGAAAGAATTGAAAATAGTAACATGAAATATGGAATTAAATTACAACTAAAGTAATATGCTACAATACAAGATACTTTACTAATCCGAACTAAAATGTAGGAGTTTTTAAATATCTTGGGGAAAAACATGGGCATTAACCTGATGGCTAAAATTTGAAAATACTACATTCTTTTAAATACATTTCTACCTTGAAATGTCCGTTTTGACTTACATGTTCAAATGAAAAACCTCCTATTTATTTCCTTCCATTTATCTTGAAATAAAAGATGAACAGCTACACCTCAGAAACTGTCAAACATACTGAAGAAAAGACTTGCAGAAAAATTACACCTGGCCTTTTTAAGGGTGCTGCTAGGGAGGGAGGTTTAATGCGTTTTAACTGTGGATGGGCAAGTTCGGAGGATGTTTTATTAAATATACTGGATGCGATAGCAAAGAAAATTTCCCTTATCTACTCGAAACGCAAGGAATGAAGTGTATATCCCCATTTATATCTATACATACATACTTGTGTGGATGTGGAGACTTCTGTGGTCTTGTCCAGGCATGACTTAAATATAAATATCCCTGATGATTCAGCTGAGAAAAGGTTCTTCTCTCATCCTATCGCTGAGGGAGAACAGCAAGGACATTCCTCCGGTGATTCCAACCTGTTTCGTAACCAATCGTGAGGTCAGCATTTAATCTAGCGGGCCGGGAGCAGTCCCGAGTAGTCAGGCTGATTGGCTGGGCAGAGGAGCACGAGGGCGTGGGCTGCGTACTTGCTCCTCTCTCCCTTCGTCACGGGAAGCCCGGGCGCATTCGAGCTGCGGCTCATCCAGACTCTGAGGAGCCGAGGCGGCTGTTTGCATCTTCTGGGTCTTTCCACTAGAGTCTGAACCTCTTCTTCCAAAATCCACGTCTTTGGGGACGTTCCGAGGAAAAGCCCGAGGTAGGCGCTCGAGAAGCTGGGCACCTGATGGGGACGCGTCACAGGAAAGGTGGGCTCTCCAGTTTCCTCAGCTTGGTTCCTGTGAGAGGAGGGCGTCGGAGGGGAGTAGAGGGGATTCCAATCGGCAAGCCCCAGGGGACAAATGGGGTGAGACTTATTCTGAGTCGGGGAGCACCTGGGGCAGCCCAGTACCTAGTTTGCGGCGTTAGCCACGCGTCCTAAAGTAAGCTGCCCCGAGCTCCGAGAGCCAGCGCGCCGCGGGAAGCCGGGCTCTGAGCCCGCGGGCGGAGGGAGCCCGCAGGCAGAGCCGTGCTCGCTGCGCGCAAAGTCCGGGACGCGCCGGCGCGCTGCGGCTCAGCTCGCGTGAGGAGGCTGGATGCCGCGCGCGGAGGCAGTCGATGCCGCGCGCGGAGGCAGTCCGTGCCGCGCCAATCCCTGCGGCGCCATCGCTGCTCGGAGCCGCTAGAGCATCAGCGGCGAGCGCACCGCCCGACGGCTCCCCGCGCGGGAGGCAAGCTCCGTCTCACCTTCGTCTACTGCGGATCTTGCATTTGGCTAACCGGCTGTGGTTTCTCCTCAGGTCGCGATGGATCTTGAAGAAGAGCACAATGTAAGGGCAAGGAAGAAGAACTTTTTGAAAAGAGACAAAAAAAGGTAGCCAGTTGGTTTCTCTTTGAGACTTTACATGACCTGAGAGATTTGGGCGATTTGTGTCTAGCCTTCAGCTCTGCAATAAATGATGAGTTTGATGATGATGATTTTTTATATTAAATGCCAGCAGTTGCATAAGTTGGCTGGCTGAGTTGAGCACAGCGTTTTCTTGGTGAGCTGCTGTCACGGTTTTTTGGCCTCGCACAGGCCAATGCTCACATCCTTTTCTGTTTTATTTCCTTCTCTTTTACAAGTGACGTTGATCGCTCACGAGCCTGAAGCATATGCAGGTTGTGCCCAGCTTTGTGGTCCAGTCTGTTGCTTCTGGAAAAACAGTCACATAAACTTTGCATGTTTGTGGCATGACAGATAGGACAGAAAGCCACAACTATATTTAGGCATTCATTTTTTTTTTAAGGCAATGAGTATCTGATCCTTGGAGAAGAAATTGTGAGAAGATTGTACTACCAAAGAAGTTACTAGAGTGGTGTGAAATTATACTGATTGCATATAGAATTGGTACTGTCACCACATAGGGGAAATAATGATCTTAAGTAAATTTTGATCACAGTGCAGTGTCTGTACAGGAAATTTTAAACTTCGCTCAAGAAGGTCTTTGATAGCAATAAATTGTAATGTAAATTGTAAGATAAAACAGATTAGTAAAATATTACTATTATTAGAAACCAAGCTTTTCAATGTGAGAGAAAAATATAAATGTGGACATTAATTAAATAACTTTTTTAAAAACAAGGTTAAATTTGAATTAGAAACTTCAATGTGGTTTCATGATTTTTTCTTAATAGTTCAGTTTCTGTCCGCTGAAAGAGACAGTAGCAGTGAGCACACTTAATGTCAGATCTTGCTTTCTCAATTATCCAGAATTGTTACTAATGTGAAAAAGGAGAGTGTGGTTTTCTAGTGGAGAGATTTCCAGTGGAGCAATCCTAACCAAATGATCAGTCCTGGCATTGCTCATGGTGGACTAGACTGTGTTAGTGACAGGACACCACTTAAGAAGTATGTTTGCAAAATCATTCAGTGAATCCAGTCAAGCTTCCAGACTAATGCTGTCCAATAGAAATATAATGTGAGCCACATTTGTAATTATTAGTTTTCTAATAGCCAATATTTAAAAAGTTAAAAGAAACAGGTGAAATGAATTTTGAAAATTTATTTTAAGGATCCAAGTATATCCAAAATATTATCATTTCTACATGTAGTCAGAATTATCAATGAAATAGTTTACATTCTCTTTTCCATACTAAGTCCTCAAATCTGTGTATTTCATACTTACTGCACATCTTGGTTTGGACTCAGTCTGAAACAGATATTTCCAAGATGTAGGACATTCTATAAGACATCTGTTGTTCCTATAAAAATGTCAATGTTTGGTGGGGTGGAGAGGGCGGTGCAGAAGGACTTCTAGATTTAAAACAGAGACTTAAGAGACAACGCTACCAAATGTAATGTGTAAAGCTTAATTACATCACAGTTCCAAAAAGGAAAAACTTACAGAAAACATTCTTGGAAATTCTGAATGTGCCTTGAATATTAGATATCAAAATCGCTGTTGATTTTCTTACATGTGATGATTATAGGAAACCTGTGAAGTGCCATGATGTCTGCAGCTTACTTTCAAATAGTTCAGCAAAAAAACCCTTCCACTGGGGAAAGTTGAAATTCCCACTTGGGTTCTTAAGTGAATCTATTGTTGGGTTCAATCCCCATATCTCCATTTTAAAAAATGGTGTTCAATAAATATTTGTGGGACTTTTACTTATAGTTATTCTTCAGAAAATAAGAGTCTGTATTTTGAAAAAATAAAAGAAAAGAATTTATTCGAGTCTGTGTATACCTTCATTTTCATTGTTGATTCTTATCATGGCCTACAGACTTCTTTTTCAAACTAGAAATTATTTTTTTTACTCAAGTAGCTCTTACTAAACTACTCACCATTACTGATTTTTATAAAAATTACTGTTTTCAATAAAACTATATATTTTTCCAGTTTTATTGAGATATAATTGACCTACAACACTGTGTAATTTTAAAATGTGTGGTATAATGGCTTGACTTCAAATATTGTGAAATATTACCCCAAGAAGTTTAGCTAACATCCGTTGTCTCATATAGATAAAAAGGCAAAAGAAAAAGATTTTCTTCTTGAGATAAGAACTCTTAGGATCTCCTCTCTTGACAACTTTCATCTATATCATATAGCAATATTAAGTGTAGTCATCTTGCTGTACATTATATCCCTAGCACTTTTTATCTTATAACCGGAAGTGTGTACCTTTGGACCAACTGCTCCCACACCTCTTCCTCCCCCATCACTAGTAACCACGAACACGAACCATATTTCTTTTTCCTATGAGTTGTTTTTAAACTATATATTCTCATTTGAAATCATAAAGGAGCATGTGGCTTTGCTAATAGGTATAATGCTTGGAAGATAGTACAATTTGGCATATTTGTGTTTGTCAAGATTCCCTGTTAAAATAAGGTTTGTTAAGCTACCTGCCACTTGTCAGCACTCTGAATTGATGGGGATAAATGTGTCACGTAGCAGGGGTGAGAGTCAGCATGGAAGTGCATTTCCAGGCAACGCAATGCCTCAGAAGTTTGAGGTTACACCAGATAGCCTGGTGTTTAAGAGTTAGACTTTTCAGTTTCAGTTTTGACTTTGTTCTAGCTGTGTGACCTTGGACAAATTAGTTGTCTTCTTACCTGCAGTTCTTTTGTCTTTAAAGATAAAGGACAAAAATGTGTCTGCCTCACAGAGATTAATATAAGGTTAAATGAGGTCCTGTATGGGAAATGTTTACTTAGCTAGCATCTGAAACGTTATAAATTCTCCACAGTAGCTACAGTTTTACAAAACGAAAAAATAAATAAAAAGCTTAGCGCTAAAACTCAATTATGCATGGCTATTTTTTTCCTCTCATCCTGATTCCAGGGATACTGAAACTATGCCTTTACTGGAAATAGGGTGGGACCAAATCTGAAGGGTTATGTTTGTGTATTTTGTGTGTTTTTATGTCCGTCTAACATCACTCCAAAGCCAAATATGGAGTAAACTCTGAATTTTTTTTTCTTTAGACGTCGCTTCAACTCTTTGACCTTGCTTAGCCTAAAGAACAAAGACAAAGGATGAATTTAGTTTTTGAACTTGAAAATCTGTAAAAATAATATGATTCTTCCCTGAAATAGTCTTTTTTTTTGTTGTTGTAAATGTGAAAATATAGATACAGAGGCTAGGTTTGGTTGGTTTGCTTTCATATGCTAGGTGGCAGTTACATAGAGTGGACAACTAGTTACAGAGTTAGATTCATTTGATTCTGGGTTCAAAATAATAGTTGACCTTTCTATGCCTGGGGACAGCTTTTTGCAGTTTACACCCATATTTTTTGAGGGTAGTTTTTCTAGGTTGCATTATTGCCATAATGGTCCATTTAGGGCTCCAAACATCTTTTCAGAATCAGATTTGCTCATAGAAAGTGATTTAATTACCTTTCTTTCTTAGAGTAATTTATGTCTTGCATCCGATTCCCACTACTCTCCATTAGTAATGGGAAAGATTAAGGATAATAGTTAGATGGATAAATAGATAGAATATCTATCTGCTGCTAGAATTACTCAGATGATAAGTAGGGGATCAGCTCTGGAGAGCATGAATGATTTTCTAATTAGAGTAGAAACAGGAAGCTCTCTTTTTTTAGTATTTTTTTCTAATTGCAAAAGTTGTGTGTATGTATTCAACATAGAAAATGAGCAAATACCAGAGGCGCAGGGAGGAAAACATTTTGATAAAAATCTCAATACCCAGTGATATCCACATGTATAGATTTTTAAGATATATGTAAACATACTTAAACTTCCTAAATGGGATCATATTAATAATCTGTTTTTTAAATGAATAATATATTGTAGACATGTCTTTGTCCTGTTATTAAATTATAAATATAATTTATGAGTTATTAAATATAGGCTCTATGTTAATTGGGTGATTAAAGGGTTATATAGTTTTTAAAGTTTTGTTTAATTCTATTGCTATGTTTTTCAGTAAAAAAGATGAAAAGAAAGAAAAGAAACCAACTGTCAGTACTTTTGCAATGGTGAGTTTAATGTATTCACTATTCAAAGTTCTTTCAAAATTTGACTTCTGATGTAGAAAAGAGGTATTTCATTTGGCATAATGTTTTCTTGGAGAGTATGTAAATGGAGAGGTAAAATGAATTTATTTATTTTAGCTTATTTTCAGAGGAATGCCCAACATTAACTTGCCATGTGCATCGAACCTCCGGAGGTCCCCTTCTTAGCCCAGAATTCAGTATTCTCCTAATTCTTGCCAGTGATCTGTTACCTACACAAGCCTTCCTCCCAATGATGGTCTCAGCCATCTAGATAGAAGAAATCAGCCATGCAGAGTGCAGCTCAAACAAAATACAGGGTTTCCTGTCACCAACAGCTCTAATTCTGGCAGGTTTGAGGTCAAAGTTCCAGGCACTTACATAATAGAAGTTAGCAAAGGATTATTTATTACTCTGACTTAGTACCTGTCATTGTTCTTCTGTCCTGAATAACTGATAATCTAGAATTTGAGAACCTTTGATGCAGTTCATTTTTTATCTCATTTTCTGGTTTCTCGCTGGTCACTTAGAAGCTTTTCTTTAATCACGCTGGGAGTGAGACAGGCTGGTTGATGACCTGTCTCCATCTGGATCCTTCTTTATTTTCTAAGAATGCAGATTTAGATGAACTGTGGGATTCGAACCTGGAAGACTACTGAACCAATTAAGTCTTGTAGTGCACACTTTGTAAATCAGTCATAACACACCAGACACTTTTAAAATATATGTGTGGTGAGGGGTAGCAATAGGCTGTCTTGTAAAATGGATATTAGTAAGCTGAACATAAAAATGGTTATATGCAGAGGAAAATAGTTACCTTTTACACTAAGGACTCTGGGTCATCTTACATGGTCTTCATCTTCCTTCATTACAGTTGTTCTTGCTACAGCTCCACCTTTTTGGCTGTCTCTACTCTTTGGAATGTTTGGGAGATGAGACTACACTTGGGTCCTTCTCAGAAAGACTACTTGAATAACCAAGTGACAATTTTTGTCTTTGATTTCATCCTTGTGTTCTTGTTTTCAAAGAAGCTTTTATGTTAAAATAATTTATTCCCAAGATTTAATTTCAATTCTGTTCTTTTGAGACCCAAACATTTCTGTCTTTTGTAATTTAGCTTTTATAATTTATAGCTTAAATTTTCAAAAAATGAGTCTTATATTTTAGATAAATTAACAGACAATATATAGAGGTAATACTATTAATTCAATTCAGACCATAGAAGAATATAAATATCTGGAGTTTGAAGGTGAGGTAATAATTATAATACAAGTTTAGCTCTTTCATGTCGTGTATTGCTCTAAGTCCTTTATAGATGAACTCATTTAATCTTTACAACTCCCTTGGAGATAGATACTATTACTATTTTAATTTTACAGGTGAAGAAGCTGAGGCCAGACGTACTAACTTGTCCAAAGATAACACGTTAGGCCAGGATTCCGACCTGGGGAGTTCATGTTCTAAATCACAGTGCTCAGGATGCCAAAAAAGGAATATATTTTAAGCATTTTGAGGAAGAGCTGTACTATTTGTGTGGCTTTTCCTCATGCCCTTTCCTGAAGAGTTGACGTAGGAAACAATGAACTTGTATTTAAAACCTATAAAGACAAGGACGTATTAACGTTTAACAGTAAAATGATGATGCTATTGGCAATGCTGATTAATAAAGATTTCCAGCTAAGACAAAACCTCATGTGTGCTGAGGGCTTCCCAGAACCCCAGGTTCGATAAGTCACTTGGAGGACTCACAGGACTCAGCCTCCTGCCATACTCATGGCTAAGATTTATTACAGCAAAAGGATGCAAAGCAGAATTGGCAATGGGTAAAGGAAAGAGGGAGAAGTCCAGGAGAAGCCCCCAGTGTCCTCTCCCTGGGGAGTCAACTTTATCCCCCCAGCAGTGCGTTGTGACAACACGTGTGACATGCCGTCTGAGAGGCTCATTGGAGACTCATTGCCCAGGGGTTTTTACTGGGGGCTGATCATGTAGGCCCAGTGAATACCAAAATTCCAGACTCACAGAAGGTAGGCAGACCTTCAGCATAAAGCACATCATTTGTACAAATGGTTTGACCACTTTTATCAGTTAGGGTGATGGTAACTCTCCCCAAAATCCAAGTTCCAGATTCCAGCCAAGGGCTTAGCTGGACTGCAGGCCTTGTAAACCCAGCAGCCTCAGGCTTGCAGTGTTGTTTCCTGTGCACCATTCCTGTCAACTTACTCCTACTAGGAGACTTTTTAGCAGTCTGGAGAAAGTGATGAGAAAGAGGTAAGGAATCGATGCAGATTTTTCTACTGGCTTTTATTTTATTTCTGTGAGGCTTTGTTTCAACATTTACAGAAACACAGAAATAGGATAAAATCTAAAACAAGTGGGGAAATGAGACAACTGGAAATAAGGGCAGGAAAAATAAAAGTGGGGCCGCAGGTCCTCCCAGATGATGAAACAGATTCAGAGAGGTTAAGCGATGCATTCAGAGTCACACAGTCACATAGCTAGTAAGGGAAAAGGCCCCGAATTTGGCCCAAATCTGCTTACTCTAGAGCTGGAGCTCTTACCAACTTTAATCATTTATGACAGTTCTTTGTTTTGTTTTGTTTTGTTTTTCTTGGTTGGGGGAGGTAATTAGGTTTATTTATTTTTAGAGGAGGTATTTGGGATTGAACCCAGAACCTCATGCATTCTAAGCATGTGGTCTGCCACTTGAGCTAAACCCTCCCCCAATACTTTTTGATTGGTTAAATTTTTATCTGCCTGGAATTGAAGGGTTGTCGTTGATGCTGTTATCTTCTAGCCACCTGGCATTCTTCAGTCATTGGAGAATTTACCACCTGGCTCAGTGCCTCCCTCTCTAGCCCTTTGGCTCCTGCTATCTCAGGGGACTTTTATGGTCTTATAAGGATAACTACACTTTGACCTTCAAAACAGCAATAATCTTTTCCTCCCCTTTACCCCAGCCACCCTTGTACACACTCACATCCTGGATTCTGTTGTTAATTGAAACTGTGCTACCTCCCAAGTGACTATTGGAAGTAGCTAGATTGAATTAGCCAGCCCTCCCCTCTGTTTTCAAGCTGCTCACTGTTCTCCTTCAGTCCACTGAGCCATCAATTTCTCATCAACTCCTTCCGGTTTCCATCCTCTGTCTTATCAGCTTAATGTAACGATCATCACTTTGGTTACACTCTTGCCCTGAACTCTAAACTTCCTTTTACCTGTCCCTTGTCATGCCCAGCCCAGGCGAAAATCAGCCATCTGCTTTCTTGGTGCCTGAACCCCTACATCTGATTGATGCTGGAGGAAATCTCACAGCAGGCTGTGTCCCGTACAGAAATCCTCTCCTCTTCTTGCTGAGTATGTTAAACCTCTACTCTTTACAAATTTCCCACTTCTCCCTCACCACCCCTACTCTTGCTGGATGACCTATTTTTTTAAATTTCATACACAAAATGGAAGCCAGTCTGCAAACAGCATCTGTACCAGGATCATTGCGACCCCCTTCCCTCCTATGGTAACAGAAGAGGAAGCTGGTTCTTAAACTAATCACCCCTTGTACACTGTACTTTGGCTCCTATATCCTCTGCCTTCTCAGGGACCTTACGTTATTACCCTTTCTGCAAATCTCAAACTCCCAATTTATCCCTTCCCACCCTTTCCCCCCACCCTGGTAACCATAAGTTTGTTTTCTATGTCTGTGAGTCTGTTTCTGTTTTGTAAATGAGTTCATTTGAATCTTTTTTTAGATTCCATATATAAGTGATAGCAGACAGTATTTTTCTTTCTCTTTCTGGCTTACTTCACTTAGAATGACAACCTCCAGGTCCATCTGTGTTGCTGCAAATGGCATTATTTTATTTTTTGTGGCTGAGTAGTATTCCACTGTATACATATATACATAACTTCTTTATCCGATCATCTGTTGATGGACATTTAGGTTATTTCCATGTCTTGGCCATTGTAAATAGTACTGCTATGAACATTGGGATGTATCTTTTCAAATTAAAGCTCCCTCTGGATATATGCCCACGAATGGGATTGCTGTATCATATAGTAAGTCTGTTTTTAGTCTTTTGAGGAATTTCCACACTGTTTTCCATAAAGGCTGCACAAAACAACATTCCTACCAACAATGTAGGGGGTTCCCGTTTCTCCGAACCCTTTCCAGCATTTATTATTTGTGGACTTCCTAATAGTGACCATTCTGATCTGTGTGAGGTGATAACTCATTTTAGTTTTGATTTGCATTTTTCTGATAATTAGTGATACTGAGCGTTTTTTCATGTGCCCATTGGCCCTTTGTATGTCTTCAGTGGAGAATTGCCTATTTAGGTCTTCTGCCCATTTTTGGACTGGGTTGCAAATCTCCATTCTTATTTGAGTTTCATTCTGCACAGTTCTAACATCTTCTGTCCATTTTCAGTGGTATCCTCTGCTGATTGCTAGTTACTATTGCTCCTCCATTGAGGGCACTGGCATTTGATTGCTTCTAGTTCGTTCACCTGTGCTCATGATTTGTCTACTTTCGTAACCTTATGAATGCCTCCTAGACACAACATTCTTTGACCTCTTCAGTTCCAACAGCCTTTACCCTGACCTTCCTTTAATAAATTACACTTGTGGACAAGGACCTTGGGTTTATCATCTGGGTGGACTCTCACCTCTGAAGCTGTAAACTCAAATGAATGTCTTCACCCCCACTTCTGATTCCTTCTCGCTTGGACTTTCTTCCTTATTGTCCTTTTTTTTTTTTTTTTTGACATTGTGTATTCATATTCTATTGCTGCTGGAACAAAATACCGCTAACTTAGTGGCTTAAAACAACACAAATGTATTACCTTAGAATTCTGGGGCCAAAAGTCTCACTGGGCTAAAATCAAGGTACCAGCATGGCTGGATTCCTCCTGGAGGCTCTAGGAAAGAATCTGTTTCCTTCCCTTTTCAGCTTCTGCCTTCTTGAACATGTGGCCCCCTTCCTGCATCACTCTAGCCTCTTACTTCAGTCATTATTTCTTCTGTTCCTGACTCTGACCTCCCTGGCTCCCTCTCATAAGGACCCTCATGATGACATTGGGCCCACTTGGAGAATCCAGGATGATCTCCCTATCTCAAGATCCGAATAGCTGCAAAGTCCCTTTTACCACGTAAGGAAACATATTCATAGGTTCCTGGGATTCAGATGTGGACGTTTAGGGAGTGGGGCATTATTCTCCCTCCCAGACCTGCTCAAGACTTTGCTCCCTCACCCACTCTCTTTACTCCTAGTCTCCTGCCTCCATTTTTCCTCTTCTAAAAATTATTCTACTCCTAGTAGTCACATCAGATTGCCTCAGTTCCTTCCTTCAAACCCTCTAATGCCTTTCCTTTATACTTAGGTGGGAAGTTTAGAGTTTAATCAGTTGATAAAACCCAAAGTCTCCTTGGGCTATGAAAGACTCTACATAATCTGACCTCTGTCTCATTTCTGATTTCACAGCAGATGAATCTCCTTCACTCTCTTGCCATGGTGATTATTATGTTTGATCCTTGAATCACACCAAGATTGTATTCACCCCAGGACCTTTGTATCTGCTTATTCTGCCTGGAAGACTCTTTCCCCAGATCATCACATGAATGTTCCCTTCCTAACACTTGAGGTCTCAGCTCAGATGTTGCCTTCTCAGAGAGACTTTCATTGCCCAGCCAGTCTGAGCCAGCTGACCCTGCTGTCACTGTGACTTCACCGTGTGCACCCTTTCTTTTGAATACTTAACCACAGTCTGATTTCTTGTTAATGTTTGTCTTCTGTCAGAATCTGAGGTCCCTGAGGGCAGGGGGTTTTATGTTTCCTTCATTGCTATGCTCCCAGTGCCTAGGACAGTGCCTGGAGTTTTAATAGGTAGTTAGATATTGAATGAATGTTGAATACATCTGTTTTCTCTTTTACTATTTGCATAATAGTAAAATGTAAAGTAAACTTTATGAGGACAGGTTGCTTGTCTGACTCACTGTTGTTGCCAGTACCTAGAACCAAGCTTGATTCTTACTAGGTGCTTAATAAATATCTTTTGAGTTTTGAGTGAATGAATGAATGGATTCACTGACTTCCACCTCCAGCCAGGCACCCTGGTAAGATCATGTTCACCATCTGGCCTGCTGAATGTTACCTAGACCACTCTCCTGCCAGCACCTTCTATTTCTTTGTCCTGGGAAATCCAACCCTTGACTTTCAGTGCTGATTGATCACCCTGTCTCCTGTGTGGTCCTGGTTCACCCCCCTCTCTCTTCCCTTTAAGTGTCTGACCAAACAGTTTCCATTTCCTTGTGTTTAAAGGGCTCCGAATTTTAAAAAAAAAAAAAAAGGACAAAATGAACTACTTATTATTTATAACTTAGATGATTGATTTATTAAATATGTGTAAGCACATTTGACCTTTATTATTGGATTACTGCATTCTGTTGATTGTTATTTTGTGATTGGCTTTATTCTTTTGATAATTATGTAATTTTAAAAAGCTAAAGCTCTAAACTGTTCGAAACAATGAACAGTACATATTTTTAAATTTTAAAATGGTTTTATCTCTCAGTGAGTTGTTCTTCCTAGAATAAACTTTGTTTACCCCCCAAAAAATGAAAAAGAAGGAAAAAAAAGTAATCCATGATTTTTAAAGACTTTATATATATTTTTAGAGCAATTTTAGGTTCACATAGCAAGAAAAAAAAATTAAAAAAAGGGTTCCAATTATAATTAGTTTAAACATCTGTCTTAAATTTAACCTGATGTGTTACAACTTTTTTTGTCTGCCTGCTCCCTCACAGTAAGCTCCTGAAAAGTCTTATTAACTTGTACATTTCTAAAACCAATCACCATGCCTGCTTATATTGCATATTATTATATCATATGCCTAAGAAAAGTTTATTTTATTAAGTCTCATTTTTAGCTTCATAGCAGCTATGTGACGTGTTCTATATATATAAATATTTTCTTCACTTTATAAATGTAGAAACTGAGGCTCAAGGTTAAGAGATTTTTTTCCCCCCTCAGAGTCTCCTTCCAAGTAAGTGACAGAGCTGGGACATTGCACTGGGTCTTTTGCCTTCTCAGCATTATGTTACCACTTCCCTCAAATTTTCTTACCACTTTACCTCCAGAAATCAATCTTGCCTTATGTCACAAATAAATATGAAGTTTTGAACTCTCTCAACTTTGTCTTTATTCTAGAAGGAATGAGCTTTTTATTAAAGGCCACTTTTAGAAACCATTTTGTAAATAGATCCTTATACAAAGAAGAAACACATATACAGAGCACCCACATTACTGGGAAGGTGGATCCTGGCCCTTCTTTTCCACACTGGGAAAACGAAAGAGGAGAGTCCAGCTTGTTCTTAACTGTTTCCACCTATGCGGTCAGTTTCTAAAGGAGCATTTCTATTGCTTTGCTGGTGTTTTTGGTGTTTTCCAATGTAGGAATCAGGCTCCTCAGTCCAGCTTTGACTTTATTTGCAACTTCTTGATCAGAACCCTGGAGAAGATTAGAAAGAATAGTGGCATCTCGACTTACACGAGCCAAGACTGCAGGTTCTTTGTACCAGTATGCTCTATCAGTGACTTTGCAAAACAGCCTTCTCTTCCATTTTCTTTCATCTTTTTATCTTGCTCTATTAACTACTTCAGAACTAGATGTCCTGCAGGAAGCTCTGCAATGGGAAGCTCTCCATCCTTGCCGGACACTTACTGGTATCTGTGCTCACTCTTAGCTCATTCCTTCTAGCCTGAGAGATGGAGAGATACCTTTGCCTGTTGGAGAACCATCCTCCCTTTATTTTGAAATTTTTCAAATATATAGAAAGGTAGCATAGAATAGTAGAATTCATACTTATACCCATTGTCTATAATAATTGTTAACATTTTCCGACACGTTTCTCTTGAAATTATAGATTTTATGGTGTTTTATAAGTAACTACCTCTGTTTACATCTCTCAAATTTTCCTACAAAACATTTTCATGCAAAACGTAATACAATGATCATATTTAACAAAATGAACAGTAGTGCCTTAATATTATCTAATGCTCAGTTCATATTCAAATGTTTCCCATTATCTCCCCAAAATGTTTATTACAATTGATTTGTTCAAAACAAGATCCAGTCAGTGATGACATTTGGACATTGTGTCTGCTGAGTCTAACTGGAATAGTTTTCTCCTCTTTTTAAATGACATTGACATGTTGAAAAGATGATACGAATTGTCCTATAGAACGCTTTACCTTCTGGTCGATTTTTATTGCTTCCTTATGGCGTCATTTAACTTGTTATTCTATGCTTTGCATTTCTTATATGCTGGAAATTAAATCTAAAGGTTTTAATACATTCATGTTAAATATTTTTGGTAAGAAAATTGCATAGGGGATGCTGTATACTTCTTGTCTTATCACAGCTGGAAACATCAAATGTCGGAGTATTCTACTTTTTCTGATACTAAGTTCGGTCACTTGGTGAAGAAGATAACTGATTGGAACCCTTCACTGGAGAAGGATCTCTCCCTTCTTGCAACTTATGAGGGGTCTTGGGGCATCGTGGGATGTCTTGTTTCTTTTTAAAAAAATTTTAATGGAGGTACTGGGGATTGAACCCGGGACCTCATGCGTGCTAAACATATGCTCCGCCACTGGGCTGTATCCCTCTCTTCAAACTCCTTTTTTTTTTTTAATTAAAAAATGTATTTTGTTTCTCCTAATAGTTATTGCACCCAGTGATGATCCCTTACCTTAGTTTCTTGAAACAATTGTTTCTCTAATTCTCTCAGCCTTAGATTGCTCCATCTTAGTTCCCTTACTCTATTTTCACCAATGATCTCTTTGATTTACCTATAAACATGTAAGATTTCATTAAATACTTCTCCCTTGACATTTTGTCCCCCTCTCATACCCATTCTCTCTCTTCCTTTTGTTCCCAGGATCATCAAAAGGACAGTCAACATGCTATCTACATTACTTCATCTCCAAATTATTCTTAATCCCACTCTTTATTTCTTGCTAGATGATCTTGTCCATTCCCATGACTTCTGCTACACACACCAGTGTCACAAATGCACTCCTCAAACTCTGAATTTTCTCCATATACTCCCTGGATACTGTTTTCCAGATGGGTGTTCAAACAGGACCAAATGAGATTTCTCTTCCCCTTCTTCCACCTTCCCCCTGTATCCTTGCCTATTCTGGGTTGCCCTGTCTCACTGAAGGGGGCTTCTTGGTCAGTTGGCTTCTTGCTGCTTCTACACCTCACCCGTCATGCTTGGGAGACTTCATCTTCTTTGGGTTCAGTGATCATTCTTGTCTCTGCTTACTGTTCTTTCTGGTTGGAATTCCTTCCTTCTTGCTTCTAAACTCTTGCTAACCTTTCAGAGCTGGAGGAAGCATTACCTGCCCTATGGAGCTTTTCCACAAAGGAGGAACTGACCATTTGCTCAGTTTTGTGTCCGCTGTACTCAGTATACCATGTGGTCAAGGTATATGTCACATATCCTTTTTCTGCTTTGCCTTCCTCCTTCTCTTTAAACACTCTGGAGGCACGATTTGTATTTTTGGTATTTATTTCTGGCTTTTTTCAGTCATGGAGTAGGCATTTATTAAATGTTTATATTCATAGCCTGCTTGCTTTTATTACAGCCAGTGATTTGTTTTTGAGGTGAAAATGTCGTGTGGGGGTTGTGACAAGGGAAATCCTTATATATCAACCATCTTCTCTTCCTCTGCTGAGGAATTTGATACTTTGTCCACTTCATAGTCTCTAATAGAAGACAAATGGTTTCTGCTCATCTCTCACTCCTTACTGTGTTTTTTTTTTTTAAGGGAGGTAGATGAATGCTTAGTTAAGACACAGTAAATAGTGGCAAAATTCAAAATGAAATATGAAAAAAAAGCCAAAACATATTCTCCCTTAAAAGTTTTAATTTGTAAATAGGATGTTTTTAGATTATGGAAAATATGTCTTTAACTTAAGCTTACTTGATCACATTTTTAAGAGGTAGAAAATTTTTACTGCAAGTACCTAAGTGTATTTATTAAATAATCTTCTTACTCCAAGTTTAGTTTTTGCTAATTTTATAATTCAGCTTCATTTTTCTTCTGTAAGGACTGCCATTCACTGGTGCCAAGAATTAGTCTGCTTTTTACTTCTCTTTTATGTCTTTTTTCTTGCCTAATCTCGATCTTTGTTTTGGTTTATATTCCCTGCCTAGACTTTTACCCAGACTTTTTACCCGGAACTTGCCAACTACACTGACATCTTGCATAGCCACCCCGCCTGGAGGTTTACCCCATCCCCCTCACAATTGGCTGTATCCTATTTGTTCTCTTTCCTTTGGTTTTCTTTTGATACTTAACTAGTTCCTTGAATTGTACAGGAGAAGTATTAATTGGGTTCCCAAGTGGGCCTGTCACAAATCCCATTCCTCCTACTGTGTCCTCTTCTCATCACATTTTGGATGCAGAGAGATCCTTCTTTCTTTCTTGTGAGTTGCCTGTGATGAAAGAGATTATGCAGATCTGCACTGGTCAGTCATTATGGCCAGAATTCTATCTTATGAGGAAAACTGTTCTCTGGGAAGCATGCATCTAACTCATTCCTTTCCTTTTCCTTCTCACTACAGAGGCCTAATTACATTAAAATCACTTTACTTTATGCTGATGCCATTATGCAGCAGATCTTTGACTCAAGCCACTTTCTTAAAGCAACCATATATGTTTCCTTAATGGTGTCCTCTGAGGGGCCTTTGGTAATTAATATTTTTCATGGTTGAAAAATCTTGAGATGAAAAATGACCTCTATTCTTGGAAATCAGAGGCACAAATACTATTATTTCTGTTATTGTGCCATTAGAGATTTTTGTAATTTCCCAGAAAGTTCTGTGCCTCTCATCAAACCCTCATATATAAGAGAAGGCAGATGAAATTGGGCACGTCCAAGATGGTATGGCTGTAAATTGGTGCAGCCACTATGGAAAACAGTATGGAGGTGCCTCAAAAAACTAAAAATAGAAATACTATATGATTCAGCAATTCCACTCTTGGTATAGATTCGCAAAAAACAAAAACACAAATTCGAAAAGACATGCACTTCAGTGTTCATAGCAGCATTACTTACAATTGCTAAACTGTGGAAGCAACCTAAATGTCCGTCAATAGATGGAAGGATAAAGAAGATATGGCCTATGTGTATACAGTGGAATACTACTCAGACATAAAAATGAATGAAATTCTGCCATTCACAACAACATGGATGTACCTAGAGTGTATTAGCTTAGTGAAATAAGGCAGACAAAGACAAATATTGTATGTTATCACTTACATGTGGAATCTAAAAAATGAAACAAGTGAATGAATGTAACAAAAGAGAAACAGACTCATAGATATAGAGATCAAATTAGTGTCACCAGTAAGGGGAGGGAAGGGAAAAGGGGCAAGATAGGGGTAGGGATTAAGAGACACAAACTACTGTGCATAAAATATATAAGCTACAAGAATATATTGTACAACACAGGGAATGTAGTCAATATTTTATAACAACTTTAAATAGAGTATAATCCATAAAATTATTAAATCACTAGGGTACATCTGAAACTAACGTAATGTAAATCAACTGTACTTCAGTTAAAAAAAAGGCAGAGTCCAATATAAAGAAGTAAGTCAAAACTCAAAAGAAGAATCAAATGCCCATTTCTAATTAAGTCATTAGACCAGGGTGGTCACAATAGTAGTCTGAGAGCTGTTTAGATTTGGAGTGTATTTAGGAAGCAGATCTAACCATCCATGAAACTACTAATTCTTCCTATTCTCTGTATTTTCTCATTTTTTAGTTTCGCTATTCGAATTGGCTGGATAGATTGTACATGGTGCTGGGGACGACGGCCGCCATCATCCACGGAGCTGCACTCCCCCTCATGATGCTGGTTTTTGGAGACATGACGGATAGCTTTGCAAATGTAGGAAATTTTGGAAACATGACTGCTTCAAACATAACTAATGGAAGTAAGTATTGTTCATGGTACTGATTTTACTGGCAGCCTGAAGAAAAATTTATTCACTAAGAATGACATTTGCAGAGCCCTTACTAAACATGCACTAGTATATTTAGTGCTGTGGGAGGGGGAGGGAGCGGAGCTATATAGTTTATATTTGTAATGAGTTTGCGAAGATAGTACTCACAAGCACTAGAATATACAGTGGAGAAGTATTGGTAGAGATATGTAGAAAAAGAGAGTGCTACAAAGCATTATGAGTGTACTCCAAACTGGAATGTTAGCTAAGACTTAAATCCAAAGTACTTCATCAAAATTTCCATGATGGATCTGTTTTCATTTGCTCAAGTCTTTCCCTTGCTGCTAACCATCTCATTAGAAAAATTCTTAGAGGTAAATTTCTGAAAGATTGAGTACTAAATAATGGCAGAATATTTCTAAGTACCTTGTTGAAGGTGGCTGTTTATTTTTTGAGTTAAAACTTAAAACATGGCTAGTTTTTCTAGAAATAGTGTATTATGGTCAGATTTTTTTTTTTTTTGGTTACTATTAGGAAAATGCTTTTTCAAGCCAAAAAGTAGATTAGTTACAATGTAATCTCTACACTATATTAAAAAAAAGCAGCAAGAAAAGAAAATATATATATATATTTGACAGGCAGTATCTGATCCATTCTAGGTACTTAAGAAATGGGATGAATAAATGAAATGACCAAATCACAGAATTTCACAGTTGAAAAAGAGCCAAGAAAATTACCCAGCCCAAACCCATAATTTTATAGATGTAGAAACCAGTGCTCAGGAAGTCGAGACAATGTGGTCACAATGGGATTGCTTGCTAGTTGACAGAGCTGAGTTCCTAGGCCCGGAATCCTGCCTGTTAGTCCAGTATTTTTCCCACTCTGCTGGTAGTTTCAAACTCTGCCTAGAATTGAAACAAACACCAGCACTTTTCACTTCATCTTTTCTCTCCCATCCTGTAGATCTACATATTGTATCTCAGGCAGGTCAGCCACGAGGCACAGCTCCTCAGGCCAGAGGTGTGAAGCAGCACACATTACGGGACTGTGGCTCTGGAGTCACCTCTGTCACCTGCACTAAGCCCAGCCAGGCTGAGCAGCAGGCAGGTGCCAGAGGGATCGATCATCTAGGCAAAAGATTCAAATTCCTCTTGCTTTCGGTTGATGGGGCTTCCTACACAAGAAGGCTGGAAAAATTGGAATCATTGTATTCTTGAACCAGAATAGACCTTGCAGATCATTGAAATCAGTGGTTTACTATCTTCTTTAATCAGAGAATCCCCTGTGTAAATAATATCTATCATGGGAACTTGCCAGGTAAAACAGCTCAAAGAGAACCTTTCTTGGTTGAAAGCAGGGGAGGGGAGCCTAGAGCCAGGATCTCTGCTAATTGTCTCTCTCCTGTCACCTGGCAACAGTGCTGAGGTCACTTTACGTGTAGCCACCACATAACCCTGGCTGCAGCCTGTGCCCAGAGCCATCCTCATCTCCTCCTGACTCCTCTCTGTGCTTCTTCTCTTGCCCCCCGCACCGCCCCCCCCATCCAGTTCTCAACACACTCTGACTGAGCTTTTACAAACATACATCAGGTCCCATCTATCCTGATGGTTTTCCATAGCCTGGAGTCAATACAGATGCCTTCCATTGGCCTGTGTGGCCCACATAATCTGGCCCCTTCCTGCCTCATCAGTCTCATTGCTTATTATCCGCTCAGTACACCCACAACAACCTTCTCTCTGTTAATGAATACTCCCATCTCCTTCCTGGCTTGGGGCCATGTAGAACTGCCCTATTGCTCTGTTAGAGTTTCTTACCATTAATGCCTCCCTCAGAAGGACCTTTGTCCTCAACCCAACCCAAAGTTATTCTAGCATCAATGCTTTATTTTTGAAGAATTACTACTCTAAAATTACCTTGTTAATTTATTGGTTTACTTGTTTATTACAGCTTCTCAAATGGGAAAAAAGACATAAGGGGGAAAAGGAAGTTCCTGGGAAAAACTATCTTAGTATTTGAGCAGTGGTACCCTGTCACATGAGGTTTGGGGCCTGAAAGTGAAAGAATTTCCTGCTGGCACCAAAATCCAATGAGATTAGAAAAAATGGTACTCTTGTTTTAGATTGTGTCCATGGTATCTAGAACAGTGCCTGGAGTGAAGGCTCTGTGGAAGATGGTTTGAAAACCACCTTTCTGATCTCATTTCAGCAGTTAGGAAATCTGAAGTGTATACATGTCACATACTTTTTATTTATACTGGTCGTGAATGTTCAGTCATTAAATCTAGTAAACTTACTGAGATATTTGAGTCAGATGAAAATGGAATATAATGTGATCCCTAAGTGGTATGAAGTCTTTAGTCATAGTGACGGGTGCTGTTTAGTTGTGGCTTTCTTGGAAGTCTTGCTTGGCTTTAGAAAAGGCTTTCCCTACCCCAGGTAATAAGGTAGGGGTCTGCTATATATCTTTTGGACTAAAAATATCTACAATTATGAGAGACTTATATACAAAATAGGAGAATAGCCGGTTAGAATATTTTGGTAAGTGGTCTGCATGTGTGGTGGCTCTGTGAAACCACTTGTCAGTCTTTCGGAGAGGCTCAGGTCAGTCTTTGGGAGAGGCAGACAGAGTAGGATGTGTACTGATGTACAGATAAAGAAGTCACGCAGATGTATACAAACCATCCTACGTCTATTGTGGTGTTAACTTAGTAAATGGAATCATGTGTCTTTTACTATGATGTTCTGTGAGTCACTTTGCTCTGGGTGAGCCCCTTGAGAGGAGGTCATATTGATCTGATTAATGGAGGAGGAGTCTTTTCCAAGAGAAAAATTGTGTAAAAGGTGTTCCAGGTAGAGAGAAAAAAACAAAGGCTTGGAGGAAGAAAGCTCACATCAGTTCTCTACTGCATCCCTTCTCAGTATGTGGAAAGTAATTTTTAGTCTAAAAGGGTAGAACGTAGGCTTATGAAATTTAAGCAAAATGTTTCCTCTCCAGTCTCCAAGGTCCAAGGCTTCAGGAACACAAAAACCAAGCAGAAATTTGGCCACTGTTTTGTTTCAAGCTGCGGCAGCCCTCCCTCCAGACAGTGAGTGTGTAGAGCCCTCGCTACCAGGTTGAGGGGAAGGGTGTAGGGGTAAAGAATACATCTGCAAAATCATTGGGTAACATTTCAAAAGTGTTATCCTGTCCTGTGTATATTGTGGTAAGATTGCAAAGGGACTGATATGACCTGTTACGGATCTTGGACTTTCTCCTTTATGCAGTAGACTGTCATTGAAGGTTATTCACAAAAGCAGCATAATTATGTTTTTATTCCCAAAGATAAAATCTGGTGACAGACATAGAAAACTAGCTATGGTTACCAAAGAGGTAAGGAGAGAAGGGATAAATTAGGAGTTTGAGATGAACATATACACACTACTATATATAAAATAGATAAACAGCAAGGACTTACTAGATAGCACAGGGAACTATATTCAGTATCTTGTAATAACTTGTAATGGAAAAGAATCTGGAAAATAATACACACACACACACACACACACACACACACACAGGTATAACTGGATCACTGTGTACATCTGAAACTAGCAACATTGTAAGTCAAAGGGGGTGGGTATAGCTCAGTGGTAGAGCACATACTTAGCATGCACAAGGTCCTGGGTTTAATCCCCAGTATCTCTGTTAAAACAAACAAACAATAAATAAACTTAATTACCTCCCCCCAAAATAATTTTTTTAATTGTAAATCAACTTTAATAAAAATTTTAAAAAATAGCTCAGAAAACAATGATAGAAATCAATAGTTTCAAAATGTAGAATAGATAAACAAGATTATACTGTATAGCACAGGGAAATATATACAAGATCTTATGGTAGCTCACAGCGGAAAAAAATGTGACAATGAATATGTATATGCTCATGTATAACTGAAAAATTGTGCTCTACACTGGAATTTGACACAACATTATAAAATAACTATAACTCAATAAAAAATATTAAAAAAAAAAAGAAATCGATAGTGTTCAGATAATATCTAGCACAGTGAACTATATTCAATACCTTATAATAGCCTAAAATGAAAAAGAATCTGACAAGGAATATATATATAGTATAAATGAGTCACTATGTTGTACACCAGAAATTAACACAACATTGTAAATTGACTATACTTCAATTAAAAAAAAAGATAATATCTAGAGACTAAATTAAAGCATTTAGACATATGCCCAAGAGCAGGGGGAAAAAGGCTTTAAAGGGAACTATATTAGTACATTTTTAAGAATTCTACATCATAATTGTAGTATTATGAAATTGACCAGACTGACTTCGTATGTTTCCCTGGGAATTTCCACATATACTAATTCCACATATACTAATAAAGACAGTTTTCTTTCTTTCTTTTCAGTAAAAGAAGAAATCTGGTGGCAATATAAAGACCTGAATGGAATAGAAAGCGTAGTTAGGAGACTCTTGTTAGAGTAGAGGTGAGAAATGATGGGGGCCTGAACCAGAGCACTGGTGGTAAGGAAGGAGAGGATTTGGGTAGCTCTGGGACAGATACAGGAGTCGGCTGTGGGATGTTCTGGGAAACATCAACATGTAGGGAGGAGGGGGAACACAAGGAACCAGCGAATGAGACTAAGAGGGATCAGAGCAGTGGATGAACCCAGAGAAAGAGGTCTGGAAGTCAGAAGAGGCGGGAGTGGTCAAGAGTCTAAGCAAATATTTTATCAAAATAAAACCTACACTTAAATATTTGGCTTTCCTCTACTGATTATTTGGTTGATACTGTTACAGAGGGAGTGGTCAAGAGTCTAAGCAAATATTTTATCAAAATAAAACCTACACTTAAATATTTGGCTTTCCTCTACTGATTATTTGGTTGATACTGTTACAGAGCTCGGAGAGTTTCTGGATTTTCCCACTGAAAAATAATATTAATTTCTAGATAATTTTCCAATATTATTCTTTATAACTATTGTTCTGAGCAGTTGCCCTTTGATACAGGATCTTGTAAGGACAAGTACAAAGTTACTGGACTATATGCTCTCTAAGGTCATTTCAGCTTAAAAGTTTTGATTTTCTGAAAAAAAAAATGCCTAAGGCTACAAGTTTTGGGAGAGGCCCATACAGGAGAGAAAAATCTCTGGGCCAGAGAGCTTCTAATAGAAGTTGATTGGAGGAAAAGAAAAGTTGATTGGAGGGAGTAGAAAGAATATAACATCTTTATCACATTCTTTGAGAGTAAAGATCATCTGTGTCAGTGGACTTGAATGCTCCATTTTTACCTATTGTTACATTTTGACACGACTGAAGCACGAATTAAATGTACTTGGTACTAGAGTTGGTTTCTGATCACTGAAACTATATCTATATCTGTATCTATATATTTCATATATTTATTGAGGGGGGGATGAGAGAGAGGGAGAGAGAATAGATGTACACATAAACTTTAATAAAGGAGTCAGTTTTGACCTTTAATGTAATTTTTTACTTTCCAATACCATTTCCAAAGAATATTTGTTCAAATTCTCTTGGTCCTTTATGTCTAGAATTGAGAAAACTAGTGGTAGCTATGGGTAAAAACCAGATATTATTTAGATTTGAAAATGTGTCTGAATTTGGTCATGACACGCACTAGTGACAATACCATTTAGAAACATTTCCTGTCTAGATAAATAAGATAGAAAATCCTTAATGAGAGCTCTTCTAACACTAATTTGGAGAAAAATCCTCACCCAACTATTTAATATCCTGTTTTATCTTTGAAAATATGGAGCAGAAGCAATCTCATAGCTGATTAAAAATTGATCCGGACACTTATCATTGCATTTGACTTAAGGTGGAAGCAGTCATGGTTGTTAGCTGCATGCTTTGCTACATCCCTGCCTCTCTATTACTTCCTGTTTTCTATATTACCCCTAAATGTAGTCCTCCCTGAGGTTCTCTGCTTGGTCATCATTTCCTCCTTACCTACCATCCTGTCCTCACAGGTGAGAAGAGAGGGCTTTTTTCTTTCCTGAATTTAGCTGTGACCTCTAGCACATGACTCCTACATCTTCAGCCCTAACTCTCTCCAGGGCCACAATTGGAATATTTATTGGGCATCTTCAGTTGAATGTCCCAGGTACCACAAAATAAGTCTTTAGAACTGAATTAATAATTCTCTCACATCTGACCAGATCTCCTCTTTTTGCAGACCTCTTATTTCCCACCATGATACCACCATTATCTACTTGCATAAACGTGAGGTCTTGATCCTTTTTTAGTGTCCTTCTGTCTACTTCTGTTCCATCAGTTGCTAGAGCCTGTA
Organism: Camelus ferus; assembly: GCF_009834535.1. Lineage (NCBI taxonomy): Eukaryota > Metazoa > Chordata > Mammalia > Artiodactyla > Camelidae > Camelus > Camelus ferus. The sequence continues at coordinate 66,136,491 of NC_045702.1, forward strand.
ACTTCTCCCTCTTAACTCTTAAGAATACTTTCCTCTCCTATTCTCATTTTGACCCTCTTTCCTTCCATATTTGCAGTAGCTCCATCTCTCAGTCTCCCCAACATTCCAGTTAATCTTATACATTGCTGGCAGCGGAGTCATCCTAGACCAAACTCTTGTTTTGTCCTTTTCTGCTCAAAACTACTGAATGGCTACTAGTTTTTACATACCCTACCTGCAGAGCCCAAATTCTCTTTCCAGACATATATCCACCTCCTTCCATCAATTTAACACACCCTACACCCTTGCCACACTGCTTTACTCACTCTTCAAACATTCTGTGAACTTTTGTCTGTGTTCCCTTTTCCAGAAAAACTTTTCCTCCCCTTTCCCACTTCTGTCAAAATCACAGTCATCTGCCCCAGGTCCTCTCATACCATAACTTTTGAAATGACTACGAGATTTAAAGTATGCCTCCCATTGGTCCAGCGATCTTGACTATGATAATTTATCCTACAAAAATATTCACGATACATTCGTATATGATATATGTGTACAGCTATGTTTAATCCAGCATTGCTTCTAACAGTAAAGTCTTGGAAGCAACAGAAATGGACGCAACTTTGAGAAAATGGAGATACACATATAGACACACATGCTGACATGGAGAAGTGGCCACTGAATGTGGACTGTGATTCTGTCTTTTAAAAGAAGGGTGTATGTGTGTTTGTGTGTGTGTATACATGCATACAGAAAAGAAAATCAGAAAAAATTCACACCAAAATATTGAGCAGTAGCTATTGTGTGTGTGTGTTTAGGGGATATGTTGCAGTATTCATGTACCTTGCCCCCAAAATGTTAACATTTGCCAATTGTTCACAGTGAGTTCACTGGTGTTTATTACATTACTCTTTGTATTTTATATTTTTAAAATAAAAAAGAAAACCGGAGAAATGCAGTATTTGATTTTCAGTACTAAATGCTTTATTGTCAAGTCTGCACTAGTATTTATTTATCAGGACAAAGCTTCTGGGAAAGATTTTTCTCTATGTCATAGAGTGATATTTCATAAAGTATTTTCTGTTTTCTTTTGTTTAACACTTTTTATTGATTTATAACCATTTTACAATGTTGTGTCAAAGTCCAGTGTAGAGCACAATTTTTAAGTTAGACATGAACATATATATATTGATTGTCACATTTTTTTCTCTGTGAGCTACCATAAGATCTTGTATATATTTCCCTGTGTTATATAGTATAATCTTGTTTATCTGTTCTACATTTTGAAATCCCAGTCTATCCCTTTCCACCCCCTGCCCCCTTGGCAACCACAAGTTTGTATTCTATGTCTATGAGTTTGTTTCTGTTTTGTATTTTTTTTTTTTTTTTTTAGATTCCACATATGAGCGATCTCATGTGGTATTTTTCTTTCTCTTTTGGCTTACTTCACTTAGAATGACATTCTCCAGGAACATCCATGTTGCTGCAAATGGTGTTATGTTGTTAGTTTTTATGGCTGAATAGTATTCCATTGTATAAATATACCACCTCTTCTTTATCCAGTCATCTGTCAATGGACATTTAGGCTGTTTCCATGTCTTGGCTATTGTAAATAGTGCTGCTATGAACATTGGGTTGCAGGTGTCATCTTGAAGTAGGGTTCCTTCTGGATGTATGCCCGGGAGTGGAATTCCTGGGTCATATAGTAAGTCTATTCCTAGTCTTTTGAGGAATCTCCACACTGTTTTCCACAGTGGCTGCACCGAACCACATTCCCACCAGCAGTGTAGGAGGGTTCTCTTTTCTCCACAGCCTCTCCAGCATTTGTCATTTGTGCAATTTTGAATAATGGCCATTCTGACTGGTGTGAGGTGATACCTCATTGTAGTTTTGATTTGCATTTCTCTGATAATTAGTGATATGGAGCATTTTTTCATGTGCCTATTGATCATTTGTATGTCTTCCTTGGAGAATTGCTTGTGTAGGTCTTCTGCCCGTTTTTGGATTGGGTTGTTTGTTTTTTTCTTATTAAGTCAGTATGAGCTGCTTATATATTCTGGAGATCAAGCCTTTGTTGGTTTCATTTGCAAAAATTTTCTCCCATTCCGTAGGTTGTCGTTTTGTTTTACTTCTGGTTTCCTTTGCTGTGCAGAAGCTTGTAAGTTTCATTAGGTCCCATTTGTTTATTCTTGCTTTTATTTCTATTGCTTGGGTAGACTTTTCTAGGAGAACATTTTTGAGATGTATGTCAGATAATGTTTTGCCTATATTTTCTTGTAGGAGGTTTATTGTATCTTGTCTTATGTTTAAGTCTTTGATCCATTTTGAGTTTATTTTTGTGTATGGTGTAAGGGAGTGTTCTAGCTTCATTGCTTTACATGCTGCTGTCCAGTTTTCCCAACACCGTTTGCTGAAGAGACTGTCTTTATCCCATTGTATATTCTTGCCTCCTTTGTCGACGATTAGTTGACCAAAACTTTGTGGGTTCATTTCTGGGCTCTCTATTCTGTTCCTTTGGTCTATATGTCTGTTTTTCTACCAATACCGTGCTGTCTCGATGACTGTAGCTCTATAGTATTGTCTGAAGTCTGGGGGAGTTATTCCTCCAGCCTCTTTCTTTTTCTTCAGTAATGCTTTGGCAATTCTAGGTCTTTTGTGGTTCCATATAATTTTTATTATGATTTGTTCTAGTTCTGTAAAATATGTCCTGGGTAATTGGATAGGATTTGCATTAAATCTGTGGATTGCCTTGGGTAGTGTGACCATTTTAACAATATTGATTCTTCCAATCCAAGAGGATGGGTTATCTTTCCATTTTTTTTAAGTCTTCTTTGATTTCCTTCATCAATGGTTTATAGTTTTCTGTGTATAATTCTTTCACCTCCTTTGTTAGACTTAAACCTAGGTATTTTATTACTTTGGGTGCTATTTTAAAGGGGATTGTTTCTTCATAAAATATTTTAATTCAAGGACACTAGTATTTCTGCTGACAGCTCCTTAATCAATGTGAGTTTCTTTTTGCAAATAAGCTTTATTGAATTTAGTTTGTACACACAGCCAGCAGTGAAGGGTTTGAATGAATACCATCATGCTTATACGTAGTTAAAATGGAATCAGTTTGACCTGTTTTTGTGTAAATGGATAAGTGACACAAGTTTGATTCATTTTTATGTGCTTATTTTGAATAGAGAATAAAGAGACATACTGGTATATGTTTGTTTTGTGGTGATGTAGGTTATATGAACAGTACAAATTTTGGCAGCACTCTGGAGAAGGATATGACCACGTAAGTAGACAGTTTCCTTAATCTTGCTAAGCTTTTCTGTTTCTATCCAATTGTAGCAATGTTTACAATTTTGTATTATAATAAAGACTCAAAGTTTTGAGGAGAACAACATCATTGTTAGTTTTCTAGTATGATGCAATGTAGGATTTTTTTTTAAAGAAAGTAATTTGCTGCATTAAGATATACTGAAATTAAGTTTAAGCCTAGATTAGACCTACGTATGTGGTAAGTGCAGAATATCATCTACAGGGAAATTACAGGCACTCACGTGGCCTTTTAAAGTGCAGTTAAATTAAGTATCACATCATTTGCAGTGGCTTTGTAAGTATTAGTTTGCCCCCTTGCAGTCATTATATAATGAGATCAGTCAATAGGATTTTTGTTTGCTTGTTTTAAAATACAGCATCTAATTCCAAACAATGAAACAAAACATCCCAGGTTAAATATAGTCCTTGTAACCTGAACTAACCTTAGGAAATTTTCGTTAATGATTTACTTATCTTGACGTTTGCTCTCAGAACAGCTTGTAAAACATGTCCAAAGGTATGAGTTGGTAATTCAGAAAATAATGATTCCACATTATCCTATAAATGGACTGGTAGATTTGGATAAAATGGAGACATTTGATCACATTTTGAAAAATGAGAAGCAAGTACCTCCAAATATTCCTATGGAGAGGCATTTTAAAAAATATTGATGAAAAACAGAATGTCATGTAGTCATCTTATAAATGCTTAAATATAAATACATATTTTGTTTGATGAAATATAGACTGGTGGTTTACAGCATGAGTTCTACTTGTTAAATGAGGTTTCTTTTTGACTATCTCTTGCTATAACATTAACACTTGGATAATAATTAAATAATCTATTAACTAAAATTTAGCATTCTCATTACATCTTCCCTGATTTATCTTGGGGAAGCTATGTTAACCAAGATTCCTGCTGAGTTGAACAGAGAATTGTGAACACTAACATCAGCAACTATCTGGCTATTATATCACAATTTTTATAGCTTCTGCATCGTTCATACGAGCATTTTTATTTGAAGGTGGCAAGTAGTGAATTTTGAAAAATGGGAATATTGGAATTCTATATTTCATTTTAGAATGAGTGTCTGAACCTAAAAAGTAATTGCTTAGTGAAGCATAAGAGTTGTTTGCTTTTTTTTCAGTATGAAGACTCAAATGAGGAAACATGAATTCAGCATTTCTCATTGATCAAGGGTCTGGTCTTAGAAGATGTGCATGTTTTTTATTAGCATTTAAACTGGAAGAACTACTATTTGATTCATTAAGCATTTCAGAATAACTCACGATGGCCAGTTGGGTAGATGATACGAAAATACTTTTTTGTTTTCAGTTGTCTCTTGGCATCTAAACTTTGCCAGATTAATAGCCCATAAGGCCAGGGGACCATTTCCATCTCTGGGTTCCACTTTCTGGCAAGTTCTGTCACTTCTTTCCATTCTCCAATGTACAGAAACCACCCCAAGTGCTCATCAACTGATCCAGAGGTCATCTAAGTACACAGGACAACAATGATCTTATCTGATGCTGTGATGCTTTGAGACACCACACAAGTCTTTCACAAAAACTGGCATCTTCTGAGTGTTAACTATGTGCTGGGCATGAGTCCAAGTGTATTCACACAGTACTGAGTTACACTTCCTATCTCCATCTTACCATCTAGAAAACTGAGGCTTAGAAATGTTAATAAGCAGCTTGCCCACGGTTACACAGCAGTTAAGTGAAGAGCTGGGATTTCAGCCAAAACAGAAACGACACTCTTAACCATTACACTACAACAAGGCCGCTGTAATTGGATGCCGAGCATCACCTCTGCTTGCTAAGGAGGGCAGGATAGCCAGATAACCGAAAAAGTCAGGATGAGTCTCTGTTGGGGAGAGACACATCAGTGAGAAAGAGCATGTGCAGTGTTCTGGTTGTTTCGCAGGTACGCCTACTATTACAGCGGAATCGGTGCTGGGGTGCTCATTGCTGCTTACATCCAGGTTTCATTCTGGTGCCTGGCAGCTGGAAGACAAATACACAAAATTCGAAAACAGTTTTTTCATGCTATCATGCGACAGGAGATCGGCTGGTTTGATGTGCATGATGTTGGAGAGCTTAACACCCGACTCGCAGAGTAAGTACCTGGGTTTATGTTGAACACAGATGTGGTTCTTATTCTTATTAAAATGAAACAGATGTCCTCAGATGTGTTAAGAGATGTTAGTGCATCACTCAGAAAGAATTATGAAACTAAATTCCTTCTTAGCTACGAATGTGTCTTATGCATCTGTTTGTTCCCAGAACTCCCCACCCCTCCTCCCAGGGCACCAGGGTACCTGCATGGCTAGCACTGAGTGAGGGATTGGACTTGCCAGGTTCAAGACATCCTCCGGGAGTGTGCATTAGAGCAGTATGATACTTTCTGGGAAAATTTCTGAGCAAGATCCTAGAAGTAAACTCATACCCTACACTAAAACAAACAGCAACTGGTTTCAGGAAAAAAAGTTTTGGGTTCACACTTGTGATGTTTATTTCTAACACTGTCTGTTCTTTCAGTGATGTCTCCAAAATTAATGAAGGCATTGGTGACAAAATTGGAATGTTCTTTCAGTCAATGGCAACGTTCTTCACTGGTTTTATAGTAGGATTTACCCATGGTTGGAAGTTAACCCTTGTGATTTTGGCCATCAGTCCTGTTCTTGGTCTATCAGCAGCTGTCTGGGCAAAGGTAGGTGAAACCTGTGAATCCAGAGTTTAAACTGTCTCCACCCCCACACACATCACACACACCCCACACCCTTCCTCTCCACCCAAAGCAGAAGACTGTTTTTGTCATGATGACCTTGACTCTATACTTGATAGTTGGTTTTAAATCTTCTGTTCAAAATCAGTGGAAATAAGCAGATGCAGTCTCCCTGAGTCCTATACCCACGAGGAGTCTGTGGTGTCCTGGACCCTGCAGTTATTTGAGGAAGGGATGAGAAAGAAGGAAGTAGCTCTCACATCTCATTCTCTGCCTTCATATAAAGGCATCCTCAAGTCTTAAAGAGCTGTCTGTGTTCACTCATAGGCAATTCCATATTCCCAAGTAGAGATTCAAGTAGAGGTTCAAGTTCAGTGAACAAGACACATGTCCCATTCAGTTAACATTATTGATTTTAATGTTTTGTAGATTTTATTTAGTTTGTAAATTGATTTAACAGTTTTGTCAGTGTTTTAAATGGCTCTGTGTTTCAACATATCTAAAGAGAGATATTTTCTAGTCCCGCATGCCTGTAAATCCTAAGTCTGCAGCTCTCCCTCCCAGTCACGAATGCAAAGCAGCACAAATGGCCCTCCCACCTCTGCACACAGGCTTTTCTCTTTCAAGACTGGGTGTGGGGTTCATTTTAAACTGATGTGTTGTAAGAGTGGGTGACAGTGGAGAGATTGGCCCAGTACGTAACTTCTTAGAGAAATTAGACAAAGAAAGAAATTATACAAATTTGTGTAGCAAAGGGATGTAAAACAAAAGCCAACCAAAGCTAAGCCTAACACAAAATAAACCAGACTGTTCAGTATTAAGAAGTTTTAGAAATTTAACTCTGTAAGATGGATATTACTTTGTTATTACAAACAATAGCTACCAATTTTTGAGCAACTACTGTGTCAGGCAAATACATATCTTTCTGAAGTATAAATATTTCATTTAACAGGAGAAGAGATTGAAGTTCTGAGGACTCTGTTCCTTTGTTGCTGGGAGTCATACAATGTTTAAATGGTGTTCTTAGTGGCTAAACTGCATTTCTATCAGTCTGCTGAAATATTTGGCAGAAGTACTTGTGTTAATTGACTTTTCTATTTACTAAAATATTAAGCAAGTCAGGTGGCAGACTCTTCATACCAGTATTTGTTGGAAAACTGTTTTAAAATGTATTGATATTTGTTCTAGTTAAGTTAGGAGAAATAAAATAGGAAATCTTTTAATAATTAATTACGTATTGCTTTAGAAAGTATTTATATAATAAACAGAACCCTAGCCTATTGCTGGAGACCTCAGTTTTACTCCTCATTCTGCCATAAACTTTTGCTATGATTTGAAACAAATTTCTTAAATTAGCTGGTTGTCATCTATATTAAAAAAGAAATGTGGCCCTGTTAGGAAGCTGCTTTGTCCCTGTGAGCCTGAGACTCTCTTCCCTAACCCATAGACACCGGGGCCAGAAAGCAGAACAGGGAAGGGACTCAGACACAGCAAGCTTCCTACTCCGGGAACTGATCTTATGACCTCTGCACCGGCAACTCTCTTCCCACGCCCAGGGTTAGCTAGAAGACACTGGTAGGGGAAACCACCATATCCTGCCCCTGCAAGACGTGCTTGGGAGTCTGAACTTAAGAAACCACTTCCACTTTCTCAGGTAGCAAACACAGGGCCAGGGAGCCCCAGCAACTCTAGACAAACCACACTGATGAAAATAATACCACAGAGACTCAGTATAAAACTGTTACTGGATCCACAGGTGACAAAAGTAGGCCAAGAATTGCATGCTGAACTCAAATGGGGTAACTGCTTGTGAAAATAAAAAATTTAAATAGGACCCAGAGTCTCCTGACATAATAGACAAAATGTCCAGGGTATAATAAAAAATCACTTGTCATATCAAGGGACAAGAAAATCACAATTTGATTGAGGAAAAAAAAAAACAATGAACTGACCCATGCTGACATAATTCATATGTTAGAATTATGTGGCATGGAGTATGGAGCAGTCATCATAAAAATGCTTTGCTAATGAATCATAAATTCTCTGGAAACGAAAGAACAGAAGGTATCAGCAATGAGAAAGATGTTGTGAACTAAAGGACAGAATGAAATGAGAGAATTGAAAGATAGAACAGCAGAAGTAAAAGTCATGATGGAGGGGCACAGTCTTGTTGAATGAAGATGACAGGATAGAATCAGTACACCTGGAGACAGAACAGTAGAACTCACCCACCCTTAAAGAGAGAGGAAATGTAAAGAGCCTCAGGGACTTGTGGGATGGTAACGACAGATAGAACTTTTCTTACCATCAGAGTCCCGAAAGAAAGGGGAAGTGTGAAACTGAAGGGGTAGTGGAAGAAATAATGTCTGAAAACTTCCAAGGTTTGTGAAAGACAAACCTTCAGATCCAAGAAGCAGGGCTAACCCCAAACAGGATAAACTCAAAAGAAATCCATGATAAAGCACATCATAACTGAAGCACTGAAAACTAACAACAAAGGAAAAAAATCTTGAAATAAGCTAAAGAGCAGCAACACATTACCTACAGGAAACACCACTTTGAGTGACAAAGTATTTCTCATCTGAAATTACAAAGGCTAGAAAGAAGTGGCAAAATATTTTTCACATGTGTAAAGAAAAGAGCTGTGAACTGTGTGGACTATGGTCAAACTATTTTTCAGGAATGTCGGAGAAGTAACATTCTTAGATCATGGAAAACTATAGATGAATCTTCCACTAGCATACCTATTATTAAAGACTGGCCAAATAAAGTTCTTCAAACAGAAGAGAAATGATAAAAGCGATATTGGAGCATCAAGAAGGAGAAAACAATAAAAAGAATAGAAATTTGGACCTTCCTTTTCCTTTTTCCCCATAAGATTTCTAAATCATATTTGATGATTGAACCAAAAATTGTAAGTGGTAAAATGTTGACACTAGTAGATTTTTATAAGTCACATATAAATATTATAATATCCAGAACAGTCATTACGAAACCTAGGCAAAAAGATATTCAAAGAACACTATAAATATGAAAATATACATGTGCCGCAGTATTCACAGCAGCACTATTTACAATAGCCAAGTCATGGAGGCAACCTAAATGTCCATTAATGGATAACTGGATAAAGAAGTTACTCAGCCATAAAAAAAGAATAAAATAATGCCATATGTAGCAACATAGATGGACCTGGAGATTGTCATACTGGGTAAGTAAGCCAGAAAGAGAAGAAAAATACCATATGATGTCACTTATATACGGAATCTAAGAAAATGACACAAGTGAACTTATTTACAGAACAGAAACAGACACACAGACATAGAAAACAAGCTTATGGTTACCATAAAGAGGGAAAGGGGGTAGAGGGATAAGCTAGGAGTTCAGGATTTGCAGATACTAACTACTATATACAAAATAGATAAACAACTAGGCCCTACTGTATTGTCCAGGGAGCTATATTTAATACCTTGTAATAGGCTATAATGAAAAAGAATATGAACAGGACTACACACGCACACACACACACATAATTGAACTACTATGCTGTACACCAGAAACTAACCCAACATTGTAAATTAACTGTACTTCAGTAAAATTTTTTTAACCCACTGTGAATAAATCAAAATGAAATCCTAAAACTTGATCAAATAACTCTTAGAAAGGAAAGAAAAGAGAAGCAAAGGAATGAAAAACAGAAGAAATAAATAGAAAGCAAATAATAAAATGGTAAACTTAACTGTTAACATATCAGTAATTGCATTAAATGTAAATAGTTCAATATACCAATCAATATACCAATCAAAAGAGAAATTTGCAGAATGAATTAAAAAAATAAGCCAACTATCTGCTGCTTACAAGAAACTTTCAAATTCAAAAACATAGGTAGAATGAAAATAACAATATGGAAAAAGATATACCAAGGAAACATTAATTTTTTAGGAAGTAGCTATATTAATATCTGATAATATGAACTTTAGGACAAAAAATTACTATAAAAAAGGTAAATATTGCATAATGATAAAAGGCATCAATCCATTAGGAAGACATAATGATCCTAAATATTGTATGCACCAAATAATAAAGCCTCAAAATAGATGAAGTAAAAACTGAGAGAGTTGAAGGGAGAAATAGAAAAATCACAGATATTTTATTATTATCCTCTCTCAGCACTGGTAGAATTACTAGACAAAATATCAGCTAGGCTATAGACGACCTGACCAACACAGTCAACCAGTAGGATCTAATTGGCATTTATAAAACATTGTACCAACAGAATACATGTTAAACATTCACCAATATAGATCATATCCTGGGCCATAAAACAAACCACAACAAATTTAAAGGGATGGAACTATAAAGTGTATTTTCTCTGACTACAGTGGTATCTCACTAGAAATAAATAACAGCAACAATGAGAAAAATCTCTAAACATTTTGAAATTAAGCAATACATTTTAAAATAATCCATGGATGATAAAAGTTTCAAAGGAAAAAATATACATAACTAAGTGACAACAAAAACAAAAAATATCAAAATACTTGGTATGCAGCTAAAGAAGTGTTGAGAGAAACTTATGGCATTAAATGTCTACGTTAGAAATGAAGAAAGATCTCAAATCAACAATGTAAGTTTCTATCTCAAGAAACTAGGAAAAACAAGTGTAAAATAAAAGCAAAGCAAGCAGAATAAGGAAATAGTAAAGGTAAGAGCAGAAATCAGTGAACTTGAAATAGGAAAACAATAAAAATCAGTGAATAAAGCTGATTCTTCAAAAAAAATCAAGAAAATTAGCAAGACTGACAAAAAGAAGACACAAATCACAATATCAAGAATAAAATAAAGGATATTACTACAAATTCCACAGACAATAAAAAGATAGTAAAAAGAATATTACAAAAAACTTTATAACTCATAAATTTGAAAACTTAGAGATCATCTCCTTCGTAACTACGAACTACCAAATCTCAACTAAAATGAAATAGATAATCTGCATAACCCTATGATCATTGAAGAAATTTGTTTTGTAACTTCAGAGCTCCTGAGAAAGAATTCTCCAGGCACAGATGATTTACTGGAAAATGCTACCAAACATTTAAAGAAGAATTAACACCAATTTTATACAAGAAGAGGGGACACTCCCCAGCTCATTTTATGAGGCCAGTGTTGCCCTGATACCAAAACCAGACAAAGGCAATATAAAAAAAGCAAACAGCAAACCAATATCTTTCATGGACTAAGAATAAAAATTCTTCAATAACATATTAGGAAACCAAATATGACAATGTATAAAAAGAATAATATACCATAACCAAGTGAGATTTGTTTCAGCTATGAAAGGTTTGGTCAACATTTGAAAGTCAATTCATGTAATCTATCATGTCAGTAAACTAAAAAAGAATAATTGTATGATCATATCAGTTGACACAGAAAAACATTTGACAGTATGTAACATACATTGATGATTAAAAAAGAAAACTCTCAGGAAGTCAAGGATAGAAAGATATTACCTAAACTTGATAAAGATCATTTGCAAAAACTCTTTAGTTAATATCATGCTTAACAGTGAAAGACTGAATATTTTCTCCATAACTTTGGGAATAAGGAAGGCAAGGAAGGCTGCTCTCATCACTTCAGCAAAGTACTAGAACTTCTAGCCACTGCAATAAGGCAGTGAAAAGAAATAAAAGGCATATAGATGAGAAAGGAAGAAATAAAACTGTATCTGTTTATAGTGTAATCTTCTAAGTAGAAAATCCCCAAAAATGTACAATCTCCTAGGACTAATAATTGAGTTTGGAAAGGGCCAAAGATACCAGATCAACTGCATTTCTACATACTAACGATGAACTTGCATAAACCAATATTTAAATATTAAATTAAAATTAATACCATTTAGAATCACTCCAAGTAAAATGAAATACTTATGTGTCCATTTCATGAAACATATATAGGATCTCTATGCTGAAAATGATTAAATGCTGATGAAAGAAATAACATAAATGGAGAGACATAGTGTGTTCCTGGATTAGAAGATTCAACATAGTAAAATGTTGATTTTTTTTTTCCAAACTAATCTGTAAGTTTAAGGCATTTCCTGTAAAAAAAAATTCCTGGAGGGTTTTTGGTAGACATAGACAAGCACGCTATTCTAAAATTTACATGGAAAGACACAGGCCCTAGAATAGCTAAAAACAGTCTTGACAAGAAGAATAAAGTGAGAGGAATACATCTCCCTGACCCTAAAATTTGCTGTATAGCTGTAGTATATTGGTGGAGGGATAGACACAGAGAGCAGTGAAACAATAGAGAGCCCAGAAAAATGCTTACACAATTATGCCCAGCTGATGTTTGACAAAGGTACAAAAACGATTCAATGGAGGAAGAACTGTCTTTTCAACAAATAGTACTGGAACAATTGGACATTCACAAGTTAAAAAAGAAAAAAGACCAAAAGCATCAACCTAAACCTCACATTCCATGTAAAAATTAACGAAAACTTGATCGTGGACTTATATGTAAAATGTAAAGCTATGAATCTTTTAGGAAAAAAATGGAAGAAAGTCTTTGAGATGTAGGCCTTAGACAAAGAGTTCTTAAACTTACTATTAAAAGATACTTTAAAAATTATAAATTAAGCTTCATAAAAATTAAAAACTTGCTTTGTGAAAGCCATGTGAAGGGGATGAAAAGACAAACTGCATACTGGGAAAAATAATATGCAAATCACATATCTGACAAAGGATTAGTATCTGTAATATTTAAAGAACTCTGAAAACTCAATATTTAAAAAAAAAAATCAGGTAAACCAATTAGAGAATGGGCAAAAAAACATGAATAGACATTCATCAGAGAGGATATACAGATGGCTTGTCAGCATATGAAAGGCTGTCTGGCATCATTAGCCATCAGTGAAAAGCAAATTAAACTGCAGTGAGGTATCATTACACATCTACCAGAATGGCTAAAATAAAAATAGTGAAACATCAATTTCTGATGAGATGCAAAGAAACGGGATCACTCATAGATTGCTGATAGGAATGTAAAATGGTACAGCAACCTAGAAAACAGTTTTCAGTTTCTTATAAAACTTAACATGCAATTACCAGACATTCCAGCAGTTGTACTGTGCATTTGTCTAAGAGAAAAAAAAATTGTGTTCACATAAAAACCTGTATTCAAACGTTCATAGCAGCTTTATTTGTAATAGCCCCAAACTGAGACAATCTCAGATATATTTCAACAGGTTAATGGTTAAACAACTGTGGTACATCCATATCATGGATACTGCCCAGTGACAAAAAGGAAAGAACTATTGATACACACAAGGCCAACCTGGGTGAGTCTCCAGGGGTTTGTACTTTGTGAAAAAGCCAGTCCCAAAAGGTCACGTACCGTATGATTCCATTTATATAATATCCTTGAAATGACAAAATTATAGGCAGAACTGATTAGTGGTTTTCAGGGATTAGAGATGGTGGGGAGGGGAGGAGAATTAAGGAGTAGGAAAAGAGGTCACCGTGGCCACAAAAAGTAGCACCAGTGGATCCTAATGATGGAATTTGTTCTGTATGATGACTATTGTCACATAAATCTATACAGGTGGTAACATTGTTTATAACTTAGAACAATGCTTAAACACACACACGAGTGCATGTAAAACTGGTAAATCTGAATAACATTGATGGATTAATGTTAAATTTCTGGTTGGGATATTCTGAAGTTTTGAAGAGGTTACACTTTGGGGAACACTAGATGAAGGATATATGAGATTTCACTGTATTGTTTCTTACAACTGCATGTGAGTCTACAATTATCCCAAAATAATAGATTTAAAAAATAAAGCATGTGTAAATTATCTCAAAATAAAACAAAAACCTACATTGAGAATTGGAAAAAAGGGACAAAGATGAAGGTCAAAACATCTGTAGTGGTCAAAAATACTGCTTCCAAGTATATTAGTTTGAATAATATAAAGCTGCCTATATTAGGTTTTAGCTTACAGGAATAACAATTTCATGTGTCTAGCACTGATACAGTTAGGGTTTGTTTGGAAATTAACAGCCTTTGGGAGAAGGGATGAGATAGTGATGTTTAGTTTATGTGGATAATTGTAATAATGGGAGTCTCACCATTTCATGATTTTATATTAGAGGAACAGTAAAGTTGGCTTTTCATATCCCTGAGAGTATTTTGGAGGGTTTTTTTTTCCCCCTTCAACAAGCATATCTCTTAAAAACAAACAAAAAACCGAAACAGAGTACTTAATGAAGATTCTACCCTAGTCTTGCCTAAGCATATGCTTATAATTATGGCAAGTCCTAGAAGAGCCAGTTTTATTGAATCATTTGGTATGGTACTTGATTATTTTAACAATAAGTTAAAATAGCATGTTTTGAAACCCCTAATTCAAAATTATTTCTGGTAATCTTCCTGTTTTGGATGCCTCCGGTATGATTGATTTTGTGGGGCGAGGTTTCAAGAGGAACAGAGAAAAGTAGCTATGCACCTCTTACGTTATGCAGACTTGTTTGTTCAGGGATGGCAGTGACCTTCCTGAGTTAGACCCAGCGCTGTGGATGATTCTGGCAAGTGTAGCAGGGCAGCCCTGGGAAAGTCTCTTTGGGAAGTTAGGAAGGTCTAGTGTATCACTGGGTTATTGCTTTGGGTACCAGGTACATAGAACACACTTGCTTTGGGTACCAAAGAAGAAGGTACATAGAACACAATATGTATACATAGAACATAATAAATGTTCATTTGCCTTCACCCACCCATTCCTACATCTGTCATAGCTCCTTGAACTTTCCCACATGGCAAAGGAAGAAATTCACTATTAAAAATCAAAACAACTTTGAGCTTTTTATGACAAGAAGGAATAGACTAATACAAAAGAGTCCACAAATGCTGTGAATTATTTATTGGAAGAATGTAATTCTGTTTAATCAGAATTTTATTTGAATTACTTGCATGTACTATTTAGTTGAATGGTTGACTAGTCAGGCATTCCAGGTAAAAAGAATAACCTTAGTTCTTTGCCCATGCCAGTTGATTTGATTTTCATGAGGCTGTTTTCTGGGATCCCAGAAGGCCCACATGACTGGCTGGTTTCAGAGAGAGATTCACTCCAGTGGATGTTAATTCAGGCTTTGAAGCCATGTGGACTCAGCCTTGAGTCTTGGATATTTCACTTATTAGGAAATTACTTGATTTCTTCATCCCTCCATTCCCTTATGTATAGAGTGGGGGAAATAATACCTACTTCACTGTGCAATCGAGAAGACTAAGCAAGGCTCTAAATATATAAAGGATTGTTCCCTCTAAATAATAAGTGCTCAGGGACCAGACACAAGGCTCAAAGAGCACCCATAAAACAAAGGCCTCCCTGGTGGCTGAATGCACTGCTAAGGAACAGCAGCAACGGGAACTCTGCTTCCCCAGCACATGAAACTTTGAAGTCCTGTTACCACGAAGTGCTTAGTGCCCTGCATTTTTCTGGCCTCCCACCTTGACATTTCTAAACCAGGGTACCCTTAGCAGTTGCTTTGTTGAGTACCCACTATATTTCCTTGTTGATACACTGCTCTTTTCCCTATATTTATGATGATAGTATACACCTCCTTTTCTGAATTTAAAATCTCCCCAGAGTTCCAGATTTACTTATTTGTGTGAGGATCCATGGAGTATTTAGTGAGAAAATTAATATTTAATTTCATTTATCATGTTCATCTCAGTCCAAAAAGAATTTGAAGTGGCTTACAGAGTGAAGATGTATACTGAAAAGTAGGACATCATGACCAAAGACAAGTAAAAGATTTTGTTCTTTATATACAGTGACATAAAAACATTTGTGCATATATTTATTTTTCTCTTTCCAAAAGGCAAAATTAACTTGTTTAAAATTTTTTAATGATCTGCCATTGCATTTTTAAACAGATATTGTCTTCATTTACTGATAAAGAACTCTTGGCATACGCAAAAGCTGGAGCAGTAGCTGAAGAGGTCTTAGCGGCAGTTAGAACTGTGATTGCATTTGGAGGACAAAAGAAAGAACTTGAAAGGTTTGAGCCTCTTTTTTTAAGTTGGTAGAGATGTTCAATTCTGTGTCATCTTATGTGCTGTTCAGGTTGATGGTGATGATTATGAGGGTATTCTCTTATATATACATATGTTTCCTTAAATAGCTTCATGGCTGCATTACAGCATAGTTAATAGTCTGAGAAAGTTGTAATTCTAATTGTACTCTTCTCATATCTGCTAATTCAAAGCATTTTTCTAGAGTTTCCTAGGTGGGTAGTGACAGAAAATGGTTTCTTAAGGTTGAAACATATGTAATATCTCAGATGATAATTTTTCCCCATCTTCTCTAAGATTGAGTGAGTAATTTGTGTAAGACCTATGGGGTCATTCTGATCTGTGGCTTGTGTCCCCTTTGTTCATGTTTGAGTAGATGAGAATGAAGTTTCTGAACTTGGGATTCTTTTCCAGTTTTCCTTAGTGAAAAGGTGGACCAGAAAAAGATTCTGTCCACCAGCATAGAGAGACAGACAAAGCCTATTTGCTTCTGCTTAATTTTTGAGCTGAGGGAAGGCATCCTTGTATATAAATCAAAGTCTGGGGCTTCTCCCTCAGGTGCTGTTAGTGTTTGAATTTATAAAACTCTGAGAACTAGGGAGCTATTTCTCTCCAAAGCCGAAGATTTCACTTTAAAAATGGATTTGAGTCCAATGATACCACCAGGGTGTCTGGAGAAGAAATTTGAAAATTTCTGAAAATTAATGAACTAAGCAACCAAATTAAGGAGTTAGAAAAATAACAACAAAACAAAAGAAGTGTAAGAAGGAAATAATAAAGATAAGAGCAATAGTTTTGTAGAAAATAAAAGTTAAAAAAGTGGAAGTTGACAAATTCGTTAAGTAATTCTTTGAAAAGACAAATAAAGTAGTATTTTGCAAATTTAATCACGAACAAAAAAGAATAGGGAAAAATTGCTCCAGATTTTTAAAATGTATTTTAAAAAATACAATTTTCCACCAGTAAATTGTAAAACCCTGATGAAATAGACAGTATCCCAGAAAAATAGAGGCTAAAATTCTTATTTCTGAAGAAAATTTGAGTAGAACTATTATCATAAAAAGAATTGAATCCAAAGGTTAAAATCTCCATCCCTTGCCCCTACATTACACATAGACACATAAGCAAGCAAAAACCATCAAGTTCAGATAATTTTACAAACAAATTTTACCAAAACTTCAAGAAAGAACCCCATCTTACACAAATTGTTTGAGAGAATGAAAATTACATATAGAAAGTTGTGAGTTCATTTTATGAAGCTAGTATAACTTTGACAGCATAATCAGAAAGCAGGTATATGAGCAAGAAAAAATTATAAGACAGTTTCACCTAAAACATAGATGCAGAAAGTATAGATAAATTATTAGCTAAATGAATCAGTGTGCAAAATATAGATTAAAAAAATCCAGAACCTGTTGGCTTTAACCCATAAATGCAAAATGATTTAACCTTAGGAAATCTATTAATATAATTAACCACACTAGCATTTTAAAAGAAAGAAGCATTTTGTTTTGATGGATAGGGGAAAAGCATTAATTACATATGATTCATGGCAATAACTTTTAAAACTAGGTATAAGATATAGCTTTCTTTTTTTTTTAACATTTTTTATTGATTTATAATCATTTTACAATGTGTCAAATTCCAGTGTTCAGCACAATTTTTCAGTCATGCATCGACATACACACACTCATTGTCACATTTTTTTCTCTGTGAGTTATCATAACATTTTGTGTATATTTCCCTGTGCTATACAGTGTAATCTTGTTTTTCTATTCTACAATTTTGAAATCCCAGTCTATCCCTTCCCACCCTCCACCCCCCTGGCAACCACAAGTCTGTATTCTCTGTCTGTGAGTCTATTTCTGTCCTGTATTTACGCTTTGTCTTTGTTTGTTTGTTTTTGTTTTTGTTTTTTAGATTCCACATATGAGCGATCTCATATGGTATTTTTCTTTCTCTTTCTGGCTTACTTCACTTAGAATGACATTCTCCAGGAGCATCCATGTTGCTGCAAATGGCATTATGTTGTCGGTTTTTATGGCTGAGTAGTATTCCATTGTATAAATATACCACCTCTTCTTTATCCAGTCACCTGTTGATGGACATTTAGGCTGTTTCCATGTTTTGGCTATCGTAAATAGTGCTGCTATGAACATTGAGGTGCAGGTGTCATCCTGAAGTAGATTTCCTTCTGGATACAAGCCCAGGAGTGGGATTCCTGGGTCATATGGTAAGTCTATTCCTAGTCTTTTGAGGAATCTCCACACTGTTTTCCATAGTGGCTGCACCAAACTGCATTCCCACCAGCAGTGTAGGAGGGTTCCCCTTTCTCCACAGCCTCTCCAGCATTTGTCATTTGTGGATTTTTGAATGACGGCCATTCTGACTGGTGTGAGGTGATACCTCATTGTAGTTTTGATTTGCATTTCTCTGATAATTAGTGATATGGAGCATTTTTTCACGTGCTTTTTGATCATTTGTATGTCTTCCTTGGAGAATTGCTTGTTTAGGTCTTCTGCCCATTTTTGGATTGGGTTGTTTATTTTTTTCTTATTGAGTCGTATGAGCTGCTTATATATTCTCGAGATCAAGCCTTTGTCGGTTTCACTTGCAAAAATTTTCTCCCATTCCGTAGGTTTTCTTCTTGTTTTACTTCTGGTTTCCTTTGCTGTGCAGAAGCTTGTAAGTTTCATTAGGTCCCATTTGTTTATTCTTGCTTTTATTTCTTCTAGGAGAAAATTTTTGAAATGTATGTCAGATAATGTTTTGCCTATGTTTTCCTCTAGGACGTTTATTGTATCTTGTCTTATGTTTAAGTCTTTAATCCATTTTGAGTTGATTTTTGTATATGGTGTAAGGGAGTGTTCTAGCTTCATTGTTTTACATGCTGCTGTCCAGTTTTCCCAACACCATTTGCTGAAGAGACTGTCTTTATTCCATTGTATATTCTTGCCTCCTTTGTCGACGATTAGTTGACCAAAACTTTGTGGGTTCATTTCTGGGCTCTCTATTCTGTTCCATTGGTCTATATGTCTGTTTTGGTACCAATACCGTGCTGTCTCGATGACTGTAGCTCTATAGTATTGTCTGAAGTCTGGGGGAGTTATTCCTCCAGCCTCTTTCTTTCTCTTCAGTAATGCTTTGGCAATTCTAGGTCTTTGATGGTTCCATATAAATTTTATTATGATTTGTTCTAGTTCTGTGAAATATGTCCTGGGTAATTGGATAGGGATTGCATTAAATCTGTAGATTGCCTTGGGCAGTGTGACCATTTTAACAATATTGATTCTTCCAATCCAAGAGCATGGAATATCTTTCCATTTTTTAAAGTCTTCTTTAATTTCCTTCATCAGTGGTTTATAGTTTTCTGTGTATAATTCTTTCACCTCCTTGGTTAGATTTATTCCCAGATATTTTATTACTTTGGGTGCTATTTTAAAGGGGATTGTTTCTTTACTTTGTTCTTCTGTTGATTTATCGTTAGTGTAAAGAAATGCAACTGATTTTTGAACGTTAATTTTGTAACCTGCTACCTTGCTGAATTCTTCAATCAGCTCTAGTAGCTTTTGTGTGGACCTTTTAGGGTTTTCTATATATAGTAACATGTCATCAGCATATAATGACACTTTTACCTCTTCTTT
The DNA here is from genome assembly GCF_009834535.1 of Camelus ferus. Classification (NCBI taxonomy): domain Eukaryota; kingdom Metazoa; phylum Chordata; class Mammalia; order Artiodactyla; family Camelidae; genus Camelus; species Camelus ferus. The sequence continues at coordinate 66,156,227 of NC_045702.1, forward strand.
TCCAATTTGGATCCCTTTTATTTCTTTCTCTTGCCTGACTGCTGTGGCTAGGACTTCTAGGACTATGTTGAATAGGAGTGGTGATAGTGGGCATCCTTGTCTTGTCCCAGATTTTAGTGGGAAGCTTTTGAGTTTTTCACCGTTGAGTACTATGCTGGCTGTAGGTTTGTCATATATAGCTTTTATTATGTTGAGATATGTTCCCTCTATACCCACTTTGGCGAGAGTTTTTATCATAAATGGGTGTTGAATTTTATCAAATGCTTTTTCTGCATCTATTGAGATGATCATGTGGTTTTTGTCCTTTCTCTTGTTGATGTGATGTATTACACTGATTGATTTGCGTATGTTGAACCAGCCTTGTGTCCCTGGGATGAACCCCACTTGGTCATGATGTATAATCTTTTTTATGTGTTGTTGGATTCTATTTGCTAAAATTTTGGTGAGGATTTTGGCGTCTATGTTCATCAGTGATATTGGCCTATAATTCTCTTTTTTTGTAGTGTCTTTGCCTGGTTTTGGTATCAGGGTGATGGTGGCTTCATAGAATGAGTTTGGGAGTATTCCCTCTTTTTCAATCGTCTGGAAGAGTTTGAGAAGGACTGGTATGAGTTCTTCTTTGTATGTTTGGTAGAATTCCCCGGTGAAGCCGTCCGGTCCTGGACTTTTATTTCTAGGGAGGTTTTTAATTGCTATTTCTATTTACTTTCTAGTGATCGGATTGTTCAAGTGTTCAGATTCTTCTTGATTTAGCCTTGGTGGACAGTATGTTTCCAGAAACTTGTCCATCTCCTCTAGGTTATCCAGTTTGGTTCCATATAGTTTTTCATAATGTTCTCGTATGATATTCTATATTTCTATTTTGTTTGTTGTAATTTCTCCATTTTCCTTTCTTATTTTGCTAATTTGTGCTCTCTCCTTTTTCTTCTTTGTGAGTTTGGCCAGATTTTGTTGATTTTATTTACTTTTTCAAAAAACCAACTTTTTGTTTGGTTGATTTTTTCTATGGTCTTGTTAATCTCTATTGTATTTAATTCCTCTCTGATCTTTATTATTTCCTTCCTTCTGCTGCTTTTTGGGGCTTTTTGTTCTTCTTTTTCTAATTCATTCAGGTGGTGGGTTAAATTGTTTATTTGAGATTGTTCTTCTTTTTTGAGGAAGGCCTGTATCGCTATAAACTTCCCTCTTACCACTGCCTTTGCTGTGTCCCATAGGTTTTGAGTGGTTGTGCTTTCATTTTCATTTGTCTCAAGGTATTTTTTAATTTCAGCTTTGATTTCCTCATTGATCCATTGTTTTTTCAATAACATATTGTTTAATCTCCATGCTTTCCTTTTTTTCTCCTTTGTTTCTCTGTTGTTGATTTCCAGTTTCATGGCATTGTGGTCAGTAAAGATGCTTGAGATAATTTCTATCTTCTTAAAATTGTTGAGGTTTCTTTTGTGCCCAAGTACATGATCGATCCTGGAAAATGTTCCATGTGCATTTGAAAAGAATGTATATCCTATTTTTGGGGGGTGTAATGCTCTGAAAATATCCACCAAATCTAGTTTTTCTATTGTAGTATTTAATTTCTCTGTTGCCTTGTTTATTTTCTGTCTGGAAGATCTGTCTAGTGATGTTAATGCAGTGTTAAAATCTCCAACTATGATTATATTCCCATCAATATCCCCCTTAATCTCTGTTAGTCATTCTTGTATGTACTTAGGTGCTCCTATATTGGGTGCATATATATTAACGAGTGTAATATCCTCATCTTGTATCACTCCTTTAATCATTATAAAATGTCCTTCTTTATCTTTCTTTATGGCCTTTGTTTTAAAGTCTATTTTGTCTGAGATCAGTACTGCAACACCTGCTTTTTTGGCTTTTCCATTTGCATGGAATATCCTTTTCCATCCTTTCACTCTCAATCTATATGTGTCCTTCTCCCTAAAGTGGGTCTCTCGTATGCAGCATATTGAAGGTTCTTGCTTTATTATCCAGTTTGCCACTCTGTGTCTTTTGACTGGAGCATTTAGTCCATTAACATTTACAGTAATTAATGATAGATGTGTGTTTATTGCCATTTTGAACTTATCTTTGCAGTTGAATTGGTATATCCTCTTTGTTCCTTTCTTCTTCCTTTTGTGGTTTGGTAATTTTCCTTTGTATTATCATGGATTTTATTTACTTTTTGTGACTCCTTTGTAAATTTTTGGCTTGTGGTTACCCTTTTTTGTAAATCTATTAACCCATTACTATAACTGTTTTTATTAAACTGATAGTAACATGATCTCAAACCCATCCTACTGTTAAAAAAATTTAAAAAAGAAAGAAAAAAATTCTATATTTCCCTGCCTCCCTCTCCCACTCTCAGTGATTTGTATGTCTTCTTTTATAATTTCATGTTTACTTTATTTGTAATTCATGAGTTATCACCTTTCCAGTTGTGTGTTTCTCATTTCTGTAGCATCCTGCTGCTTTTCTATTTAGAATAGCCCTTTCAATATTTCTTTTAGCATGGGTTTGGTGTTGCTAAACTCCTGCAGCTTTTTTTTGTCTGTGAAACTCTTTATTTCTCCTTCTATCCTCAAGGATAGCCTTGCTGGATAAAGGATCCTAGGCTGCATCTTTTTTTCATTCAGGGCTTTGAATATATCTTGCCACTCCCTTCTGGCCTGTAGTGTTTGTGTAGAGAAATCAGCTGAGAGCCTTATGGGGGTTCCCTTGTAACTTACTCTTTGCTTTTCTCTTGCTGCCTTTAGAATCCTTTCTTTATCCTTGACTCTGGCCATCTTGATTATGATATGTCTTGGTGTGGGTCTATTTGGGTTCTTCCTGTTTGGGACCCTCTGAGCTTCCTGTACTTGGATATCTGATTCCTTCTTTAAGTTTGGGAAGTTTTCAGTCATGATTTCTTCAAAAACCTTTTCAATCCCCTTTGATCTTTCTTCTCCTTCTGGGACCCCTATTATGCGAAGATTGGGACGCTTTATATTATCCCATAGGTCCCTTATGCTATTTTCATTATTTTTTATTTGCTTCTCTTGTAGTTCTTCTGAATGGGTGCTTTCTATTGCCCTGTCTTCTAGATCACTAATTCGTTCCTCTGCATTATCTAGTCGGCTTTGCACAGCTATTAGATCATTCCTCATCTCTGTCAATGAGTTTACCCATTCTACTTGGCTCTTATAGCTTCAATTTCATTTTTGACATATTTTATATCTCTAAACACTATCTCTTTTAATTCCTTCAGCACTTTGATCACTCCTTTTTTGAAATCTTGATCTAGTAGGCTATCGATGTCTATTTCGTTGATCTTTCTTTCAGGGGATTTCTCTTGTTCTTTTAATTGGGAAAGGTTTCTCTGCTTCTTCATCTTGCTCATACCTCTTTGGCACTGTGGTTTATGGAGTATCAGTTGTTTATTTTGGTCCTTAAGGATTTTATCTATCTGATGCCTATTTAGGAATAGAACTTAGGAAAAAAAGAAAAAAAAATAAGAGAGAGAGAGAAAGAATTTTAAAAGAAGGGAGAAAGAGGGTTTGAAAACAGTGTATAATGAATAATAGAAGAATGAGTTGAAGCAGAGTATTAATGGGGTTGAGACGTCCTTTTAAAACCTTTACAAAAAAAGGGGGGGGGGTGAATAGATGTATTTGAAACCTGTGTCTAATCAATAGCAGGACATCAAAACCCAAGAGAAATAGAAATGAATTAAGAAGTAAAGATTAAGAGAGTAATAGAAAAGAGAACAGGTAAAAACAGATTTAAAAAAAAAGGGGGGGGGGGATTTGTCGGTGTTCTCCTGGAGTCTGTGTGCTTTTAATGTGAAGTCTTTCTGTCTTCGTCCTGTTTTGGAAGCTCAGCTTGCTGTTTTCAGAGGCCCTCCGTTGGCGCCCTCTTCTGTGCTGCTCCCAGCACCTGTTGGCAAGCCGATCGCGCCTCCTCCTAACACTGGGTCAGGTGCAGCTCTCCTCTGCTGTGGGCGGGCGGGTCGCTGCCCCTCTGGATGCCACAGTCAGATGTTGCAGACTGGCCGGGTAGGAGGGCGGGTCGTGCCCCCTCCCAGCACCTCGGTCAGGGGCTGTGTTCCTGCCCGAAAGGCGGGGGGGCCGCTCTCGCTCTACCTGCGCCGCCGGTAGTTCCGCTCTCTGTGCGGCTGCGCGCTCCGCCCTGGTCGGCGCTCCGCAGGTGGGCTCGGGGAAGACCCAGGGACAGCCCTGTCCCTGCTCCGAGCCAAAACCCAGCTCCTTGTTTGTCTTTGTGGAGCAAGTTCTCTGAGGGACCAGGATGGAAGGATCCTATCTGCCCCGGGCTGCAGGCCAGTCTCAGTCTGGCCTTTGAGGCTGCTAAGCCCTTCGGTGCGGATGCAGGTTTGGCCCCCGCCCCCGCCTGAGTGCTCAGCGCGGAGGATATGGCGGCTGTGCCTGAGCCCCGCCTCTCTTCCCCCGAAAACTTTCCGCGGGTTTTCAGAGATGGGGGTGTGCACCCTTCCCCCGAGAGCACATCAACCTTGCTGTTTTATGGAGGGCCCAGGTTGTTCTAACCTGTGCACCCACAGCCACAGCGCGCAGCCCCTTGTAGTCCCCCAGGGCTGTCTCCGTGCAGCCGCCCCCGTCCTCCGCCCGGCTTGGGCAGCCTGGCCCTGCCCGCCGCTGCCGGCCGCGTCTCAGGCTGGGTGTCGAGGGGACGCTCTGTGCCCGTTTAACTTAGTTCTGTTAGTCAAGGGCTGCTCTGTACAGATCCGAGCGTCGGAGGCTCCCCCTCCGTCCCGCTCGCCTCTCAGTTGGAGAGGGGAGACCCAGCGAGCGAGCGCCAGTCCTCCTTTGCCGCTCACTCCCTGCGGGACCCGTCCCGCGCTGCTTTGCCTTTTGTTCTTTCTTTTTTCCTTTTCTCCTACCAGATTTTTGGCATCTTTATCTTTTGAAGAGGGCGACGTTCTGTCGGAGTTCTGCAGGTGCTCTGGTTGGCTGAGTGGGTCTGTAGATGTGGGTCTTGGTGTATTTGTGGGAGAGGGTGACCTGCGAGCGTCCTTCTACTCCGCCATCTTCTCTGTCTCCTAAGATACAGCTTTCTTAAATAAAGAGTATATACCAGATACTCACAGGAAACTTCATACTTAATGGAAAATGTTAAAAGCAGTTCTTTAAAATAATGAACTATGTCTGCTAGCATCATTTCTACTTAGGGTTGTAATGGTATGAGAGTAAAATGAAGGGAAAAATAGGAGTAAAAATAATATATAAAAATAAAACAAGAAATAAAAGCTGTCAGAGTTGGAAAAAACAAAACGAAAAACAAAAAAGCAAAACTGTCATTATGCACAGATGACATGATTATCTACACAGGAATTCCAGTAACAGTACAGTAAGATCTGTAAACTAACAATATACAGTCAGGTCTCTGGGTACCTGGTCACGATTAAGAGGGGAAAAAAAAACATTCCTGTGAACAGCAATGAACAACTAGAAAATATGTAGTATTTCTTCAATTCTAGGATGCACATTTTTCAGTCACAATTCATCATCTCTGAAATGAGATAAATCCTACAAGTCAGAGTCAACTTACAGTTGTTATGGGTCTGGCTTGAAGAGTCAAGCTTTTGCAGGAAAGATTTGTGTTTGCTATGCTGTTCACAGAGGGCAATGTTAACCTGAAAAAACTGCACATTAAATTCTTTGTCTAGGAGCTGTTGAACCACGCTGGTGAATTCATACTTCAGACCTGCAAGAGTACTGCCTTATGGTTCTCATGTGCAGGGGAGGTGGTTTTTTCCTCCTTTCATCTGTTGCCAAGCTTGAGACAAGCAAATTCTCCTGCTGTCACTTTCCATGTGGCACTTGCTTATTATACTGAGTCTGTAGCCTTTTGGGTCCCAGCTGTATATGAAATGCTCTGCTAAGCACCTTTCTTAATGCTACATCAATTAACAGAATAATAATACTTTCAAAATTAATGACATCCAAAATTTGAAGAACATGATAACTTTAAAAGATATTATTATTATTAGCAATGAAAAACTATAATGATATTTGGGATATAACCTGGGTAAGGAGAAAAAAAGACATTATAGCAGTCAAGTCCAATATTCAGAACTTAGAGAAATCTGATCCCTTTAGTTCACTGAAAGTTTAAAGGAATTGAGGATTTTTTTTAATGAAGTACTGTGATTAATTAGGTAGTTTTTTTCTAAGAGAAGATGGTGATCAATTTTTTATCTGAAGAATAAGCAAATGGGCTTATACAACTATATTCAAAGATTCATTTTATAGGTGGAATCATTTCTTTAGAATATATTAGTTATAGGAATGTATCTTTGAAAGGACATTCTCCCCTAAAGAATTGGAAATTAGTTTTGTCTGGAGATCAGGAGTAGGCTCAAGACTACAACCCGATGGCCTAAGGTTCTTTCCAGGCTTGGCCATTGCTTGAAAGTTCAGTTCATTTAGCAGATTCATCCAACATCTACCACAGGCCGAGCACAGCGCTAGGCTCTGGGTTTTCAATCGTGAATCGGAAATAGAGGATGTCTGCCCTTGGGTGATCCTCAGCCCAAATAGTAAGGTGGGAAAAAAGGGAAAGAAGGGAATGAAGGTGAGGAAGAAATCATCAGACATAAATTTTTTAAAACATGCTATGAAACAAACAAAGAGTGTGCTGATAGGGTGAGGAGGGCAAATTTACTTGAACTATGGTGGTCAAGAAACACATGTTTGATGTTCGAGGAGGTTTCATGGAAGCTGGGACTTGAGGGATGAGAAAAAGCCTGTCATGGTAGATGTAGGAATAGAAGAGGCCTCCAAATTTCCTGAGATGGCAAAGACTTTGGGATGTGCTAGAAAATAACCTAACGCTTGTGTGACTGGAGCTCAGTTGAGTGGGAGAGCTTGAGGTGGGGAGAGGCTGTCGAAGAGGGGTGGGGACCAGAACATGGGGACTTAGAGAAGAGTTAGGATTTTATTCCAAGGGCACAGGGAAGTGGTTGAGGGTCTTAAACAAGGGACTGACTATCCATATGAGGTGGTTTTTTTTTTTTTTCCAATATGAGGTTTTAAAATTCTTTTTCTGTCTGTAATTTGTCAGGTGAATGGATGACAAAAGTCAGAGTGTGAAAGCTGGGAAACTGGTCGGAAAACTGTTGTGGGGTCAAGGAGAGGAGTGACAAGTATCTAAATTTGGGATATAAGTTGAAAGTAGAATTGTTAAAAGTATTCTTAGACCAAGTAAAATCCTTCCATTTTTTTCTAATTCTTATTCTTCTCTGCTTCCCCGAAGGCAAGTAATTAAGGTCTTAATCTGACTTTCTTTTCAAATTAGCAGGTGCAGTAGGAAGCCAGTTCTCTTGGAATGGAAATTTAACCAGAAGTTAAAATAAATTTAATTCCATAGTGTAGAATAGTTTTATGCTCCTTAATTTAAAATAGTACTTTTCTCTCTTGTGTGTCTTACAGTTTCTCTTTGCTTAACTACAGTTGTTTCTTGCTGTCATAATAATCTTTTCTAAATGTCTGCATTTTTGTTATATAACTTTAGCCCCTTTTAGGAACTGTGACTTTAATTACCATTTTCATATTGAAGTGTTTGTTTTAGATTTTTTAATTGTTTTTTTTTTGTCTTTTATTTTACATTATTTTGGGGGGATTTGTCTTCTTCAGGGAGGAATGTAACTAGGTTTGTTTGTTTGTTTGTTATTTATTATTTATTTATTTATTTATTTATTTATTTATTTATTTATAATAGAGGTACTGAGAATTGAACCCAGGGCTTCGTGCATGCTAAGCACACACTCTACCACTGAGCTATACCCTTCCCTTCATATTGAAGATTTAAACCAATTGATGGTTTTGTATGTAATATCTGATTTTGTTATGTGTGACATTTTTATTGAACAACTAATCCAAAAGCCTATGTAAAAGAAGTATTGCTTGGGTTCCTTTCTCCTTACTCCCTTCTTTTCTTCATTTCTCTTTTCTGCCATCTAAATGATTTTTTCCCTTGTTGTTGCTTCTACCTGTGCAAAAGTTTCCTCTGGCTGCATGGGACAACATATCAGTGAAATGATTTCTGCACTAGTCTCGGTAAGCAAGACCTGAAATAAAGGAAATAACAGAGTGTGAGTCATAAGCATCAACATTCCTCATTTGTAATCGTGTATAATTTATACCCAGTGTACCTTTCACATCACATCAACTCATAAATGGTACATCAACCACTGAAGTATGTTTCTCAAAAATAATTTTTTTTTGTTAAAAGATTACAACTGGCAAGTTGGAGATTTACATTTTTGGAGGGAGAAACTCTTATAATATGCTACTATTTTATCGCTATAAATTTCTGTTTAGATTTGCTCTTTAGTACATGCAGTAGTCATAAATTTCATTTGCCCATGCTTTGGTAACTGGTAAAGTAGTTGGTAAGGTAGTTTTAGAAATTCATGAAGGCAAGAAAGAAAGCATGCTCACGTCTGAGTTTGACCTCTGCTTGTACATTCTGACTAACGGAATGAATCCTCCAAAGAAAATTAATATAATACTGCATAATATTTATATAGTCATGTTTTTATGGATCAATGACCTCAAAATACGAATTCTATATGGAAGTAATTTCTTTCAGCACTTATGAGCTCCTCTTTCTGCAAGGCAATGTTCTATGTTTTGCAGGGAGTTGTGATTAAGAAGATATAAAGACAGATGTAAGACTCAAATACATACAATCTGTCCTATTTCTCTAATAATTTTACCTTAATTCTGTATTTGCGAAGATCCTTCTTTTTCTTTAAATCTGGGCCCCATCAGCTTATCTCCACATTTCTCTTCGTAAGCAGAGCAGTCTGCCGTGTTCTTTTCAAATAAAGGTAAAGTGACAGAGGCCATCTCATTTACCTTGAACGTCAGAAATTAACCACTTTCCCGGGATTTAAAAAGTACTTGAGTTGTTATTTGGGAGTAAGCGTTTAGTGATTAGAACAAGAGAGAGAAGTATCTGTCGGTGGTATCCAGCATTGTTTTGTTTTTCCTTTGCTTCCTTGTTTTTACCCTCTTTTGTGTAGTTTCCTGTATTTGCTGTAAGAAGTATTCATGGGTGTTCCCCAAGTTTGGCTAATGTAGTGTAGATCTTTGTGCTGTGAACAGGTTACAGGATTATAGATGTACTGAGAGCTTGATTTGCTCCATCCTAGAGGCAGCCAGAAGGCCTTGAGTGGCCCAAGCCACAAGGCAAGAACCCCTTCCTCTAGCAGTGAGCAGCAGTGACAGGGCCAGTGTCAGAAGCCCTGGCAGAGGGAACGGGAAGTAGGCGATGTGTGGGAGGCTGAGGAAGGGGGGACACTGAGCCACAATGATGGGTTATTATATACTTTTGAGCCGAATAATTTTTTCAGGTCAGTGATTTTGAATATAAAGATCTGTGGAAATAAGATGAATGGGACAGTTTACTTACATGTGAAAAGTATTACATAGCAATTCAGACCTCAAAATGCTCTCACACGTTTTCTCATTTGGTCCTTCCCGCAGCCCCAGAGGGAGGCAGGGCGGGCAGCAAACTGCCTTCAAATCTTCCTTGATGTTCAGAGATTTAAAGGACTTACTTATTTGGAGCACTTTCTAGCATTATTATCTTCACTTGATTAATACATTCAAAACACATGCGCAGTTGAAAGGGAAAAAACAGGTGTTTTCATAGCTTCTGTCCTGTCTTGGGTATGAAACAATGCAAGTTTGGGAAGTTTACTAAATACTACTTCATTTATTTCACTATTGCTAAGGGCAGAGAAGGTGCTTTTAGAACATCCCTCCACAAATTACTTAATCTACATAAGGCCTCAATTTCCTCTCAAGAAGGGATTAAAATAGTCCTAACATCACAAAAGAGAAAATCCACGTAAAACATCTACCACAGGGCTGGGCACATCCTAGGTACTCAGTAACCATCGTGCTGTATGGACCCATTTCGTAAGATTTGTAAGTGTGTGAAATTATGTTTACTTCTCCCAGGTACAACAAAAATTTAGAAGAAGCTAAAAGAATTGGAATAAAGAAAGCTATTACAGCCAACATTTCTATAGGTGTTGCCTTCCTGCTGATCTATGCATCCTATGCTCTGGCATTCTGGTATGGGACCTCCTTGGTCCTCGCAAATGAATATTCTATTGGACAAGTACTCACTGTAAGTGCTGTTATGTTATGAAATGAATTATTATTGAAATGCCTGTAAAATGGAGTGATGTTGGCTTGACTGTTGGCAAATATGTTTTTGAAGAATTACTGAATAATGCAGAGACTAGTGCACAAGAGCATGGGATTTGATATCAGGCCAGCTTGATTCAAATTCCAGCTGTGCCACTTATTAGCTGTATGGTTTGGGTCAGCCACCTTTGAAGCCTACGTTACCTCTTCTGCCAAATGGAAATGACAAGAATAAGGTGTCATAACTTTTTGTGTTGTTGGAAAGACTGATGGAGAAAGTGAATATAGAATTACTTAGCAAAATTCCTTCCTACGTACATTGCTGTGTAATATAATTTGGGAAGAAATGAATGATGATGTTAGTTCTCTTTAACCACTGAAGAGAAAGTCAAGTCTTCCAGTAAGAAACTGATTTGAGCAAAATGAAAAAACAAACAAAACAAACCCCAAAACCTCTTCATTCGACCTCAAAGAGAACATCATCTGGTGTAGAGAGAAAAGGCTTAATCTGATAAAGAATGTGTGCTTTATAATTTACAAAATATTTTCATATATACTGTTTCATTTGATATGACAACGTAAGGTTGCCTGGTAGGGAAAACAGGTAGACTGTTGCCTATTTTTGCAAATAAAGAAACTGAAGCCCAGAGACCCTAAGAAAATTGCCTGAAGACACACAGCCAGTTGGTGCTTAATCTAGAATTCAGACCTTGGGCTCCTGACTCTCATAATAGAGATTGTTTCTACTACATCTTAATGATGATCTAAACCAAAACTCTTAGCCATTGAAGAAATATAAAAATATTCTATTCTAGTCTAGTCTTTACAATAGAATTTATTGTTTCACTGAGCAAGTAAGACTAATTCAGCATTCTAAACAGAAAAGTACTTCAACTTTTAAAATACTTTCAACACCCAGTATTCATACATTGCCTTACCATTTAAAAATTAATTAGCTATATTAGAAGAAGAAAGAAGAAATAGGAAAAAAATTGTAGTAAACACTAGGTAACTTGATGGTTTTCCTTCCTCTTCTTCAGGTCTTCTTTTCTGTATTAATTGGGGCTTTTAGTGTTGGACAGGCATCTCCCAGCATTGAAGCATTTGCAAACGCAAGAGGCGCAGCTTACGAAATCTTCAAGATAATTGATAACGTAAGTCTGGGCTAGCCATTCATCTGGCTATCTGAAAAGTCAGTTTCTTTATCACTTTCTCCAAATCTCCACAGATGTCACTAAAAGAAGTTATTATAACCTAATAATCTCCTGAAATTTTATTCTGTTTAGAAACCAAGCATTGACAGCTATTCGAATAATGGGCACAAACCAGACAACATTAAGGGAAATTTGGAATTCAGAAATGTACACTTCAGTTACCCATCTCGACGTGAAGTTAAGGTACGATGATAAATAATTAATCAGTGATGCAGCAATGTATTGGATGAAGAGTTTCTGATACTTTTCTTTAGAGATTGTAAAAAAAAAAGTTGTGTCTTTAAACCGAGTTTTGAATTGAACTGTCAGTTCATAGTCTCAATATCCGTGTATTGCCTTTAAGTTTATTTCTCATTCATCCTGCTAGATCTTGAAGGGCCTCAGCTTGCAGGTTGAGAGCGGGCAGACGGTGGCCCTGGTTGGGAACAGCGGCTGTGGAAAAAGCACCACGGTCCAGCTGATGCAGAGGCTCTATGACCCCACGGAGGGCGTGGTAAGATGACTCTTGCTGAATTAATGCCAAAGCACTGAGCAGTTACTGCTGCAGATTGTGAATCACACATCTGCAGTATATGAATATCACACTCACTTTTTGTTTCAGGTTAGTATTGATGGACAGGACATTAGGACCATCAATGTAAGGTATCTGCGGGAAATTATTGGTGTGGTGAGTCAGGAACCTGTATTGTTTGCCACGACGATAGCTGAGAACATTCGCTATGGCCGTGAAAATGTCACCATGGATGAGATTAAGAAAGCCGTCAAGGAAGCCAACGCCTATGACTTTATCATGAAACTGCCTAATGTAAGTACTTCTAGGTCTTTGTCCTGCTAGAGGATCAAAGAACCGAATGCTGGCCTGATGCCTAGGAAGTTAGGAAACTACTATAAATTGGAGGGACCTCCTCAGAAGGGAAATCAAGATGACTTTGGATTTCAAAGCTCTAGTAGCATGGACTAGTAGTAGACATTTCTTTTTTTTAAATTAGGGTTGGCTATTGCTAAATTTTAAGGAACCAGTCCATACTGCCTGTGAAGCTTGGGTTTTTTATGGAATTACTTCCCATCTTAAAATCTGAGCTGAGATAGCTTATTCTGTTGCTTAATCCTCTCGGGTTTTCTGTGTTGTAGAAATTTGACACCCTGGTTGGAGAGAGAGGGGCCCAGCTGAGCGGTGGACAGAAACAGAGAATCGCCATCGCTCGGGCCCTGGTTCGCAACCCCAAGATCCTCCTGCTGGATGAGGCCACATCGGCGCTGGACACTGAGAGTGAAGCGGTGGTTCAGGTGGCTCTGGATAAGGTGTGTGAGCCTCAGTTCAAACTGAACTGATTTATAAACATAGTAAGAATATTCCATTGTTAATTCTTAATTTTTTTTTTTTTTGAAGAGAAATGTCTTAGAGGGGAAGGTTGTATCTCGGTGGTAGAGTGCATGGTTACCATGCACAAAGTCCTGGGTTCAATCCCCAATACCTCCACCGAAAAAAACAAACGAACAAACAAACCTAATCCTTCCCCCACCCCAAAAAAAAGAAATTTCCAATTGCTTCAAAAGTGATTCTTGAAGCTGTTAAAAACATCAGGCCACTTTGGGTCTGTTTGTTTAACTTCTGTTTATTTCTCTGATTTTTTTTTTAGGTAGAGATGAGTAAACTTTCATTGAAAGACACTTGAAATTTTTTTAAAATTAAACAATGAGGAGTATAGGCTCAAATGGAAAGTGGTCTTCACTGTGATCTTGAAGACTCAGCCTCAGAGAAAACTCTGTTATTTAGGTTCTGTGAGGTTTTACCGTTGTCAAAAAGAGGAAAATTGAACATAACTATTGTCAACAAAACGAAGGTGTACATTTTCTTTCCAAAATGTTAAATACCTCTTGAGGACTCTGTGGGAAATGAGAAACCGCTTATCCCCGGGAGAGTGGCCAAGAGCTGACGGTGTTGGAAACTTACTGAGCCGTCAAATGTCCTTCACCATCAACAGCGTTTGACCTTCCTGGAATTCTTGAGTCTCTGCAGCTCATTCACCAAATTGGATTTGAATGCCCGTGCTGTACAGGGCACTGTGTGCTTGGTCTCTGGCGTATGATGGTAACCAGGCTGGCTCTGTGAGGACCAGCAGTGAGGAAGCCTTTTCACTCACAAATGCTCTGAGTTGAAGTGTCACAGCAGAATTCAAAGATGAACTCATATTTGCCCCAACTCTTCCCTCTCTAACAACAAAACAATACTGTTTCTTTACACATCCCTGTCAATTTGCTTAATGGGTTGCTGAGAGAGGAAAAAGCAGATTACTAAAAACTTTGTGAACCAAAATAGAAAGAGATAGGATTGTAGCTGCTTTTTGTCTTTCACTTTGTTCATCTATAATTTCACATCTGTGTTTTCTTATTATTCTACAATGGCACTATGTATTAAATTCTTATTTAAAAAGAACTTAGAAAGGTTTCGTTTAAAAATACCTTTTCTTCAGTGGTAGAGTGCGTGCTTAACATGCATGAGGTCCTGGGTTCAATCCCCAGTACCTCCATTAAAAAAAAAAATTAAATAAATAAACCTAATTACTCCCCCCCCCCAAAAAAATTTTTAATTAAAAAAATAAATTTTTTTTAAAATATAGGAAGAGAAAAGGAGAAAAAGGGAGAGGAAAACTACATATTCAGGTGTATATCCAAATATGTTATGGCAGTAGGTTCCTTTTTTTCCCTTTAAGCCATTTCACTTTAACCCATCATGAAGCTCATGAGAAAAATAGTGTGTGGTGTTTTAAGAGAACACCCACAGGTAGATGCTGAGAATTGTTCTACTCAGGCTTATGGCAAAAATGCTTCACAAGTATTTCAAAGGGATATATATGAAGACCTTCATACACCTAAAATTCTGAATTAAAATCTTCCAAACAAAAAAAATTAGAAAGAATAATAGGACTTAAAAATTTTTTTTAATAAAAATACTTCTTCTTTAGAATGCACATTTTGAGGGGGAGTTCCACGTGCCCCATTTTTCGAAAACATCAAAGGAATTGATCCATTGTCTTCTGTGCTTTCTAGTTTCTACCACCTAATTTTTCTGACATTTTTTTTTCCTCAGGTTTTTACTTCTCTATTTCATACTGATTCTGATACCTTTTTTTTTTTTTTGCTTATTTGTTTTGAGCATTTTATTTCTAGTTCCTGGAGAGAAAAATAGAGAGTAACAAACATTATAATCACATTGGAAAAGTCACAGAGGTTAAAGAACTCTCAGACAATTTCTGGGTTTTTTGCTCTGTTCTATATGAAACTAAAAATGAGATTGGGCTTTTAAACATATTTGCATAGGTTTTCATATTAAGCACTTACTGTGTGTACGTCACAGTGCTTCACATGCATTATTGTATTTAGTCATCACAACTGCTCTAAGAAATGCGCACTAATATTATCCCTGTTTTATACATGAATCAGTTGAGCCTCACACAGGGTAAAAGATTTGGGTAAAATCCTGGACTGCGTAAATGGCAGAGCTAAGATTTGAGTTCCAATCAATGTAATGCTGACGTCTGGATAGGACGCTGTAATTCCCAGGACAGATGCTAGCTGGTACGCACCAGCGTGGTACGGCACGCTGCCCTATGTCTGCTCGGGTTGGCCAATCCCTGGGATGTGGGGTTTTTTACTTTGTATAAGCCCCTAATTATTACTATAAACTTAGGCTGATAGAGTTTAAATAAAATACTTAGAGGCTTATATAATACTAATATGTGACTATCATATTTGTTTTTATATTTATTATAATAAAAGATCATTTTAGATAAGCAACAAGTTCTGTGTAGCACAGGGAACTATATGCGATATCTTGTAGTAACTTATAATGAAAAAGAATATGAAAAGGAATATATGTATGTATGTGTATGACTAAATGTAATGCTGTACACCAGAAATTGGCATAATACTATAAACTGACTATGCTTCAATAAAAAAAAAAACAAAACAAATAATACATCATTTTAAACCATTAACTGTATGTTCACTGAAGCCAGAGACTATAACTGAGACAATTTTACAATATCCAAGGCACTAGTATTCAGTAAATATAAACGGAATGAATGGGATGAATTTTTGCGTATGATTGTTCATGTATTCAAAAACCAAATTGTTTTCTCTTTAGGCCAGAGAAGGTCGGACCACCATTGTGATAGCACATCGTTTGTCCACAGTCCGGAATGCTGACGTCATCGCTGGTTTTGATGATGGAGTCATTGTGGAGCAGGGAAATCACTACCAGCTAATGAAGGAGAAGGGCATTTACTTCAAACTCGTCACAATGCAGGTAGAGTCTAACTCTAGCATTTCCCTGAAGTATCTCAGGTATAAGCTGATTTTGCTGTGTTCAGTGCTATAAATAAATGTTACTTGACTTGACTGTCTTGAGAAGTGGGAAGAAATACATGGGGGGATTCAGGATCAGACCAGTGTTGTAGATATTCTTTCTCTGGAAGGGAGGGAAAAAGAAAGAAGAATAATTAGAGAAAATTAAGGTGTAAAAGGTTTAAAAATGAGCTATTCGTGATAGGAGTCACTGATCACATGTGGCTATTGAGCACTTAGGGTGGTTAATCAGAACTGGAGTGTTTGTAAGTAGAAAATACATACCAGATTCCAAAGACGTAGTACAAAAAAAGTATGCAAAATATCTCAAAGCTTTTACACTAATTACATATTGAAATAATAACATCTTGGATACATTAGGTTAAATACAATATATAATTAAAACTGATTTTACCTCTCAGGGTTTTTTTAAAAAGAAATTTATTTATGTATTTATTTATTTTTAATTTACGGATGGACTGGGGATTGAACCCAGGACCTTGTGCGTGCTAAGCATGCTCTCTACCTCTGAGCTATAGCCCCTACCCCTTCCCTTACATTTTTTAATGTGGCTACTAAAAAATTTTAAGTGACAAACATGGCTTACAATGTATTTCTGTTGATAGCACTGGTCCAAAGCAAATATGATAGAGCCAAAACCCCCATGAAAAGGAGATGACCAAGTAAGATACTTGGAACAGATGCTGTGTTGTTTCTGCCATATTCAATGGGAATGCTTATTTAGTGGTTTTAATTTTCAAATATAAACACACCAAAAGAGGGCCATTTAACTTTATCCTTTCCTGTAGTTACTTAAATTGCCATTTTCCTTGCTATCTGATGTTCAGCGGCTAATTTTATTGGTTAACTGAGCCTAATCAGCATATGCTTATTTCTTGTTTGTTTTAGACAAGAGGAAATGAAATTGAATTAGAAAATGCAGCTGATGGATCCAAAAGTGAAATGGATGCCTTGGACACATCTCCAAAAGATTTAGGATCCAGTCTAATAAGAAGAAAATCAACTCGCAAAGAGTATCCATGGACCACAAGGCCAAGACAGAAAGCTCAGTACAGAAGAGGCCTTGGTACAGAGAGGGTTGTAGAGTTGTCTTCACCAGTGGACTAGGGCTGGGGTCGAAGTGGGAACAAGACAGGGTTATCCAGAATCCTCCTGTCCTATCCCCTAGTGTGTTCCACAAACCCAAATCTCAACATTTTAGGCTCAAGTTAGAATTTGTGACTAAGAATATATAGGACAAGAATTTTAGAATTAGAATTTATAATGTCAGGAGACTTATTATAATGGATCTTCGAATAAGAGCATTTCTGTTCTTTCATCCCTATTTAGAAATATTCTTGTCACATTCCAAATGTCAAGTCAGAGTTAAATGTTTATAGAATCATTTACTTCTTAAAAAATAAAAGAGTAACATAACAATCTGTCAGCACTTTTTAAAAAAAACGCTAAATAACCATCAGTTGATAACCATCACTGGTGCACTAGAACCACATTCATTTAAAAATTTTTGTGCATACACAATAACTGTGCATCATTTAAATCTTAAAGTGTCAATTCTTTTCCTAACTGGATTGTTGCAATGTTTTGTCTTCCAGGATGACAGTGTACCTCCAGTTTCCTTTTGGAGGATTCTGAAGCTAAATATAACTGAATGGCCTTATTTTGTGGTTGGTATATTTTGTGCCATTATAAATGGAGGCCTGCAGCCAGCATTTTCAGTAATATTTTCAAGGATTGTAGGGGTGAGTGTTTATGTCCATTTTGGGAGTTTGCTTGTGAGTCCTGACTGAAGAATGAACTGTTTGTATTTGTGACTCTATACAAAAGCCACAAAACACAACATGCTCCTTCGTATGAAACTAAGCAGCTTGAAAGTATAGGACTAGAAGTCTGGTTTGTGATAGGAAAGCTTATTTTTTCAAAGCTGCCTTTGTTGGTTTCTATCCTAGGGCTCTGGGGACCAGATCCCTAAAAAATTGTCCATGAAACTGACTAGGTGACTGTCACCTGTCTGCCATCATTGGGCTCTGAGTCAGCCTCAGGAACTGTCCTATGACTAGTGTGCATAGAGTTCCTTGTATGTTGGTCAGACTGGCTCTAGAGCTATTCTCTGACACACGCCCTTGTCAGGACATGAGCAGGCTGAGCCTGCAACCTCTGAGAGATGTCTGCCCCACGTGTTTAGATGAAAACCAATGGGACAACTTCGGAAAGCTCAAGGTTGACATATGCTGGGTGCACCCGCTTTTTGTGATGGCATTTCCAACAGTAAAGTTACAATCCATGCAGGAATGCTGTCTGCTTAGTGGCGGATGTTCAAACAGTGAGCTGAGGTCACCCTTGCCATGACTGCTGGAAACATCGTGGAGAAAGAGATGGATCACTCTGCAAAACATAGGCCAAACCACTAACTTTTGATTATACCAAGAGATACATAAATATTCAGGTCCACTCATGCATGGCTAACTTATTCCAGGTTGACATTCACATGTTTAATGTAGGCATTCAAAAAATCTCTCTTCGATGTCTGCTTTGTGCCGGGTACTGTTCTAGGTACTGAAACAGTACCAAGAGGGAGATGAAGTGTCTGATTACCTGGAGCATATGTTCTAGGACAGGGGTTAGCAAACCTTGCCTATAAAGGGTAAGAGTATAACTGTTTCAGGCTCTGTAGGTCACATGGTCTCTGTTGCAAATACTCTACTTTGCCCTTGTAGTGCAGAAGTAACCGTTCAGGAACAAATGAACATGGTTGTGTTCCATTGAAACTTTATGGAAACACTTGGCTAGTGGCCCATAGCCACCGTGGATTGGCTGTGGCCAGTCTCTGTTCTAACATTTGTCTTGCAGGCAGAGAGGTAGACAATGGCATCATCAGAATTAAAAAGGAAGTAGTTGGGTCAGTTAGGAATAGGTTTAGCTGCGTACAACAAAAATTTAACAGATTCTATGTTTTCCTCATTCCTAATAATAAGCAGTTGGTCAAGGGCTGGCACATTAGCTCCTAGATATTGGGTAGGCAGCCAGCTCTCTGCCTCGTTGAAGGTTTGTAACACAGAGTTTAGGGTTGTGGGCTCTGAGTTAGTTTGCTTGGGGTATATTCCTGGGTCATCACTTGCTGACTGTGTTATCTTGAGCAAGGTAATTTCTCTGTGCTTTAGTTTCCCTCCATGTAAAATGGTGATGATAATAAAACAAACCTCAGGAGGTAAAGATAAAAGAATAGAACACATGAATTTACTTATTAGAAAAATGTCTGGCACAGAGTAAGAGTTCACTGATTGTTAGCTGTTACTGTTGTTGGAATGACTGACTAATCAAGAAAAATTAATTGAACTTCTTCCAAAAGAATTTTTCCTTTACAAAGGATTAAGTTGCCTGGATTGGATTAGGAATGTGGCTCTTACAAGACTGATGTTGGTCGTCTGTGAAGGGAAATGTTAGTTTTCTTTTCCTGTGGAATGGCTTTCCCTGTGTTCCTCAAACACAAGACATCCTATTAGCTCTTCTAACCAAGATCTGTGGTGCTCGGTCACCTGGCTGTGGTTCCCCACTGGCTCTCTAACTAGCCATCCTACAAAGAAGGCTGGCTCAGGGAACCTCCTTTCTTCAGAAAGGCCTGGGATGAATGAACCACCCCCCTCTCACTGGTGCACTAGAACCATGTCAGCAGATGTGTCTCCAGACACCTTGGGACAGCTTGAAATGTCCAAATTGTAATGCAACAAATTGCCAGACAGTGTTGTTTCCCATCAAAGAAAGAAGTAAATATTTGTTCCTGTTTCTCCTCTACTGAGTGTGTGCTCGTGACAGTCATTACTCCACGAGGGAGTATGAGCAGAGAAAAGGCTCGATCGATTAATGGTGACAGACACATTCTTGGCCCCTAAAGAAGGCAGAATACATACTCCTTTCAGTCTGACCTTAGGGAAGCCAGCCTGACCTCCACATACTAAGTCTCTCTTGACCCTGAATGCTGTGCCAGATGGCAAATGGGTCAGACTTTGAGGGGTTTGTTTGGTGAATGAACTGAAAACACTTTAAATATCTTCCCAACAGGTTTTTGCCAGAGACGACGATCCTCAGACAAAACAACACAACAGTAACATGTTTTCGCTATTGTTTCTTATCCTTGGAATTATCTCTTTTATTACATTTTTCCTTCAGGTACATGTCTACATTTTCACTTTTTTATTGTTGTTGTGAGAAATGTATCATTATTCAACTGGGGAAATTTATTAGATATCTATGTAATTTGCTTTTTGTTAGAATTTCTCCTTTCTTCACTGGGCTATTAGCAGCCAAGTTTCTCTGACATTTTTAAAACAATGACATTTTGCTTTCTCTGGCTCTCTGGCTTATTGCTTCCTTCTCCCCATTCTCTCCTTCCCCAGCTGGAAATATTCATGAAGTCAGAGGGAACAGAGAGTGTTTGATCTAATATGATGTTTGGGAATTAAAGCTGGGGACAAAGAAATGGGATTTAGGGGATCCCTGGACGTAAGTTTGGATAAAAGTACTGCCAGTCAATCTAAATACTCACAGGAATGTCTTCCAGTGTTCTAAAAGCAACCACAAAATCCCAAACCCCATAAACCAGTCATGCGGACTTTACAAATGTTTGAAGCATTTATCGTTCAACTTTTGCTAAAGGAGAAGGAACTCTTTTAATCACGGAGGAATGTCAGTCCTCAAACAGAAAATCTAGGAAACATTTGTAGAGTCAGATTTTACAGCTTGCATATCATTTGGCTGAAATGAAATTGCATGGAATTAAGTGTGCTTAGAGCTTAGCATAGTGATGTAGTGTAGGCTTTGGTGTTAGACTTAGAATCAGGTATGATTTGCACCAGTTCCTGATTTTGTGGCCTTCTGCAAATAAGTAACTTAAACTGTCTACGCCTCAGTCTCCTCATTTGTAAACTAGGGATAATGGTGCCTGACTCTTCATGATCAAAAGAGAGAATATAACTAAGTTCCCAGGCCTATGTGAGGCAGTGGTAAACACAATCGCTTCTTAAATGAATGAATTATTTAGTTGTATGTAATTTTTAAGATAGATCTCTCTAACCTTTAAAAATTATATTACAGCAGACTATAGGGAATCTACACTTAGTAAAATGAAAAAAAAAAAGAGAACTCTCAGTAGGTCCTTTAACAGGTAGTAAGCATACATTCATATTTTGAATAAACAACACTTTTCTGGACATGATGGAAAGAAAACAGACTGGACTCTTTTGTTACTAAGTATTAAGTCTCTTTGGGGAATTTGATCATACTAGAATAAATATGACGCTAGTTGCATACAAGATTGTCATACCACCTATTACTGCCATAGGAGTTGGAAGAAGGTAAAGATTGCTGAGGGTGAAGTTGGTGAAGGAATTTGGAGGGAGGTAGGCTTTGAGATGGAGATATGAATTGGTGACGCAAAGGTGATTGAAAACGTATCTTTGTAACGTGATGACGTTCGGGGAGTCTGGAGCCTGGCTTGCCTGGCAAACCAAGGTGTGAACAAAGACTATAAATCACAGAATCTCAGAAGTGTAGTGATAGCACAATGCCTAACAGTGACGTTAGAATGCCAGCTCTTCACTTAGAAATGTCAGGAGGGAGCCCAGTGTGGGAGTAAATCCCAGGCTGTGGCCTCTCATTCTGGTTAAAATTCTCTTAGATACAGATTCAGATCCCAGCTCTGCCACCTTAGAACCGTGGCCTCTGGTGACTTACCAGGCTCTCTAAACTTCCATTGCTTCTGTAAAGTGGTGACTATAGGGTTGTCATGAGGACTTACAGAGAGAATGTTTGTGACGTACTTGACAATGGCTAGTTCTTAACAAAAATAATGACAGCAGTATTCCCTTAGTGGGCAAGATAGTTCAGATTTCATTCAGCCTAATAGCAGAAATGTTAATCTGGTCATTTCTAAGTAAATGTAATCATTTTGGTAACTTCAGGCTTCAACTCAGTTAACCCAAGGTTTCTCTTTCTCCCCCTTCCCCCTGGACTGGTGTCTGTGTTAGAAGAGGGGTTCTACGACATTATCTCCCTGGATGGAGGGCAGTGGTCTCTGCACATCCAGTGCCCCCCTGCTTCATGCTGACGACCACACTTCCTAATAAATCCCAGATCAGCTTGCCAGTGACTGGGAAGTGACAGTGTCTGTTTCAAAACTGGGCTCTTCTAGCTGTGCCAGCAGTGTGTCCACATTACGGTAACCATGACACACAGTCACTGAAACATAGCCAACTCTTGAAATCGGGCTTTCTGACTTTGTCTATTGTCCTGCTTTAGCAATGATCCCAAGTCCCCCTCCTTTTGTGCCATCAGTGCCTGGGTGTCTGACAAGTGTTTTCCCTTGTGGCTTGTTCTCATTTTTCATAGGGCTACACGTTTGGCAAAGCCGGAGAGATCCTTACCAAGCGGCTCCGATACATGGTTTTCAGGTCCATGTTGAGACAGGTATGTCTGTTGAGGGCTGTGCCTGGGATAGGCAGAGCTCCCCACTGTGCGCCGTGGTCTCAGGCAGTGGGAGTGCTGTCAGGTTACTTACAGCTCCCGTACTGATCTTCACTCAGAGAAGTGGCTGACCGCCCGCCAGGGCAGGCTCAGAGCCCTTCGCTGGGTAGTCTGCTCTGGGTGGGCGCAAATGGAGTCTCCTGGGCAGATTCACCTCCAGCCTCTGTCCCAGCAGCTGTAGGCAGAGTAGGGGGAAGCCATCTTCAGTACCTCTCATCCCTTTCCTCTCCTTCTTTCCTTCTTTCCCCTGGGAAACCCAGGACACTTGGGTTTCTTCCTACCACGAAATACCATCTGTACTCTTTCTTTCCAGGGATCAAAACATCCCCATGACCCATTTCCTCGCTGCTCAGTTTCTTCTCTGGGACTAGACCTAATATACTAATGTACTAATTCAGGCTGCAGTCTTACTAGCTGATGTTGACTTAATAGAATGTCTCTCACATTTTACACCTTCCAATCCCTAACAACAGACAGATGTGAATGTTTCCCTGAAGAAGGGCTGGAGAGGATTCTGGAAATGCAACCCAAAGCCTCCCAGTTCAAAGGGAAAACTTTCTTTAACAACCGTGCAGATTTTGTCTGTGACTTTCTTTGTTTCCATTTTAAAATCAGTAACCCAGTGATCCTCTGGAAGGATGCCTCAGACATGCCGGGGGTACATGAGTCCTGGCTGAGAAGCCTCAGTTGGCTATTTTGGGGTTTCTAGATGACAGTCATGTTTTCAGCTGTCATTCATTTTTCAATCCTTTCCCACTCCTACTACTGCCACTTGAAAAAAAAAAGACATGTTTATGGGGATTGCTAACTTGTGACTGGCAGAGCCAGGGCTGTATCCAGTGAGTGAGAGAACACTGTTTGATGGAGGGTCCTGCCTTAGGATTTTCAGTCAAACCCTATTTATAACTGAGATTCTATTTAGACTCAAGACCTCAGTCCAGGGCCAGGTGCCCCATTACCCTACCAGCCCCCAGGCCAAGTCCTAGGTCCATTATACTTTGGAAGCTGAGCTAAAGGTTTGTGTAATGCCCCCTCCATAAATTATTAAGTCCAGCCATGTATATTAAGTGCCTTCTGCTTACAAGGCATAATACTAAGTATTGTAAAGCTTCAAACTTGAATGGTCCGTGTCTGCAAGGAAGTTACCTTCCAGTGGGGGTGGGGGGGGGTTTAAGCACTTAACAGTTTTGAAAAGCAAATCGATACATATTATAATAAATTATAATACTTTAAAAAAATATTTGGGGGAAAAGTGATAGATACTGCTTTAATTGCAAATCTCTAGTTCAGATAACTTCCTAGGACCATAGTTACTTTTGTAACAGATAAAAAGTCATACTTCAGACTCACAATCATTTTAGTACTTGTGTATTTTAAAATGTTTAAGTTATTCATGATATTAGTAACTTTGCAACATGATGCAGTAAATAAATTTTATTGGTGGATGCCAAAAAAAGATAAAATAAAATACAAATAAAAATGTAAGACAAAGACAATCCTATTTTATGTTGAATGTTAAATTTTAATCTAGATTTCTTTTGTTGGGTTTTTTAAACCCAATTCATTTATTCTGCCCTGAACTACAGTTATCTGTTTATGTCACTTCTTGATTTGGGTGTCAAATAAGCATTTCATGCCTGATATTTCCAGAATTGAACTTTTGACTCTCTCTTAACCGTCACAGGGCTTACTCCTTACCTAGTTTCCCCCGTGTCGGCAAAGGGTCCCTCCATTCTACCTGTTGTTGGGGCTAAAAACCTTGGAGTCATCCTCAACTTCTCTTCTTTGTTTAATATTACAACAGCCTCCCAGCTGGTCTCACTGCCTCCCTCCCTATCCCAGTCCAGTAGGTTCATCTCCCAAGAGCCAGAATCATTCTTCTAACGTAAAAGTCCCATCACTATCCCTCTGCCCAAAACCTTATGAAAGCTATGCATATGTCTCAGGGTAAGATTTGGAATCTTCACAGTTACCTAGAAGGTCACACACAGGAGAGATGAATGATAAGCAAACCTGATGCTGTCACTACAGTCCGAGCTGAGATCTCATGAGTAGGGCTTTAAAGATAATAAAATCATTTTCTGTGCCACAGGATGTGAGCTGGTTCGATGACCCTAAAAACACCACGGGAGCATTGACGACCAGGCTTGCGAATGACGCCGCTCAAGTTAAAGGGGTACTGACCACCTCCTTTCTGCTGCATTTGTCTTAATGGACCATTTTGAATTTCAGCATGAAACTAATTTTCTCCTTACAGTTAGTTCTCAGTATCATTAAGAAAATGTCAAACATTTAACCTACACAATTTATCACATGCCTTATGGTAAAAATGGTAACCATGTAAATATCATATACTGTATAGTGTATAGATAACTTACAAGCTTTGTTTTGTTATTTTCCCTTATTTGTACTATTAACAAAACACACGTGAAAGGATAATTAAGGAAAAGGAAGTATTTATCAGCATATCATGCCAGTCCAATCTGTTTGAATGCTTTGCTATTCCAAGGAAAATTGTAACTGCTACTGAAAAAAAGAATGTGTGTATTTGCTTTAAGAAAGTTTAGGGGCATTTAAGTTCAGAGGGTAGGAAAGGAAATCTATAAAAAAGATTGAAAGAAATGAAAAGAGCTTGAAAAAATGAAAACAAGAGTAGGGAAACAACTTTATCACACTATAAAACTTAAATTCTGCTACTACATGAATCTCTTTAGTTGATATAACTAGAAACTATTGAACCAGTGGGTTTTGATTTGTGATAAGGTAATCATTTCTTTAACTGAAGCTGTTTATGACAAAAATGTACAAGATGATATGGAATTTGGGGGAAAAAAGAGCATGTGATCTCTTTAACCTTATCAATCTTTCACTTTTAATCTTTCTGTAAGAGAGTGCTGTGATAACATTTCTTCTAACTAATGCATGGTGCTTCTGTAACAATTTATTAGGTTATGAATTTGGAAGCACCCAGAAGGTTGTAAAATCGCAATATAAATCTTAGGCATTGTCGTTTTAATACAGATCTCTTTGCTTAAAGGAAACAAATCAATAAAATTTGAGTTTGAGGTTCAAAGTTGTACTGAATTGAACAGAACAGAATGTACACTGCTTGAAATAACTTTGAACTTCCTAAAACAGAAAACAGCCATGATCTTAGTAAATCATCATGGGATGTCAGATTGTCGTAAGTCCTGTAGGAAAAAATGGCAGTGGGACATTCTGGTAGGGGCTTGCCGGTTGTCAGGGAAGGAAGGCCTCAATCTCAGTGATACGGTGACATATGCAATGGGCCTCGAGGAAGGAAAGATGCCAGGCCTGTAGATGTCTAGAGTGACATGTTCTAAACAGAAGGATCAGCAAGTGCAAAGGACCTGAGGCTGGAGCATTTATTACCACAACCGTCACCCAAAACAGCAAGGAGGATAGTATGGATGGAATAAAATGAGTGAAAGGAAAGGTCCTAAGAGTTGAGATTAGTGTCATATCTGAAAGTATATGAGAAACCATTATAGGGTTTTGAACAAAGGAGGGACATGATCTGCAATTTTAAGGCAACTATGTGAGTAGGCTGAAGGGGTAAGGGGAGAGGCAGGGAGTCTGTTGCAGTATTCTAGAGGGAGGGAGGGAGTATTTTAGACTAGGATGTCCTCATGAAAGTGATAACAAGTAATCAGATTCTGGATATAATTTGAAGGTACAGCCAACAGGATTTGTTGGTTGGCTGAACAAGGTATGAGATATGAGAGGAAGAGGATTTAAAGATGACTTAAATTTTGGACCTGCACAATGGAAATAATGAAGTTGCTTTTAATGACACTGGGAAGCCTGTTGAAAGAGTTGTGTTTGGGACGTGGTGAGTTTGCAGCGATGCACACAGTAGATGTACCAGGTGGAGATGTCCAGACGGCAGGTGGATTTGCAAGTCTGAAGTTTAGCAGAGAAGTCTGGTCTGGAAATACGCATTTGGAGAGTTATCGGTGCAGGGGTAGCTTTTAAAGCCCCAAGAGTGGAGGGGTGTGATGGGAACAAAAGCCTGATGGGAATGGGTTTAAGAGAGAGGAGGAAGGGGAACGAGTCATTAAAGGACTCTCTGATAAATGAGGTGGGGAAATGGAGTCGTAGGGTGGAGGAGGACGTAAAGTATCACTCCGTTTTATTTTTTTAATTTAAATTGGCATGAGAATCAGTCAATAAGCTTGGGGTAAGTCCGCTTTGCCAGCTCCCTGGAAGAGCCTTTCCTGATGATAGTGATCTCTGGGGACAAACCGTGTCCTGAAATTTCCTCAATCCTGTATTCCCCGGCTGAACTTTGCTGCCGTAACTTAAGTGAACTGTGCGCAGAGACCTTGTGTGTGCTGAGCAATTTTCAAAGACACATACATCCCACATCCCATTTAGTGTGCAGGGCACGTCCTGGGCGAAACACTTAACTCGGTTCCTTGCAGCCAAACCCTGAGCAGATGCAGTCTGACATCTGTGCCGACAGTCAGGCCTTCTTAAATTCCTCGGGGGTTATGCCTGCCTTAGGCCACAGTGCTGTCCTGTAGTTGTAAAACTGGTGCCCAGGCCTTCTGCTCTGCAGTGTTGTCTGTGAGGCCCTTGGCCACATCCAGGAACTCCACTCTCCCTAACTGCCTGTTGGTGTCCACCATCTGCTTCACATCTGTTTCCTCAGGCATCTCAAGTGCCCACTTTCGTGGCCTCAGTAGCACAGACACCTGCACACTCTGGGTGAGCCACTCTGGGTCATAACTGTTCTCTAGAACTTAGAACAGGAGCTCAAAAAGAGAGACCAGGGAAGAGGCAAGCAGAGGGTGAGCACCACCGGAACCAGGAAAGCCCAGTGTAGCTGTTATCAGAAAAGAGCTAAGAGAGAACGGTTGAATCCCCTTTATGCCACCAGCTTACCTGTTTACGGTAGTGGATACATGTGTGCACGTAACGTATACATATACATATACACATACGCACCTCTGTATACATATATACACATACATATATTACACAGTAGGAAGTAGTGTGATTTTTTTATGTATATAAAATTATCTGAAGCAAGTGGTGCTGTCAAAAATCATCACCACCTAAAATGAGGCTAACTCAAGTTGTGTGTTAAATTTTTTTCATAGTTTCACAGTGAAATGTTTTCTCAGATGTATTTTGTGAGTAAGTAGTTTAATCCTGCTAATCATAAATCAGAAGAAAATAAAGCTCAATATTTTGCCTATGAAATGGGAGGCTTTTAATTTCATTTTATTTTGGTTTAAGGATTAGAATTCTGAGAAAAAAGCAAACGAGAGCCACATAGAGGTCAGAAGCAGCTATGTATTTTAAAATTTTTTTCTTTAATTTTTTTTTTTTCCCCTGGGAGAAGGTAGTTAAGGGAAAGATGAAGTTAAATGTTCCTAATTTCAAAAAGAGATTCAGGAAATATGCTTGTTTAAAAATTGGATTTCAACCGATATGCTTGTGCTTTGGGGAGGAAATAAATAGCAGGAGAGGGGAAGGTGGGGAGAAAGATGAGTGGGAGAGGAGGTGATACAGGTATGTGCTAACACAGTGGGCTGGAGAGACTGCGAGGAGAGTCTTGGTAGGTTTCCGGTGTTAAGCAAGTTTGTCGTACCTTGCTTCACCCTTGGGCTCTGGTGTTGGAGTGTTACCTATTCTCAGCCTTACTTTTTTTTTTTAATGGAAGTACTGGAGATTGAACCCAGGACCTCCTGCATGCTTAACTTGCACCCTACCACTGAGCTCTACCCCCCACCCCCCAGCCTTACTGTTGAAATGAAAATTATCTGGCTACTACTAATCCATGCTCTCCCATGGAGCACTCTAGAGATTCCTTTTCCATCTGAGAAATGGATGTGAGATACTGTTAGTCTTTAGAATAAAGAATGGTGACCAGTGCAATGTCACCTGAAGTGCTAAATCACCTTAAGCCAAGGGACTTACTTTACCCCCTGCTTAAGATTCTAGATCTTTTAGAACATCTTACATGTACATTAAAGAATTAATTTGTCATCTTTGACCCATTTTACCTATTTCTGCAGTCTTAGCTACTATCCGAAGCTGAATATTTATATGCCTGAAAGCTT
This sequence comes from Camelus ferus, assembly GCF_009834535.1. Taxonomy (NCBI): domain Eukaryota; kingdom Metazoa; phylum Chordata; class Mammalia; order Artiodactyla; family Camelidae; genus Camelus; species Camelus ferus. The sequence goes on from NC_045702.1 coordinate 66,184,589, forward strand.
AAGTCCCGGGTAATTTCTCTGCTATGAACTTGGAGGATGTTCTGAGTACTCCTCTCTATCGGTTGCTGTGGGAAATGAGTTCTGAGTAGGACTTGTAAATGCTGAGAACAGGAATAATCTCCCTCATCCCTGTGCCACAGTCTCTCTTCAGGTTGTAATCTTTGACCTTCAAATTGAAAATGAGCAAATACAGAGAGCTGGCTTTGAAGGCCCCTCCACTCTTGAACTTGCACCAAGTTTAGCTAAGCATCCTGTTATTAGAAGCTCAGTGACTGCCTCAAACAAAAATAAATGCTCTGTTATTTAGGCTGTTTCTTTCAACCCTGGTGCAGTTCCCTGGTATGGAATTTAATGTACAGGGGCTACTGGTAGTCTTGTAATACCTGTTTCCCCCAATTACTGGTGTGGTGTTTATAGCAACATAGGTGTTGAATGATTTCAGAGGGTTGATATTGAGTCAGGGGGCTTGTAAAGAATTCTGTCCAAAAATTCAGAGCTGACAGAAGCTTTAGTTATTCATCAGTGTACCTGCTTGTTTTGGGGTTGGGAAAAATTTGTCCAAAATCACAGAGGTGGCCGTTACCATTCTAGACTGTGCTCCATCATAATGTTTCCCTGAGACTGGCCCCACTCAGGCAGAGGAAGTTTGGGGAGTGAAAAAAACATGGGCCATTTTCAAAGAGAAGTAGATCCGGCAGCCAGAGCAGGAATTTGCAAAGGTTCAAGGGCCTGGGGTGTTTCCAGGGTAAAAGAGGGAAGTAGAGAGTAGTGGTCTGAATTGACTGTATATTTTGACTTTGGCTTTTCAGTTGGAAATAACTACATGCATCTGAAAGTCATGCTTCCAGCTCCCTCAGGCATACAGACAGAAGGTTCTGATGCCTGCTGAATATCCTAAATTAAATCCTGTAACTTTCAGCTCTGTGTATTTTTTCTAAACATAATAAGCATCTCTAATAGGCTAAGGTATATTTGGACATCCTTAATGATAAATATTAGGCTTAAATTATGGGTAATGATGCATCTACCATTGGAAATTTCCAACATTCCTGATTTAATATAATTGTCAGTCTGTTTTATCTTGCTGATTTGCAGAGCTTGCATTAGTGACCATGATATTGATTCATGAAGATTTTCTTGGTATTAAAAAATCAGATGAGGTAGAAATACGTAATTGAACTTTGAATCATTGATCTTCTTTCTGTGTTTATTCTAAAGTCATGGAAATTCTCATTTTAGAAACCGAATACGCTTACAAGTGAACTTTTACTTTTTATTTCGTAACCGAGAAGAGATTTTCATGAAGCTGAATTATCATAATCCTTAAGAAAATATAGAAACACAGATTTCAAAGATGATAAATGTCTGTGTGAACATGTTTTGTTTGTTTGTTTTACAGGCTATAGGTTCCAGACTTGCTGTAATTACCCAGAATGTCGCAAATCTTGGGACAGGCATTATTATATCCTTAATCTATGGCTGGCAGTTAACACTTTTACTCTTAGCAATTGTGCCCATCATTGCAATAGCAGGAGTTATTGAAATGAAAATGCTATCTGGACAAGCACTGAAAGATAAAAAAGAACTAGAAGGTGCCGGGAAGGTGAGTCAAAAGGAATATAATTGCTGAGCTAAATAGAGTAAAATATTATACTCAGTGTTGTTCTGTTACTCAACGACTACCACCTGTGCTCCAAGAATGTTTTTATAACTTTTCTTCAAAGCAGTCTTGTTTGACACTTGCTTCCTCAAAGCAGATTGGAAACTGATGAAAAGTAGCAAACCAAATTCTTAGACCCTCAGACTGACAACAAATTTTATCAGGCTTTTCTGGTTTCTAGCTTCCCACTCTTCTCCCTGCCTCTCTCCTTCCCCACCCCTCCTTTCCTCACTCCCACTTTCTCTGGAGCAAGCAGAAATCCATTGCTTTCTTGAGGAAAGTAGGCTCATTCAATTGTATAGGGGCGGGGAGATTAGAAAATGGGGAAGTCTTAAAGATATTTTTTCTATCTGGCTTAAATTATTTTTAAATTTCATTTTATATATGTATTTTTTATTGAAGTAGAGTCAGTTTACAATGTTGTATTAATTTCTGGTGTGCAGCATACTAATTCAATTATACATATGTATATATATGTATTCCTTTTCAGATCCTTTTTCATTATAGGCTATTACAAGATATTGAATATAGTTCCCTGTGTTGTACAGTAGGGTAGCTTAAATTATTATCATTCTTTCCTTTTTGTTATGCCTCCTCCCTTCATCTTATTTCTTACATCTGTTTACTCTTACCCTAATACTAGTTTGTTTGTTTGTTTGCTTGTTTGGCTGCATACTTGTCTATTTGTGATTTTTCTGGTTGTGTTTTCAACAAATGCCTATATGGCATTTGCAGTGTTTTCTTGAGCAAACACTTTACTCCTCAGAGGGACCCTAAGAGGTAGGTTCTATTATTAGCTGCTTTTTCAGGTGAGGCTGAGGCACAGGCAGGTCAGGCCCCTGGTGCCTTAGACCTGATAAGTCTCAGAGCCAGGATTCAAAGCCAGACGGTCGTGCTCCAAAGTTGTGCCTCTGTTAAGAATAAGAAACGAAGAGATCTACTGATGGCTGGATGTAATCTGACACCAGGTGTTCTGTATCATTGCAGAGATGAGCAGTCAGAGCAGGACTGACCCCCAGGAGTGGGCCAGCCATCTAGGATAGGGGTACATCTATCAGGGGATCCTCTATGGCTCCCAAGAGTCAGGGCAGGGACCCAGGCAGTCACAGTGGCTCAGGTGTCTGAGACACTTTGTCTCTGTGCCAGGCTCTTCACCAGTAAGGATGAGGAAGGGATCCTGCAGGTTGGTCACCACTAACACTTTGTCCTCCACCTCCCTGCTGTCTCCTCAGGCTTTCACCCTGTGTCCTTGGGATTCCTTCAGGAAATCCCTTTGGACCAGCTTTAGTGCTTCTCAGTGATTGTCTGTGGGGGAAAGATCTCATGTGATGTTTCCCGTCAGGCTATCAGAAGCCCTCTCCTGAGGGTCAGCAGCATGTGGCTGGCCCCCAGGCATCCAGCTGTGGCCCGGTCCAGGTAACACGGGCCCTTGTCAGGAAATCCATCCTGTGACAAGTCCCTTCATTTAATCCTGTACTTGTTGATTTTCCCCCTATGCTGTTGACTCTTCATCTGAGGAGAAGATGGAAAAATCTAGCATGAAATGCATATAAAAAGGAGACATATTACAATTTGACAGTGTCTTCACTTACTGACGTGTTCAGAATGTCCCAGAAAGGAGTCTTAGGTTGTTTGTAGGAAGATGATGATCGATCTTAAGGCAGCATGGATCTTAACCACAGGCTAATGTCTTGGTAGGGTGCCTCAGATTCAGACTCTGATTTCTGCCCCCACGGGCAAGGGAAGAGGTGCAGATGGAAAAGGGTATGTGTAAATATAGCAGCTCTTCTTGGTAATGGTCGGTGGTGGGATAAATGCTCTGATTCAGGGGTGATTCATGAGAAGGGCAGAAGCAGGTAGGGAGAGCAGTGGTGACTGCTCATGAAATAAAAATCAGCTCCCATCTGATCAGCATTCTCAGGTTACCATTTATTGAGTATTTATTATATATCAGGCATCTTGCTAAGACCTCTACATACATTACATCATTTGACACTCTCAATAACCCTTTTGAATGATCCCATTAGGTAATGAAACCCAAGATTCAGAGAAATCAGGTAACTTGCCCAAAGTCACACAGCAACAGTCTAACTGATCTCCCTGCATTCACTCCTGTTCTTGTCTACCTGCTTTCTGCATTTCTCTCGCAGAAGCCTCACTCATCTCTTACAGACAGAAATAAGATCGTGCTAACCCCAAAACCTCTAGGGGCTTCTGATCACACTTAGAATAAAATCAGCCCTTTACCCTGAATTGTAAAACTCTGCAAGACCCAGCCTCTGGAGGCTTCTCTGACCCTCTCTCGTGCACTGCTGTCTCCGTCGCCCACCCTGCTCTGGCCTTGTGGACCTTCTCCCAGTTCCTAGCACACTCCAAGCTGGTTCTCTCTGAGCTTCCCAAGGCTGCCTCCTTTACAGGATTCACATCTCAGAATGTCTCTTCAGAGAGGTCTTTCCTGATACTTGAATTAATTCCCAACCTTTCTCAGCACGTTATGTTTCTTTCCTATTTATTGGTTAATGGTCTGTCTTCCTTACTAAAATGGGAACCAGGCGTATCTGTTGGTTTGCCCTTAAAGGGACAGAGCAAGCCCAGGATTCCAGAGCAGGATGTTGTGATGTCCGGCTGTATCCTGACTGTGCGATGTCATCACCTCTACCCTGTCCGCAATCTGTGCTCCGGCTTCTGTCACATTGCTATTGACTAAGAAACATTTTTATAGAATAGATGCTTTTGCCTCTCAAAAATAAAAGCTTTAATCAAACTTCAGTTTATTTGAGGGTGGGAGGAGCAATGTCAGGGTTTCTTTTGTTTCTTCTAGGAACATATACATATTTTTTTCTTTTCTTCAAAATTTCTTAGTACGTAATGGTTTCTGATAGATACTCAGTGCTATTTACTCTTCTCGAATTGGAAGTTCTCACTCCTTATAGTGGTTAATGAGTCTATTTAAAACTCTTGGGATAAATGAAGCTATGAGGATCCAGAGTACTAATTAAGCCTTTTCCTAATTGCTTCATTGTTTGGAAGATAAAGACAATTGTGCCATGATTGTATTGTTTTACTCACCATTCAGGGTCTGTGACTCATAAACTCTTACTTTTATAGGGCTGTTCATGCACTGTAAAAAGTGACAACATTTACAAACCAGTCCCAAACAAAACACACTCGCCTTAGAAAATATGCACAGAAAATATTTGTTAAAACTGTTACACTGAAGCTTACGGTAAAACCTCTTTACCAACAATGTTATAATTTGTTGAATTCTCTTACTAATGTGAAAAACCTCTTCTATTTGTTTGAAGCCTTATAATCAAAAATATTCCTAACATGGGGTCTGAACAAGGATTGTCTTTGGGGGTTTGATTGGAGGTGAATTTTTTCCTGTGACTTTTTGCTTTCTGTACTTTTAGCATTTTCTAGGATGAGTGTGTATTTTTATAATATATAAAGAATTTTATAAAATATTGTAACATAAATTGAATCGGGACATTTTCCTATATTTGTTGTTGTTTGGTGGGGAGGTAATTAGGTTTATTTATCTTTTTTTTTTTTTAATAAAGGTACTGGGAATTGAACCCAGGACCTCATGCATGCTAAGCACGCATCCTACCACTAAGCTGTACCCTCCCCCTTTTTCCTATATTTGTTAGTAGCTTATGGTGAACATAGGTCAGTCTTCTGGGGCTACTGGGTCAGAGTTTATTTTTAACTTTATTTTTTAAATACATTTTTGTTCTTAAAAACATGGGTTTTTTTTCTTCTAGTAGCTTTTTGCATTAGTCTTTAAAACTGACTTAATGTTACGTCAAATATTTGCTATTATCTTTGCAATTAGGTCTTTGTGTAGGATTCAGTAAAGAATAGTGAGATTTTGTGTTTGTGACTTTTAAGCTGTTAAGTCACTCCAGTGTAACTGAATGTGTCTGTTTTAGAATAGTTCTGACCAGTGTAGAGGCCAGAGAAAGGAAAAACATCTTAAACAATCAAATTTTCCTTACTGATTTATAATTTAGACTTACAATTTGAGAAATTATTCCTGCTAGAATTAAAGAGTTAAAAAGGGACTTCAGAGACCCTCTTGTCCAACCTCCTCATTTTACAGGTGAGGAGAACAAGACAGAGAAGTGTTTCAAGGTCCCACGCTGATGCAGGCTGAAATCTCATTTTGTACATTGTTTTTTGTATTTTCCATAGCCCTTTACCCAGAGGTTATAAAGGATGTACTTGTCCTAGTCAAATAGCCTTGTTAAAAGCTATATTCAAGTAAAATATAATTAAATGATAGGAACTTTCTGGAAAAGAAATTGATAATATGTGCCATGCTCCTTAGAAATTAGTTTATTCCCTTTGACCTAGTGATTTCACTTTTGAGAACTTCTAAGAAAATAATTCACTATGGACGAACATTTATGTACAAGGATGTTTATCACATCATTTAAAAAAAGTTTGGTTTTTATTTTGAGGAGGAGGTATTAGGTTTATTTATTTATTTTAATGGAGGTACTGGAGATTAAACCCAGGCCCTCTTGCATGCTAAGCATGTGCTGTACCTCTGAGCTATATACTCCCCTCCAGCATTATTTTTTAATAAGAATTGAAAACCTTGTTCAACAATAAAGGACTTCTTAGCTGACTGGGATATTAAGTGGCCCTTTAAACAGCCCATCAGTAATGTATGTTTGATGACCTTGAAAAATACTCTTGATGTCTGTTAAGGTAAAAAATGAGGCTGTAAAGCCAAATAGAGAATTGGATCCCAATTTTGTTAAGTATATGTTTAGAAAAAGAAAAAAATGTGAGTGGATTATATAAAATACACCAACATGTAACTTTCCATCACCTTCTTTTTCTTTTCAGTATTTTCTAAATATTCTTTAGTTGTCTCATATGACAATTATTCAGAGAAAAAGATTAACATTACATGTTATTTTATATATATACATATACATATATAATAACTATAAACTTAAAACGTGACCATCATAGAAGAAAGAGCACTGCAATAGAGGTAAAATACTGAGTGCTCAGGTTAATTTTGAGCTGTAAAAGATGGCTTTAGGTCAGTGCCATCATCTGTTTAAGCTCTAGCTTCTTTTTCTGTAAAGAGAAGTTTGAATTAGCCTATCTTCCTTATGGACTGAAAACTTGATTTGGTAAGTTACTTAGTATCCTTTTCCATAGCAAAGAAGCTCATGGGTCATAATAAATATAATTTAATACTACATATTAAATACTATCTAATGCCATACTAAATAATTGATTTACAATTAATTTTATTAATCTCTTTTATGGAATTCAAACTTACTGCCACCGTTGGCCTTTGTGCCCTTAGTGACTGGGTGCTCTCTGTTACAGATTGCAACGGAAGCAATAGAAAACTTCCGAACAGTTGTTTCCTTGACTCGAGAGGAGAAGTTTGAATATATGTATGACCAGAATCTGCAGGTACCATACAGGTAACCACGGAAGAGTGGGAGGGGAGTGTGGGGAGTTTTCCAGTCATCAGATTTGTTTTCAGGAAGGTTACTTTGGTTGGAAGGTAGGGAATGGGTGGAGAAACTTCTAGAAAGGAGCCAAGTAGGAAGCTCTTAGAATTAGCCAATAGAGGACTCACGAGACCCTGACCTAAGGCAGGGACGTCTCAGAGGTAGAAGCTGTGAGAGCTGTAACTAATGGGAAGGGGAGGGAGAGAGGATATTGAGAAGGACTCTCTGACACAAGTTTGGATGAAGACCCTATTACATGTTCCTGCTGGGAATTAGTTCTTTAAGGAACATGAGACTTGAGGTATCTTTGGGCCCCAAGGGGGTGGTGCTTCTGGAGTACGCCTTTCCTTCATCTCTTTACCCTTCTCCAATGGAGACTTCCTGTTCTTCCTTTATGAACTCAGTGAGGGCTCTAAAAAGTGATGTAAACATAAGCAAACCCAACCTCTGTGAGACTCACTTCTTCTATGGTGAAAGGAGAGAGCTGGACCTTATCAATGGGTTTTCAAACTTTTTAAACAATAGTAGAGCTTTTTTTTCTGGAAAAAAAATCATTTGAAATCCCAGTGTATGAAACAGATAAAAGCAGAGTTGATCTGGTTGAAGCAGGAGTAGGAAGCCCAGCCCACTCACCAGTCTGCTCTTACCCCCACATTGCCCAGTGCCATGTGACTCCAAAAATCCATGCATGTTAACTCCTTTGTGGAGCCTTTTCTCACTCCCCCAGAGAGTTAGTGCTTCCTCCAGTCTTCCTGTAACATGTTGTTCATAAGGTACTTTCGTTGCATAAATCTTAATCCAAGTTGACTCCTCGGTCCCCAAGGACAAGAACATGCCTGGTTCCTCTGTGTGGCCCAGCGTGGTCCCTGCACCTTGTGTGTTTTGGGTCAATGTGTATTGAATGAATGTTCACTGTATAGTACATACATGTTATCTATCCATGAATGAGGGAAAAGAGGTAGAAATTCCATGTATTAATTCCTAACCATCTCATCATGTTTTTGCTGGCTTATTTTAACTTTACCTCAACACTTTGAGGTGTGGTTAATTCTTCATTAAAGATGAAGACACTGAGGCTCAGAGATTAGCCAGTTTCCTCAATTCTTTCAAGTGGTGATGTGAGGAACTTAGATTTTTGGAAACGAAACCCGTTTTTATCTGCCGCAACTCCATACCCAACTGCTAACCATTTTCAGGGTTGAGAAATGAAAGTCAAGGAAGTTTCAAAATGTCTTCTTTCCAGAAACTCTCTGAGGAAGGCGCACATCTTTGGAATCACGTTCTCCCTCACCCAGGCAATGATGTATTTCTCTTACGCTGGCTGTTTCCGGTTTGGCGCCTACTTGGTGGCGCATGGCCTCATGGACTTTCAGGATGTTCTGTTGTAAGTATGGAGCTCTAGTTACAGTTAAACCCTAGAAATCAAGCCGAGGTAACATACTTCATGCCTGGATAGAAAACCTTACTGCGAAGCTTCATGAAGAGACTTTGGTGGTTCAGAAGATGGCATTTTGCCTCTGAAGTTTCCGTATGCTATTCTGGAAGCACCTCATTTCATTTGGGGAGCCCCTGAGTTTCCTTCTGCCTGGTGCTTACTCACACATTCAGCCTTCCTGCATTCATGGCTCAGTGGGATGGTCATTCAGTGAGGGGTTTCCAGAAGGCCTGGGTGCTTGGGCAGAAGCTTAACCCAGAGCAGGTACCTGGCTCCTTGTAAAGGACTAACAGGGCGCCTGAAGAATGAGTGTGGAGCACTGAGTTCTGAGAGCCCTGGAAGGTTCCAGGATAAATTTGCTTTCCTTGACTTAAAAAAAAAAGCAGTTAGAAGGTGAAAGCTGGAGAAATTGAGAAGTGACAAAGGAAAGCTAACCTAGGATGTCTGCTCTGTCAGTGTGAATGCAGCAAATTGTTCAGGTAGAAGACAATGCTCAAATACGCAGTTTGGTCGTGAAATGTGTGTGTAATTTTCCTGACTGTCTAGATTTGGTGATGGCTGAGCTGCCCTTTGAATAGCATACGATAATTAGTGGTAATACAGTTTTACATTTAAATCAGAGCCATCTAAGCCTGGAAATATAATGTATTAGTATAATATTTCCATCCTATTTAGACACTGACTTGTGCATGCATTATAGTTTTCTCCAGATGACCCCATCAGCAAATTTTAAATTTCCACTTAATATCTATATGACAAATGACATTGGGTGCTATTTATAGCTATGACCAAAAGATCAAAACCAGGCATCATTAGCATTAGTGCTTTGATTAAATATTATTTGATGTATTGCTTTACTCCAAGGTTAAGGTATGCAGTTGATGAAAGTTGCTGACTCTTGGCCATTGAGATTTGGAAAATCAATCTTCCAAGTAAAGGATAGGGTAGACCTATCTGAAGAGCAGTCCATTTTAAAAAGATCCTACAGGTCTAAATAGTAACAAGCCCAAGGTTAACTATCTGTGTGATTTATTTAGCGCTATTAAAAAAAAAAAAAAGACACTGTGTGCGCCATTAACACAGGCAGAGTCCCAAGGAACGGACCTAGTGAACTTAGTATTATTCTGGGAAGATTCCCAATATTATGTCTGTTCCAGGCCCACTGTTTAGAAAAGCATTTTGATAAATCTGTCTAGAGGAGGCAGGTGGAGTGTTGAGGGTGAAAGGGGATACCAAAGAAGCAAAGGGCCTTTTTCACAATAGTCCAGTGCTTGGAGGGTGTTATTATGCAAAGGGATGTACATTTTTCTTCAGCTTGAAAAGAAATTTTTTTAACAATAGACTTCCTCAGCCAAACTTCCGACTTCCTAAAACAAAGGATGGAAGCCAACTTAGGGGAAGTGCCCTGGCACAAACACTGAGAACTGGACTTGATACCCTGTGAGGTCCTTCCCTGCATTAAGCTACGATGAGTCCCATGTCAAAGATTAAGAATGTCGTCACTTCATGAGAGCAGCACGATATCTGGCTCTTGAAGGAACTCGCTCTTTGCTGTGCAGCTCACAGGTTTTCTAAGAATCTGATGTAATTCCAGCAGAACCGTCTCTCTCCATTATTGATTGCCAAAATAATGCTGCATAACAATCAACCACTAACTCCCAGTGACGTACAGTAATAAACATTTATTTTTGCCCTTAAGTCTGTGCGTCAGCAGGGCAGTTCTGTTGATCTGGGTTGGGCATAGTGGATCTCAGCTAGGCTGACTCTTGAGTGCAGTGAGCTACAAGCTAGTTGGCTGGGGCTCACACAGCACTCTTCTATCTGTATCTTGTCCTCCAGAGAGAGAGAAGCACGCAAAGTCCCCTGAGTCATAGGCTTTGAACTGGCAACAGTCACTTCCACCACATCCTGTTGGCCAGAACAAGTCAAAGGCCACCCCAGATTCAAAGGGTAGGAAAACACACTCCACTTCTTAAAAGGAGGAGCTGCAAAGTCACATTACAAGAAGGTGAGGACACAGAGAGAGATGAAACCTGGGGCCATTTTACAATCACTCTATTACTCTGTCATGAACTTATAAGGAAATGTGTTTTATTGGTTTTGTTTTATTGTTGGAGTAGTGTTTTTGTAATTGAGGCAGTGCTCTCTGGTTTTAGAAGTGTCACCTTTCTAGCACTGCAGTCGTAACTCTTTGTGCACATGTTCTGTCTTTGTTGTTTGCAGAGTGTTCTCAGCTATCGTCTTTGGAGCCATGGCTGTAGGGCAGGTCAGTTCATTTGCTCCTGACTATGCCAAGGCCAAAATTTCAGCATCCCACATCATCATGATCATTGAAAAAGTCCCTCTGATCGACAGCTATAGCACGGAAGGCCTGAAGCCGGTCAGTTTGAAGTTTTGATTATATGATCTGCTCCTGACTGATGGATGAGAGTATTCTAAGAGGAAGCTTAATAAAATCTGTGCTTGGTGGGGGAGGGTATAGCTCAGTGGTAAAGTGTGTGCTTAGCATGTAAGAAGTCCTGGGTTCAGTCCCCAGTACCTTCATTAAAAAAAAAAAAGAATAAATAAATAAAGAAACAAATAAACCTAATTAACCCCCCCAAAAAAAACTTTTAAAAATTGTTAAAAATCTGTACTTTTTTATTTGCTTGGTAATAAAGTAGAACTTTCTATATCAGGAGTTCATTTTAATAAATGCTGATCATACAGGTTAACATCTACTACTTTTGTTCAACAAAGCCACAAGGATATGGAAATACTGCCCACTGTATACACAAATCCTGTTAATCAGGTTTTATTATATGTAGGTTACTCTATTCTCTAGGAACTAAAGATTTGAGCTATCACATATGTTGTGTGTAATGCAACGTGCTATAAAAACACTGACCCTTTGAGATCTCACTTACTACATTCTAGCAGTTACAAGCAAAGCCTGATTGATGCTAATGCAGGTCACCACCTTCTGACACCTGGCAGTAAAGGGTTGGCTATAAAATGAGTTTTCAAGATTGCAGCAATTAAATGTACTGTTATTTTTCTGATTTTAGATTACAATGGAAGGAAATGTGACATTTAATGAAGTCAAGTTCAACTATCCCACGCGACCAGACATCCCTGTGCTTCAGGGACTGAGCCTCGAGGTGAAGAAAGGCCAGACCCTGGCCTTGGTGGGCAGCAGCGGCTGTGGGAAGAGCACGGTGGTCCAGCTCCTGGAGCGGTTCTACGACCCCTTGGCTGGGAAAGTGGTGAGCACACTTTCTTATTCATCTCGTGTCCAGTTTTTTGTCATCTAAATGTCTGGATGTATTTAATTCTCGCCTAGAAGCCATGGTTTTTCAAACCTTTAAATAACGATCCTACTTAAGGTCTGACATCCTAGATACAGTCTCCAAGCTGTGTCCACTGCCCCAGCCAACTTCTCTAGCCTTTCTCTCAACACTGCTCCTCTCCCCTCCTTTGGAAGCAGCCTAAAAAGTCTAAAAACCACGCATCATCCTCCCCTTGGTTAGGTCTCAGTTTATCCGAGAAGATCCAGGAAAACTGAAAGTAGCCGGAAAGCTGGAGGAGGGATGCTGAGAGAGACTAGGGAGATGGGAGCCAGGGATGGAAAGAGTTTCAACAAGAAGAAAGGTAGTCAGCAGTGACAAATGTCAGGGAGAGGTGGGTTAGGTGAAGACTGAAAGGATATGGGAGGATTTGGCAATTAATAGGCTGCTTCTGAGATTTTAAAGTATTTTCAGTGATGTAGGTGTAGTATAAAACAGTTTAGCGTGGCTGACTGTATGGTTAGGAGGGTAATTGGAAACTGAGTGTAGACTCTCAAGAAGATCAAAGGTGAAGGAAAGGAAAATAAGAATGGGGAGGCAGAGTCCAGGGAGAGTGTTTAGGATGGGGAATTTATGGCTGAGGACAAGATAAAACCATTCATAGAGAGAGGGCACTGAAACACCTTCTAAAGGGGCAAAAAGTGACATCAACAAATTTGGGAATCAAATAAGGGACATAGAGGGATTCTCTTTGGTTTCTGAAACTAAAAGAATAAGTGAAGGGTCGGATTTACTCATTCAACATTCAACAAACCTCCAGTGAGTGCCTCTCAGGGACTGTCTTCCATACCAGTAGTGAGCTAGGAGTCTTGAAGGGAGCAGTGAAATTTTAAATGACTATAATGGAGACTAGAACAAGAATCAAATTAGGAAGGATTAGAATTTAGAGCAGAAAGTTTTCATTATGTAGGCATTGAGTTACTGGTTGTACTCAGAGTTGATACTGTAAAATATTTAACAACTAGGATGGTATGGGCACTGACCAACCAACATGGACAGCTGCTTTCTGCAGTCAGACTGATGTCCACCAGCTCCAAGTGGGTCTTACTTGCATTAACTGATGTAGATTAAGATAGAATTTTCCACCTGTAGTCCAGGGCTTTTTGTACCTCCCCATGGAAATCACAGTTATCGTAAATATTTCTTATTGTATTCGAAGTTACTTCCTTTACTCAGTCCATTCTTTGACAGTTACATAAGCTTTGCTCTTCTTTAAGCTTTGTTCCTTATTTGTATTACCTTGTTTTATAGTTTCTGTAAATTCTGATGTTATGCTTCGGTCTTTTGGCTAAGGTTTGAACGAAGAACTCTCCATGAAGAGCTCACTGACAAATGAAGCAATTAGAGGAGGAAATGTTTGCTCTCAGACACTGATCATGGTCTTTAATAGACACTTATTAAGCAGTGTGTTAAGTGTTGAGCTGTAACGAATTGTAGGGGATGATGTCTGTCCTCAAAGATTTTAACTGAAAAATTGGGGTGTATACTTTGGTAAGTTAAGGAAGACAAGCCTAGAGCTGGTTGTCTAAGGGTATAAGGGTGAGCAGTCAGGGTGTCTTTCAGTGAAAGAGATACTGTTAGCGGTGGCTGGTAAGTGATTATTCCCAATACAACTTATAGGCCAATTTGGCTGAAATAGCACATTTAATTAGAGTAGTGGTTCTCAAACTTTTTTGATTATAACCCACTTAGGAAAGACAAAAAAAATTTTATTCCCTGTTCCCCCTCCAGTGCACTCATAGTCACTTTAGTGGAAAAAAAGAAATCCTTGACGATAATAAAGTGTTGGAGTGGAAAACAGCAATAATGGTAAACAGTATAATAATTAGACAAGAAGAAAGTAAAGAAATGAATGATTTTTCCTCCATGTACATAAACTCAAGGGGAGCAAAATTAAAAACATTGACCATATTAGTGGGCGGTTCAGTGTAGGAAACAGAAACTGCTCTAGATATTTCAAGCAGATACGTATTTAATAAGGGGACTGAGATGCTTACAAAATCATTGGAAGGGCTGGAAGAGTGGAAGTTTGAAAAGTAACAGGCAGTGCTCCCAGATGTTCACACCACAGCACTGCAGCTGGGATCCTGTGGCCAGGAAGTTGCAGAAAGTTATGCCAATGTCCCAGTTGCTCCAAACCTGCAGACCCAGGACCAGAGTCCAGCCATTGAAAAAACTCCCGCCTGCCAGAATATGAGAGTTAGGTCACCATAGCTTCTAAAGAGAATTGGCCTCTGACTCCCAAGATTTTGCACCGTGCATCTCACTGGTAGAACCTCAGTGACTACCAGAACTAGAAGGGAGCCTGGAAAATAGTTTTTAGTCTTCCGTTCCCTTGATACATGGAAGGGCAGACACAGGAGAATATGGAAATGAATGCTGAGAGTGTCAGACAGCCATCTCAAGACAACACTGCACCCTGAAAACAAAATGTCCTGACTGTTGCACAAGTACAATGACCTGCACTTATGCATTTGCACGAGAGCTTTGAAATACTGCCAACTGCTGCATGGCAGCCAGACTTCTTAATGGAAGTGTCCTCAGTGAACACTAGTAAATGTGCCAAGTTTTGTTTGTGAACATCAGTGACCCTTAGTTAACCCTCAGTTAGTAGGCTACTAATAGTTAGTTCTTCTTGCCATAAAAAATGAGTCTGTGGATTTGAGCATTATTTGATCGTAAGAGCTGAAGCAAGGACTTGACTCTGAGGTTAGGAAAGCTCATGACCTCAGCGGGCCTTGAATCATACTCTGAGGAACATTGACCTGAGCAGTGGTTCTCAAACTGATGTGGATCAGAATGGGCTAGTGAGAGAACAAAGAACACAGCCACCCCAGCTCCCTCAAGTAGGTTAAGGCCTGGCCTTCTCGTTGTTACAATTTTCCCAGGTGATTCTAATACCAACCATAGTTTGGGAAACACTGAGCTGATAATTTTGACAGGTTTAGGTCAAATTGTGGAGAGTCTTAAAAAATGAAGCTATAGAATTGTTCAGGGTGGAGGTTCCAAGTTTTGTGGGGCCTGAAGGTTGTACAATTTCACGGACTGTGCTGAAAAGAATACAAAGTTATGAATAAAAAATGAGGTGCAAAGTGAGTATTTTCTTCGAGTGAAAAAAATTCACAACAAAATATTGAAACCTTAAAGATTCTGGTCCCTCATAAATGCTTACCAGTAAGAGCTTCCTGACTACAGGCTGACCTCCCTCCCACCCAGAACACTGTTCAGCTCCTAGTGTTGACCTGCACATGAGGGTCT
This sequence comes from Camelus ferus, assembly GCF_009834535.1. Lineage (NCBI taxonomy): Eukaryota > Metazoa > Chordata > Mammalia > Artiodactyla > Camelidae > Camelus > Camelus ferus. The sequence goes on from NC_045702.1 coordinate 66,199,757, forward strand.
TTAAAGCTTAAATTCATGAGCTTCACTAAGACTCACTCTGGGATGAGTCTTCCCTGACCTTTCCTTTCTCCCCTTGCCAGCCCATCCCCCACAACACCATCAGCATCCTCTCTCCCTCCTAGGTGTATTGTTGCTGTCAGTGACACTGTTGTCATTGTCTGGGTATTACCCAGTGGCTCCCTGAGCTAAGATGGGGGCATTCCTCTTTCGAGGTGGGACAGAAAATGTCTTTCAGTTATGAGATACCTGTGTTGGCAAAACACAACCTGTAGTGTGTGGATCCTATCCAAGCTCCCCCAGTTACTGAGCGTGACCTTGCACAAGTGACTTAATTCCACTCATGTCCACATCTGTAAATTAGGGATTAAAATCACATCTGCCTCACAAGTGTTATGAAGATTAAACAAGAGGGTGCATGAGACATAGTTAGCACAGGGCCTATAATATAGTCAGTGCTCAATATTTTATCTGTGGTTATTATTTCAAAGTAAATCTTAAAGCAGAATAACACATATTTAACATTTGGTGGTTTGAGCTATGGAAAGCAGGCAGTAGGCTTAAGTCTAGAATAGAGGTGGCTTATCATCTTAGTTTGGCCTTTCATTGTTACTGACAATGTGTTTCTTTCCCTTAAGTTTTTATTTAGGCCAGTACCTTGTGAGAGTTCCCTGAGTCCCCAGAGTTTTTGGCCTTCCCTCAGACAGCCCCATATGCCTCAGCCAGAGAAGCTTTGTATTGATCAGCAGTGTGATTTGGGCTCCTACACATGTTGTCCCTAAGGAAAGGATTCTCTAGCTAACACAGGTTTTAAATAGTTTCCAGTTGCTCTGTTTCAGGTAGGGATGAGGAGGCCCAAGAGTCTTACTGTATTCCGTGTGACAGAGAATCTCATTAAAACTTGCTGGAATCAGTCATACTCGTCTGAATATGTTGGTTGGATAGTGTCTGTTTTTCTTCTAGGGGTATAAGCCTGAGAAAAAATATTTGTTAAACTACTCTTTCTTTCTTCAAATTTCCATTTCTCAAGTACAGTGTCCCATCTAATAAGACCTGCTCTTTCGCCCCATCCTTGTATAGTTGTTCCTGCCTCTCCACTTTATACTGCCCACCTGCACTTAACAGTGGGAGGAAGCCTGGAGCATAGATGCTTGAAACAGTCTCCATGGCAACTGAGCTTGGTACTAATAGGGTCATGGCTGTATTGTCCATCCAACCTTGTACCTACCAGCTTCACAAATAGAAGCTGTCTTTCTGCAGCAAAGATTGTACCCTGCCCCTGGCCAGCTGTCTCCCAGAGACACCAAGCCAGGCACTTCGGATTCAGAGTATTTAGAGAGCTCCGAATAGACTCATCACCACTATTGGAAAAGCTTGAAGCTGAGTCACTGATCTCTTCTTTAGCGGAGATGAAGAATTCTCTCACTTGAATGCCAGAGTTCTCTTGCAAAGTAGATCTTTGGGGCAGACACCTCTGCATCAGAGAGGGAGGACTTTTATCAGCAAGGCTGCAAGGGGCACTCCCCAATCCAAGGAGCCAGGTCACCAAAGAAAGGGCATGCTCTCCCTTTGACTCCTTTGGGTCAATGCTGTAAATGTCCTTCCATCCTTTCATCCACTCAGACATCTGTAGTTCCAACTACATCACACACATGCAGTTCCAAACCACTGACAGCCCATATGCATGTATTCTGTGCCCCACACTGTGCTCAGTGGGATCTGTAAATAATTTTTAATTCTCAGTTCTGTGAGTTTAGGAATTGTCATCATTTCCATTTTACCTACAAAGAAACTAAGAGAAATTAGTTCACGTTCCCAAGAGCAACACCTGTTTAGAGATACAGCAGCCACCCTCCCACACTGACTTCTATTTCATATAATTACTGCATCCCATTCCTCAAAAACCTGATCCTAACTAAGAGGTCGGATCAGAAGTCTGACCTACAGACCTATTATGTGGTCATATCGGTTATTTCCAATCTGATCGTGGCTACTTTTCCTGTGAAAAATCAATCCATAAGTATAAGGATGCCAGGATATGTCCCAGAAATATAATGCATCATATTCGTTTCCCATGGCTGTTATAACAAATTACAGCAAATTGAATGATGTAAACAACACAAATTTATTATCTTATAAATTCTGGGGTCAGATGTCCAACATGGATCCTAGTGGGCTAAAATTAAGGTGTCAGCAGGGCTGTGTTCCCTCTGGAGGCACCAGGCGAGAATCTGCTTTCTTATCTTTTCTAACTCATGACCTCTCCCTCCATCTTCAAATCCAGCAGTGATTAATTGAGTCTTTCTCGTGTTGAACCACTGTGATCCCTACTCTCCTGCCTCCTTCTTCTGCAGTTGAGGACTCTTATGATTATGTTGAGTCCACCTGGATAATCCAACCTAATATCCTCATTTTGAGGTCAACTGATGAGCAACCCTTATACCTTAATTCCCCTTTGCCGTGTGAGTAACATTTACAGGCTTTATGGATTAGAACATGGATATCTTGTTGGGGTGGGGGAGATTATTCTGCCTACTACATGCGTGTATCAGAAGCCAGGGTCAATCAACACAGACGAAGCATGACCGTTCCTCAGAGCATGCAGTTATGACCTTATGCAGTTCACCTTGACAATCCAAACTAAAAACAACAAAAATTCTCATAATAACTTGGTGATTTTAATGTATGAAATGATGAATTCAAAATTACTGGTCCCGAAGTTGATCTGTAAACTCTCATTTTCAGCTAATTGACGGCCAGGAAATAAAGCATCTGAATGTCCAGTGGCTCCGGGCACACATGGGCATCGTGTCCCAGGAGCCCATCCTGTTCGACTGCAGCATCGGCGAGAACATTGCCTACGGAGACAACAGCCGGGTCGTGTCGCAGGAGGAGATCGTGCGGGCAGCCAAGGAGGCCAACATACACCCCTTCATCGAGGGGCTGCCTAATGTAAGTCTCTCTCCCAGTGAGGCACCTCGGAGCGTGTGGCAGCCTCCCTGGCGTGTGATTGATTTCTAAAGGGCTGGTTTCCCAAAGGTGAAGAGAAATGAGTGACCAAAACACACTCCCCCTCGTGCACAAGCATCTGGCTGCACTTCCCATCGCTATTCAATGCCATGTGTAATTGATCACCTGACTGCCTCTCCCTGTGAGCCGCCAGACCGAAAAGTGCATACGTCTGGGAGCCTTTCCCTCCAAGTCTGAGTGCAGGGCCCACAGAAGCACTTCTCTCCCCTCCGCATTTCTCTCCCAGCCTTCCTTCCTTCTGCCTCCTTGCAGCTCTCCCTGCTGCAGCTCTAAGGTGGAGCCTGTACCGACCATCTTCTGGAACCTCACCTGGGCTCCTCCTACTCCATCTGCAGGTGGAGACCTCTATGTTACGTGCCATGGAACTAGTGTTGCCAGAAAGAGCAAGTGAAAATAGGCAACCCCATATAGAACTTGAATTTTAAAGTCAAGCTCTGGATGTTAGAATCAGAGCCCGCTGTTTTGTTGTGGGCGAGAAGTTCTTGTCTTGTCGCAGAAAGAATTCAGAAACAAGACATGGAGGTCAAGAAAGCAAAGCAAGAATTTATTAAGGGATAGAGAGTACACTCTCAAGGAAACAGTGGGCCGACCCAGGTGGGTAGCTGCCCTGAGCTTCTTTGGCAAGCTCGTTATATGAGTGTAAAAATGAACGGGCAAAATATTCATTGGTGGAGAGGGATTTGGGATCGTCTTTTCTTGATCTTCATCCCAGCTCCACTTTCCCAGGTGGGGAAGAAAGATTTTTTTTTAATCCTTGTTTAGTCTTGATTGGGAGGTTGCATGAGGTCATAATGAACAAAATGTTACGTTCAGATGGGGGTATCATAAACAAAAGGTTACATTTGGATGGAGGTCATAATGAACGAAAGGTTACATTTGGATGGTGGAGATTCCTGTCCTGTCCTACCCTACTGCCTCCAGGACGCTTATCAACCCTGAAGGTATAGGTTTTTTATCAGTCCAGAGGATCCTGTTTTTCTTGGTCTGTCCTAGGATCCCTGTTGTTCACAAGATGTATGATTTTCTGCCATTTGGCCTGTGTCCCCCTTTGTCTGCTCATATCTAGCTACCTGCCTGCTCTAACAGTTTGACTAAAGTTTCAGCCTGGCAAGGACCTGAAAATAAGAAGATAATATTGTTTTCTAGGTTACGCATTCTGTTTCTGCTGTCCCCTACCTTTTAAACTCCTGTCCTTCGCGTCGTACTGAATACTTAGTGACCATCGTGTTCTGTGGGAAACAATATGCAAAAAATTTCAGCAGAACTCTAAAAACAAAAATAAATCAGGGGGTTTCAGGTTTTCAAGGCAGATATCCAAATAGAATTCCTTAACATCCATTAAAATTGTTGAAGCACTGGAGATAGTTTTATAAAAAAACCAGACACCAAAAGGCTGGCATCCCAAGAATTTTTTCCCTTCCTCACTTTAAAATAATGCAGAGAGTGTCACCTGCTGGTTATAAATAAAATGAGTTTTGATGCCTTTGTTATGCGTAGTCTGTTAAAATCTAATTTCCTTTCTCCTACCAATCTTTGTCCCAAATATAATGAAACCAGAAGTGGGAAGAGACTAGCATGGCAAGTGTTCTTCCTTGTAAAAATGTTGGCTGGTTTACACTAAAACGTAACTTTTAAGACCCAAATGTCTATTTTTTGTTTATTTTATTTTATTTTTTAAATTTTATTTTTAATAGACCTTATTCTTTTAGAGCAATTTCAGGTTCACAACAGAACTGAGTAGAAAATACAGAGTTTGCACATGTCTGTTTCCCAAATGTCTGTTTTTAAGGAGAGAGATCAAACCTGCCGTTTAGAGCTATGTTTTTACTGTTTAACTCTCTATGAATCTATTCTTAGCTTCTGAACCTAGATTTTTTGTGTGTGTATGGAAGTGGTTATCCTATTTTCTATAGTCAAACTCTCTTTCAGAACGTTATCACTTCTGCTTTTCATAATAACAAAACCCTATTTACAGAAATATAACACCAGAGTAGGAGACAAAGGAACTCAGCTCTCTGGTGGCCAGAAACAGCGCATTGCAATAGCTCGTGCCCTTGTTAGACAGCCTAATGTTTTGCTTTTGGATGAAGCTACATCAGCTCTGGATACAGAAAGTGAAAAGGTAAGAATTTAAATTGGACTCATTCATACTTGATCAGTTGTCCCTCAGAGGTTTAGATTGGTGTTTCTGTCATCCACGATAGAGAACAAAATCCAGCTAGGTATGTTGAGGGTTACTTATGTCAGCCTTCAGTGGAATTTAAACACTCTCTGTAGCTGTCCTTCAAGAGAACTAAGATGAAACAAAGTGGATTAGTATTATAGCACTTATGCTACAAAAGATAGCCCTGGATCACTTTGTACTGACCAAAGAAGCCGCATTGAGGAGACACAGTCTGATTTCTTCCGGCAGCATCTTCTTAGCGGCTCTATAAAAAAGTGGACGCATGGTACAATGTTAAATGCTGACTGTGCCTTAAGATAAAAATTAGTCATTATATTCAGTTAGAGAAAAAGTTGAGTCTTCAGATACCTGAAAGACAGACTCATTCTGAGATAGGTTTTTATCTTAAAAGCACCAGAATTCAAGGAGGCTGTGTTTTGCCTGTGCTCAGGCATCCTGAATTTACTCTAGCACCAGACTGCTTTGAAGGATGCTGGGTGGCTAGGTACGCTACTAAGTGTTTTTAAGTGCTTAGATGGGCTGGATTCACTGTTACAACTTTGAGAAGAGATAAATCCTGCCTCAGGAACTAATCCCAACTAGGATTCGGTATTCTGATATGACTGGTCCCTTGCTTTGTCAAATCTGTTACATTGCACTGACACCGCTGGTAAGGAAGCACTTGGAGAAGTCAACTGTGAGGCTTGTTACAGAGGAGGAGTTAAAGGGAGAGGGCTGTTTCTATCAGAGTTAATTGATGTGATTATTGAACAGGTTGTCCAAGAAGCCCTGGACAAAGCCAGGGAAGGCCGCACCTGCATCGTGATTGCTCACCGCCTGTCCACCATCCAGAACGCAGATGTGATCGTGGTGATTCAGAACGGCAGAGTCATGGAGCATGGCACGCATCAGCAGCTGCTGGCGCAGAAAGGCATCTATCATTCCATGGTCAGTGTCCAGGCCGGAGCAAAGCGCTAGTGAACTGTGACCATATGAGCTGTTAAATATTGTCTAATATATATATTAAACTATGGCATTTAATCAAATATAAAAAGCAAGCACTTACTGGAAAAATTGTGTAGAGTTACCTGATTAACATTTCCTGCCACAACTGAAGATCATTCCACCGAGTTCAGAGTCTTGAAAGACTTTATACTAAAAGGAACAGAAAGAAACACCATCAAATGGAATAAAATAATGGTGTTAATTGCCTTTTAAAATTTATAGGGTAATTTGGAGCAGATTTTGTTAATAAAGTGTATAATTTTTGTTTATATTTTCTTCTTTGGACTGTAACTGACTATCTTGCTGAAAGATTATAGAAGTAGCAGAAAATACTGAGTGTTTGCATCAAGTGCCTATAATAAAACTAAGTTTTTATATGGCTGCAGTCATCTTGTCTAAAATGCCTGTAATATATCATCTTCTAGTTGGACTATCGAAGATCATTTCCGCACTTTAAGAAAAAAAGACTTCTTTAAAAACTCCCATCAATTTTTGTGGGAATGATTAAAGAGTGTAATAATTCCTATTGTACTTGTCCTTTCACATTGGGTCCTCCAAAGCCATCTGGCTTTATTCTTCTTGGACTTAATCCTGCTGATTCTTGCATCTCCATGTTATGCTGGCTCTCAAACCAACCACCTGGATCAATACAAGATTTGTGGGGCAGACAGTGCAAAAGCCTATACTGTGATGTAATTGAATATTTTGCACTTCTTTTATAAAGGGCTCTGACAAGATTTTTAATATTTTTGCACTTAAAAAAATACTGTTATTCTTTTTTTCTGTTTTGATAATGAATCACTTTTCCCCGTAATTTGTCTCTTCCAAAAAAGTTAATCTTTCTGGTGGAAGATGTTTAAAATTTGCCATAAGTTTAAAAACATCATCAGGCAAACATGATGAAAAAAGAAAGTATCACAAAACTGGTACTCTGACTGCAAAAACAAAAACAAAAACAAAAAGCACTATAAACATGGTTGAAAGACACAAGCTGAGAGCAATATTTGCCATGTTTATTATAAACAATTGATATCCTTAATATATAAAGAATTTTAAAAGGAAAGAATGTCATGCCTCCAAGGGAAAATGGGCAGAGTACATGGTCTGGTAATTCCCAGAGAAGAAATACATGAGAAAAAAAAGTGCCCACTCTCAAAGAAATGCAGATTGAAACAACAAACCCTTGAGAAGTAACATCAGCCTCAAGGCAGAATATGAGGTTCTTTGTTTTGTCCTCAACGACAGTAATTTGGCATCCAATCATAGACAGCAGTGCCTTTTTGGGAATTGTGGGGTCCAGCACCGTATGCCAAGGGACCCAAGAAGAGTCTTGCTTCTCCGTTTGTCAACTACTAGGGATACGGACCTTGGTTCTGGCTGTGTACCGTACAATAGCCTGTGAACTGGCTGCAGCCCCTCCTGGCCTTGGTCCAGGAGCCCCTGGAAAACACTAAGACAATGACTAACAGATGAGAGAGCCTTTGTAAAAGTCCTGGTTTCCAGGAGAGAAGTTGCAGCACACCTATGGAACAAAAACTAAATGAGTTTGAATGCATTGAGAGGATAAAAGGAACAGCTTGACCTGACTTGTACCACCCCTCCCCCAAGGTGACACATCTCTCCCCTCATCCAGAGTACTGAACTGTAAGCTGCATGACTTGCAGGCAGGAAGAGACTGGAGAATGGCAGATAGGACTCTGAGAGGGCATCAGAGGGACACAGATCCTACTGATGGCATGGTGGACTCTACCAAGAAGACTGCCCTCAAATTTCTGAGAATTCCTCACTCACAGATTGCTCCAACAGGCCCACAGGAATCCCCAGTGCTCTTTGTGGCTCGCCCACAAATACACACCCTGACCCTATGGCCAGAACCCTGTGTGTTTTCCCAATAGCCATGGCAAGAACAAGATCTCGCACATGGCTAGTGAGCACACATAGAAGGCTGGCCTGAGTCTGCGGGCCAGGGAGAGACCACAAACCTGAGCTTTAGCCTTCCTAAAGGGCTGATGGAAGGTATTTCTCTCCTGAAGCCAGTTAAGACAAGAGAAGACGACTGTTACTTCAAATGTTAAGACAGCAACACAAAACTTCAAGGACCAAGAAGAATCAAGGAAGCATGACACCACCCAAAGGGTCACAATAATCTTTCAGTAACCAACCCAAGATATGGAGGTCTGTGATTTACCTGATAAAGAATTCAAAAATGCTGCTTTAAGGAAACTCAGTGAGTTACCAGAAAACACAGAAAGACAATTCAACAAAATCAGAAAAACAATACACAGACAAAATAAGATATTTAACAGAGATAGAAAATATTATAAAAAACCAAAAGAATTCTGAAGCTGAAGAATATGGTGAATGAAAAGAAAAATATAATAAAGAGCATGAATAGCAGAGCAACAGAACACAGAAGACAGGAACTTTGAAATTATCTAGTCAGAGAACAAGGAAAGAATGGAAAAGAGTGAAGAAAGCCTACATGATCTATGGAATACTGTCCAAAGAAACAGTTTGTGAATTATTGGTGTTCTGGAAGGAGAAGAGGACAGAAAGCTTATTTAAAGAAATAATGGCTGAGAATTTTCCAAACCTGGGGAGAGATTGAGATCTCCCAAGTTCATGAAACTCATAGGTCACCCAACAAAATCAAGTTAGAGATCCTCTCCAAGGCACATTATAATAAGGCTGTCAGAAATTAAAACAAAGAATCTTAAAAGCATCAAGAGAGAAAAAAAGCTTACAACTTTGAAGAGAACCCCTGTAAGGCTATTACTGGATTTCTCAGCAAAAACTACACAGGCCAGGAGAGAGTGGGATGATATATTCTGAATGCTGAAAGGAAAAAAAAATCATGCCAATCAAGAATACTCTGTCCAAGGGAACTATGTTCAATATCTTGTAATAACCTTTAATGAAAATGAATATATGTATGTATATACATGACTGAAACATTGCATTGTATGCCAGAAATTGACACATTATAACTGACTATACTTCAATTTTTTAAAAAATAGACTTTCAAACATCCAAACAATACAGAAACAAATTGTAGCTTATTGCTCTGTACCCATCCCTATGAATAAACACCGTGTCATGTTTGGAAAAAAAAAAAATAGAATATTCTATCCAGCAAACTTGTCCTTCAGAATTGAAGGGTAAAGACATTCCCAAACAAAAGCTGACAGAATTCATCACTAGACCTACCTTACGAGAAATGCTGAAAGGAGTTCTTCAAACTAAAATGAAAGGATGCTAATTAGTAACATGTGACTATATGAAAATATACAGCACACTGTTAAAGCTAAGTATACAGTCAAATATATAGTCAAATTCATACTGCTGATACTATAACATGGTGCTGTGCTAAATGTTATAGGACAGTATGAAGATTAAAGGATAAAAGTATTAGTAACTATAGCTATAATTTGTTAATGAATACACAATATAGAAGGTATATTGTGACATCAAAAACAAAAGGGGGGAATAAAAGGTTAGAGTTTTTGTATGCAATCACAGTTGTTATCAGCAGAAAATAAACTCTGAAGTCTGTGAGATGTTTTTTGTAAGTCTCATGGTAACTGCAAAGCAAAAACCTACAGTCAATTCACAAAAGTTAGAGAAGTGAATCAAAGCATACCACTATGGAAAATTATCCATTCACAAAGGAAGGCAGCAAGAGAGGAAGAAAGGAATGAGGAAACTACAAAACAGCCAGAAAACAATAAGATAGTGTTAGTAAGTCCTTACCTATCAATAATTACTGTAAGCATAAGTTGATTAAATTCCCCAGTTAAAAGGCATAGAGTGGCTGGCTGGTTAACAAAACAAGACCCAACTATATGTTGCCTACAAGAGACTCACTTCAACTTAAGGACAGACATAGGCTCAAAGTGAAGAGATGGAAAAAGATATTCATGCAAGTGGAAACCAGAAGAGAGCAGAGCTAGCTATATTTATATCAGACAAAACGGACTTTCAGCCAAAATGATAACAAGAGACAAAGAAGGCCATTGTATCATGATAAAGGGGTCAGTTCATCAAGAAGATATCACAGTTGTGAATATATATGTACCCAACATTGGAGCACCTAAATATATTAAGCAAATACTAAGAGATCTGAAGTGATAAATAGACAATACTATAATAGTAGGGGAGTTCCATATCCTACTTTCAACAATAAATAGATCATCCATACAGAAAGTCAACAAAAAAATGTTGGATTTGAACTACAGTTTAGACCAAAGGGATTAACAGACACATAGAGAACATTTCGTCCAACAGCACCAGAATACACTCTTCTCAAGTACACATGTAAAATTCTCCAGGATAGATCATATAAGTCACAAAGTGAGGCTTAGTAAATTTAGAAGAAGATTAAAATCATACCAAGAATCTTTTCCAATCACAGTGATAGAAAGCTGTGATCAATAACAGGAGGAAAGCTGGAAAATTCACAATTAACACACTCCTGAACAGCCAATGGGTTAAGAAAGAAATCAAAGGGGAAATTTTAAAAATATCTTGAAACAAATAAAAATTGAACCACAACATACCAAAACATATGAGATGCAGCAAAAGATGTTCTAAGAGAAAAGCTTATGGAGATAAATGCCTACATTAAGAAACAAGAAAGATCTCAAATAAGCAAGCTAATTGTAAACCTCAAGAAACTAGAAAAAGAAAAACAAAGACCAAAGTTAGCAGCAAAAAGGAATAACAAAGATTGGAACAGAAATAGAGACCAGAAAAACAATAGAAAAAAGTAATGAAAATAAGAGTTGGGGTTTTTGAAAAGATAAACAAAATTGGCAAAACTTCAGCTAGACAGAAAAACAGAAGACTCAAATTCAGAAGTGAAAAAGGAGAAATTACAACTGATGCCATAGAAATGGAAAGGTTCATAAGAGACTACTATAAACAGTTAATACATCGACAGATTGGATAACCTAGAAAAAAATTATAAATCCTGAGAAACATACACCATACCAAGACTAAATCATGAAGAAATAAAAAAATCTGAATAGACCAATAATGAGCAAGGACATTAAATTATTAAACAAAACCTTCCAACAAAGAAAAGCCCAGGACTAGATGATTTCACTGGTGAATTCTACCAAACATTTAAATAAGAATTAACACCATTCCTTCACAAACTCTTCCAAAAAATTTGAAGACAGGTGGGCTTTATCCCTAGGATAGAAGGATGGTTCAACATATGCAAATCAATACATTTATGAATAAATTAATTTTATTAAATAAAATTAATATGAAAATTAAATCATCTCAATAGATGCAGAAAAGCATTTGACAAAATGCAACATCCTTTCGTGATAAAGGCTCTCAACAAATTGGTTACAGAGGGAACATTACCTTAACACAATAAAGGCCATATATTACAAGCCTATAGCTAACATCATGTTTATTGGTGAAAAGTTGAAAGCTTCTCCTCTAAAATCAGGAATGAGATGTGAGTTCCCACTCCTGATTCCTAGTCAACATAGTATTGGACATTGTAGCCAGAGCAATCAGGCAGGAAAATAAAAGGCATTCGAATCAGAAAGGAAGAAGTAAAACTATCTTTGCAGATGATAGGATCATACACATACATAGAAAATCCTAAAAATTCTACCAAAAAATACGGCTTTCTCTGCCTGGCTTATTTCACTTAGCATAATGCTCTCCAGGTTCAGTCATGTTGCCACAAATGGCAGGATTTCATTTTATGACTGAATAATACTCCATTATGTATATATACCACACTTTCTTTGTCCAGTCATCTTTTAATGGACACTTTGGTTATTTCCATTTCTTGGCTATTGTGAATATTGCTGCAATGATCATGTAGTGCTGATTTCGTTTGCTTCAGTTATATACTTGGAAATGGAATTGCTGGATCATGTGGTAGTTCTATGTTTAATTTTTGAGTAACTTCCATGCTGTTCTCCATAATGTTAAGCTATGAAATTTGTGATAATTTGTTATAGTAGCCTTGGGAAAGTGATAACAAGCCTCAAATCAGGAAGCTAAATAAGATGCTTCTATTAAAAAATGAAGGAGGGTAGTGAGCTCTGAGTTGGGCTCCAGAGAACAAAGAAGAATGGGTGGCCATGAGAAATATCCATAATCTAGCTATGAAAGGTGGAGGAAGGATAAAAATTGGCTAGGAAAGTCCTGTGACATTGATGGAGATGAGGAACTCTTTAGGAGGAAAATGCTTTGTTCATATGGCTGGAAGGTGACATCATAGTAGAAAGTATATGGAAGTGTGGCCATTGGGTACTAACTAAACACAGATAGGTCCCACTGTGTGCTGTTGCTTGAGTTCAACTCTTTTATTTTCCTAGTTCTGTCCTAGGATTATCCAATTCTTTCCAACTCTAAATAATGATGGTGATTTTGTTCATCAGAATCAGCTTCTGAATTTAGGGCAAAATGTGATTCAATCTGTTTCCTGACACACAAAGCCACCATTTGTTCCCAGGTTTCAACAATAATAAGTCTTTTTGATTCATTTTTCTTACTCACGTCTCCGTTTCAGATGTGCCTGTTCCTAGCTCATGAACATTTTGAGAAAAGGACTGTGTCTTTGTATCACTTTGTTCTTTTGCCTGGCAAAGTCCTTAGCATATACTAGAGGTTCAATGAGTGTCTGCTTTTTTGCCAAGGTTATTATTTTTTTTTTTTTTACTCTAGTATGTACCTTCCTCTGGGTCAGTTTTGTTTTATCAAAAATTTAACATCTGAGATGTCATTTTTAATGCAAGATATACTAAGAGGATTCTTATCTAAGACCATATAGTTTTGTATAAAAAATAGGGAGGGGAACGCATCATTACCGTAAGAACTATGATCCAGCCTTACCCACTCTGCCAAATTAAAAGGGACAGGCTTATGAGTATTGTGTCCATAATTTTGTAAAAGAAAAAAATTTTTTTAAGACATTAGAGTTGTCTGGTAATCGTATTGTACTAATGTCAATGTCCTGGATTTGATTTTGTACTGCAGCTACTGCACACCGTCTTTCAGGGAAGCTGGATGAAGGGTACACAGGACTCTACAAATTTTGCAACTTCCTGTGAGTCTATAATTATTTAACAACAAAAAATTAGAGAAGAAAGAGGAGAATCTGATGGTTAAACTTGATGTAAAGATTTGCTGTTCTTGAAATGATAATAATTTGGGCTAACATCTGAAAAATGAAAAGGAGTTAACCCAGGAAGGGATGGGGGTGGGGAAGACAGGCCAGAGAGGTGAAGGGACAGCATTTCTGGTAGAGGAAACAACCTGTTTTAAAGCATTTGCAGTACAGAAGGAAGGATGTTGTGGTTGGGGCTGGCTGAGCAAGGCAGAGAGTGGCATGAGACACCCTGGTGGGGTCAGCAGAGATGCCTGCTTTCCCCTGGGAGCCCTGCCCAACAGGATGGAGTTTGGGCATGTTGTAAGCTGTGGAGCAGATCCTGAACTATGATTACCTCTCCCTCTCACAACCCAGCCACCATGCCCTAAGAAGCAGCCCAAGATACATGGGGAGGCCACATGACTTGACTCACCTGAGCTGCCAGCCCACAGCCAGTATTAAGTTCCAGCCACGTGTGTGGGTATCCCAGACATCCAACCCAGTCAAGCCTTCAGATGACTACAGCCCCAGCCAGCATCTGACTGCACCCTCATGAGATGAGAACCACCCAGCTGAACCCAGTCAATCCGTAAAACTGTAAGAGATTATAAAAACTGTTATTTTAAGCCAACTAATGACTAGAACAAGTAAGAACCCTTCTGGCTCCAGAGCTTGTCAAAGACTTTCACTAACCTTAACTCTTGATCTTCAGAAGTATTCTTGTAGGCTGTGGGCACCTGGTTTACCATTGTACCCCAGCATCTCTTTCAATACCTGGCACATTGAAAGTCCTCAGTAAAAAATATTTGTTAAATTAAAAATAAAAGATTTGTGGGTCTCAGAAAAAGATTAAACAAGATTTTCAGGAGCACTTTCTGTAACTACAGTCCTTTGTCCCCCTTGGAGCTTCTAGCACCAAGGTGAAAGACCTCTGCCCTTGGTGTTCGGAGCAATCAGAATAGCAGAGAGAAAAGCTGGAATGGTTGCAGATCTGTGCAAGGGGCAAAGATACACGATGAAATGTTTTAACCTGGACTTTTTCAAAAGAGCCAGTTTTGGTCATAGAAACCGAACCTTTTTGCTGTCTCCACTTGGCAGCTAAATTTAAGCGTTTTCCCTCTTATTGATTGCCACTTGTTATGTGGAGAAGCACCCTGGTTCTCCTGTCAGACAACCTGGGTTTCTCTTTTGGCCGCCTGTTTGTTACCTGTATGATTCTTTGGGCAAGTTACTTATTTTCTCTATGCCTTTATTTCTTCATTAGCACTTAAGGGATTTCAATATCTACTTTATTGGATTCCTTCTTGATCAGTAAATATTATAATAAGGTATTTAGGACAATGCTCAGCATATAGAATATAGCACACACAAAAAAAGTTGGTTACCTTCAGTTCATATTTTCCTTGCTCTTCCAGGCTATCAGTTCTCTTGGATGAAAAAGAAGTTCTGTTTTGTTATCTATGCACTTAGCACTTATGTGCCTACTGGACTAGATACTAAGAGTACAATGATTAGACAAGGACAGTTTAGGGAGACAGGAACAAGTTTAGTAACGTGTATAGGTACCATGAGGCAAGACTTCTTGGGGAACCAAGAAGAGAGCCATCACTTCTTCTGGGAGTGGTTTGAGGGTTAAACAAGCTTCCTGGAGAACCGAGTATCTGCTTGTCAGATGGACAGTAGGGAAAATATATGCATATGGAGAGCAGTGAAGAACAGCCTGGAAGGCTGGGATCCAAAGTGACTTGGGGAGGTCAGTTTCAAGTGGTGGGTGTTGAAGAAGTGGGTAGTGGCCTCCACAGGGATGAGTCTGGGCAATCAGGTAGGATCCAAGCCTGAAGGGACTGGTGTGCCAGAATAGATATGTTTTTATTCTTGCTGTGGTTTATTTGAAGTCATGAGTTTTCAGATATGCCTTACTATAGGGTGTCCACATTCCTACAAATGGACCTATACAGTGAGATCTTATAAATCACATTTAACTAGTCATTCATTGAATATATATATGTTCATGTATAACTGAAAAATTGTGCTTTACGCTGAAATTTGACACAACATTGTAAAATGACTATAACAATAAAAAAAGTTAGAAAAAAAAGGATAACTACAAAATAAATAATTAAATAAATAAATCACATTTAACTTTGTTGATTTCCATTACGAGGATGAACATATTACCCTTTTACAAACTCCTTAAGTAAAGGAAGAAAACACACTTTAGAAACCTACCTTGCAACCCTTGCACACATGTAGGTAATGTGCATGCGAGCTTCTGTGGCTGGATTATTTCTACCACAAACAGCAAGGGGCACAACATCCCAGCATCTCAGGCCAGAAATCACACTATTCTATTTGAGGAGGAGAGGAAACAGCAACATGAGGGGAAGAAGTTTTTTTTTTTCTTTCTTTTTAGTGAAGACGTAGAGAAAACTAAACAATATTATCAAGGTCATAATTCTAATATTTATTTCTATAATTAAAAAGCTTGCATTGGAGGCTCTTCTGTTCTATCAGAATTTGGGTATGACAGTTTTTTTCATTTCCCAAAGAGTTCATTGTCCCCCTTCAATTCCTTCTTGTGAGAAACATGTCTGTCAGTGTGGGCAATAACCCCACTACTCCCACTCTTAGAGTTTAAATAGATGACTAAGGCAATGAGTCGTTTTTCCATGGATTAGCTATGTTGCCTGGGGAAAATGGCCATTCTAGCCTAGCTATGGCAGAGACTATGCGAATTATTTGGAAAACACTATGGCCACAATAATCTACCTCCTTAGACTAAAATATGGCATAAAATTCTTTGGGGTCAGGGAGCCCAGGTCTGGAACATGTATATATAGACAAAAACTGGAAAGAAATATGCCAAAGCAAAATGGTTGTTTTTTTGTTTTGTTTTGTTTTGTGTTTCTTTAATTGAAGTATAGTCAGTTTACAATGTTGTGTCAATTTCTGGTGTACAGCATAATATTTCAGTCATAAATACACATACATATATTCATTTTCATATTCTTTTTCACCATAAGTTATTACAAGATACTGAATATAGTTCCCTGTGCTATACAGTATAAACTTGTTTATCTATTTTATATATATTAGTTAGTATCTGCAAATCTCAAACTCCTGATTTATCCCTTCCCACCCCCTTCCCCTCCTGGTAACCATAAGTTTGTTTTCTATGTCTGAGAGTCTTCACTGTTTTCAATACAGTATTTTGACAGAGTAGGTGCCCTCTTCAAAAGCATTATGTGAAGCATGAATAGACATGCTGGGCAGAAAATGGTAGTGTTCAGATATCTTTGCTGGTTTCCAGATTCTTCCACCTTGAGACATGTGCCAAATATCTTCCTTTTGTCCTTCCATATTTGCTCTCCTCCCTTCTCTACGCTCTGCACTCTGCCCTGGGAGATTGCCTTCTGTGGCTTCAGCTAACGGGGAGCCTGGAAGATGTTCCATGTTCATGAATAGAAAGACTCACTACTTCCAAAATGTCAGTGCTTCCCAACTTGATCTATAGATTCAAAGCAATCCCAACCAAGTTATTTTGTGGATATTGATAAACTGATTCTAAAGTTTATGTGGAAGGACAGAAGACCCAGAATAACCAAAACAATATTGAAGAAGAAGAACAAAGTGGATGATTGACACTACTCAACTTCAAGACTTACTATAAAGCTACAGTAATCAAGACAGTGTGATATTGACAAAAGAACAGACAAATAGATCAATGGAACAGAATAAAGAGCCCAGAAATAGACCTTCATAAGTATAGTCAATTAATCTTTGACAAAGGCGCAAAGACAATACAGTGTAGCAAAGATAGTCTTTTCAACAATTGGTGTAGGAACAACTGGACATCTATGTGTAAAGAAATTGAATCCAGACATAGACCTTATACCCTTCATAAAATAACTCAAAATGGATCATAGATTTGAATATAAAATGCAAAAATATAATATTCCTAGAAGATTGCGTGGAAGAAAACCAGTGGGTATGACAATGGCTTTTGAGATACAACACCAAAGGCGTGATCTATGAGAGCAATAATTGATGAGCTGGATTTCATTAAAATGAAAAACTTTTGCTCTGGGGAAAACATCAAGAGAATGAGAAGACAAGTCACAGACTGAAAGAAAATATTTACAAAAAACACATCTGATAAAGGACTGTTGTGTAAAATATACAAAAAAAAACCTCTTACAATTCAACAATAAGAAGGAGTGGGGAATAGTTCAGTGGTAAAGTGCATGCTTAGCATTCACAAGGTACTGGTTCAATCCCCAGTACCTCAATTTTTTAAAAAGTTATAAAAACAATAAGAAAATAAACAACCCAATTTAAAAATGGGCTAAAGATCTTAACACCAAAGAATATATACAGATGTCAAATAAGCATATGAAAAGACACCCTGCATCATATGTCATCAGAAAAATGCTAATTAAACCAACAACGAGATAGCACTAGATGTCTATTAAAATGGCCAAATCTGGAACACTCACAACAAGAAGTGCTGGTTAGGATGTGAAGCAATAGAAACTCTCCATTACCAGTGGAAATGCAAAATGGTACAGCCACTTCTGGAGACAGTTTAGTGGTTTCTTACAAAACTAAACATACTCTTACCACACAATCCAGTGATTATACCCTTAGTACTTAGCCAGAGGAGCTGAAAACTTACTTCCACACAAAACCCTGCACAAGATGTTAATAGCAGCTTTATTCACAATTGCCTAAATTTGAAATCAACCAAGATGGCCTTCAATAAGAATCAATAAATAAACTGTGGTATATCGAGACAATGGAATACTATGCAGCATTTAAAACAATGAGCTATCAAGAAATGAAAAGATACAGAAGAACTTTAAATGCACATTACTAAGTGAGAGAAGCCAATCTGAAAAGGCTACATACTATCTAATTCCAACTATGTGACATTCTGAAACTCCAAAACTTTGGAGAGAGTAAAAAGATCAGTAGTTGCTAGGCATTGGGGTGGGGTTGGCAGAGATGAATAGTTGGAACACAGAGGATTTTTAGGACAGTGAAAATACTCTGATACCATAATGACAGATACATGTCATTATACATTTGTCCAAACCCATAGAATATGCAACATCAAGAATGACCTCTAATGTACACTGTGGATTTGGGGTTATTATGATGAGTTAATGTAGGTTCAGCAATTGTAACAATTGTACCACTTTGGTTGGGAATGTTGATAAAGGAGAGGCTATGTGTATGTGGAGACAGGAGGTATATGGGAAATCTGTGTCTCTTCTGCTTGATTTTGCTATAAGCCTTAAACTGCTCTGAACAAATAAAGACAAAAAAACCCTAAATATAAAGAAAAAATGTTGAAAACAACAATGGAAAAATGATACATTTTTACAGGGAAAACAGACAATGGATCGCTCATCAGAAACCATGGGGGCCAGAAGGAAGTTGCACACCTTTTTTCAAGTGCTCAAAGAAAACTGTCAATCCAGAATCCTATATCCAGTGAAACCATCCTTTAGGGATGAAGGCAAAATAAAGACATTTTCAAGTGAAGGAAAACTAAGGGAATTTGTCACCAGCCAACCTACCCTAAAAGAACAGCTAAAGAAAGTTCTCTAAACAGAAAAGATATGATTAAAAGACAGAACATTGGAATATCAGGAAGGAAGAACATGGTAAGCAAAAATATTGGTAAATACAATAGACACTTCTTCTCCTATTGTGTTTACTAAATGGTTTTGATGGTTGAAGCAAAAATTTATTTTAAAAGTTAACCACATTGTCTGGTGCGGTTCTAAATATATGTAGAAGGAATATATAACACAATTGTATTATAAATAGAAGAGGGTAAATGGAGGTAAGGAAGATGAGATTTCTACACTTTAATTGAACAGATAAAATGATAAATTATGTATGATAAATTATGTATATATAATGCAATACTTAGAACTAAAAAAGCTATGAAAAAAACTAGACAGCAAAGGAGGGAAATAAGAGAATCATAGATTCTACCTGATATTAGTAGTGTTTCAAAAATAATGCAACAGATGATTGGAAACCCAAGTTAATTTTGCTTTGGTAGATTTCTGAACATTTCACAACACGCTTTAAAGTGGTTGAAGAACCTTAGAATGCCACAATTTTAGGGCTAGGAAATAGTTCTATAAGGAACTGAAAACTAGCATCAAATGCAAACCTGGTGTTACTATTCTTTTTTGTTATATTGTTTATAGATATTTTGGTATGATATGAGCAAGTATTTTAATCTGTAGCGAAGTACAATATTTTGAAAAGGTATAATTTCAGAATAACCTTAAGAGTAAGTCAACATAAGTGACCTAAAGCACAGTGACCCTGGCTCCTGCTTATTCATTTAATCTCTGACCTTGGCATCCTGCAGCCCTTCCTGTCCACCTAGCAGTTACCATAACCCTCACAGAACACAAGACTTCCATTAGGCAACGTGACCTTGGAACTCTCAACGTGCCATTACTCTATCCTGGTGGCAATGACACTTGGTGATTGATAGCATAGTCTTCCCAACTGCTTTAAATTTGCTCCTGGTACCCTTGCAAGTCCACCCTGGTTTAAGAGGGTGTGAGAAAGATTCGATTGGAAAAGTTCATTGAAATAACAATGAAAGCCAGTTTCATTGGAAATCAACACTGCCTTCATCTTCAGTATCTTACGAATGCCTTCCAATGTGCTGGGGCCTAATGTGATGAATTTTATAATGAGCAAAAGAAAAGTGAGACCAAAAGTAAATGATTTTTTTAGGAAATAAGAGGTCAGAGGTGGAGAGGGATTTTTGTTTTATTTTTCAAGCAGGTGAAAAGATTTAAAAAAAGAATTTTGGGAGAAAAGTGTAAGGTGTAACATGTTTTGAAGAAAGTGAAGACAGGAGAAATCAAGATCTGCAAACTTGGAAAGGAAGATGGAAGATTTAAGCAGATGTACTGGTGGCAGAATATTTGGGAAACAGGGTATAGTAAAATGTGGTCACATGCAAATACAATAGTCAAAGATAGCGTCTAACCATCTATCTTCAGAGATGAAACGTTAGAGAACTGTTAGCCACAAATAAAGAGCAGAAAGACCACAGAGCATATTGTTATCAAGCCAAAAGTCAACTGGACAGAGAACTGAGTCCATCATTCTCTCTTCAGGGAAAACTGCTGCAAATTTATTTATATTTGAATATAATATAAAATGTTATATAATAGAGTATACTCAATTATAATATTATATAATACATATTTTTAAACACTTTCGTAGATGGAGTTTGTTTTTCCCTTTGACCCTTACTTATAGGATGCTATTTTTTTACATATAAACCTTTTATGTTATAGCTTAAAAATATTGTTCTATTCCAGACACATTTGATGAGCCTCTAGTGCTGAGGGGGCTAGATACATAAATAGGCTTGGCCTCTGCCTGACAGTAGTCTTCTCCATGGAGTCCTAATTCCTTTGTGTCCTAGCCTCCTGGAAATTCACCTATATTTTTAGGAATCCCAGTTTCCACATCGTTAAACTGGGAATAATGGCTCCTTGCTTGTTTACCTTAAACATGCTTCTTGTTTTGAGAATTGAGTGGGATAATGTATATGTGTGAGGGGCCCTGTAACTTTATAAAACTCTACCTAGATCTGATTGTTGTGCTGGTTTGTTCTCCATCCATTTTGAGGCAGAAATTAAGCCCTGTTTTTTTTTCTATGCTCAAATCCTTGCATAGGGTCTTAGGGTCTGGGCACATAGGAAGTTTGGGCAGCGAATGTTGGATATCTTGGTGAATGAAACTATAGTTTTAGTCTCATGGGTCTTATATACTACTGAGTGACAATAAACAGCAAGCATAATCATTTCACAAATTACATAGTGTACTAGAAGGTGAAAAATGGTGTAGGAAGAGAAATCGAAGCAGAGTAAGGGGAACTGAGAGTCCTAAGGGTACAGGATGTGGTTTTTAAAGGGGAAGTCAGGATTGTCTAATTGAAAAGACAGTAATCTAGAAGAGACTTCTAGGTGTGAGGGTTTTAGCTGTGTGGTTATTTGAAGGAAGAAAATTTGGGGCAGAGGGAACAATCGGCACAAACACCTGAGGTGGAACTCTGTCTGTCTTATTTGAGGAACATCCAAGAAGCCAGTGTGGCTGGCAGGAGTGAGGCAGCGAAAGAAGAAGTAGAAAACGAGGTCAGAGACATTATGAAGAGGCAAACCACTGCAGGTCATGGCTCGGAATGAACTAGGGGCTCCTGGGGAATTGTGGGGAGAGGAGTGACACGATCTGACTCACATTCAAAAGAACCACTCTGGCTGCGGCTTTGAGAATGGACAAAGGCAGGAGAGGAGGCAAAGACAGAAATGGAGAGATTGTTAAGACACTATTGTAGTAATTCAGGTGAGAGATCAGAGTGGTTTGCACTATGGTGGTAGAACTGGAGAGAGAGGAGTGGCCATATGCTGGATATATTTTGAACATAGAGCCAATAGGATTTCCTGACAGACTGTGTGTGGGGTGTAGAAGAAAAGGAAGAATGCAGGATGACTCTCATATTTTTGCTGATCATCTGGATGGCTGGAGCTGCCAGCTGAAATGGAAAAAAAATCCTGTTGGAGGGGCCAGCTTGGGAGAAAGATCAGTTTAGTGGGCACATGAAATATCCACATAGAGATGTCAAAGATGCAGTGGTATATGTGAGCCAGGAGTTCAGGAAGAAAATCTAGGCTAGGCTAAATTTGAAATAAAAATTTCAAAATCGTCGGATACCGATGGTATTTAAAGCCATGAGACTGGCTGAGATTACAGAGGGAGTGAGAATAGACAGAGAAGAAGTCCAAATTGTGAGACTTGGAGCACTCCAGTGCTCCAATAACATCAAAGGAGACTGGGAAAGAGTGACCAGTAAAGCATTAAAAAAAAATCCAAGAAATATATAGCATCCTGGAATCCAAGTAAAGAAAATGTTTTAAGGAAGAGAGAAAGATAAATTTGTCAACTGCTTGAATTTGTCTATGTCAGATAAGGACAAAGAATTGACCTTTGGATTTAGCAACATAGAGGTTATCGGTGACTCACGAGGGCAGTTTTGGTAGTGGCAGAGGGTCAAACCTCTGATTATAGTGTGTTTAAGGGAGAACAGCAGGACAGGAAATGGAGAAAGTGCTAGTGATAACTCTTAAGAAGTTTAGCTGCAAAGAGAAGGGAAATGTGGTAGTTGGTAGGGGAAATGAAATCAAGGAAGTTTTTTGTTAAGGTAAACAGCACGTTTGTATGTCAATGGGGATAGTCTAGCTGGGATGGAAAAGTTGATGAGGCAGGAGAGAGAGGGGACAATGGCTCGTAAAGAAGTCATTCTTTATATAAAATAGATAAACAGATGTCTACAGTATAGCACAGGGAACTATGTTCAATATCTTGTAGTAACCTATAATGAAAAAGAATATATGTATGTATATGTATGACTGAATCACTATACTGTACACCAGAAATTGACACAACATTGTCAACTGACTATACTTCAACTAAAAATTAATTAAAATTTTTTTAAAAAGTCATTCTTGAGGAGTGGGATCTGTAGCATAAAAGTACAAACAAAAGTACTGTCTGCAGTTGGGGCCATGGACAGTTCATTTAGAGAAACAAGTGGGAAGGCAGATTGTTGAGTACAGATGCTGGTACGTGGGCAGATGTCATGGTGGGAAGTTATGGTTCCCTTTTGAGCACTGGGATTTTTATCAATGAAATAAAAAGTGCAGTACTTCAGCAGAACGTGCAGTACTTCAGCAGAAAGGGAACAGATGATAGACGTTTGAGGAAAGGGAGGGATTAAATAATGATCTAGGAAAATAGAAGCATGAATGAACTAAGGAAGCAATTATGACTGTTGGGCAGCAAAGGTTGGGATACACCAGTGGATAAGACAGAAAAAAAAATTTGTCCTTACAAATCTTGCATCCCATAGAGCAGACAATAAGTAATAAGCATAATAAATACATTAACTATATAGTAATGGGCCATTTAGTTTCATGGTGAAACTTCAAACAGTTTTGTGTTTTTCTTTAGCCATGCTCTGCTGCATAGTGAAAGCTTGCAGTAGTTGGGTACTTTAAATTAGCCAGGGTTGTGGTTTTACCAAACAAGCCTGATAAGAGAGAAGGCAAAGGGGTCACAGATTTCTGCAAGATGAAGGAAGATAGTTCACTGACTGATGAACAGTTAAGAGGTGGTGGTATCAATGGATTGGAAAAAGGTGTTTAAGGATCCAATACGTTTGATCTTCTCTATCCCCACTTCCCTACCCTAGTTAATATAATGGCTAAGAACACTGCTTGGGTTAGAATTCTAGCTCCGTTAATTATAAGATCTCTATTCTGTTTCACTTTAATTTTGTTTATCCCTGTCCAAAACACATTGCCTTGATTACTATAGTTTCATAATAAAACTCTTGATATCCAGTAAGGCAAATCTCCAAATAATGTTTTAAAATAAAGGTGAAATAAATTTTCAGTTAAAAAAAGTAGAGAAAATTTATCACCAACTAAAGGAAACAAAAAAGTGTTTCAGGTAAAAGGAAAATTATCCAAGATAGTGGCTCTGGGTTGTAGGAAGAAGTAAAGAGCAAGAAACGGATAATAAATATATAGATAAATCTAGATGATATTGACTACAAAGTAATCATATTCTCATAAGGGTCATAAATAGAAAAAATGAAAGTACATGACAACAGTAGTGTGTAAGTCAGAGGTGGGTAAATGAGGTTTGAGAAGTCTAAAGTTCTTGCATTGTCCCTGAAGAGGGGAAAGCACCACTGATTAGTCAAAGATATGTCATAATCTCTAGGAAAGAATTAACTATTAAATAGAAAATAAAAGAATATATATTTAGTAAGTTAAGGGAAAAGAAACCTAAGAATAAAAATATTTAACTGATTCAAAAGAAAGCAAAAGTGAGACAGAATGGAGGAAGGACATTAACTCTACATTGGTGAGAACAAAGCAGTATATCTCAATATCCTACCACCAAAAGAAAGTTAAGTTTTCTTACAGCCTGAGTGTCATCAAGAAATCTTCAGTTTTTCATAGTGGCTTAAATATCATTTTTGAATGAATGAATAACCAGATGGATGCACCAGGTGAAATTGTTTCACTGTTATTAAATAAATAATATTGGAATAGGCTGTAACACAAGCAAACACATAAAGTCATGTAAGCATGGCTCCTTTCTCTTCATAAATACCCTCTTGTCCTAGATTCTTACTTCTGCCACAGATGCGGAAAACGCACAATGTACACTTCTTACAGGGACAACTTTGCGAACTGACTCAGATCAGCAAACTTGTCTTATTTCTGGGTACTTTTTGTTTGTTTGTTTTTGTTTTTAGTTCAGAAGCTTCCTACTTTCTCAAGTATCTGCCTTGAATGATGGCCATTCTGACTGGTGTGAGGTAATACCTCATTGTAGCTTTCATTTGCATTTCTCTGTTAACTGGCAATGTTGAGCATCTTTTCATGTGCCTGTTGGCCATTTGTATGTCTTTGGAGAAATGTCTATTTAGGTCTTCTGCCCATTTTTGGATTGGGTTGCTTTTTTTTTTATTACTGAATTGTATGAGCTGTTTGTATAATTTGGAAATTAATAGACTACTAAGTTTTATAATGTCCTCTAGTCACCACCAAGCTTTCTTTCAAACTTAACAATTCCAACGGCTTAGTCCCAGAGTATCTTAAAATAGTGATCTGACCACCTATTAGACTCATGAGGAAGAGGAATTCTGGTTGATCCAAGAAGATATCTCATGGTTATGCTAGACTAGAGAAGGAGGAAAAATATTTTGAGGAAAAATGCTTAAGTAGATTAATTTCTATCACATAATTCCAGAACATGGATAGTTTCATTCAACCCCCAGCATGTCTTCAAGTCAAGTTCCACCTACCTCAAGATAACAGCAGAGCAGGGTATAGATAAGCAGCGTGTTTCAGAGAGTGCCAGAGCTACTGGCTCCCATCCATCTTTCCTCATCAGCCTCTTCTAACCCTTTTAACTATAATACTAGATATCATTTATTAGGAGCCTCCTACATGCCGGGCACTTTTCACACATTACGTCTAATCCTAAAGCCCCTGTTTTATGGATTCAGAGACTAAACCAAGAATTAAATTAACTGCCCGAGACTGGACAGCTAGTAAGTGGCAGAGGTGAGATTCCTACCAAGGTCTGCTGACAACACCTCCTCTTATAGGATGCTCTGCTTTAAGGTTTTCTGGGAACCCAAGAAAGCCATGGGATGACTTTTGAGTTAAGAAGACAGAGCAGGAGCAAGGACCAGCAGGTAATCCTGCTACCTGGTGGAGAAGAAGGAAAGCCATGCTGGTTGAGGTGTACTGTTTTAGGTTCAGTACTGGCTCCTTTTACCTCCTTTGTTCATTTGTCCCTCACAGTGACCTGGGAAGGGAGATGTTTCATCCTCATGTTACATATGAGGAAACTGAGGCACAGAGAAATGAACAAAGTGTCCAAGGTCATGTAGCCAACCAGATGTGAAGCTCTGAATTTGAATCCCACTGGCTTCAAAGCCGTGATAAGATACTGTTCCCTCCCTGTTTTAGATCCTTCCTTTTCGAAGGAGTGTGGCAAGGGGACACAGAAGAAAAAATAATCAGAAGAAAACCATACAGGGGACTCAAGTGGGCACTAGGTGTAGAGACAGCTTAGCACAGGGGGAAGTCCTGGATCAGAGCAGGATGCCAGGGGAGGACCCTGGAGACTAGACCTTGGTCTCAATGATGCAGCCTCAGGCAGGACTGACTTAACTTCTCTGGGCGTCAGTTTCTTATGAGATGCGAGTTTTGAATTAGATGATCTCCAGAGTCCCTTCCAGCCTTTAAGTTCTGTGTCCCTAAGTACTAAGAAGGCACTGGCAGTGTTCTCGTCTGAGTAGCTTACGTGGTGTTTCCGGGCGGCCCTGGTGAGCTCTCGCCTTCCCTGGAGGTGGTTTGGGTTCCGGGCCCCTGAGAGCAGACCTGGGATGCAGAAGTGGGAGGCGAGACTAGTGCTCTCTCTTGGTCCTCGGCCGCCCCATGACCGGTGAGCGTCCAGAAACTGTCCCTCTCATGGGTTTAAAAAGCAAATCGAGCGCCAAGGGAGTGCGACAGTCACTTTGGGGAGTCGGGGGCGGGTCCTGGGCGGCCCGTCAAGCGGGGTTCTCCGCGTCAGGTTGGCTTATCGGCCGACGGCAGCTGGGGCGGCGAGCCCAGCGCTGGCGGTTGGCCGGGGTGGGCGGCGGCCGGCGAGGGCGGCGCATCGGGTCCCTGTCGGCGCCTGGCCTGCGGAGCGAGGCGGGCGGGCGGCGGCAGCGGCTCCTGCGGCCCGGGGCCCTCGCCCGGGCGGCAGCGGGAGGCGTCACTGGGGCCGGATGCGCGCGGGGGGCGGGGGTGAGGCCGCCAAGAGCAAAGTCCAGGCCTGGCGGCTGCAGCCCCCGCACGCCCAGAGACTCGGCCAGAGACGCACGAGGTCCCAGGTGAGGGTGATCCTGGCGCACGGGGCTGCGGCGGGCGACTCCGGGGACGGCGGGCGCCGGGCGGGGGCAGCGCGACCTCCACGCGGAGTCCCGGGACACAGCGACCTGCGCACCGGCTCTGACCCCACGGGGGTGCTGCGGGGAGGCTGATTGACCTCCCCGAGCTGGGGCGGGTGCACATGGACCTGAGGCTGTGGTTTCTCCCCAGGCTGAGATGGATTTCGAGATGGGAAGCATGGCCACAGTCCGGAGTTCTGAGAGAGCGTTGGCGGACTTTGAACTGGGTTACGGCAGGTACATCACCCGCGGCCATCGCTTTTCCGTTACACGGGACTCAGCTGCGCCAAATAGGGCCGAGGAAAGAAGTTAAGATGATCTGGTGATGCCTTTGGCCTTTGTTGGAGTTTCTTTAGAGAGTCTTGTCTGAGGTTCTCCCTTCCTCGAGGAATGTCACTGAGGCTTCTTTTGCAACAGGCTCAGGAAGAAGAGGCTGTGTTACAAAGTGCCCACTTCTCTGCAGGGTGATTCGATGAATAGCTGTGTGGTATAACATCCCTTGCGTCATATAACTCAAAACTTTTACAGACAAGTTTCATAAACATCATCTGATCTTTCGTGCTTATAGAACATCAGACATCTGCTGTTGATGGCTGTGCTTTTTAAACAAGGGTGGTGAAGCAAAAAACTCTTTCATCCCGTCGTTTTTTCCTCTTTCTCCTCGTCTTACCCACCCCACCCCTCTCCTTCCAGCGCTGGGCGATTCTGGCAGGCAGTTTGGTATCTCTCCCCTATGGTCGGTGAGGGGTGAGGAGGGAGACCTTAAGCAGCCTCATTCTTCCATAACCTACGCTTCCAACGCAGTTTTTGTTGAAATGCGACGGAGAGATCTCCCCTGTTTTTGCTTCGCGTGTCTTTCTTCCAGCGCCGGCTCTTTGGTTCCCAAAACGCTTGTTAATCTCCACTTCGGGGGCCTTAATAAGGGCAGAAGCGAACAGACTGCACGTTGGCTTTGTTTCTCTTTCACTGTGGGAATAGTGAATCATTTCCCCCTTCACCTCAAACGGTTTATGAGGCTCTTATGGTCTCTGAGTTCTTACCAGGCCACCCATAACTAACCGACCTGTATCATCCAGTAATTACCCAGAGGGACAAATTTATCTGGTTCTGTAGCATGTCCTCAAGCTGCAAGGGGCCTGATTAGCCAACGGAAAATATGCCTATCTGATGGTTAAAATGAAGTATTATTGTAGGCTGTTAACTTCTTCATACAGTGCTCTTGCTTTACTTCTTGTGTGTACCATGGTATCCATTCACAGGAAATTTAGTTTTTGCCGTATACAATTGGAAAACCCATGGATTGTATCATTCCTACTAGAAAAAAATGTGGCTTTCATCAGCTGGCAATTTGGAACTGACTGTGAATCTATAAATAGATGTATGTCATTTTCACAAAGAAAACTGTTTATGGGTTGCACTGGCTGAACACTGGATGAGTGTACAAAGGGGTTATCCCTGCAAAAGATGCAGTGACACAATAGAACCCAAGGAAGTTCTCAGAAGTGGAGCTCACAGCTTTGTGTGGGAAAGAAGACAGTTCAAAAGAAAAATGCAGAAAGCTAAGAATAAGATTGTGAGATTATGAGATTAAGTGTAACGAGACACATTTTTATAAAAAGCAGACTAAAGTGTATACATTAAAGGAAGTTCAGCACATTTCAGTTATCTCGGGCAAATTGAGAGTTAGTTATATGTTTTTCCACTCATGCTGTTATTGCCTGTGGCATTTTCTTTTGAACATATTTCACTGCAGATGGCTGCCCTTTGATTTTAGCAAATGTTGTTAAATAATTTGGAATCAAGTGCTATGGGTAAAACTTTTTCACCTACTTGGACATTTAAGCTAAATAAATATGTTTCAGGTTAAAATAAAAATTATTCCTTCCTAGAGTTTGCATTTATTGTATGGAGGACAGATGTAAATAATACATATGCTGAATAAGTAAACTACAGCAAATGTTAGAAGATAATGAATGCTATGGAAAAACATTAATCAAAGCTAAAGAAGTCAGGAGTGCAAAAAGGAGATCGTTTGCAATTTTAAGTAGGGTGGCTAAGGTAGGTCTTACTGAGAAGGCAATATTTGAGTAAGAACTTGAAAGAAATGAGAGGAGAAGACTGTGTGGCATCTGAGGGGGACCGTTCCTGGCAGAAGTAACAAAGACCTTCCAATGGGAATATGTTAGGAGTGTTCACAGAACAACAGCAGAGAGACCAAGGTGGCTGGAGCAGAGCAAGCAGAGGCAGGAGTGGGAAATGTGGTCAGAGAGGTATCAAGGAAACATCATGTGGGGCCCTAGAAACCAATTGGCTTTACTCTGAGAAAAGTGGGAGCCATTGCAGGTCTTTGAGCAGAGGAGGAGCATGATATGACTTGGGTTTTTAAGTGATTACTCTGGCTGCTGTGTTGAGGATAGACTAAAGTGGGCATAAGAGGATGTGGAGAGGCCAGGCAGGAGTTCTCCTGGTCTACTGGGACGGTGGTGAAAGTGGTGAGCACTGATTGAATTCTATATATATTTTGAATGGAGAGTCACAAGGATTTTCTGACATCACTCCCTGTAATCCTTTACTAACTTTAGATCAATATGTGTTTTATTTTTTAGCAAAAGAAGAATTAATTGATCTGGCAGGCATTGCTAACATATTCATCTTCCCTCTGTGTGTGAGCTCTGCATGGGCAGGTGACCATGTCCTGGTTATCCAGAGATCCCTGTAGTACCTTGGACAGTTACCTTAGCAGTTGGTGATTGCCCTTCAGTGTTAAACTGGATAATTTTGACAATTTGTGGATATCACGGTTTTATATTTGGAAAATATAATGGTTAAATACAATAACTATTCAAATTTATATTCAATTGACTGTGAAATATTTTGTAATAGTTTTAAATTCAATCAATATTTTTTTTACAGCAACCAAGATAGGAAAAAAGTGAAGAAAGTAAATTTGATTGGACCATTAAGTTTGGTAAGCTGCAAAATATAAAATGTGAACACTTTCTGTCTTTATTTAAATTTGATATCTTGAATCCATAGTTACAGCAGTACTCTAAGATTGTTTATAGGCAGCGATAGGTTTTCTGGGCTGTACCCATGCTATCCTGGGTTTGCTCATCATAGTTAATGGCCCACATTCTCAGGACAGATGATAAAAGAGGTAGGAGTAGGCTGCTATGAAAGCAGAACTAACTGGTATACAGGGAAATTGAAAATAGGGCTTGTGTTCGTAGCGCCAAACAAACCAACCAATCTCAGAAAAATGCATCTCTGCCTTTGTTTCACACAAAACCCTCCATATTTAGCTTAAAGTAAGCTTGCAAATAAAGAAAGTGATTGTTAGCTATAGAAAATTTTAAATAATTAACAAACCTATGTTCACATTTGGCTTCCAGGAAATTTGATTAAATATGGAGTTTCTGTTATGGATTCAGATATGTTTACAATTCTGTTTTCTGCTGATCCAAGGCAAGCCTACATATTTGTGGAAGAAGTGTAATCTGTTTTTCATTTGTAATGTATCTTAGAGAGGTGAGCCAAGAAAGTGTTTGCCCACTTTTGGTGACTGATATGTCTCAAGCTATGACAGCTGTTATTTGATAGCAAAGAAGTTGGTATTCCAAGTGGCATGTATGCTAGAATCTCCAACTTATTAAGGAAATGGATGAGAGGACACCAAACATCCACACTCTTGAACACTGTTACACGTTTCTCATGTCACCACAAAGTCCCTACTCCTTCTCTTCTCCCTTCTGCTTGTGCGTTTTTGCTCAAGACTCTCAGGAAAGGTAAAATTTTTTTCAATTTAGTGGTTCAGAGAATAAATTGCTTGTAAGACTAAATCTGATTTTAATGCACATGTTTTAAATCTGCCTCCTACAGAAAACAAAATGCCACAAACCTTAAAGTAGAAACATAGAAATTTTCATTTGAATTTGAAACTTTAACCTTAAATTAAATGTAATCTTTTTCACCCTATGAATAGATTTTGTTGTTGTTTTTCTGGTAGAGATTCTGGACAAAACTGTGCTCTAGTAGAAGTTAGAAGTGTATTATTTTGTTGAAAAATCACAGAAAACAAATCTAGGTTTACTTAGGATGTTGCTGTGAAATTCATGAAATTTTAAACTTAAGCTTAGAGACAGTAATATTTTATTTAATTAATATGAAAGGCATTTTAAAATTGAGGTATAATTGACATATAACATTATATTAGTTTCAGATGTAATACGAAAAGCATGTAAAACGTTCCCCAAATTCATGTAAATTTCAGTAAAGAGAACATTGCATGACAAGCTGACCCTGGGCTTGAACTGTGGCTGATAGACCCAAGTGCTGTACCTCCCTTCCCCAGGAGCTGCTAAAATGAACCTTGGGGACACTGGTCCATTATGTAGCAATTTTAGGGACCCTTCCCCATTTGCTCTTGACTTTACCTGCTCCCCTGTTCCATTCCAAGCTCCACCTGGCTTCCGACCTTTTGTCTCTTTTGGCACTGTTGCTTGCCCTCTGTGTTTGATGACCAAACTTGACCTCCCCAGACTGAACTTCTGAAACTCTTTGAGAACAGTTTACACACACTCCCCACTCCCCACCATGTGCTTTTGACCTCAGGCAGCCCAGGCGGCAGCAGTGTATTGACCTGGTCTGACTCAGCCTCAGCTCTCAAGGACCCCACTCTGGCAAGCCAGACTCATCACCCATTCTCCTGATGACTATTCCTTGTCCCCCAAAGTGGGTGGAGTTGGGGAAATAGGCAGAGGGAATGGTTAAAAAGAGGAGAGAGTTTCAAGGGACAGCGGGGAAGGTATAGAAATGGAAAACTAAGAGAAGGAAGATGGAGGCAGAGGAGGAAAGAAGAACAAAGAGAGTCATAGCTGGGTCAATCAGAAATGGGGAGAGATAAACTGGGAGTTTGGGATTTGCAGATACTAACTAGTATATATAAAACAGGTAAACAGCAAGGTCCTACTGTAAAGCCCAGGGAACTATATTCATTACCTTGTAATAGCCTATAAAGAAAAAGAATATGAAAAGGAGTATATATCTATATATGTGTAACTAAATCACTGTGCTGTATGCTAGAAATTAACACAACATTGTAAACCTACTATACTTCAGTAAAAAAAGAAATAGAAAAAATGGAAAGAAAAAGTGAGAAATTGGAGAGGACTAAAAAGATGGTGAGGGACACAGTTTTTTGGAATATTATGACACTAATCAGCTGGTTAGTTCTTGGCTGTTGTGTACTTCACTGTAGCAACTGGTATCACCCCTCCCTTCTATAGATAGTAGTAAGTCCAGAATCCTTGGTGTGGCCCACCAGGACTTTTATACCTCTCTCCAGTATCGTCTCCCACACTTTGTATTGTGCACTCAGGAATTCCACTGCGTGGAGTTACCTGAGCCCTCCCTGCAGTTCCGAGTCATCCTACTGTTCTAAGCCTCAACATCCCCCACTCCCTCTGCAGTCCCCAGTTCTTCTTCAGCTAGCTCTCCCTTATCCTTCAAGATTCCACAGTGAGCACCATCTCCCTAGCAAGACTTCCCTGAGTGCACACACTGGCACTCCTTAATGTTTGTTGCACTTCACTATTGAGCTGCCTTTTAAAAGCTAACTTAAACCTCTTAAAGGAACCTTAATCCTCAAAAGTCAGATGAAGTGTCTTCCCACCATTTATAATTCTCCCTCCAGAATATTCTGAATGTCTTTTTAAAGGATGTAGTATGTGTGTGTATGTGAAAAATGTCTGCCCCTAGCTGTTCTTAATTTACTACCTCAGGAGCCCAGGGCAATCAGTGTTTCCTAATGGAAGCAAACCTTCATCCTTTCTGATTATATTGAAGTCATTTAACCGAATAAGATCCTGCTTAAATGGAATTAGATTGATTTTGTCACAGAATACAAAAAATATAGAATCATGAAATTTGTCTGACGGTGATTTGGATGGAAATTCTCTTTCTTCCCTAATACATTTATTTGCAGCCATTACGAAAGTACTGACCTTAAATAAAAACCTGAAGAACATTACATAGTGGAAAAAGAAAATTTCTGTTATACAAACTAAATATTTTTTCTTTTCTTTTTCTTTCTTTCTTTCTTTTTTTTTTT
Source organism: Camelus ferus (assembly GCF_009834535.1). Classification (NCBI taxonomy): domain Eukaryota; kingdom Metazoa; phylum Chordata; class Mammalia; order Artiodactyla; family Camelidae; genus Camelus; species Camelus ferus. The sequence goes on from NC_045702.1 coordinate 66,232,752, forward strand.
TTTTTTTTTTTTTTAGTTTCGATACTCTGATTGGCAGGATAAGTTATTCATGTCCTTGGGCACGATCATGGCCATAACTCATGGATCAGGTCTCCCCCTCATGATGATAGTATTTGGGGAAATGACTGACAGGTTTGTTAATCCTGGAGAAAATTTCTCCCTTCCAGGTAAGCATTTCTCTACTTTTAAAAATATGTGTGTCTATAGTACTTCTTTAGCTGAGTGAAAGATTAGAAATAGATTTTTCTCTTCATCATCTGCTTGTTTATTGGTTTGGATATCTGGGTGACTCCAGGAATCACAGAAGGAGTTGTAAAATTCTCAGAAAATCCCTCAAGTACTCACTTCAATTTCAATAACCAATAATGGTGTATACCATTTGACTTTTAACGTAGAATAAGGAAATATACAGAAAGCTTTGCATTTAAATAAAGTAAGGAAGCCACTCTACTTGAGGACAGTGGAACTCTAACAGTGATGTCTATGCAGTGTCCATCCCATTAGTGATAATTGATGAGCTTCAAAATACATCAGTTAGCATGGTGGTACTTCTTTGCTATGCTCAGCTTGTAGACCTGCTTCTGGTTTTGTTTTTTTTTTTCTCCCCTAACTTTTTTGTTAAAATTATACTCACTCTCTGTCTCGAAGTTTTGGGTCAACAAAGTTGACTGGAACTTGATAGAACACTAAAGAGTGAATGGACTCAGTGCAAGAATCATGAGCTCTGAAACTCACCAAAAGGACTATAATTACTGAAGAGCCAAAGGAGTCCCATAAGTTAGTGTCCTCTATGTCAGGAGCTGTGACAAAAGCATTGGAGTGAGGTTCCAGTGGACATAGTTATTTACATGTTAGCCAAATTTAACATAGAAAGAAGATGTCCATGCTTTCTACCAAGCATGAGGGCTCAGTTCTTCCCAAGAGAGCTGTGAGCACTCATTTGGAGAAGACCGAGTGAAGCTTTATTGGCGCACAGATGGTGGAATACAAAGAAAACAACTGATAAAGGAAAGGCAGCTTTCGTAGTAAAGATACCTGAGAAAAAGTGGACTCTACCATTAAGATAACACTCAATAAGAGTTTTCAGTGTTCACTGATTGAAAACTATATATTTGGTTAGCATTGCAGGGCTTAAGTGTAATTACCTAAGAGAACAGGATTGCTTAACTTATACAGCAGGCTCTCTTTACATAAATATTGATGAGTATTAATGCCCTTTAGAAATCTAGTAAAAGCATCCTTTGAATAGTTAAAGCAAGCTCCTACAAAAACAGCTTCTTTATTCTCAAGTACTATTGTCTCTAAGAAGAACCTCTTTATAATAAAAATAACGATAATAATAGCAATTTTTCATTGTGTGTTACGTGCTAGGTCTTATTTTACTTAAGCCTCACAAGAACAATCCTACCAGTAGGTAATATTATCTTCTGTGACACATTAAGTCACCAAGGCTTGGAGAGGATAAATAACCTGTCCAAAGTTATACAGCTGGTGAGTGTTTGGGCAGAATACAAACCCAGGTCTTTCTGTCATCCAAACCATGCTCCTGACCATATACATTATACTCCAGTGTAAATAACTGTGCTTTCTTTTTTAAAAAATATGTGTTTGGAAAAGTTTTAAATAGATTACTTGTGTTTGACCAGTGGCCAAAACTTTAGCACAAACATCTTAAAGGTAAAATTGGAGTCAGATAGGATAGTTTAAAAAGTCTTTAAGGAAACGAGGAATTTTCTATTTGTTTTTCTTTTACTTTTATACAATCTGTAGATCTATTAGATACACTCACACACACACACACACAGAGACATACACACAGCAGAATAATACCCATATTTGAACACATCGATAAAAAATTGGTTTCAACTCAGGATTTTAAAAAGTCAGATTGAGGGTGGGGGTGTAGCTCAGTGGTAGAGTGTGTGCTTAGCATGTGCAAGGTCCTCAGTTCAATCCCCAGTACGTTCATTAAAAACAAAACAAAAAACAGACAAATAAAGTAAATGTATACTTTTTAAAGAATCAGATTAACAGATGGATGGATAAACAAATTGCATTGTATACATACAATGGAATATTATTTCAGCCTTAAAAAAGAAAGAAATTCTGACACATGCTACAACATGGGTGAACCTTGAGTGAAATAAGCCAGTCACAGAAAGACAAGTATTGTATTATTCCACTTGTATGAGGTACCAAGACTAGCCAAATTCTTAGAAACAGATAGTAGAATAGTGGTAGCCAGGGGCTGGGGGAGGAGGAAATGAGGAGCTGTTACTTAATGGGCATGGAATTTCAGGTTGGGGAGGATGAGAAAGTTCTGGATATTGGTTGTACAACAGTGTAAATATATTTAACATGACTTAACTATACCCTTAAAATGGTCACGATAGTTATATGTATTTTATCACAATTCAATTTTTGAAAAAATCTGATGCAATGCACTTATCACAGGTGAGTTAGCATTTGGTCCAGTTTTATTAGTCCTGTTTTTGTTTTTGCTGACACCAGGGTAATTCCACAACTTTCTTCTTTGGAGCAGTTTGCTTGTTTTTTTGTGGGTTTCTAATTATGCAACCAAGTTGCTTTGAAGCTGGAATGGGAGACAGATGCCCTGTACTGTGCCCAAGGCCAAATTCAAGGTCTCTCTGGGAAATGGCATGAGCAAGTCCCTTACAGACCTGTGATTACTGGAGTGATAAACTCACTGGAGTTGCCAGCGTAGTTTCAGTAGCCTCCAAATTAAATGTCACTGGTCCCCTGTAGCCACATTTGTTGTTAGGCATACTGGCTGTCTTGGAGGATTTGGACTGGAAAATCCCTCAAATGTTATTAATTTCAATGTGCACTCTTTGGTAGCTGGTAAAAACAATATTCTCATACACACCTCTTTGAAGAAAATGAAATTGTTACATTTCATACTCATTCTAAATCCAGAGAGCTCTTTGGTATGTTGAGATTTGTAGAGTTCAGCAAAAATCATAAGAGTTAAGAGAAAATAGAGTACTTAGCTGTATTTAGCTGAGCTTGAGAGCCCATCTCACAGAGATGATGTTTATTCTTTAGAATTGCTGGATTCTTGGGCAGCTAGGCTTAATGAGAGCCAAATGAGAAGAGGATGTCAGAAGGAAAAAAGGTTTCAATTACAAGAGGGTCTGACAATGACTTACCATGAACAGAGCCTGTCCTTGTCTGCAGAACAAAGCTTTGTGACAAGGTTATTCCCTCACAATGACTCAGTTGTGCAGAAACTATGCGTAAAACATGCTGCGTCCAAGCAGGGTCACAGGAAACAGTTTTTCTGAAGAATATCAGGAGCCTGATATTTTACGCCAAGTCTACGTGACTGTCATCATTTAGGAGATTCCATGGAGAAATCAATGCACCCTGCATGTCCTTGCGTTGCCTCACTGATGAGAGGAAAAGGCATTTTTGAGCCCCAGTTACCTTAATTGATTAACCACACTGCCAAAGCTGCCTGGACAAACACCAACTGTCTTATGCTGAGTATTTCTATATATTAAAAGAAGTCTTGGGCAGAATCAGGGAAGGCAGACACTGATTTATTTTGAGATGAAAAATGACAGATTCCTTGTGTAACGTCTCCCCGTGTTAAGAATCCTGAGGTGTACAGTTACTATTTAGACCCCTAACTCATCGGCTTGTGACCTTGGGGAAGTTACTTAACCACTATAATCCTTACTTTTCTCACCTTTGAAAGATAACTTATAGACTTAACTGATAGAATTAAATGAGACAATTTGTGTAAAATGTCTGGAACATAGTAAATGATCAATAAATATTGGGGAAAACTAGCTGTCAGAACTTGGAAATGAAGTAACCACTCTTAAGATTTTGTTTCCTCATCTGTAAAATGGATGAATTATATGGGAACTCTCTAAAATGAATAGGCAGCTTCTAGAATTCCCCATTTCCTTGTAATGGGAGGCATTCAGGCAGAATAGAGTGGGAGTTTTCCATCCTGAACAGTGGAATCAATTGGGGAATTGATTTTTTAGAACTTTTTAGAATTTTGATCTAGGCTTAGCCAGAGGTTCTCATTCAACTCATCTTGGCTAAAGCCTGGGCATCTGTATTTTTTCAAGCTTCCATGTGATTTTGGTAGGCAGATAGCATTGTGAGCCAGTCAACTAGACCACTTGGATATTGTTTATTAGACTGAAGCAGCTGAGAGACCAGGTCGAGGCCCTTTCCAGATCTAATCCCACGAGATGTCCAGATCTAGGATTCCAGATTTAGAATCCCCTGGGAACACAACAACACACATTTGTCTCACCTCTATCCTCAGGCAGCAGGAACTGTTGGTTTTCTGGGAGCTCTGAGTCCCCTAAGGTTATTAGCCCAGAATTAGATTGCCATTCTCGGCTTGGGACTCTGAGAAAGGAGCAGGTTAGATTTGGGATGTTCCTGGATTCTTGTTTCCCAGGAGGGAGATTCAATCAGTGTTATAATATTGTCATCAAGAAGAGGTAGGTTTGGAGGAGAGTAAAACTCATTTTAAGATTTCACATTCTAGGAGGGAAAACAGCCCTGTACATATCTGGAGGTTTTCCAAGATTTTGAACAACAGTCTACAAATAACACAGCTGCAGGATAGCTTGTCTGTCTTTAATTCCATACACAGTTCCCATTTGGCATATCAAAGTTGCCATATTTAAGAACTTAGGAAGGAAAGGAGCACATAGAACTGAACTGGTAAGAACAGAAGTAAAATAGGGTATGACCCCTCAGGAATCTAGTATCTGAGAAAGAGTGAGATTAACAAGCAGAAACACTTCACTAGGAACATCTCTAGAACAAACAATCCTGAGGGGGAAATTATGCCACAATCAGGGCCACACGTCTGGTAAAATTGATCCTGACAGTAGTTTAAGTTTTAAATAAAATAAATTTATTTAAAAAAATAAATTTCAACTTTATCTCCCTTTAGAAGAAGATAAGAATGATACACAGCCCCAGAACACATGACCTCAGGGCTATTTACATGTGACAAAGAAACAAAGATGAGTTTCTCTCCTAGCATCCTGGTAAATGGGAAGTGTGTGCCTGCCCTCAGATGTTTTCTCAAGAACGCGGTGGTGATATTTTATCCTGTTATTTTATGAATGCAGTAGATATGGGCTGTTTCCTTTTTATTTTTTCACTTTGTGTTTTTAAAAAAGTGAAAATAAGTCATTATCATGGGAATCAATCAGCGTAGTATAGTGTCAGGAGCTGTACAGGAGCTGTGTTAGGACTCTCGGTCTACTTGCTACCTGTATGACTTTGGGTAAGTTACTCTATCTCTCTGTGCCTCAATTTCCTCATCTGCAAAATGGGGACTTATAAAATAGTCCTACCTCATAGAGTCATCATGAAAATTAAACAATGTATGTACGGTGTTCAGAGCAATGCCTGGCATATAGTAAGTGCTCAATAAGTGATAGCTATTAATAAAACATGAAAACCAGGCAAGACACATTGACATTTCTATCAAATTAGTTCAAATTAATAGCAAATATATTTCCTTCCAGCTAATACTGATTTAAAAATACCAAAACCCAGGATTGCTGGTAAACAGGACAGGAAATGCAAGATGCTGACTGCTTGCCAGTGACCCACTGTCCAGTCTTTCAGCAACTCAGTTATCTTCCTTGTCTTTAATTTTTCTTCCTTTGCAATGACTGTAATTCAGCCTTTTTATAACTTATGCTGTGAGGAAGCATGTAAGGGAAAACACACATATATTTAAATAAAATCAACAGAAGCAAGTATCTGTAAAATGCTTTGAGCCACTGAGACAAAAAAATGCCCCTTCAATCCTGTATTTTCTATGTGGACCATTTCTTTTTTCCTTCTCTGCCTTCCACATGGCCTTCATCAGCTCCTCTCTGCTGCCTTACACGAAGCTGCTTTGCTAAAAGCCCAAGACCTCAAGGATGGGGACAGAACCTGGGAGGGCTTATCTTCCCCCATTTGGACTCTAGGTGTCCTGCACCTAAACCTTTGGGCTCTTTATTTTTTTACTTAACTTTTGTTTTTATTTAAGCATAGTTGATTTACAGTGTTTGTCATTTTCTGGTGTGACTAGTGATTCACAGCTAGTGATTCAGTCATACATACATACAAATACATGCACATACTCTTTTTCATATTATTTTTCATTATAGGTTATTACAATATTGACTTTAGTTCCTTGTACTATACAGTAAGACCTTGTTGTTTATCTATCTTGTATATTATAGTTTGTATCTGCTCATCTCAAACTCCTAATTTATCCCTGCCCCCTCCCCTTTCCCCTTTGGTAACCATAAATTTGTTTCCTGTGTCTGTGAGTCTCTTTCTGTTTTGTAAATAAGTTCATTTGTCACATATTTTTAGATTACACATATAAGTGATATCATGTGATATTTGTCTTTCTCTTTCTGACTTACTTCACTTCGTATGACAGTCTCTAGGTTCATCCATTTTGCTGCAAATGGCATTATTTCATTCTTTTTTATGGCCGAAGTAGTATTCCAGTGTGTGTGTGTGTGTGTGTGTGTGTGTGTGTGTGTGTGTGTGTATATATCTCTCTCTATATATACACTTGGGCTGTTTACATGAGTAAAATTTTTAAATGACTGGAGAATGAAAAGGAAAGAGAAAAGAGAAAAGATTTTCAAAACCTGGCAGTGCCTTTCAAGAATGTCTCATTTTTGTTTTGTTTTGTTTTGATTTAGTGAATTTTTCATTGTCAATGCTAAATCCAGGCAGAATTCTGGAAGATGAAATGACTAGGTAATTGGCTAATATATATACGTATACATTAGTATTTGTTTATGGTGTACTTTTAGAAAATGTTTTACTTGAAAATAATTTCAAACTTAAAGCGAATGAGAACAATGTGCGAAGAGTCCCTGTGTGCTCGTTACCTTTTATTACCCTCTTTAGCCTGTTGTCATCGATACCATCTTCCCTGTCATTTAAAGTCGGTTGCACACGGCATGGCCCTTTATTCACAAATACTTCAGTGTGGTTCCTAAGAGCAGGAAGGTCTCTTTATAACCACACTACAGTTACCAACATCAGTAAATTTGATATTGATACAGTACTTTGATCTAATCTACCATCTGTCTTCTGATTTTGTCAGTGGGTCTAATAATGTCATTTAATGCCATTTTCCTCCTCCTTCAGCCTTCTTAATAGAAATTTCAAAAGCCCATAACATAATGTTTGAATGTTTACATATCAATTAATGTTGCTGATTTGAATGAGGATTGTCTGTATGCTGTAGCAGGCTTACAAGGCTTCTATGCTGGAAACAGTTTGTAAAATCATATTAAAAGTCTATTTGTAAATATTGAAACTGGATTTATTATTTTTAAAGATACTAACTTTCCTCTAATTTAGTTAAGACTTCATTCCAAATTGGTTTGAAGTCATGACCTTTTAGCACACTATTTTAAAATTATTTACAATTCTGCCAGTTAGGAAGAGGATTTTTTGTTCCTTATGTAAACAATTTGGAAAAACTTACACTAAGAACCGTTTTGGGGGCTCACCTCTCAACCTGTTTATGCCAATGTGTAAACAGTAGAGAACTTTTTCAGTACATTAAGATATGCAAGTCTAAGGGAGAGGGTATAGCTCAAGTGGTAGAACACATGCTTAGCATGCACGGGTCCTGGGTTCAATCCCCAGTACTTCCTCCAAAAGTAAATGATTAAGTAGACCTAATTACCTCCCTCTGCCCCCACCAAAAAATAAATAAATAAAAAGTTTTAAAAAGATACGCAAGTCTAGAATATTAATTATGAAAGAGTCAAGTTGTGTCTATAAATTGTTGATATCAGTTTAAAAATGGTTTATTAACATCATGTTTTTTGCAGTTAACCGTAAAGCTTCATGTTACCTTTGGCTGGTAATTCAAGTGGATAGATTTGCCATTTCATCCTATAATTTAAGGAAAGAGAAAAAAATTAATGTGTATGTTTTATAATGGCCTACACAGTCTTTGTGATCAGCCAGTAAACTTATTAATTCCCAAATCTGAGTATTGTTACTGAAAGAGATAAATAAAGGACTGTATTTAAAGGAAACTTCCTAATTATTTTCCAGATATGCATATTATTATTCAGGATTAGGTGCTGGAGTTCTTGTTGCTGCCTATATACAAGTTTCATTTTGGACTTTGGCTGCTGGCCGACAGATTAAGAAAATTAGGCAACAGTTTTTTCATGCTATTCTACGAAAAGAAATAGGCTGGTTTGACCTCAATGACACCACTGAACTTAATACACGGCTAACAGAGTAAGTATATTGTTAATGTCACCATTTCATAAAGAAGTTAACTGCTAATGATGTGAAAATTTGTCAAGGGAAGATTTTAAATGAAAAATATTTCTATTACATTAAGCATTTGGTGATTATTGGGAGTGGATCGTCTGCCAGCCATCTCTAGCACCTACAGCCTGTGCCACAGTGAGCTTTCCTCCTCTGTCAGTTTTCTCTCCTCGGCTATATGCTATGTATATTTGAGGCCTGAGCTCACGTCTAATACTTGTTTCTCTCTCGTGGAGTTTATCACAGGCCTGACAGATATTATACACTCAATTAAGATGGCTGAATGAGTGAATTCACAAGGAGTCTCATCTTAGTAATTGTTGACTCTTCACTTATTCAAAAAATATTTGAGGAGCTATTATGCAACAAGCACTGTTCTCGACGTGTGTGATAGACCGGTAAAGCGAAAAAGATCTCGGTCCTTTTTGTTGTGGACATTTCCAGCAGGGGGAGATAGAGGGTAAACTTTTTCTGACTGTTCGTCCTGGCAAGAGTGTCATCAGCCAATGAAGCCAAAGAGGAGGGAAGATCAGCTCATTTAGGGTCTGGCTGGCCTCCCTGAGGACCTCAGCTTTCACTCTGAGTGAAATGGGCAGCCAGTGGATGTTTCTGATCTGAGAAGTGACATGTTCAGATTTACGTTTTCAAAGGACTGCTGTATTGGAAGGAGAGTGGGTTGAGAATAGCACTAAGGGTAGAAGCAAAGAACTCTTCTCTATAACTGTGACAGTGCCCTCCCTAGCTCCTCCTTTTAAACAAATTGACTCTTTTGTTCAAAATGCTACTATGTCTAATAGAATTCACTAATTTAAATAGCATCAACTCTAATGATATTAACTTCTTAGAAGCATGAACTAATCTGAATTTCTTCCTTTGTACAGTATTTAGGTGGGGAAAATATCATTCAAGAGGCTAAGACTGAAAGAGGCTTGCAGGAATCTGAACAAATTTTTGCCTGTCCCTGTGTTTGATAGATGTCTACTTCACCTTTCTGATGAAGACCTCCGCCTGTAACCGCTTAGGTGTGATCTTTTTTAGTGACATCTCCAAAATTGGTGAAGGAATTGGTGACAAGGTTGGAATGTTCTTTCAAGCAATAGCCACGTTTTTTGCAGGATTCATAGTGGGGTTTACCAGAGGATGGAAGCTCACCCTTGTGGTAATGGCCATCAGCCCTGTCCTGGGACTCTCTACAGCCATTTGGGCAAAGGTATGCAAAACTTGGGCATTTCCGCGTGTGTTAACCTACACAGACAGAGCTACTTTTAATATGCAGGATTCTGGTACCTGTACTTGTGCAGATCTGTGTTGAATGGCATTTGAAGCCACATCCAGGGGGTTTCAGGATGGTGGAATAATAGGACCACCCTTTCCAGGAAACCAAATCCAGAAGCACATTGTAACTATGGTGCTCTAATAAGGAAATGAATTTTTTAATGGGGCTCAAAATGTCACAGTTATTAGCTCAGTTACAGGTTTTCTGCACTGTTATTGCTTTAGGTAAATCTTTTGGCATAGTAATTTAAATTACATATATGGTTATGTCCATATTTAAGTAAACACAACTTTTAAGTATAGCATTCCTCCAAACTACTGCATGAATACAAAAAAATTTAAATAAGTTTGAATTTGTTCTATTTAGTTTTAATTTTGCCTTGCAATAAAACTCACGTAACCTGTTCTATTTCAGCCAACACTCCAGAGTTAAGAAATTCTACTGGCAATTTTTGCTCATTCTGAGGTTGATGATTTACTTAGTAAACTACTGGTCTCTCTCTCTCTCTCTTTTTGTTGTTTTTTGATTCTTTCTTTACCTTTCTCCTGCAATATCTTATTTAGCCATCTTATGATTCAGTGGAATGTCCAAACTAAGTCTGGAAGTATTGTTTTCAGAGTAATTAAAAATTGTGCAATAAAGGAAAGGACAGTGAATCCTTTCCAAGCAGTAAGGTTTTATTTTTAGTTTATTTTGCAGTGAGCAGAGAAAAAACAGTAGCAGATGTGGAATTCAACACTGGTCCCCAAAAGACTATTTGGGGAATTATGTGTGACTCCCCTTGAGGGGTGGGTCAGACCCAGGCTTCGTTGGGGGAGGGGCAGTGGTGTAAAGCAGCCACTGGATCTGGTGCACTGGGTGGGGTTTGCTTCATGACTTCAGTGTTTGGTAAAGGACAGGGTTTGAGAAGAAAAAGTCAGTTAAAGAGTTGATCAGACAGTTTTTTAACCTTTTCCCTCCTCCCTTATACAAAAGTCATGAATATTTCTCTCCTGTCCAGATACTTTCCACGTTTAGTGACATAGAACTTGCTGCATATGCCAAAGCAGGCGCGGTGGCTGCAGAGGCTCTGGGGGGCATCAGGACCGTGATAGCTTTCGGGGGCCAGAACCGAGAGCTGCAAAGGTCAGGAAGGTTCTTTGTCCACTAGTTCAGAGAACCCACTTTTACATTTTGTTACTTATTCTTTTGTGGTATATGTTTACTGCTTTCCTTTTCCTGATATTAACCCCTCACCCACAAAATATAGGCACCCTGTGCTGATGGCTAGAGTTTAATGTCAGACTGTGAAGCAGGATTCTTACCCTTTTGTGTTCCATGGACTCCTTTGTCAGTCTGATGACAACTGTGGACTCTCTTCTTAGAAATGATTTTAAATGCATAAAACAAAATGTGTAGGATCACAAAGGACACCGATTATAGTCAAGTGTAGTGATCAAAATATTTATAAATTATGATATAGGAAATATGTCTCTATTGTTGACATATTAAATACTAAGAGCTAAATGTGGGTCTAGTAACTACTGCAATTCAAAGTAGGGTTGCAGGTAAAGGATATTTCAAGATATCTGTAACAATTAGAACATGATATGAAAATGATCTGGGATTTCTATTGGCAACAAGAGTCCCAGTTACTGCTAATACTACAGTGATTTGTTGCCTGCAGTGATGATAATCAAAGGAAATGGTAAATTTCAGTGAGAGGTTAGTGAAAACAAATATGTAATTTCTTTCCCCAATCAAGTTCCTTATCCATGGATCCCAGATCAAGTACCCCGGCTCTAAAGAAGCTTGATAGACAAAAACCTAAATGCCAGAACACAGCACCCTAATAAAGGCTGCTCCCCTCTACTTAAATGCCCCAACCCGTTTTCTTTAAATAACCGCAGCCCCTCCTATAGCCACAGTAGGAGTCTATGTAAAGTATTTTCTCTGGCTGTTCTGTGGGACTCTTGATACGTACCCACAACTGTTTGAAAAAGAAATTCTATGGAAATTCTTCAGCCTTAAAAGCAAAGATTCCTTAGTTCCTTCTTTTCCATTTTCTATTTTCCTACACCTGCAGCCCTCTTCAAAACCAACACTTGCCTGGTTCTCTAACCTCTTCCTTTTTCTCTCTCACTGCTGCTTCCTGTACATGGTAGCCACACAGACCACACTAACCCCCAGTTGGACCTCAGGATGTGAGTGTAATCAGTGCCGCTCCATTAGCTGCAGTAGGCGAGCCGCCCAAGCGAAGGTAATTACAGCATGTCCACTGCTGACACCAGAGCCCCGTGTCACTTTGGAGGCAACGTAAACCTACTTGTCCGTGCCTTCTGGCCCAGCCACATGGAACTAGGCACAGTGCTGGACGTGGCATGCTGGCTGTCTCCCCAGGGACGCAGCTCTGCTCAGTGAATGCATCACCCAACCCTGAAGAAAGAGCTCTGAAGAGTTGGGTGCTTTAAGTAATCAAAAGTCATAATTTTTGGTGGCAGCAGACATTGTTAAAAAACTAATAAATTCTCAACATCTTGTTCGGTTAAGCTAAAAAAACTATGATGTTGTTTGTCTTTTGTTAGAAACAAAAACACTCTGACATATGTGGTATTTTCCCTAAAGTCCCGTTTTATAGCCAGTGAGGTTTTTTTTTTTCCCTGATTTTAGGAAAATTAAATTTGACACACCTTCTGTGTCTAGCATTGGAAAAGTAGATTTAATTTAAATTTATGGGGAAAACATTGTAATTTAATAGAACCATTCTAGACATTTATAGATGTACATCAAATCCTAGAAACCAGTAATATGAATTTTAATTACTATTCAAAAATATGACAGTAGTAGAATGAGTAATATTTTGGAAGAGATTAAGTTCTAAAACAATAGTAATAACAATAGGAAGAGGATTTGTCAGGTTTTGCCAACAATGTGCTAGCACGGTAATAACTACTTTCTGTAATTATCTGTCATCCTCACAGCCATCTTGCAAGCTGGGCATTATTGACTCCATTTCACAGGTGGGATGAAACTAAAATCTAGAACAACTGGATAAGGACCTATCTCCCATAAGTAGCAACCACTTTATAGCCTTGCCCCCTGGCTTGGCAGTTGAAGGACAGTCTGATCAGAAACAAAATCAAACAAAACAAGAAAGCAAAGGCCCAAGTATATGTACAAAAACATGTGAAATTCCTGTCCCTCACCCAATGGGACAGCAGAGGGAGGGTTTTCTTTTCTCTAGAGAAGAAAAATTGAGCTGTGTATCTAGCTCTTTTAAGAGCCCTGAACAGCGTTTACATTTTGGTGTTTTCCCTGATTGGCTTGGTTTCTCCTCTTCCACCTTAACCTTGACTTGTAATGCTGGCCATGAAGGCGATGGTGAGGCTCTTCTGTCTCCCAGGGATGAGAGTTCCATTCTGGAACAGCTCTGGGAACTTGGGTGGGACTGGTGGAGACCAAGGGAGATGGGTCCAGATCGGCAGAGAAAAGGCTCAGATCAGTTCTGGTCCTGGCCGATCTTGGACTGGGTCAGTTCAGTTTTCACCAGGGGTTTCTTACTTGATGGCTCTGTTCCTTAAATCTCCAACCCTATAGGAGGTGAATGTGGCCCCAATTATGGATTGTTTTCTTATTATCATGTTTCCCCCTCATTTTCTGGTAGGTACCAGAGACATCTAGAAAATGCCAAAAAGATTGGAATTAAAAAAGTTATTTCAGCAAGCATTTCCATGGGCATTGCCTTCCTGTTAATATACGCATCGTATGCGCTGGCCTTCTGGTATGGGTCCATTCTAGTTATATCAAAAGAATACACTATTGGAAATGCATTGACAGTAAGTAGTTTTCCTCGTATTTATGAAGAATCTGAAAATACTGTTATTTATCTCTCTTTTCTTTCATTTTCCTCCTTTTTGAAGGATGAGCCATGGTTTTAGGCTTTTTTCTTGGTGAATCTTTGCTCTGTCCTGTGGGCAGAGCTGGCCTTCTAGAATACACAGGGCATAATTATTTGTAGGGGCAAGAAAATAGCCCCTACCCAATTAGTAGTTAAACCAATTGAGAAACAAATGCAACATGTAAACAAATAAAAATTGAATGAATGTATGAATGAACAAATATTGATTGGAGCCATCCTCATTCTGCCTGTGAGTTTCATTATATAAGAAAGTAGACATTATTATAGATAGGTCATAGTATGAGAGGATGTTAAATTTACATAATATAAATACAAAATATAATATAAAACATCAGCTATCCAAAAAATAAGATGGAAAGTTATTTTAGTTTGTTAGCTTCATTTTATGGTTATAAAAATAATATGTACTAGCTATAGAAAGAATTAGAATAGAGACTTAAAAATTAAAAATTACATAGAATTACTTACGATCTACAAATCCATATACACTGAATGATAACTTTTGGTGTATACCTTCCAGATCATTTTCTATATGTAAATTCTTTCTTTCAAAACTCCGATTTTACTATGCATACCTTTCTGTAAATTTTTTATAAACTAGCAACATATTGTGACCTTCTTTCCATGTCAGTGGCAGTCAGAACAACATGTAACCATTCAACGAGCAATCTTTTAAAACCTGCACTCCCCGATCCTTCTAACCAGAGGACACCGGACACAGTTTGTCCTCTTGATGATGACTTAGGGACATTACGAAAATGTATCATTTCAGAATGTTTTCCAGAGTGGTAGCTTCAGATTCCATTGAAGTGCTGAGGGCCATTTGGCTGGATGAGCTTTTGTAATTTCTGAGTCTGTTTTTTTTCTCCTTTTGGTCTCCTGTCTGGTTGTCAGCTTGGAAGCTCTCCACCTTTCCTCACTTCCTCATTTACTAAATTTTATGAAGAAGGGAGATTGAAACTTTACTCTACCATTCACCCTCTGTGATGAGTGTGTCCTCTCTGGCTTGGTCCCCCCATTTATGGTACATGGACAGTGACATCTCCCCAGCAGGGCTGCAGAGTGACATCCATGATGCAGGGAGCCCAGTGATGCCCCCTGTGTAGAGACCGAGTGCTCCAGTGCTCCACTGATTTTGGCACTGATTTTGGTAGAGACGTTTTTGCTTCCTTCCTGGTCTTTCTCTGTATTGCAAATAGTGGGTAGATATTTCAGGGATATTGGAGTTTTGGGTGTGTTAAGTGTTATTGTTACTGTCTTCTGAAAAAGGTCAAACTATACGTAGACTTTCCATCACATCCAGAGAGAAAGAAGTCCTTTCTCTTCATTTATGTTTTCCTCAATTAACGTATGCTAATAACCTGGATTCCTGAAGTTATAGTCTTGACTTTTCTCTATCAGTGTATTTTCCGAGTGTAAAAACTATGAAGGGATATGCATTAAGTTTTTGTGCTATCGTACAGAATAGTTGTGTAAAGGAGTTATTAATCAGTGCACACAGGTGCGATTTAGTGTTTTATAATGTGTGAACTATTACTTCTTATGGTAAAAATCTTATCAAAATATGTATGCAAAATGGTATTTTTTAAGGAAAATTTCATGTGGCTGAAATCTACCCATGTTTCATCATGAACATCCTGTGTACTTCCATGCATAGTTAAAGAAAATCATACATGACTGATGACAAAATATAAAATGTTTTCCTCTGGTAGCAGTAGCTTCAGAATCAAGGAAGGAGGTTTGAAAATTTTTTTCTGACTCCATGTAAGCCCAGGAGAAGAGCATCAGATAGTTTGGCAAGCTAGACCAAAGAAGTATTTTTGAGATTGAAGAAACTCATTCATGCAGTAACATACTGTGTTCACCTTGTAAATTGTGCTCTTTTGTCAAAAAAAATCTTGAAGGGATAAACCTAAACTCAATCCTTTGGGTTGTTAGTGTTTCATACAAACTGTGTTCAAGATAATGACAGTTGCCTGAATGGGGCTTAGAACTTTTCCTTGTGTTCTCTCGCTCAGGTCTTTTTCTCGATCCTGATCGGAGCTTTCAGCATTGGACAGGCTGCTCCCTGTATCAATGCTTTTGCCAATGCAAGGGGAGCAGCATATGCCATCTTTGACATTATTGATAATGTGAGTCATTTATTATTTTAATGTTGAAAAATTCTTTGAGGCTTGGATAACTAAATCTGGCTTTAGGTTGAATGTCCTATGAAAATTAATTATGTGACATGAACCACCTCTCCTTAGTAATGAATGAAATAACATGCCCCTTGTTCCTATTTCTCAAAGTTTATCTTTGAATAATCCAACACCACTGATCTCAGTTTGGAAAAGTACATCTTGCCCTGGTGCGTTACTATTAGAGTTCGGAGCAAAGATGTTTGTTTCTCTAGTTTTTGTCTTTTTCTCTTTCATTTTGTAGGCAGCCTGAGAATATTATGATTTCTATACAGGGTGAGTGGGTGGAAAAATTATTTGTGGGGCCAAAATTGACAGCGTGTTTTGGTTGCCCCCCCCCTTAAAAAATGATCATGGCACCTATGATATAATTTTGAATCCACTGTATTGAATATGTTGTACTGACCACAGTGAAATAAAGAAATTAGTTTTGACATATTAAATTACGTCACTGCATTTACACAGAGAAAATGCAAACTAGATAACTGAAATCTGATGGTTTAATCCAAGCAATTCCTCCTGTTTCACCAGTCTAAGACATGAGAAAATTGTTCAGCAAATCTTGAAAGTTTACATTGTTCCTAAATAATTTGGCTCTAACCAATTGTTCAGTCTTCTCAATTCAGTCCATTACATTTATGATTTAGGAACAGGCTAATTTTCACCAAATGCTGAAATACCTGGATATATCAATTATAGTGTTTTTTGTTTTTCAGCTATATAAATGTGCACATCTGATCGTTTAGAAAATTTATGAGGGTGTGCCAGAAACTTAAAGTGAACTATTGTATGAAATGAAAGTAATGTATCCCTTATGTACTTTTCCAGAAGAATCTATTTTCTGAGAAGGAATATTTCCTAAAGCACATACACACATACACATATACAGTCTCCACCGTAGGTTCTGTCTCATGAGGGGGAGTAGGCCATTCTGGGTCCTATTTTTTTAATTTGCTGAAGCATATTCCTTAAATACACAACTATTTGTCCTTTGAAGGAATAGTCATTGATTTTTGTTTTATTTAGAATCCTAAAATTGACAGTTTTTCAGAGAGAGGACACAAACCAGACAACATCAAAGGCGATTTGGAGTTCAATGGTGTTCATTTCTCCTATCCAGCTCGACCTGATGTCAAGGTATTGTAAGTAATATTTATAGGAATTCCTAATTCAGAATGATTGTTTAATCATCTTAAAGAATCCAAAGTCTCTATTATTTTGATGTGTATGTGCTTTTTCCTTTTGAGTTTTTATTAGTTTTTTTTTTTCAAATTTAAAATGGAATAAAATTCTTCCACTTTCAGGCTTTTGTGGTGAAGTGAGTTCTTTTTCTCTCACAGATCTTGAAAGGCCTCAGCTTGAAGGTTCAGAGGGGGCAGATGGTGGCCCTGGTTGGGAACAGTGGCTGCGGGAAAAGCACCACGGTCCAGCTGGTGCAGAGGCTCTATGACCCTGATGAGGGTATGGTAAGTGGGAAGAACCACCTTCTCCAAAGTGGGAAGTTGGGCACCAATTAACCCGTTGAAATGGTTTTTTAGTAACAAATTAGCCTGTGAATCCAATTTTGGTAAAAAGGCTACGTAACCGCAGTGCATCTGGAAAGTACCTTCCAATCCTTGGGCTGGTCTAACAAAAGTATTCAAGATGATGTCAGCCAAGAAACTAGACAATACTCGCCTCTGTTCCAGCTAAGTTTTTCATAACTCACTAGATCACTGGAAAATAGTTATCCAAACCACTGAGAGGATTATTTTCAATGACTTACTGGGTTTGGTCAAAAGTATTCCATACAGCAATTGTGGACAACCTGGTTTTCAGGGTCACAGGAAATCTTAGGACAGTAATTAAGTTCATCAAAGACAGCTGAGTTTTCTTTTTTTTAAAATGTTTTTTTTTTTCATTTTAATTTGTAAAAAAGTTCTGGGAGGGAATTAGGTTTATTGGTTTCTAGAGGAGACACTGGGGATTGAACCCAGGACCTTATGCATGCTAAATACACACTCTACCACTTGAGCTATATCCTCCCCTAAGTTCTCTTAAGTGTTGAAATATCTGAAGGGGAAAGTGAGATGGTCTCTAAGAAACTTCTGGGGACACGGGGAACTGTAATAGCCTAGGGTATATATTTTTTGCCTTTTAAAAATTTTGTTATAAATTCAAACTTACAGAAAAGTTGCAAGCAGAGAAGTCATGTATACTCTTCACCCAGATTTACGAATTGTTTCTGTTTTGACCTACTTGCCTTATTAGTCTTCCTTTCTCATGCACGTGCATATGTATGTATGTATTACACACACACACACATGCATTTTTTCTGAACCTTTGAGAATAAGCTAAAGATATGATGCTCCTTGATGCCTGCATACTTGAGAATATATTTTCTGAGAAGAATGAAATTCTCTTACAAATTCAGAAAATTTAGCACAAATAAAATGCTAGCCTACAGTATATATTCAAATTTCCTCAACTGTACCAACTTTAGGACATTGACTTTACCTGGGGTTAAAATGCACTATAGTACAACAATTATGAAAACAGAGCTTTACATGTTACAAAGGAAAACAAAAAACATAAAAAGGCATTGAGGTAGAACACAGAATGCAGAAATTAATACAAAGTTTTCCAGGATACACAAGTTATTTATTTATTTCATTTCATAAAATTAACAAACATTTTTGGAAGAATCTGCTATTACTAAGGAGGACCATAGGGCCATCCTCATTTCCTACAGCAGACTCTAGGTTGGTTGAAGTATAAACAGTTTTCTTTATTTTTTAAAAAGAACCTAATAAATGCTAACAATTGGGGATTAAACATTTAAAAACATCTTATTTTTAAAAGTGTTATTTGAATAGTACATATTTTTCTAGAAAATATACATGTCAGTAAGAAAAAAGTCTTCAGAAATTCTGTAACTCAGATATTCACTGTTCACATCATGATTTAAGAATTTCCTTAAATCACTGAAATTTCACTGAAATAATAGAAGAAATGCCCAGTGGCATAGCTGACTGATTCAATTTTTCATTAGACCTCTCTCCAATAAAAATCAGTAAAGCTATAATAAAAGAAAGCAATAAATTGGAACAAATTATTTATGATATATATGGAAAAACTATTATATTTAATATTTTAGTAATTAATATGAATCTATCATATGATAAGAGCATGCAAATCTTTTGAGAATATAGATTTGTAAAAAGTTTCAAGAAATGTTCAGCCTCACTTATATACAAATTAAAGCTAATATAAGCTACCACTATACACTTTTTGATTAGAAAAAACAGATGAAAATGAAAAAACTCAGAGCTAGTAAATTATAATTAAGCAGATATATTTATATATTCCTGCTGACAGTGTAAATTATTAAGATCTCTTTAGAGGATTGTTTATTCAGCGTTCATTCAGCAAGTAATAAATGCCCAACCTATGCCAGTTACTGTGTAAAGTTAAGCAATTGTTACTGGAGAAGAAAAAATAAATCATCTTCTTCAGCCTTTTAATTCTCTATTTTTACATTGATTGTCCTTCAGTGTTCCTTGAAGGGAGACAAATATTCAGCAGGTAAGAAATGCTAAAGTAAGTTAAGGTATACTAAATATATTTAAACATCATAATGCCATCAAAATGATATGTAGACTAGGTAAATGGACATTTTTACTCAAATGTAATAATGGTAAGCAAAGATAATAGTCACACAAAAAATATATAGCCCAGTATATACTCACTTACAGAGAATAATCCATCCATGAAAAAACTACATGTAAGATAATAAATATCACAAGAGAAAATACACTTTATATTTTTAGTCTTGCACATAGCTATTTATTTCCAATTCTCATTTCTAACCACTGAAATAAGGTAAATATTAGCTAAGGCTTTTTTAGTAACAAAGAATCTTGTTGCTTGAGATGTCAGATGGTTTAAAATATGTCATGGCGATATTTCATTTTTTCAGATTACCATCGATGGGCAGGATATTAGGACGTTCAATGTGAGGTACCTGAGGGAGATTATTGGAGTGGTGAGTCAAGAGCCAGTGCTATTTTCTACCACAATTGCTGAAAATATTCGTTATGGCCGTGGAAATGTCACCATGGATGAAATAATGAAGGCTGTCAAGGAAGCCAACGCCTATGAGTTTATCATGAAATTACCACAGGTAGAGCCTCTGTTAGTATAATTGCCCTTGAAATTAGAATTTCACCTCATACAACTGATTTCTTTCTTCAAAGGTCAAGTTAATAATGCTTTGCTAGGTAAGTCCCTTGAATTATTCAGGTGGAGGGTTAGGGAGTATAGCTTAGATGGAGCACCATATACCTATGGTACATGAATCATACAAAATTTTGTGCAGAGTATGTGTGAGTAGTGTTTTAGAATTCAGCATTTATTTATCGTAATTTGTGACTCATTATGATGGTCAAAATGAAGCTCCATGTTGTCTTCATGAATTTCTAGACTCCATAGCTCTTTCTTTTTGAAATCCTTCAAGAGCTCCACCATGCTTTCTGTTGTAGAAATTTGACACCCTGGTTGGAGAGAGAGGGGCCCAGCTGAGCGGTGGACAGAAACAGAGAATCGCAATCGCTCGGGCCCTGGTTCGCAACCCCAAGATCCTCCTGCTGGACGAGGCCACTTCGGCGCTGGACACTGAGAGTGAAGCTGAGGTCCAGGCAGCTCTGGATAAGGTCAGTGGACCCTCCACCTCGGAAGGACCAGCAAACTGACACTTGATTGAAAATCCTTGCCAGTGCTGTGCCAGTCTAGGTTGAAAAACATGAACATAAGAGCAAATGAAGCTCTCTCGTGGGGCGTTATTGATTATCTCCTTTCTGTCAGGTCATGCTGCAGAGAGAGGTGGATGACCCCTTAACTGACTTGCTCTGACCAAGGTGCAGTGAGCCCCAGTCCAGGCCTATGCAGTGAGCCCCTTCGCATTGTTTTTGGGGTTTTTTTTCTGGTTTTTCTTGGTTTGGGTTTTTTTGGTGGTTTTTTTTTTTTTTTTTTTTTTTTTTTTTTTTTGGTGTTTTTGCAGAGAATCTAGGACTTTGGTCAAAAATAGTTCTGTTAAAATGTACAAAGAAGAATCTGGTTACCTAGACACTGGTCCAGCTGGAAAAAAATTCAAAATACTTTCCTTTTTTTGTAGGCAGTACCTCATCTTTCTCTAGTCATAAAAGGGCGTTGGTGCTTTCCTGGAAATAAAATTCCATTTGTGTGTTTGTCTAAGCAAATAAATAAGCCACACACATTAAGACTACTGAGCTCCCAGGCCAGCTCAGATGTTTCTAAATCTGTCACTATCATCTTTACTAAGCTGAAGCTTCACAGGCAGAACCTGATCTTGGGACCCTTCCAATGCAGTATAGAAACCAGAGTCAGATGACACCATGTAAGTGGATTTCAAACACATAAATATCATAAATATATTTGAGTCAAGAAAGCTTAGTAACAAAATGTGCAAGTTACCTAACAGTTCTATCCAAACTACCTCTTGAAATTTTAGAGGTGAGTTGTATGAACCTTATTTTCTCAGGAAAATGTATACCTGAATCCTAAGTAAACACAACTGCCTCGTGTGCTGTAAACTGTAGTTAATTAATGCTTCTTGGCTTATCAGGTTAATATTTTGGCTTATCTTATATAATTTAATAATTAATGAGAAATGATGACAATTATTCCTCACATGTTTTTATGCTGAATTATATTGTTTTCATGTATATTGTCTCAAGATTAAGAGACTGAAATATAATACATAGGAGACTTGTATTTGGTTGGTTAAAGTGGCTTAAATCAGGAAATCATAAAAAATAAATACATGTATAAATTAAACAATTAATTTTAACTTAAAACGCATTAAACGGGCATTCATGTGTCAATATAGACCTTTTAGCACAAAGTTAGGTAGGATAAGAGAAATATTTATATCTATTGTTATTCCTCCCGGATTGCCTATCCTGGAAGAATAATATTTTCCTTTTGTCACTGGATCCTTTATATATTTATCAGTACCTCATGTGTGGCACCAACTTATTGCACTTAGGCATTTATTTTCATGCCTCTCTCCTAGAAAGAGTAAACCCCCAAGAGACAGCATTAATCAGTGGTTCATGTTTGTATCTCTGTAACACCCACTCCGGTGCCTTGCAAATAGTAAAGCCTAAATAAATTTTTACTGAATTGATTACCATGGCCTAGCTTATTGAGATAATACATGTCTACAGTAGAAAAAAGTTATAATGATCATATCAGCTTTTGGCTCAATAGATAGCAACTATTCATCAAAATGAATAAAAGACTTTTTGATATAAGTTCTTAAAGAATACAAAAGCAGACTTGATAAAGACTTAAAGAAAGTCAATAATCACAAAGTTTCATACCTACACAAACTTTCCTACTCACAGTGTTTCTATACTAGAGGGGCAAGAAAAGAACCAAAATGGTGATTTAATGAAATGATCCCCCAAAATTTCATTTTATGCTTTTTTTCCCCAGAAGTTCCAGAAAGACTAATGGATTATTAGTATTTCTTTTCTTTGTTTGGCCCTGCCTTTCATCCCTGCACATCCAAAATGAGTAGAAGTTCCAAATTTCTTAGGAGCTGGTATCTCTGAATCTAGGAAATTTATTTGCCAGTGTCTTGTCATCACTGGGGTGTTTGACAGCTCTGAAAAAAACATCCCTTTGTGTCGCATCTCTTCGACTCTAGCTCAGATTTCTTGGTCATGGGTGACAGTTGCTAACTTTGAAATTCACAAATACATATTTTGTTTCTCCCGCACACAGTCCTTCACTTGCAAGTCTGATTCCAATTCCTCTGGTTTTTTGTGTTGACATAGCATCAACCTATTATTCTCATAATGATAACATAGTCACTGTGAGCAATTTACTCATCCATCACTGTTAGTATCGTGAATATAATTAGACTGATCAAATTATTTCCTATATGCTTTATTATTCATGGACCAAGCCATGCAACTTCCACATCAGTAAATCAGTAAATATTTATGA
This sequence comes from Camelus ferus, assembly GCF_009834535.1. Taxonomy (NCBI): domain Eukaryota; kingdom Metazoa; phylum Chordata; class Mammalia; order Artiodactyla; family Camelidae; genus Camelus; species Camelus ferus. The sequence goes on from NC_045702.1 coordinate 66,255,445, forward strand.
TTGTTTCTTTCTGGGCCTGGATGCTAAAAATCAAAGAACAGCCTTAAATGTTGTCCAATAGAATTATACTGCAGTCTTACTCTGTTTTTATGATTTGACTCTTTCATATTTATTTAAACACAATTGATTCATCTGTTTCAGTATAAGGACTAAAGTAGAAAGACCACATTATTTCTCCCAGGTGGCTACCCAGTTGGCTCAGTACCATTGATTACATAATCCGCCTTTTCGCTACAAGGCATATTTATCATATAGTAATTCTTAAATGGTTTGTGTCTATTTCTGCACTTCTATTTTTTCTGTTGATCAAGTTGCCTATTCATGTGATAACTTCCCCAGATTTTACTATTTTAATTGCTGTAGCTTTTTATGTTTTGATGTCTGGTGGAGACATGACCCTCTCATTAACTTCTTTTTCAGAATTTTCATGGATGCTCTTTTTAGTATATTTACAAGATTTTGCCACCATCACCACTATCTAACTGCAGAATATTTTCATCATCCCAAAAGGAAACCTTGTACCTGTTAACAGTCACTTCCCATGCCACCTGCACTCTAGCCCTTGGCAACAACTAATCTGATTTCCATCTGTATGTATCTGCCTGTTCTGGACATGTCATATAAATGGAATCATGCACTGCATGGTCTTTACTGACTGGCTTCTTTCATTTAGCATAATGTTTTCAAGGTTCATCCATGCTGAAACAGGCACCAGAATGTCATTCCTTTTTCTGGCCCAATACTATTCCATTGCACGGATATACCGCATTTAGTTTATCTTTTGATCAACTGATGAACATTGAGATTGTTCCCACTTTTTGGCTATTATGAATCTAGCCTCTCTTTTTTTCATTTATCTTTTTAACTGCTTAGGTGAATAGGGCTGTACTCCAATAACCATCCTAAGGTTGTGGTTTTATTGCTTCAGAGCAGGAGTGGTCTTAAGAAGCTGTTAGCCTAATAGGGCTAATGAGTAGCAAAAAGAGTAACCATTGTTAATGACATAACATGAATCACTTGATGAGAATTTTCCAGGGTGTAAATGCCCATTCATAAACCTACCAAGCCATCAACATGCGAGTTCACTGAACTACTTAGAGGCATGATTTGTAGATTTCACCATCCACAGAAATCACCCAAAGCACTTGCTAAAAATCATAGTTACTGGCCCAACTCCAGAGACTGTGGTTCAAATGATCTTTGAACCAGAATTTGAACCATCCAGATCCCAAGGTACGTTTTCCCCTAAGCTGCTTGCATGCCGTCCATCAGAGTTACAGTCAAAATCAGGGACTTCAGAAGAAACCCCATAGAATTGCTCTGGAGAAGGCTGTATGTGGTGACAACTCCTGAATATGCTTCTGCTAAAGTCTTTAGCATATCATGGAACTCAGAACCAGGGCTCCTCAGACAGGTATGAAAGCACTTGAGAGGGGTGGTAGATTTCCAGAGCCATCCATCCTCACACTGGAGGGATTGGCCTCCTGTCTGGTCAAGAACGGAAGTCTCCTTTAAACCTATCATAAGCGAGTGATGCCTTTGTGCTCTAATCACACGGGGTATCATCAGCCGCAAATGTGTTCATCTAAGGGCTTGACTGTGTGTTCATCCAAGGGCTTGACTGTGTGTTCATTGACAGTGTGTGGATATTGTAACCCTGCTGCCTTCCATGTGTGTCCTTTCCCCCTTTAGGCCAGGGAAGGCCGGACCACCATTGTGATAGCACACCGACTGTCTACAATCCGAAATGCCGATGTCATCGCAGGGTTGGAGGATGGAGTCATCGTGGAGCAAGGAAACCACGGAGAACTCATGAAGAAGGAAGGGATGTACTTCAGGCTTGTGAACATGCAGGTATCTGCTTCCTGGGAAGTTTTTCTGCTGTTTGCTCCTCAATATAGTATTCTTTGCATTATTAACATATCACGCAGCCTCTGCCATCCTGAGAAACGAGTATTCAGGAAGGTACCTAACAGTATATGTCTGAGACTTTAGTTCAGAGTTGTTGAAAGAATCCTGGAAGAGAGAGAGGTGAGGGAGGAGGAAAATCAAGGAAAATGCCAAAGACATTTCAAACTTATTCTTTAGGACAGAGATTCCTAACTGCCTACGGGACATCTTTAAACTAGCAGGTCCTTTCCACCGACACAGTGGGGATGATCAGAGTGTTGGTAGGAGTAAGAGGGCAATGCCAGGGTCTCTCGTGGTTGGGTGAGGTCCTCCGTGAATTTAGAGCACTTCCCAGATGATCCTAATGAAACCGATAGCAGGACTCATGCTCTAGGAACTGAATAGTTTGGTTTTTCTTTTGAAAATCTAACTCTTGCTCCTAAAATAGGTGATAATTATAATTATTGATTGGTCTTATTATTGAACATTTTATTGTGCTTACTTCTTTGACCAACTGTTCAAAATAAATAACCTAAAATATTTTATTCTGTAAACGTGATTCTTATACTTATAAAAGTATATACATTTGCTTTGATATAACTGTAACTTGTTTGTATGTATGTAGTTTTGTTCTTTTTCCTTCACATTTCAGATATACATCATCCAGATACTATCATTTTAATGGATGCTCGTAATTATATTAATGTATAAGAAATTGCTTAATCCTTAAGCTAGAGTTGGATACTTGGTTTGTTTCTAGCTATTTCTCTATTCTAAATATTGCCTCTTGGGAGCATGTGAGGGTTAAAAAAAAGTTAAGTGAAAAATTTGCTTTGTTTTCTGATAAGTAACTTAACTCCTCTGAGTCTCAGTTTCCACATTTTAAATACAAAACCTACCATGCAAGGTTGTTATAAGGTTAAGAAATAAGCACCTGAATGTACTAAAAAAAAAATCCACTTTAAAAGGGTGAATTCTGTGGCATGTGAATTATGTCTCAATAAAGCTGTTGTTTAATTTTTCAAAAGAAGCACTTGACACAAATAGATGCATGATGACTAATAGTTACTGAAATTTGCAAAGTACCTAAAGTGGAAATATTAAATGAAATGATAGCTATAAGTTTATAACTCTGGTTTCAGTTTTCTAGAGAACACTGTCTGGCGGGGGGGGGGGGGGGGGGGTGTCACTCCTAGTGTCTTTACTAACTGCTTCCACGTGGCCTAGCCAGCACACGCTCGGTAACACATACAGTGTTACTCTGATTCAGTTTTCGCCTTCGTTTCATTAATGGTTACTAACGCTCTGCGATTTTGCCTATGATGACATCTTGGGTCCTTGAGTGAGGTATCTCCCCCGGCTGGCCCATTTCTGTGCCCCTAAAAGAGTGGCCTTTCACTCCCAGCAGGACTCAGGCTGGCAGACTGCCAAGGGGATAACGACCTCTGACCTTTCAACATCATATTCCCTAACTTTTCTTTCCTAGGAAAAGTTGTATGATTGAAGACTGAACAGTGACCTGGTGTGACAGAAAAGGCCTGTCACCAAGTAGGCAATAGTTTGGGGCCAGTCATTTAACCAAACTGGATTTTGGTCTCTTGTTAAATGAGCAGGGTCAGCACTAAGATGACCGCAGATGTTGCTACCAGCTCTGGCATTTTATGATTCTTAGGGCCTTTGAATTTCTACCCCTTGGTACCCACACCTTTCCTACTGCTGACTTGGGCTTGGCCCTACCTTCCACTTGGTACTGTTGGAGAGATGGGAGAAGGAGCCACAGCGAGCCTGAGGGTTTGCCAAGTGCTGAAGCTAATGCGGCTACCGCTTCCTCAAACTCCAAAGGCCAACTTGGTGTGAATACAGCCTTGTCTTGGTTTTGTTTCTAAGTGGAATGATCACTGCTTTTCCATTAGGTAGACTGTTGGCTATTAGTTGTTTCCTTTAAATGTATCTTAATTCTTTTTCTGACTATAAATGTAATACATTATTTTTTATTGAAATAGAAGAATATAGTACATGTATTAAAATATATATAGTTGAAGTCCAATAGTTATATAAGTTACAGGTGTACAATATAGTGATTCACAGTTTTTGAGGATTATACTTCATTTATAGTTATTATAAAGTATTGGCTATATTCCCTTTGTTGTACAGTGTATCCTTCTTGTTTTTAAAACTTCAAGCATTTAAAACAATACAAACATGAATAGCTTAGTAATTTGAAAGTCTCCCATATTCAAACCCCTGCTGATAACCACTGACAGCCATTTGGTATTTATTTCTCATCTTTGCTAACCTAAAAGAGCGAAGTAGTATCTCTAGATTTCTTTAATGATTCATGATATTGAACATCTTTTCATAAGTCCGTTGGCCATTTGTATTTTTCCCTCTGTGATATCTTTTTCTGTATTAGGCTGTTTTCTATTAGGTTTTTCACGATATTCTTACTGATTTATAAGAACTTCTTGCATAAAAAGGAAATGCACCCTTCTCTTGCATGTATTGGGAATATTTTTCCTGCTTTGTTCTTTCAGTTTCACTTTGTAGTTTGTTTGGTGACCATAAAAAAAAAAAAAAAGAACTTTAAAATTGTGTGTAAAGAGATTATCGTTTTTGTCCTTTCCGTGTCCTCAGGATTTGAGGTTGTTCTTTTAGAAAGGATATTTGCCCATATTTCCTTTCAACATTTATTGCTTTACTTTTTACAATTAAATATTTGAGCCAGCTGAAGTATATCCATGTGTAGGAATTAAGGACTATTGGCTTTAAATATAAACTTTTTATCAACTAGTGAAAATTGTCCATCTTGGCTTTGGAGCTCAGTGACCTCAGCGCCCACCAAGTGAGGGCTTTAGGTAAGGCACAGAAAAAAATATGATGAGAGAGAGAGAGGGATTACTCATTTGGTCTGAGAAGAAGTCTAAGAAGTCTAAGATCAAACGGGCTTATTGGAAGAACTGTCTATTGAGATGGACACCTTGATAGCATGGACAAGATTACAGAAGGAGAAGAAGATGAAAGAAGGCATTTGTAAGAGGTGGTCCAGTTTGACTTGCCATGAGCTAGAATTGGGGGGAGCCAGGTTTGAGCATGTGGTGGGGAGCTGTGGAGGATTCTTGAGCTGGGGTGTGATTTGAGCAGGACTGCCCTTTAGGAAAGTGAATCTGATAGCAGTGTGGCGGTGGGCGGAAGTGAGCGTGTGGGAATCTGTCCCAAGATTGTCTTGAATCTAGGTTGGGTTTTTGGTTGGGAGATGGCATAAAGCAGTTCCGGTTAGAAGCAAGTAAGCAAATCCTCCATGCAGAGCAGATCCTTGCAGTGTGGCTCAAGGCACATGGGCCATATTCTGTCAGGGGTTGAGTCACAGCTAGAAAGTTAGGATCAGATACGATGCAGAGCCCACAATAGTCTTCTGTGGGTGCAGTAAGGCACTATCCATAGGAACGGGTTTGGGGGCAGGACTTGAAGGGGAGAAGCAAGAATAAGACAATACCACAAAGACTGAGGTCCATTAAGATGTGGACTCAGACATGGAGACAGCAAACAGAGAAGAGACTCCAGGAAGGTTGGGTTGATAGTCCCTCATCCAGCTTTGAGCTAAAGGTCCTTAAATTATCCTTCCCCCTGCCTCTTTAAAAGAGAGAGTTCATCCCAAAGCCAGCAATGAGGCTGAGCCTGCAGAACTGGTTACCTGGGATGATGTGTGGGTGAATCTGGGTGGGACTTTGAGGAAGAAAGATGACTGTGCTCAGCCAGGCAAGGGAAGCAGTTTAATTACCTCCTTTGGGCTCCTTTCATATTTATCTTCACTATCCTGACATGCAGCTTTGGGGAGTGACCAGCTTTTCCTTGTCTGTGGCTTAAAAATCAGCCCTTGATAATGTTTCTATTTCTTCTTCTTCCCTTTTGTGATGATCTATGACTTGTTCTCTGGATTCTTGCATCTTGAAGAAATTCCCCCATACCTGCTGGATGATGAAAAATTTACCTTTTAATTTTTAGAGAATACTTTTATACTCCAATTTTCATATTGCTTAAATCGTATTTTTTAGTAACTTGATAATCAGCTTTATTGTGGGGGGTAAGTAACTAGGTTTATTTATTTGTTTTGTTTATTTTTTGATGGTGGTACTGGGGACTGAACCCAGGACCTTGTGCATACTAAGCACGTGCTCTACCACTGAGCTATACCCTGATCCCCATATTGTTTAAATTGAATTTAACCTTTCTGTCCTTTGTAGCCTCTTTTACCTCCATGTGTTGATACACTTCTTGACAGTTTCCAGCTAGTCTTTATTGAGAAGCTGTTAGGGACTCTAAAAGTCTTGATACGTGATATTCAGAATGGCTTTATGGTTCTAAACTTGGAGGTTACATCCATCTGGACACCGACATATACCATATTCAATGTTTTGTTCTTCTTTTAGACATTAGAAAGTCAGACGCAGTCAGAACTAAATGATGAAGAGGCTTTGGCTCCAAATGGCTGGAAAACTCATCGCATAGTTAGGAATTCTACTCATAAAAGCCGCAGGAATTCACGAAAGCGTCAGAGTGGCCTTGATGAGGAAACCAGTGGATCTGTAAGTTGTTTTTCACTTATGTCTTTGTTTAGTTATGCTGCTGAAATTCTTAGCCTTGCAAGTATATTGCAGGCACAGATGATTTCTACTATGAACCATACTCTTCTTGAACAAAGGAAATTCCAGATTTTAAATGTATTTGTCAATGAATTGAAATCATTCCCAATCAAAAATAGATTTCTGATGAAAAAAGATCCAAAAGCATAGCCTTTGTGCTTAGATGCTTAAAATTAAGATGATATTTTGTTCATTTTTGAGATCCATAGATAAACAAGTCTGGTCTAAAGTAAGAGGTCCTGGTATTGTCATACTCTATTATATGGGATTACATTTAATTGTCTATGCTAGAAAATCCAGCGTAATACCAATTTAAGAAAAAAAGGGTTTTTTTTTTATCTCTTTCACATAAAAAAAAAAATCTTAGAGGTGAGAAACCCAGGGCTAGAATGGTGCCTCTACCACTGATACCATGGATTTAGGCTCCTTTCATATTTATCTTCACTATCCTGACATGCAGCTTCCATTCTCTATGGTCTAAAATGGCTCCTGAAGCTCCAGCCATCACATCCATGTTCCAAGCAGCAGGAAGAAACAAGGATTTTCCACACGTCCCACACAATACTTTTATTTATATGTCATTGGCCATAACCTAATTACATGGCCATACTTAGCCACAAGAGAGGGTAGAAAACTGAATCTTTTTGCCATATGCATTGCTACTGTGAGTAAGATTGGAATTCTCTTACTAAGAAAAAGGGGAGAATAACCAGAAATAGCCAAAGTGTACACTCATTAACATTTTTCACCTGAGGACTTGGGATGTTATTCATTCAAGTTAACAGAAGCTTTTATAATATAAAGGGAATCCATTCCTAGAAAAGATACTTATTTATATCAAGAAATGGTTTGAAAATATATTTTGATGTTATTTACCAATAATGAGGAATTTATTTTTACTCTTGTGTTGGCCTGAAGAAACTAATCCTACAGAGAGTTCATTGCATATGTTTTTCTCTGCCCACAGTGTTATTTGCCTGCAGAAATTACAGGGGTTCTCCTAGAGAGCTCAGTCTTGGTATATTGATGAAGCGAAGAATAGCAACTGTATTATTGTGGAGCAAAATTATCATAAGATAAACAGTGGCCCCCTTTTTGGCTATGTAAATATTGGCTTCTCATTTCCTCGTTTATCTTGAGAGTTACACTGCTAAATCTTGAGAGTCTGGTATTTTAGAGGAGCACTTCTCTTGGAGAAAAGCACAGAGAAGAGGGGAAAGCAGAAAATGCCAAATGACAAGGTTGTCGTAAGTGCCATCACAGAGGGATAAACAGCATGCCCAGGGAGCGGGGAGATGAAGTCTGGTTAGAGGAAGCTAGGAAAACCTGTCGGTGTGTGTTGAACAGCAGGCTGAGGAACAGGCTCACTGATCAGGCTGGAGACCAGGACTTAAAGATAATGTTATCTAGGGAGGGGAAAAAAACCCTAAAATGCAGAGAAAATGGGTGATTTGAAAGAAGAGGGCCAAGTGCAACCTTTGTTTAGGGTTTCTGTATCACAGTGACACAAATGCGACCTATTTAAACAACCATAAGGCTGTGGGATTCCATAGGCACCTTTTGTGTCTAGTTTAATGTTAAACCACCTCTACAGTCAGAATATTCTCCTTTCTGTGACCTCAATGCTGCATGCTTGACCAGAGAGTGAGTTCAACATTTGCCGAGAACCTGATATGTTCCAGGCATTGGGCTATTTCTAGTGATGTAAAGAAATCGTCTTCATCTTAAAAAAAAATTCAGCAAGACATGTAAACAAATAAATAGGAGGGGGGAATCACAAAACAAGCTAAGCTATGAAATAGGCGAAGTCAGCATAGGGAAGCGTGGTAAAAGAAAAAGGGCATAATTACTTTGGTCTTGTGAGTTGAGAACGTGTCACAGAAAAGGCAGCCCTGGGCAGGGTTCCAGGGTGAGGAGACCAGGCTCCTATTCTCAGGTTAATCCTAGCACTGTACATTGATGAGGGCACTTATCTGTCTGCTCACTGGTCTTGTCTTATTTGACCCCAACATCATCCTGGAGCCAAGTTGGGACTTGAATTCTAGGGCATTTTGTGCCCAGATCCTGCTGCTGCTCATTCTGCTGAGGCTGGAATAGAGATGGGCTGGTCACACCATGAAGATTGCTTCTCAGGTGAAGGACTCATATTCAGCTCCTGCTGTGGCATCAGTAGATGTTGTTAATATTTTATAACATCCTGTCCGACCCTCTAGTAGTTGCTGTAGCCAGGTTTTTCTCTGCACTTACTTTGCAAGTTTCTTGTGAGCAATGCCAGACCTTCTCTGTGTCCAACTCTGGTGACTGTTGTGTTATCCTGTTTGTCCTGATGTGTGTATGTTCCAGGATGAAGATGTGCCACCAGCGTCTTTTCTGAAGATCCTGCAACTGAATAAGACGGAATGGCCCTACCTCGTGGTGGGAACACTGTGTGCTGTTGCCAACGGGGCCCTGCAGCCTGCCTTCTCCATCATCTTCTCTGAGATGATAGCCGTGAGTCCAAAAGCAGCACCGGACAGCTAGAGTTGAGTCAGTTCAGCACTAAATCAGTTCCCAGGCCAACCTCACCACTGGGTCCACTTTGGAGTAAAGCAGCCCCGAATTAAACGAAGCCAAAGGTTTTAATTCACTTTTGACGACAACTGTGAGGCAGAAGAAAACCTTTCGAACCATTCTAAGTTATGCTCTTAATGAGATGGTACACTGTAAAATCTGCCAAGGAGGCATTCGAATTCCCTCTCTTCATTTGGGTGAAGTGATGTCAGGCAATGACCCCCATCTCGTTAGTGGAGAGGAGGTGCCTGTGTCTCAGGATGGCCGGGGGCAGGGGGGTGGTACTGGGGGGAAGAGTTCAAGTCTCAGTGTTGAAGAGGCCAGGCTCTGGGCACAGACCCTCCTCACCACTTAATTGCCGTGCAAACCTAGGGCAAGATGCTTTCTCTTGCTTGTACCTCAGTTTCTTCATCTGTAAAATAAACCTCTGTCCTATGGCTGAAGATTAAAGAGACTATATAGGTAACCATGCAGAAAACATTTAAGAGTGTCTGCCTCCAAGTAAGTCTTCAAAAAGTGCTAGCTACTCCATCACTGTTTACCAAGCCTTACAGGGCGTGGGGAGGCTCAGACTAAGAAGAAAAACTCAGACTCAGACTATCCAGTCGTCAAGTTCACTGGGGGATATATTCACCAGAAGTTATCAGAAATATCTAAGGCTTTGTAAAATCCAGCATTTATACTTTATAATCTTAATCAACCTCTAATATTATCGGAGAGACATTTTTCTGAAAGATGAACTGTTCTCCATCAGAGAATAATTTCATTATTCTCTTTTTTAATTTTTTGATTATTCATCTCATATAAGAAGTTTATTAGGCTTATGACTTTGAACATTAATCTACAATTAAGACCACAAGCTAAAACATAAATAAATTAGAAAGAACCCTCCAGCTGTTTTTAAATTACATAGTAAAGCCATCCCTGGCTCTCTTGCAATTCAGGAACTGTGTGGATTGTGTTTCGGTTTTGGGGCATCTGCTTTATGTTAAATGCTGCTCTGGCAACTGGAGACAGAGCTGGATACAAAATAAATCAAGTCATGGCCTCAGGAGTTTCCCTTCTTTTGGGACCGACACACAACACACAAAGAAAAAACAAATACATAACATGTCATGGGACAGCAAGTGGTTTAAAAGCAGAATCAGGCCATAAAGGAGCCAGAGATGGGGGTGCTGCTTCGTGTGGGTGGGTCAGAGGAGGTCTCCCTGGGCAGAGGCCCTGTGGAGTGAGGGCTGGGGGGCCGGCAGGGGGCAGGCAGAAGTTTCAGGCAGAGGGAGCAGCAAATGCAGAGGAAGAGGAACAAACTCTAAGAGGTGCAACCGCACACAATCCACGTGCAGTGTTTCAACCCATGTTAACCACCACGTACTCCTCGAATTCATTGAGAAAGGAGAACAGTGGCTCCCAGAGGGCTGGGGGAGGGCTCAGGGGTGGTCCTGTTTCATGGGTACAGAGTTGCAGTCGGGGATGATGACAGGTTCTGGAGGTGGATGGTCGTGAAGACAGCACAGCACTGAATTGTACACTTAAAAATCTACCAGTTAACTATTTTTCTGTTATTTAAATTTCACCACAATAAAAAAAAACAATATTCAAATCTAGTTTTTAAAAAGCTATTATTTGTGAGAGGAACAAGCATGCCTCATGTAATCCGAGTGGGTATTTTAAATGCTCTGTTGTAGATTTTTGGCCCAGGAGATGATGAAGTGAAGCAGCAGAAATGCAACATGTTCTCACTGCTTTTCTTAGGTCTGGGAATTATTTCTTTCTTCACTTTCTTCCTTCAGGTAAGTGCCTATGATTCGATCTTCTCATCGAGTCTACATTCAGTTAGAGAATATAGATTATCGATTCATTAGATTTTTTTTACTAATTATCTATTAATATAGACTAATTATCGATTAATCAAAAGCCGGTCAAAACTTTAGTTTTTGGAACCTGGAGCTTCCAAATTTTAGACAGAAATGAATTGCAAACACAGTTGGCACAAGTGTCTTATAGAGGCCAGGGTCCTAAGAGGGAGGACTTGTGCCTTCCCTGTGTGCTAAATTACATCAGGTTACATACAGGTCTGCCCTTGGCAAACATTTATTACTAAGACAAAAAGAGACTTGAATTCACAGGCCAACATGCCTACCAGTTAAATTCAACTAGTTAGAAACTGGGGAAAAATATCAGTACAGTAGCATTCTCTTTTTATTACTCTTTGCATAACATCAAGGAACTTCTCTGATCCATTCTCCCCTAATTGACAAACTATTTGAAAGAACGCACATTATATTGCATTTAGGTATGTACACATGGCCAGAAATGAACTAGTAAACCTTGTTCTGAGTACTTTTCTACCTAGACTTCCATCACATTTCTTTTGTCTCTTTAATTCAGTGAGCACCACACAGGCTTTTCCAGGACAATCCATTAAGTCCACAAAGTGATATTTGCTGGTCATGCCCAGCGTGCTTCTCTATTATTGTTGTTGAACCAATGGTCAAAGGGAGCCAAGCTCTCTATTTAGGAAGCATTACCTTGCTGGTGGCAACTCAGTGATCTGACCCAGCCGCAAGCCCTGGTGTGTTAGGGAGTGGAGCTTGTTATACACACGGGCTGCACGAACAGTGGGCTGACGGATGGAACTGTGGTGCCCACGCGGTCCGTGAGCTATCTGCTGGCAAAGGCGGGAGGAAACCAGGGTGGTCTAAGCCTGGACCCCTGGGGCAGACTCGCCCTGGGCACTGACCAGTTGGGCTGTATCCTTCCCCAGAGTGCACCCTCCGCTTGCAACCCGCTGTCTACACCAACATTCGGTGTGGCTGGAGGCTCCCACCCATCCCGAATGCCACAGAAGCAAGCCCAGCTGTGCACATCCGGGCTGCTTTCCAGTTTGCACTTGGTGTGATTAGAAGGAGAAAAAGTGTCTGGCAAGAATGCTGGGGGAGAAAGAGTAACCTAATTGTTCCCTAATCTGAGAGCAGGCGGAGCTGTGATGGGGAGGCAGTGAACTCACGTGGAGCCCAATACTACAGACCTCCTCCCTCCTGCTACCCTACCCTACACGACATAGAATAGAATTTGGCATAAAATTTTGTTACTTCTTTTTGAGACCTTTTTGCTTTAAGTATTAAAAACACAGTGAAAGTTGTAATCAAGTACTGTATTGTTCTCACTGGGATGTTGTCCTTGCAAGTTTTGAAGAGGAAGCCTGTGTAGAATGGTTCAGAAGCCAGAACTGGACACTTCTAAGGTTTGGGGTTTTATGACACTAATGATTAGGCAGGACATGAATCTTAAACTGGGACTTTGAATTCATACTTGGTTCTAGACTTCATTATTTGGATAGTTGATTAATATAGAAGTAATACAGTACACCCACTGGTGTCAGAATGCTTGTGACGATCTAAAGGAACAAAAGCTTTTCTTCTCGACCAGGGCTTCACATTTGGAAAAGCTGGCGAGATCCTCACCACACGGCTTCGATCAATGGCTTTTAAAGCAATGCTGAGACAGGTGAGTGTGCGCACTGAAGTGTTTCTTTCATTTCAAGCCTCTTCCTGTTCTTACTGGTGTGCTGCGTCCGTGTCGTGGGTCCTGGGTGCTCATCTGAGGACAGATCAGGGCCCTGAACATTGTCCTGGTCCTCAGGACAATGACCTTGCAGGGTTTTCATGAGAGTAGGCTTAATTGGGGGGCTTATTTTGCAACTCTCTCTATCCACCATGAGGATACATATATTTCAAGGACCTGTATCTCCTCCCTGGATTCTGCGCAGGCCCTGGTGAGTCTCCAGGATGCTTTAAACAAAGGAAAGGGTGGTTGGCAGTAGTTCTGTCTCAGAATTGACCATACTCACTATAGGTTTTACCAAATGTTGGTAATTGAGTTTCGTTGGAGCTCTGCTTTCACGTTCACTTGTTAATTTACTCAGTCGTTACCCACTGTATACCAGATAGTGTGCTGGGAGGTGGGACTATAAAATGCATTATCTGCCCTCTTGGGGAGTTCACAGCCTAATGCAGGGCATGTGGAAAAATGTGCTAATATGAATTCTCTGTTTTTATAGAGAAGGCTTAAGAGAGGGCCAGAATATTACTCATCTAGTTGACAGGAATTGATTCCAGTCCTGTTGACAAAAGAGCACATTTTTATCAAGTTTGAGTTTGCAAACCTTTTTTCAGTGTTTTTTTTTAATTATGGCTTTGTAGGGAAAGTTATTTTTTATGAAATGAAAACATGCTGTGGATGAGTTTCTTATAATTAAAATTGTACATAAGATAGACTATTTTAATCCTGGTTTAAAAGAAAACAAAAACATGGTAAGAAACCAGGGCTGATGATCTCATATTTAGAATTTATAAGAAAGAGCTGTGTCCAGCCCAGCTCCACCCTCTTTTGTGAGAGACACCACCGCACCCAGGAGGAAGTGTCCGTAGTACAAGCTGTGAGGACGGGGTGACGGACCAACTACAGGCACCCACAACCTCAGGCGGAGCTGGCAGGGTGCACGGCTGCAATCTGGATAAGGCCCGCCACCCCACCAGTGTTTTCTCTCATTACATTAGAGCAGCCGGGGCCTGGGGAACCTGTGGGCTCTGAGGCTGTGTGCTCAGGGCAGGGACCAGGGCTCCGCGCTGCATGCGAGGTCCCCTAAACTCCAACACCCAAGTTCAGTGCAGGTACTTCCTTAGCACTGAAGGTTTGGGAGATGCCATCTGACTTTCTTTGCTTATTGTGTTTTAATCTGAAACTAAATTAAAGGTGTATTTTGTGCCACAGGACATGAGCTGGTTTGATGATCATAAAAACAGTACCGGTACGCTTTCTACAAGACTTGCTGCTGATGCCTCCCAAGTCCAAGGAGTATGTAGACCACGCTCTACTACCGTTTTCTTGAACATGGCTTTGAATAAACATACGGCATAGCTGCAACCATTAAGCTGCCTTCAGCTGCAAATAACAGAAACCTCAACTCAAACTGGCCTAAACGAGGAAAGTTTAGACTGAAGTGTGAACTGATCCACTGGCTCAAAAATGTCCCGAAGGACCCAGGTGCCCTCCCTTTGTGTGGCTCTGAGTGGCTTTCAGTCTCAGGGTTGGCTTCATCCTAAGTTTTGTCCCCTCATGGCCAGAGGGTGGATGCTAGTAGCAACCAGAGCTACAAGCTTCCTTGTTTCCCATCCACTGAAAGAGAGCGCACACCTGGACCTCAACCACCAAACACCCTGCCTTTAAATCTAATTTAGGCTAATTTGGGTCACATGCCCAACCCAGAACCAATAACTGTCTCTGGGGAATGCCGCACTCTCCCTGGCTTACGCCCCAGCCCTGACGCTGAGGTCTGTTGCCGTGAAGCTCACTGCTTCTACGCAGCGCAGGAGAGGCACCTGGCACGTCCCTATGGCATCCCTCGTTTTCTGAGCGGTACAAATTTTAGTCTTTCATCCTATGTATGCTTTATAGCGGGTGGTCTCTTAGGAGATGTAACCTTTGTGACAGATGGTCTCTTGGAGCTCGTGAATCTCTCTCTTATACATTTGAAGTGAACAGGCTTTAAAATACCCAGAGTGCCCGGCATTAGTTTCCTCTTTCCATGTTGCCTTCATGAAAAAGTCCACAGTCTACCCCCAAAGCAGAGCTGCTGACTCCTGGGCTTTACAATGCTGAATTCGTGTTGGACAGGAGAGGAATGAGATTTGAAAGGCACGAACAAAGAAAAACCTGCAGAGCCTCCTGAGTTACGCACAGGTGTCTTGGGTTTATTAAATGTTAGCGCAGGCACAAAACCCTCTCTCGTCGCTCTGGCCAGGAAACCGAAGGCTGCAGCTCATGGATTTGCACTTAAAACACGACTGCTCTCTCTTCTTTTGTTCTTCCAGGCCACCGGGACCAGGTTGGCTTTAATTGCGCAGAATACAGCTAACCTTGGAACTGGGATTATCATATCATTTGTCTACGGTTGGCAGTTAACTCTTTTGCTGCTATCGGTTGTTCCCATTATTGCTGTCTCAGGAGTTGTTGAAATGAAATTGCTGGCTGGAAATGCCAAAAGAGATCAAAAAGAACTGGAAACAGCTGGAAAGGTGGGTCAAAGAAGGCTACAGCTAGGCTAAGTATGGTTTTTAGACATGTGTTTATTTGATTGATGTATTACAACATGCATGTTTTAATGTTTGTGCTCACTACAACTAATTATTGTCAACACTATGATTGAAATATTTTACTGTGTCAATGCCAAGAACTTGAAAATAGGATAATTAAGATTTTTAGCCTATAGAAAGTGCTTTTCACGTGGTTATTAAAAATTTCTGAATTTTCAAAGTTCATTTTACCTTTTACTTCATATACTGAGGCCATTGATAGGACAAAAGTTACCCCTGTTTACCAATGAAGAGCCCTTAAGGCAGAGAATTATAAGTAAATTGTTCAAAGTAGGACGTTTGCCAGTACTTAGTAAGACAGTTGTTTTCCTTGGCTGTGATTTCTGTAATGAAGCTAGGAGCCACCAGGTGGCAGTAATGCTCCAGTTTATGGTGGTAACTGTAATGGCAGTAGGGCACACACTTGGGCCTCGCTTTGTGCCAGTTGCTGTTCTAAGTATTTAGATGCACCGGCTCATCCTCACAATAGTCCTATGAGGCAGGTACTGATGTTACTCCAGTTTTACAAATGCGGAGCCTCAGAATCAAACAACTTAAAGGCATGTCTGGCATTCAAGTCCTGGTCTAATTTCCAAGTTTTTTTAACTCTATGGCCTCTTTTAAATCTACATATAAACATTTTACTTACATGTACGTGTATTTAAATGTTTAAATGTAGATTACAGCCGGGAGATTTCTTTTACCCTTATTTATGCAATTATTATCCTTTTTGAGACACCAGGAGGTGAATCACATAATGAATATAAATTGTGATAGAATTCCTACAGCACACACTTACAAAGCCCTTTGACAAACATGACTGCATCTGGCTTTAATACAGTTACTTGAGGTGAGGCAGATGGTGTCTCCCCCTCATGGAGACCAAAGCCATCAGAAGTTGAGTGACTTGCTCCAGATGTGTGGCATGTGCGAGGTGACATTGAGGTTGTTTCCATGTCTTGACTAATATAAATAGTGCTGCTATGAACAGTGGGGTGCATGTATGTTTTCAAATTGGACTTTCCTCCTGATATATGCCCGGGAGTGGGATTGCTGGATAATATGGTAAGTCTGTTTTTAGTTTTTTTTAAGGAATGTCCATACAGTTTCCCAAACTGCATTCCCACCAACAATGTAGGAAGTTTCCCTTTTCTCCACACCCTCTCCAGCAAATCGTTTGTGGACTTTTTAATGATGGTCATTCTAACATGTGTGAGGTGATAGCTTGTTGTAGTTTTGATTTGCATTTCTCTGATAATTAGTAATAATGGGGATCTTTTCATATGCCTGTTGACCACCTGTATGTCTTCATTAGAGAAATGTCTGTTTAGGTCTTCTTTTCATTTTTTTGATTGGGTTGTTTATTTTTTATGTTATTGAGTTGTATGAGTTGTTTATATATTCTGGAAATTAAGCCCTTGTCAGTCTCATCTTTTACCAATATTTTCTTCCATTCCAGAGGTTGTCTCTTTGTTTTGCTTATGGTTTCCTTTACTGTGCAAAAGCTTATAAGTTAAATTAGGTCCCATTTGTTTATTTTTGCTTTTACTCTATTGCCTGAGTACACTGCCCTTGGAGAACATTGCTAAGATTTATGTCAGAGAATGTTTTTCCTGTGTTCTCTTCTAGGAGATTTATGGTCTTGTCTTATATTTAATTCTCAGTCAACTCTTGACCAACCCAAAATGGTTGACAACCAAACCCGCATCAAAAAAAAGGTTCTCATTCATCTGCGTGCAGATTAATCATAGTTTAAGAGCATTAGGATTTGGGATCCTCCCTGTTTTTATCTTACAGAAAGGGCTTGGTAAAGAGGGTGCTGAAGGCTTGGCTGGGAAGAGGAGGACGGGGCACGCAGTAACCCTCTTGACTCAGGCCCTGCCTAATTACTGAGATTAGGGGCCTACTGAACCAGAATTAACCCTCTGAGCGCTTAACCCATAACCAGAAAATCCAGAGTTGCGTGTAAAGTCCTAACAACTACTTTCTCATTGTGTAAATTGTAAAGTCGGGGAAGCAGAAGAGCATCATGGGTTAAGAACGTGGACTTGGCATCAGAGAGCCTGATAGACAGCTCTGGGCAGGTCCTTTAACATCTCCCTGCCTCAGTTCCTCACCTGTGCAAATAGGAATAACCACCCGCACCTCACAGGGTTTGTCGTGAGGCGAGATGACATCATGTCAGTTAAGTGAGCTAGTGCCTGGCACACAGTAAGTATTCTCTGTTCTGGCTATTATTACTGTTAGATGTTTCATTTATAATAAAGATAGAAACCAGTTCTCTCTTCTAGGCTCTTAACCTATGAAGAGAGCAAAGCCACGAAGGGGTCTGACTAAAGCCAGTCATGTACCTGCCTGGTGGCAGGGCTGGGAACAGAATCAGGCTTCTGGTGCCCAGGCCACCATTCACACCCCAAGCTGCTCAGTCTCCCTGGGCAGAGGGAGACTTGCCACCATACTTAGCACAACCAGAAGTGCTTTTAAGGGTTTTTCAGAGAGCTTGTCCTCAGGAACAGGTTATGCCTTTGCTTTCCAGACTGAAGGAACTGAAAACCCATCAACATAATCTTCAGGATTCTTTCAACAGAGCCCTAAGTCTTATACTTTTTTAAAATTATTACTTCAGAAGTAAAAGCCCCACTTCTTTTTTTTTTTTTTTCCATTTTGTTCTTTTTTTTTTTTAATTGACATATAATTGATTTACAATGTTGTGTTAGTTTCTGGTGTACGGCATAGTGATTCAGTTGTACATATATACTCTTTTCATATCCTTTTTCATTATAGGTTATTACAAGATATTTAATATAGTTCCCTGTGCTGTGGAGTAGGACCTTGCGGTCTGTTTTATATATAGTAGTTTGTATCAGCTAATCCCCAATCCTACTTTATCCCCCACCTTTCCCCTTTGCTAACCATAAGTTTGTTTTCTATGTCTATGAGTCTCTTTCTGTTTTGTAAATAAGTTCATTTCTATCATTTTTTTTTGATTCCACATAAAAGTGATAAAATATGATATTTGCTTTTCTCTGTGTGACTTACTTCACTTAGTATGACCATCTCTAGGTCCATCCACGTTGCTGCAAAAAGCCCTACTTCTAATCAAGATCTGTTGTATATTACAGATTGCAACAGAGGCAATAGAAAATATTAGTACAGTTGTGTCCTTGACCCAGGAGAGAAATTTTGAATCAATGTATGCTGAGAAACTTTACGGAGCTTACAGGTAACGAGCACATGATCGTTACAAAGAACCTAGTGTTTTCTTGGGCTGAATTATTGTTTCCAGTTTTTGTTGCTGCTGCAAACACTGATATGACTGTAAGGGTGACTTTTTTTTCCCAATAATTATCTCACTGAAAATAAGTAACTTTTTGAGGCAGCTGGACCACAGAATTGGATTTTTATATCTCTTGTAAAAACAGTCGGATTGGGTCTCCAAGAGTATGTGTTTGCCAATGCAGGCAACACCAGTGACTCATCTGGGTGCCTCAGGATAAACTATTCTGTTAGAGAGTTACTCAAACCTTTATTCTCTTTGGACTATGTAGACTGAACTAAAGGTGAGATGTGTTACCTGATTACAGTATTCCCTTTGTTTTCTGGATTGAGGACCAGATCCATTGCACTCTGAAAACAAAGATACGTAGCATATTTCACTTCTTTATAGTTGTACAGTTCAACAAACCCCCAGCACCTGTTTGCCACTTGTTTCCAACCAGCGCCTGTTTCTATAAATGAATATATTTTAACACTAACAAAATTGAATACAACTTAAGTGACCACTTTGTAGACTAGAACAATAGTTTAGAGCACTTATACATTTGAACAAGGATAGTGGAAATTCTCAGTGCAACCATCGCCTCTGTGAGGTGTACTTCATGCAGCTGCCTTTGTCTGTCCATTTGGTGTTTGACATGTATCTGTCAGTAGCATTGTAAATTGTTCAGGAATGGTAAGTGTAGCAACACCACGCTCACAGCATGTAAGGTAAACTGTCCAAATCAGTAATACTTCACATTGTCCCTCTTGCCAGCTACCTTCCTTCTTATCTGGGAGCAAGTAAGTTATTGCTCTTTTGGAGGATTTAGAATGACGAAGTATAACAACGTAATTAAACAAATAAAGGATAGAATGAGCTCTAATGAGAAATGGTGCAAAACAAATTGTACTGGGGGCTGGTGGGATCTAGCTTTGGGAAGAACTTCTGATGTGTGTCTAAATAAACCTTAGTTACCCTATTTTCCTGAATCTGAAATGTGATTTTTTTTTTAATGGAGGTACTGGGAATTAAACCCAGGACCTCGTGCATGCTAAGCATGTGCTCTACCCCTGAGCTGTACCCATCCCTCCAAAATGTGAACTTGGACATGAGACTATAACTAATCACAGAAGATAGGTAATAATATTAAAGAAGTCACATTTAGACAATTCAAACTTTAGTCCTAACTTTGACATCCTTGTTTTGACACAGTAATCATGTTTGCAGCGTAAGAGTTGACTATCTGAGTTGTCAGATAATCACGTGTAGTAATAACAGTCACTGTCATTTGAGCAACCACTGTAAGCTGGGCACTGTGCTGGACATTTGTATTGTCTGTTTAGTTCTCAAAACAATCCTACATCATACTGATCATCCCCATCTTACCAACCAGAAAACTGCTATGTAGAGAGGTTAAGTCACTTACTCCAATTAATTATAATTGAAGGCAGAATTTAAATGTAGGTTGACTAGACTTAGAAGCTGAGCCCTTTGCATGACACAGGGCTGAGAGAGGCTGAAGAGATGGTTACATATTATACTCATTTGCTTTTCAGGAATTCTGTGCGAAAGGCACACATCTATGGAATTACTTTTAGTATTTCACAAGCATTTATGTATTTTACCTATGCCGGTTGTTTTCGATTTGGTGCCTATCTCATTGTGAATGGACACATGCGCTTCAGAGACGTTATTCTGTAAGTAACTTTTAATATATTGAGATTATTCTATCGTGAGGTTTCACTAGGTCTATGCCAAAGTTTGGAGTAGACCAAAAAAACTCACTGGTTTTAAGATGAGGTCACAGAGTTGAATGTACGACAGAAATCTGATGTGGTCAGTGTTCCAAGGACAGTTGGATTATCCAAGTGGTCTGAAATTAACAAAGCTCATGAAAATGTTCATAGACCAGAATTTTAGTAATACATAGAAGTCCAGTCAGGAGGACAATGAATGTTCTCAGTGCAGAAACAAATCATAATTTGAAAACTGCTGGTGCCTATGGACCCAAAACAGAGGGTTAAATAGCTTATTATTTATCTGCAACCAAAGGTGGCCTTAACAGTGAGGTGAGAATGCTTGACTGAAGTCTGGAAAAAGCTGTCTTCCCTAACCAGACCTGGGGTGACCCTGTCTACTTTTGCCTCTTAGCCTTTCCAGTTTTCTTGGTTTCCAAGGCTAATCAATGGCCTTTCTAACTGATAAATTCTTCTCAAAATATACTAACTACATTCAATTAGGTTGCAGTCCAGTCTTGCCAAAGGGAAGCCATTCTTTTCAAGATCACTTGGCATGTTTCTGCTCTGATGGGATGATTTTAGAACAGTAACAGGCAACTTTTTTTTTTTTTAAAGAAGGGTCAAGACAGACAAAGAGCTATTCATTTGTTCCCATCCAAAATTAAAATAACCACGAAAAAAGAATTTATAATCTTTGCAGCAAGCAGGATTCCAGCAGAAAACAAATGGCCATGCAAACAGAGGAGAGTTTGCTTAAGAGTCTGTTTACCAAGATGTGAGAAGTGCTACGGTCAGCAGTGCCCAGCTGGGAACTGGCTGGGAACCAGCTAGGAACTTAGCAGTGCCCGCTAAGACCTTACTTAAGCCTAAAGGGCAACAGAAGGGGTGGAGGGGCTTCTGCGGTCTTTTGTGGAGGGACACCAACCCTCCAACAAGAAAGAGGCCAATAGAACAAATGCCCTGTCCCCACTCTCCTCCAGCCCCCATCCCCTGCTCTGCTGCTCATTGCCAAACTCCTTGGGGAGCCAGAGGACAAGAAAACCTTCTTCTGCAGACCTTGAAGGTCAGCCTCTCGGGCACGGAGGAGGATGGTGCAGGATAGAGCCAGGTGGAAAGTAAAGAGTGGTTTTGGACAAACAATTGGAAACATCCAGCTGGGAATTACAACTTGGAGCACTTTACTGTCTAGAAAAATACTTTAATGGAAAAAGAAACAGTTTTATGGGTAATTGGAAGAGTGCTTTTAAATCTTTCATACTAAAACTGCATTACCGGCTGTCTGGGAAGGCTAGGCAGCTCCATGTGGGTTTTCAATTTTGGGTTTTGGTACCCAGCCTTATCAAGTGTTTAGGGGAGAGCCTTACTCTACCCACTGTCCCCACTCCTGTGTACCTAACACACATTTTAATATCTTAGATTTAGAACTTTGGGGACATTTTTTTTAAGTTCTCCATTATTACTAGAGATTTTCCTGCCCACCCCTTTCTCTGGGGCGCTCTGGTGCTAGAAGCAAATAGCTTTGTGGGGGTGTAGGTCTCCGAGTCTTTAGTTCTGCCTAAAAGTTATGAACTATAGCTATTCTTTAAAGAGCATGTAATCGGAGAACAGACCTTTAGCTTAAGACAGTTGCTTTTTCAGGGTGGTATTGATAGTTATTTTACCTGTAAGAGAGAAGCTATTTGTAGTGAAACCTTATTTTCCCTGATAAGAATTCTGTGAGCGCGGTGATGATAACTGTTGTTGGTGTGGGAGGGCAGAAGAAAGCAGACGGGTCAGAGCCATCCAGTCAGTAGGAAAGTGCACTCCTTGTCTGGGACTGATCACATCCCGTCAGCTCCCTGTGCTTCAGTTCCTCAGCTCTAAAAAGGGCATGTATCTAGTTACTGAAGTTACTTGTGATCACAAATCAGGTTCAGCTATCAGCTGCTTCCCGAGAGAGAACTTGACAGTTACATTAACTCTAGAAAACTCTGAAGGAAGCCAGGAGGCAGTAGAGGAAAACGAAACCCTCAGAGTGGGTCCGGCCTCTCCTCCAGATTTCCTTTGGTCCTGGAATTTGGTGGAAATATGTGTGGGATGGGTAGGGCAGATGGCTGAGGGAGTGAAGACATCAACTGGTAAGCAGTGTCTTTGGACTTTGAACCATCATGGAGCTGATTATATGAGCTAATTTTTTTAATTGCTTATCTTCCATCTAGGGTGTTTTCAGCAATCGTGCTCGGTGCCATGGCTCTAGGACATGCGAGTTCCTTTGCTCCAGATTATGCCCAAGCCAAGCTGTCTGCAGCCTGCTTATTTAGGCTGTTTGAAAGACAACCATTGATTGACAGCGACAGTGAGGACGGCCTGAGGCCCGTGAGTTCCCTGCTGTCTGATGAGCATTTGGTTAATTTTTCCCTAAAGGTGTGCTGTCTGCTAGATTGTAACTAGGGGACAAATTCGTAGTGACCAGGCTGACATTTACTTAGCTAGATCTGTGATATTTACAGGGCTGATAAATTTGGCCAATTTTCCTGGCCCTCTAAAATTTCATAGGGGGTTGCAAGGATTCTGAAGTTGAGCACATCAAAAAGTAAAAAAACCAAAAGACAAACACCAAATCCAGAGGTACTAGAACTGAATAATTTCCATGCCAGTGGTAAGTCATTTCTGCCTGAACGGTATGTGCCCAGAATTCTGTATGTAACTGCATTAGCTCTTTGGTTTTAATCACATTTTATTCAGAGTAGGAGGAATCAGCCTGTACTTGACTATCTTCAGCTTAGATCTGCGTGCCCTTGGTGTTCTGTGCACAACCCAAGCCGCTGCACATTTTAATGCACTGGAGGCAGCGTGGGTAGAGATGGGGACTTAACACAGCCTTTTCAGGACTTGACTGGGAATGTAATTTTCTGAGAAAATTGCTTTGCCCAGTGAGTGAGCTAAAGAGAGACAGAGAAGCTGCCGGGGCTGGGAATGGGGCTGCCCACTGGGACTGTAGTTGGAAACTGCCCCCAATGCCCCAGCCCTTGAGCCTTTAACCATTGACTTGGCTCCAGCCTCAGAATCATCAGTTGGGAAAGTGACATATTTGTCTTCAATGAACTGGAAATCGAGTTCAGATAACAACTCTCTCTGTTAATCTACCCTGTACCCCTGCTCCCATCTTAATTTCATATAACAGCTTGCTACCAGTAGTAACTGGTGCTGGTACTTGGACTGAACATGAATTTTCTGTTTCCCTACTGTAGTGTTTGGGAAGGTTGCCTTGCAATTATACTTTTTATTCCAATAATTATCAGACCAATTATACTAGTAACATAAATACATACAAATATGTGTGTGTATATATATATATTTTCTTTTTAGGATAAGTTTGAAGGAAACGTAACACTTCATGAAGTTGTGTTCAATTATCCCACCCGGCCCAACGTGCCTGTGCTTCAGGGGCTGAGCCTCAAGGTGAAGAAGGGCCAGACCCTGGCCCTGGTGGGCAGCAGCGGCTGTGGCAAGAGCACGGTGGTCCAGCTCCTGGAGCGGTTCTACGACCCCTTGGCTGGGAAAGTGGTGAGCACAGTTTGTTCAATTAGTCACCTGATTTAAGGCAATATTTCAAGTGGCTAAACCAGTCTTCCTTCCCATGATGAAAAACATCTGGACAAGCCCTACAATCTGAATTGGTACAATGACCATTCTCTAAACCCTACACTGGCACCCACAGTCAGACAATACTTGGAGACAGGAGGGTAGAACATCTGAAATTGAATGTAGTTCAGAAAATACTGAATATGAAGTTGATCTCTACCCTGCCTGATCCTCTGAGTCCACCTGATCCTCCTAGGCGAACCTTCACTTGCTTCCTGGATTAATAAGGGAAGTGACAAACTCCTGCCTAAGTTCTGAGTAGGTTCCAGGACTCTTTCCCTCCTCCTCCCACTTTGCCTTTTGTAACCCTGAACTCGAGGCTCTCTGATCGTTCCCTCCAGCCCTCTCCTGTTTGCCTTCCAGCACTGATTCTGTAACGTCTGGCCCCTGGCTGTCTTCCATGAGTGAAGACGTGGCTCTTGCCAATAATGCCCACATCTCTTATTACCTTGGGATGGTACCCACTGACCTAGCTCAGGGAGCCCACCCCCACTGAGACAGTCACTAGAGGATTAAACCTTGTTGCTTCTTTGGGCAAAATCTGCTTCCACTATGACAATTACTCTGAACATCTGAATATAGGCAAACCAGCTCAGTAACACTGTAGATGTGCTGTGCTAATGCGAGGAGGGGAATTTCTTTCTTTATCGAGAACTAGTTGGACTTCTTGCTGTCTGTTGCTTCACCCATGACTTTTGCCTGGCTGGAGCTGTATTCTCACTTCACACATCACAAGGCTCCTCTAGAAGCGTTATGCCTCCTGCTTACAGCAAACAAAATAATCAAAATGCCCATCAACAAAATCATTCTTCCAAGGATGAAGATACTGCCCTTTGAGCTTGTCCACTTTCCATTGAACTCTTGTCCTCAGTGCTGTCAGAGAAATGGAGTGAAGTTTAAGGCTGGTAGTTCTCAGGGGAAAGAGGTGGAGATAGTACAGGAGGTAACCAGCTTTCAGAATCTGAGGCCATGTTGCTAATCTGCTTATTTTCTTGGGATGCCTGGAGGAGAAGGATGAAGTCAAGTTGAACAGAGGGAGTCAATCGGGCGACAGCGGACTTCTTAAAGGCAGAGAACGATAGCTTGTCTGGAGAGGGTGGATAGGTTCAAAGAGAGTAATGTGGAAAGACTGGGCCAGATGTGCTGCCATTTTGCCAGGTAGAACAAGAAAGTGATGGTCTAATCACTGTAACAATCCTTGTGTTGGCCTCCAACAACCTAAGAGCTTACAGGCTATGAGGCTCGGTATTTCACAAACTGCTGATGGCTGCATGCAACAGTCCTAAATGCTTAACTTACCGTTCAGTTTTTTTTTTTAAGCCCTTCCTATAGTTTGTTGACTCTGATTTTTAGCTCCTAGATGGTCAAGATGCAAAGACACTCAACATCCAGTGGCTCAGAGCCCAACTGGGAATCGTGTGCCAGGAGCCCATCCTGTTTGACTGCAGCATTGCCGAGAATATTGCCTACGGAGACAACAGCCGGGTTGTGACAATGGCTGAAATCGTGAGTGCGGCCAAAGCAGCCAACATACACCCCTTCATCGAGACCTTACCCCAGGTAAGTGAACTGGCGACTTGCTAGGGTGAAATCAGAATCAACCCTAAACTGTCTTCCTTCTCAGACAGTTCCTGAAGTTACACTCCAACCCAGTCTTGTAACAGAATTGGTCTGAGTACTAGCACTGCGGCTTCAGACAAGACACTGAGCGCCATGATACCAAGTTTCCTTGTTGGTAAAGAGGAATATTAGTTGCTATGTCTACCTGGTACACATGTCACAAGGAACAAACGAGGAGATATTAAGTCTCCTCAAACTGGTGGTTGTGGGCTGCATTCAGACTGTGGCCATGTTTGCTTTATCCCTTTGTGGTACTTTTTTATTAAGACATTTTGAGATAATGATAGGTTCACATGCAGTTGTAAGGAATTCAGAGATCTTAGTATCCTTTACCTCGTTTCCTCTAATGACACCTTGCAAAAATATTACAGTATTACAGTCCTTATTCAGACTTCCCCAGTTTCACTTGCATGCACTTGCATACGTGTGTATTTAATTCTTTTCAATTCTATTGCCTGTGCAGTCGTGTATCCACGACCACAGTGAAGCTGTGGAACGTTCACATCACCACAAAGATCCTTCGTGTTGCCTTTTTATAGCCACACACCCCTCCTCCCAGCCCTCACTCCCTACAACCACTCAGCATTCCCTGAAACTGTTGGGTTTAAGTGTGGTTCATTCCCCTTTATTACTGAGGAAGAATGGATCACAGCTTGTTGAATTACTCACCTGTTGAAACACATCTAGGTTGTTTCCAGGTTTTGGCTCTTAAGAATAAAGCTGCTAAATTGGTATACAGGTTTTAGTGGGAATCTTAGTTTTTATTTCTCTGTGATAAGTGCCCAGGAGCGCAGTTGCTGGGCCAGATGGTAACTGCATATTTAATTTTTTGAAGAAACTGCTAAACTGTTTGCCAGAGTGGCTTTGCCATTTTACATTCCTACCAGCAAGTATGAGCAATACATTTTCTCAGAATCTTTGCCACTATTTTTTTTTTAACCATTGATAGGGGTATGGTTATATCTTAGTGTGGGTTTAATTTGCAATTTCTAATGGCAGAGGAGGTTGGACATCTTTTTACATATTTACTTGCTCTCTATATTTCCTCTTTGAAATATCTTTTCATATCTTTTGCCCATTTTCTAATTGGATTTTTTTTTTACTGTTTTTATATATTCTAGTTATTGGCCCTTTGTTGGGAATGTAGTTGGCAAATATTTTCTCCCAGTCTGTAGCTAATTTTTTTCATGCTTTTGACAGTCTTTTGCAAAGGTTGTTTTTAATTTTGATGAGGTCCGATTCATCAATTTTTCCTTTTACAGACTGTTTTTTAATTGAAGTAGTCAATACACAATGTTGTGTTAGCCTCTGGTGTACAGCATAGTGATTCATTTACACACACACACACTCTTTTTAATTATAGGTTATTTTAAGATATTGACTATAGTTCCCTGTGCTATTCAGTAGGACCCTGTTGCCTATTTCAGACATAGTGGTTAGTAGCTGCCAATCCCAAACTCCTAATTTATCCCTCCCCTGCCTTCCCCCACTGGTAACCATAACTTTGTTTTCTATGTTTGTGAGTCTGTTTCTGTTTTGTTAATAAGTTCATTTGTGTCATTTTTTTAGAATCCACATATAAGTGGTATCCTATGGTATTTTTCTTTTTCTGATTTACTTCACTTAGTATGATAATCTCTAGGTCCATCCATGTTCCTACAAATGACATTATTTAATTCTTTTTTATGGCTGAGTAGTATTCCATTGTATAGATATATGACAACTTCTTTATCCAGTCACCTATCAATGGACATTTAGGTTGTTTCCATGTCTTGGCTATTGTAAATAGTACTGCTGTGAATGTTGGGGTACTTATCATTTCAAATCAGAGTTTCCCCTGAATATATGCTGGATTATGCCTTTGATATCAAGTCTAAGAACTCTGTCTAGCCCTTGATCCTGAAGATTTTCTCCATTTTTTTCCTAAAAATTTTATGGTTTATACTTTATGTTGAAGTCTATGTTCCATTAAAAATTTTCTTTTTGTTATAAGGTTGTTTTTCTTTAATTTTTTTTTTTAATTTCTTTGGAAAGGACCTTTACTCTCCAATTTCCATGGTCCCCAACACTCCTTATTGCCTCATTATAGCTGCTATGACTGTACCCAAATTGCAGTGAAATCAGTATGGATTTGAAAACTAAGGTAAGAGTTCAGTGAAACAATTTTCTCAGTGACTGGCCAACCTGAGGAGTCCTGGAAAGATGACTTGAGATCCCTAAAACTGATGGCAGGATTGTTCATCTTGTGGCTCTCATCCAGCATCTAAGGTACAACTGGATTAAGCCCATGTAGAGCTTATTTTTACTGTCAGTCATATTCTGCTGTAGTTAGAAATCACTCACTCACAAAGAAAATTGAAAACCTTCCAAGTTGGTTAGGCTTACCAACCCTTAACACATAGTCACAAATGGGACCTAATTAAACTTATAAGCTTTTGCACAGCAAAGGAAACCATAAGCAAAACAAAATGACAACCTACAGAATGGGAGAAAATATTTGCAAGTGATGTGACTGACAAGGGCTTAATTTCCAGAATATATAAACAGCTCATACAACTTAACAGCAACAACAAAAAACCCTAATAACTCAATCCAAAAATTGGCAGAAGACCTAAACAAGGAATTCTCCAATGAAGACATATAAGTGGCCAATAGGCACATGAAAAAATGCTCAATATCACTAATTATCAGAGACATACAAATCAAAACTACAATATGGTTATCACCTCATGCCATTCAGAATGGCCATAATTCAAAAGTCCACAAATAATAAATGCTGGAGAGGCTGTGGAGAAAAAGGAACCCTCCTACACTGTTGGTGAGAATGCAGTTTGGTGGAGCCATTATGGAAAACAGTATGGAGATTCCTCAAAAAAATTAAAAATAGACTTACCCTATGATCCATCAGTCCTACTTCTGGGCATATATACACAGGATACTCTAATTCAAAAAGATACATGCACCCCAATGTTCACAGCAGCACTATTTATAATAACCAAAACATGTGAACAACCTAAATGTCCACTGACATGACTCGATAAAGAAGCTGTGGTATATTTATACAATGGAATACTACTCAGCCACAAGAAATAATAAAATAATGCCATTGGCAACAAAATGGATGGAGGTGGAGATTATCATATTAAGTGAAGTAAGCCAGAAAGAGAAAGAAAAATACCATATGATACCACTCATATATGGAATCTAAAAAAAGAAAAAAGACACTAATGAACTCATCTACAAAACAAACAGACTCACGGACATAGACAATCTTATGGTTACCAGGGGTAAGGCAGTGGGAAAGGATAAATTGAGGGTTCGAGATTTGCAGATATTAACTACTATAATATAAAACAGATAAAAAAACAAATTTCTTCTGTATAGCCCAGGGAACTATATTATCTCATAATCAGCTTTAATGAAAAAAAAAAACATGAAAACGAATATAAACGAATGTATGTGTATGCATGACTGGGACATTATGCTGTACTCCAGAAGTTGACGCATTGTTACTGATTATTTAAAAAATATTGTGCCTTTATTCAATACATTGAATTCAGTTCACTGCAAACTCAACCGACTCAATTTGTGCCTTTATTCAGCATTTGCTTTTCCAGCCTAGAATGTTCTCTCAACTATCCAGCTTCCCAACTTCTCTACAAAGGTATCTTTTCTTCACTTTAGCTCCCCTTTCTTCTCCACAATTGCTATTTCCCTCTTCTGATCTTTCACAGCATGTAGCATATTCTACTCATTCCATACTCGACCATATTTGGATTTTTTTTTCTTTCAATTATAAATTCCTCCACAGTAAGAACAAAGGTGAATTCATTTTTCTGCTTCCCACAGTTCTGACCTAATACGTAGTGAGTAAATATTTAAGCGAATAAATGAACTTTAAAAAGAAAACACTAGGCTCCATGTGGGTCATAGGAATATTTCCAGTTAAGAATGCTAAACCTTAATCATGAACATGTAACCGTTCTAGGGCTTCAGTGACAGCAGATTGCCTGGCATTACTGGCGTTCTGATAATGATAGCAATTTGTGAAGTTGTTGCAGAATACCATTGACAACTAAAGTCACTAATTTTCTAGTTTGATTTTGAAAATGAACTGATAAAAGAGCAACTTGGAAGTTGTTACAGAAACTTTTTACTGATTCTAAATTTTCTTTTTTGTAAGTAAAACTGTCAGATGTTAAGAAGTGTGAGTTTGTTCAGTATACCATTAGGATTTTCTGGGTTAGAATGTTATTAACTTTATTAATGGCTAACTTGCAGAAGTATGAAACCAGAGTGGGAGATAGGGGGACTCAGCTTTCGGGAGGTCAGAAACAGAGGATTGCTATTGCCCGGGCCCTCATCCGACAACCTCGAATCCTGCTGTTGGATGAAGCCACATCTGCTCTGGATACGGAAAGTGAAAAGGTACAGCCTCCCACCTCATGTCCCATTTAATTCTTCTGTGCAGTCAACCATGGAAAAAATATGTAAGCACGGGGAAGAAACTAAACAAATGGAAATAGTTTGAGGTAGAATGTTTTCATTTCATTCCTTCTAGTATCTCCCAAATTTTCTAAAATGATCACATATACATTTTATAAATAAAAAAAGTAAAGCATTCAAGTCAAAACTGCATGAGTCATATTTTTAGCACATTAATAATGGAAACTGGGAAATACTCAAAAGCATACTAGTTAAGTAAAATCATTTTCTGACTAGTTAGAACACTTGTGAAGATTTCATGTGAGTGTCCATTCTTATTATAAAGAACATAACTGCATGCAGTGTCGATTATGTTAAAACACATGCATAAAGCTAAGGATTCAGAGATGAGAAAAGAAATGAAAGGTAATTTTTTTTTTTTTGGATGGATGGATGGTAAAAATACTTAGATTTCCTTTACTGTTAAAACTGATTTGTACAATTTGTGACTATAAGGGTTCTGTTCTGTCAACAGGTTGTCCAAGAAGCCCTGGACAAAGCCAGGGAAGGCCGCACCTGCATCGTGATTGCTCACTGCCTGTCCACCATCCAGAACGCAGACGTGATCGTGGTGATTGAGAACGGCAGAGTCATGGAGCATGGCACGCATCAGCAGCTGCTGGCGCAGAAAGGCATCTATCATTCCATGGTCAGTGTCCAGGCTGGAGCACAGAACTCTTGTTATAGTGTATCTTAAAAATAAATTCAAATCATTCTACAACTTTTTCTGACTTGTAAAAGAGCTATTAATTCATCATGAAATAGAGATCTGTCTTATTCCAGATCAATTTAGAATATACAACTTGGGGGTTGATAGTACAGCATTTGAAACTTAGGATTAGAGGTGACACTTGGCTTGTTGAAGTATGAAAACAGCTTAGCACTGAGTTACCAGAAACACACGGAAAAAGTTAAGAGCAAAGTTTAGGTATATAAAACTGTAGAATTAGAAGTCACAAACATAAGGAAAATTCTTATAGTCCTAAAAGGCTAGGTTAGATGACAATGTGGTTTGGGAACAATTTTCCTCATTACAAAGGAAAAATACATTGTTCAGTAACAGTCTACTCTCCCCCTTGGTAAATTTCCAAATTATTCTATTAGGGAACTGAGGTTTTTTTAAAGAAAATATATTCCCAGCTTTATTATCAAAGTCCAAGAGAAAATGGAATTGTCCTTAAACAAGCTAACTATAAGCACACATTTGTTCCATAAAGCAAGAAAGAGGCATCTTTTTAAATGTTTAAAATTCGTTAATAAAAATTCCACATATTAGTGCAATTTGAAACATTGGAAACATCAATAAAGTGCTGTTTCTATAGCAACTGTGTTACTTTTTTTTTTTTTTTTTACAAATAATTAGATTTTCCCAGAATATTAATCCACTTCTACAAGGAGGAACTATGTTTAGATGGCGAACAAGAAGAAATATTGTAGGCAACCTCTGGCAGCTAACCACTCTAAAGTGTTTTTTCCATAATTTACTGCTGCAATAACCATTCATTTCTGTGACAGGTCATTTAGGTCAGTACATTATCCAAATCAGATCATCTATCTGTAATAAACCGCATAGTCCCAAGGAATTTTTCAAATGTAACCATGTGTAGCAGCAGACTGAATTTCAGTTAACCAAGAGGAAAGTGTGGCAAAGGGCAGTTACCGTAGTGACTTAAGGTGAGAAAATCTACTCTTGTGTAATTATTTTCCAACTTGCCTGATAAAGATCATGTGGCATCTGCCCCTGGAAATTCTGGCTCAGAAGGTCTGAGAAAGGCCCAGGAATGTCTCCTTAAACAGCATTCCAACTGATTCTTGACTTCAGGCAGGTTAGGGAAACATGGTTAAGCATGAGTGAAAAGCAGTTTCTCTGCAGGAGGTGATCTGCTTCTAAAATACCCAATTCTTTAGACACTATTTAATAACAACCAACCAAATGATTATAAGTGGCCTGGCAATCTCATCAACCAGTGTACTAGTGAGCAAAGAGGGCTATAGTTCAGATTTCATCTTCCTATTCTACAGTAACTGTTAAGGAGCTATCAAATGCCACAGAAGTCAATTCAATGTTTTCACAATGAAGTAACAGTGATAATGAACCAGTTTTATCAAATTCAGAACTTAGGAAAATGTAACCAAAAAAGGACCAAGAGAGAACATATACAGTCAGTATGCTAAACAGATTGTAATGTTTGTGGCAGCCTGCTACAAAATGGCCCCCAATAAAGCATTTCCTCCTCCCCTTTCTTGAATCTGGACTGCTCTTGTAACTTGTTTTAGCCAACAGAATGCAAAAGTGACACCGTGTGACTTTACTGTGACTTCAGAGCCTAGGCCTCAAGAGGCCTTGCAACTACTACATTTCCTTTCTGGAACAGCCCCACTACTGTGTACAGAAGTCAGTCCCAGCCACCAAGTCTGCAGGCAGTGGCTGAGGCCATCTTAGACTTATCAGCCTCATCCCGCAGCCCAGTGAGGGCAGCTGCTTGACTAACTCAGGTAAGACAGCTGTAGAACCATCCAGATGGGCTCAGTCCACTGACACAATCATGAGAAATGATTAGCTGTTAAGACAGTAAGCTTTGGGTGGTTTATTACACAACACATAACTTATCAGAAAGCAGGTCAAAGGGGAATGAATCACTTATTCAAACACAAAACAAAAAGCTATATGACTTTCACAATTTTATTTCCTGAGAGTAGAAACTACAAAATTGAACAGAGGAAAAACACAAAACTAAAATCCTGAGAATCTTACTTAATATTTAATCCTTTTAAAGTTACTCATTTTAAATGTAAGTGCTTTAATTTTACATTCACGAAACTAATTACAACCATATACTAGAATAAATTTTGTTAGGGTTTTGTGTGTTGTCAGAGGATGTAAACCTCCTTACTACTAGCCTAATTCTTCTGTCTGCTCAACAGAATCTCTCTTTTTTAAGATCATTAAATTGTAGTGGTCTTTCCCAAACATAGTAGGCTTGTAAGCCTGTGGTGAATGTGGAATCATTGATTTCAGGGAAATTAGCATCCAGTCATATATTTCATTTCCTTTGACAACTAGAAGATATTAAAGTGCTGGAAGGTAGACTCTACGATGATGTTCAGAGAGAAGATTTATTACCTATACGAGTACCAACAAAGATATTTAAGAGTCAGAGTTAGACTTGCATTGTTAAGATTTGTAGATTTGCATTGTTGAGGCTTATCTTAAACTTTGCATAATTCTCTGGTCACCATACCGTAATTTGCATTGCTGCTGCATCAGAGGAAACTTGTAAGTGTTTCTAGTTTCTGTGTCAGAATGAATTTACAGAGCCTAATTCTAATGATTGCTGCATTTAACACTCTTTCCTATCTCACATCACCAACCCGCTCCCGGCACCCAGTTTAATGATATGTTTTGGTAAGTTCTTAATAAATGATTAGTCTCTAAAGGTGAGCAGGATTCACCAGCCGCATCATATCATGGAAAGCACGAAAAATCAGTTGAACTAGCTTTTCTGCATCAGTCTCTGGACATGATTTCCAGGCTGCACAGGCCACAACAAACCTGTGAAACACAAATAATAAGTAAGTGCAAG
This sequence comes from Camelus ferus, assembly GCF_009834535.1. Taxonomy (NCBI): domain Eukaryota; kingdom Metazoa; phylum Chordata; class Mammalia; order Artiodactyla; family Camelidae; genus Camelus; species Camelus ferus. The sequence goes on from NC_045702.1 coordinate 66,288,970, forward strand.
GCAAAAATCAATGCCAAAAGGCTCCAAATGATGATGGTGAACAGAGCCATGACCTTTATCCCACCTGGCTATCCATATATGAAATACGAATTCTTGCTCACCCTAGGTGAAAGTAACCTGACACAAGAGATGGTGAAGCCAGAGTTTACATTTTTCCATATTTTACAAATTTTTTACAATGAGGATGTAGTTCAATTAAAATTTAAAAATTGGTTTATTTTTGAAATGGCATTTTAAGTCACACACTTTCAAGCTTAGCAATGAATGAAAAAAATCCCTTTCAATTTCCATGTATTTCATTTGAAAACTATTTTGCATGCATACATAGTAATGACTCAAATGTATACCTCTTTCCTGAACCCCAAATTCATGTATCCAACTGCCTTCTGACATCTTCTCTTGTTAAATATAAACATACTACTGTATTAGTAGAAATCTTGATGTCACTATGTACACAACAAAATTCTTTATCCTACCCTAACATGCCCCTAAACCCATCTCTCCCCTAATTTTCTCCATCCCAGTAAATACCAGCATCAGAATCAGCAATCCATCAGTAAATCTTACTGGTTCTATCTCCAGAGTATCTCTCAAATCCCTCCACTTCTCTTCACCTTCAAGAATCAACTACCTCCTTCAACTTACCATCCACGCTTCCTGACTTCCTTCATCTCATTCTTGCTCATACTACTGTCTACCTAATTTATACTCCATACAGCAGCCAGTGGTCCTTTTCACATGTAAATAAAACATGTAACTTTCATACTTAAAATTGGTAAAAATGCTTCCCCTATTTAGGAGAAAATCCAAACCCCTTACCACGTTACAAGGCCCTATAGCAAGTGACCACCCCACCCAAATCGGTATCCCCAGAAGTGCTGTTTTTAAAGCTCTCCAGGTGTCCTCACATGCACTCAGGGCTGAGAGCACTGCCCTACCAGATGAAGTCCTGTCTACCTCTCTTCAATCTCTTCTACCACCCGCCCACTCAAATGCTAATTGATAGCCATACTGCCTCTGTTCCTTACAAATGCCAAGCTCTTCCCTACCCTCAGACCCATATACTTATGTTCAACCTCAAAGTCATTGTGAAACAATTACTGAGTGCAAGGTATTTATGAGGCATTGGTACAGAGCTGGGGATACAAAAACATATTAAAGACCATGTTCTTGTGTGCTTATATTCCAGGAAGGAAAGATAGATAACATAGAAATACACACACACACACACACACACACACACACACACACACGCTATAAATGTTACTATAAATGTTACAATGCAGCAGGTGTGTGGGGAAGGGAGGAACTTGCAATGTTAGATGGTCAGGGAAGGCCTCTTAGATGACGGCAAGTATCTGTATGAAATGAGGGGGTCCCCCATGCACATATTTCAAGGAGGAGACTGCTGGGCTGAGGGTATCTGCCCGTGAAGGCCTTGAGGAGGGCGCTAGCTCGGCTGTTCAAGGAAGAGGGGCTGGCATGGCTGGGGTGGGAGGTACAGCCGGGAGGTAAATGAGAGCGCAAGTCCTGGGGGGGATCACAGAAGGATGCTGGGGCTTATCGGAGGGAAAGGAAAGGCCCTTAAAAGGGTTTAAGCAGGGGAACAATATGACTTGAGTTACATTTGGCCATCAGAGCTGTCATGTAGAGACTGGTCTGGAGGGAAGAAGAGGAGGGAGCAAGAAGACCACAGAGAATCTGTGGCCTTAGGCAGGAGAAGACGGTGACTGAGGCTGGGTGGAGGCGCTGGAGAGAGCACTCACTGGACTCAGGAGAGCTGTTTGCTGGGCTGCTCACTCATATGACTGACTCCGCTGCATCCTCAACACCTCGTTCTCCACCCTCTCAAGCCCCTATCCCCACCCCAACCCCCACCCCCACCCCACCATACAAAGCTGGGCTCCACCTCCCCACCGGTTTGTCTCTATTACATCAACTTGCTTATTTCCTTCACGTCGTTCATCGCTACACACTATTTGAAGTTATCCTGCTTACTTGTTTGCTTTTGTTTCTCTTTCCCAAACAGAAAATAAAACCTGTAAGAGGGTTTATCTTGTCTGTCTTGCATCCTTAGCACCTGAAATAATCCTTGGCACGCTGTAAGTTCTCACTAAATATTTCCTGAATGAGTGAAAGGAAGTTCTGTCCCAGGATCATTAAAAATATATTTTTCATAAAGTCAGAGAGCTGAGGCCTATCTGGTCTAAACTCTTACCATTGCATGCAATATAAGTTTCACTGCTTGTCAGGGAGTATGTTAGAATCCTTAGTTATTCTCTGGATGTGATGATGATTTTAGACCTCTGACTATTAGGCAAAAGGATAATAAGATCTATGTTTAACCTTCATCATTTAACCTTTAATTTTAAGACTAATGTGCACAAACTGAATACCATGGGAATGTATCATGTAAGGACTTAGGTGCCAACAAGGTACTTGTTGTTGGTCTGGTACAACAAACACAGTTGGCTACAACTGACTATGCAGAGATTATGCTTGACATGAAAGCAGATGATCAAGTTTTGAAAAAAAAAAACACTGACTATAAATCCTTAAAAAAGGAAAAGTAGGAAAACTATTTTAGAAACTGAAATATGTCAGACATATTATCATTCCAATTTTTCACACTCTACATGAAATGCCTCCAAGCTTGCTCTCTCTTTACTCACCTAGTGCTAAATGTAGCCTCATTATTTTTAAGTAAGCCTCCCAAGCTTTGAAAGACCCCTGTGAAGAGACGGCCAGACTCTGAAAGGGGATCTTCCAAGCCTTTCTGTCAATTCCATATTACCCTGTTCTCCACCTCTCTTTCCCCTACCAGATTTTAATATTTTCTTTCTCACTCTTTCCATAAACTTAAGTCAAACCCAGTACAACTGAAATGAAATGCATTTGAATTGGTAAAACATCCTTTTTTGAATATAAACTAATCTACCGCATCTCGTCTTGGTCTCATTAGTATTGGCTATGACTGCCCTAATCACCACGTATTTAAAGATCATCAAATTTTTATCTGAACTTACCATATAATACCTTGGGTGGAACAAATATGGTAATTATGGGTACTGAGTTTTGAGGAGGATGGTGATATGATTACCAAGTCAACCCTAAATGGCGTTCTGCACAGAACACCTAAAGGACTGATTTGAGAAATATCCCCAAAGCAGGAAAAAGAAACATACATGTTCAATGCCTAAGTGGTAAAAATAATTATCCATGTAGCTAGTGAGTGACCTGTGACAACGCAATCCAAATCACAGCGTAGGAAAGACATTCCAACGAAAGTAAGCACAGTAAGAATAAAAAGAGCAGCCTCACCTGTCATCTCTGATATGATAGAAAAATCCATAGCCATTGTGCACCATGGGAGCCACCACTCCCTGGACTCTTAAATAGCCAACCAGACTTGTTGAGAGAACAAAGTTTCCACCTCCTCCACTGTACAGCACAAAGAAAGGACATTTTACTAGGCTTACAGAAGCTTATATTGTTTCTGAAAAGCTTTTAACATTCAGTAAGAAAGAAACTGATAATATTACAAAACACTATGTTGTATTACCTTCTGGAGAAAAGTGGGTCTGTAAAGAGTTCTGGAACAGAGAGACCTTCCTCTTTTGCTGTGAGTAGGAGACCTAAAAGGTGACGATCAAATCCTGCAACAAAACCCCAAAACTGAAGTTAGAAAAAAATTTTCAGCATTAGAAAAAATATTTACAGGTTGGAACAATCCCAATGTACCTTTTCCAGCTGAACAATCTTTCATCAGCTTATTATGTTTGGCAAAAGCTTGTAACATTTTGTGCTGCTGCTCCAAAATCTGTGTTAAAAATCAAGAGATACGTCAATAACACACTGTATAGAAACTAAATGAGAAAAAAACCTAGGCTCAGAGTAATTAGGATTTGGGTAATTTGGGAGAGAAAAACAATTTCTAGAAAGACCTTGAGACACATCATACTTCTGTCTTTTCCTCACTTATTCCACTTTCTTTTCTTTCCTATATGCTCTGTAACTTCATTATGTCTTTCCGGGAATAAGAAAATAGGAACTTGTGGGCAGCACTGACATGACATTAACAAGTATAAAGACAGAAACAACTATGATTTCAAAACTAAAGCACAGCTCTATAAAAATGATAACAAAGCAGCTCCATGAAATTAAAATAAGTTAACATGTGCATAACTATGTTTATCAAAACTAAAGAAATAAACACAATACCAAAATAGCAGTGGGAAGGAAATACCCTCTTGTCTAACTGCTTAAGTATAAAGCTGTTCTACTTTTAATATATGAAAACAAGAATCAGGTTTCAAAAACATTCAACCACATCAAGAAAAGCTTCGTTTTAAAGATGTTTTGGGGGAGTCTGCATTTTACAAGCGTTATTCTAAAGGCAGATCAATAGTAGTGAAATTCTCAAGGTGTTGAAGATACTTCCCCTAGAAAATGACACAAATGGGCTTCTCAAGTCTTCCTTGTTTCTTATTCTGTCCAAGTATATGTATTACTGGCAAATGAACAAATGTGTAAAAATTTCAGGAAAAAAAAGGTTTGGAAGTATTTTATCGATCCAAGGGAACTGAAGTAAAGAAGTTCATTATTTAAGGGCCCAAGTTTCCTTTAGAACAAAAAATTTCTGTTTTTTCTTTTCAAATACTCACAGTGGAAGAAGGATCCTGCATGGACTGGCACCACCTGACTGCTTCTACTGTACATGATCGCATGGTCTCTGTACGGCCATGATAAAAGTATCTTGTCATAGCTGTTTCATAGCAGCAACCAGGGCTACGAGAAAAAATGAAACAAAGAGAATCTGTCATGAGCAAGAAAATGCTCTGGTGTTATCACAAGAGTTTACCTAATAAAGCTGGCTTTGGTCAGAGACTAACTTCCATAATATAGACTATGCTTGAGACAGTCAATAACAAGGAGGCTATTTTCAATATCAAAGAGCTAAAAGTACTCTGGTACATAGGGACGGGTACCATAGGAAATGTTTCAAAGCATCAAGAGGTTATAAGTAAAAGGATAAAAAAAGGTATTGCACTAATAGTAACCAAAAGAGGTGGAGTGGCTATATTATTATCAGATAAGATATATTTTAAGTAAAAAGGGCTAAACAAGACAAACAGGATATTATATATTGATGAAACGTTTAACTCATCAAAATACAGCAATTATAAAAATACATGCACCAAACAACAGAGCTCTAAAATATATGAAGCAAACACTGACAGAACTGAAGAGAGAACTAGACAACTCTACAACAATAACTAGAGACTTCAATACCCAACTTTCAAAAATGGATAGAGCATGTAGACAGAAGATCAATAAGGAAACACAGGACTTCAACAACACTATAAATAAGTAGAGCTAAAAAGACATATATAGAATATGCCACTTAGGAACAGCAGAATACAAATTCTTCTCAAGCGCACATGCAACATTCTCTAGGACAGAGCATATATTAGGTCACAAAACAAGTCTCAATAAATTGAAAAAGACTGGAATGATACAAAGTATCTTCCTCAATGACAATGGAATGAAAGTAAAAAAGCATAACAGAAGAAAACCTGAAAATTTCACAGATATGTAGAAATTAAACAACATACTCTTAACCAATTGGTCAGGGAGAAATCACAAGGTAAATTAAAAAATACATTGATGAGGAGGGTATAGCTCTAGCAAGTGCTAGAGCATATGCTTAGCATGCACAAGGTCCTGGGTTCAGTCTCCAGTACTTCCTCTAAAAATAAAATAAATAAACCTAATTAACCCCCCAAAAAGTTAAATTTAAAAATTTTTTAAAAGAATAAATTTAAAAATTTTTAAAGAATAAATTTTGACCCTTACCATACACCATAAACAAAAATTAACTCCAAACAAATCAAAGACCTAAGTAAGGGCTAAGACTATAGAGCTCTTAGAAGAAAACATACAGAGAAAGCTTCATAACATTGGATTTGGCAATGATTTCTTGAGTATCACACCAAAAGTGCAGGCAACAAATGAGAAAAACAGATAAACCGGACTTCAAAATTACAAACTTTGTGCATCAAAGAATACTATCAAGAGAGTGAAAAGACAACCTGCAGAACGGGAAGTGTTGGCAAGGATGTTGAACAATTTACTCGTTACTTTGTATGTTGCTGGTGACGATGTAAAATGGTGTTGCCACTATGGAAAATAGTTTGGCAGTTCCTCAAAAAGTTAAACATAGAATTACCACACAATGTAGTAATTCCACTCCTAGTTACAGACTCATTAAGAATTGAAAACAGGGACTCAAACTAATACATGTATGTGAATGTTCATAGCAGCATTATTCACAATAGCCAAGAGGTGGAAACAACCCAAGTGTTTATCAACAGATGGATAAACAAAATGTGGTATATCCATACAATGGCATATTATTCAGCCATAAACAGAATGAACATTGAAAATACTAAGTGAAATAAGCCAAACACAGAAAGACTAATAATGTAGAATTCCACTCACAGGAAATATCTTTAACAGGCAAATTCATATAGACAGAAAATAAGTTAGAGATTACCAGGGGTTGGGGTAGAAGGTGGAATGGGAAATTACTTGCTTAATGCGTACACAGTTTCTGTTCGGGAGTAGTGAAAAAATTCTGGAAACAGATAGTGGTGATGGCTGCACAACACTGTGAATATTATTAATGATACTGGATTATACACTTAAAATTAGTTACAATGGCAAGTTTTATTTTATTTATCTTCTTTCATTGTGGTAAAACATAACTGACTATTTAAGGCAAAAATAGTAGTCCATTGTGAGGTTGTTAAAATATATGCAAATATCATGTATGACAAGAGCACAAAGAATGGGAGAAGCAAAAGAGAAGCATTCTGTTTTCAAGTGCTTACATTACACTTCAAGTGGAAAATATCTGAAGGTAAACTGTGATAAGTTAAAGATCTAATTTGTAAAAGCCCTACTGAAAAAAAATCCCAGTATAGCTGATAATGGAGATAAATCAAACAATTAAATGCTATGAATTCAGAAGAAGATAAAAAAGAACAAAAAACAAATGGGAGAAAGAGAAAATAAACAGCAAGACTGTAGGCTTAACTCCAATATTATTGATAATTATGTTAAATATAAATGATCTAAACATCCCACTTAAAGATACATATTCTCAGATTACATTTTGAAAAGCAAGATCAAGGAGCTTCCACTACTGCTTAAGACGTAGAAAGTCACAACATACCATCTCTCCAGCCGGAAAACGAGTAAAGACTGAATAATCTATTAAATTATACCTTTCACGAACCCATGAGAAAACTGAGGCTGTAAGAAAACCAAATGATCTGAATTCCAAAGAATGGCAAACCTGTATTACAAGAGGGTAGATACTTCAAAAGTACCAAAAACAAAACAAACAAACAAAAAAAAAACCTGAATACAGAAAGATTGTGAAAGTGTCACAGATGGGAACTCTTAAGAACCCGGTTGATGAAAGTACAAATTAGGATGCAGTGCCAACTGGGAGAAGAGTCAGAAAAACACTGAGGAATTAGGATAGAATAACTATGGTAAAGATGTATCCCTGGACTCCAAGATTCTGAAAATGGGGGAAGCATATAGCTCAAGTGGTAGCCTGCATGCTTAGCATGCACGAGGTCCTGGGTTCAATCCCCAGTACCACATCTAAAAATAAATAAATAAACCTAATTACCACCCCCGAAAACAACAACAAGATTCTGAAAATGGGAAATGAATGGTCCTCACCGTCCATGAAGTCTATAATAGGCCAGGTGAAGTGCAAGCTGAACAAACGTATCAGGGTGAAGCATCACCTTCTTGGTTAGCTTTTTGCCAAAAGGTGTAAAGGCATACACCACAATCTGCAGATCAGATGCCTAACAAAAAGAATTAAATGCGAACAGTGAAAAATCACCTAAGGAGAATACTCCAAAGATACCCAAATTATCATTTGCATTAAAGTAGTCATCAGACACAAATAAAGGTGTTAAAGGTTAAATTTTTAAATGGCTTATGCCTTCATGCTTGGATGATGGCCTAATATTTATATACAGTAGTTAAAAAAACAAAGTATTACCATCTGAGAGAAAAGTGAAAAATCTACCTGCTTGAGATATTGGGCTTTAGCTTGGTTGATGTCATTTAACACTTTTTCATCCACAGTGAAAACAAGCTCCTCTGGAAGTGGTATATCCCGTACTTTTTCTGAACCCTGAAAATAGAGAACGCTTAAAAATATTGTATCTGTAAAAATATGAGGAACAAAAGGATGAAATACTTGTTCTAACATACCTTCCATCTTCCTTCAGTCTCAATAATCTTCTGATCAACATAATGGCTGATGTTTACCATAACCATTGCATCAAAAGGGGCATGCTTAAAATGAAAATATACAAGATTTTCAACACCTTATGTCAGGTCAAAATTTGACCCTGTATTTTCTCTTCACTTTCCCTCCATTCTCAAAACACAATGAAATGCAAAATTCTCAAATGTCTCACCTCCTAATGATGAAGATATGGATATTCTACAGTATAGTAACTGATGTATTTTATTTTCTGAGAAAGAACAAATATTTAAAGTTGGAAGCGCCTAATTAGGGCCCTTCAGGTAATGGGGAGGGATGTAAAGCAAACATGAATCATCTGGAGAAAAGAACTGCTCTTTGTACTGGAAGTCAAAAGCAGGTATCCGCTTGCCATGCTAAAGTATGTTCTGGGCTTGTAAGAGCACTACGGAAAAGCAGATGGGGGTGGCAGATCATCTGAAGGCTAAACTGAGGATGGGTATTAACTTCTTTTGGTAAAGACACAGGCCACTAGATCAGTATTAAAAAGCATAATGATTTTGTGTACATATCTAAAAGAGTGTTCAAATGTGGCAGAAATAATTCTCAACGTAAAGAATGTGGGAAAGATGAACTGAGGTATAGGGGTGTTACCATTTTGACAGCTCTGTTTAGAGAAAAAAATTGTGGCTAGTGAATTCTTCCATCATTTACTGTGGAGGATAAACTTTTGGCTTATTTTCTCCACGTTCCTTTGATGGCTACATCAGACTTTTTCTTCCCTCTGCGTTAAGGTTACCACTTTACACAGAGTTAACATTCGTGAACTGAAAGTGACGCTGCTAGCCTTGGAGAGAAAGAAGGGAGGCTTACGAGACGAACCCAGCCCACCTGGACCCAGCGTCAGAAGGTGTAATTAGGTGTCTTAAGTATCGCTGTAACACTGCACAGCTTTGCTGCTGTGTATCATGGCCCTGTGGAGCCTAGAAGCACAGTATACTGTTACCAGGCAGGCAGCCACCACAGCTTCAGGAAAGGCTCACTAGCGAGGTCAGTACAAGACGTAAGAGCAGTTCACCCCACTTGGCAGTGACAGCACGTGTGATAAGATTCACAGGTCATGGATAAAACCCTTTTCTAATTGCATCTCAAAACTGCATGGTGTTTGTAGCTTCACAAAGAATTTTCACAGAGCTTGCATGTATCACTCCTTTAAGACAATAGTGTAATCTCTAACTCCATCACTGGAAGCAGTAAGAAAGAGCAACAGTGAAGGATATAAGTCTGATTTATAATTCTACCCACCCATCTCCTGTGGAAACCTAATCATCAATTTAAAAAAAAGGAGGAAGTATAAAAAATTCAAATGCTTTCCTGATGCTTTGTTTATATAAGCTTTACCTTTTTTTTTTTCATTCATATGGAAGCACATGAGTCACACACTGTTTAAAAATGTGGACTTGGGTTCTAAGCCACACCACACCACTTGACAGCTGTGCAACCATGAGAAAGCTCCTTAATTCTCTGAGTCAACAGCCTCATCTGTTCGTAGGGAAAACAATACCTATTCTCATACTGCTGATGTGAAAAACGATTTTAAAAATGCTTATTTAGTACTTACTGTAGACCCTGGACCACAGCAGTTAATTGGTAACTGCTGTTATTAACAACTAACGTTACTATATGCTTCCTACGTGCCCTTCACAAAACCCTATAATAAAGCCTATATAGAGAAGATGTAATAGCTGACCCCAGGATTTTAAATTCTAAGAGGGAAATGCCATCATGCAGTATAATCACAAAAGTACATATTCAAGCACCAATGGAAGACAGAAGCAACATGGCTTCTGGATGAAGAACAGCCTTACTTTAAAGTATATATACTTTATTAATAATGTTTTACAGAGGTAAAATTGCATTTTCAGTAATCATCTTAGGTTGCAAGGGAAACCTACATGGAAGGCTAAAAGCAGATAATCAGGTGGAGTCATCAGCTCAATTTTATAAATACATGGGTGATAATGCATCCACATAAAACATGTCCATACACTTTACTACAGCAAAGTATCTCAGTTGTGCTGAGATATATGCTCACTATAGGACCAGTATTCTTCATTCAAAAATAGAAAAGGTCATTAAATTTATTTCCATCCTGAATTTGGGCAAATAGCAGGATGTTGGTGCTATCAGGAAAACCAAAGTAGTGCAAGGTGGTTTTTTAGGGGGTTGGGAGTGAGGGAAGAAAACAAGATGCTGAGTTCTTGAGAAGGAAATTTACCCTTATGTAATAATGTAACATTCAGTTTTAACATACCAGGCAACAATACTCTGAAAATGAGAATAATGAGTAAAACTGACAAAAATATAGCTGCAACCTACCCATGTAGAAATGGTCAATGAAACTTTTGAACTAGATTAGAGAGCAGGTATAGGGGAAAGCAGTTATGAATAATATTCAGGTGAGCTTTAGACTCAGTAGATAGAAGAAGTCTGTCAAGAGGGTGGATACAGTGTCAGATGCACACGCAGAAGCGGGTGATCAACTGCAGCTGACAAGTCAAAGTGAAATGGAGGGAAGAAGCCAAAAGGTGGTCAGCTACTTTACAGAGGAGAGTTTCCAGAGAATAGTGAGGATATAAACCAGACTGAGAAAGTCAAGAAGAATCAAACAAGGAACTAAAGAGAAAAAAAAAAAAAACTGCGTCAACAAGAAATATTTTTCAACAGTGGACTCCAAGGAAGAGGAAAGGCAACAAATCTTCAAAATGACTCATAGCAACCATGAATACTGATGAGTTACTGTAACAGACATTTTATTACCTGCACATCAACCACTCTACCTTCTTCTCCAATAAGAGCTACTTTACTTTTCTTAGACAACCACCACACCTCTGTTGTAGTCTGAATGAGTGACTTTACCAGGTTGGGCCCAAGGTTCAGCATGTCCCAAGCCAGGTGAAGTATTTCCTGCAACGTGCACACGATTCACACAGGCTAACACAATGGGCATTATTCCCAGGACTTTTGCTGGAACCACTGGCGGGGGGGGGGGGGGATTGGAGAGGGGAGAGGGGGAGCTGACTATTTCCATGCAGAACATTCATCTATGAAGAGAGCTGTGAAAACATGAGATTCAAAATCTCACATGCTATAGTCTACCTAAAAATGAAGTCAAACATCGGAAACGCCAAAATATGAAGAGAGAAATTTCTCATGAAAGCATTTAGACACTGCAAGTCAAATTTAGCTTACCCAAATTGAGCTGTACCCCTATGCCACAAATATCTTCATAGTCTAATGCCAGTCTGATTTAGGTTTCTAACCCCTAAAGCTGAAAATACTGATTAATACAACTATTGAATCTAGATCAATGTAACAGGTCTTTTTAGTATTTTGCAGTCACTAAATGCTTTTGGAAAAAAGTCCCCAAATTCAAACAAAAAATCTACCTCACACTAAGTTATGCCAAATTATACAGTTTATGAAAAAGTAGTATAATGAGATTGTAAGTGTATACTGCAACTCTGACTTAGGCTGATTTTTCAATTTTCTTGGCTCACTGATCTCCTGAATGTCTATCAGAAAATGGCAAGGTAGAGTTACTAAAGAATATCATGGCAGAACAGAAAAGAAACAAGAAAGCTGTGTGTGTGTTTCATGAAGACGGTAAAAAATGGTATTCGGTATGAAACATTTTAATATCTGGAAACAAGTAATGTTCCAAAGATCTTGTGTCATTTCGGAAAAACAGTTATAAGATTACTAGGTAAATCTAGAAATACATGCACATGCATTTCTCTCTGCATAGAACATACACATAATGCTGTATCTTTTAAAATAGGTTGTAATTCTCAACAAACAGGTAACAGTGGATTTTAAAGAGCTTACACTACATAAAAATACATGCAAATGCCACTTTGCAGATACACACCAAACTGTCAGCCTGACTACAGATGAAAATAACTTATCCTACACTCTACTTTCACTGAGAATTCATACCTAAAACTTCTACTTTAATGCCAGAAAGCTAAAGAAGTGCTTACTTATATTACTATAGAACAGCGTAAGAATTGTAGATTATTGCCATTACATTAATCTAAAAGATTTTTTAAAACAGTAACTTCAGTAGTTTACTTACATCACAATTACAGCCAAATACTCCATTAGAAAAAGAAATCAAATTATAGGATTTGTCTCCCCAGCGTACTGTTGGATCTCCAGTAAGAATCTTTGCAGTTACCTAAAATACAATTAGTATTTCCAAATTAAAAGAATTTTAATATTGGTTTTTAAGTATTTATATCTTAAATACACACACACACACACACACACACACACACACACACACACACACATATAATCTCACTTTTCCTCTTCAGGTAAATCAAATTTAATAAAATGATAATAGCTTACTCAAGAGATAATAATTCTGGCCCTGACTATAAACAGTTCTCAAAATCCAACAAATTCTACCAGAAGAGAGAATACTGGCACAATATTCCACGGATGCTTAGAGAATATACAACTGAAAGGACAAAGCTCTTGCAACTTGAATAGCATAGGAACATCAATATGTTCAGTCATTAAACCCTAGTTATAAGGAAAATATTTCAAGAATTCATATCCCACTAAGTCTGTTTCTCAAATGTAAGTTTGGGTCATTAGTGAGTTATGAAATCACAGTAAACATTCTTTACAAATGAAAGAGCATAAACATCAGAGTACATTGCAGACAGTAAAACTAATCACTTTTTGGTGAAACTTTTATTACTTAGATGGACATGTAATAGCCTACAATCTATGTCTGTTGATTACAGTAGAAAAAAGTTTGACCAATACTTCATTAAAACATATTCTACCTCAAGAAGTTTGGTGATTTTACAAAAAAAAATTACAGCTAAAGAGAAAAAATTGGTTTCTAGCTACAAGGTTTTTCAATTTTATATTATTTTATTTCTATCATTTAATATTGATTAACACATTATAAAATAATTTCAGTGTTTTCAAAAGACTATGACTTCAACAAATATGACTATTACTTTTTGTTATTTCCCAGGAAATGATATTGCCCCAGGGTCAAAAAAAAGTAAGGCCACATTCACCCTTTAACTCACTAAAGTAAGTGTGTTCTATAAAACCAAATGATAAATCACTTGCAAGAGTGATATAATTCTCAGACAGACGTCACCAACTAAGGTGTCAAGGTGCACTGGTGTGGGTTACAGGTAGGGTCTCATGTCACCTTTGGTAAAAGCCCAGCGTCCTGTGCAAATTTCTGCATATGCAATCAGTGAGAAGGTTGGGAAACACTGACGTAAGATAAACAAATAACAGTTATACTGCTTTAAACAGCATAAAAGATATATCCAAATGGACCTAAACAATGTGGCAAGAATTTATAAACCATTATTTATGTATAAGCTTCAAATGGGGTGTGTGTGTGTGTGTGTGTGTGTGTGTGTGTGTGTGTATAGCTAAGAAAGTTTTAAGAGTCTGCATGTAACAAAATTCTTCTCATGTTTAATATACACAGAAAAATTTGTGGGAAGAAATAACAAAACAAGATAGTTAACTACCTGGGAATAATCTTCTGGTGTTACATGTGGACTGTCATCCTCTAAGGAAAACACCAGTAAACTGCTTTGAATTTTTTCTAACATAGTCAAGTTGTCTGGATTAAGATGAATCAAATATTCTCGTGCCTAAAAGGAAAGGAAATAATGATAAAATGTTACAAGTTAAATATAAAATGTTCAGAAAATCTCAAAAGGTTAGGGAATAGGTTCATCAAGAAAAGTGTAAATTACAGTTAATAATACTGTATTGTATACTTGAAAGTTGCTAGAGAGTGGATCTTAAAAGTTTTCATCACAAGAAAAAAAATTTGTAACTTTCATTATGGTGATGGATGTTAGACTTACTGTGTACTGTGGTGATTATTTCTCAGTATACACAAATACCGAATCATTATGTTGTATACTTGTTATACAACAAGTATAATGTTGTATGTCAACTGTACCTCAAAAGAAAAGTGTAAATTATAACCTTAGCCCATCGAGTCCGCTCCTCGCTAGTTAACGCTGCTACCCCAGGTCCATCAGGTTCACTATGGCACTTCTTTTGGATGTATGTCAATTGCCTTTTGGGAGATTAAAGAAAGAGGATTCAAAAAGCACACAGGCAGAACATTAGCTATGTTGGCCTTTAACAGGTCATCAAGTTTGGCCTTTAACAGGTCATCAAGTTTATCAGTATTTAAATGTTTTGACATATTAACCAAAGAAAGGGATTACAGACTCAACAGCAATGTATTTATTTCCTACACGATATCTTTTTCTAAAAAAGTGATCATGTGGCCTATTAACACCAAAAGCACACTTGATAATACCTTAAGGAAATAGATTTGGTGTTTGGCTGATACAACTTATACTTTCGAAACATACATGAACTTCCAGGGTCCAAGTAAATTACCCTGTATAATGGAGAACTTGAAAAATACTCTGGTAAATCATCCCACAAATATCATGCACATTTTATCTAACTAAAATCTATGTGCATATATATTTAAGACTTATTCTATACCCAACTAATATCTAGGTTTACATTACTGTGTTCGAGCCAGTGAATTATGGGCAGAGTGATCAACACCACCTCCAGACTACAGCAATGAAACTTTCCCATGCAATTCCCCATGCTCTGTTCCCTCATCTATCAGAGGATCCAGCAGAACCATCAGATGCAAAAGGCTCTCTCTTCCTCCTTCCCCTACCTCCAACCTGCATTGAATTGTGATGTAACTCAGAAATAAACTCATTGTGTTAAGTCATTAAAAAAAACTGAGGTTTAACCCCCAAAATAGATGTACCATGTGGTCAGTTTTTAAAAGTTTCATATGTTCCATTGTTACTGATAACCATTATATTTTAAAGACTATTAGCTAAGGATAAAATATTTCCCCCCATAGCATTCTATACTCCCAGTCTGATGAGTTTCATGTCTCTTTAAACATATGGCAGGTACATAACAGGGCTCTTCCATAAAAAAATTTTCATCAGTCAAAAATCCAGTTTAGTTTTGTCCTTACTTCTATATGCTAATAATTCACCTCAATTTAAACTCTTCCAAAGGTTTCTTAGAAAGTGAGCTAATGTAGCTTAATAAATGGTCAAAAGGCACCACTAGTAGTCATCCTTTATTTGTGACTTTATTATTCAAAATGGAAAAAAGCAAAATTATTGATTTGCATAATTTCCTCTACTCCTTAATTATTTCTCCAATACTGGTGAAGAAATGAATTCTTTGCTGTAAAATTTGTCCCTCTTTATTTGAACACTCATGGTGTCCTGTGGAGCATATGAGGGCTTCTTCACCAATCAACCTACACCTACGGAGGAAGCACCTTGCCTTACTCTTCCTGCTTACTTGTCTTTGCTAACTCTGAGTTTGCTTTAAGCAAATAAAGCAGACACAGTAACTAGCATACTTTCTGAATACTTAAGGAATAAAATCTATCTCACTTTTTCTCCATATGATATGAGTTCCTGCCCTTCCCTTACTACCTCAAGCACCAGTTTTGACTATGAAATTTTTTCTTGCTCCCTGATATGGCCAATTTAATATTCAGCAGGAAATGACCACCTCATAAAAATGGTCATTATCAGAAAGAAATTACCAGGGAAAATGTATTAAACCTGAAATGACATTTTATGTTTGATAATAAAAGGTCAGATAATAAATTTCCAAATCTTCATCATTAAAAAGTCTATACTACCTAAAGCAATCTATAGATTCAATGCAATTGCTATCAAAATCCAATGGCATTTTTCACAGAAACAAGAAAAATTCCTAGAATTCATATGGAAAACACTAAAAACTCCAAATAGCCAAAGCAGTTTTGAGCAAGAAGAATAAACCTGGAGGCATCGTATGTCCTGATTTCAAAATATACAACCAAGCCACAGTAACCAAAACAG